>NC_137771.1:117465517-118804858 GCF_963455305.1 Plecotus auritus
GGGGGTGCCGAACGCCTGTGTTGTCGCCATGATGACGCAAGCGCCCTGCCACACACCCCCGCTGCTCGGCACCTGTGTATACAAATTAACCCACCAACTTTGTTGGGTTAATTTGCATGCTCACTCCTGATTGGCTGGTGGACGTTGCGAAGGTACAGTCAATTTGCATCTTATTCTTTTATTAGTGTAGATACTAGAGGCCCAGTGCATGAAATTTGTCCATGGGGGGGGGTGTCTCTCAGCCCAGCCTGCACCCTCTGCAATCTGGGACCCCTCAAGGGCTGTCCGACTGCCCGTTTAGGCCCGATCCCAGTGGGATCGGGCCTAAACAGGCAACCGGACATCCCTCTCACAATCCGGGACTGCTGGCTCCCAACTGCTCGCCTGCCTGCCGTCCTGATTGCCCCAACTGCTTCGGCCTGCCAGCCTGATCACCCCCTAATCACTCCCCTGCCAGCCTGATTGATGCCTAACTGCTCCCCTGCCAGCCTTTTTGCCCCTAACTGCCTTCCCCTGCAGGCCTGGTCTCCCCTAACTGCCCTCCCCTGCAGGCCTGGGTCCCCCCCAACTGCCCTTCCCTGCAGACCCAGTCACTCCCAACTTCCCTCCTCTGCCGAACGGGTCACCCCTAACTGCCCTCCCCAGCAGGTTTGATCGCCCCCAACTGCCCTCCCTTGCAGGCCTGGTTCCTCCCAACTGCCCTCCCCTGCTGGCCATCTTGTGGTGGCCATCTTGTGTCCACATGGGTGCAGGATCTTTGACCACATGGGGGCAGCCATCTTGTGTGTTGGACTGATGGTCAATCTGCATATTACTCTTTTATAAGATAGGATCGAGGCCTGGTGCATGGGTGGGGGCCGGCTGGTTTGCCCTGAAGGGTGTTCCAGATCAGGGTGGGGGTTCCCTTGGGGCGTGGGGCAGCTTGGGCGAGGGGCCTGTGGTGGTTTGCAGGCCGGCCACGCCCCCCAGTGACCCAAGTGGAGGCCCTGGTATCTGGGATTTATTTATCTTCTACAATTGAAACTTTGTAGCCTGGAGTGGAGCCAAGCCTTCTGCTCGCTCGGTGGCGGCAGCCATTTCTGTTGAGATTTATGTATCTTCTATAATTGAAACTTTGTAGCCTTAACCGGAGGCCAAAGCAGGCCAGGGCTTCAGAAGCTTGGCTTCCTCCATCGCTGTGGGCAACCCTAGCCTCCTGCTCTCTCCAGCTCCATGGCTGCTGCCATTTCTGTTAGGATTTATTTTATCTTCTATAATTGAAACTTTGTAGCATTGAGTGGAGGCCTGGGCCGGCAAGGGCAGGCGGAAAGCTTGGCTTCCTCCATTGCCAGGGAAACCCAAGCCTTCCCTCCTGCTCTCTGTGGCTACAGCCATCTTGGTTGGGTTTATTTGCATATTCCCTCCTGATTGGCTGGTGGGCGTGGCTGGTGGGCATGGCTTGTGGGTGTAGTGGAGGTACGGTCAATTTGCATATCACTCTTTTATTAGATAGGATACTAGAGGCCCGTTGAAGGAAGATTCCTGCAAGAATAGGGCTTCCCTGGGCCTATACCTGCAAGAATAGGGCTTCCTGTGGCTGTAGCGAAGCAGAGAAGGGAGCAAAGCCCACCAAGGAAGGCTTCCCTCCCATCTCTGCCACCACCTTGCTCCCTCGTGTCTCTGCCACCCCCTCACTTTCCTCCTGTCTCCACTGCCACCTCGCTTCCCTCTCTTCTCTGCTGCCTCGCTCCCTTCTCTGCAGCTCCCCTCCCTTCTGCAGTGCTTGGCTTCCTTCTACACTGTCTTCAGTCTTCGCTCCATGCCTGTGTATGCAAATTAACTGTCATCTTTGTTGGGTTAATTTGCATACTCGCTCTGATTGGCTGGTGGGCATAGCAGAGGAACAGTCAATTTGCATGTTTCTCTTTTATTAGTGTAGATACACTGAGTGGCCAGATTATTATGCGTTCAGAGATCATAATAATCTGGCCACTCAGTGTATAGAGTGGTAAGACACTAAATGTTATGGAGTGTGTGAAAACTTGAGGACCTGTGCCAGGTCCATAGTTGGCCGTCTATCAATGATAATCAGTTATATCACCAAAATAATAAGGGTCCTGAAATTATCATTCACTATAATTTAATTAACCAATCTCCCTTTACTACTGATGAGTTTTGCACATCAACTCAATCAGCATTTTCATTTTGACACTTTTACTTATAATTATCTATAACTTATTCCCTGTTAAAGGTATTTCAGACATCAGCAAGCAGGTCAGGAAATCCTGTGGACAAGCCACTTCTGCAGTCATATACTTTACTAGAGGCCCAATGCACAAAATTTGTGTAAGAGTTGGCCTTCCTTCCTCTGGTTGCCAGCACCAGCTTCCCTCTGGCACCTGGGACCCCAGCTTTGCTCTGGCTGCCGGGAGGCAACTGAGACCCAGGCTTCAGTCTGGTTCTGGCTATGTCCAGTCTAATTAGCATATTACCCTTTTATTATTATAGATTTTTTTCTAATGTTTCAGGAGGTTAAGTGGTAATAGAATACTTGGATGGGAACAAGTGCTTGTTGCAGGTTAATTTCCAGAATGTAGTCATAATATAAGAGTGATTCTGTTGTCATTGATTTCTTCTAGGACTTGAAATCCTGTGCCTTTTCCTAGCTTTCTTTTCTTTCCCTGTAGTAGGTCACATCTCCCAATCTCAGCCCAAACCGTGTTTTCCTTTCTTAGCTAAGACCTTCAGGTTTCCATTTCTACATTGTAGTGTATTTTACAATATTTTCTTTGCTTTTTATCTAATAAGATGGTATTGGTTAAGGTTCAGTTGAAGATAATAAAACTCACTCTAATTGGGTTAAGCAGAAAGGGATTTATCACCAAGTACTGGTGGCAATGTGAGAATGGGCTCCAGGGTAACCCTCCAGGCAACTCCCAGTCCTAGAAATCACACTGTATCTTCTGTGAGTGGGAAAGAGGCCCTGAGCAGCAGAAAATGACAACTGCAGAAACTAGCTGCCTCTACCATGACCAAGCCATAAAATAGAAGCTGTCCTTCTGCCTTCCTCCCTTCATGATTCAGCCCTATATGCAAGTCTTGCCAGGATTATGGGATTGGCAGAACCTAAACACATCCAAA
Organism: Plecotus auritus; assembly: GCF_963455305.1. NCBI lineage: Eukaryota > Metazoa > Chordata > Mammalia > Chiroptera > Vespertilionidae > Plecotus > Plecotus auritus. Next base: position 117,468,638 of record NC_137771.1, read on the forward strand.
AAACTACACACAAGGAAATCTTGAAAATGCATTTTTTTTTCTCTCCAGCCTCTGCAAAACATGAACACTAGACAAGACCTGGAATGTATATAAATTAGACTATTCAAGTATCTGCCACAAATATTATAAAACTAGTGGCCCAGTGCACGAAATTCATGCACGAATGGGGGGGTCCCTCAGCCCAGCCTGCACCGTCTCTAAATGGGGACCCCTTGGGGGATGTCCGGCAGTCGGACATTCCTCTCACAATCTGGGACTGCTGGCTCCTAACCGATCACCTGCCTGCCTGCCTGATTGCCCCTAACTGCCTTTGCCTGCCTGCCTGATTGCTCCTAACCCCTCTGCCTGCCTGATCACCCCTAACTGCCTCTGCCTGCCTGCCTGATCACCCCTAACTGCCCTCCCCTGCCGGCCTGATCTTGCCCCCAACTTCCCTCCCCTGCAGGCCTGATCTCACTCCCAACTGCCCTCCTCTGCCAGCCAAATTTGGTTCTGATTAGTTGGTTTCTATGCCAGTCAGCGTCAAAAGCTCCGCCTCATAGGCAGCCATTGGTTCCTCACAGTTGACCCAGATTTGGTTTTGATTGGTCAGTTTCTATGCCAGTCAGTGTCAAAAGCTCTGCCTCCTAGGCAGCCATTGGTTCCTCACACTTCACCCAGATTTGGTTCTGATTGATTGGTTTCTATGCCAGTCAGCACTCTAGTCTATCAACAGGGCCAGATCAGAAAGGCAGGGGTGATCAGCAGCCCTGGTGGAGGCCTGGAGAGAAATGAAGGTGCAGCTGCTGGCCAGACTGGGAGAGAAAGAGAGAGGCAAGTGCTGATCAAAAGCTACCACAGAGGCAATGGATCAGTCCCTGCTTCTCTCTTCAGGCCTCTCTCTGGTCCTGATTCACAGCACCCTCAGCAGTCAGTGCTGGGGCACCGTGCCTGCAGTGGAAGCAGTCAGCCCCAGCGTTGATGGCAGGAATGACTTGCGGTTGGTCGAGCCTCAGTCATTACTGGGCGTTATGACCCAGGGTTTTTATATATTAGGATATTTAGCCATACATTCTATATATTTCTACTGTTTTATAGAGAAAGAGTAAAAGAAATTGCCACTACAATATCTATTACTTTTTATTTCTTCCCACTATCATTGCAAACAAGAACTACTGAGTCTTTCAATACAATGAAAACAGTTGAAAGTGAACAGCTTCCCTTAGCAACATATTTTTAGTGCTCCTGAAGTATGCAAAGTCTTAAAGAGCTTGCTCTTATATCTTTAGAATAGTAAAAATACACTAGTTAAATTATCCCAGTTAAATCATGTTTAGAAGAAAAATTTTAACACTTCCCTTAAACACTCTTCCTCCCATTATTATGAAAAGAATTTACTTAAATTCATAGAACAGTAATAGTCATTACATCTTCCCATTTTTAAAAATAAAAAATAAACTAATTTTAACTAACTCTATGACATACTAGGTACCACCCCTTCAAAGCCAGTGAGAGTATTTCCAGTTTGAAAAGTAAAGTATATACATTTTATTCTGAGAAATAATGGTAGCTTCAAATGCAGTTGAAAGAAATAATACAGAAAGATCCCAACAACACTTCACCCAGTCTCTTCCAATGTAACTTAACATCTTTAAAACTGTAGTACAATATCACAAGGATATTGACACTCATACAATCAAATACAGAACAAGTCCATCACAAGGATTCTTTCTGTTACTCATTTATAGCAACATGACTTTTCCATCCACCCTTCCTGTTGTCCTTAATAGCTAGCAACCAATAATCAGTTCTTTACTTCTATAATTTTGACATTTAAAGGATGCTATCCAAATGGAATCATACAATACGTAAACCTTTGGAACTTGTATATCTGTCTAAATTGTCTGGTCTTCCTGATGTTCCATGGTATAGATGTAATGTGGAATGTTTAGCTATTCATTCTTTGAATATCTGGACTGATTTCAATTTCGAGCTATTATGAATAAAGTTGCTATAAACATTTGTGTATAGGCTTTTATGTGAATACTAAAGGCCTGGTGCACGAATTCGTGCACCAGTGGGGTCCCTCAGCGTGGCCTGCGGGATCGGGCCGAAACTGGCTTTCCGACATCCCCCAAGGGGTCCTGGATTGCTAGAGGGCACAGGCCAGGCTGAGGGACCCCAACGGTGCATGATTGGGGCCGGGGAGGGACACAGGAAGTTGGCCAGCAGGAAAGGAACTATGGGAGGGCTCCAGAGCATGTCCAGTCCATCTTGCTCAGTCCCTATCAGCCGAAACCCAGCAGCAAGCTAATCTACCAGTTGGAGTGTCTGCCCCCTAGTGGTCAGTGCACATCATAGCGACTGGTTTACTGGTCTACTGTCTGCCCCCTGGTGGTCAGTGCACATCATAGTGAGTGGTTGAGTGGCCTTAGCATATCATTAGCATATTATGAACCGAATAGATGACTGGATGACCAGACACTTAGCATATTAAACTTTTATTATAGGACTAGAGGCCTGGTGCATGAAATTCGTGCATGGGGGGGGGGGGTCCCTCAGTCCAGTCTGCACCGTCTCCAATCCAGAACCCCTAGGGGGATGCCTGACTGCCATTTTAGGCCTGATCCTTGGCAGTCAGACATCCCTCTTGCAATCCGGGACCGCTGGCTCCTAACCACTCACCTGCCTCCCTTCCTGATTGCCCCTAACCACACTGCCTGCCTGCCTGATCGTCCCTAACCCCTCTGCCTGATGGCCTGATCACCCCTAACTGCCCTCCCCTGCCATCCTGATCGCCACTAACCACCCTCCCCTGCCAGCCTGATCACCCCTAACCGCCCTCCCCTACTAGCCTGATCACCCCTAACCGCCTCTGCCTCGGCCCACGCCACCATGGCTTTGTCCAGAAGGAGGACCAGACAACCATAAGATGTCCAGTCGACCTGGTCTAATTAGCATATTACCCTTTTATTAGTATAGATGTCTTCACTTCTCTGAAATAAATATTCAGGAGTGCTATTTCTAGGTCATATGGTAGTTCCATGTTTAGCTTTTAAAAAACTGTTAAACTGTCTACCAGAGGGGCACACAATTTTGCATTTCTACCAACCATGTATAAGTTAAGTGAAACAGTTTCTCCACATCCTCACCAGCACTTGGTGTTGTCACTATTTTTTTTATTTTTGCCTTTCTGATAACTGTATAGCAATATCTCATCCTAGCTTAAATTTGCATTTCCCTGGTGGGCTAATGATCCTATATAATAAAAAGCCAATGACCATAACGGTATAATGACTAGAACGACTGATCAACCAGTCGCTATGAGATGCATTGACCACCTCTTGGTCCCTCCCCCCAGCCCATAGGCTCCAATCACTGGATGGCCAACAGGAAACCACAGGGAACTGGGGTGGGTGGTGGCGGGGTGGGATTGGGGACTGGCGAGCGGGTGGAACCCTGACCTCTTGGCCCCTCCCCTAGCCTGCAGGCTCAGATCGATCACCTGGCCAATGGAAAACCAGGGTGGGTGGAGGCTGCCGGGCAGGACTGGGGACTGAAGAGCGGGTGGAAGGCTGACCACTTGATCCCTCCCCCAGCCCGCAGGCTCAGGTTGATCACCCGGCCAATGGGACTGGCAAGTGGGCAGAAGATGGCCCTGATCACAGGCTAGGCCTAGGGACCCTATCCGTGCATTATTTTGTGTGCTGGGCCTCTAGTATTGAATAATGTTTCATGTACTTATTTTCCACCTGTATGTCCTCTCCAGTGAAGTGTTTCTTCATCTCTTTGGCTCATTTCTAATTGAATTGTTCCTTTTTTCTTCTAAGCTTTGAAAGTTTATTATATATTCTAGAACAACCGTGGGCAAAGTACGACCCACGGGCCAGATCCGGCCCATTCGGCTGTTCTATCCGGCCCGCGGAGCTGAAAGAGCGGAGGGTTCTCTTGCTCTCCCCTCTGCTCCTTCACCAGCAGCAGTGTTAACATGGCAACATCGGGAAACACGGCCGCAGCTCCTTCTTCTGAGTGGGCAGATTTATATCCACCCATTCAGTAGAAGGAACAACCTCTCAATCTTCCAGAGGCTCCTTGTAATGCCCGCGGACTCGTCTCCCGACATCACCCTGGGAATGCGTAGACACGTTATTGTGGTGATGTAGGGAGACACGGCCCTGGAGAGCACAGTATCAGAGCCTTTCTGAGGTAAGATTAAGAGCTCTACTCAAACACAATTTTTACCTGTTCCCACATTCTGTACATCACAATGACTTGTTAATAAAACAACAAAGACTTTCAGCTTTTAGGGCTTGTATCCACTGCAGTTTTTTTCCCACTGCAGATGCGTGCAGCAGGGAAAAAGACACACAGAGGACATGTCACACTAGCCATGCTGCGGCTGCATTTTTTTGCTGATACGGATGCGGTATCAGTAACGCTACCGTGGCCACTAACCGCATGTGTTAGCGGCAAAACAAATGCATTTTGCGCTGCGTTTGCTTCTCCCCCTTGCACCTGTAAAAATGCATGCTACAGGGCATTTGTGTTAACATGCACCACTGCATATTAGCATCAACACAAACATGATGGAAACCTGTGTACCCTGCATTAACCCTAGCTGTGCTGCATTGCAGTACTGCACCACACTGCAACAGCAGCACGGCTAATGTGAACGAACCCTAATTCAGTGGGTTGAACAAAAAGATTGCATAGAAATGTGATGAACTAAAGATTTTATTACAAAATCGCTTCATTTCAGGGTTTCAGAAGTAATTGGACAAATGAAAAACTGAAAATCAAATGTTCATATCTAATACTTGGATGAAACCCTTTCCTGGTAATGACAGCCTGAAGTCTTGTACTTATGGACATCACCAGATGCTGGGTTTTCTCCTTTGTAATGCTCTGCCAGGCTGTCACAGTAGGGGTATATATATAAATATCCTGCCATTTCCAGCTTTTAATAAGAAAAACTGTTGCAATGGGCATTTAAAAGTTGCACTTGGTTGTTTTTATAGAGTCCAGTGGATGCAATCTGACATTGATAATGGGCTCTTTCACACTATGTGCACTGCCGCTGTTTTTTGCCAGTAACGGAAGTGCTAGTGGTAACTACTGGTTACCCATGTTTTGCACTGCCCTAGCACCTCCCATACAAGTGTGTCTGGAAGACACAGCAATGTGCAGCTATGTGTGTTACCATAAACAAAGGGCCTGTGTGAAAGATACACAGGTTTCCTATGGAGGAAAGGGGTTGTTCTCTATGGTCAGGGTGTGCCTCTGTCCCATGTCTGAACTTTTTCAGATGATTTTGTTATATATATATATTTTAGAAGACCAAAAATGTTATAGTAGAGCAAATTTAATCACTTGTTTTTATACTTTACTGTCTTATTTTAGTAAAGAATTTAATAAGAGAATGGTACTGTTGGTTTTAGCCCAATATTAAACATGAGTGGACCAAAGAAAAGGAAAGTGGACAGTGAATGCCGAGTGTTTAAGAGGGAGTGGACAACAAAATATTTTTTCACTGAAGTCCGATCAATGCCGGTATGTCTGATATGCCAGGAAACACTTGCAGACTTCAAAGAGTACAATCTCAGCCGTCACTTTGCCACAAAGCATGGCAACTATGTTAGCAAGCAGTCACCTCAAGAATGGGAGGCTACTGCACAGAGGTTGATGGCTAAATTACAGGCTCAGCAAAATGTCTTTCACAGACAAACTGCAATTCAAGAGACAACTACCAAAGCAAGTTTTATGCTATCATTCAAATTAGCAAAAGCTAGCAAACCTCTCTCTGAAGGCGAGCTTTTGAAGAATGTATGATAGAGACAGCAGGTCTCTTGTGTCCAGAGAGCAAAGGCAAGTTTGAAAAACTCAGCTTATCACACAGGACAGTGACTCGTCGAGTGGAACTGAATGATGAAGACTTGGCCAGCAAGTTAAATAGTAAGGCAGAGTTCTTTAAGTTTTATTCACTAGCATTGGATGAAAGTAATGATGTAAAGAACACTGCTCAGCTCTTAATTTTTATCCGAGGGATTAGTGACAATTTTGAAATTACGGAGGAGTTTTTAGCCATGGAGCCACTGAAAGGAAAAACACGGGGAGAGGACTTGTATGACCGGGAGTCTACTGTCATCGAGAAAATGAAACTACCATGGAGTAAACTTGCTAATGTCACGACAGATGGATCTTTAAATTTAACTGGAAAAAATGTTGGACTGCTAAAAAGAATTCAGGATAAAGTGAAAGAGGAGAACCCTAACCAAGATGTTATTTTTCTTCACTGTATTATTCACTAGGAATCACTGTGCAAGTCTATATTACAACTTAATCATGATGTTAATCCAGTCGTAAAGCTTGTTAATTTCATTCGAGCAAAGGGACTTCAGCACCGTCAGTTTATTAAGTTTCTAGAGGAAACTGATGCTGATCACCACGACTTACTTTACCACTCTCGTGTCCGCTGGTTGAGTTTGGGCAAAGTTTTCCAACGAATGTGGGAGCTCAAAGAAGAGATTGGTGCATTTTTGAAATTAAAGGGGAAGTCTGACGAATTTACTGAGCCGAGTGAAAAGAATTGGCTGTGTGACTTTGCATTTGCTGTAGATATATTTTCACATTTGAATGAGCTAAATGTGAAGCTACAGGGAAAAGATCAGTATGTACATGACATGTACACTAATGTGAAAGCCTTTAAATCGAAGCTGATTTTCTTTTCCAGACAAATTTCAGACAGTCTTCACTCACTTTGCCACACTAGCCACACAGAAGGAGACCATCCAAAACGTGAAGAAATACAGCAAATCACTGGATGACCTGCATGCAGAATTCTGTCGTCAGTTTTCTGATGTTGAAAAAATTGACCAGTCACTTCAACTGGTGGCCTGTCCTTTGTCACAAAACCCTGAAACAGCACCAGAAGAAGTGCAACTGGAACTCATTGATCTTCAGTCTGACTTTGTCCTAAAGGAGAAATTCAGCTCTCTTGAACTAAGAGACTTTTATGCTTCACTTAATGAAGCCACTTTTCCAAACATCCGGAGGATGGCACAGAAGATACTGGTGCTGTTTGGGTCAACCTATGTTTATGAGCAGACATTTAGCGTCATGAACATCAACAAAGCCCCTCACAGATCCAGCTTAATTGACGAACACCTCAGATCTATCCTGAGAATAGCCACAACAAAACTAACTCCAGACTTTGATGCATTAGCTAAAAAAGGAGACCAACAACACTGTTCCCACTGAAGTTGATGTTTTAAAGACCAAAAACCTTTCAACCCAGTCTACATTGCCATCTACATCTAAGTCCCGGGCATAATTTGGAAGTTGCACTAAAGAAAATGTTTAATTTACTGTTTACACATTTTGTTCTTTTCTATTTGTTTTAGTTTTAAATTATTTTATTATATTTAAGTTTAATTTGAAAGGCTTTTGTACCTTTCCTTTGTTAGGCAATTTTATTTTGCCTTTGCCATCTTCAATATAAGGTATGTTATTGTGCTATGATTCCTCCATTTTTTGAAGTTTCAAATTATAATAATTAGTGTTTACATTCTTCTTGTTAAAATGTTTGAAATGAATAAAACTATTGAAATAATAAAAAAAAAGACCGTACCCTTTTATATAATGATGTTTACTTTGAATTTATATTAGTTCACACAAACACTCCATCCATGCTTTTGTTCCGGCTCTCCGGTCCAGTTTAAGAACCCATTGTGGCCCTCGAGTCAAAAAGTTTGCCCACCCCTGTTTAGAAAGATTCTTTTGTCAGATGTCATTTGCAAATATTTTTTCCAGGTAGGCTTTCTTTTTATCCTCTTAACAGGGTCTTTCATGGTCAAAGTATTTAATTTTGATGAGGTTGTGCTTTCAAGTTTTACTTTTATAGATTGAATTTTTTATGTCAAGTCAAAGAACTGTTGGCCTAGCTTTAAAACTCAAAGATTACCTCATATATTTTTCTAAAAAAAATTACAATTTTACATTTAAGTTCATTATTCATTTTAACTTAATTTATATTTAAGGTCTGAGGTTTAGATTAAGGTTGAATAAAACTCTTTCCTTCATTGAATTGCTTTTGCACCTTTGTCAAATAACACTTGGTCATATTTCTGTGGGTCTATTTCTAGGTTCTCTATTCTGTTCCAACAATCTCTCCTTCTGCCAATACTACATAATTTTGATTATTGAACTTATATAGTAATATTATTTCCAGTTTTTCCTTCTGTTTCAAAAATTTTAGCAATTGTAAGTCCTCTCAGTTCCATATAAATTTGGAATAATTTAGTTTATATCTAGAAAAATACCTTGCTAGTGTTTTGTTTTAAATTCTCATTGTTTAAAATATTACATATGTCCTCTTTTCCTTCATTGATCTCTCTCAGCCTTCTCCTGCCTGCCCCCCCCCCACCTCAGGCCTAACAACCCTATTGTCAGTGACCATCAGTTATGCATATATGCATACGAGTTCATTGGTTGATCTCTTCCTACCCACCCACCCACCCACCTTCCATGCCTTCCCTCTGAGGTTTGACAGTCTGTTCAATGATTCTATGTCTCTGGATATATTTTTATTCATCATATTATGTTGTTCATTATATTCCACATATGACTGAGATTTTGTAATAATTACCTTTCTCTGACTGGCTTACTTCACTTAGCATAATGTTCTCCAGGTTCATCCATGCTATTACAAATGGTAAAAGTTCTTTCTTTTTTACAGCAGCATAGTATTCCATTGTTTAGATGTACCACAGTTTTTTATTCCACTCATCAGCTGCTGGGCACTTAGGCTGTTTCCAAATTTTAGTTACTTTAAATTGTGCTGATATGAACATAAGGGTGCAGGATACAAAATTAACACCCAGAAATCTATGGAATTTTTATACACCAATAATGAGCTCAAAGAAAGAGAAATTTTAAAAACCAATCCCAATTATGATTACAAAAAAAAAAAATTAAGATACCTAGGAATAAACTTAACCAGGGAGGTAAAAGACCTGTACTCAGAAAACTACAGAACGTTGAAAAAAGAGATCGAGGGAGATATAAACAAGTGGAAGAAAATGCCATGTTCATGGATTGGTAGAATCAACATTATTAAAATGTCCATACTACCCAAAGCAATCTATACATTCAATGAAATCCTTATCAAAATACCACGGGCATATCTCACTGACATAGAACAAACTCTCTAAAAATTCATATGTAATAAAAGAAGATCCCGAATAACTGCAGCAACTTTGAGAAAGAAGAACAATGTTGAAGGGATCACAACCCCAGATATCAAATTATACTACAAAGCCATTGTACTCAAAACAGCTGGCTGCCATAGAAACATGCGTATAGACCAATGGAACAGAACAGGGGACCCAGAATTCAACTGAGGTCATTATGCTCAATTAATATTTGACAGAGGAGGCAAGAACATACAATGGAGTCAAGATAGTCTCTTCAATAAGTGGTATAGGGAAAATTGGACAGATACATGAAAAAAAAAAAGAAAGAAACTAGACCACCAACTTACACCATACAAAGATAAACTCAAAATAGATAAAATATATGTAAGATGTGAAACCATAAAAATCTTAGAAGAATCCATAGGCAGCAAAATTTCAGACATCTCTCATAGCAATATATGTACCGATACATCTCCTAGGACAATGAAAACTAAGGAGAAAATAAACAAATGGGACTACATCAAAATAAAAAGCTTCTGCATAACAAAAGAAACCATCAACAAAATAACTGGAGAGCCCACTGCATGGGAGAACATATTTGACAATGATACATCAGATGAGGGGTTAATCTCCAAAATTTATAGGGAACTCATACAACTTAAAAAATCAATTTTAAAAAAATGGACAAAGGACCTAAACAGACTCTTCTCTGAAGTGGACATACATAATGCCAAGAGGCATATGAAAAAATGCTCAGTCACTAATTATCTGAAAAATGCAAATCAAATGACAATGAGATACCACATCATACCTATCAGAATGGCTATCATGAATCAATCAACAAAGTACAAGTGTGGCTGAGGATGTGTTGCAAAGGGAACCCTCATACCCTGCTGGTGGGAATGCAGACTGGTACAGCCTCTGTGGAAAAAAGTATGGAGTTTCCTCAAAAAATTAAAAATGCAGAGACAAAATGGCGGTGGAATAGATAGACGTGTCCTGAGCCTTGTCCCGGAGCAAATAGAGTAAGCAGCTGAAACGAGTGGAATTCAGCCTGAACTGGAGAAGAAGACGCAGCTGGTGAGATAGTTTGCAGCCAGGAAGGGCAGAGATCCCCTGGATAAGGGTGAAATCAAGGATCTAGGCAAGAGAGTCTGCTGGACCTCTGTGCCCAGAGGGTCAGGGAGAAACTACAGGGCACCAAGCAGCATCCCTGAGGACAGGCAAAGCTGATTGTGAAAAAAAAAAAATGGGACCACGGGACTGCAGGAGGTAGGGGATTTTGGACCTTGGAGTCTGGATTTTGGATCTGAGCTCAGAGGAAGCCCTGAAGGGCTGGCCGGACCGTGCAGTGCCGGCAAGAGAGGAGCTGGCAGAAACGCAGTCCCTCCTCACACTGGGGCCTGTGCCTTTCTCCACTGAACCTAGTTCCTAGTACCTTTCGAATACAGACACTTACCTATGGCTGAGGTGCGGGAGAAGGTGTGGACTTGTGGAATCTGGGGAGAGTAGGTGGCGGTCCAGGAGAGGTGGTAGCGAGTCTGGTGCTGAGTCATATCTAAGCCCCAGTCGCCATTTTCTCCCGAGAGATAGCCCCGCCCTCCAGTCTCCAGGCAACCAATATAGCCACACCCAGATTCCACCCTGAATAATACAAAGGAATCTGAATACTCCCTGAGGTCATAGGAACTGGCCTAAAGAGAAATCTTTAGCTCCAGCAACGGGAAACTGAGAAACAGTACAGTACAGAGACTGGAATCATAAGCCAGCCAAAGGAATGACACTCCACTTTTTTCACTTTTATTTTTATTTTTTTATTATCCCTTTTTTCTTTTTTTTTCTTCTTTTCTTTTTTGTTTTCCTGTTTTTGCTTGTTGCTTTTTTTTTCTATTTCTTTTCACATTATTTATCCATCACTATTTTTTATTTGCTATTTTTAATTTTCATACCATATTTGAAATCAATTTTTTTTGTAAATTTATTATTTTTTCTTCTCATTCTCTTTCTTCTCATCACTTATTCTCTTTCTACTTCCTCAATACTAAATTGAGGTCCTCCCCATATTCATCCAATTCTTAATCTTATTTTCACTATATAAGCTCAGCCTCTACAGATTCTGCCCCAATCCTCTTTGCTGGGTGTGTGGTGTTTGTATTTTTATTTTTATTTTTTTGGTTCATCTATTGGTTCTGTGTTGTCTTACCCCCACATACATATATATATTCTCCTTTTTATTCCTTTGTCTTTTACCCATTATCTTGTTCTCTCTCTTCGATAGCATTTGTGCTCTCTTTTCTCTGCCCTAACTCTCTTTGCTCAGGTGGTCACTTATATTGGAGTTATTGGTGTTGTGTGTACATTTGTGCTTAGTTCCCTCTGTGTTGTGTTTTGTTGAGGTGAATTTTATCCTGTCTGGTCAAGGGGCTTGAGAGCAAGCCACATAACCAGACACCTGGAGAGGAAACTCCATCCACAAACAGGTCAATAACACCCCAGACCCAACTATAGAGACAGGAAGAATGCGGCAGTGAGGGAAAAAGCATGAGTGAGTGAGGGAGTAAAACAGGAGCGTGTGGTCAGGTGGGGTGTGTGTGTGTGTGTGTGTGTGTGTGTGTGTGTGTAAGAGAGAGAGAGAGAGAGAGAGAGAGAGAGAGAGAGAGAGAGTGAGTGAGGCACAGTTAGATCCCACAGAACCTTCAGGGGCAGGCTAACTAGGCAGCTTCTGCTACCATTGCAAACAGTACTGTGAGGCCTGCTTGTCCTTAGAGGCCTAGCCTTTTTGAAGGGGAGTGCTGCTGTAACTGGGTTCCCAGTCTCAACTCCACCCAGAGTGCCCTCAGATAACACCTGGGACTCTATAGCCACCCCTACCAGGGACATGTTACCTAGGCTGTGATCCCACAGTCAACGAGGCTCCAGCCACCCCGGGCGCAGGCTCCTGTGACTTCAGAAGCAGGCTCCCCTCTGACCGGCCCAACGCTTTAGCCCAGGGCACTACAATAACATGAACAGCAGACACGTGAGCAGCCCGCTCCTGTCCAAGGAGCAGCAGCCCCGTGAGCAACCCGCAACAGGCATAAGAGCAGCAGCTTCACATGGCCTGCCCCTGTCCAAAGAGCAGCAGCTGTGTGAGCAGCCAGTTCCTCTATCTGAGGAGCAGCAACCATGCGAGCAGCTCACCCCATCCGAGGAGCAGCAGCCACTTGAGCAGCCCGACTACTACTGAGGAGTGGCAGCCCCACGCAGCCGGCCCCCCTCTGAAGATCAGCAGCTGCGCGCAGCCCACACCCTGGACCTGTCCGAAGAGCAGCAGCTGTGCTGCATGAGCAGCCAGCCGCCTTCCAAGGAGTAGCAGCTGTGTGAGTAGACCATCCCTTTCCAAAGAGCAGCAGCCGCACAAACCGCCTGCCCCCATCCAAGGAAAAGCACCTGTGTGAGCAGTGCACCCCCTTCTGAGCAGCAACAGATGCACAAGCCGCCAGCCCACATCCGAGGAGCAGCAGCTGTGTGAGTAGCCTGCCCACATCCGAGGAGCAGCAGCTGTGTGAGCAGCCCACCCCTTTTGAGTAACTGCAGCCACACAAGCAGCCTCCCCCCATCTGAGGAGCAGCAGCCACATAAGCAGACTGCCCATGTCCAAGGAGCAGCAGCCCTGTGCAGTCTGCACTGGTCCGAGGAGCAGCACCCAGACGCAGCCTGTACCTGTCCAACGAGAAGGACCCAGGTGAGCAGCCCATCCCTGTCCGAGGATCATCAACAGCCGCATGAGCAGACTGCACCCTGTCCAAAGAGAAGTAGCTGCACGAGCAACCCACACCCATACAAGGAGCAGCAGCCCTGCAAACAACCTGCCCCTGTTCAAGGAGCGGCGGCATCACAAGTAGCCCATCCCATCTGAGGAACAGCAGCAGCACGTAGCCAGCCCCCATCTAAAGTACATCAGCCACGTGAGAAGTCTGCCCCTGCCTGAGGAGCAGCAGCCACATGAGCAGCTGGCCCCCATCCAAGGAGCAGTGGACACGAGCAACCCATCCCCATCGGAGGAGCAGCAACCTCATAATCAGCCCACCCCCGTTCAAGGAACAGCAGCTATACAAGCAGCCTCCCCCACCAGCCAGAAGAGGCACAACTGTTGTGAAAAGCACGCACCAGAGGAGCCGCTGCCAATTGAGAAGCAGCTGTAACCACCCGAGGAGGAACTGCAGCCAGAGAAGCCACTGCCACCCAAGGAGCAGCCCCTGCACAGCTTGACATCTAGATCAGTCAGTGATACTAAAAATGGGTAGACAAAGATACCCCCAAAGGAAAGAAAAGGAGGAATCGCAGGAAAAGCAGCTAAGTGAAAGAGAGGCATGTAATATGTCAGCAAAAGAATTCAGAATAAGGGTCATAGAGTTCATAAACCGGATGGAAGAAAAAAATCAACACCTTACGTAAAAATCAAGAAGAAAGGGATGAAAAAATCAACAACTTATGTAAGAATCAAGAAGAAATGAAGAGTGATATAGCTTCAATAAAAAACACCGTGGAAAGTATCAACAGTAGACTAGGAGAAGCGGAGGACCGAATTAGTGAACTAGAAGACAGGGAAGCAAAACACAGCCAAACTGAATGGCAACTGGAGAAAAAAATTAAAAGACAGGAGGAGAGCCTAAGGGAGCTATGGGACAACATGAAACGAAGCAACATACGAATAATAGGGGTGCCAGAACAACAGGAAGAGGAAGAAGAGTTAGAAGAACTATTTGAAGAAATAATGTCAGAAAACTTGCCTGATGTGGCAAAGAAAAAAGTCACACAAGCACAGAGAGTCCCAAACAGGATGAACCTGAAACGACCCACACCAAGACACATAATAATTACAATGGCAAATGTTCAGGACACAGAGAGAATCTTAAAGGCTGCAAGAGAGAGACAGAAAGTTAGATACAAGGGAGCTCCCATTAGATTATCAAATGATTTCTCAACAGAAACACATCAGGCCAGAAAAGAATGGAATGAAATATACGAAGTGATGCAAATCAAGGGACTGAATCCAAGAATACTCTATCAAGCAAGGTTATCATTCAAAATTGAAGGGGAAATAAGGAGCTTCACAGACAAAAAAATGCTAAGGGAGTTTATCACTACCAAGGCAGCAATGCAAGAAATGCTAAAGGGACTGGTGTAAAAAGAAGAAATAAAAAAGGTAAGAAGGAACACAGACACAAAAAATAAAAATGGCTACAAATAAGTTCCTTTCAATAATAACTTTAAATGGAAACGTACTAAATGCTCCAATCAAAAGACATAGAGTGGCTGAATGGATAAGAAAACATGACCCATATATATGCTGTATACAGGAGACCCAACACATAACAAGGCACTCACACAGACTGAAAGTGAAGGGATAAAAAAATAATTTTCAGGGAAATGGAAATGAAAATAAAGATGGGGTAGCAATACTTATATCTGAGAAAATATACCTCAAAGTGAAGACCATAACAACAGACAAGGAAGGCCACTTCATAATAATAAAGGGATCAACACAACAAGAGGATGTAACCCTGATAAACATATATGCACCCAATGCAGGAACACCCAAATACATTAAAAAAAAACCTCCTGGAAGATATCAAGGGATAGATCGATAACAATACAATCATAGTAGGGGACTTTAATACACCACTGACATCACCGGATAAATCCTCTAGACAAAAAAAAAAAAAAAAAAAAAAAAATCAGCAAAGAAACAGAAATCCTAAATGACTCACTAGATCAGATGGACTTAAGTAACATCTTCAGAGCATTTCACCCCAAAGCCACGGAATATACATTCTTCTCAAGTGCACATGGGACATTTTCAAAAATAGACCACATATTGGGTCACAAGCAAAGTTTCCCCAAATTCAAAAAGATTGAAGTCATATCAAGCATTTTCTCAGACTACCGTGGCATAATATTAGAAATAAACTACAATAAAAACATTCCAAAAATTCAAACATTTGGAAGCTGAATAGCATGCTATTAAACAATGATTGGGTTATCAATAAGATCAAAGAAAAAATTAAAAATATCCTGGAGACTAATGACAATAAAAAGACAACAATGCAAATACTATGGGACACAATGAAAGCAACCCTAAGAAGGAAGTTTATAGCTCTACAGGCCTACCTCAAAAAACAAAAAAAATTGGTAATAAATCATCTAACTCAACAACTCAAAGAATTAGAAAGAGAGAAACAAGAAAAGCCCACAGTGAGCAGAAGGAAGGAAATATTAAAGATCAGGGCAGAAATGAATGACATAGAGACCAAAAAAAAAAAAAAAATACAAAAGATCAGTGAAACCAAGAGCTGGTTCTTTGAAAGGATAAACAAGATTGATGAACCTCTAGCCAGGCTCACCAAGAAGCAAAGAGAGAGGACCCAAATAAACAAAATCAGAAATGAAAGAGGAGATATAACAACGGACCCTACAGAAATAAAAAGGATTATTAAAAAATACTTTGAACAACTCTATTCTAACAAACTAGACAACCTGGAGAAAATGGACACATTCCTAGAAAAATTCAACCTTCCAAAACTTACTCAGGAAGATACTAAAAATCTCAATAGGCGGATAACTATAGAAGAAATTGAAGCAGTCATCAAAAATCTTCCGGCAAACAAAAGCTCAGGGCAAGACGGCTTCACAGGGGAGTTTTACCAAACATTCAAGGAAGAACTAAAACCTATCCTCCTCAGACTATTCCAAAAAATTCAAGAGGAAGGAACACTTCCAAGCTCATACTATGAAGCCAGTATCACCCTAATACCAAAACCAGATAAAGATAACACAATGAAAGAGAATTACAGACCAATATCCCTCATGAACATAGATGCCAAAATCCTCAACAAAATTCTAGCAAATCAGATCCAGCAATACATCAGAAAGATCATACACCATGACCAAGTAGGATTTATCCCAGGAATGCAAGAATGGTACAATATTCCCAAAACAATAAACGTGATACATCACATAAACAAACTGAGAGATAAAAATCACATAGTCATATCAATTGATGCAGAAAAAGCATTAGACAAAATCCAACACCCTTTCTTGATAAAAACTCTCAACAATGTGGGAATAGAAGGATCATACCTCAACATAATAAAAGCCATATATAACAAACCCACAGCCAACACCATACTCAATGGGCAAAAACTAAAACCATTCCCCTAAGAACAAGTACAAGACAAGGATGCCCACTCTCATTACTTCTGTTCAACATAGTGCTAGAAGTACTAGCCATTGCAATCAGACAAGAAGAAGAAAAAAAAAGGCATCTAAATTTGAAAAGAAGTAGTAAAACTGTCCTTATTTGCAGATGACATGATACTGTACATAGAAAACCCTAAAGACTCCATCAAAAAATTAGTAGACTTAATAAATGAATTTGGCAATGTAGCAGGATACAAAATTAATGCCAAGAAATCTATGGCATTTCTATACACCAATAGTGAACGTACAGAAAGAGAGACTAAAAAAGCAATACCATTTAACATCGCACCAAAAAAATTTAGATACCTAGGAATAAACTTAACTAAGGAGGTAAAAGACCTATATGCGGAAAACTACATGACACTGAAAAAAAGAGATAGAGGAAGACATAAACAGATGGAAGAACATACCATGTTCATGGATTGGTAGAATCAACATCATCAAAATGTCCATACTACCCAAAGCAATATATAAATTCAATGCACTTTCCATTAAAATACCAACGGCATATTTCACAGACCTAGAACGAACTTTCCAAAAATTCATCTCGAATAAAAAAAGACCCTGAATAGCTGCAGCAATCCTGAGAAAGAAGAACAAAGTAGGTGGGATCTCAACACCAGATATCAAGCTGTATTACAAAGCCATTGTTCTCAAAACTGCCTGGTATTGGCGCAAGAACAGACATATTGATCAATGGATAGAATAGAGAACCCAGAAATCGACCCCAACCACTATGCTCAATTAATATTTGACAAAGGAGGCATGAATGTACAATGGAGTCAAGACAGTCTCTTCAATAAATGGTGTTGGGAAAATTGGACAGATACATGCAAAAAAATGAAACTATACCACCAACTTACACCATACACAAAAATAAACTCAAAATGCATCAAGGACTTAAACATACAACGGGAAACCATAAAAATACTAGAGGAATCCATAGGTAGAAAAATCCCTGACATATGCCAAAGCAATTTCTTCACTGATACTGCTCCTAGGGTAATGGAAACTAAAGAGAAAATAAACAAATGGGACTACATCAAAATAAAAAGCTTTTGCACAGCAAAGGAAACTGTCAACAAAACAAGAAAGACCACTGCATGGGAGAACATATTTGCCAATGCTATCTCAGATAAGTGTTTAATCTCCAACATTTACAGGGAACTCATGCAGCTTAACAAAAAGAAGATAAACAACCCAATTAAAAAATGGGCAACTGATCTAAATAGACACTTTTTGAAAGAAGGCAGAAGGAAGGCCAAGAGACATATGAAAACCTGCTCAAAGTCACTAATCATCAGAGAGATGCAAATCAAAACAACAAATGCAGTACCATCTCACACCTGTCAGAATGGCTATTATCAACAAGACAATAAATGAGAAGTGCTGGTGAGGATGCAGAGAAAAAGGAACTCATTTGTACTGCTGGTGGGAATGCAGACTGGTGCAGCCATTGTGGAGAACAGTATGGAGTTTCCTCAAAAAACTAAAAGTGGAACTCCCATTTGACCCAGTGATCCCACTTCTAGGAATATATCCCAAGAAACTAGAAACATGAATCAGAAATGATCTATGCACCCCTATGTTCATAGCAGCACAATTCACCATAGCTAAAATTTGGAAACAGGCTAAATGCCCATCAGCAGATGAGTGGATTACAAAACTGTGGTACATCTACACAATGAAATACTACCCTGCGGTAAAAAAGAAGGAGTTCTTATCATTTGCAACAACATGGATGGAGATGGAGAGCATTATGCTAAGTGAAATAAGCCAAGCAGAGAAAGATAAATATCACATGATCTCACTCATTTGTGGAATATAATGAACAACATAAACTGATGAACAAAAATAGATCCAGAGACAGAGAAACATCCATCAGAATGTCAAACCTCAGGGAAGGTAGGGGAGGGTGGGTGTAAGGGGGAGAGATCAACCAAAGGACTTACATGCATGCATATAAGCCTAATCAATGGACACACACCACAGGGGGTGGGGGCAGGAGTGGGAGTTGGGAGGTAATGGGGGAATAAGGACACATATGTAATACCTTAATCAATAAAGAAATTATTAAAAAAAAATTAAAAATGCAAGTCCCATTTGACCCAGTGATCCCACTTCTGGGATTATATCCCAGGAAATCAGAAACACCAATCATGCTAGTGTTTGATGGGAATTGTGTTATATATTGGGGAAGAATTGCCATGTTTACTCGGTTGAATCTTCTAATCAGTGAATACTTATTTAGACCATTTTTCTTTTATTATGTTTCAGTTTTAACCATGCAAGTCCTGTATTAGATGTTTTGTTTGATTTATACCTAAGTATTTCATTTTTTTGAGTGACTGTAAATCATTTTTAATTTTATGTCCACATTTTTATTGCTAACATATAGAAATTAAAGATTATCTTACTGAACTCACTCACTTCTAGCAAAGTTTAGGGATTTTTGTTGGTTGGTTGGTTTGCTTTTGGTTTGGTTTTATAGATTCCTTGGGTTTTCTATGTAAATAATAATGTCATCTGCAAATAGAAAGATTTATTTATTTATTTTACTTCTTTTTCTCTCCCCACGGCACTCTAGCACCTCCAGTACTATGTTGAACAGGAGAGGCATGATTGGACATATTTGCCTTGTTTCTGATCTTAGGTGGAAAGTAATCATTTAGTGTAATGCTAAGTATAGGTATTTTGTGGATATTTTCATTTGGACAAAAGACATTTGTCAATCTCATTATATCAGATATTACAACAGATTGAAATTAAGAACAGTTATGGAAACTAGCTACCTTCTATTGAGCTAGACATTGAAGAGAAGTTACAAAGATTCGCCAAATTTTAAAAATCCTACTCCTTCACTTTTTTGTTTGGAAAATTATAGTAATTATTTGTAAAAACAAGCTATGCTATTTTGAAATGAATAAATATATATTTTTAATTTTATTAGTTTTAATTTCTGATATAGTAAATATCTATAGATATAACCCACAAAACTCTTTGGAGTCCTCAATTTTAAATGTGTAAAGTGGTTCTGAGACTAAAATGTTTGAGAATCATTGTGATAGGCAGAAAGAAATGTCTACATGTTGGTGTTTACAGTTGGTATTTAATTTCTGATATTTGTCGTGCATACAGGAATGTTACTGGAAACATACTTCTATAAATATGTGTACAAATCGCAGTACAGGAAGTTTTTTACGTGCTTTTATTAACTTTTTTAAAACTCTGTGCTGTTGACTATGAATATTCTCTTTCAGCTAATAAAAGTCAACACAATCAAAAACAAAAGTTCACTTCTGGAAACTTTACAAATAGTTATACATACATTCAACAAATATTGAATGCTTGTTTTGTGAACTGAGTGTATAGTGGTAAGAAAGCCAACAGAAAATTGCTTCCATGGACCTTGTATTTTGTTGCATGAAAAGGAAAATAATCTGATAATAACCCACAATGTACACTATAGGGCAGGTAGGCATGGAAATCCCCTAGCCAGCTGGGGCCTTTCTTGCTCCGGGACTGGCATAGGAAAGCCTCTTCTAGGATTATAGCCAAAGATAAAAGATACTTTCATGATGTGAATGAAAACACATAGTTCATCACTGCTGAAAGCACTTTGCTTCACTTTCTTCAACCCTTTTCCTTTGCTTTGCCTTGCACAAAATGAACTCTTACCAAACTTAGGACATTATTGTCGAGGTTTCTTCTTATAAGAACTAAAATCTGTATTATTGTGTGAGAACATGTTACTGACCTCTACTCTTAGGGGAATTAAAAAAAAAAAAAAAGATACTCATTTATACCAGGAAGTTATCCATCAACTTTTCCTTATCCCCTGACTGTTTTAATGATGATACAACAAACAGCCTCACATTTTTTTTTGTAAATAAAAATAGCAATCTCATAAAAAATGTGTTTCCTGCTGACTGTGAGAAAGTGTCCTAGGTGACATACTGACTAGTTTGTTTGATTTAGCCTTGTCTTAAGATATGGTAAGATGCTGGAAATCACTGCTGCTGCAGCCAACCAGGGGCAGTGTCACAGCATGTGGAGCCCCAATAAGAATAAGCAATATGGCAATCCAGTATGTAGAAGGCTACCTAGTTAAATAAGCAACTGCCTTAAAACATCCCAAATTGTTGTTTTTAATTTGTGTGTATCCATTAATATAATCATTTTTTTCTTTTTGGAATAGCCTCAGGGAAAACACATGTTATTTCTTCCTGATGATCTAGTCTGGTGGGTGAGATTTATCTTTTTAAAAAATATATATATTTATTTATTTTAGAGAGGAAAGGAGAAGGAGAGAAAAATAGAAACATCAATGATAAGAGAGAATCATTGATCAGCTGCCTCTTGCACACCCCACACTGGGGATGGAGCCCACAATCAGGGCATATGCCCTGACCAGGAATCAAACCATGGTTTATAGATCTGTGCTCAACCACTGAGCCACACTGACCAGGCTGATGAGTTTTATTTTTATAATACATACCTACTTTGCAAACATCATCACCAAGCACTTGGATATGCTTGTGTGGGAAATTTAAAGTGATAATAATTTGGCATAATTCATGCAATACAGAGAATGTTGTTAAAACTTTCTCTTACCTGGTCATTTTTCTTGCCTTCTAAAACTAATGCAGCCTTTCTCCTGCCTTTCATATAGTCTTCTTTTCCTCAAAAACCCAGCATTGACTTCTTGCCTAGTTACATTTTCTCATATATTTATTTTTCAATTAATTGGAACTCAGATATTTGTCTGAATGTTTTTATATGAAATTTATTAAGTAATTATAGTCCCATGGTAATAAATCTTGCCTTTATTTTCTATTGATAAATTTTCACTTTCATAGCTACTATTTCAAAAAATGATCTGAAGTAATGGCCACATCCCAGTGGTCAGTCATTCATGTAACACATTTATTGAGCCCTACTCTGTGTCAGCCACTAAGAAAGATTCCGGATTTGTTTACATAGTTTGCAATTAAGTCTTTACAATCATCATTTTCATATTACACTCAAAGGATCCTTAGGATTTGTTCTACTGTGGCCCTTTTGTATGATGACAAACATTCAAACAGCACAAACTCCAAGCTATCTCTGTTGTTGTCACTCCCCTCACCCAGTATTATTTTGTATTGGTTTCAGGTGTACAACATAGACAATCATATACTTTACAAAGGTGTACAGCATAGACAATCTATACTTATAAAATCGTACAGCATATTCAATCATATACTTTACAAAGTGTTCCCCTTGATATTTTCAGTACCCACGGGGAAATAAAGTACAACATAGGGAATATAGTCAACATTGTTCTCACTTTTTAAATATTGGACTTTCATGTAAGATTTAATTTAAAGAAAGAATTGTAAAGCTGACAGAAACTTTCTCCTCTGCCATAAACAAACTAGCAAGATATAAAGATATTTTCCTAGAAATCAACCTGTGTTTATTTACCCGGCAATCAATTGATAACCCAGAGAACTAATTTAAATATAATTAGCTTAAATTAGAGATTCTCAAAACTTTTTTCATTTCAGAATGCTTTAAACTCTTAAAAAATTTTAAAGACTTCAAAGAGCTTTTGTTTTTGAGGGTTTTATCTATCAATATTTTTCACATGAGAAGTTGTTTTAATTTCTGAGGAAATTATAAAATATTCATTTAATAATTCATTTTAAATGCCTTACATGTTAAACATAAACCATTTCTATTAAACAAATATTTTTTTTCAAAAAAGAGAAAATCAGTAAATGGCATTAATTTGCAATTTGCAAATTTTGTCAATGTGTGTCATAATAGAAGACTTGGATTTTTAAATCTGTTGCAACGTCACATCATATAGCCTCTGAAAAATTCAACCACATGCTCATGAAAAAAATAAGAGCAAAAAAATGGCAAAATAACAACTTAGTATAATTTTGAACAAAGTTTTGATCCTGTGGACCCACTGGAAGAGTTTCAATGGACTCTTGAGAGTACCCAACCATACTTTAAGAACCACTAACATAAGGATTATTTTAGAAAATCATTCATCCACTAAAAGTTATAGAAAGCAATATATAAAGAATAACAATTTCAAAAAGAACACATTTTTGTCTTAAATATAATACCTCAGGTATATAAGCTCCAAAACTAAAACTACCCTACTTATAGATGATGATTTTCTGCATAGAAAATTCAAAGGAATCCCCCAAAACCTCTAGACTTATGAAGCTAATTTAAGTTTGCAAGAAACAAGATCAACATAAAAAAATCACTCACATTTTTATATACTAACATCAAACATAGAAACTAGATCTGGCCAGTGTGGCTCAATTGGTTGAGTATTGCCCAGTGCACCAGAAGGTCGCTGGTTCAATTCCTAGGCAGGGTGCATACCTGGGTTGGGGGCTTAATCCCCAGTAGGGGGCATGCAGAAGGCATCCTATTTCTCTTTCACATCAATGTTTCTCTTTCTTCCTCTCCCTTCCTCTCTCTCTAAAATCAATAAAGACATTTAAACACACACACACAAATAGAAAACAAAATTTAAACAAAATTTACACTCATTCCAAGTAAAATAAAATATTTTGGTATAAAAATAAAAACATCTATAAAATCTGTATGCTTAACACAAAATGCTCATGAAAGTAATCAAAGTCCTACATAAATAAAGATATATTGCATTGTGTTCATGGATTTGAACATTCATCATAGTAAAAGTGTTAATCTCCTGAAATTGAGCTATAGATTTAATGTAATTCTTTTCAAAATCCTAGCAAAGTTTTTGTAGACATAAATAATATTGTCCTAAAAAATATATGAAAAGAAAAATAATTGCTAAAACAATTTATAAATGGAAAAATAAAATAAGAGGAATCACTGTACCCAATGCTAAGGCTGACTATAGAACTCTATTCTCAAAACTGTGTGGTATTGGCAGAAAGAGAAATCAATAGAGTAGAATTAAAAACCTAGAAATAGTTCCACACAAATATTTCCAAGTGACTTTGACAACAAAGAAAAACCAATTCAATAAAAGAACTATAGACTTTTCAACAAATGGTGCTGGAACAATTAAACATTCATAGGCAGGTGGGAAAAAAAAAAGAACTTTGGCCTAAACTTCACACCTGATAAAGTTAAATAACTCAAAATAAATTATGGACTTAGATGTAAAAAATAAAACTACAAAACTTTTAGAAAACAACAAATGATAATATGTTGAAAAATTAGAGGCAGGCAGAGAGTTTTTAGACTCAAAGTAGAGATCATATAAATACCTCAAAGTTTGTGAATAGCTGAGCAAATGAGTCATATTTACTATCATGCAGAATCTGTGGAAGAGAGCCCAGTGAGGCACAGCCAGGATAACACATAATCAATAGGTGAAGCACCAGTGTGGTGGGAATAAATCAACTCATAACTGAACACATGACAGGTTACTTGGTTCAGTTCCTTTGTCAATCGTCATCCTAGTCTGTTGGAGGCAATTTTGTCTAACTGCAAAAAAAGCTTTGGCTAATTTTACATAGGCTCCATACACAATTATGTATTCTTGATATCCAGGTCAAATTCTGATGTCACCACTTAACATAATCAGAAAACAAATGCTTTTAAATTAAAAAAAAAAAAATTACAAACTATTGCTTAGCCAGTTAGGTTACATTAAGATAAGCCTTGATTTCAGCATTGTTTTCAGAGATGTACTGTATGTTCTCACTCCTAAGAAGTAACTGGCTAGAGGAGAAAAAAATGGCGGCGGAATAGACAGATGTGTTCCGAGCCTTGTCCTGGAGCAGAAAGAAAGAACAGCTGAGGGTCGCAGGAGGAGTGTTTGTTAGCAAGTTGGGGGACAGCTGAACTCCAGAAGAAGGTGGGAGACTGCTAGACGGGGTTCCCCTGACCTGGCAGCCCCCACTGTGGCTGGTTCCCCTCCCGGAGCTGCGGGCTTGGACGTGGAGTCTGCGCCATCTTGAAAGGGAAAGTGGAGCTTATCGGAAGCCTGAAAATCCACAACTGCTGCACCCACGGAACAGCTGCGAGCCCCAGAACACCGGTCCCCAATTGGCGCAAACACACGGGTTCAGAGGAGCTCTACACTCCACCACGGAAAGGTCAGATTTCGCCTGGGATAAGGTGAGGTCTCTGGTCTCAGCAGGAGAGAGGAATGCGCATTTTGCGGGAGCTGGAGGACCAGGGAAGTCTGTGCCTAGAAAAATCCGTGGCTGTTGGGGCTGGCGTGATCTGTGAATGTGGAAGGGGGTCCTCAGAGCTGCTAACAGAAGGGCTCTCTAAAAAGCAACCCATTTTGACCTGACGTGCAGGGACACCCTAAGAATTTAAGGGGTGTGTCGGCTTCCTAGACTTACGCGCAGCCCCGGAGTTCTCACACTTGGGCTTTTTCCTCTTGAAATCCTTGCTTCTGATTACTAAGCCCAATACATAGGATCACCCAGGTGGAGACACCCTGGGAGATTGCAGGGGAAAGTTGTTTTTCTGGAACCTGGGGATCGGAGCAGGGAGTGACCATCGGAGAGCCAGCTCTGAGGCAGTTCACTCCCACAAACCGGTAGTGAGTGCCACAGGGAAAGAAGGCTCTAACACTGCCTAGAGGGGCCATAGATAGACCCGGAAGTCAATCCAGAAACACTGCCACCCAGGGGCTGAATCACAAATTGACTCTTGTGTAATCAAAAATAAAGGAATACGAGAAATTAAGACACACCACCTGCTTAAAATCAGGACTGGCTTACAACACTGAAGAGCAGTGGAATGCAGGGAACTGCAATACTGTCCGGACTGAGAAACAGGTGTGCCAAACAGAACAACAGAGGAAGTGAATGACCTTCACTACTCCACATTTTATTTTATTTTTAATTTTTTAATTTTTTAATTTTTTAATTTTCATTTTTTGCATCATTTACTCAAGAAACTAATTTTTTTCTCTTTTTTCCTCACTTGATTTTACCTTTTTAATTATTACATTTTTATTTCCAATCCGCATTATTACTACTGCTATTTTATCTTTTTTTTTTTAAAGTGTCATTTTATTTTCTCTTCATTTTATTTTGGGATTAGTGTTCTACATTCTATTTTTATCTTTCCTTTAGCATCGTTTTACTCTATCTCGACTCTACCTTTATGCCATCACTCTCTTCCTAACCTTCCCCTTTTCGGTGTCCTATTTATCTTACCCTTTCCTGCTTTAGATTTTCCCTATTCTTTCTGTTTACCCCTTGTTAAAATTTCACCCTACTTACATATCTAATCTCTAATCACCTGTTCCAAGTCCATACACACCTCTCTCTTCGCTGTCTTAACTATCCAAAAAATTGTTTTTCTCTCTGTCCTTTTGTTGTTGTTTGCTTGAATGTAGATTATATCGAATTTTCATGCTTTTTTGTGAGATTGTTTTGCTTATTCTTCTTTTGTTTATTTTTTTGTTTGTTTAGTGCTTCTGTTTTTCCTTGCCTCACTCAATATTAGTTGGTGTTGTAGTTTGTATTAATCCCCAGGTATTTGTTGCTGGCATTTGCTGGGATTAGTGATTGTTCTATTGGAGTTTTATCCCCAATATATATAGTCTGTTCCCCTTTCTCTCTTAGTCTCTTTCTTGTCTCTCTTACTTTTTTTTCCTTTTCCCAATTTCATTTTGACACTCCTTTTTTTTTCTTCTTTCTTTCTTTTTCCTCTTCTTCTTTCTCTCCTATCCCCTATTTGCCTTTCTCTGGTGGTCACCTTTATTGGAGGTTATTAATATCATGAATACATTTCTGTTCAGTGCCTTGTGTGTTGTACCTGGTAGTGCTGTATTTTGTGCCTTTAAATCAATGCAGGAGAGAGAGAACTACATAACCAGACACCCAGAGAAGAGAAACCATGGGGAGACAAAGAAACAGCCCGCATATGAAAGAAAAGCAGGCATCACCAGAAAAGGAAGTAAACAAAATGGAGAAAAGCAACCTTCCAAAAAAGAATTCAGAGAAATGGTCATAAGGTGGCTGAAAAGAATGGAAGACAAATTCGACAATATGAGCAAGAACCAAGAGGAAATGAAGAAGAACCAAGAAGAAATAAAAAATGACATCACTGCTATAAAGAACTCAATAGAAAGCATCAAGAGTAGACTAGAAGAAGCAGAGGACCACATCAGTGAGCTAGAAGACAAGATGGGAAAAAATACCCAAGTAGAGCAACTTCTAGAAAAAAAAAAAATTAAAAGGCAGGAGGAGAGCCTAAGGGAACTTTGGGACAACACAAAACAAAACAACATCCGCATAATAGGGGTTCCAGAAGGAAAGGAAGCTAAGCAAGGAATAGAAAACCTCTTTGAAGAAATGACAGAAAATTTCCCTGATATAGTGAAGAAAAACCCCACACAAATCCAAGAAGCTCACAGAGTCCCAAGCAAAATGAACCCCAAAAGACCGAGGCCAAGGCACATTATAATTAAATTGGCAAACACCAACGACAAAGTAAGAATATTAAAAGCAGCAAGAGAGAGACAGAAAGTTACATACAAAGGAACCCCCATCAGACTAGCAACTGATTTCTCAACAGAAACTCATCAGGCCAGAACGGAATGGAATGAAATATACAAAGTCATGCAAAGGAAGGTTCTGAATCCAAGAATACTGTACCCAGCAAGACTATAAATCAAAATTGAAGGTAAAATCAGGGGCTTCACAGAAAAAAAAGGACTAAGGGAATTTATTACCACCAAACCAGCAATGCAAGAAATGCTAAAGGGTCTGCTGTAAAAAAAAAAAAAAAAAAGAAATAGGAAGCGAAGAAGGAACACAAGGGTAAAGAATTGGAATGGCGACAAATAAGTACCTATCAATAATAACTTTAAATGTAAACGGATTAAATGCCCCAATCAAAACACATAGGGTAACGGATTGGATAAGAAAACACGACCCATAAATCTGCTGTCTACAAGAAACCCACCTCAGAAAAAAAGACGCACACAGACTGAGGGTGAAGGGATGGAAAAATGTATTCCAGGCGAATGGAACTGAAAAAAAGCTGGGGTAGCAATACTTATATCTGACAAATTAGATCTCAAAGTGAAGGACATAACAAGAGATAAGGAAGGCCACTTCATAATACTAAATGGAGCAATCCAACAAGAAGAAATACCTCTGGTAAACATATATACACCCAATACAGGAGCACCCAAATACATAAAAAAAACTCCTGAAGGATATCAAGGGAGAGATTGACAGTAATACAATCACAGTAGGAGACTTTAATACCCCACTATCACCTTTGGACAAACCCTCTAAACAAAAAAAAATCAGCAAAGAATCATCAATCCTAAATGACTTACTAGACCAGATGGAATTAATTGACATCTTCAGAACATTTCACCCCAAAGCCACAGAATATACATTCTTCTCAAGTGCACATGGGTCATTTTCAAAGATAGACCATATGTTGAGACATAGGCAAAGTCTCTTCAAATTCAGGAAGATAGAAATCATATCAAGCATCTTCTCAGACCATAGTGGCATAAAACTGGAAATCAACTACAATAAAAACAACCCAAAGAAATCAAACACATGGAGGCTAAACAGCATGCTATTAAACCATTACTGGGTTACCAGAGAGATCAAAGAAGAAATAAAAAACATCATGACAACAAATGACAATGAAAACACTACAATCCAAAATCTATGGGACACAGCGAAAGCAGTCTTGAGAGGGAAGTTCATAGCTCTATAAGCCTACTGCAAAAAACAAGTAACAATGGTAATAAATTACCTAACACAACAACTCAAAGAGTTAGAAAAAGAGCAACAAGAAAAGCCCAGTGTAAGCAGAAGGAAGGAAATAATAAAGATCAGAGCAGAGATAAACGACATAGAGACCAAAGAAACAATACAAAAGATGAACAAAACCAAGAGCTGGTTCTTTGAAAGGATAAACAAGATTGATGAACCTCTAGCCAGGCTCACCAAGAAGCAAAGAGAGAGGACCCAAATAAACAAAATCAGAAATGAAAGAGGTGAAATAACAACAGATCCCGCTGAAATACAAAGGATTGTTAAAAAATACTAAGAACAACTCTATTCCAACAAACTGGACAACCTGGAGGAAATGGACATATTCCTGGAAAAATGCAACCTTCCCAAACTCAGTCAGGAAGATTCTAAACAGCTAAATATGCCAGTAACTATGGAAGAAATTGAAGCAGTCATCAAAGAGCTTCCGGCAAACAAAAGCCCGGGGCCAGGCGGCTTCACAGGAGAGTTTTACCAAACATTCAAGGAAGAACTAAAACCTATCCTCCTCAGACTATTCCAAAAAATTCAAGAGGAAGGAACACTTCCAAGCTCCTTCTATGAAGCCAGTATCACCCTAATACCAAAACCAGATAAAGATAACACAATGAAGGAGAATTACAGGCCAATATCCCTCATGAATGTAGATGCCAAAATCCTCAACAAAATTCTACAAATCGGATCCAGCAGTACATCAGAAAGATCATACACCATGACCAAGTAGGGTTTATCCCAGGAATGCAAGGATGGTACAATATCTGCAAATCAATAAATGTGATACATCACATAAACAAACTGAGAGGTAAAAATCACATAGTCATATCAATTGATGCAGAAAAGGCATTTGACAAAATCCAACATCCTTTCTTGATAAAACCTCTCAACAAGGTGGGAATAGAAGGATCATACCTCAACATAACAAAAGCTATATATGATAAACCCACAGCTAACATCATACTCAATGGTTAAAAACTATAAACATTTCCCCTAAGAACATGAACAAGAGAGATGCCCACTCTTACCACTCCTTATTGACATAGTATTGGAAGTATTAGCCATTGCAATTAGACAAGAAGAAGAAATAAAAGGCATCCAAATTGGAAAAGAAGAAGTAAATCTGTCCTTATTTGCAGATGACATGATATTGTACATAAAAAACCCGAAAGACTCCATCAAAAAAATAACAGATTTAATAAATGAATTTGGCAATGTAGCAGGATACAAAATTAATGCCAATAAATCTATGGCATTTCTATACACCAACAGTGAATTTACAGAAAGAGAAACTAAAAAAGCAATCCCATTTTCCATTGCACCAAAAAAATTAAGATACTTAGAAATAAACCTAACCAAGGAGGTAAAAGACCTATACGCGGAAAACTACAGGACACTGAAAAAAGAGATAGAGGAAGATGTAAACAGATGGAAAAACATACCATGTTCATAGGTTGGTAGAATCAACATCATTAAAATGTCCATACTACCCAAAGCAATCTATAGATTCAATGCACTCCCCATTAAAATACCAACGGCATATTTCACAGACTTAGAAAGAACTCTCCAAAAATTCATCTGGAATAAAAAAAGACCCCGAATAGCCACAGCAATCCTGAGAAAGAAGAATAAAGTAGGAGGGATCTCAATACCAGATTTCAAGCTGTATTACAAAGCCACTGTCCTCAAAACAGCCTGGTACTGGCACAAGAACAGACATATAGATCAATGGAATAGAATAGAGAATCCAGATATCGACCCAAACCAATATGCGCAATTAATATTTGACAAAGGAGGCATGAGCATACAATGGAGTGAAGACAGTCTCTTCAATAAATGGTGTTGGAAAAATTGGACAGATACATGCAAAAAATGAAACTAGATCACCAACTTACACCATACACAAAAATAAACTCAAAATGGATACAGGACTTAAATATAAGACAGGAAACCATAAAAATACTAGAGGAATCCACAGGCAGCAAAATCTCAGACATATGCCAAAAGAACTTTTTCACTGATACTGCCCCTAGGGCAATGGAAGCCAACGAGAAAATAAACAAATGGGACTACATCAAAATAAAAAGCTTTTGCACAGCAAAAGAAACCATCAACAAAACAACAAGAAACCCCACTGTATGGGAGAACATATTTGCAAATGTTATCACTCATAAAGGTTTAATCTCCAACATCTACAGGCAGCTTATACAACTTAATAAAAGGAAGATAAATGATCCAATAAAAAAATGGGCAACGGACCTAAATAGAATCTTTTCGAAAGAAGACAGAAGGAAGGCCAAGAGACACATGAAAACATGCTCAAAGTCACTAATTATCCGAGAGATGCAAATCAAAATGACAATGCGATACCATCTCACACCTGTCAGAATGGCTATCATCAACAAATCAACCAACGACAAGTGTTGGCGAGGATGCGGAGAAAAAGGAACCCTCGTGCACTGCTGGTGGGAATGCAGACTGGTGCAGCCACTGTGGAGAACAGTATGGAGTTTCCTCAAAAAACTGAAAATGGAACTCCCATTTGACCCAGTAATCCCACTCCTAGGAATATATCCTAAGAAACTAGAAACACCAGTCAGAAAGGATATATGCACCCCTATGTTCATAGCAGCACAATTTACAATAGCTAAGATTTGGAAACAGCCTAGGTGCACGTCAGCAGATGGCTGGATCAGAAAACTGTGGTTCATCTACACAGTGGAATACTATGCTGCCATAAAAAGAAGGAATTACTACCATTTGTAGGTACCTGGATGGAATTAGAGAACATTATGCTAAGTGAAATAAGCCAGTCAATGAAAGAAAAATACCACATGATCTCACTCATTTGGGGATAATAAAAAACATTATAAACTGATGAACAAAAAGATAGATACAGAGGCAGTAAAGCATCAAACAGACTGTCAAATTACAGGGGTAAGGTTAGGGAGAGGTGGGGGAAATAAGAGATCAATGAAGGACTTATATGCATGCATATAAGAGTAACCAACGGATGCAAAACATTGGGGGGTGAGGGCATGTATGGGCGTGGGGTGGGGTGGGGGGGCAATTGTAAGATATGTACACATATAATACCTTAATAAAAAAAATAATAAATAAATAAAATAAAAAATAAAAATAGAGCTACCATATGAAAAAAAAAAAAAAAGGAAAAAGAATTAACTGGCTAGGACAGGGGTGGGCAAACTTTTTGACTCCAGGGGCACAATGGGTTCTTAAACTGGACCAGAGGGCTGGAACAAAAGCATGGATGGAGTGTATGTGTGAACTAATATAAATTCAAAGTAAACATCATTACATAAAAGGGTACGGTCTTTTTTTTTATTATTATTTCAATAGTTTTATTCATTTCAAACATTTTAACAAGAAGAATGTAAACACTAATTATTGTAATTTGAAACTTCAAAAAATGGAGGAATCATAGCACAATATCATACCTTATATTGAAGATGGCAAAGGCAAAATAAAATTGCCTAACAAAGGAAAGGTACAAAAGCCTTTCAAATTAAACTTAAGTATAATAAAATAATTTAAAACTAAAACAAATAGAAAAGAACAAAATGTGTAAACAGTAAATTAAACATTTTCTTTAGTGCAACTTCCAAATTATGCCCAGGACATAGATGTAGATGGCAATGTAGACTGGGTTGAAAGGTTTTTGGTCTTTAAAACATCAACTTCAGTGGGAACAGTGTTGTTGGTCTCCTTTTTAGCTAATGCTCTGATACTGTGCTCTCCAGGGGCGTGTCTCCCTATATCACCACGTTAACGTGTCTATGCATTCCCAGGGTGATGTCGGGGGACGCGTCCGCGGGCATTACAAGGAGCCTCTGGAAGATTGAGAGGTTGTTCCTTCTGAATGGGTGGATATAAATCTGCCCACTCAGAAGAAGGAGCTGCAGCCATGTTTCCCGACCTTGCCATGTTAACACTGCTGCTGGTGAAGGAGCGGAGGGGAGAGCAAGAGAACCCTCCACTCTTTCGGCTCCGTGGGCCGGATAGAACAGCCGAATGGGCCGGATACGGCCCGCGGGCCGTCGTTTGCCCACGGCTGGGCTAGGACATACATTTGGAAGGAAAATGCATTAAAGATCTATTTTGTCTAAAAGAGTTGACATCCAGGAGTTAAACTATTAGTTATTTCCTTTTTTCTAACAAAGGAATGTGTAAATGACAAAATGTCAGTAACTGTTCAACAAAACGATGGTGTTAACCTCAGGAGGATGAAATTAAATTCATTTGTTGTGTCTTCTTATTCTATAACTGGTGTGAAAATTACTAGTCTCTTGTTCAATTTTAATTGAAGCTTCCCTTTAGAAATAATTACTAACTCTAATCCATATCAGTTACAAAAAGTTTCTTAGAAGTGTTTTAATTCAATGCTGTATAAAGTTTGTGTCCTGATATTTACATATCAGTAGACATCTCTGCTTTTGTACACAGACATACTTGTAGAGAAAATATGCCACCTTTAGACATAAATATAAGTTTTGAGCCTGAAAATGCCACACCATGGCTTATATTATCTTAATAAAAAGTCACTTGTTCCATGCTGGAAGGCAATTCCAGCATGTCATAAATGCAAGAGCTTCATCAAAAGGTTGATGGAACTTGGGGACTCAGAAAGGACTGAATCACATATATTATTGCCTGTTGGAAATGGCTAAGGGCATTTCCGCAAAACCTGAAAAGGATGCATAAATGATTGCTTGCTGCCAGACAGCCCAGAACATTTCAGTCTACATGTTATTGCCTCCTGCTAGTCAAACACCTGACCAGCCGAAGGCAGTTCCTCCAGTCTGACAATGGATTCTGTCTACTAAACCCTGGCCTTTGTTATGTATTTCTACCTTGCTTTAGGACAATTTGTGTTAATAAAAAGCAAGGGGTCCAGAGAGAGAGGAGAACTTGGTTTCTTTAGCCAAGCTCCTCTGGCCCCCCAAATGCCTTCCAAAATTATGTTTCATCTCTGGACTCTTGATTAATTTACACAAAGTGCCTTCTTCAGATTCCTGAACCCCTTGCAGATGCTGGATTAAGACCCCCGGCATTAATGGTGACCACAAAGGGACATCTGGAGGAGAAGAATTTGCCTGAGCAGATAAAACAGCACCATTAATGGTGGTAAGATTAACTGCATAAAACTCATGTTTAGCTCCAGAAGCCTGCGGATCCATAAGTGCATGAGTAATTCTTTTTGTTTACGTCAGATTATAATGGGGAAGAATTCAGTTAAAAGGCAAAATTATAAACAAATTGGAATATCAAAAGGTCCTTTTTTTAAAATGTGGTTTCTTATTCAAATTAAAATCCTAATTCATATTTGGAATCAAAAATCTGTAATAAGAAATAAAGCCCTGTTGCCGAATCTGCCTCTGGTGCAGAGAGATTCAAAAGTGGCTGGAGAGGGCAGAACTATCAGCTCTGTCGCAAATAGATTCTCTAATGCTTTGTTTAAAAATTACCGAAGAATGTGTTGGGATAAGCAAATGTTGGCAAAAATAACTCTGAAAGCTAGTACATTACTTTGGAAAACGGAATAGAAAAAGATTTAGGAAAAGAACTTTGATTTGGTCTTGTTGATCTGTCATTATCTATTAAGCATGCCTTTAGTTTAATTGGGAAGAGAAACATGGCCGAATCAGTTGCTGAAAATTCCCCCAAAGCAAGCAGGAGGTGGGGGAAGGGAGATCTGTGGTGATCCTGTAACATAAACTCCGAGTGTGCTAGGAAAAGTCTCCTTCTCACCATGAAAAGTTTTACAAAATTTAGAAATGTGCCTGGGATTTCTGTGCATGTATAAAGAGAGAAGTTAGCTTAAAAACAAATGCATGCAACCATCCAATTTCAGATATTAGATGGGTTTTGAGCTAAACTTAACTCTCTTTATGATGGTTTTAAAATAAAACCCAAGACTGTTTTTTTCTTGCAAAAAGAAAGATGGCAGGTTTGACCTAGGAAAAAAGATGCAGGCTGGTTCTAGCAACAAGATTGGTATTTCCATAATAAAGAGTAGTTTTTAAAATAATAATGAACCGCATTCAAAAGTTAACATTAAAACTGCTAAAAAAAAGTCAGTAAATTGTCTCTGACAAAAATTTGCCAAAGTAAATGCCTTGGATAATTATAATTGGCTCTAGAATCTCAAAAATTGTTGAAACATAGATAAATAATATATCAATTACAAAAATCTAATTAGCCCAGGTGAAGACTGGCTACGCCATTTGTTAATTAAGAAGGCTGGCTTCCCTCCTCACAAAACCTGTTTCTCCAGCCAAGGATAAAGCTTTTTCTCGAGGCAACCTCTTAAAGAAAAAATCTGGCTTCTAAAGACAAGCTTGCTTTCCAGCTTCCCCTCCTTGGGGCTGGTCACATTTCCAGCAAAAAGAATGTAACTAATTTGCATTTGAATGGCTACAGGCCTGCTACTGAACTCTAGCAGCTTAATCTGAGAAATGCTAAATATTTAACTTGCCAGCTCTAAAAGTTTAAGGTTCAAATTAAATTGGGAGAAATTATATAGTTGTGGTAACTAAATGCCTCAAAATTTTAAGACAAAAAAAAAAAAAAAAGCCCTAGCGGCCTGCATTTTAATATGCTGGAGGTGGGGCAGCATTTGTGCCTTGTGAATCAGATGTATAAGTTTACTAAATTTGCGTGCTTTGCTTTTTAATAAAGATGCCTACTTAAATTACTTAATAATTTAGCTTTTTGAAATATAATCAAGGTTTCATATAATTTCAGTTATATGAGAAGCCAATATTTTTATAAGTAATTGGATCCTAGTAAAGTCTTCTAAGAAATTTACTGAGACCTCCCATAATCCCTCTGTATATGCAAATAAACCAAAGGGGATACTCTATAAAAATAAAATTCTAAGCTTAATAAAAAGGACAAATTTCAAAATTTTTAAATCTCTTCCACTAATATTTACAGGGTAAACTAAAGATTGTTGTTAAAGTACTAAATCTGGCAATAATTACATTCACCATAAATAAAAAATCACTTGAAATATATGGCTTTGCGGCATTATTTGTCTAAATCTCAAAGAGCAACTGTTTTTGTTACATTGGTTGCTGGGTGTAAAAAAGAAAGGCAAAGACTTAAAAGAAACTTTAAATGTAGCCTAAAAGTCATTCTGGGAGGAAATAAAAAGAGGTTTCCTTCAAATGTCTGAAAAACTAATTAAAAATCAATATGTTAGGCCTCAAAATAGAAAAGTAAATAGTTTGTGTTTTTGCCTCCCTAGACAAAGCTTATGTAAAATTACTCAAAGACTAATAGTAGAAATTTAATTAATGTCATTTACTGTCCATAACCAAGGACAAGTAAAGCTAAAAAAAACAAACCTTATTTCAGATTAACTTAATTTGGCTAATTGATATAAGTGAATATTCAAGAAAACTTAATTATATTGGCCAGGAAACTGTTCCTGGAGCATTAACTAATTTTTTACTAATAGTTCATCTCATAGTAAAAACTTCTTAACATGCAATAAATCCAAAGCAGTCATATTTCTGTACAGAAAATTAAAATTAAAAGTTATCAAAACTGCATTTCAAAATTTCCAAAAGCCTCTTAATATTATTTTAATCAGACAAAGGGGGGATAGTGGAATAATCCTGTGTAAGTAAATTACATCAAGAAATTTTTTACTTTGAAAATTATTTTTCATTTGTAATGCTGATGACAAGACACCCATGAAGACACACATGCTGTCAAAATATGCCAAAGGAAAATCATTTTGAGCAAAAGTGAAAGAATCCCAAGTCCAACTTATAGAAAAGACCCCTTTATTAATCTTAGGTCGAGAATATATTTGTATATTTCCAGAAAACTCCTCCAAGCCAGTGTGGATCCCAGAGAGGAACTGATCAGACTGTTCCGGGTACAAAATATCAGTGGCCTCCAAACAGCATGCCAGGACAACAAGAGAAAAAGCAGTCCAGAGATGAAGATAGTGAAGACGCCTTGCCATACTAGCAGTCAGCAACTATGCATCGCTATAGGTTGCCCAGGACCAAACCAGAGAAGGTCAGACCTGCATTGCCACCGTTTGTCCACCATCCAGAATTAGCATATCATTGCTGGCATGTACACATAAAAAAACTGTTGGACAGTGAAATTGACTCAAAGAACTGTTGGCCCAAAAAGGAAACTTACTGCAGGCTGACTCCTTTAATGCCTGACAACAGTTTAAAGGGACTTGATAGAATTCTATCTTTTCCATTGGATTTAAAAATCTTAAGACATTCTTGTTAAATTTATAAAATCAAAAAGGGTGAGATGCCAGAAGGCAATTCCAGCATATCATACATGCAAGAGTTTCATCAAAAGGTTGATGGAACTTGGGGACTCAGCAAGGGCTGAATCACATATATTATTGCCTGTTGGAAATGGCTAAGGGCATTTCCCCAAAACCTGAAAAGGATGCATAAATGATTGCTTGCTGCCAGACAGCTGAGGGCATTTCAATCTACATGTTATTGCCTCCTGCTGGCCAAACACCTGAACAGCCAAAGGCAGTTCCTCCAATTTCACAATGGATTCTGTGTACTAAACCCTGGCCTTTGTTATGTATATCTACCTTGTTTTAGGACAATTTGTGTTAATAAAAAGCAAGGGGTCCAGAGAGAGAGGAGAACTTGGTTTCTTTAGCCAAGCTCCTCTGGCCCCCCAAATGCCTTCCAAAATTATGTTTCATCTCTGGACTCTTGATTAATTTACACACAGTGCCTTCTCCAGATTCCTGAACCCCTTGCAGATACTGGATTAAGATCCCCGGAAGTTCCACAATGTCATGGTCTCAGTTCACAACTGTGGTAGAGTGTGCATTTGGAATCACTATTTCTCCCATCAGCTTTATCAAGAGTGTTAGGATTTTGGACCCTCTAATTCTGACTTTGAATACAATATATGTCAACTAATCCCAGCATTCTGATCCTACAAACATTGTAATACTAGAGGCCCATTGGACAAATTCATGCACATTGAAAAGAAATTAATTAGAAGAAATATATTAATACTAGAGGCCTGGTGCACAAAATTCATGCATGGGTAGGGTCCCTAGGCCTGGCTGGCAATCAGGGCTGATCTGTGGGACAACCGGCGGGGCAATTGGAGGGGCCCCTCTGGCACCCACCTTGGCTGGCCTGGGGCCTGTAGGCTGGGGGCAGCTCCTGCGTTGAGCATCTGCCCCTGGTGGTCAGTGCGTGGCATAGCAACCAGTCATCCCGCCCATTGTTCTGCCATTCGATCTATTTGCATTTTAGGCTTTTATTATATAGGATTGCTATTCACCCTTTCTCTATAATAGAAGTGTCAACCAAATTCACAATTGACAATGACAGATCGAAACACATGTGTGTGATTGGCTCCAGCAAGAGCTTTATATGTATCATACATGCGCGAATCAACTTAACCTTTTATAGATATAGAATAAACTTGCTTAATTAGAGCTACTTTCTGATTTAGCTAAACTTTTTCCAGCCCAGTGAAGCACCCCAACTTCTCTTTCAGGTAATTGTCAGCAACACACCAGTAAATATCAACATGAAGCAGATTATTACTGTAGATCACACAGGGAGAACAAAGGGTAAAATATTTACCTATAGTAGTGTTTGACTATATTCTATGCAGTGAGAAAACCTGAAGTCATTTTCAAGGTCCACCGTTTCTTCTTTTCAGTCGGGTCAAGTTTCTAAGCTTTCTAAATCTCCATTTTCCGGCTAATTAAAAGAAAATAGGATTCCACCAAGTCTCCTATCTACCTACTGCAGGACTTCTGTGAGGATCAAATGAGATGAGGCATGGGAAAATGCTTCACAGACATTTGGTTAAAGTGTACCATGTTTCCACCTGGCTATAAAGCAGGTCATGTTCCTGGGCTGAAGAAATTCCAAGGAGGCTAGTCGCTAGGGAGAGGAAG
The DNA here is from genome assembly GCF_963455305.1 of Plecotus auritus. Classification (NCBI taxonomy): domain Eukaryota; kingdom Metazoa; phylum Chordata; class Mammalia; order Chiroptera; family Vespertilionidae; genus Plecotus; species Plecotus auritus. The sequence continues at coordinate 117,506,773 of NC_137771.1, forward strand.
CCGGGCATTTTTATGTGATGTCATTACCCGGTCCCCACAGCCACTGTTTCCAGGCTGGGCAGGGCTGTGGGCCATATTTTGTGCCATGGGATCTCGGCAGCATCGGCTTTGATTTGGTGGGGTGTTGCTCTGGGGTGGCGGTGGAGCCTGTATCCCACTTGGGAGAAGCTGAGTGTTGCTTTGTGGGTGCCAGTTCCACAGTGCCATTTCTCTGTAAATGGCCAGTGCACATCACAGCAGCTCCTACGTTGAGCATCAGCCACCTGGTAGTCAGTGTGCCTTGTAGCGACCAGTCAGACTGTCAGACACTTAGTGTATTAGCCTAATGTATACATAGATAGCAATAAAGCACATTTCCTTCAAAATCATTTCAGTTCAACCAAAAGCTGGTGTGAACATAGCTAACAACAGCTGGATATTGGAGTGGGGGCAAAGAAATAAAAGACCCGGCCCCTACCTTGGAAGTTTACACATTTATGATTTTACCATATAAAATAAGGAACTCCTTAGTGGCTACAAAGAGTGTACTGCTTTGCTAAAGGGCTTGCATTGACTTTTACCCCAGGATCATTGTCATGGCTATCCCTAAAGGATACCCAGAAATCAAACAGATAAATACTAGAAAAAATATTTGGTTTTATTTTGCCAAAACCGAAAGTAATATGCATGAGTGTTTATAAAATTAAATCAAGACTATATCTCAGGATCTTCATGGCTTTTGTTGTCACGTGCCAATGGAGTTCATCTGTAACTGCCAGGTGACAGAAGCTTTACATGTAAATTGTTGTGTGCCTAATGCTGGTTACTTTCTTTGTCATTTCTAATGCAAAACCTCTTTCACCATAAATGATTAGATAAAGTCTTCTCATGGGAATTAGAGGTGAGAGCAAATGCACAATGAGAGAAGTAAATGTAGCAGAACATAGGCTTTGGATCCCTAATGGTTCCTTGGCAGTAAAATATGTGTATGCAATAATAATGACAGAGTATTATTCTCAAGAGCATTGAGATTCCTATCCATGGGAAAAGGAAATTCATTGAAGTGCAAAGAAAATATACCTAGGGGCCTGGATGAGACACCTCCTCCCATTCCATCAATTGACCAGGAATGTCAGGAAGCATTGTCCCTTGTCCCTGCATCTGATGCTGACATCCCAAAGGGCACCTGTGTTGGCTCAACTAGCAGCAGCATACTGGTACTTTTATGCCATAATTGACTGGGATGGATTTGTGTTATCCTGATATACAACAGCCTAGAAACACTGTTTGCTAATGTAATCACATCTCCTATATAATAAAGAGGTAATAAGCAAATTGACCCTCATGCCGTCACAAGATGGCGGCATGCACAGCGGAGGCTGGGTTCCCATAACACAAGATGGCTGTGCCCACAGTGGAGGCAGGGCTCCCGTAACAAGCTGTAACGAGCCATCAGCAGGGACCTGAGGCTGCGCGCCCCCATCCACCAGGCAGGGCTTGATGGGAAACCTCATGCCACACTCCCCTGCAAAGAGACCCACGTCCCGCGTGGTTCAGGGTTCAGGTTCAGGGTTCGGGTTCGGGCTCTGGAGGAGGCCGCGTGCAAATGAGAGAGACAAGACAAGAAATAATAATTTGGAAATTGGGGGCCAGCCGGAAGCCCAAAGAAAGACTCCGCTTTGCTCTGACCTTGCCATCCCTTTTATTCAGGTTTGGAATACACCCATAGCCCTTAGGCAGGCAATTCCAGTAATAGCCTATCAGCAAGGATTTACATAAGACTAAAAGGTGGAAGTTGCTTCAGCTCCCTTTGTCTCAACTAGACAGTGGGTGTATGGCTCTGATCCCTGCAAGAGCCTCAAGGTTGACCAGTCTTCCGGACACCTTGTCCACCCCTTTCTGCTAGTGAAGGCAATGGGCAGCTTCCAACACCCCCCCGCCTGGCGGGGTTTGACAGGGGACCTCAAGGCATGCATCCCACCCTGGTGCCAGGGGACCTGAGGCCATGCCCCTCTCCCGGCGTGCACTGGGGGACCTGAGGCTGTGCTCCCCCACCCGGCGCCAGGCCAGGGGACCTGAGGCTGTGCCCCCCTCCTGGTGGGGCTTGATGGGGGACCTGAGGCTGTGCCCCCCTGCTTGGCGCTGGGCCAGGGGACCTGAGGCTGTGCCCTGCACCTGGTGGGACTTGACGGGGGTGGGGCCGGCCAGGTCTGGATCTCACCCAATGTGGGTGGGGCCAGCCAGGTCTGGGTCTCGCACGATTTCGAGGTGCACGTGGGTGGATGGGACTTGACTCTGGGTCTCATGGCATGCCCCAGACTCTAACAGGAGAAAGATTTTCATATACAGTTTACTAATTTTCTTTCATCTCTGACACTTCTATTATAGAGAAAGGACAAATAGCAATATTAAAATATTTCCTTCAATTCCCTTTTAATGTGCATGAATTTCGTGCACCAGGCCACTAGTCTATATATACAAAAGCCTAAGTGACCAAAAGACCAAACGACCAGTCAACAGGTCACTATGATGCACAGTGACCACCAGGGGGCAGACGCTCAATGCAGAAGCTGCTTTCTGGTGGTCAGTGCATTTCCATAGTGGAAGTGCCACTCAGCTGACCGATGGGTGCCAGAAGCCAGGCTCACAGCTGGCAAGTGCAGCTGCAGTGGCGCGAGCCTCTCCTGCCTCCACAGGAATGTACTGAGCAGCTGCAGCAGCTGCGGCAGGTGCAGTGGGGCTGGGGTGAGTGGAAGCAGCTCAGCACCTGGCCCAGGCTCAGTATCCTCCCCAGCCACCTGCTGCTTCGCACACTACTACATCCCTCAGGGGATGTTGGACTGCTGGTTTCGCCTGATCCCCACAGGCCACCTTCAGGGATCAGTCCACACCAGCAGTCCAACATCCCCTGAGGTGTTCCAGATTGTGAGAGGGTGTAGGCCAGGCTGAGGGACCCCACTGGTGCATGAATCCGAGCACCAGGCCTCTACTTTATTCATAAGATGTATGATTTTTATATTATTTGATTATTTGAATTCATCAGGGATACTGACCTCACAACAATCAACCAATTATATATTTTAGCATAAAAGTCATAAATTATAAATGACTCAGGTAATTCCTAAATTTGTTTTACACTTTTGCTTTTGCTCCAGTGAAATTCTATCTTATGTACATTTGAGAATTATTGATAGCAAATTAGTCAGACAGTATGATGTCATTCCAAGTTTGTCAGAAAAAATAATTTATCTATAATAATAAAAGCATAATATGCTAATTAGACCAGATGTCCTTCCAGAGGACCTTCCAGATGAAACCAAGGCTGTGAGGGAAGCACAGATCCTGGGTGCCTGGTGGCAGCTAGAGGGAAGCCTGGGTCCTAGGTGCCTACCAAGGGCTGGAGGGAAGCTCGGGTCCTGGGTGCCAGAGGAAAGCCAGTGTCGGCAGCTGGGGGAAGGAAGGCCTACTCTTGCATGAATTTCATGCATCAGGTCTCTAGTTTATAATGAAAATATGGCTTTTTAAAATCATCTTAGAGCCAACAAAGATATTTTGAACTGTTATCTTAGAATTTCCATTATTGCTTCGTGCTTACAATTTTGTAGGTAATGCAAATATACACGGAAGAGGAGATACAACTGGCTACATATTAAGCTATTCAACATTTGAACAGTTATCTAAATGTGTTTCAATATTGTCTCAGTGTACTGATCTATATCTCTTCGAATCATAATTTTATACACATTAGGGAATCTCCTTTGAAACTAGTTGATCTGCATTAGAATTTTTTTGTATTATTTCTAGGTAACTGAACAAATTCTTCAGGAAATGACATCTGTTAGTGTCAGTGGCTCAAAATGCATTCTCTTTAATATTCATACCGGAGAGAGCATGTAGATGGACACAAACCTGAAATGCTGGAGGGCTGGTTTGTTTGTTTTGATTTTGCTTTCTTTTCTATAATGAACACACAATCCAATGAGATTGTCTACACATTACAATCAAAATCAATTAAGAACCAAGTACTGATTTGTTTTGTCATATTTAACTACATTAAAAGCATATCACTATTATCTATATATATAAAAGCCTAAGTAACTGAACGACCAAACATCCGAATGACAAGTTGACTATTCGCTATGATGCGCACTGACCACTAGGGGGCAAACGCTCAGTGCAGGAGCTGCTCCCTGGTGGTCAGTGCACTCCCACAGCAGGAGTGCTGCTCAGCTGACCAACATATCCCAGCCGCCCATCAGCCCGGTGGCAGTCACTCACTCCCTCAGTAGTCCTGCAGGTCCAATCTCTGGAGAACAGGCCAGGCAACAATGGACTGGCACCACCAGCATGATCCTGACAGCACTGCCCGACCTCCTAGAAGTCGACCTCGGGCACCACAGCCACTTCCGCTCCCTATATGCTCTGCAAGGAAAAAATGATATAAAAGCGGCTGCCAGCCTTAGCCAGTTTGGTTCAGGGGATAGAGCGTCAGCCTGCAGACTGAAGGGTTCCAGGTTTGATTCCAGCCAAGGGCACATGCCTGGGTTGCAAGCTCGATCCCCAATAGGGAGTGTGCAGGAGGCAGCTGATCAATGATTCTCTCACATCATTGATGTTTCTATCTCTCTCTCCCTCTTCCTTCCTCTCTGAAATTAATAAAGAAATATATTAAAAAAAAAAAAAAGCTGCCACAAGGTGGCTTCCAACAACCAGCTCAAATGTCAGTGGGATGGATCTGGATCCCGGGCTGGAAAGGGCGTTCCATTGCTCACCTGGAGGGTCAATCACATCCCATCCCCCTTGGGACAGGCGCCAGATGCAGGGCTCATGGCTGGCAAGCACCTGTCCAGATCAAGACTGACGGTGCAAGCCCACAACAGGCAGTGTTGGACAGTCGGTATTGGCCTGATCCCCACAGGCCATGCCAAGGGAGCCCACCCATGCATAATTTTGTGCACCGGGCCTCTAATAATTTAATGTTTAACAACTCACTTTATTGTATACTAGAGGCCCGGTGCACGAAATTTGTGCACGGGGGAGGGGAGTGTCCCTTAGCCCAGCCTGCACCCTCTCCAATCTGGGACCCCTTGAGGGATGTCCGACTGCCCGTTTAAGCCCGATCCCGGTTGGATCGGGCCTAAACGGGCAGTCGGACATCCCTCTCACAATCCAGGACTGCTGGCTCCCAACTGCTCGCCTGCCTGCCTTCCTGATTGCCCCTAACCGCTTCTGCCTGCCAGCCTGATCACCCCCTAACCACTCCCCTGCCAGCCTGATTGATGCCTAACTGCTCCCCTGCCAGCCTGTTTGCCCCTAACTTCCCTCCCCTGCAGGCCTGGTCACCCCTAACTGCCCTCCCCTGAAGGCCTGGTCACCCCTAACTTCCCTCCCCTGCAGGCCTGGTCACCCACAACTGCCCTCCCCTGCTGGCCATCTTGTGGCAGCCATCTTATGTCCACATGGGGGAAGGATCTTTGACCACATGGGGGCAGCCATCTTGTGTGTTGGAGTGATGGTCAATCTGCATATTACTCTTTTATTAGATAGGATCGAGGCCTGGTGCATGGGTGGGGGCCGGCTGGTTTGCCCTGAAGGGTGTTCCAGATCAGGGTGGGGGTTCCCTTGGGGTGTGAGGCGGCCTGGGAGAGGGGCCTGTGGTGGTTTGCAGGCCGACCACACCCCCTGGTGACCCAAGCAGAGGCCCTGGTATCTGGGGTTTATTTATCTTCTACAATTGAAACTTTGTAGCCTGGAGCAGAGCCAAGCCTTCTGCTTGCTCCGTGGCGGCAGCCATTTTTTGGGATTTATGTATCTTCTATCATTGAAACTTTGTAGCCTTGAGTGGAGGCCTAGGCCAGCAAGGGTGTGCGGAAAGCTTGGCTTCCTCCATCGCCCGGGGCAACCCTAGCCTCCTGCTCTTTCCAGCTCCGTGGCTGCCTCCATTTCTGTTTGGATTTATGTATCTTCTTTCATTGAAACTTTGTAGCCTTGAGTGGAGGCCTAGGCTGGCAAGGGCAGGCGGAAAGCTTAGCTTCCTCCATTCCCGGGGAAACCCAAGCCTCCCTCCTGCTATCTGTGGCCATAGCCATCTTGGTTGAGTTTATTTGCATATTCGCTCCTGATTGGCTGGTGGGTGTGGCTTGTGGGTGTGGCTTGTGGGTGTAGCGGAGTGGTGTTTAATTTGCATATTGCTCTTTTATTAGATAGGATTAAATGCAAAAAATCTATGTTAATGTAATGTTGAGATTGCATATTTGGTATTAAAGGAGGAAAAAGAAAATGCAAGGTTAGATCATCTTAGCAAAGGTCGATTTGCTTTGTTGGTTGAAGGTTTCATATACATTAAATAATTTAAGTGGAAAAAGTGGCAATATTTTTAATTAAAAATGTATAAAACAGTTTAAAATTTTAATTGTCTATATTAACATGTATGTTTTGTATTTTCATGTGTTTATATATTTTCAATATCAATTCAATTTCAGTTGTAAAACACTTACTTGAATAATTTAAAAGTAATTTATTAATTTCTATTAACTAAATAGATTGAAATGTTAAATAAAAAATAATTTTGTTTTTCAATTGATAAAAATTTGTTCAAGGTACACAGTGAATCAGTAAGAATCAAGAGCTCCAAAAATAATATTTCCAAAACTATTGACATTTAATAGCACAAGTTTAAAATAAACAAATATAAAAGTTTGCAGATGGAGTTAGTAATTTTGCTTAGAATTCACCAGAACATGGAGTAGGTTGATCAAGGCAAGATGAAATATATAATATCAAGAAGCAGACTTCTGGACCTCAAGGCCCCTCTATCTATTTAGAAACTGAATAAATGTATATGTGAAATAATAAAAGAATCCAAATTATTTGTTCATTTAATAGGCATCTTAGTTATCTATTGCCACAATAATGCTATATAGCAAGCAAGAAGGCAATCTCAGTGACATAAGACAAATACTTATTATTCAACTGAGGTGGCTATGGTGATATCAGTAGCTCATTTATTCATCTGGGGTTTGCTGCCTGAGTTGGCCAGCTAATCTAGGTTGTCTTTGGCTAGGCTCCCTCACATCTCTCTAGTTTGGCTAGCTTACTATCTGTCTATGGGTGGGCTTATTCCACATGTTTCTGACCCTCCATAAGGCTAGCCCATTTTCTTACAACAATGCCAGAGTAGAAATGAGAACATTCCCTTCAATTCTCTGCTGCACCAAATCTTCTAACACACACTGGTCAAAGAAAATCACATGGAAGACACAAAAAAAGCTGTATGACAAAGGCCCTGGACTCAAAGAGAGAAGAATCAGTCCCAACAACACATTCTATTACAATGGGTATTTACTGAATGATTACACTATTTTCAGAACTTGTTGGGCTTAAAATATTTTTGTCATTTTTATTTTTAATATAGTTTAATTGATTTCAAAAAGAGGAAGGAAGAGAGACATAGAAACATCAATCAGAATCATGGATCAGCTGCCTCCTCCACATCCCCTACTGGAGATCAAGCCCAGAACTGGGGCATGTGCTCTGACCAGGAATAGAACTGTGACCTCCTGGTTCATAGGTCAACACTCAACCACTGAGCCATTATGATATGGGCTATCATCTTTATTGATAAACCAACCAAAAAGAAGGAGGTAAACTGTGTTACCATAGAACAGAAGACTAACTATATAGTTATAGATTCATGCTTTTAAGCTTCATTCTTTCTTTTTATAAACACTTGTAAGGACAGATATGTAACAATTTATAACATTAGTATTCTTCTAAAGTTTAGTTTTGTGTTATAAAATATGATTTTGATATTGAAAGAAATGTAAAAACAAAATTTCTGAGTAAGTGTAAATTACTTAGAAGGCAAAATACTTGAATCACTTTTATAGAACCTACAAATGAGTGATTGAATTATTAGTACTTCCTCCTTAAGTAGCTCCCTTAAAGACTGCAAGTTGTAATCCATTGTTTGTTAATACTGAGATTACTCTATGTACTTAATAATTATTATATTTGCAGTTTATTTTTTCACAAAACTAAATTTTTCACGAATTAAAATTTTGTTTTTTACCCCTTTGTAACAGAATTTGTGAGTTCTTTCCAATATAAAATGAAATAGTAAATAAAAAGGGTTATAAATTTAAAATTAAATTCCAAACCAGGGTAAATATTTACAGCATTGTAATAGTAATTAAATTATTCAAGATATTTAAACTTTATCCAGGACATCAAGAATCCCTATAAAAGGGGTCAGGTAAGAAGAGGTCCAGTAATGGTCAGGTATATGCCAGGAAGGTTCCTTGGGCACAGCTGATGCAGGAAAAGAGTTATCTAATCACAGAGACAAACGATCTTTGGGGAGTTAAAAACACCATATAAATATAAAGATATTACATCATGTTATGAAGTTGGGTAAAAGAAAGATGGGCAAATGAGTGGCTGGTGAGTTTCTATAAGGGCAGATTGAAGATACATTAACAAAAAAACCCCCCCTAAATAATAAAAAGTGTTTACAATCCTTTAATATGCTTAAAATTATCTATTGCATTCTCTGAAAGTGACCTGGGTATTATTATATGTTGTTCTCTGAAAATAACAATAAGCTATGCATTATTAGCAAAGTCTTGAAACAAAATTTTAGTTAAATACTGGATTTTAAATTATTCAGATAAAAAATTACAATAACATGAAAAAAAAGTGTATTGGTAAACACTACAATAAAAATATTTTGGATGAGAGATTTTGTCTAGAAGGACAGCAGTGAAGGGGAGAGTGTGAGAGAGTGAGGGAGCAAAAGGGGAGTGTGAGGATGTGGTATGTGTGTGTGTGAGTGAGGGACAGTTAAATCCTGCAGGACATTTGGGGGCTGGCAGACTAGGCTCTTTTAGATGGGGATCCCCCTCTATTGCTGCAAGCACACCTAGGCAGCCAGCACTAGCACAGAGACCACACCATCTTGAAGGGCAGAGCAGCTGTAAGTAGGAGCACAGCCTCACCATCACCCAGTCTGGACTCAAACACAAACTGAGACCCTACAGACACTCTGGAAAAAGACCTGCCACCTCATCTGCAGACCCACAGACACTGAGACTCCAGCCATCCTGGCCTCAGGCTCCTATGAGTCCCAGAGTGAGTTTCCATCCTGCCAAACCGCCATGGTGGCACAGGTCCCACACATCTTGAGCCCACCTTTGAGTGTAGGCCATGGCAGCCACACCACCCAGTGCCCCAAACCCACCATTGACTATCGGTGCATGCAGGGCTCCCATAGACATGTGGCAGCAGTGCCACCTGGCCTCTCAAGCCTGCCATTGACTGTCAGTGCACGCTGAGCTCCCACCATTCGTGGCGGCAGCAAAATTGGGATCCCAAGCTCAACCATGACTCTGGGTGTGCATGAAGCTCCAACCAAGCCCACCACCATATCTCAGGCCCTGCACAACTTGGCACCTGGACCCTTCAGTGATAGGAAAAGTGGGGAGGCAAAGAAGCAACTCCCAAAGGAAAGAAAAGGAGGAATTGCCAAAAAATAAGAACTAAGCAAAATGGAGGAATGCAATATGTCAGAAAAAGAATTCAGAGTAATGGCCATACAGTTCAAAAACCAGAAGGATGAGAAAATCAACAACCTTTATAAGAATCAGGAGGAAATCAAAAGTGATATAGCTACAATAAAAACCAGGATGGAAGGTTTCAACAGTAGATTAGGAGAAGCAGTGGACCGAATTAGTGAGTTAGAAGATAAGGCCGGAAACAAGCCCAGGCTAAACAGCAATTGGAGAAAAAAATTAGAATGCTAGAGAGCAGCCTACAGGACCTTCTTGTCCTACTGGCACCCCTCTTATATTATATGCAAGGATTAGAGAACCTATTTGAATAAATAAGGACAGAAAACTTCCCTGATATGGGGAAGAAAATGTCACACAAATACAGAGAGTCCCAAAGAAAATGAACCTAAAAAGACCCATACCAAGACATGTTCTAATTACAGTGGCAAACATTAACTACAAAAAGAGAATCTTAAAGGCTGCAAGAGAGAAACAGACAGTTACCTACAAAGGATCTTCCATTCGATTATGAAATGATTTTTCAACAGAAACACATCAGCTCAGAAGGGAATGGAGTGAAGTATACAAAGTAATGCAAAGCAAGGGACTGAATTAGAGGATAACCTATCCAGCAAGGCTATCATTCAAAATTGAAGGGAAAATAAGAATATTTGTAGACCAAAAAAAAAAGCTAAAGGAGTTTATCACTCCAAAGCCAGCAATGCAAAAAATGCTAAAGATACTGTTGTAAAGAAATCTCACAGGAGCAGCAGGGGCTGGCAGACAGGCTCTCCTTGACAAGGAGAGACTATCACCACTGCGGGCACTCCCTGGACGGTGGGACTCCAGTACGGAGCCCACACTGTCTTGAAGGGGAGAATGGCCTTTTTTAGGAACTCATCAACACCACCAACCAGACAGACCTCAGAACTGCCCCGCGACCCAGCAGCCACTCCAGCCAAAATCCTGCTACCCCAGCTGCAGACCCGTGGACCCTGGGACCTCCACCTCCAAAGGTGCACCGCTCGGCAGAAGTAAGTGCAACCTCCCCCTCCCCACTGGCAGAACTCCGGATTCGCGTGTATCCAGCCCCACAGGCAGCCAGGGCACTTTACTCCATATTCACGCATATCCATACCTCAGTCAGCCAGGGCACTCCACTCCTTAGGGAGCGCTTGGGAGCCACTGAGAGTCCCCGAGGGTGTGATTCTGCATAGATAAGGGTGTGCAGCCCCGCAGCAGAAATTCTGAATTCCCTCTTCCTGGATAACTGCCCACATTCACCCCAGCAGCTCAACAGTGGTGCCAGGCACCCTCAGGTTGCATCAGAACTCTGAACCCGGCAAGCGCACCTCCACAGAGGCGAAGTTCCAACAGGCAGGCACCCTGAGCCCATCTACTCACAGGGTGGTAGTGGGAGCCACTGTGAACTCTACCTGGGTGCGATCTTGAACAAGCGGGGGTGCACTTCCCCCCAGCAGTAGAAGTTTTGAATTCACTCATCCTGGATACCAGCCCACAGGCACCTCAATTGCACAGCTACACTGCCAGGGCCCTTCAGAGTCCTTCAGTGTGCCTCGCTGGCAAACGTACTGTGGGTGCTCCTGTGAGCCACCACTGGGAGTAAGCGCCTATCCACCACAGGTTCTCACAGAAAAAGCTGGGTCTGCCCACCCCACGACTGCAGAACTCTGGACACCACAGTCACGCCTTTCCAGAGAGCAGGTCCCCTGAGCCCCATCAGACAGTTCCTGGGTGCCACTGTGAGTCCCTGCTGGGCACACGTGATTTCAATTAAGGGTGCAAGACAACAAAAATTGGGACACTCCCCTCCATGGCGGCTGACTTCTAGACACCACAGTTGTGGCTCTCAAGCTTGCAGGCCTACATCAAGAGAACCCAAAATAGCTCAAGTAGGGAGCTACACTAGATTACCAAGCCCAGGAGAACTGAGAGATTATGCCAGTAGCACCATCCCCAAAAGTACCTGGGTAGCAAAGCAATCTGATCTACAATTAAAACATTATGGGAAAACATGGGAAGACAAAAAAGCAATCCCCAAAGGAAAGAAAAAGAGGAACCACCAGAAAGGGAGTTAAATGAATTCGAGGCTAGCAGCTTATTAGAGATAGAATTCAGAGTAATCGTTATAAGGATGTTTAAAGGGATGGATGACAAATACACACAACTCAATGACAAATACACACAACTCAATGAGAACTATAAGGAGCTGAATGAGAATGTCACCAACATGAAAAGAAACTAAGAGGAGATGAAAAACGACATAGCTGCAATAAAGAACACAATGGAAGGCCTAAACAGTAGACTAGAAGAGGCTGAGGACCACATCAGCGAATTAGAAGACAAGGTAGGAAAAAACACACAAACACATCAACAACTGGAAAGAAGACTTAAAAAGCAAGAGGAGAGTCTAAGGGAGCTTTGGGACAACACAAAACGAAACAACATTCGCTTAATAGGGATACCAGAAGGAGAGGAAGAGAAGCAAGGAATAGAAAACCTGTTTGAAGAAATAATGACAGAAAACTTCCCTAATATTGGCAAGAAAAAAACTATGCAAGTCCAAGAAGTACATAGAGTCCCAAACAAGTTGAACCCCAAAAGACCGACACCAAGACACATCATAATTAGATTGGCAAACACCAACGACAAAGTAAGAATCCTAAAGGCTGCCAGAGAGAGACAGAAAGTTACCTACAAGGGCTCTCCTAATAGAATATCAACTATTTCTCAACAGAAACACACCAGGCCAGAAGAAAATGGAATGAAAGATACAAAGTGATGCAAAGCAAGGGACTGAATCCAAGAATACTATACCCGGCAAGGCTATCATTCAAAATTGAAGGTGGAATCAGGAGCTTCACAGACAAAAAAGGGCTAAGAGAGTTTATCACTACCAAGCCAGTAATGCAAGAAATGCTAAAGGGACTGCTGTAAAAAGAAGAAAGAGAAAGGCAAGAAGAAACACAAACACTAAGGAAAAATATGACAACAAACATGTACTTGTCAATAATAACATTAAACGTAAATGGATTAAATGCACCAATCAAAAGACATAGGGAAGCTGAAAGGATAAGGAAACATGACCCATATATTTGCTGTCTACAAGAGACCCAAGTCAGAGCAAAGGATTCACACAGACTGAGAGTAAAGGGATGGAAAAACATTTTTCAGGTAAATGGAAATGAGAAAAAAGCTGGGGTTGTGATACTTATATATGATAAAATAGACCTCAAAGTAAAGGACATAATAAAAGATAAGGAAGGCCACTACATAATATTAAAGAGAGCAATTCAACAAGAAGATATAACTGTGGTAAACATATATGCACCCAATGCAGGAGCACCCAAATACATAAAAAATCTCCTGGGAGATATCAAGGGAGAGATAAAAAAAAAATACAATCATAGTAGGGGACATTAATACACCACTGACATCACTGGATAAATCCTCTAGACAAAAAAATCACCAAAGAAACAGCAATTCTAAATGACACACTAGATCAGATGGACCTAATTGACATCTTCAGAGCATTTCACCCCAAAACCATGGAATAAATGTTCTTCTCAAGGGCACATGGGACATTTTCAAAAATAGACCACATATTGGGTCACAAGCAAAGTCTCCCCAAATTCCAAAAGATTGAAGTCATATCAAGCATTTTCTCAGACCACAGTGACATAATATTAGAAATAAACTACAATAAAAACATTCAAAATAATTCAAACACTTGGAAGCTGAATAGAATGCTATTAAACAATAATTGGGTTATCAATGAGATCAAAGAAGAAATTAAAAACATCCTGGAGACTAATGACAATAAAAACACAACATTGCAAATTCTATGGGACACAATGAAAGCAGTCCTGGGAGGAAAGTTTATAGTTCTACAGGACTACATCAAAAAACAAGAAAAAATGGTAATAAACCATCTAACTCAACAACTCAAAGAATTAGAAAGAGAGCAACAAGAAAAGCTCACAGTAGGCAGAAGGAAGGAAATAATAAAGATCAGAGCAGAAATGAATGACATAGAGACCAAAAAAAAAAAAAAAATACAAAAGATCAAGAAAACCAAGAGCTGGTTCTTCAAAAGGATAAACAAGATTGGTGAACTTCTAGCCAGGCTCACCAAGAAGCAAAGAGAGAGGACCCAAATAAACAAAATCAGAAATGAAAGAGGGGAAATAACAAAAGACCCCACAGAAATACAAAGGATTGTTAAAAAATACTATGAACAACTCTATTCTAACAAACTAGACAAACTGGAGGAAATGGACACATTCCTAGAAAATTATAACCTTCCAAAACTCGCTCAGGAAGATACTAAAAATCTCAATAGGCTGATAACTATAGAAGAAATTGAAGCAGTCATCAAAAAGCTTCCAGCAAACAAAAGCCCGGCTCCTGATGGCTTCAAGGGGAGTTTTACCAAACATTCAAGGAAAACCTAAAACCTGTCCTCCTCAGACTATTCCAAAAAATTCAGGAGGAAGGAACACTTCCAAGCTCATTCTGTGAAGCCAGCATCACCCTAATACCAAAACCAGATAAAGATAACACAATGAAAGAGAATTACAGGCCAATATCCCTCATGAACATAGATGCCAAAATCCTCAACAAAATTCTAGCAAATTGAATCCAGCAGTACATCAGAAAGATCATACACCATGACCAAGTAGGATTTATCCCAGGAATGCAAGGATGGTACAATATTCGCAGATCAATAAACATGATACATCACATAAACAAATTGAGAGATAAAAATCATATAGCCATATCAATTGATGCAGAAAAAGCATTTGACAAAATCCAACACCCTTTCTTGATAAAAACTCTCAGCAAGGTGGGAATAGAAGGATCATACCTCAACATAATAAAAGCCATATATGACAAACCTACAGCCAACATCATACTCAATGGACAAAAACTAAAACCATTTTCCCTAAGAACATGAACAAGAGAGATGCCCACTCTCACCACTCCTGTTCAACATAGTGCTAGAAGTACTAGCCATTGCGATCAGACAAGAAGAAGAAAAAAAAGGCATCCAAATTGGAAAAGAAGAAGTAAAACTGTCCTTATTCACAGATGACATGATACTGCACATAGAAAAACCTAAAGACTCCATCAAAAAATTATTAGACTGAATAAATGAATTAGGCAATGTAGCAGGATACAAAATGTACACCAAGAAATCTATGGCATTTCTATACACCAATAGTGAACGTACAGAAAGAGAGACTAAAAAAGCAATCCCATTTACCATCACACCAAAGATATTAAGATACCTAGGAATAAACTTAACTAAGGAGGTAAAAAACCTATACGTGGAAAACAACAGGACACTGAAAGAAGAGATAGAGGAAGACATAAACAGATGGAAGAACATACCATGTTCATGGATTGGTAGAATCAACATCATCAAAATGTCCATACTACCCAAAGCAATATATAAATTCATTGCATTTCTCATTAAAATACCAATGGCATATTTCACAGACCTAGAACGAATCTTCAAGAAATTCATCTGGAATAAAAAAGACCCCAAATAGCTGCAGCAATCTTGAGAAAGAAGAACAAAGTAGGGGGGATAAAATACTAGATATCAAGCTGTATTACAAAGCCACTATTCTTAAAACAGCCTGGTACTGGCACAAGAACAGACATATAGATCAATGGAATAGAATAGAGAACCCAGAAATCGACCCAAATCACTATGCTCAATTAATATTTGACAAAGGAGACATGAACATACAATGGAGTCAAGACAGTCTCTTCAATAAATGGTGTTGGGAAAATTGGACAGATACATGCAAAAAAAATGAAACCAGATCACCAACTTTCACCATACACAAAAATAAACTCAAAATGGATAAAGGACTTAAACATAAGACGAGAAATCATAAAAATACTAGAGGAATCCATAGGCAGAAAAATCTCAGACATATGCCGAAGGAACTTCTTCACTGATACTGCCCCTAGGGCAATGGAAACTAAAGAGAAAATAAACAAATGGGATTACATGAAAATAAAAAGCTTTTGCACAGCAAATGAAACAATCAACAAAACAACAAGAAAGCCCACTGCATGGGAGAACATATTTGCCAATGTTATCACTGATAAGGGTTTAATCTCCAACATTTACAGGGAACTCATGCAGATTAACAAAAAGAAGATAAACAACCCAATTAAAAAATGGGCAACTGATCTAAATAGACACTTTTTGAAAGAAGGCAGAAGGAAGGCCAAGAGACATATGAAAACCTGCTCAAAGTCACTAATCATCAGAGAGATGCAAATCAAAACAACAAATGCAGTACCATCTTACACCTGTCAGAATGGCTATCATCAACAAATCAACAAATGACAAGTGTTGGCGAGGATGTGGAGAAAAAGGAACTCTTTTGCACTGCTGGTGGGAATGCAGACTGGTGCAGCCACTGTGGAGAACATTATGGAGTTTCCTCAAAAAATTAAAAATGGAACTCCCATTTGACCCAGTGATCCCACTTCTAGGAATATATCCCAAGAAACTAGAAACACCAATCAGAAAGGATATATGCACCCTTATGTTCATAGCAGCATAATTCACCATAGCTAAAATTTGGAAACAGCCTAAATGCCCATCAGCAGATGAGTGAATTAAAAAACTGTGGTACATCTACACAATGGAATACTACGCTGCGGAAAAAAGAAGGAGTTCCTAACATTTGCAACAACATGGATGGATATGGAGGGCATTATGCTAAGTGAAATAAGCCAGGCAGAGAAAGATAAATATCACATGATCTCCCTCATTTGTGGAATATAATGAACGGCATAGACTGATGAACAAGAACAGATCCAGAGACTGAGAAACGTTGATCAGAACCTTAAACTTCAGGGAAGGAGGGGTTCAGTGGGAGTAAGGGGGAGAGATCAACCAAGGGACTTGTGTACATGCATATGAGCCTAATCAATGGACACAGACAACAGGGGGGTGAGGCATGAGTAAGGGGTGGGGGGTAATGGGGGAATAAGGACACATATGTAAAAAAAAATAATAAAAATAATAAAAAATAAAAATAATAAATAAATAAATAAGAAATTGTGAGGTAACCAGAACTCCAAGAACGCCTGAGAATGTTTTTTCTTGCCTTGCTAGCTGTCATCAGCTGTACAGTAATATTACCTGGGGCAAATGGGTAATTATTTTGAACTTATGTTCGTGACCCTACATGGGTAAGAGCCCTT
This sequence comes from Plecotus auritus, assembly GCF_963455305.1. Classification (NCBI taxonomy): domain Eukaryota; kingdom Metazoa; phylum Chordata; class Mammalia; order Chiroptera; family Vespertilionidae; genus Plecotus; species Plecotus auritus. The sequence continues at coordinate 117,523,557 of NC_137771.1, forward strand.
ACCTGGGCTGATCCCCCACCTAATGTATTCACCAATAATACCAAACACCTTGGTCATCCAGGAGGACCATGGGTGGGGCAAGGAAGTATAATTACACAGGGGTCACCACCCAGCTTCCCTTTTGTATGACACAAAATCAAACCACTGCTCCTTTGTGTGTAAAATTAAAGAGAGGTTTCTGGCTTGCATGGACACCAAAGGAAGGGACTATCACTACTTGCTCCTGGGAGAGGTACAGAAAATGTAACTAAGACCTTGTCTATACAAAAAGAAATTGACAGCCAGTTTGAAATGTAATTGCCATGGCCTAGAGCAAAGAATATCCTTACATGATATTATTCTACAATGTCATTATAATTTTTCCGAGATTTGTGTTACCCGCATTACCTATAATAGTACCTCACACCCTTGGGAATCAATAAAAAATCCTCTTTATGATGCTTGGAGACAAAGGTAACACACCTCTTGATATTTTAGAATTACAACAGCATAATGTACAATTATCCCAAACAAACTTACAAACTAATTCTTTAAAAGTCTGGCAGCAATTTAAAAAGGACATGAAAGGATTTAGTCCCTTCCACCGTGTAGAGGGTCTCCTGGGAAGGCACCTGAGCATTCTATATTGGCCCCTCTTGCCCTTTTGGCCAAGAGGGACCCTCTTCTCACAATCCAATTGCCCACAGCTGTTGCCTGAGCTTTCTGTTGATGCCAAGGTTGAAACCTCGTGGTGGCTGGTACCATGGATCTGTCTCTCGCCCAGTGGGGTGAGCTGGGCCCTCCCCGGAGAAGAAACCTGGGTTCCCCAAGATATGTGATCAGTGCCGGGCCCCCACCATCAGGCGAGGGGTCCCAAGGCAGGTGCTGGGCGTGGAGACCATGGGGGCATAGGCTACCAAGGAGACAGAACTGAACCTCACATCACCCTGCTTGGCCCCGGAGGATGGCTAGTTAGCCAGAGATGGGTAAGATTCCTCAGGAAAGGAACAACTTAAGACAGGCAGAGGGGCCATCAGGAGAGAACTAGGGGGTCAACAGAGGTGGGGCACAGACCCTCACCCCCCCAACTTTGCAGGGGCCTGAACCCTCACCCCTTCTGAGGGAGGTCTCCTGCCCCCATGGCTGCTTCGCTTCCCATGCACAGCTCAAATCGGGACCCAGGTAACAGACAGAGACTTGGCCGACAGCAGCTGCCCTCTCACTGCAACAAGACTTGTTTGAGTTGTCTTGTACCCATGGTGTGGGGAAGTGGGTTTTTGATATCTAAATCCAGCCTAGCACCAGGAATGCTCAGGGTCTACTCAAGAAGGCAAATAATCCTTTCCACTAATATTTACAGGGTAAAATAAGATTGTTGTTAGAGTATTAAATTTGACTGTAAAATAGCAGTTAACTTCTCAGACTAATTTAAATTGGCTAATTGAAATAAGCGAATATACTAGAAAAATTAATGGTACTGGACAAAAATCTGTTCCTAAAGTGTTAACTAAAATTTTTATTGGTAGTTCATCTCATGGTAAAATTGTGTAACATGTAATGAACCTAAAGCAGTCATATTTTAGTGCAAAAAATTAAAATTTAAAAGCTATCAAGACTACATTATAAAATTTCCAAAAGCCTCCTAATATTTAAATCAAAAAAGGGGGGATAGTAGAAGAATATCATGTAAGGAAAAATATCCTGTAAGTAAATTATATCTAGAAAATTTTTACTTTAGAAAATTAACTTTCATTTGATATACTAACAGCAAGATACCCATGAAAAACACACATGGTGTCAAAACAAGCCCAAGGAAAATCATTTGGGCAAAAAATGAAAAAGGATCCCAAGTCAAATTTATAGAAGAGATTCCTTTATTAACTTTTGGTCGAGAATATGTTTGTATATTTTCAGAAAACACCTCCAAGACCATGTGGATTCCTGCAACAGAGAGGAATTGACAGGACTGCTCCAGCCATGAAGACAGAAGAGAAACAGTCCAGAGATGGAAGACGCTGACAGCGCCTTGCCATACTAGCAGTCAGCAGCTGTGCATCACTGCAGGTTGCCCAGGACCAAACCAGAGAGGGTCGGACCTGCATTACCACCATTTGTCCACCATCCAGAACTGAAATATCATTGCTGACATGTACACATAAGGAACTGTTTGACATTGAAATTGAAACTCAAAAGAACTGTTGGCTCAGAAAGAAACTCACTACAGACTGATTCATTTGCCTCTCAGCATAACCATTATTGCTTGCCTCATTTTCGGTTCTTATAAGTGCATTTCTAGTATCACATGATCTCACTCATCTAGGGGAAATAATGAACAACATAAACTGATGAACAAAAACAGACCTGGAAACAGGGAAACAGCAATCAGGCTGTCAAGCCTCAGAGGGAAGGTAGGGGGTGGTGGGGGTAAAGGGGAGACATCAATCAAAGGACTTGTATGCATGCATATAAGCCTAACCAGTGGTCACGGACAACAGGGGGGTGGGGGCATGCATGGGGAGGGGTTTGGGATGGGAATGGGGGGATGAGGACAAATATGTGATACCTTAATCAATAACGAAATAAAAAAAGAGACTGTTGTAAAAAGGAAAAATAGAAAGAGAAGAAGGAAAACAGTAATAAAAGAATAAAAATAACTACAAACAAGTACCTATCAATAATAACTTTAAATGTAAATTAACTAAATGCTCCAATCAAAAGACATAGAGTGGCTGAATAGTTAAGAAAACATGACCCATATTTATACTGTAAACAAGAGACCCACCTCAGAACAAGGGACTCACACAGACTGAAAGTGAAGGGATAGAAAAATATCTTTCAGGCAAATGGAAATTAAAAAAAAAACACACACACACAAAAAAAAACAAAACCTGAGGTAGTAATACTTGTATCTGACAAAATAGACCTCCAAATGAACTCCATTAAAAGAGATAAAAAAGGCCACTTCATATTACTAAAGGGATCAATACACAAGAGGATATAACTCTGGTAAACATATATGCACCCAATGCAGGAGCACCTAAATACATAAAACATATCCTAGAAGATATCAAGGGCACCCTAACCAGTTTGGCTCAGTGGATAAAGCATTGGCCTGCAGACTGAAATGTCCCAGGTTCGAGTCCGGTCAAGGGCATGTACCTTGGTTGTGGGCACATCCTCAGTAGGAGGTGTGCAGGAGGCAGCTGATTGACGTTTCTCTCATCAATGTTTCTAACTCTCTATCCTTCTCCCTTCCTCTCTGTAAAAAATCAATAAGATATATATAAAAAAAGATATCAAGGGAGAGATTGAGAACAATACAATCATAGTAGGGAACATTAATACCCCATTGACATCACTGGATAAATACTCTAGACAAAAAAATCAGCAAAAAAACAGCAATCCCCATATGACTCACTATATCAGATTGACATTGTAAGAACATTCCACCCCAAAGCTACAGATTATACATTCTTCTCAAGTGCACACAGTACGTTTTCAAAGATAGACAACATATTGGAACACAGGCAAAGTCTCTTCAAATTCAAGAAGATTGAAATCATATCAAGCATCTTCTCAGACCACACTGGCATAATATTAGAAATAAACAACAATAAAAACAATAAAAAAATCAAACAGTTAGTGGCTAACAGCATGTTATTGAACAATGATTAGGTTACCAAAAAGATAAAAGAAGAAATATAAAACATCCTGGAAACAAATGGCAATTAAAACACAGCAATCCAAAATCTATGGGACACATCAAAAACAGTCCTGAGAGGGAAGGTCATAGCATTACAGACCTTGTCAAAAACCTTGTAATAAATTATATAACTCTACAACTTAAAGAATTAGAAAGCGCACAACAAGAAAAGACCAGGGTGATCAGAAGGAAAAAATAATAAAGATCAGAAGAGAAATAAATGACAAGAGACAAAAAACAAACAAACAAACAAAACACACACACACACACACAAAACCCCACCAAAAACATCGACAAAACTAAGAGCTGGGTCTTTTAAAGGATAAACAAGATTGATGAACCTCTATCCAGGCTCACAAAGAAGCAAAGAAAGAAGACCCAAATAAACCAATTCAGAAATGAAAGAGGTGAAATAACAACAGACCACACAGAAATAGAAAGAATTCTAAAAATACTGTGAGCAACTCTATTCTAACAAACTGAAAAACCTAGAAGAAATGGACATATTCCTAGGAAAACATGACCATCCAAAACTCAATGAGGAAGAATAAAAATATCTGAATAGGCTAATATCTATGGAGGAAATTGAAGCAATAATCAAAAAACTTCCAGCAAACAAAAGACCTGGACCAGATAGCTTCACAGGGGAGTTTTACCAAATATTCAAAGAAGAAATAAAACCCATCTTTCTCAGACTATTCCAAAAAATTTAAGAGAAAGGAATACTCCCAAACTGTTTTTATGAAGCCAGCATTACCTTAATCCCAAAACCAGATAAAGACACTACAAAGAAAGAGAATTACGGGCCAATACCTCTGATGAACATAGATGCTAAAATACTCAACAAAATTCTAGCAAATCAGATCCAGCATTACACTGGAAAGATCATACACCATGACCAACTGCAATTTATTCCAGGGATGCAAGGATGGTACAACATCTGCAAATCAATAAATGTTATCCCATGTAATAAAGAGGGAATAAGCAAATTGACCATCATGCCATCACAAATATGGCAGCGCCCAGTCCCCTAAGCCCCACTGGAGTCCCCCAGGCCTTTCAGCCCTGCTGGGGAGGTGTCAGGCACATGGTGCGGCCAGACCCACCCTCCGACTCCCAGCCACCCAAGGCTGTCCCGAGGTGCAGGCAAGCCTTGGATGGAGGCTGCCCAGCCCAAACCCGAGGGGCAGGAAAGCCTTGGATGACAGCTGCCCAGCCACTTAGGGCCAGCCCAAGGCGTAGGCAAGCCTCTGATGTCAGCTACCTAGATGCTCAGGGCAGGACCAAAGTGCAGGCAAGCCTCATATGGCAGCTCCCCAGCCAATGCCCAAGGCTCAGGCATGCCTTGGGTGGCAGCTGCCCAGCTGCCCAGGGCTGCCCGAGGCTCAGGTAACCAGGGCCGGCCGAGGCTTGCACTGCTGGCAGTGGCAGCAACAGAGGTGTGATGGGGACGTCACCTTCCCCTGATCTCTGGGTTGCCTCCCGCCCCTGAGGGCTCCCGGACTGTGAGAGGGGGCAGGCCGGGCTGAGGGACCCCCCCCTTCCAGTGCAAGAATTTTCATGTATCGGGCCTCTAGTATATTACATAAACAAATTGAGAGATAAAAACCATATAATCATATCAATTGATGCAGAAAAACATTTGACAAAATCTAACATCCTTTCTTGATAAAACCTTTCAGCAAGGTGGGAATAGAGAGGTCATACCTCAAAATGATAAAAGCCATATATGACAAACCTATAGCCAACATCATACTCAATGGGCAAAAACTAAAACCATTTCCCCTAAGAAGAGGAAAAAACAAGAAAAAGAAATAAAAGGCATCCAAATTGGAAAAGAAGTAAAACTGCCATTATTTGCAGATGACATGATATTGTACATAGAAAATCCTAAAGACTCCATAAAAAAAATACAAGATTTAATAAATGAATTTGGCAATGTAGCAGGATACAAAATTAGCACCCCAAAATTTATGGCTTTTTTATACACCAATAATGAACTCACAGATATAGAAAGAATCAAAGCAAACAAACAAAGAAAAAAAAACCAATCCCATTTATCATTGCACCAAAAAAAAAAAAAATTAAGATATCTAGGAATAAACTTAATAGAGGAGGCAAAAGACCTGAACTCAGAAAGCTATAGGACATTGAAAAAAGAGATAGAGGAAGACATAAACAAATGGAAGAATATATCCTGTTCATGGAATAGTAGAATGAACATCATTAAAATGTCCATACTATCCAAAGCAATCTATAGATTCAATGTAATTCCCATTAAAATACCAATGGCATATGTCACAGACATATTTTTGGAACAAACTCTCCAAAAATTCATCTGGATTAAAAAAAGACCCTGAGTAGCTGCAGCAATCCTGAGAAAGAAGAACAAAGTTGGAGGGACCACAATACCAGATATCAAGCTATATTACAAAGCCACTGTTCTCAAAACTGCCTGGTACTGGCACAAGAACAGACTTATAGACCAATGGAACAGAACAGAGAACCCAGAAATTGACCCAAGACATTATGCTCAATTAATATTTGACAAAGGAAGCAAGAGCATATAATGGAATTAAGATATCAAGACAGTCTCTTCAATAAATGGTGTTGGGAAAATTAGATACATGCAAAAAAATGAAAATAGACCACCAACTTACACCATACATAAAAATAAACTCAAAATGGATAAGGACTTAAATGTAAGACACAAAACATAAAAATCCTAGAAGAAGCCATAGGCAGAAAAATAGCAGACATTTCTCATAGCAATATCTTTACCGATACAGCTCCTAGGGCAATGGAAACTAAGGAGAAATAATCAAATGGGACTACACCAAATAAAAATCTTCTGCACAGCAAAAGAAACCATAAACAAAACAATAAGAAGGCCCACTGCATGGGAGAACATATTTGCCAATGTTATCTAGATATATAAAAGGCTAATAAGCAAAGTGTCCCCTCAGGAGTTTGATCAGGAGACCAGTAGTTTGATCGCTCCCTATGATGTGCACTGACCACCAGGGGGTGGTGCAAAACAAAGGAAGGCCCCGGCCAGCAGCCAAAAGGCCCTGATCGGCCCTGATCGCTGGCCTGGAATGGGGACCTTACCCGTGCACAAATTTTGTGCACCGGGCCTCTAGTATCTGATAAGGGCCTAATCTCCAAAGTCTAGCAGTGGTTCTCAACCTTTCCAATGCCACAACCCTTTAGTACAGTTCCTCATGTTGTGGTGACCCACAACCATAAAATTATTTCCGTTGCTACTTCATAACTGTAATTTTGCAACTTTTAATGAATCGTAATGTAAATATCTGTGTTTTCTGATGGTGTTAGGCTCTACAGCAGCAGTTCTCAACCTGTGGGTCATGACCCACAGGTTGAGAACCAATAGCAGGGTCGCCTAAGACCATCAGAAAACACAGATATTTACATTACAATTCATTACAATAGCAAAATTACAGTTATGAAGTAGCAACGAAAATAATTTTATGATTGGGAGTCACCACAGCATGAGGAACTATATTAAAGGGTCGCGGCATTAGGAAGGTTGAGAACCACTGGTCTAGAGAGAACTCATACATCTTAGCAAAAAGAAGATAATCAAATAAAAATATAGGCAAAGGACTTAAATAGACACCTTTCGAAAGTGGACATACAGAAGGACATGAGACCTATGAAAAAATAAGTCACTAATAATCCAATAGATGCAAATAAAAACAACCATGAGATACCATCTCACACCTGTCAGAATGGCTATCATCAATAAATCAACAAATGACAAGTGCTGGTGAGGATGGGGAGAAAAAGGAACCCTTATGCACTGTTGGTGGGAATGCAGACTGGTGCAGCCACTGTGGAAAAACAGTATGGAGTTTCCTCAAAAAATTAAAAATGGAACTCCCATTTGACCAGGAATCCTACTTCTAGGAATTTACCCCAAGAAACCAGAAACACCAATCAGAAAGGATATATGCACCCCTATGTTCATAGTAGCACAATTTACAATAGCTAAGATTTGGAAACAGCCTAAGTACCCATCAACAGATGAGTGGACTAATAAACTGTGGTAGTACATCTACAAAATGGAATACTATGCTGCATTAAAAAAGAAGGAATTCTTAACATTTGCAACAGCATAGATGAAACTGGAGAGCATTATACTAAGCGAAATAAGCCAATCAGAGAAAGATAAATATTACTTGATCTCACTCATTTGTGGAATATTTGTGAAAAACATAAACTGATGAACAAAAATAGATACAGAGACAGAGAAGCATAGGACAGACCATCAAACTTCAGTGGTAAGGCAGGGATAGGGGTAAGAGATCAACCAAAGGACTTGTATACATGCATATAAGCATAACCAATGGACACATTCACTAAAGGGGTGAGGGCATTGCTGTGGGTTGGAGTTGGACAGAGGGAGGACAATGGGAGAAAAAGGAGACATATGTAATACTATATGTAATACTTTAAACCTTAAAAAATATGTAACACAGCAAGTGACTATAAAATAAAACCTCTGTTTGTTTAGTATTCAGAAATTCCATTTGTGTTTAAAAGATTTAGTAATAAAAATTTCTACTTATGCAAAAAATATATATTTTGGATGGGCATTTTTAGGGGATTAGAGGCCTGAGGATGAGATACAAAATATCATTATCAAATACTGAATATGTTAGCTTAATACTTAAATATAGTTTTAAGAAAATACCCTTTTTTTATATATTCAGAATTTATGTCCAAAATATTTGTCACTGATATACAAATATATAAAATGATATGGGTCAGTACTATTATTTAATATTATTCTGGAAGTGTTAGTGCAGTTAGGTAAAAAAAAAATCAGAAGTTTAAAATTAGTAAAGTGGGCAACAAATTGCCTATGATATGACAATGTAATAGAGAGGAACACACACACACAAACAAACAAACAAACAAAAAACAAAACAAACAAAAAACAGAATCTGATCCTTACCTTACATCATAGGAAAGAAATGAACTAAAAAAAAAAAAATCTAAACATAAAAGCTAAAACAGTAACATTTCTAAAAGAAAACATGTAAGAAAGTCTCTGTGACATTAGGTTAGGCAAATATTTTTTAGTTTTGAGTCTTTCAAAATTTAAACATTCTCCACCTCATAGAGCAGCTAGGAAAAATAAAAAATAAAAATAAGCGAAAGACTGGAAAAATATATCTAATAAAAACTACATCCACTATATATAAACTTTTAAAACACAATAATAAATTAACTCAATTAATAAATGACCAGATGAACCATGAAAGATGTGGTACATCTCCATGAACCATGAAAGATGCTCATCATTAGTTATTAGTCATTAGGGAAATACAAATTAAAATCATGGTGAAATATCACTACATACTCACTAGACTTGCTAAAATTAAAAGAAGGAAAATAGCAAGTGTTGGCAAGAATGTAGAAAAATTGAAAGTCTTATTTTACTAGTGAGATGTAAAATAATACAAGCATATTTAGAAAATATTTTAGCAATTTCTTTCAAAGTTAAATATGCATTTATCGTTCAACCCAACAGTTCCCATTCTAGGTTTTTACCCAAAAAATATAAAAACCTTATGTCTACACAAAGAATTTTACTTGTATATTTATAGAAGAACAGCTTAATTCATGATAGCATAGAACTGGAAGCAACCCAATTATCCATCTTCTGGTGAATGAATAAAAATTGTGGTATATTCATTCATAAAATGAAATAGTACTCAACTATAAAAAGTAAATAACTATTGCACAGCAGCATTGATGAATCCTAAAAACAATATGACTGCTAAATGAAAGAAGTCAGACACAAATGTTACATAATTCAAGTTATATTAAGTTTTAGAAAGGGCATAATTGTAAAGGAAGAAAACCATAAGAAGTTGCCAGAAGTAAGGGAAGAAGACTAACTGAGAAGAGGATCATGCAAACTGTTGGGGATTATAGAAATCCTATCTAATAAAAGAGTAATATGCAAATTGACCATACCTCCATTACACCCACAAGCCACGCCCACCAACCAATCTAGAGTGAGTATGCAAATTAACCCAACCAAGATGGCTGCCACCATGGAGCAAGCAGGAGGCTTGGGTTTCCCTGGCAATGGAGGAAGTCAAGCTTTCCGCACACCCTGGCCCACTTTGGACTCCACTCAAGGCTACAAAGTTTCAATTATAGAAAATAAATAAATTCCAGATACCAGGGTCTCTGCTTGGGTCACCAGGGGGCGGGGCTGGCCTGCAAACCACCACAGGCCCCTCGCCCAGGCTGCCCCATGCACCAAGGGAACCCCCACCCTGATTCAGGACACCCTTCAGGGCAAACCAGCTGGCCCCCACCCATGCACCAGGCCTCTATCCTCCTATATCAGGGGTCCTCAAACTTTTTAAACAGGGGGCCAGTTCACTGTCCCTCAGACCATTGGAGGGCCGGAGTATAGTTTAAAAAAAAAAAAACTATGAACAAATTCCTATGTGCATTGCGGGCCCGGGATGAGTCGGCTGCTAAGCAGGACAGGCAGCGGCACCCAGCAGACCGGATAAATGTCCTCGGCGGGCTGCATGTGGCCCGCGGGCCGTAGTTTGAGGACCCCTGTCCTATATAATAAAAGAGTAATATGCAAATTGACTATCACTCCACCACACAAGATGGCTGCCCCCATGTGGTCAAAGATGGCTGCCCCCATGTGGACACAAGATGGCTGCCACAAGATGGCCAGCAGGGGAGGGCAGTTGGGAGGGATCAGGTCTGCAAGGAAGGGCAGTTGTGGGTGATCAGGCCAGCAGGGGAGGGCAGTTAGGGGTGACCAGGCCGGCAGAGGAGGGAAGTTAGAGGTGACCAGGCCTGCAGGGAAGGGCAGTTGGGGGTGACCAGGCCTACAGGGGAGGGCAGTTAGGGGCAAACAGGCTGGCAGGGGAGCAGTTAGGCATCAATCAGGCTGGCAGGGGATGTTTAGGGGGGATCAGGCTGGCAGGCAGAAGCGGTTAGGGGAAATCAGGAAGGCAGGCAGGCGAGCAGTTGGGAGCCAGCAGTCCTGGATTGTGAGAGGGATGTCGGGAATGGACCTAAATGGGCAGTCGGACATCCCTCGAGGGGTCCCAGATTGGAGAGGGTGCAGGCTGGGCTGAGGGACACCCCCCCGTGCATGAATTTCGTGCACCGGGCCTCTAATATATTATAATTTTGTTGGTTGCTACACAATGTATACACTTGTTATAATGCATCAAGTTTTACAATTTAAATTGTTGCAAAAAGATAATTATATGCAATGTATATCTGAATAATTTTTTAAAAATCCATTAACAATAGCCACAAAAAAGAAATAAAGGACCAGAAATAAATATAAGAAGTGTGTGAGACTTACATGGGGGAAAAAAAAATATATGAATAAGGACACAAAATCAGACTAATATATAGAAAGTCATCTCATTCTTTTGAATAGAAAGATCCAATGATAACAGGCAAGATTTATAAAAGTGAGCATGATGTGCTATTCTAATATCTATTAACTCTTCTTTTAATTTTTATTAAATTTATTGGGGTGACATTGGTGAATAAAATTATATAGGTTTCAAGTGTAGAATTCCATAATACATCATCTGAATATTGTATTGTGTGTTCACTGCCCAAAGTTAGGTCTCCTTCGTCACTATTATCCCCCCTTTATGTTATTATAACTCCCCTAACAGCTCTTTCCCTCTTGTAATCACCATAAATGTTGCCCAGTGACTCAGCCTCCACAGTCCCTGAGCTGGGCACTCCAGGTGCACCCTTGTATGGGCTGTGTGCACAAGCTTCTTGTAGTTGAGCCTTAATTGCTGTTGGCATCACAGAGAGGAATTGACCTCCAGGCCAGTTGGCTGTGAGGACCAGTTGTGACTATAGTTGAAGAGCTGCTGTGCAGGAAAAACCCCAATGGAACAGGACTTGCTTTCAGTGGGGTTTTGGTGCTCACTGAGTCTGCCCCTTGAGTGTGTCACTTATGGATGTTTAGAGTTATACTGTGGTATGGTCTGAAGCTGTCCACCAGGTGCACTGGCTCTGGGGCCTTCCAGGAGGTAGAAAATTAGCCACTATCTGGGACCACCCAGCAGGAACTACAGAGTGATCTTCAGGTGGCTGCTACCTGAATTATTGGGATTGGAAGTGCCCAGGCAAGGCCCAGCTGTGAAGCAAGGCAGGTGGGTGCTAGTGCCAGGTCTTGGGCCTCTGATTGATAGGTTTGGAGCATGCTGATGCCAGCTGCTGATTGTTTGAGAGATTTTAGAAAAGTCTGAAGCCTGAGGCAGGACAGGCCATTTCTATGGAAAACCCAGCTGCACACAGCTTGGGTGGGGCTGCAAATTGGATGGGGAGAGGTCTCAGGAAATCACTATGGCAGAGTAAAGAGTGTGGGCCATGCTGATTGAAACTCAAATAGTCAGCTTTGTGATGGGGGAGATCCCAGTGACCCCTGTGAGCATTCCTGTCTAGGAGAAAACCACCCCCAAGTTCCTCTCCCAGTGCCAGACAATCCAGTTCTCTCAAGCTTCTACCCCAGCACTGGAGCCCAGAGGGATGGAGTGTAAGTCTGGTCCTTTAGGAGGAAATGCCTGCATCTCCAGCAGCCTCCATGTCACTCAGCCACAATCACCACTGGTTTTTACAGCCTGAAGTTATGGGGACTTCTCTTCCCAGCACTGGAACCCTGAGCTGAGGGGTCTGGAGTGGGGCTGGAACCTGTTGCTCAACATGGGAGGCCTCCATTGCCTAGATATTCCTCTGGATTAAAAAATAAATAAAAATAAATAAAGCCATGTGTGGGTGTTGGACCAGCCTGTTCCGTGCCTCTGCTCCTCCCTACCAGTTTTGGTGTGCTTTCTTCTTTACTTCTCTAGTTCTAGAACCCCAATTCAGCCATATTTCAGGCAATCCTGAATGGTGGTTATTCTGTATTTTAGATGTAATTTTGATGTGGTTGTGGGAGGCAGCGAGTACTCATGTTTACCTAGGCTGCCATCTTGGTTCTCCTCTCAGGTTTCTTTGAATATATCCCCAGAAGTGGAATTGCTGGGTAACACGCAGTTCCATTTTTTGAGGTAAATCCATATTGCTTTCTTCAGTGGCTGCACCAGCCTGCATTCTCACCAATAGTGTACTAGGGTTCTTTTTTCTCCACATCATCACCAAAACTTTTTGTTGATTTATTGGTGGTAGTCATTTTGACAGGTGTGAGGTAACATCTCATTGTGATCTTAATTTTTACTTCTATGATTATTAGTGACCTTGAGTATATTTTTATATGTCCATTGGCTATCTATATGTCCTCTTGGGAGAAATGTCTATTCAGGTCCTTTGCCCATTTTCTTTATTAACTTGTTTGTTTGGTGTTGAGTTTTATAAATTTTGGATATTAACCCTTTATCATATATGTTATTGGTGAATATGTTCTCCCATTCAGTGAGTTGTCTTTTCATTTTGTTTATGGTTTTCTTTGCTATGCAAAAACTTTTAGTTTGATGTAGTCCATTTTATTTATTTTTATTTTTGTTTCCCTTACCCAAGGAGATATATCAGAAAAACTATTGCTATGAAAAATATCCAATATTTTACTGACTATTTTTTCTAGGATTTTTATTGTTTCAAGTTTTGCATTTAAGTCTTTAATCCATTTTTAATTTATTCTTGTGCCTAGTGTAAGAAGGTGATCTCCGTTCTTTTTTTTCACTTATCTGTCCAAATTTCCCAACACCATTTATTGAATAGACTATATTTATTCCATTGTCTGTTCTTTCTTCCTTTGTCAGATATTAATTGATCATAAAGGTGAGGGTTTATTTCTGGGCTTTCAATTCTGTTCCATTGATCAATATGTCTGTTTTTATGCTGGTACCATGCTATTTTTTTTAAAATATATTTTATTGCTTTTTTACAGAGAAGAAGGGAGAGGGATAGAGAGTTAGAAACATCAATCAGCTGCCTCCTGCACACCCCCAACTGGGGATGTGCCCGCAACCAAGGTACATGCCCTTGACTGGAATCAAACCTGGGACCTTTCAGTCCGCAGGCCGATGCTCTATCCACTGAGCCAAACCAGTTTTTTGATTACTATGTCCTTGTAACATAGTATAATGTCAGAAAGTGTGATTCATCCAACTTTGTATATCTTTCTCAAGACTGCTGTTTGTATTTGGGGTACTTTATTTATTACTTATACATATTTGTGGAATATTTGTCCTAGTTTCACAAAATACACCATTTGGTATCCTGATAGAAATTTCATTGAATCTGCAGATTGCTTTGGGTAATATGGACATTTTAATGATGTTAATTCTTCCAATCTATGAACACAGTATATGCTTACACTTATTTGTATCTTCTTCAGTTTTTTTATTCATTTTCTGAGTATAGGTATTTAACATCCTTGGTTAAATTTATTCTTAGTATTTTTTATGCATTTGCAAATGAACTTGTTTTCTTAGTTTTCCTTCTGATAGTTCATTATTGGTATGTAAAATTACAATTAATTTCTGGATATCTATTTTGTATTCTGCTACTTTACTAAATTAATTTATCAGTTTTAGTAGTTTTTAAGTGGGATCTTTAGGTTTCTCATTATCATGTCATAGTGACAGTTTTACTTCTTTCTTTCCAATTTGGATGATTTTTATTCTTCTTCTTGTCTTATTGCTGTGGGTAGGTCTTCCAGTACTATGTTGAATAAAAATGGTAAAAGCAGATAGCTCTGTCCTGTTCCTGATCTTAAAGGAAACACATTTAGTTTTTGATCATTGGCTGTGGGTTTGTCATATACGGCCTTTATTACACATGTTCCCTCTATTCCACTTTGCTGAAGGTTTTTTTTATCATAAATAGGTGCTGAATTTTATCAGATGCTTTTTTTGTATCAATTGACATAATCATGTGATTTTATCCTTCATTATGTTTATGTGTTGTGTCATGTTTATTAATTTGTGGATTGTACCAACTTTGCATCCATGGAATAAATCCCACTTGATCATGGTGTATGATCTTTTCAATCATATTGAAATCGTATTGCTGGATCTTGTTTCCTAATTTTTTTGAGAATTTTAGTATCATCAGGAATTTGGCCTATAATTTTATTTCTTTGTAGTGTCTTTATCTGGTTTTGGAATTAGGGTAACACTGGTCTCATAAAAAGAGCTTGAGAGTCTTCCTTCCTCTTGAATTTTTTTTTTTTATTAGTTTGAGAAGGATATGTAGGTTGTTAGTAGTTTTTTGAATGTTTGGTAAAATTTACCTGTGTTTGGTAAAATTTACCTGTGAAGCCATCAAGTCCAGGCCTTGATAGTTGGGAGTTTTTTTTTTTTATTACTGTTTTGATTTAGCTCTTTGTTATCAGTCTATTCAGATTTTGTGATTCTTCCTGATCCACTTTTGAAAGATTGTTGTTTCTAGGAACTTACCCATTTCTTTCAGATTGTCCAATTCATTGGTATATAGTTGTTCGTAATATTTTCTTACATTCCTTTGTATTTCTGTGCTGTCAGTTGTTACTTTTCTTCTTTCTTTTATGATTTTATTTATTTGGGTCCTCTGTCTTTTATTCTTGATAAGTATGGTGAAAGGTTTGTCAATCTTGTTCATCTTTTCAAAAAACCAGTTTTTGTTTCATTAATATTTTGTATTATTCTTTTTTTATTTTTAGAGTCTATTTCATTTATTTCTGCTCTGATCTTTAGTATTTCCTTTCTTCAACTCACTTAGGGCTTTGTTTGTTTTTCTTCTTCTAGTTTCTTTAAGTGTAAAGTTAAATTGTATACTTGAGATTTTTCTTGTTTCTTGAGTAATGCTAATAAAGTTCTCTCCAAGGACTGCTTTTGCTATTGGGTTCTTGTAGTCTCATTTTTTATTTGTTTCAAGCTAACTTTTGATTTCTACCTTGATCTTGTTGTTAAACCACTCTTCATTTAGTAACATGTCTTAGTGTATTTTTCAGGTTTCTTTTTTTTTTTTGTAATTTATTTCTAGTTTCATAGTATTTTAGTCAGAGAAGATGCTTGATGTAATTTCAATCTTCTAACTTTAATGTGACTTATTTTGTGTCTTAACATGTGTGCTATCCTAGAAAATGTTCCATGTGCACATGAAAAGAATGTATATACTGCTGTTTTGGGATGCAATTCTCTGATGATATCAATAACATCCATCTGATCTAGTGTGACATTTTTTTAATGAGATTTTTTTCTGAAAACAATTTTTTTTATTAAGGTATTATATGTGTACATATCTTACCATTGCCCCCCCCACCCCACTCCCATACATGCCCTCACCCCACAATGTTTTGCATCCGTTGGTTATTCTTATATGCATGCATATAAATCCTTCGGTTGATCTCTTATTTCCCCGACCTCTCCCTAACCTTACCCCTGTAATTTGACAGTCTGTTTGATGCTTTATTGCCTCTGTATCTATCTTTTTGTTTATCAGTTTTTAATGTTTTTTATTATCCACAAAGGAGTGAGATCATGTGGTATTTTTTTTATTCATTGACTGGCTTATTTCACTTAGCATAATGTTCTCCAATTCCATCCAGGTTGCTACAAATGGTAAGAATTCCTTCTTTTTTATGGCAGCATAGTATTCCATTGTGTAGATGTACCGTAGTTTTCTGATCCAGTCATCTGCTGACGGGCACCTAGGCTGTTTCCAAATCTTAGCTATTGTAAATTGTGCTGCTATGAACATAGGGGTGCATATATCCTTTCTGATTGGTGTTTCTAGTTTCTTAGGATATATTCCTAGGAGTGGGATTACTGGGTCAAATGGGAGTTCCATTTTCAGTTTTTTGAGGAAACTCCATACTGTTCTCCACAGTGGCTGCACCAGTCTGCATTGCCACCAGCAGTGCACGAGGGTTCCTTTTTCTCCGCATCTTCGCCAACACTTGTCATTGGTTGATTTGTTGATGATAGCCATTCTGACAGGTGTGAGATGGTATCACATTGTCATTTTGATTTGTATCTCTCGGATAATTAGTGACTTTGAGCATGTTTTCATGTGTCTCTTGGCCTTCCTTCTGTCTTCTTTCGAAAAGATTCTATTTAGGTCCGTTGCCCATTTTTTTATTGGATCATTTATCTTCCTTTTATTAAGTTGTATAAGCTGTCTGTAGATGTTGGATATTAAATCTTTATTAGTGATAACATTTGCAAATATGTTCTCCCGTACAGTGGGGTTTCTTGTTGTTTTGTTGATGGTTTCTTTTGCTGTGAAAAAGCTTTTTATTTTGATGTAGTCCCATTTGTTTATTTTCTCTTTGGCTTCCATTGCCCTAGGGGCAGTATCAGTGAAGAAGTTCTTTTGGCATATGTCTGAGATTTTTCTGCCTGTGGATTCCTCTAGTATTTTTATGGTTTCCCATCTTGTGATTAAGTCCTTGATCCATTTTGAGTTTATTTTTGTGTATGGTGTAAGTTGGTGATCTAGTTTCATTTTTTGCATGTATCTGTCCAATTTTCCCAACACCATTTGTTGAAGAGACTGTCTTGACTACATTGTATGTTCATGCCTCCTTTGTCAAATATTAATTGCGCATAGTGGTTTCGGTCGATATCTGGATTCTCTGTTCAATTCCATTGGTATATATGTCTGTTCTTGTGCCAGTACCAGGCTGTTTTAAGAACAGTGGCTTTGTAATACAGCTTGAAATCTGGTATTGAGATCCCTCCTACTTTACTCTTCTTTCTCAGGATTGCTGTGGCTATTCGTGGTCTTTTTTTATTCCAGATGAATTTTTGGAGAGTTCTTTCTAGGTCTGTGAAATATGCTGTTGGTATTTTAATGGGGAGTGCATTGAATCTATAGATTGTTTTGGGTAGTATGGACATTTTAATGATGTTGATTCTACCAATCCATGAATATGGTATGTTCTTCCATCTGTTTATGTCTTCCTCTATCTCTTTTTTCAGTGTCCTGTAGTTTTCCGCGTATAGGTCTTTTACCTCCTTAGTTAAGTTTATTCCTAGGTATCTTAATTTTTTTGGTGCAATGGTAAATGGGATTGATTTTTTAGTCTCTCTTTCTGTAAGCTCACTATTGGTGTATAGAAATGCCATAGATTTCTTGGCGTTAATTTTGTATCCTGCTACATTGCCGAATTCATTTATTAAGTCTGTTAGTTATTTGATTGAGTTTTTCAAGTTTTTTATGTACAATATCATGTCATCTGCAAATAAGGACAGCTTTACTTCTTCTTTTCCAATTTGGATGCCTTTTATTTCTTCTTCTTATCTAATTGCAATGGCTAATACTTCCAGTACTATGTTGAACAGGAGTGGTGACAGTGTGCATCCCTGTCTTGTTCCTGTTCTTAGGGGGAATGGTTTTAGTTTTAGCCCATTGAGTATGGTGTTAGCAGTGGGTTTTATCATATATGGCTTATATTATTTTGAGGTATGATCCTTCTATTCCCAACTTGTTGAGAGTTTTTATCAAGGAAGGGTGTTGGATTTTGTCAAATGCTTTTTCTGCATCAATTGATATGACTATGTGATTTTTACCTCTCAATTTGTTTATGTGTTTTATCAAGTTTATTGATTTGCAGATATTGTACCATCCTTGCATTCTGGGATAAATCCTACTTGGTCATGGTGTATGATCTTTCTGATGTACTGCTGGATACGATTTGCTGGAATTTTGTTGAGGATTTTGGCATCTATGTTCAGGAGGGATATTGGCCTATAATTCTCTTTCATTGTGTTGTCTTTATCTGGTTTTGGTATTAAGGTGATGCTGGCTTCATAGAATAAACTTGGAAGTGTTCCTTCCTCTTGAATTGTTTAGAATAGTCTCAGGAGGATAGATTTTAGTTCTTCCTTGAATGTTTGGTAAAACTCTCCTGTGAAGCCGTCTGGCCCCGGGCTTTTGTTTGCCGGAAGCTCTTTGATGACTGCTTCAATTTCTTCCATACTTACTGGCATATTGAGCTGTTTAGATTCTTCCTGAATGAGTTTTGGAAGGTTGTATTTTTCTAGGAATATGTCCATTTCCTCCAGGTTGTCCAGTTTGTTGGAATAGAGTTGTTCAAAGTATTTTTTAACAATCCTATGTATTTTGGTGGGATCTGATGTTATTTCACCTCTTTCATTACTGATTTTGTTTATTTGGGTCCTCTCTCTTTGCTTCTTGGTGAGCCTGGCTAGAGGTTCATCAATCTTGTTTATCCTTTCAAAGAACCAGCTCTTGGTTTTGTTGATTTTTTGTATTGTTTCTTTGGTCTCTATGTCGTTTATCTCTGCTCTGATCTTTATTATTTCCTTCCTTCTGCTTACACTGGGCTTTTCTTGTTGCTCTTTTTCTAACTCTTTGAGTTGTAGGGTTAGGTAATTTATTACCATTGTTTCTTGTTTTTCGCAGTATGCTTGTAGAGCTATGAACTTCCCTCTCAAGACTGCTTTCTCTGTGTCCCATCGATTTTGTATTGTTGTGTTTTCATTGTCATTTGTTGCCATGATGTTTTTTATTTCTTCCTTGATCTCTCTGGTAACCCAGTCATTGTTTAATAGCATGCTTTTTAGTCTCCATGTGTTTGATTTTTTTTGGATTGTTTTTATTGTATTTGATTTCCAGTTTTATGCCACTGTGGTCTGAGAAGATGCTTGATATGATTTCTATCTCTTGAATTTGAAGAGACTTTGCCTATGTCCCAAGATATGGTCTATCTTTGAAAATGACTCATGTTCACTTGAGAAGAATGTATATTCTGTGGCTTTGGGGTGAAATGTTCTGAAAATGTCAATTAATTCCATCTGGTCTAGTGAGTCATTTAGGATTGATGATTCTTTGCTGATTTTTTTTGTTTAGAGGATTTGTCCAATGGTGATAGTGGGGTATTAAAGTCTCCTACTGTGAATGTATTGCTGTCAATCTCTCCCTTGATATCCTTCAGGAGATTTTTTATGTATTTGGGTGCTCCTGTATTGGGGGCATATATGTTTACCAGAGTTATTTCTTCCTGTTGTATTGATCCCTTTAGTATTATGAAGTGGCCTTCCTAATCTCTTGTTATGTCCTTCACTTTGAGATCTAATTTGTCAGATATAAGTATTGCTACCCCAGCTTTTTTTTTTTTTTCATTTCCATTCGCCTGGAAAACCTTTTTCCATCCTTTCACCCTTAGTCTGTGTGCGTCTTTTTTTCTGAGGTGGGTTTCTTGTAGACAGCAGATATATGGGTCTTGTTTTCTTATCCAACCCGTTACCCTATATCTTTTGATTGGGGCATTTAATCCATTTACATTTAAAGTTTTCATTGATAGGTACTTATTTGTCGCCATTTTTATTCTTTACCCCTGTGTTCCTTCTTTGCTTCGTATTTCTTCTTTTTATAGCATATACTTAAGCATTTCTTGCATTGCTGGTTTGGTGGTAATAAACTCCCTCAGTCCTTTTTTGTCTGTGAAGCTCCTGATTTCACCCTCAATTTTGATTTATAGCCTTGCTGGGTACAGTATTCTTGGATTCAGACCCTTCCTTTGCATGACTTTGTATATTTCATTCCATTCCCTTCTGGCCTGATGAGTTTCTGTTGAGAAATCAGTTGCTAGTCTGATGGGGGTTCCTTTGTATGTAACTTTCTGTCTCTCTCTTGCTGCTTTTAAGATTCTTACTTTGTCATTGGTGTTTGCCAATTTAATTATAATGTGCCTTGGCATCGGTCTTTTGGGGTTCATTTTGCTTGGGACTCTGTGAGCTTCTTGGATTTGTGTGGGTTTTTTCTTCCCTATATCAGGGAATTTTTCTGTCATTATTTATTCAAACAGGTTTTCTATTCCTTGCTCAGTTTCCTCTCCTTCTGGGACCCCTATTATGCAGATGTTGTTTTGTTTCGTGTCGTCCCAAAGTTCCCTTAGGCTCTCCTCCTGCTTTTTAATTTTTTTTCTAGAAGCTGCTCTACTTGGGTATTTTTTCCCATCTTGTCTTCTAGCTCACTGATGCGGTCCTCTCCTTCTTCTAGTCTACTCTTGATGCTTTCTATTGAGTTCTTTATAGCAGCGATGTCATTTCTCATTTCTTCTTGGTTCTTCTTCATTTTCTCTTGGTTCTTACTCATATTGTCGAATTTGTCTTCCATTCTTTTCAGCCACCTTATGACCATTTCTCTGAATTCTTTCTCTGGAAGGTTGATTGCCTCCATTTCGTTTACTTCCTTTTCTGGTGATGCCTGTTTTTCTTTCATATGCGGGTTGTTTCTTTGTCTCCCCATGGTCTCTCTTCTCCGGATGTCTGATTATGTAGTTCTCTCTCTCCTTATCCCAGGCGAAATCTGACCTTTCCGTGGCGGAGTGTAGAGCTCCTCTGAATCCGCGTGTTTGCACCAATTGGGGACTGGTGTTCTGGGGCTTGCAGCTGTTCGGTGGGTGCCACAGTTGTGGATTTTCAGGCTTCCGATAAGCTCCACTTTCCCTTTCAAGATGGTGCAGTCTCTGCGTCCGAGCCCGTAGCTCCAGGCGGGGACCCAGCTGCAGTGGGGGCTGCCCAGTCAGGGGATCCCCGTCTAGCAGTCCCCACCTTCTCCTGAAATTTAGCTGTCCCTTAACTTGCCAACAAACACTCCTCGTGCGACCCTCAGCTGTTCTTTCTTTCTGCTCCTGGACAAGGCTCGGAACACATCTGTCTATTACGCAGCCATTTTTTTGTTGTTTTTTTTTTCAAGCTAGTGTGACATTTAAGGCTACTGTTTCTTTGTTGATTTTCTGTCTAGAAGATCTATCCATTAATTTCAATGTGCTGTTAAAATCCCTACTACTACTGTATTACTGTTTATCTTTCCCTTTATGTGCACCAATATTTGTTTTATATATTTATATATCTATATATTTAGGTGTTCCTAATGTTCAGTGCATAAAGGGTTATATCTTCTTAGATTGATTCCTTTAACTTTATGTGGTGTCATTCTTTAGCTCTTATTATAGTCTTTGCTTAAAGTTTATTTTGTGGGCTGTAAGTATTGCTACCCTAGCTTTTCTTTTTTCGTTTCCATTTGTTTGAACTATCTTTTTTCATCCCTTTATTTTAGTCTGTGTGTATATTTCATTCTAAAGTGGGTCTCTTATAGACAGCATATATATGGGTCTTCTTTACTAATCCATTCAGCTACGCTATGTTTTTAAATAAGCATTTAAGCCATTTTTATTTAAAGTGATTTTTGATGGGTACATAGCTATTGACATTTTATTCTTTAAGCCTTTCTCTTTCTCCTCCTCCTCCTCCTCCTCCTCCTCCTCCTCCTCCTCCTCCTCTTACTCCTCCTCCTCCTCTCCCTCTTCCATCTTCTTTTTCAAGATGACCCTTTAACATTTCTTGTATTACTGGTTTTGTAGTGATGAACTCCTTAAGCTTTTTCTTATCTGGGAAGCTCTTTATCTGTCCTTTAATTCTTAATGACAAACTTTGCTGGGTAGAGTAACCTTGGTTGTAGTCCTTGCTTTTCATCACTTTGAATATTTCATGCCAATCCCTTCTGGCCTGAAATGTTTCTGTTGAGAAATCAGTTGACAGTCTTATTGGAGCTCCCTTGTAAATAACTAAATGACTTTCTCTTGCTGTTTATAAGATTTTCATTTTGTATTTAACCTTTGCAATTTTAATTATGATATGTCTTTGTGTGGGCTCTTTGGGTTTATCTTCTTTAAAACTCTCTGCACTTCCTGAACTTGAATGACTTTTGTTTCACCAGGTTAGCAAAGATCTCAGCCATTGTTTTTTCAAATAGGTCCTCGATTCCTTGCTCTCTCTATTCTCTTTCTGATACCCTTATGATGCAGATATTGTTATGCTTCATGTTGTCCCAAAGGCCTCTTAAACTATCCTCATTATTTTATAATTATTTACATTTTTATTGATTTTTAGATAGATGATAGATAGATAGATATCGATTTGTTGTTCAACTTATTGATACATTTATTGGTTGCTTCCTATATATGCCCCTACTGGAGATTGAACCCATAACCATGGTGTATTGTGATGACATTCTAACCAAGTGAGCTACCTGGCCAGAGCCACTATCCTCATTTAATTTTTTGCTCTTTTTGCTTCTCTGATTGGGTGATTTCTGCTACCTTTTCTTCCAAATTGCTTCATCCAACCTACTATTTATTTCTTCTAGTGTAGTCTTCTTTTTAGATGTTGTATTCTTTCATTCTGACTGGTTAATTTTTATGGTTTCAATATGCTTTTTCATGCTGTTGTAGTTCTCACTAAGTTTCTTGAAGTTCTCACTAATTTCCTTGAGCATTCTTATAACCATTTTTTTTTTTTAAATCCTTTATCTGGTAAATTGCTTGCCTCTATTTCATTTAGCTCTCTTTCTGGAGATTTCTCCTGTTCTTTCATTTGAGGCATGTTTCTTTGTCTCCCCATTTTGGTTGTCTCTCTGTGTTTGTTTTTATGTAATAGACAGATCTGCTATGATTACCAGTCTTGGTAGTGTGTCCTTATATAATAGGTACTTTGTGGGATCCAGTAGCCCAATTTCCTTGATTACCTGAGCTGGGTGCTCTAAGAATTGTTCCTTGTGTGGGCTATGTGAGCTTCCTTTTCTGAGTAAATTTTTATTTCTATTGGCTTCTTTGTGCATGTGTTCAACCCTTAGACTGGCTGACTGAGAGGATCAACCTTGTATGAGTTGCTGTGTAGGTGCTGACCACATGAAGCAGAATTTGCGTCAGCAAGTTCTGATGCATGCCAAGATCTACCTTTGGATATATCACTTGTGAAGCAAATTGGATCTTGCCCTGATGTTGTCTGAAACTGACCACTGGATGTGTTGGTTCTGGGACCTCATAGGAGAGACCGTTTTATTTCATTGTTAGACACTGCCTGTGACTGTCCCTAGGCAACTGGTTTGGAGCTACAAATCTGCCTCTGCAGGGTCTGGGTGGCCATGGGAAGGATCATGCTGTATACAAAGGCCGGTTTACACCAGCTCCAAGTCAAAGGGAAGGACAGTAATAAACCCAAGGCACCTCAAGGTCAATTTTCCCCTGCCTCTGCCTGCCAGCTGCCTATTAAGCTCAGTAACTGAAAGATCTCCTGGCAGTATTCAAGTTGCATGAGGAAGGGTCTCAGTGAGTCACTGGGTAGAGGTGATTGGCTTTTACCAGATTGATACAGGTTCAAATTCTATGCCAGTGCTGAAGCTGAGGCCACTCAGCAGAAGTCCCAGTGTATACCAAGTCTAGCTGCTACTCATCAGGTGTCTGCAAACCTTTGTGGTAGGGTGGGGTGAGGAAATTATCAGGGTGAGGCCAATTGAGTTTATCAGGCTTAAACAGACCAAGGTTTGGCTGTGTGAAGGAAGAGCTTGGCACCAGTCAAGTGTGTGAGGAAAAAATGGGCCCTGTCTTATAGCCACAAAACTTGTTAGCTAGTCCCAGATTCTTCCAGGAGCCCCAGCTCAAAAAGGCAAGGCTTCCAGAAGTCAGGAAGGTGAGCCAGTGGATCTCCCATTAGGAGGAGCACAGATCAGACTTGGGGAAAGGAAGGAGGAGTGATCCTTGTTCCAAAGCCCACAACTCAGCCACTGACACCTCATAGTCTGCTTGGATCTCCAAACTCCTTCCTAGACAGCTCACTCCTTAGCCGGGCATGAGCTCCACAGGGTGGGGAGAAGGGAGTCTGGGTTCTCAACCTTTCGAATGCCGCAACCCTTTAATACAGTTCCTCATGTTGTGGTGACCCCCAACCATAAAATTATTTTCGTTGCTACTTCATAACTGTAATTTTGCTACTGTTATGAATCGTAATATAAATATCTGTGTTTTCTAATGGTCTTAGGTGACCCTGTTAGTGGTTCTCAACCTGTGGGTCACAACCCACAGCTTGAGAACCTCTGCTGTAGAGCCTAAGACCATCGGAAAACACAGATATTTACATTACGATTCATAACAGTAGCAAAATTATAATTATGAAGTAGCAATGAAAATAATTTTATGGTTGGGGGTCACCACAACATGAGGAACTGTATTAAAGGGTCGCGACATTAGAAAGGTTGAGAACCACTGGTAGAGGGTCAGGATATTGCATTCTTTAGGCTGATGACATAGGAGAGGATTGCTGCACTCAAAAAAGGTGGTGTCTGCAGTGTGACAGGGACTGAGCGCAGGGATCCTGACAGCTTTCTCTTCATCTCTCTATATAGTGGCACAAATCTCAATCTTTCCTCTTGAATCTCTAATACACTTTTCCCTCCCTTTGCCAAAAAGAGTGGCTTCAAATTAGATTTTGTGCATTGGCCCTTCAAGAGGGTGCCTGAGTCTCTAGAAGACTTCTGTCTTTCCCTGGTGATCAGAATCCCTGCTGATTTTCACCAAATGTTAGATGGAGACCTTTTTCCAGCTCTGGTGCTCTGGGCTTGGGAGCCAGGCTTGGGGTTGCAACTCCATGTTTCTCAGAAGGAACCTTTGCAGCTGAGGATATCAGCCACCTGTTGTGTAAGCAGGGCCAGCCCTTTTCACATCTCCACCCATTCTACCAATGTCAATGTGGCTTCTTCTGTAAATTCTTGATATAAGACTTATGTTCAGCTAGTCTTTAGTTGGTTATTTAGGTTGATTGTTCTATATTTTAGTTGTAATTCCAGTTTGGTCCTAGGGGAGATGAGTGTACCTTCCACCTACTCCCAACATCTTGGATCTTACATGTATAAACTCTTAGTCTGCCATGTGATATTAGTACTAATATTGTTTTGTTTTTTATCATCCAGACAGAGACATAGAATGTTTCTTATCCAAGATCACAAAGCTAGTAAGTAGTAGAGTCTGGACCTAAGAACAGAACAAGTAGCATGGCAGTCTAGTGTTATATACCCATCAGAAGTTATTCTGCCTCTGAACACCAAAAATATGTCAGTTCTCTCCATATAGATTCAATGATCTCAATAAGTACACTGTCAATTCTAATTTTAGAATGAGAAATTTATTTCTACATTTATATGGAAAATAAACAACATTTAAAATTCTGAAAATAAGTGAAATAAAAGAAGATTAAGTTTATGGGACAGAATTGAGATGCCAGATATAAACCTAAATTCCAAATGAATTTATTTATATACTAGAGGCCCAGTGCATGAAATTCATACATGGGTAGGGTCCTTAGGCCTGGCTGGTGATCAGGGCCAATGGGGGTCTTCTGGCTGCCAGCCAGGGCCTTCCTTCCCTGGCTGCCAGCTGCCAGCTGGGGCCTTCCTTTGTTCTGTGCTGTCCCCTGGTGGTCAGCACATGTCATAGCAAGTGATCGAACTCCTGGTATACTGGTTGAACTCCTGAGGGGACAATTTGCATATTAGCCTTTTATACATAGAGCTACTTTTATTATATATAAAAGTAGCATTATATATCAAAGAAGAAATGATGGATTTGTTAAAAATTATGTTGGAACACCAATAGCCATATTGAGTAACACAGTATTTGATCCCTACTTACTTCTTACATCAAAATAAAGTTCCTGTAGATTAAGATTTTAAATGTGAATAGTGTAAATAAAAGAAGCAAAATATATAGAAAAGTTTATAAACTTGAAATACTGAACTCCTAAGTATGATACAAAACTAAAAGCTATAAAAGAAAATATTGATAATTTCAATGGTTTAAAAGTTAGAACTGTCTGCAGGGCAAAACATCATTATTAATAGGCATGTCAAAAAAACAGAAAAAATTTTTGCAATACACATTTCAGAAAAGAAGTAATGGATTAAACTAGAAGATTCAAATAAATCAACCCAACAGCAAAAAGAGCAATGGACAAACTACTCAGAAAATGGAAATTTAAATAGCTCTTAAACATGACAATACAACCAATTTTATTTGTAAAAAGAGTGCACAAATTAAAACTAAAACCCAGAGCCACACCCAATAAATTCATAAAGAGAGGAAAAACTAAAAAAAGATAACTCATTTTTATCTGATTGCCAAGGATCAAAAAGCATGTACACTGTGTTGTAAAGATAGTAGGAAAAAAGCACTTATATATATTTTGGGTGGGCATATAAATCAATGCCATGTCTATGGAAGGTAATTTGGTATATCCATTATAATTTAAAATGTATATGCCATTTAAAACACTAATTACACCTTTAAAAATCTTTTATGAACACACACATTTTAAAACTACTTTTTATACATGGGTACATATTGCACCAATATTTATAATAGCTAGATAGTTGAAATAAACTAAAGTTCATAAATAGTGAACTAGCTAAATTAATTAAGATATATCCACATGAAAGAATACTATGTAGATGTTATGCATACATGTGTGTTAAAACAATTATTTAGATATATAAAATTCTAAGCAACCATTACAACCAGACAACTGGACGACCAGATGACAGCCAGTAGCTATGATGCACACTGACCACCAGGGGGCAGACTCTCAACAGAGGAGCCAACCTCCCTCAGCCAGCTAACCTCTGGTGGTCCTTCCTCCTGGGCAGCCGGCCCTGATCAGCCCTGATTGCTGGCCAGGCCGACAGACCCCACCCATGCACGAATTCGTGCACCAGGCCTCTAGTATTAATATATTTTTGAGAAAAGAATTGTGTGAAAAAGTATGTATGAAAACATATATACATATATTTTCATAAATGTTTATATTGTGCATAGATTTATATTTATAATCTCTGGAAAATTACTCAATAAATAATTACCAGTTATTGTCTCCATAGGAAAGAACTGCCTATAGGACAGAGGCATACCATTTTATCCTTTGGGGATTTTATATAATCTATTCAATAATCCATGTGTTAATTAATTACAAAATAGATATAAGAAAGGCTTAGTAATTCAATGTTGACATCCATTGCAGATCATTTGAAATGTTTGGAAATGTACCTTATGCATTTTAATATTAACTTGTCAAAAATCAACCTGAAATGATTTTGTCAGAGAAGAAATACTGAACAGGATGAACTTTTAAACTAATTATGTGTCTTGAACAGAGGTGGATTTGAGGAGAATGTATTGAGAGTTGGAAATATAGACTTATGCTGTCACCTACTGTTGCACTTTACTAAAGATTTATGTGTACAGCATGAGAGAGAGAGAGAGAGAGAGAGAGAGAGAGAGAGAGAGAGAGAGAGAGAGAGAAGCAGACAACAGGCCAGGCACTGGTGGAGAAAGAGGAATCCCCAACTAGGAAGGTTCATAGGACACATTTTTCTATTCATTGCTATCAGTTTCCATCTGCAAACAGTTACTGGGTCTTTCTTTCCCAGAAGTGGCTGCCTTTCAGCACATTATGGAATGAGTGCTCCTACAGGATTTACTTAAGTGTGGAACAAAGGGTACATTAAGAACATTTGTATTAAAGGCATGGTGTTATTTTAAGACATGTTTATTACTGCTTGACATCACCACTGCAAAACAGACTTGGGAATGAGAAGGCACTGCCAATGGAAGTGTTTTTAGGAACTGACATCTCTCCCTGTGCTCCAGAATTGACTGGCCCAAGCAGACAAAGAAAAGGGCTTGCTTGATCTTCAAGTAATGGCTTGTTCCAATACAAGAAAGTCCTTTCCACTCAGTCTACAAACTAGCTATAGTAGTCCTGACTTAAAATACCAACCTTTCACCACCTGTTTTCCTGCAAGACCACTATACACACAGAAACACTCAGACATGCATACACATAAAGTCTCACACATGATGTTGGCTTTATTATTTTAAATATTTTTGCTGAAGTTTATCTCTCTGAGGTCTGAATGTCTCTCCTCTGTGGACCCTGCCTGGGCCACTCCTAATTTGTCATCTTCCCTTCTGAAATGAGCTCATATTGTCTTTATGATAATCTTCTTTGTCTTGTATTTTTTGAGGCACAGAAAATTTGTTGAGGTTGTTTTGGGATTTTATTTTTGTTGGGTTTTATTTTTATTTAATTTTTGATTTAAGAAATCAAATTGATTACACTACAGTGAGGAAAGTGACATCTCAAGAGTCATATTGGACTTTTCCCTCAGAATAAAAGGCTCCAGACTTTCCCTTCCAGAATAAAAAACTGGAAAACTAGACAAAAATACATGACATTTGATAAAAACAGCTCAGGATTGTATTTTCTCAGGGAAGGAAAACAAATAATGTGAGTCCTCCAATTCTCTGGGTTTCTTCCTAAAGACACTTTCAAAACTGTGGCCCGGAGAAAAGCATCCCCCCAAAAAACACAGTAGTGTTGGTGAGCTTAGAAGTAAAGGATCTACAGAGGAGGGAACTTTGCAGAGAAAGAGCTCTAGAAATCTGTCTTCTCAAATCGTTGTCTGAATGGTAAGCTGTACAGGCATAGGGTGAATCTCCTCAAGGATAGGAAAAGGATGACTGGAGAGTTAAAGGCAAACACTTCCCAAAGCTTGCATACAACCAGAAGATATTCCAGTTCTAACCAGTCAGGACACCCAGTGCATTTACTAGAGACCCCGAAGGGACTGCACCTTGATAATGGGACTAAAGTAGCTCTAGAGTAGAAGCTCCTCTGTACCTTCCCTAACAAAACTGAAAACCACACTTGGAAAAGTGAAGCTGATCCACAAGACACTAAAATATGTAATATGTCTAGATGTATAATTTTTTCTTTTGTCTCTCACCAGCAAAATGTAATATTCATGAGTGTAGAAATTTTTATCTATTTTATTCATGGGTATATAGCAAACACCAAGAAGAGAATTTGCACAAAGGCATACAATAAATATTTATTGAATGAATAAATACTACTAATTCTATATTAAATATTTATACT
The DNA here is from genome assembly GCF_963455305.1 of Plecotus auritus. Classification (NCBI taxonomy): domain Eukaryota; kingdom Metazoa; phylum Chordata; class Mammalia; order Chiroptera; family Vespertilionidae; genus Plecotus; species Plecotus auritus. Next base: position 117,553,005 of record NC_137771.1, read on the forward strand.
ACATAAACTCATAATATCATACAATATTTTCTATTTATTAATGTTTATATTACACGAACTCAGGCCTCATTGATTTGTGGCTGAGAAAAAAAATTAAATATAAGAATAATCTTATTCTTCAAAATGTGTCTCAACAATCATAAAATGAAAATAAACAATCACAACTCTTGTTTTATTTGGGAGAAAAATGGGAAAATGAGCTTCCTCCAAAGAAGCAATTAGTAAATTCTCAATCAGCTTAATTAAGGAGTAGCTGGATTTTCAAAACTGTGTGTGCTCTTACCTTTCCCCCAAAATACAACAGCATATTCCCCTTGCACTGCCCTGACAGCCCAACATGGAAGCAATCTTAAAGGAGCACTCACTATAGGGGTCCAGCTCAGCAAAAGGGTCCCTAATGAAAAATTAGTGTGTGACCTAAACATGCAACAAAACAAAATAAAACACACATAAGAATATCATTACCATGTAAAAAATCTAATATGTTATGTTTTATAACATTTTTGATGCATTTTTGCCATAAAATAAAAACAAAATAATTTCTCTAGGTTTTTATTATGATAATTTTTATTACAAAGTAAAAACATGCACATGAACATTTTTTCATATATTGCAGCAATTCATTTACCAGAAAAACTATATATGTTTTATATATTCTCCTTAGATGTATGAGAATGATGCACTACTGTGTGCATTCTGTTGATGTACTATCATTTTAAAAGTTTTCTGTGCACTAATCCTATATAATAAAAGTCCAGTGGAACAACCAGAACGACCATTGGACCAGATGCTCAACTTAGGAGCTGCCCCCTGGTGGTCAGTGTGCAGCACTCCCACAGCAGGAGCAGCTGTTCAGAGGGTGGGTCCACAGCCACTTGGCTGACCAGGATGAGCAGCACTCACACAGTGGCGGGGCGGGGGGGGGGGGGAGGGGGGGCGCGGGGCGAAGGCCGTGTGCTCTCCACGGAATCTCATAATCCCAGAACCCACCTCACAGGGTTGATCTAAGGGTTTCTACTCATAGCTTTAAGAATGGAATGAGATCATCAGCTTTAAAGTAGTTGAGAGAAAACACACACTGCTCCTTTTTCATTCTCTTCCTCCTGCCTTCTTGTGAGAAAAGGAACAACTGGCTCCCATGGCCCCACCCTGAGCACTGTGCAAAGAGCTCGGCTCCAAGTGAGTCTGCCTTCCAATGGCCTTTACACCTAAGTCGCTGCCTGAGCATCTTACTCAACCCGTATCACTGAGTGAGCACCCACCGTGTCCCAGGCAATGCCCCAGTGCTGCAGAGCAGAAGGGGGCCATACACTCTGTCCTACTGAACATGCATTCCGCCAGGAGAGGACGGGAGTGCGGGGAGGAAACAGCCTCAGACAGACGTGAGGTGCAGCTGTTAGAGGGCATGGGCACCATGAAAACATGGGAATGAAGCCACATAGGGGCTCCGCGAGGGAGGGGCAAAGGGAGGATCACTGAGGGAAATTGGATGGATGGTGGAGAGCCAGGTGGATGCCTGGAGAAGGGCATCAGGCAGAGGGGCATCCCATAGAGGGGCAACAGGACTAGACAAGGCCAAGTGGAAGGGTGTCAAGGCTGGGTTGGGGGGCACATCCTGCAGGATCAAGGGCCCTGAGAACCTGGCATCCCTTGAGTGCAGGGGGAGGCACCGGGGCTGTAGGTGAGGACCCACTGGCTTCTGTGTCAGGAGCAGACTGAGGGGGAAGAGGAAGCAGGGTGACAGCAGGAGGTGACAGCACCCTCACCCAGGGCGAGGCGGAGACAGTGGAAACTGTGGCAGCCCAGGTGGCAACTTTGGGATGTACTGGAGGGAAGCCAGAGCGTGAGGAATGATGTGTGTGTGTGTGGGGGGGGGGGGGGGGGAGAAGGGAGGAGGCCCCATGCTCAGCTTGGCCCATGGGAAGACAGAGTCTCTGGCAGATGCCGGCAGGGGGCCTGGGGTCAGATCCCATCTGTTTTGAGGGTCTGACTGTAAAACCCAGGCTTTAGTTTGAGCTCCACATGAGGGACGTGGAATGTTCACGACCAGCCTCCCACCCTGACATCCAGGGGGCGGGTCATTCCCGGCTGGCTGCCCTAATCCCTTCATGACACCCTCCCCTCCCCCTCCAGTGATGACAGGTACTTATTAAAAACAAGCAAATGGTTTTATTTTTGGTACAAAAAACAATACAACAGAATGTACAGTATTATGGAAAGCAAACGTTGAAAACTAGGAAAACGAAGGCCCCTTGTGGACACACAGATCAGCTGTGCCTGGAACCGGGTCATGTGTGACACAAAAGGTCTCAGGTCCAATGTAAAGGGCTTGCACAGGTGTTCCGACTCCAATCCCCCTCTCAAGTTTCCAGGGCAGAGGGGATCCCGCACACAGAACAGAACGGCAGAGACCAGCCCCCAAATCCCGAAGCCTAGGGCAATGCTTGTGGTGCTTCCAGAGAAAGAAACGCTCCTAAGATGCTGGGACAGTGCGATCAGCATCCAGGGGTCTAATTCTCACGCAAAATCCCCACGCAGAGATGCGGTAAGTGTGGCCAGATGCTGCAGGACAGGGTGTAGCGTGGGCCTGTGGGTCGCCTAGTGGTGCTGCACAGAAGCCATGCGGGTAGTGCGCTCTCTCCCAGCCAGCCTCGGCAGACTGGCTTCTGCGTGAACCCACAGTGAGCTCAACCAGCCCCTGCGGTCCCGGCAGCTGTGGCCTGGCTCACCTGGAAGCTCACTGGTGCCGAGAGTGCCTCCACTGCCTCCACTGCCGCCCACTGCCAGTACCTTGTCACTGACATCCGCCATGTTCCCCGCCGCCCCCTAATTCTCACCAGGGGTCTGTGGTGCTCTTAGATATGCCCCTCCCTCCCCCTCCCACGCCCCTCCCAGTTGAACCAAGGATGGCCCTTCCCATCCTCTGCCTTCCTCAGCTCTGATGGCAGGTAGGAAGGGTGGGGGGTCATGTGGGGAATCTGAGGGCCTTGAGGAAGTGCCACTTGAAGAGCCAGAGACAGTGTCTGTCTCCCCCCCGCCCCCACCTGGCTGAACCGATTAACACAGAGGTCTCATGAGTGCATGTTTAGAACCGTCCCCCTCCCTCCCCCTGACTCTGCCACTACGGAACTTGGCTGTTTTGGGCAAGTTGACCTCTGGAGTGTTAATTCTCTCTCCTTTAAAATGAGAACAAGAGCCTGGAGGGTGTGGCTCAGTGGTTGAATGTTGACCTATGACTCAAGAGGTCAAGGTTTGACTCCCTGTCAGGGCACATGCCCAGGTTGTGGTCTGGATCCCCAGTGTGGGGCATGCAGGAGGCAGCCGATCTATGATTCTCTCTCATCATTGCTGTTTCTCTCTCTCTCTCCCTCTCCCTTCTTCTCTGAAATCAATGGAAAATATCCTATATAATAAAAGCTTAATATGCAAATTGTCCCCTTGACCAGGAGTTCAACCAGTAGTTCCACCACTTGCTATGACGTGCACTGACCACCAGGGGGCGGCGGGGAACATGGCAGATGTCAGTGACAAGGCACTGGCAGTGGAGGCAGTGAAGGCAGTGGAGGCACTCTCGGCACCAGTGAGCTTCCAGGTGAGCCAGGCCACAGCTGCCGGGACCGCAGGGGCTGGTTGAGCTCACTGTGGGTTCATGCAGAAGTCAGTCTGCCGAGGCTGGCTGGGAGAGAGCGCACTACCCGCATGGCTTCTGTGCAGCACCACTAGGCGACCCACAGGCCCACGCTACACCCTGTCCTGCAGCATCTGGCCACACTTACCGCATCTCTGCGTGGGGATTCGGGCACCATGACTCAGGCGGAGGGGGGTGCATGTGCTGCCCAGGGCCCAGATGTCAGCTGGGACCTGCCCTTCCATGCCAGATGCTTGTGCTTTGATCACTGGCCAGGCCTAAGGACCACACCCGTGCATGAATTTCATGCACCAAGCCATTAGTAAGTTTTATAAATTCCACCTTGGAGGTTGATGCTCCTTGGGTATTACACTTAGCCTTCTTTACTTCTCATCTTGCTGATGATCAGGATTTCAAATTCCAATTATTTGTGCCAGTATCAGGCAGTTTTGAGAACAGTGGCTTTGTAGTATAGCTTGAGAACAGACATATAGACCAATGGAACATAACAGAGAACCCAGAAATCAACCCAAGACATTATGCTCAATTAATATTTGACAAAGGAAGCAAGAGATACAATGGAGTCAAGACAGTCTCTTCAATAAATGGTGTTTGGAAAATTGGACAGATACATGCAAAAAAAATGAAACTAGATCACCAACTTACACCATACACAAAAATAAACTCAAAGTAGATAAAGGACTTAAACGTAAGATGGGAAACCATCAAAATCTTAGGAGAATCCGTAGGCAGCAAAATATTGGACATATGTTGTAGCAATATCTTTACCGATACAGCTCCTAAGGCAATGGAAACTAAGGAGAAAATAAACAAATGGGACTACATCAAAATAAAAAGCTTTTGCACACCAAAAAAAAAAAAAAACATCAACAAAACAACAAGAAAGCCCACCTCATGGGAGAACATATTTGCCAATGTTATCTCTGATAAGGTTTTAATCTCCAAAATGTATAGGGAACTCATACAACTAAACAAAAGGAAGATAAACAATCCAATCTAAAAATGGGCAAAGCACCTAAATAGACACTTTTTGAAAGAGGACATACAGAAGGCCAAGAGACATATGAAAACATGCTCAAAGTCACTATTCATCTGAGAGATGCAAGTCAAAACAACAATGAAGTACCATCTCACATCTGTCAGAATGGCTATCATCAACAAATCAACCAATGACAAGTGCTGGATAGGATGTGCAGAAAAAGGTACCCTCTTGCACTGCTGGTGGGAACGCAGACTGGTGCAGCCACTGTGGAAGACAGTATGGTGTTTCCTCAAAAAAATTAAAAATGGAACTTCCATTTGACCCATAAATCCCACTTCTGGGAATATATCCCAAGAAAACAGAAACACCAATCAGAAAGGATATATGCACCTCTATGTTCATAGCAGCACAATTCACCGTAGCTAAGATTTAGAAACAGCCTAAGTGCCCATCAGCAGACGAGTGGATTAGGAAACTATAGTACATCTACACAATGGAATAATACTATGCTGCTTTAAAAAAGAAGGAATTCTTACCATTTGCAGCAGCATGGATGGAACTGGAGAGCATTATGCTAAGCGAAATAAGCCAGTCAGAGAAAGATAAATATCACATAATCTCACTCATTTGTGGAATATAATAAACAACATAAACTGATGAACAAAAATAGAACCAGAATCATAGAAGCATCAAACAGACTGTCCAACCTATGAGGGAAGGTGGGAGGTGGCAGGGGGGAGAGTTCAACCAAAGGACTTGTATGCATGCGTGTGAGCATAACCAATGGACACAGACACTAGGGAGATGAGGGCATGTACTGGGTTGTGAAGGCATCTGGGAGAGGTCAATGGGGGGAAAATGAGCCTTATGTAGTACCTTAAACAATAAAGGATTTTTTAAAAATCCCAATTACTGTTCCTAGTTGCCCTAACTTCATACACACCTCCAAGTTTATATTTCCAGTTGAACATACTAACTTTCTAGATGTCCTACCTTACCTGCATAACTAGCTCCTCCCCCTCATGTTCTTCCAACTTTGGTGAATGACATTTTTACCCAACCAAAACCCTGAGAACTGCTATCTGTCATCTGCTTGTCTCCTACCATATGCATCTAAATTTTCCTCCTTGTTATCTCTGTAATCCAGTCCTTCTTCCCATGTTCTGACACTTCAAGTTTTAATTATCCTTGGCTTATTTAATCACGGTAAATTCAAGTGCCCTCCCTGTCACTACCTTCCCAAACAACTGCCCTAATCTGTTTCCCAGGGTTCTCAGTTATCTCTCACTACAGATCCAAACACACTTGCTGTTTTGTAAGATTCTTCAGTGGTAGCTTATACCAGCTCATGTGACCTGCAGAACATGTTTGTTTTGCTATCCCTCTCAGTGTTTAAAGTTAAAGTGAACTGCTGTTTAAACTAAGAGAATTCACACAAAATTCCAGGTATTTAGCTATTCTCAAAAGCCCAAACAATTGGCATCACTGGGCTCTGCATTCCCAACATCGTGACAACTAGCTGAAGCTAAGTATAAGGTGCTGCACTTGCACAGGGGTTAATGCACCTTCCAGTTCCCAACAACTCAAGTGGTACTCATGCTTCCACTTATCAAACCACCTTCCCCCACCTCTGTGACACCTGATGGCACAGGATGTCATTTGATTTTACAGCCACTGACTCTACCTGATGCCACCCAGATTCTCCTGAAGCTTGATACAATAAAACTTTTAAAAATTGTTCCTCTGGATAAATCTCATTACCTCTCAGTTAAGGTTCTCACATCCATATATATAAAAGACTAAGCAACCTTTACAACTGGACGACCACCAGGGGGCAGGCAGGTGGTAAGGAGTGAGGGGTCCCGGACTGTGAGAGGGCACAGGCCGGGCTGAGGGATTCCCTACCCTCAGTGCTCAAATTTCGTACACTGGGCCTCTAGTATAAGATAAGAAGCAAAGACCAAGTGGTCTTCAGTCTGCTGATGATGAGGAAGGGATGGGAAAAGAAATACCCTGACTTCACATGTCTTCCTCTCCACACTTTCCCACTAGGGCTCTTCATTGCCTGGACCCAAACAGAAACCCAAGGATGGATGGATGGATTAAAGGAATTTATAATCCAAAGTGGCCAGGGAACATTTAATTTATCAAAACCATAATTATGTCTGCTGGTGCTCTCTAGAACATTAAAATTCACAGAGCCCAGGGTTATGGGAACAAGAGGCAAAAATTCAGAAACCAGGATGTTATTAAGCAAAACAGTAAGAGAAACCAGTTTCATCTCTATCCCTTGCTTCCTACACATATTCTGACTATGTAGATGAAGCCAAATATTAGTTGCTAACTTAAAGGATATTAACTACATCCTATAGAATAGTGCTGAGCCACACAGGGTATTTTTCCTAGCTGACACTGTAACTGAGCCTTCCTCAGCCCATTGCAGTGTTCTGTCAAGACTTTTTGAGGAGTGTGGGCACAAAGTAAGATCAGAGTGAATTCCATGGGCATGATTTCCCTGGTCAGAGGTGAGGTTTTATGGAAAACCATGGATACAGCAATCTGTAATACATGAAGCAAGATGCTAGCAGAAGCATGCAGGGAAGGCAAATATGTTCCTGAATGAGTCTGTCTCTGTGTGGACAAGTGCTGCCTCCTCCCTGATTGGCAGACAAGGAGCTGCTTCCTTAGAGAGTGGTACAGGGACTCATTTTTGTCCTTTATCACAGTCAGGGAGGACAGTTCCTTGGTGACAGCAGGTCCATGTTGCGGAGCCCATGCATGACCTCGGTTCCTGATGCCATGGCCACTCTGTAGTGGATCCATGAAACAGACATCAGGGTGCCTGGGTTACTGGCATCCATGATGAGTCAGATTGTCCACCTCATTATTAAGTGTCTTCTTCACAGATGAAGCCCTCTAGTACACATTGATGTGGATCACAAATATTTTTCACGCAGTTCCCATTATAAGAACTATACACCTGTTCCCTAGACCTCATTTGTTACCAGTCTTTCAGACTAATTCATTTCAATTCCATGACCAGCCCATCAGCCCATTAGCCACAGTGCATGATTCAAATACATACATGCTCAGGCCATTTTTTTCTTTTAGAATGTTTGTGTGCAACCATTCTGGGGATTTCCTTGCACCCTTGTTTTCAGGGCCAGCTCTGGGAAGTTGTTCCCATCTGGCTCATGCAGAGTTCTGTTCTCCTGATATGTATGCCATGAACCTATCCATATCACATTATAACTTCTAAAATTTCTATCAGATTGATAAAATGTAAAGAACACAACACCACCACCCTTACACATAAGCCCACACCAGCTTTGTACCTGAACTAGAACCTCTTTCTTGTTTCAGAAACATTTCCTATCAGCAGCATGGCTTGTAAGCATTAAGAGTCAACTAGAAATTAACCTTTCCAACGCATTATAAATAGGCAGCCAAAACATTATTTTTAAAGTACAGTTTTTAATTAAACATTGTTTTAGTTTCTGTCCCCTATTTCTATTGTAAGTGAACTTATACTGAAAAGGATAAAACTGACTGCAAGAAAAGCAAACAGTACTCACTCATGTAAACAACTTAATCTGTAACTCATTAACCCTGAAACCCTCAGCCCCCCATAAAATGTGTCCCATTTATTATCTTCCAATCCCAGGTTCATGTTTATCTTTCAGGTGTGGGCCATTATTGAGCAATAAAGAAGAGATGCTTTCTTACTGGTGACATCTCATACATGGAGTTGCCAGTCTTACACCAATGGTGCATGTTGTTTAAAGAACTCTTTCCATCTTTACCAAATTGGCCACCCCCACTCTTCCCATTATTTGTTTTCCAGAACCACTGAATAAAGTAGAAAAATACATATTATGGAGGCATCTCACTCTTTCTAATTGCCCCATCTAAAACAGGAGAAACAGAGCCTGAAATAGCAACAGCTACTGAAGAATAGCATCACCTCCCCAAATGTGCGTACTATTGCTATTTGAGATGACTCTGGTTGGAATGCAAGACTATCAATGTCAGGTGGTACTCTACCCAGGAAAATAATGATAGTAAAAAATCATAATAAAAAAGTTGTTTCCTTTTGTACTTTTCTTCAATCATTTAATGCCATCAGGGAAAAAGTCTTAGTTTGGGGCTATGCTTTAACACCCAGAGTTTTAGAGCAGAGAGCAGTCCTCATGCTAAGAACACTTGGTGAGCAGAAGCATCCAGCTAGAACCTATTATCATTGTTCCGTTTTTGTTGTCTACTTATGGCAAATGATATTAATTATATAGTAGTGATAGTGATGTTTCTCTTTTGATAAACTTATATTTTAAAAAAACATAAGTTAAATACATGTAAAAATATTAAGCAAATAATAATATAGGTGTTACATGAATACATTAGAAATGCCAAAATGGGGATACAAAAGAAAAAATTTTTTAAATACTGCAAAAGAAGAAAAAAAGAAATAATTACTATTTATGACAGGACTTAGTCCTAAAAACGGGATTCACTCAATATTGATGGTTGTTTGTGTCTGGGCTGCATATATATGGTAACATTGGCTCTCTATCCTATATAATAAAAGGCTAATATGCAAATTGACAGAATGGTGGAACAACCAGTCACTATGATGTGCACTGACCACCAGGGGACAGATGCTCAACATGGGAGCTGTCCCCTGGTGGTCAGTGTGCTCAGCCAGAAGGGGGAGCACCGCTCAGCCAGAAGCTGGGCTCATGGCTGGTGAGCGCAGCGGCAGTGGTGGGAACCTCTCCTGCCTCTGCAACAGCTCTAAAGATGTCCAACTGACGGCTTGGGCCCACTCTCTGTGGAGAGCGGACTTAAGCCGTCAGTCAGTCATCCCCTGAGGGCTCCTGTACTATGAGAGGGTGCACGCCAGGCTGAGGGACCCCCCCCACCCAGGGCACGAAGGCCTCTAGTTGCTATAATATTTTTTAAAACTTCATATGTGCATGCATATGTATACATCTCATTTTTATTCTTTATAATCATGCTTAATGAATTTTCTTCTGAAATATCAGCTATTTCCTTGTATTAAATATGTAAATCACTGCTTCTTGAACATTATGTGTTTGAGTATTGCCATTTATTTTCTTTCTGGGTTATCTTTGTTTAGACCTGAGGCTTAATACACTCATTTCATTGAAGTAGATGTATCTGGAGATTTTGTTCTTCAGAACAGAAGTGATTGGCATCTTGTGCACAGGAATAGAATAACTTTTATTAAACTTCATTTGTCTCATTCAGCTGAGATTAATGCTTAAAATTTTCATTTTGTTGCAATTATTTTTATTTCTCTTTTATGTAGTCATATGCAAATTATATTATTTGTCACTTTCACATAAAAAAAAAACCCTGATTATGTAGCCAGATCAAGAGAAGGGCTTATACCTATTTGGAATCATTTATTTTTTATTTGACTATTTTCAAACATTTATTTTACAACATTGAAAGTATAACAGAAGAATTTAGTTTGTTTAAGAATTATCACTTTGTCGGTTTGTTACTTTCAGACATCCCATTGCATCTCCTAGCAATTATTAGAACTTACTTCACTGGAAATACTCTTCTTAGGTCACTAATCCTTGAAAATACCCCAGACCCTTCCTAGGGCACAGTGTGTTCTTTTCCTTCCTTGGATACCTAAGTTGGAGTTAAAATTGCTGTGATTTTGAACACAAATAAATAGACAACTTCTGGAGTTGTTTTTGGACCCTTGAGATTATGCTTTCACTAATTCTCATGAAAAAAAAAAGACAGTTTTGCCACATGTGCATCAGCCTGAGGGATGCTGAACTCTAAGGAATGGGCTAGTAATCACTGTAGAATAAACAGATATATACCTTGGCAGCTATTGACTTTTTTAAAGATCCTCCCCCCCCACAAAAAAAAAAAAGTTAGTCAAATTTATTCCCATGATCAAATATTTCATTTTTTAGTACAAAGTGCATTTTGTAAAGTACTTTTGAAATCAGAATAAATATGTTTTTTATATTGAGTCTATGTTTAGAATCCTATAACTGTGATAACCTGGGATCAGCAATCACTTGTTTCTTATCATATAGATATTTTTAAACAAATACTCAGCAACTACAACAACAAAACATGGACTTTATGCAGAAGTTTCCCCATGTTGTCTCTAGATGTATAATTTTTCCACTTAAAGGACAATGGGCATATGGCCAAAGCACATCACTTAAAAATGTTTCATGTATAAAATATATATTTTTTAAATTACATTTAAAATATAGCTTTTTACATGGAGAATTTAGTCAGCAATATTGTAATAACTATGTATGGTGCCAGTGGGGTACTGGGACTATCAGGGAGATCACTTTATAAAGTATATGATTGCCTCACCACTATGCTGCACACCTAAAACTAATACAAAATAAAATTAAATGTAAACTGTAATTAAAAAATAAAATTAAAAAATAAAATAAAATAAGACATTAAGCAAATAAATAAATAAAATATAGCTTTTCAAAATAGCCTCTATTAAACAACATATTTCTTTAAGTCTTTTTTTCTTTTAAAACATCCAATGTGAGTTTTGCATTAATTAAAAAATGAAATATTTCCTTATATGTCTATTATAACTTACTTTTGATTTTCAAATAGTTTTAAAACTTAAATTTACAAATATGTTAAGGAACAAAGAAATATAGCTTTTGTAGTAGCTGATGAACTGCTGAGTAAGAAAGTATTTTTTACATAAGAGAGAAATCCTATCTAATAAAAGAGCAATATGCAAATTAACTATCACTCTGCTACACCCACAAGCCACGCCCACCAGCCAATCAGGAGTGAGTATGCAAATTAACCCGACCAAGATGACTGCATCCACAGAGTGAGCAGGAGGCTTGGGTTTCCCTGGCAATGGAGGAAGCCAAGCTTTCCACACACACTGGCAGGCCCAGGCCTCCACTCAAGGCTACAAAGTTTCAATTATAGAAGATAAATAAATCCCAACAAAAATGGTGGCAGCCACGGAGCTGGAGAGAGCAGGAGGCTTGAGTTTCCCCTGGTGACAGAGGAAACCAAGCTTTCTGTGTGCCCTGGCGGGCCCAGGACTCTGCTTAAGCCTACAAAGTTTCAATTATAAAAGATAAATAAATTCCAACAAAAATGGCTGTGGCCACAGAGCAAGAAGGAGGCTTGGCTCTGCTCAAGGCTACAAAGTTTCAATTATAGAAGATAAATAAATCCCAGATACCAGGGCCTCCACTTGGGTCGCAGGGGGATGTGGCCAGCCTGCAAACCACCACAGGCCCCTCGCCCAAGCCGCCCCACGCCCCAAGGGAACCCCCACCCTGATCCGGGACACCCTTCAGGGAAAACCAGCTGGCCCCCAAGGTGCACCAGGCCTCTATCCTATCTAATGAAAGAGTAATATGCAAACTGACCATCACTCCAGCACACAAGATGGCTGCCCCCATGTGGACACAAGATGGCCACGACAAGATGGCCAGCAGGGAGGGCATTTGGGAGGGACCAGGCCTACAACAGAGAGCAATTGGGGGCGATCAGGCCAGCAGGGGAAGACAGTTAGGGGTGACCAGTTCAGCAGAGGAGGGAAGTTGGGGGCGACCAGGCCTGCAGGGAAGGGTAGTTGGGGGGGACCCAGGCCTGCAGGGGAGGGCAGTTAGGGGTAACCAGGCCTATAGGGGAGGGCAGTTAGGTGCAAAAAGGCTGGCAGGGGAGCAGTTTGGTGTCGATCAGGCTGGCAGGGGAGTGGTAAGGGGGTGATCAGGTTGGCAGGCAGAAGTGGTTAGGGGCAATCAGTAAGGCAGACAGGCAAGCAGTTGGGAGCCAGCAGTCCTGGATTGTGAGAGGGATCGGGCCTAAATGGGCAGATGGACATCCCTTGAGGGGTACCAGTTTGGAAAGGGTGCAGGCTGGGATGAGGGACACAACCCCTGTGCACGAATTTCATGCACTGGGCCTCTAGTTTCATAATAAAGGCAAATCACATAGACATTAAACTATATCCAAGTGCTGTCAAAGTCTACTTTCTCCCCAAGAATATTCTTGCCATCAATTTAAAGATGGATAGAAATTAAGCAAGAACTCAGGACTGTGTATCATCCAAGGGTTTGAGGCTTTTGTATGGAAAGATAAGTTTTCTAGGAAGACATATGATGTAATCAACTTGGCTTCCAAAAAATTCTGCTTTTAAATTTTGTAGTGAAATTAAAATTAGGTTGCAGAGCAGGAGAACTGTGAGCAGCCCGCCCATCTGAGGAGCAGCAGCTGTGTGAGCAGCCCGCCCCCATATGAGTAGCAGCAGCCCTGCGAGCAACCTGCCCCCATCCGAGGAGCAGCAGCTAAAGAGTAGCACCCATCCCAGCAGCAGCAGCCACACGCAGCATGCCCCCGTCTGAAAAGCAGCAGTCTTGTGAGTAGCCGACCCCATCTAAGGAGCAAAAGCTGCACAAGCAGTCTGCCATTACTAGCCAAAGGAGTCACCACCGCTGTGAACAGCACCCAGCAGAGGAGCCACAGCCAACTGAGGAGCAGCTGCTTCTGCCACCACGTGAGGATCAGCCACCGCCTGAGCAGCCACTGCCACCCAAGGAGCAGACCCTGTACAACTCGACACCTAGATCCTTCAGTGAAAGCAAAAATGGGTAGACAAAGAAACATCCAAAGGAAAGAAAAGGAGGCATCACCAGAAAAGTAGCTAAGTGAAATAGAAGCATGGAATATGTCAGAAAAGAATTCAAAATAAGGATCATACAGTTCATCAAATGGATGGATGAAAAAATCAACAACTTATGTAAGAATCAAGAAGAAATAAAGACTGATATAGCTCCAATGAAAAACACCATGGGAAGTTTCAACAGTAGACTAGGAGAAGCGGAAGACCAAATTAGTGAATTAAAAAACAGGGAAGTAAAACACACCCAAACTGAACTGCAATTGGAGAAAAAAATTATAAGAAATTAAAAGACAGGAGCAGAGTCTAAAGGAGTTTTGGGACAACATGAAATGCAGCAACAAACAAATAATAGGGTTGCCCGAACAACAGGAAGAGGAACAAGGGTTAGAAAACCTATTTGAAGAAATAATGTCAGAAAACTTTGCTGATGTGGGGAAGAAAAAAGTCAAACAAAAACAGAGAGTCCCAAACAAGATGAACCTGAAAAGACCCACACCAAGACACATCATAATTACAATGGCAAACATTCAGGACACAGAGAGAATCTTAAAGACTGTGAGAGAGAGACAGAAAGTTACGTACAAGGGATCTCCCATTGGATTATTAAATGATTTCTCAACAGAAACACATCAGGGCAGAAAAGAATGGAAATAAATTTACAAAGTGATGCAAAGCAAGGGACTGAATCCAAGAATACTCTATCCAGCAAGGCTATCATTCAAAATTAAAAGGGAAATAAGGAGCTTCACAGACAAAAAAAGGCTGAGTGAGTTTATCACTACCAAGCCAGCAATGCAAGAAATACTAAAGGGACTGGTGTAAAAAGAAATAAAAAGGTAAGAAGGAACACAGGCACAAAAAATAAAAATGGCTACAAAAAGTATGTATCAATAATAACTATAAACATAAATGGACTAAATGCTCTAATCAAAAGACATTGAGTGGCTGAATGGTTAAAAAATAACATCATCCATATATACGCTTTCTATAAGAGACCCACCAGAGAACAAGAGACTCACACAAACTAAAAGTGAAGGGATGGAAAAATATCTTTCAGGCAAATGGAAATGAAAAAAAAAATCTGGAGTAGCAATACTTATATCTGATAAAATAGACCTCAAAGTGAAGGCCATAACAAGAGATAAGGAAGGACACTTCATAATACTAAAGGGATCAATACAACAAGAGGATATAATCCTGGTAAACATTTATGCACCCAATGCAGGAGCACCCAAATACATAAAAAAATTCCTGGAAGATATCAAGGGAGAGATTGACAACAATACAACCATAGTAGGGGACTTTTATACACCACTGACATCACTGGATAAGTCTAGACAAAAAAATCAGCAAAGAAACAGTAATCTTAAGTGACTTACTAGATCAGATGGACTTAATTGACATCTTTAGAACATTTTACCACAAAGCCACAGAATACACATTCTTCTCAAGTGCACATGGGATTTTTTCAAAGATAGACCACCTATTGGGTCACAGGCAAAGTCTCTCCAAATTAGAGAAGAGTGAAATTATATCAAACATCTTTTCAGATCACAATGGCATAATATTAGAAACAAATGACAATAAAAACAATAAAAAAATTCATACACTTGGAAGCTGAATAGCATGCTATTAAATAATGATGGAGTTACCAAAGAGATCAAAGAAGAAATTTAAAACATCCTGGAAATGAATGACAAAGAAAACAATACAATCCAAAATCTATGGGACACACTAAAAGCAGTCCTGAGAGGGAAGTTCATAGCTCTACAGGCCTACTTCAATAAACAAGAAAAAATGGTAGTAAATCATCTAACTCTACAACTTAAAGAATTAGAAGAGAACAACAAAAAATCCCAGAGTGAGCTGAAGTAAGGAGATAATAAAGATCAGAGCAGAAATAAATGACATAGAGCTCAAAAAAAAAATTACACAAAAGATCAAAGAATCCAAGAGCTGGTTCTTTGGAAGGATAAACAAGATTGATGAACCTCTATCCAGGCTCACCAAGAAGCAAAGAGAGAGAACTCAAATAAACAATATCAGAAATGAAAGAGGCAAAATAACAGCAGACACCACAGAAATACAAAGGATTGTAAAAAAAAAAAAAATACTGTGAATAACTCTATTCCAACAAATAAGACAACCTAGAGGAAATGGACATATTCCTAGAAAAATACAACCTTCCAAAACTCAATCAGGAAAAATCTAAAAATCTCAATAGGCTGATAACTATGGGGGAAATTGAAGCAGTCATCAAAAAGCTTCCAGCAAACAAAAGCCCAGGGCCAGATGGCTTCACAGGGAAGTTTTATCAAACATTCAAAGAAGAACTAAAACCTATCCTCCTCAGATTATTCAAAAAAATTCAAGAGGAAGGAACACTTCCAAGCTTGATTCTATGAAGCAAGCATTACCCTAATCCCAAAACCAGATAAAGACAACAAGAAGAAAAGATTTACAGGCCAATACCCTCATGAACATAGATGCCAAAATCCTCAACAAAATTCTAGCAAAACAGATCCAGAATTACATAAGAAAGATCATACACCAAGATCAAGCAGGATTTATCCTGGGAATGCAAGGATGGTACAATATCCACAAATCAATAAATGTGATACATCACATAAACAAACTGAGAGATAAAAAAAATCACATAATCATATCAATCGATGCAGAAAAAACATTGACAACATCCAACACCATTTCTTAATAAAAACCCTCAGCAAAGTGGGAATACAGAGATCATACCTCAAAATAATAAAAGCCTTATATGACAAACCTACAGCCAACATCATACTCAATGGGCAAAAACTAAAACCATTTCACCTAAAAACAGGAACAAGACAGGGATGCCCACTTTTATCACTCCTGTTTAACATAGTTCTGGAAGTGCTAGCCATAGCAATTAGACAAAAAGAAGAAATAAAAGGTATCCAAATTATAAAAAAAGTCTTAAAACTGTCATTATTCACAGATGACATGACACTGTACATAGAAAATCCTAAAGACTCCATCAGAAAATTATTAGAATTAATAAATGAATTCGGCAACATAGTAAGATACAAAATTAATGCCAAGAAATCAATGGCATTTCTATACACCAATAGTGAACTAACAGAAAGAGAGACTAAAAAAACCCAATCCCATTTACAACCGCACCCAAAAAAATTAAGGTACCTAGGAATAAACTTAACTAAGTAGCTAAAAGATCTGTACTCAGAAAACTACTGGACACAGAGAAAAGAGATAGAAGAAGTCATAAACAGATGGAAGAACATACCGTGTTCACGGATTGGTAGAATAAACATCATTAAAATGTCCATACTACCCAAAGCAATCTATAGATTCAATGCACTCCCCATTAAAATACCAACGGCATATTTCACGAACTGTCCAAAAATTCATCTCGAATATAAAAAGACCCCGAATAGCTGCAGCAATCCTAAGAAAGAAGAACAAAGTAGGAGGGATCTCAATACCAGATATCAAGATGTATTACAAAGCCACAGTTCTCAAAACTGCCTGGTGCTGGCACAAGAACAGACATATAGACCAATGGAATAGAATAGAGAACCCAGAATCGACCCAAACCACTATGCTCAATTAATATTTGACAAAGGAGGCAAGAACATACAATGGAGTCAAGACAGTCTCTTTAATAAATGGTGTTGGGAAAATTGGACAAATACATGCAAAAAAAAAAATCAAACTATATCACCAACTTACACCATACAAAAAACAAATTCAAAATGTATATAGGACTTAAACATAAGACAGGAAACCATAAAAATATTAGAAGAATCCACAGGCAGCAAAATCTCAAACATATGCCAAAGCAATTTCTTCACCAATACAGTGCCTTGGGCAATGGAAACTAAAGAGAAAATAAGCAAATGGGACTACATCAAAATAAAAAGCTTTTGCACAGCAAAAGAAATCATCAACAAAACAACAAGAAATCTCACCTCATGGGAGAACATATTTGCCAATGTTATCACCGGTGAGGGTTTAATCTCCAACCTTTACAGGGAACTCATACAACTTAACAAAAGGAAGATAAACAACCCAATCAAAAAATGGGCAATGGACCTAAATAGATACTTTTCAAAAGAAGACATAAAGAAGGCCAAGAGACACATGAAACATGATCAAAATCACTAATAATCCGAGAGATGCAAATCAGAACTGTTGTGGAGTGAGCATGAGTAAATGACCACTGGAGTCCAGACCAAATTAAAATTTAGGGAGCCTTTATTAGCTGGCCAGCCAGCGACTGCTCTGCCTTTCTCCACGCAGGAAGTCCAGAGAGCAGCCCCGACCCTTTGTGCAAGACCACTTTTAAGCACATTTACCACATCCTGTTTTTGCAGAGCAACCAACCCAAGACAAAACAGTTTTTTCCCAAGCAATGTCAGTCATGCCATTGACGACCATGTTATTCACAGGGTCATCTTGTTCTTCAGAAAGCTGACAGTGTTCTATGAACGAAGGCCTATATTCTGGGAAGGGGCCATGAGACCGTATCTCAAGGCCTGGCCTGGTATCAGCACTGACAACTCTATCTGGTGCATAGTCCACGGCCTCTCTGGAATGGTAGTAGTAAGCATGCTCAAAAATTCCCACTCTCTAACATTCCTCGCTGGTTTTATGTACATGAGTCAAATCATTGACTCTTTTGGGTCATTGTTGGCGAGGGAGTTATATTGACCCCTGAGGACTGTAAGCTTGATAGAATTAATTCTCTGCTGAATAGTCAATGGGCCTGTTTATAAGATAAGGGCCCAGAATGAGGGCCAGGACTAGTCTTTAGAGGGTCCGAAGTGTCCTGGACTCTCTATTTTGCCTGGGCTGTCTTAAGCCAGGTGTGATGAAGCCACGTCAGGATCCCGTCGACCTTGACTGCTGTGGAGGTGGTCCTTTCCAGGTAGGAGTCAGTCTTTGTGTGGCTAATTTCTTTACCCAAACTGTCACCAGGGTGGAAAGATGGACCAGATCAGACATGCTTCTGGACTGCTTTCTGGGTGGACTGTAAAGCCTGTAAGAACTTGAGTAAAGATTGGTTATGGATTTCAGCTTTTCTAGATTGGGTTTCCATGTAAGCTGGTGAGGTGGGTAGGTCAGGTCACTAGAATCTGTAGAGGCCCCACTGGTTTTAGGGCAGCCTCCCGGCTGCTTTATCTGCAGCCTCGTTCCCTCTTGCTTCTGGGGAGTCCCCTTTTCTCACATAGGTAGAGATGGAAAGACTTAATTACATCTGGTAGTGCTAGTTGGCCCATCGTCCTTGCCCTGCTCATATCTGTCTAACTGCCTAATATATTACCTCAAGGATCCTGGCTCTGAATTCTTTTAGGGAAAATGGATGTCAGTGGGCTCTTCTAGCTACTTCCTGCTGAGCCGGGTCAGAAGTTTCTCTCAGAGCCAAGAGATCCTTGCTGTCTGTCAGAGGGACGATGAGGCTTGGGCAGAGAAGGAGGTGGGCTTGTGACCTGGAGGAGATAAACTGTAACAAATGATCTGGTGGAAGGGAAAGAAAACCTTTCAGTTTTAATAACTTCTATTGAAATAGAATTTTTCTCCTCAAAATTACCCCCATGTTTATCAAAAGAGCCAAATCAAGACTACTTTATCTATTGTATTTAATTTGGCCTGATTGTTTGCATAAACATAACAAGAATGGTAACTGACTACCTTTGCCAGAATTTCATGATTGAATCTTAATGTGCCCCGTAGGGCTGGGAAGCCAAGCCATCCAGCTACCATCAGGCCTGCCTGTAGTATCTGCTGAGTTAGGTGAAGTCCTCACCTGTAGTGGCTCTACCCAGGTCCATGCCCTAGGCTTTATGGCCCATTTCAGCCCTCCTACTCATCTCGGCTCAGAGTGCGTGGAGGTCCCGCAGGGACACAGAGGCGCCCTTATTGCTCCCCTTGTACTCTGATCAACCACCAGTGATGGTAGGGTATGGGCCTGATGCTCCAGCACCAGCTATTTTCAGGGCTACCAAGCAGGATACCAGACTTTCTCTATGGCACTCTTATTGGCTTCAAGTCTTCAGAGTTCAGGCAGGGCTCTTTAAAACATGATACTCCAGTCAAAGTTTCTGGTTAATAAAACTACTATTGGAAACCGGTCTTATTGAATTCATGCAAAGAAATGTATTGCCATGATTTATTTATTCGGTATTGCCAAATTTTGGAGGAATTGTATAAGGAGAAAAATATACTGACCTGTTTTAAGATAGAATTTTCCTTGTCAGTCCTTTTTATGGACTTTCCAAAGTAATATTTTCTGAATGTATTATAACAAACAGTAATTGTTAGATTTCTTTTATCAGTCCCTCCCTAAGTACTTTGGCATAAGCTATTTACCCTCTGTTTAGGGAGGCAAAATGCAAATTATTTACTCTTCCTGGCTTACTGGCCTGTATTATTTGATTTCTTTTCAACATTTCTCTTCTCCTTCTTATTACATATATAACCTTTATTAATTTTACACTTCCAAATTAGCCATTAAACCTTCTTTCTATGTTCTTTAAAAATGCATAACCATGCCTCAGACCTTCTACTCAGTATTCCTTATTCTTTGCCTAAAAAATAAACAGCCAGAATTTCTTAGATTAACATTTATGACTTAGACCTTCTGTGACAAAACTAAAAGCAGGTAAAAATATTTCTCTTTGAGAGACAGAGATTTTTAAAACTTAAACTAGTTGTAACATTAAAGATATTATATCTTAAAGTTCCTTTGCTGAATATTCTACCAGTGCCCAAGAAGTACCCAGTAATCCCTCCCTGCCAGGCTCGGACAATGAGATATTCTTTATTTGTATTGGAAGGGTTAAAAAGAAGATCCACTGTGTTTTGTAGAAAGCCTTGAAACCAAGGATGCCAGTAGAGCGGATTGTAGCCAGTAAAATCAACAAAATCCTATCTCTCCCTGCTCTCCCTGCCAATGCCCTCCCCCCCTTTTCTGCATTAACCATTTACTCTGTCCTTAGCAGGGGAAATAAGGCAAGCAGTC
This sequence comes from Plecotus auritus, assembly GCF_963455305.1. NCBI lineage: Eukaryota > Metazoa > Chordata > Mammalia > Chiroptera > Vespertilionidae > Plecotus > Plecotus auritus. The sequence continues at coordinate 117,573,340 of NC_137771.1, forward strand.
TGAGATCCTGTATAACCAGGCTTTTTACACTTAAGGAACAGCTGCACTCCCTCCCAGATTTTTCTTCTTTACTCCAAGGCCCCAGAAGATCTCAACCTTCACCACTTCTGATATCTCCAACCATCCCCCTGTCCTCTAGCCTAGGGCTTCTCTATATCAGCAGGCTGAGAGTGAATTCCACCACCTCTACCCTTTCTCACACCTGCTTCGGAGTAGTTTTCAGCTCTCTTCCTCCCCCAGAGACCTACTGTAAATCTATTAGGAAGGGCAGGCAGGTCGCAGTTCTCGGGACCACATGATTCTCTGTTTGCTAGCAGGGCTGAAAAAGGCAGCCTACAAAGCAGTTAATTATGACTAATCTTAACCCAACAAACCTTTGTTTAAACTTCTCTGGATTGGCAACCTTCACAAATTAACCCTAGAATTCCAAAATTTTAAACTAACACAGAAAAATTATAAATCAAGGAAAAGCAATTAAAAGTTCTCTACTGTCTTCCCTCTAAAGCAGGGATATGCACTGTCTTTAAACAAATTGAACAATAGAAAGAGATAACAAATACTCTCATGTGTACAGCCAGATGGCACAAAGTAGCTTCCACTTCACACAGACACTCACACTTACATTTATATACCAGACAGTCTGAGTTTTTTACTTACGCAGTGGCGCTCCTGCGCCAGTACTTCCCCGTTCCCGTCCCACATCTCCGCCCCCTCGCTCTCTCCTTCCCACTCACAAAATTTCTATAAATCAAAAGCGTTAACAGAGGCTCCATAGTCATCCGCTCGCCACTTGAATTCCTGAAAATTTTTCAAAAAACATTGCAGGGGAGTACAGACAGAACATGAAGCAGACTGACCCTTCTAATGATAGAGGCAATTAGACCACAATAACACAAAATAACAAAGACAATGACAACCAACTGAGGATCACCAGGCACCAACGTGCGCCAGGAACTGGTCTCGGAAGTAGTGCTGCATCCAGCCTTCCAGAGACCCTAGATGGGCACCCACAGAACCAGAAATAAGTTTTTTACAGGTAAGAACCAGATCCAGGTGGCTCCGATCAGAGTCAATCAGAAAATTTAGCAGGCGGAGTCTCCAACTTCTACCAGTCCCGGGTCTGAGGAACGTCTCTCAGAGATCTCCTTCTGGTCGGAGAGTCTGGGGACCCCGGTGGGCTCCAGTCACAGGACCAGTCAAAGGCTGGTTATCTCGCTGGGGGCCTCCAAATGTTGTGGAGTGAGCGCGAGTGAACAACCACTGGAGTCCAGACCAAATTAAAATTTAGGGAGCCTTTATTAGCCAGCTGGCTTGCCGGCTGGCCAGCCGGTGACTGCTCTGCCTTTCTCCACGCAGGAAGTCCAGAGAGCAGCCCCGACCCTTTGTGCAAGACCACTTTTAAGCACATTAACCATATCCTGTTTCTGCAGAGCAACCAACCCAAGACAAAACAGTTTTTCCCAAGCAACGTCAGAGTCATGCCATTGACGACCATGTTATTCACAGGGTCATCCTGTTCTTCAGAAAGCTGACAGTGTTCTATGAAAGAAGGCCTATATTCTGGGAAGGGGCCATGAGACCGTATCTCAAGGCCTGGCCTGGTGTCAGCACTGACAACTCTATCTGGTGCATAGTTCACAGCCTCTCTGGAATGGTAGTAGTAAGCATGCTCAAAAATTCCCACTCTCTAACAAGAACAACAATGAGGTACCATCTCACACCTGTCAGAATGACTATCATCAACAAATCAACAAACAACAAGTGCTGGTGAGGATGCGGAGAAAAAGGAACCCTCTTTCACTGCTGGTGGGAATGCAGACTGGTGTAGCCACTGTGGAGAACAGTATGGAGTTTCTTCCAAAAACTAAAAATGGAACTCCCATTTGACCCAGTGATCCCACTTCTAGGAATATATCCCAAGAAACTAGAAACACCAATCAGAAAGGATATATGCACCCCTATGTTCATAGCAGCATGATTTCCAATAGCTAAGATTTGGAAAGAGCCTAATTGCCCATCAGCAGATGAGTGGATTAAAAACAATGGTACATCTACACAATGGAATACTACGCTGCTGTAAAAAGGAAGGAACTCCTACCATTTGCAACAGCATGGATGGAACTGGAGAGCATTATGTTAAGTGAAATAAGTCAGTCAGAGAAAGAGAAATATCACATGATCTCACTCATCTGGGGAATATAATGAACAATATAAACTGATGAATAAAAACAGATCCAGAGACAGAGAAGCATCTATCAGATCATCAATCCTCAGAGGAAAGGTAGGCGAGGGTGGGGGTAAGGGGAGAGATCAACCAAAGGACTTATATGCATGCATATAAGCCTAACCAATGGACACAGACATCAGAGGGATGAAGGCATGAGTGGGGGGTTGGGGGGTAAGAGGGTATAAGGACACATATGTAATACCTTAATCAATAAAGAAAACAAAAAATAACATTCTATCTTGCTCATCTTTTGTCTATCACCACTTCAGTCTGCCTGTGTGGCCTTGAGGAAGTCAGTTAATTGTGATGTGTCCTGAAAAGTAATCTCCTAATATGGTACCCAGCACATCTCAAGCTCTCAATAAATGTTTATAAGACAAGTACATTTATATAAGCACATTAATGGCAGAGGAGTAGTTCAAGCAAACAATTTAGCTCTTGAATTTTTATGACACATTTTACTCCCTGGGGGACCTTTCACTTGTATTGTCTGATGAGATACAATGCATTTTATACAGATACTAGAGGTCCGTTGCAGGAAGATTCCTGCAACAGGGCTTCCTGTGGTGGTCTGCTTCCCTCCCTTCTCCCCCACCCCGTCTGCTTCCCTCCCTTCTCCCCTGCCTTACTTGCTTGCTTCTCCGCAGCTTCACTCCCTTCTGCAGCGCTTGGCTTCCTTCTACACTGTCTTCAGTCTTCACTCTGTGCCTGGATATGCAAATTAACTGCCATCTTGGTTGGGTTAATTTGCATACTCACTCCTGATTGGCTGGTGGGCGTGGCTTGTGGGTATAGCAGAGGCATGGTCAATTTGCATGTTTCTCTTTTATTAGGATTTCAACTGTCCTTAACAGAAAACAACTAAAACTGGCTAAACAATAATAAAACACACAGTTTCTAAAGATACTAAGATTTTCCAGTGTTGACTAACCAGGCAGCTTAATGATATCATCAGGATCCCAATTCTCCACTATCTAATGTCAACATCATAGCTGCTTTCCTAAGACAGCTGCCAGAAGTAGAATTGAAGTAACAACCTTTTTCTTACATGTCCAGGGAAGGAAGAGTGTCTTCCTGGGAAGGTCTTTCAGATGATAAATGAAAAAGTTTCCCAGAAATCTTTTTGAGGCATCTCAAGCCCTAAGTCACATTACATGTTGATTTTTTAATCAATCACTGGCCAAGGAGTGTGACTGCTCTAATTTCTCTTCTGTACCTGCTGTAGGGTGTGTGTGTGTGTGTGTGTGTGTGTGTGTGTGTTAGGAAGGAGAGGAGAGGATACCAGAACAAAATAAGAATAATTTAAGCTAGAGGAGGGGAGGAATGGATGCCAGGGAGACATTCAACAACACCCATTCCAGTCATTTTCTTGCTATCTAAAATGAGAATTATGAGGCTATATTCCCATACAAGAGTAAGAGTATGATGGACAGATAAAATTTTAGAACTGGAAACACCAGATAAATGCTTTAATTAAATCCTCTTCTTTTTTAAAAAATGAAGAAACTAAGGTCTCCAGGTCTGGGAAGGTAGGTCACACAGACAAGTTAAAATAGAACCAGTAATAAAACTCAAATTACCTAATGGACAATTGTATGCCCTGTGTGTGACATTACTCATCAAAAATAAGAATGGTATCATTCTAGGTAAGATAGGAACACTCAGTTGCTGACATATATCAATGGATTAATTATGAGAATATCTATAGCAGTTAATAAGTGATATTATAAATAAGATAAATGGTTAGAATAGTAATAATTTTAACTAAATAATTACTAATGGATAAAGTCTGTTGTTATTTGATTATTATCAGTGTACCATGAAATTTAACTTTTAGAGAAAATTCTTTGGACTACCTTTTTACTGCAAAGAACTAGCCACCTTCTTTAAGAAATTCTGTCATGGGATGCACCCAAGTCAAGAATGAGAAGAATGGGCAGAATTTATTCAACTAGAACTTGAATACACATGATGTAGGAAAAGTATTAAGCATTTTGTTTTACAATAACCCCAAACATTCCATTGGGAATTATTATATCACTAGAGGCCCAGTGCATGAAAACTCCTGCACTGTAGTGGGGGGTCCCTCAGCCTGGCCTGCCCCCTCTCACAGTCTGGGAGCACTCAGGCGTGGGAGGCAACCCAGTGATCAGGGGAAGGCGATGCCCCCATCACACCTCTGCTGGTGCCACTGCCAGCAACACAAGCCTCTGCCAGCCCTGGTTACCTGAGCTTCAGGCGGCCCTGGCTGGCTGGGCAGCTGCCATCCAAGGCTTGCCTGTGCCTCAGCCATTGGCTGGGCAGCCGCCATCCGAGGTTTGCCTGCACCTTGGTATTGACTGGGCAGCCGCCATCCGAGGTTTGCCTGCACCTTGGCCATTGGCTGGGCAGCCGACATCCGAAGTTCACCTGTGCCTGCACCTCAGGCTGGCCTTAGGCAGCTGAGCAGCTGATATCCAAGGCTTGCCTGCACCTTGGCAGTTGGCTGGGCAGCTGCCATCCGAGGCTTGCCTGTGCCTCTGGCTGGCCCTGGGCAGCTTGGGGGCTGAGGGTGGGTGCGGTCACACCATGCGCTTGCTGCCCCCCCTCACCCCCAGCTGGACTGAAAGGACCGTGGGACTCTGGTGGCAGGTATAAAGAGGCTGGACCCACCTGAGGGCGGTTCTGGCCACAACGCATGCCTGCCACCTCCCTGGTGGGCTGAAAGGACTGGGGAACTCCAGCGGGGGTTAGGGGACTGGGTACCGTGATCTTTGTCATGGTGTGACACTCAATTTGCATATTACCTCTTTATTAGATAGGATTTTTCTATTTTCAAGGCCATTCTAAAATTTTCTGTATTGTACCTTAGTAAGAGCCATTAAACTAATGTAAAATAAATATGAGTCATAAAATTGTGTCTAAGGGGCTATGATTTTGGAAATGTACACTTGAACCTTGAACAGTGTGGGTCCTAGGGTCAGGGGATCTTAGGGACACTGTCCACTCCCCTTCAGGCACAGTTGAAAATATGAGTATAATTTGAGACAGTCTTTTAGGACAATCAGATTCCCAAACACAGATTGAAAATACAGTATACATTTTTTTCTAGTCACAAAATAGCATAAGGACAGAAATTATTTTCATGTATAAAATTAAGTTTATTTTATAGGAAAAAAACACTCATCCTCACCATAAATTGTTTTTCTATCTCTGACATAAAGAAACCATAGGCTGCTTTCCAGAACTGTGATACCTCTGTCAGCAATGTTAACTGCTCATGTGCTTCAACCTTTTATGAAGCAAAACAAGATTCTGAGAAATGATCATGAAATAATCTAAAAATAAATATGTGAGATGAATAAAAGTAGCCATTTACAAAGAAGAAAGGAGTAAGAACACTATTTCTTTTAAGTCATTAAAACCTATACTCCATTACATTTGCTTTTGTTTCTTAGGCAGTGAATTTTTTAATGTGCAACCTTGAGTAGAGAAATATTTATAGGAAATATTTTATGTGACATGAAACCAGGCATAAAAATTAAGTCACCATGCAGGAGGGCACCAGTTTCCATTACTCTGAATTTAACTCTTAAATAAAAACTTACACCCTAAGCCAGAAGAAATTAACATTAATTTTCCCATTATTCATTTTCTGCATGATATTTTTGTGTTTAGGAGACGCAAAAATATTTAAAATTACAAATTAATCCTCTGAAAAATAATAATAGTAAAATTTAAAGGTAAATCAATGGTACAAGTTAATCTCTACTATATTTATTTGGTGGCAAAAAAATAAATGTCACCTATAAATTAAAAATGTGTCAGGCAGAGGGAGTATACCATCCTCCTTTACTGCTCTTGAGATCATATGACTGGATTAATAATAAAATTGACACAAAATCAGATCAACAGAAGAAAAACTATTTAAGCCAAAACCGGTTTGGCTCAGTGGATAAAGCGTCAGCCTGCGGACTGAAGGGTCCCGGGTTTGATTCCGGTCAAGAGCACGTAACTTGGTTGCGGGCACATCCCAAGTAGGAGGTGTGCAAGAGGCAGCTGATCGATGTTTCTCTCTCATCGATGTTTCTAACTCTCTATCCCTCTTCCTTCCTCTCTGTAAAAAATCAATAAAATATATTTTTTTAAAAAAGAAAAACTATTTAATATGTGCAGATGGGAGATCATAAATGATGCTCAGAGAAATGATCAAAGCAGGCAGTTTTTTATACTTTTTAGACAAAGAAACAATAATTTGTGAGGATTTGACAGGACAAAGAATGTTAGATTTGGGGGCTCATTAGTAAGGAAGTGAAAGAGAAAGAGAGACTGAGGTATTAAATTAGTGAAAAAGTAACAAGGTTTGTTGATACAGACTTTTTGGCCCTGGATTCCTTAACTCTGGCAATAGGGTGACTCTTCCAAGTCCCCTGGAACAAGTAAGGCATCTTGGGTTGCCTTCACATGGGGAGATTTACTTCCCACATTTCAAAGAGACAAAGGAGGGTCAATGTGCCCTTCTTATACCAGCTGCTTTTCAAAAAACTTTAAAATATATATATTCACTAGAGGCCCAGTGCACGAAATTTGTGCATGGGGAATCCCCTCAGCCCAGCCTGCACCCTCTCCAATCCAGGAACCCTCAGGGAATGTCCGACTGCCAGTTTAGGCCCTATCCTAAACCGGCAGTTGGACATCCCTCTCACAATCAGGACTGCTGGCTCCTAACTGCTCACCTGCCTACCTGCCTGATCACCCCTAAATGGCCCCGGCCAGCCTGATCACCCCTAACTGATCTGCCTGCCGACCTGATCACTTTTAACTGCCCCCCCCCCTGCTGATTTGGTTGCCCCTTACTGCCCCCTCTGCCGGCCTGGTCACTCCCAACTAACCCCCTGCCAGCCTGGTTGCCCCCAACTGACCCCCCCCACCAGCCTGGTTGCCCACAACTGCCCCCCTGCCAGCCTGGTTGCCCCATGCAGCCTGCTGTTCAGTCATTTGGTTGTCCCTCACTAACCCTCCTGCTGGCCTGGTCACCTCCAACTGCCCCCACCCTGCCAGCCTGGTCATCCCTCACTAACCCCCCTGCCAGCCTGGTCGCCCCATGCAACCTGCTGTTCAGTCTTTTGGTCGTCCCTCACTAACCCCCCTGCCAGCTTTGTCGCCCCATGCAGCCTGTGTTCGGTCCTTCATCTGGTTGTTTCGGTCATGACGATCACTGGCTTTTTATATATTGGGACATTTATTTTAGAGAAAGAGGAAGGAAGAGGGAGATAGAAACATCAAGTGAGCAACATTAATAGGCTGCCTCCTACATGCCCCCTACTGTGGATGGAGCCTGCAACCTAGGCATGTGCCCTGATCAGGAATCAAACCACTGACCTCCTGGTTCATGGGTCAATGCTCAACCACTTAGCCACACCAACCAGGCTCAAGTAACTTTATTTACTTATTTATTTAAATTATTTATTGTTTAAAGTATTTTTCCCCCATTGACATCTCCGAAGTGGCTTTCCCCCCCCAGCACATGCCTTCACCCCTACTATTTAATATGCCATTATGGGGTAATTGGGAGCTGTTTGCCCTGCATCCCAGTAAATGTACTAAGCCAAATTAGTTGTTATTATAATATTTAATCTAATAGACAATTACATAAATATATTTTCATGTAACTTCTGCATTCTTAGATATTTTATGCTATTTTGAAATTATTTCCAAAAATATATTGCTTTTAAATTTAGTAGTTATTATATGTTGATATTTTAATATATTACATGTTGAAGATTACTTTGCTGTTACTACATGTTGGTGTTTCAAGCATATAGTAGGATTCAGGCAAGAGAAATATCTACTTGCAATTATAATTCATAATTTATATATAAACTCATGTAAACAGTTCTAGCTACCTCACTTTTCAAAGCATTTTATAAATTATATTTATTATAATAAGCTTCTAAAAATAATTTTATTTTTGAAATACAGTTTATATACAATATTATGTTAATTTCAGGTGTGCAACATAGGGAATACAGTCTAATATTGTAGTAACTATGTATGGTGTCAGATGGGTGATTACTTTGTAAATTATATAAAATGTCTAATCACTATGTTTCTGCACTCAACAGTAATGACATCTTGAGAGGAAGAGACTGATTATAGACAAGGAAGATAAATATTTGGAAAGAAAACTATCAGTTTAGAAAATTGATGAGCAAGCTAAAGAAATGGGTTTGGAAACAGAAATCAAGTGATGCCCTGAGAACAGGAATCAGAATGGACAGGAGCTGGCCTGCAGCAGGTGAAGCCAGAAACAACACTTGTGTAAGTTAATGGACACCCATCATTGTCAGCTTTTGTGTTATGAGAAGAAGCGTCAGATTGGCCAAACTTTTCAAGAGCCCTTCGCTTGGTAAGAAGAGGATAGGTCATTTAATTAACTCTTACCTAAATAATAGGAAACAGATGATCCTAAAAGACTGCAAGGTTCTATATTTTTTTGGTAAGGTTCTATTTTAAAGAAGAAAATAAGTGCTCAACAGCCCAAAAGAAGTCACAAATATCTGCCTTACCAGGCCAAACATACCCAAGGCTTAGAAAGATAAAGTTTCTGTTACTTGTCTTAGATCACCTTCCAAGAGCTCATTTCATAGTACAGTACAAGACTAACAAAAAGACAATATTGACTCCCTTCAAGAGAAAAATCTTCCCAATCATGGTAAAACATTTATCAAGCATATGGTCTTATTATTGGTGTCACTCATGGTCCTAGCATTTGCTGCCCATTCCCATAAACATATTAGAGCACTGTAGTCCAACATCACTATATTTTCCAAAATCTGAGTTACTGAATTTTAAACAACAAGCCAAGGTCCAAGAAACAGGTGGCCTCCTTAGACAGTTCCCTGTCTCCTACAGCCAGCTGATCAAAGAAGCAGAATTCTGCAGAAAGTCTAGATTATAAATTGTTTGCCTCAATGCTTGTTCTATAAAAATCATGATTCACAGAAACATCCTAATATATAAAAATCCTGGGTCCGTCACATCTGCAATGACCAGGAGGCTCGACCATTTGCCAGGCTGCGCGTGCAGCAGGTGAGCAGGATGAACTGCTGACCTCACGGAGAGAGAGAGAGAAAGGGCTGATCATCAGTGGCAGCTGCTGATGGCAAAGCCAGGAGAGAGAAGCAGGGTGATCAGACCCTGCTTCTCTCTCCCTCGCCAGCAGCCAAGCCTCTCTCTCTCCCAGAGGTCAGCAGTTCAGCCGCTTCCCAGCAGCCTGGGACAGCTGCTGATCAGCCCCATCTCTATGATCAGGCCCGGAGATAGGCCTAGAGACGCTGACTGGCATAGAAACTGACCAATTAGAACCAAATCTGGGTGAATAACAAAGAGCTAATGGCTTCCTAGGAGGTGGAGCTTTTGATACTGACTGATATAAAAACTGATAAATCAGAACCAAATCTGGGTGAATTGTGAGTAGCCAATGGCTGCCTAGGAGGCAGGGCTTTTGACGCTGACTGACATAGAAACTGACCAATCAGAACCAAATTGGCCAGCAGAGGAGGGCAGTTGGGGGCGAGATCAGGCCAACAGGGGAGGGCAGTTGGGGGCGAGATCAGGCCAACAGGGGAGGGCAGTTGGGGGTGAGGTCAGGCCGGCAGGGGAGGGTAGTTGGGGGTAACCAGGCTGTCAGGGATGGGCAGTTGGTGGGGAGCAGGCCTGCAGGGGAGGGCAATTGGGGGTAAGATCAGGCTGGCAGGGGAGGGCAGTTGGGGGTGCCCGGGCTGGCAGAGGAAGGCAGTTGGGGGTTATCAGGCTGGAAGGGGAGCAGTTAGGTGTTAATCAGGCTGGGAGGGGAGCGGTTATGGGATGATCAGGCTGGCAGGCAGAAGTGGTTAGGGGCAATCAGGCAGGCAGGCAGGCAAGCAGTTAGAAGCCAGCAGTCCCGGATTGTGAGAGGGATGTCTGACTGCCACAGAGATTGGGCCTAAACTGGCAGTCAGACATCCCCCAAAGGGTTCCAGATTGGAAAGGGTGCAGGCTGGGCTGAGGGACAACCTCTGCAGTGCATGAGTTTCGTGCACTGGCTCTCTAGCAGATGTGATAACTGGCAATCCCAGTTTATAGTAGCCAATGAAATACAACTTTGTTTTAGAAATATCCCAATTTATGTAATTTCCATAGGGCTTTTCCAAGTACCATGATTGGATATTTGCTTTACTAGTAAATATATATATGTTTTGCCCTAGCTGGTTTGGCTCAGTGGATAGAGCATTGACATGCAGACTGAAGGGTCCAAAGTTTGATCCCCATCAGGGTACATGCTCAGGTTGTGGGCTTCATCCCCAGTAAGGGGCATGCAGGAGGCGCATATCAATGATTCTCTTTCATCATTAATGTTTCCATCTCTCTCTTCTTCCCTTTCCCTTCCTTTCTGAAATAAATAAAAAATATCTTAAAATATATGTGTGTATGTGTGTTTGTTTTAAAACTAAATTAAGTGTTTTATTTTTTGCCTCAGAAAACGTTGTCTTTCCCAAAGGTAAGTTAAAGTGGCATTGGTGGCAAAGTGGTGAGCACAGCTGCCTTCCAAAGTTAAATTAAAATTTCCACCTTAAATCTGTACACTTGACAAGTGGAGGACTTGACACCGAAATAATGCAGAATACATTTTACTTCCAAGTATATACAGAACATTTACCAAAATTAACCATGTATTAGTACATAACACAGGTGTCAACAATTTTTTAATTGACATTATGCAGATGTTTTCTGACTATAAAGGGATTTCATTAGAATTCAATGAAAAAAAGAAACTAGAAAATCCCATTATGTTTAGAAATTAAATGATGTACTTCCAAATAACCCTTGGGTCAAATTAGAAATCACAATAAAAATTTTAAAATATTTTCAATCTAAGATGTGAGGCGCAGTAAACCTGTTCTTAAAGAGAAATTGGTGGTCTTAAATGCATATATTAGGGGAAAAGGGGGTCTGAAATGAATGATCTAATATTTATCTCTAAAAGCTAGAAAAAGAAAATAATTAAATTGAAGTAAGTAGATAATAAATAAATTTCTTAAAAAAAAAAACTAAATGAAAAATATAACCAATTTACCAAAACTGATACATAAATATAATAAGAATTAGAAGTTTTGGATATTTCTACATCTAAAAACAAAATCAATATTAATATTAAAACTATTCACACAAAGATAATGACAAGACCAAATATGGTTCTCCTTATAAGAAAGAAATTATACTCAATTTTATTCAGTCTGTTCCAGAAATTTAAAAAAGGGAACATGATTGGCATAATTCTCTATGTGGATAATTCAATAAATTCTATGAGCAAAGGCTAGAATTAGTAAGTAAATTTAGCAAGGGCACTGGATACAAAATCAATATAAAAGTCAATTTGTTGTAGAGGTTGGTCAAGATGGCGGCCAGCAGGATGGCAGTGAGGGAGAGAGGGTGAGTGAATGAAGGAACAAAAGGGGAGTGCATTGATGTGGTGTGTGTGTGTGTGTGTGTGTGTATGTGTGTGTGTGTTTGTGTGTGTGTGTGTGTGAGGGAGGGAGGGAGAGTTAGACCCTGCAGGACTTTCAGGGGCTGGAAGATGGGGCTCTCTTACATGGGGAGCCCCAATTAAAACTTCAAGCACTCCAGGTGGCTGGTGTTGGCACAGAAACCATGCCATCTTGAAGGGAAAAGCTGATATGATTAAGAGCTGAGCCACACCGACACCAAGACTGGCATCAGATACCACCCGAGACCCTATAGCCACTCTGGCCAAAGACCTGCTAATGCAGCTGCAGACCTATGGACACCAGGACTCCAGCCTCCCTGGCCACAGGATTCTGTGACTCCCAGAGTGCATGACCCTCCAATTGACCCACTGCTGTGGAAACAGGCCCCATGTGTTCTGGCACCTGGGCTCTCCGGTGACATTCAGTGTGCATGACTCTCCAACCAAGCCCTCTGCTTCAGCCATAGGCCCCGTGCAACTTAGCGCCTGGACCCTTCAGTGACAGCAAAAATGGGGAGATAAAGAAACAAGCCCCAAAGGAAAGAAAAGGAGGAATCGCCAGAAAAGGAACTATATGAAATGGAGGCAATCAATATGTCAGAAAAATAATTCAGCGTAATGGTCATACATTTCATAAACCAGATGGATAAGAAAATCAACAACTTATGTAAGAATAAAGTGGAAATAAAAAACAGATATGGCTACAATAAAAAAAAAAAACACAATGGAAAGTTTCAACAGTAAACTAGAGAAGCTGAGGACCAAATAACTGAGTTAGAATACAGGGCATAGAAACACACCCAAACTGAACAGTAACTGGAGGAAAAAAATATCAAACAGGAGAAGAGCCTATGGGAGCTTTTGGACAACATGAAACGAAGTAATATATGCATAATAGGGATGACAGAAAAAAAAAAAAGAAGAGGAGTAAGGATTATAAAACCTATTTGAAGAAAATATGACAGAAAACTTCCCTAATTTGGGGGGAAGAAAAAAGTCACACAAACACAGAGTCCCAAACAATATGATCCCAAAAAGACCCACACCAAGACATGTTATAAGTACAATATGAAACATTAACAACAAAGAAAGAATCTTAAAAGCTACAAGGGAAAGATAGAAAGTTACCTAGAAAGGATCTCCCATTAGATTATGAAATGATTTCTCAACAGAAACACATAAGGCCAGAAGGGAATGGAATGAAGTATATAAACTGATGCAAAGCAAGGGACTGAATTCAAGAATACTCTATTCAGCAAAGCTATCATTCAAAATTGAAGGAGAAATAAGGAGATTCACAGACAACCCCCCCCCCCAAAAAAAAACACCAAAAACCACTAAGAGAGTTTATCAAGCCAGCACTGCAAAAAATGCTAAAGGGACTGTTGTAAAAAGAAGAAAGAGAATGAGATGAAGGAACACAAGCATAAAGAATAAAAATGACTAAAAACAAATACCTATTAATAATAACCTTAAATGTAAATGTACTAAATGCTCCAATCAAAAGACATTGAGTGGCTGAATGTATAAGAAAACATGACTCATATATATACTTTCTACAAGAGACTTACCTCACAACAAGGGACTCACACAGACTGAAAGTGAAGGGATGGAAAAATATGTTTCAGGCAAATGGAAATGAAAAAAAAGCTGAGGTAGCAATGCTTATATCTGACAAGATAGACTTCAAAGTGAAGACCATAAAAAGAGATAAGGAAGGCCACTTCATAATAATAAAGGGATCGATACAACAAGAGGATATAACTCTGGTAAACATATATGAACCCAATGTAGGAGCACCCAAATATATAAAAAAACTTCTAGAAGATATCAAGAGAGAGATCAACAGAAATACAATCATAGTAGGGGACTTTAATACCCATTGACATCACTGGATATATCCTCTAGACCAGGGGTGGGCAAACTTTTTGACTCCAGGGGCACAATGGGTTCTTAAACTGGACCGGAGGGCTGGAACAAAAGCATGGATGGAGTGTTTGTGTGAACTAATATAAATTCAAAGTAAACATCATTACATAAAAGGGTACGGTCTTTTTTTTTAATTATTTCAATAGTTTTATTTATTTCAAACATTTTAACAAGAAGAATGTAAACACTAATTATTATAATTTGAAACTTCAAAAAATGGAGGAATCATAGCACAATAACATACCTTATATTGAAGATGGCAAAGGCAAAATGAAATTGCCTAACAAAGGAAAGGTACAAAAGCCTTTCAAATTAAACTTAAATATAATAAAATAATTTAAAACTAAAACAAATAGAAAAGAACAAAATGTGTAAACAGTAAATTAAACATTTTCTTTAGTGCAACTTCCAAATTATGCCCGGGACGTAGATATAGATGGCAATGTAGACTGGGTTGAAAGGTTTTTGGTCTTTAAAACATCAACTTCAGTGGGAACAGTGTTGTTGGTCTCCTTTTTTAGCTAATGCATCAAAGTCTGGAGTTAGTTTTGTTGTGGCTATTCTCAGGATAGATCTGAGGTGTTCGTCAGTTAAGCTGGATCTGTGAGGGGCTTTGTTGATGTTCATGACGCTAAATGTCTGCTCACAAACATAGGTTGACCCAAACAGCACCAGTATCTTCTGTGCCATCCTCCGGATGTTTGGAAAAGTGGCTTCATTAAGTGAAGCATAAAAGTCTCTTAGTTCAAGAGAGCTGAATTTCTCCTTTAGGACAAAGTCAGACTGAAGATCGATGAGTTCCAGTTGCACCTCTTCTGGTGCTGTTTCAGGGTTTTGTGACAAAGGACAGGCCACCAGCTGAAGTGACTGGTCAATTTTTTTTAACATTAGAAAACTTACGACAGAATTCTGCATGTAGGTCATCCAGTGATTTGCTGTATTTCTTCATGTTTTGGATGGTCTCCTTCTGTGTGGCTAGTGTGGCAAAATGAGTGAAGACTTTGTCTGGAAAAAAAATCAGCTTCGATTTAAAGGCTTTCACATTAGTGTACATGTCATGTACATACTGATCTTTTCCCTGTAGCTTCACATTTAGCTCATTCAAATGTGAAAATATATCTACAGCAAATGCAAAGTCACACAGCCAATTCTTGTCACTCAGCTCGGTAAATTCGTCAGACTTCCCCTTTAATTTCAAAAATGCACCAATCTCTTCTTTGAGCTCCCACATTCGTTGGAAAACTTTGCCCAAACTCAACCAGCGGACACGAGAGTAGTAAAGTAAGTCGTGCTGATCCGCATCAGTTTCCTCCAGAAACATAATAAACTGATGGTGCTGAAGTCCCTTTGCTAGAATGAAATTAACAAGCTTCACGACTGGATTAACAACATGATTAAGTTGTAATATAGACTTGCACAATGATTCCTGGTGAATAATACAGTGAAGAAAAATAATATATTGGTTAGAGTTCTCCTCTTTCACTTTATCCTGAACTCTTTTTAGCAGTCCAACATTTTTTCCAGTTAAATTTAAAGATCCATCTGTCGTGACATTAGCAAGTTTACTCCATGGTAGCTTCATTTTCTCGATGACAGTAGACTCCCGGTCATACAAGTCCTCTCCCCGTGTTTTTCCTTTCAGTGGCTCCATGGCTAACAACTCCTCCGTAATTTCAAAATTGTCACTAATCCCTCGGATAAAAATTAAGAGCTGAGCAGTGTTCTTTACATCATTACTTTCATCCAATGCTAGTGAATAAAACTTAAAGAACTCTGCCTTACTATTTAACTTGCTGGCCAAGTCTTCATCAATCAGTTCCACTCGATGAGTCACTGTCCTGCGCGATAAGCTGAGTTTTTCAAACTTGCCTTTGCTCTCTGGACACAAGAGACCTGCTGTCTCTATCATACATTCTTTCAAAAACTCGCCTTCAGAGAGAGGTTTGCTAGCTTTTGCTAATTTGAATGATAGCATAAAACTTGCTTTGGTAGTTGTCTCTTGAATTGCAGTTTGTCTGTGAAAGACATTTTGCTGAGCCTGTAATTTAGCCATCAACCTCTGTGCAGTAGCCTCCCGTCTTGAGGTGACCGCTTGCTAGCATAGTTGCCATGCTTTGTGGCAAAGTGACGGCTGAGATTGTACTCTTTGAAGACTGCAAGTGTTTCCTGGCATATCAGACATACCAGCATTGATCGGACTTCGGTGAAAAAATATTTTGTTGTCCACTCCCTCTTAAACACTCGGCATTCACTGTCCACTTTCCTTTTCTTTGGTCCACTCATGTTTAATATTGGGCCAAAACTAACAGTACTGTTCTCTTATTAAATTATTTACTAAAATAAGACAGTAAAGTATAAAAACAAGTGATTAAATTTGCTCTACTATAACATTTTTGGCCTTCTAAAATATATATATATAACAAAATCATCTGAAAAAGTTCAGACATGGAACAGAAGCACACCCTGACCATAGAGAACAACCTCTTTCCTCCATAGGAAACCTGTGTATCTTTCATACAGGCCCTTTGTTTATGGTAACACAAATAGCTGCACTGTGTCTTCCAGACACACTTGCATGGGAGGTGCTAGGGCAGTGCAAAACATGGGTAACCAGTAGTTACCACTAGCACTTCCGTTACTGGCAAAAAACAGTGGCAGTGCACATAGTGTGAAAGAGCCCATTATCAATGTCAGATTGCATCCACTGGACTCTATAAAAACAACCAAGTGCCACTTTTAAATGCCCATTGCAACAGTTTTTCTTATTAAAAGCTGGAAATGGCAGGATATTTATATATATATACCCCTACTGTGACAGCCTGGCAGAGCATTACAAAGGAGAAAACCCAGCATCTGGTGATGTCCATAAGTACAAGACTTCAGGCTGTCATTACCAGGAAAGGGTTTCATCCAAGTATTAGATATGAACATTTGATTTTCAGTTTTTCATTTGTCCAATTACTTCTGAAACCCTGAAATGAAGCGATTTTGTAATAAAATCTTTAGTTCATCACATTTCTATGCAATCTTTTTGTTCAACCCACTGAATTAGGGTTCGTTCACACTAGCCGTGCTGCCGTTGCAGTGTGGTGCAGTACTGCAATGCAGCGCAGCTAGGGTTAATGCAGGGTACACAGGTTTCCATCATGTTTGCATTAATGCTAATATGCAGTAGTGCATGTTAACACAAATGTCCTGTAGCACACATTTTTAAAGGTGCAAGGGGGAGAAGCAAATGCAGCGCAAAATGCATTTGTTTTGCCGCTAACACATGCGGTTAGTGGCCACGGTAGCGTTACTGATACCGCATCCGTATCAGCAAAAAAATGCAGCCGCAGCATGGCTAGTGTGACATGTCCTCTGTGTGTCTTTTTCCCTGCTGCGTGCGTCCACAGTGGGAAAAAAACTGCAGTGGATACAAGCCCTAAAAGCTGAAAGTCTTTGTTGTTTTATTAACAAGTCATTGTGATGTACAGAATGTGGGAACAGGAAAAAATTGTGTTCGAGTAGAGCTCTTAATCTTACCTCAGAAAGGCTCTGATTCTGTGCTCTCCAGGGGCGTGTCTCCCTAGATCACCACAATAACTTGTCTACGCATTCCCAGGGTGATGTCAGGAGACGCATCTGTGGGCATTACAAGGAGCCTCTGGAAGATTGAGAGGTTGTTCCTTCTACTGAATGGGCGGATATAAATCCGCCCACTCAGAAGAAGGAGCTGCTGCTGTGTTTCCCGATGTTGCCATGTTAACACTGCTGCTGGTGAAGGAGCGGAGGGGAGAGCAAGAGAACCCTCTGCTCTTTTGGCTCCGTGGGCCAGATAGAACAGCCGAACGGGCCAGATCCGGCCCGCCCACGGCTGCTCTAGACAAAAAATAAGCAAAAAAAACAAAACAAAACAGCAATCCTAAATGATTCACTAGATTGTATGGATTTAATCAACATCTTCAGAACATTTCACCCCAAAGCTACAGAATATACATTCTTCTCAAGTGCACATGACACATTTTCAAAGATAGACCACATAATGGGACACAGGCAAAGTCTCTCCAAATTCAAGAAGATTGAAATCGCCCTGACCGGTTTGGCTCAGTGGATAGAGTGTTGGCCTGCAGACTAAAGGGTCCCAGGTTTGATTCCAGTCAAGGGCATGTACCTTGGTTGCGGGCACATCCCCAGTAGGGGAGTGTGCAGGAGGCAGCTGATCAATGTTTCTCTCATCGGAGTTTCTAACTTCTATCCCTCTCCCTTCCTCTCTGTAAAAAATCAATAAAAAATATATTTAAAAAAAAAAAGAAGATTGAAATCATATCAAGCATATTCTCAGATCACAATGGCATAATATTAGAAATAAACTACAATAAAAACAATAAAAAAATTCAAACAGTTGGAGGCTAAACAGCATGTTATTAAACAATGATTGGGTTACCAAAGAGATAAAAGAAGAAATATAAAATATCCTGGAAACAAATGGCAATGAAAATGCAACAATTCAATATCTATGGGACACAGTGAAAACAGTCCTGAGAGGGAAGATCATAACATTACAGACCTACTTCAAAAAAACAAGAAAAACTTGTAATACATTATCTAACTCTACAACTTAAAGAATAAGAAAGAGAGCAACAAGAAAAGCCAAGAGTGAGGAGAAGGAAGGAAGTAATAAGGACCAGAGTGGAAAGAAATGACAAGAGACAAAAAATAAAAAAATACAAAAAGATTAACAAAACCAATAACTGGGTCTTTTAAAGGATAAACAAGATTGATGAACCTCTAGCCAGGCTCACCAAGAAGCAAAGAGAGAGGACCCAAATAAATAAAATCAGATATGAAAGTGGCAAGATAACATCAGACCCCACTAATATACAAAGGATTATAAAAAAACTACTATGAACATTTCTGTTCCAACAAACTAGTCAACCTAGAAGAAATGGACATATTCCTAAAAATTACAACCTTCCAAAACTCATTCAGGAAGAATACAAAAATCTGAATAGCCCGAAAACTATAGAGGAAACTGAAGCACTAATTAAAAAACTTCGAGCAAACAGAAGCACTGGGTCAGACAGCTTCATAGGGGAGTTTTACCAAACATTCAAATAACTAAAACCTATCATCTTCAAACTATTCCAAAAAATTCAAGAGGAATGAACAATTCCAAGCTCTTGCTATGAAGCCAGCATTATCCTAATCCCAAAACCAGATAAAGACACTACAAAGAAAGAGAATTATAGGCCAATATCCCTGATGAACATAGATGCTAAATTTTAAACAAAATTCTAGCAAGTTGGATCCAGCATTACATTAGGAAAATCATACACCATGACCAAGTGTGATTTATTTCTGGGATGCAAGGATGTTAAAATATCTGCAAATCAATAAATATAATACATCACATAACAAATTGAGAGATAAAAATTGTATAATCATATCAATTGAGGCAGAAAAAGCATTTGACAAAATCCAACACCCTTTCTTGGTAAAACTCTCAGCAAAGTGTGAATAGAGGGATTATACCTCCACATAATAAAAGCCTTATATGACATACCTACTGCCAACATCATACTAAATGAGCAAAATTAAAATGATTTCCACTAAGAACAGGAACAAGTCAAGGATGCTCACTATCACCACTCCTGTTCAACATATTACTGGAAGTGCTAGCAATAGTAATCAGAGAAGAAGAAATAAAAGGCATACAAATTGAAAAAGAAGAAGTGAAACTGTCATTATTCTCAAATGACATGGTATTGTACATAGAAAACCCTAAAGACTCAATCAAAAAAACTACTAGATTTAATAAATGAATTCAGCAATGTAGTAGGATACAAAATTAACACCCAGAAATCTATGGCTTTTTTATACACCAAAAATGAACTCACAGAAATAGAAAAAAACAAACAAAAAATCCCATTTACCACTGCACCTGAAAAATTAAGATACTTATGAATAAACTTAACTAGGGAGGTAAAAGACCTGTACTTAGAAAACTACAGGATGTTGAAAAAAGAGTTAGAGGAAGACATAAACAAATGGAAGAATATAGCATGTTCATGGATTGATAGAATCAACATCATTAAAATGTCCATAATACCCAAAGCAATCTATAGATTTAATGTAATCCCCATTAAAATACCAACAGGATATCTCACACACCTAGAACAAACTTTCTAAAAATGCATCCTACCTAATAAAGAGGGAATATGCTAAGTGACCATCATGCCCTCACAAAGATGGTGGCGCCCACAGCCAATAAAGAGGGAATATGCTAATTGACTGCCACGCCCTCACAAGATTGCAGCACCCACAACCACAAGATGGCAGCACCCAATCCCCTCAGCCTCACCTCACCTCATCCAGCCTCAGTCCCCTAGTCCCCTCAACCCTGCCTCATCCCCCAGAGTCCTCCAGTCCCCTCCACCCCACAGGGGAAGGCAGTTGGGTGCGATTGGGCTGGCAGGGGAGGGCAGTTGGGGACGATCATGCCAGCAAGGGAGCAGTTAGGCGTCAATCAGGCTGGCAGGGGAGCAGTTAGGGGGCTATCAGGCTGGCAGGCAGAGTGGTTAGGGGCAATCAGGCAGGCAGGGAGGTGAGTGGTTAGGAGCCAGCGGTCCCAGGTTGCGAGAGAGATATCCGACTGCCACAGGGATCAGGCCTAAACCGGCAGTCGGACATCCCCTGAGTTGTCCCAGATTGGAGAGGGTGCAGGCTGGGCTGAGGGACACCCCCCGCCCCCTGTACATGAATTTCTTGCACCGGGTCTCTAGTATGGAATAAAAAAATAAGACCCAGGATAACTGCAACAATCTTGAGAAAGAAGAACAATGTTGGAGGGATCACAATACCAGATACCAAGCTACATTACAAAGCCATTGTTCTCACAACTGCCTGGTACTGGCACAGGAAGAGACATACTAGTAGTATAGACCAATGGAAAAGAACAGAGAACCCATAAATCAACCCAAGCCATTATGCTCAGTTAATATTTGACAAAGGAAGCAAGAGCATACAATGGAGTCAAGACAGTTTCTTAATAAATGGTGTTTGGAAAATTGGACAGATACATGCAAAAAAGTGAAACTAGACCACCAACTTTCTAGTACACCATACACAAAAATAAACTCAAAATGGATAAAGGACTTAAATGTAAGATGGGGAACCAAAAAAATCATAGAAGAAGCCACAGGCAGCAAAATAGCAGATATTTGTCATAGCAATATCTTTACCGATACAGGCTCCTAGGACTATGGAAATTAAAGAGAAAATAATCAAATGCAACTACATTAAAATAAAAAGCTTCTGCACAGCAAAAATAACCATCAACAAAACAACAAGAAAACCTACTACATGGGAGAACATATTTGCCAATTTATATCCGATAAGGGCCTAATCTCCCAAATTTATAGGGATCTCCTACATCTTAACAAAAGAAAGATAAAAATCCAGTTAAAAAAATGGGCAAAGGACTTAAATAGACACTTTTCAAAAGTGGACATACAGAAGGCCAAGAGACATATGAAAACATGCTCAAAGTCTCTAATGATCTGAGAGACGCAAATCAAAACCCCAGTGAGATACCATCTCATACCTGTCACAATGGCTATCATGAACAAATCAACTAACGACTAGTGCTGGAGAGGATGTGGAGAAAAAGGAACCCTCGTGCACTGCTGGTAGGGATGCAGACTGGTGCAGCCACTGTGGAAAACAGTGTGGAGTTTCCTCAAAAATTAAAAATGGAACTCCCATTTGACTCAGTAATCCCACTTCTAGGAATATATCTCAAGAAAACAGAAACACCAATCAGAAAGGATATATGCACCCCTATGTTCATAGCAGCACAATTTACAATAGCTAAGATTTGGAAACAGCCTAATTGCCCATCAGCAGATGAGTGGATTAAAGAACCGTAGTACAACTACACAATAGAATACTACGCTGCTGTAAAAAAAGAAAGAACTCTTACCATTCAAAGCAGCATGGATGTAATTGGAGAACATTATGCTAAGCAAAATAAGCCAGTCAGAGGCAGATAAATATCACATGATCTCACTCATTTGTGGAATACAATGAACAACATAAACTGACGAACAAAAGTAGATCCAGAGACAGAGAAGCATTGAATGGACAGTCATATGTCAGAGGGAAGGCAGGGAGGTTGGGAGGTGGGTAAGAGATCAACCAAAGGACTTGCATGCATGAATATAAGCATAACCAATGGACACATTCACTAAGGGGATGAGGGCATGTACTGGGAGTGGGGGTGGCTGGGGAGAGCTCAATGGGGAAAAAGTGAAACATACATAATACTCTATGTAATACTTTAAACAATAAAGAATTTAAAAATTTTTAAAAAGTCAATTTGTTTCTATAAATCAGCCACAATTATTAGAAAATAAAATTTTAAAATAACAATTTACGGTAGAATCAAAAGTTTTCTAATACTTAACAAATGAATGTATTGAAGACATTCACACAAAAGTATAACAGATTTCTTCACAAAAAAACACACACTATAAAACATTACTTAAAGAGAATAAAAAATACTTCAATAACAGAAAAAAACTAATATTAACTTATTGTATTGGGAGACATATGATTGTTAAACAGTGTTAGTTCTTCCTGAATTATTCAATGCAATACAAATAAAAATTCCAGCAGGGTTATCCTGATTCTCAAATGCATATGAACTTAAATAACCAAGAATGGCTAAACAATCTTGAAGAAGAAACAAATTGAAGGAGTAGTCTAACTTATTTTACTGTACACTAGGACTTTTTGTTAGAATATAGCAATTAAGACCATTTTTATTGGTGCAAAATTGACAGATGTAGACCAATGGAGCAGAACAGAAATTTAGAAGTAGATCCACACATTTGGGGAAATTTGATTTATGACAAAGGTGGCACTATAAAGCAGTAATAAAGACTTGTTCTTAAATGCTGTTGGAAGAATTAGCTATTCATATGGAAAATAATGGAACTAGAACCCTCATACCACATAGCAAAATCAATTTCAAGTGAACATAGATCTAAAGATGAAAGAGTAAGTATGATAAAACTTCAAGGAGATGACATGGGAGAATGTTGGTATGATCTCAGGGCAGCAAAGACTATTTAAGTAGGACACACAGAGCACTAACCATAGAACAAGAGTTGGATTACATAAAAACTTACTACTGCTTTTCAATAAAATATTTCATTAAGTGTATAAAAAAGCAAGCTATAAAGATAGAGAAGGTAATTGTAGCATATATAATTTACAAAGGGCTTATATTTCAAATGTATATAAAGAACTACAATCATATGAAAAAGGCAAGAAAAATAGAAAAATGGGCAAAAGACTGGAATGAGTCTTTCACATGAGGACATTCAAATGCACAATAAATATATTAAAATATGCTAAACTTCATTAATCATCAAGGAAATGCAAATTACATCCAAAATATGATATAAATCTACAAACATCAGAATGAATGGAATTTTTTAAAAGACTAACAATACCAAGTGATATTGAGAATGTAGAAAAGCTGGCATCTCTTTGGTAGAAATGTAAACTTGGTACCATTTTGAAAATCTGTCTGATAATATATAGTGAAGCTGAATGAATATAGTATAACCTTTGAAACAACAATTCCACCCCTATGTGTATGCCCAAGACAAAATGGTGCATGCGTTCATCAGAAGACATGTACAAGAATGTTCATTGTAGCATCCTATATAATAAAAGGCTAATATGCAAATCAACCAAACTGCAAAATACTGGGGGCAGACACTCAACGCAGGAGCTGCCCCCTGCTGGTCAGTGTACTCCCATAGGGGGAATGCCACTCAGCCAGAAGCCAGGCTCACAGCTGGCGAGTGCAGCGACAGTGGTAGGAGCCAAGGAGAGGGGGCCTAAGCCAGCAGTCTGATATCCCTGGAGGGCTCATGGACTGCTAGAGGGCACAGGCTGGATTGAGGGACCTCTCTGAGTGCACAAATTTTGTGCACCGGGCCTCTAGTTAATTATAATAGCTAAACTGGACAATTCTAAGTCTCATCAATAGCAAAAATGATTGCCTGGCTGGTGTGGCTCAGTGGATGACCATTGAATTATGAATCAGGAGGTTATGGTTTGATTCCTTGTCAGGGTCCATGCCCGGGTTGAGGGCTCAATCCTTAGTGGAGGCAGCTGATCAATGTTTCTCTTATCATTGATGTCTCTCTCTCTCTCTCTCCCTCCCTCTCCCTTCCTCTCTGAAATTGATAAAAATCTATTTTTAAAATAGTAAAAATTATTTAAAAAATTCAATAATTCACTGTAATTCCATATAATGAAATACAATACAAAATTCAAATAAGCAACTTCAACAAAGAATATGAATGATTCCACTAGCATATGTTGAGTTAAAACGGCCAAACATTATTATGCTAGCAGGTAAATGTGAAAAGAATCTAAGACTATTCTGGTGTTAAAACCCAGAATAGTGTCATCTTTGGAAGGAGAGAAGAAGTATTTTATGAGGACTGTTGGGGGGCTGACAGTGCTATATTTCTTGAACTGGGAGGTATTTTCATTTTGCGGTTGAGCTATCCACTTATATCCACTTTTCTAATGCAGAAATATGTACTTTTTAAAGGTTTCTTTAAAAATATACTTCCAAATTTTAAATGATGTTTTCCTTATTGTACCATCAGTAAATATTCCAGAATAATCACAGACTCTATATACTCTTAAGGTCATCATGATTTAAGAAATATATACTAGATACATGTTAAATATTAACTTGGAGTGGTTAGAACAGGTCAATGGTGGAAAATATCCAAAATTCTAAGTATACTAAAGTATTAGTAAATAAAATTAAAAACTTATACAATAGACCTTGGCTCTGGTTGATTATTCCCAAAGAACTTTTCTGTATTAATCTGCTAAAAAATAAAATCTCTACCTAATAAAATAGTAACATGCTAATTGACCGTACCTTTGCAATGCCCACCAGCCAATCAGGAGTGAGTATGCAAATTAACCCAACAAAGATGGAAGGTTAATTTGCATACGCAGGTGCCTAGAGACCAGGGACGGGGTGGGGTGCTTGCATCATTGCCATGGCGACGACACAGGCATTCCGCACCACCCCAGCCACTCCAGGCCTCTGGGCAGTGTGGGAAGGCAGAAAGGCGGCTCCGGCCAGAGTGAAGGTGGTACTGGCAGCCAGGGGAACGAAGGCCCATTCTTGCATGAATCTTCATTCGTGCATCGGACCACTAGTAAAATAATAAAAGAATGTGATACTCTTCTCCACAGGCAGAGAAACTCATATATTAAAACTCCTTAGATTGACTTTGTCATTTCAATGTGTTTATCTTTCACTGAAGGAAGCAGCAATGCAGGAAAATGTGTGTAAGAAAATAATGAACAGTTGCACATTTAGATAAGGGATTAAACAAATGCAAAATAAACCAAGGTGTTTTTACAGTTCTGGTACTTTATAAAATATCATCTCCACCAATGAAAAGGGAAGGTTAAAAAAAGTCAGAATATTAGAATTATTGAACACAAACCAATTTAAAAAAATGAGGATATTAAGCATTTGCTCTGAAACAATACTAATTTATTCCTGGTATACAATGTCACATGAGATAAAATTTAATTACCCGCAGAGTAAAAAGTTCAGACACAATCATTCTTTGTAAACTCATCTAGTGCATTTGGTCTCAGTCTGGAGTTTAATACTTCCTATAGTAAAGTGGGGTGTACACACCAAACGCTCATTATTTTTAGGGTTTTTGTGCTGAGTCAGGCAATACAGATCCCAGGGGTAGTATGTGGGGAAAGAATCAAAACAGAACTTGAATTCCTTCAGGCTGACTTACTCCACAGAAACATTTAGGGTAGAAGGAAGAAATACTTTACATGGTGTTTTACTCTGGTTTATTTTTGGCATTTGAGATTTTTTGTTTTCTTTTTTTTTTAATTTTTGTATATATAAAGCTTAGAAGGAAAGTTCAGCCAACCACTTTCACATTTTTGGCTGATTTTTCCTGGGTGTTTATGTGTTTGGCCAAAATATAATTAAGTAATCAGTTTCTTCCTGGTTCCCATATTTGAAAGTAAAAGAATGAATTCATGTGATTTACTAGACTAAATTTGGGATTAAATTATTAAATGATTCTTGCATTTTCAAATTGATTAATTTATCTTGAAGCTATTTTGCATTTCTGAAACTTTATTTTATTACATTAAGACTTTGCTTTAAAGATTTATCGATATGTTATGGTTGAGTGTGGCAAAAAATGTACATATATCTCTTTGGTGCTTAACATTATGAAATATGGTCTCCATAGACCTCTTTAAAGCTTAAACTTGTAGTCAATATTCACCCTCAGCTGTTCCCAGGAAGCCTGGTGAATTTTTACTGCCTTTTTAATTTTTTTCTCTCCTTGCTTTGCTAAAACATCTTAAACAGGAAGTGTACTGTCAGAATACCATTGAAAAGGTGGTGTTGCTGATGGGATATAAATGGGGAGATGAGAAGGAAGAAACAAGTAGCCAAGCAATAGATGAGAGGAAAATATTAAATAGTTAAAATTTAAATGACAACATGGGAGGACTCAGCTCAGAGTTCCTCTATCCCAATACTCTTATCCTGATGCCCAGCATAGTAGGTGCACAATAGCATAACTTGAATTAATTAATTATTCTCAAAGCAAAACATGGGGGAAAGACAAAAATATAAAACTAGCTTAACCAATTACTATATGTATGACCCTGTGAAGCTTTCTTAATCTTCTGAACCCTTGTTTTTCATCAATAAAAGTATGAAAATAACATCACCAAAAACTTTCATTGTAAAAGTCAGAAGAGACAATGTATGTACACCTTCCAGGAAGTATCAAAGCTAGTAACCACCAATAGATGCTTATCTATTATGTTCTCAAAGTGATTGTTTATATACACACTTATGTTATATAAATACCTATATTCAGATGTGTAAAACACATTGAGGCCAAAATAAACTTTCAAAAAGGAAAAAGCATTTTAAGCTGTGCTCATTTCAGTATAACTTGTAAAATGTCTACCATTGAACAGGTTTCAGAACCATTTCTTGTTTTAAAAATGGCTTTCCGATGGCATAAGAGAAAATGTCTGACTGTGGCTGCCAACTTTCACATCTGCACATTTCACATGGAATAACAAATGGTACTTATATTAGTAATGATTTTCTCTATGGCTCAGAAAAATTGCTCTATTAGTTATCATTTGTTAGAAACTAGAGGCCCAGTGCACAAAATCTGTGCACTGGTAGGGTCTCTAGTGCCTGGCTGCTGGCTGCTGGCTGCTGGCCGAGTACTCCCTCCCTTCCCCAGCCACCTGCCACTGCCCTGCCTGGGCCTCCCTCTCTTCTCCTGGTTGCCTGCTGCCACTGCCACAGCTGCCACCACCAGCCAGGTTTCACAGAATTGGTCCAGTTCTGGTCATTATTGAGGCTGAGTCACTTCAAGATTATTCATGGACCTTAGGAATTTATGTAGCTCCAAGAGACCAGGAAATGGGCCTGACCCTTGGTGGTCATCATCTTTACTACAATACCATTTACTATTGTTTCCTTCTAGTCCTTCACTGTATCTTCATACAAGTCACAGAGATACCCTTGACAGCTATCCATAGCCATAGGAGACTCTCACCCTCTACTCTTTAGAATCTTCCCAGTAAACATACATGACCATTCTCTTCATTTAGAGAACACATATCCAATATCTCACAGAAAATCACCAAAACCAAACCCTCCATCCTCCCAATTCCTCTACCTTTACCCATTTTTCGTGAAAAGACTTACCTGGGACTTGTTTATTGCCTTTGAAACATAAAGTAGTTTTAATTTCCCTTGGGACAAGATATCTAGGAATAAATTGGCAAAGCCATCTTCTAAAGATGTGTGTTGGGTAATGAGAGGTATAGAAGGGAGAAAATTACTCATTATTGATTCAATTTCTTATAGAAGCAATAATAAAGTTTAAATTAAAATCTCAGATCATCCTTCTACATAAATTATATGGAATATAGAAAATCCATCTTGAGAAATTAGAAGAGAACAGGGATCACAGATATACCTGTGTTTAAGATCTCTTGAGTCTATATAACCTAGAAATTCCACTCCTACATATATATCCAAGAAGAGTGAAAACATACTTTCACACAAAAACTTGTACATAAACATTTATAGCAGCATTATTCATAGTATCCACAAAATGGAAACAGCCAAATTTTCCTTCAGTGATGAATGGTTAAACAAAATGTAGCATACCCATACAATGGGATATTGTTCAACAATAAAACAGAATGAAGTAACTATGCATGCTACAACATTGATGAACTTGGAAAACAGTATGCTAAGTACAAAGGTCAGTCCCCAAAACCCACATGTTTTATGATTCCATTTGTATAAAATTTCCAAAATAGGCAAATTAATAGCTATAGAAGGTAAATTAGTGGTTGTGTGGGTTCAGTGAGGAAGGTGTAGGGAGGTGTGAGTTGGTATTAGTAGAGGAAAAGGAAGCAATGATTGCTAATGGATATGAAGTTTATTTGGGGGGGATGATGAAAATGTCCTAAAATTAAATTGTTATCATGGCTATTCATTGGAAAGGTTTAATAGCATTCTCTATTTGAAATAATGGCCTGTATTAGGCATTATTTAGCAAGAAACAGATGCATGCAGCAACAACAACAAAAATCACATCAATAATACCTAAAGAAAGCAAAATTATAGAACTCATTTGAATGATTTATGGTCAATCTGTGTTACTAAATAATTTAATTTACTTAGAGAATAAATACATGTTTTAAATAGTGGCATGCTAATTTATATATTAATTAATGGGAATTATCTCTCAATGTACTTATATTTTTATGGGATTCTACTTTTTTGGAAAATATAAAACATTAACAAGGTACAATGTCTACACATTTCCTGAATATCTGAGTGGTTTTAGTAAAAGGCCTGGAACTGACTTTTATTGGATCAGCTTGGGTCACATTTCCTTCACTGAACCAATCATACTGCCCTAAGTGGTGGCTTATGCTGATTGGGCAGGCCCAGGTCATTTGACTATTCTAGAGCCAATGGATGAGGTCACACCTCTCTGGAACCATATAGACTGGGATAATAGCAAAGGCATTTTTTTCCAAAGTAATATCAGACAGAAAATGGTTTCCAAGCAAGTAAAAACAACAGATGCCAAATATGACTTTGAAAAAGAAATTCCTTTATTTATGTTGCAAGGAATGAGTATTGATCAGGCAATTAGACCTAGGTAATTAATTTGGTTGTGACTACAGATGTCCTTAAAATGTAAAATTGAGATTCATCCATACTTCTTTATCTCACTATAAAATCCTTATAATTCACTACATAAAAGAATAAAATTTACAAATTAGATGGACCTCAAGTTCATTTGTTCCAAATACCATGTCTAATAAATAATAAATAACAAAGCTAAAGTACAGACAGACAGGCTGACTCATCAAAGTCAGATACATTGAGGCATGATAGAGATAAAATTCAGCTTTCTCCTTGCTTCCAAGAGAGTTAAATGGCTTTTTAGCATTAACTCAAATGACTATAATACAATGATGAAAACAGCAAATGCCATTAAAAAGGTACAAATAAAGTGCTCTGAGAATTCAAATACAGTAATCATCTTTAGGAAGGAGGCAGGCGCATTTCATCTAGATAGCTCAAACTTATTCCTTTGAATGCTCAAACCTATTTTTTATATTATTTTATGTAATCTTTAAAAGTATATTAAATTTTTCCCTGCCTTTTAAAAATAGCAACAGTTGAACGTAAGATGGCATAATGATAGCTGTGACATCAATATGAATTGTTATCATTGCATTATTCTCTACAATACACATAACTCTGTGTCTGTGTTCTTAATTTCTTCTTCTGTCTTCCTTATCTAACAATTGTCACTTCACTACTGCCAGTTTGTTGCCTCTATTAGTCTCTTACCCCTTTCTAATTCCTTACTTATAATCTAGATTGGGCTAGGAAACCAGAAAATGCACAACTATTCTGACCTCAGTTAAGTAAGAATAAACAATCTCTAAGTGAGAGCACATAAATCTTTAAGAAGGAGAAAAGTCCATGGCTTTGGTCTGGGGCCATGGAAGCTATTTGGTTACTCAAGGGCCTTTTTTACTTATTTATAAGTTTGCAATTGAGGGAACAGAGTGTGCTGGGAGTCTGACCTCTGGTCAAATAGGACATCACTGTGAATAAACTTTGCAGAAATCTACTAACAAAGGGTTTCACCAAGGATGCCATAGTACCATGCTGCCAGGTGAGTGTGGCTGAGGTTGTAACCAGTTCATGCAGAGACACCTTCCAAACACACTCCAGAAAAGCTCCTAGAATACTTGCTGTCCATGGTTTAATTTCAATTACCTGGAAGGCTAGAGTTGTTCTAAATCACACTTTCTATTGACAAAAACATAGATCTTAATCCAGATCCCCTAAAGTGCTAAGTCAATGTCTCTAAGATTAAAACCAAGAGTCCCGGGAGAAACCAAGATGGCAGCATAGGTGAACACCTAAACTGCTGCCTTGCACAACAATTTCAAAACTACAGCTAAAAGACAGAATGGACATCATCCAGAACCACAGAAAAGCTGGCTGAGTGGAAATTCTACAACTATAAGGAAAGAGAGGGGCACACGAAGACTCAGAGGAGCTGCAAAAGGCTGAGGTACGGAGACACACGTGCGGAGAGGACAGGCAGCTAAGTGCCTGGCTAGCTTTCTCTAGCGGGAGAGAGAAGGAGGCTCCCGACTGCACTGAACTCCAGTTCTGACTGCACTGAACCCCAGTTCTGGGTGAGACCCTGGGGTCCCAGACTCATATGGGGGGAGTCTAGATTGTCGGGAAAAGAGAGGAGTGCACGGAAACTCAGGGGAGCCGTGAAAGGCAGAGGTCTGGAGGCGTGCATGCAAGTGTGCACAGAGAGGACTGACTGCTGAGTGTGCCACTGGCTTTCTCTAGGGGGAGGAAGATGGAAGCTCCCGACTGTGCTGAACTCCAGTTCTGGGCGAGAATCTGGGAATCTAAATTCATTGAGGGAGAAACTGGACTGTCTGGCAGCAGGTGAAACTCGAGGGCGGCTTTCTCTCAGAGGTGCTTGCAGCGATTACCAAGGCACACTGAGACCAGGGGCCTCATAGGGCAGGGCTAACAGGAAGCCAAGGCTGTCTGCTCAGCCCTGAGACTTCACCCCATCCAAGCTGAGCACAGAGGCTTTTGCAATTTTGCAAGTCTTATCTCATAAGGCTGTCTCCAGCACAGAAGTTCTCCCAGTGTAGACACAGCTGATCCTCAGAGCCAATTGGCCTGGAGGTAAATTCCTCCCAGTGATACCAACAACAATCAAAACTTAACTACAACAAGGCTATACACACAGTCCACAAAGGGGTGCACCAAGAGAGTCCACCTCAGGTAACTGGGGAGGCTGAGCCACTGGGCCATATAGGACACCTAGCACACAAAGCTACTCTACCAACTCAGGGAAGCAACAAAAATGTGGAGACAAAGAAACAGATCACAAACAAAAGAAATGGAGGAAAGTAAAAGACTGGATATAGAGTTCAAAACCATGCTTATAAGGTTTTTCAAGAATTTCCTAGAAAAGGCCGATAAATTTAGCAAGACCCTTGAGGATATGAAAAAGGACCAACTAGAAATTAAACATACACTGACTGAAATAAAAAATATTATACAGAGACCTAACAGCAGACTAGAGAAACGCAAGAATCAAGTCAAAGATTTGAAATACAAAGAAGCAAAAAACACTTAACCGGAAAAGCAAAAAGAAAAAAGAATCCAAAAATTTGAAGATAGTGTAAGGAGCCTCTGGGACAACTTCAAGTGTACCAACATCAGAATTATGGGGGTGCCATAAGAGAGAGAGCAAGATATTGAAAACCTATTTGAAGAAATAATGACTGAAAACTTCCCCCACCTGGTGAGAGAAATAGATTTACAAGTCCAGGAAGTGCACAGAACCCCAAACAAAATGAATCTAAAGAGGACCACACCAAGACACATCATAATTAAAATGCCAAGAGCAAAAGACAAAGAGAGAATATTAAAAGCAGCAAGAGAAAAACAGTTAATTACCTACAAGGGAGCACCCATACAATTGTCAGCTGATTTCTCAACAGAAACTATGCAGGCCAGATGGGAGTGGCAAGAAATATTCAAAGTGATGAATAGCAAGAACACACAACCAAGATTACTCTATCCAGCAAAGCTATCATTCAGAATTGAAGGTCAGATAAAGAGCTTCACAGATAAGAAAAAGCTAAAGGATTTCATCACCACCAAACCAGTATTATATGAAATGCTGAAAGGTACTCTTTAAGAAGAGGAAGAAGAAGACAAAGGTAAAGATAAAAATTATGAACAACAAATACATATCTATCAACAAGTGAATCTAAAAATCAAGTGAATAAAAAATCTGATGAACAGAATAAACTGGTGAATATAATAGAATCAGGGGCATAGACAGGGAGTGGACTGACAATTCTCAGGGGGAAAAGGGTGTGGGGGGTGCGGGAAGAGACTGGACAAAGGTTGTACACCTATGGATGAGAACAGTGGGGTGGAGGTAAGGGCAGAGGGTGGGGTGGGAACCGGGTGGAGGGGAACTATGGGGGGAAAAAGAGGAATAATTGTAATAATCTGAACAATAAAGATTTATTAAATTAAAAATAAATAAATAAATAAAAATAAAACCAAGAGTCCCTTCCCCATCAGCGGGGTCATCTAAAATACCTGCAAGTCAGTAATAATGTTGTAAGCCCACAAAACTATCAAGCCAGATCAAATTGCCAGCTTATCTTACCAAAAGGTAGATTTCTGTTTGAAATCAATATTCCTATGCTTTATATCTATGTCAACCCAACAAGTTTTCATCAGTCTCTTGCTGTTTTAATTGGCATTTTAAGGAAGAGAGAGATGTATACTAGTAGAGGAATCCGTTTGGAGAACAAGTAATTTAGCTCAGTGTTGCCGGGGGTCAGGTGAGCCTAAAGTGTTCATTTGTCACTCCACTAAACTACTGAGACTATTCTACTGAAATATTTATCCATTGAAAAAATCTATTAAATAAATTTTTGAACATCTGAACTCTACACCTCTTGTCACATATGTAAAAAGAATGCAAGATTTTTAAGAGAATGCCTCCTTTTGCTTCAGATTTTCAGTCATTGAACTGCATTTTTTTTTATAGATCATTCTTATTTCTCTTCTGAGAATAGGAAAATGGGAGACACTTTAAGGGAGGGAGTTTTGTGTGTTTCTTTCCAATTAAAATGAGTTGCAGAAAACTAAGAAATGTAACACTTCATTAGCAGGCATTTAATTCCCAAGCTTTTTATTTTTAAGGAAATTAAAAAACCATATGCTCTCTGGTACCATTTGTGTTTTTGAATTGCAGTATACATTAAAACCTAGAACAGGGAGGTATTTTTTTTTTGTTTTGGTTTTTTTTTGTTTTTTTTTTTTCAAATTTTTATTAAGGTATTATATGTGTACATATCTTACCATTGCCCCCCCCCACCCCACTCCCATACATGCCCTCACCCCCCAATGTTTTGCATCCGTTGGTTACTCTTATATGCATGCATA
Source organism: Plecotus auritus (assembly GCF_963455305.1). Classification (NCBI taxonomy): domain Eukaryota; kingdom Metazoa; phylum Chordata; class Mammalia; order Chiroptera; family Vespertilionidae; genus Plecotus; species Plecotus auritus. The sequence goes on from NC_137771.1 coordinate 117,606,670, forward strand.
CAAGTCCTTCAGTTGATCTCTTATTTCCCCCACCTCTCCTTAACCTTACCGCTGTAATTAGACAGTCTGTTTGATGCTTTACTGCCTCTGTAACTATCTTTTTGTTCATCAGTTTATAATGTTTTTCATTATCACCAAATGAGTGAGATCATGTGGTATTTTTCTTTCATTGACTGGCTTATTTCACTTAGCATAATGTTCTCTAATTCCATCCAGGTGTCTACAAATGGTAGTAATTCCTTCTTTTTTATGGCAGCATAGTATTCCATTGTGTAGATGTACCATAGTTTTCTGATCCAGTCATCTGCTGACGGGCACCTAGGCTGTTTCCAAATCTTAGCTATTGTAAATTGTGCTGCTATGAACATAGGAGTGCATATATCCTTTCTGATTGGTGTTTCTGGTTTCTTAGGATATATTCCTAGGAGTGGGATTACTGGGTCAAATGGGAGTTCCATTTTCAGTTTTTTGAGGAAACTCCATACTGTTCTCCACAGTGGCTGCACCAGTCTGCATTCCCACCAGCAGTGCACGAGGGTTCCTTTTTCTCCGCATCCTCGCCAACACTTGTCGTTTGTTGATTTGTTGATGATAGCCATTCTGACAGGTGTGAGATGGTATCGCATTGTCGTTTTGATTTGCATCTCTCGGATAATTAGTGACTTTGAGCATGTTTTCATGTGTCTCTTGGCCTTCCTTCTGTCTTCTTTCAAAAAGATTCTATTTAGGTCCGTTGCCCATTTTTTTATTGGATACTTTATCTTCCTTTTATTAAGTTGTATAAGCTGCCTGTAGATGTTGGAAATTAAACCTTTATCAGTGATACCATTTGCAAATATGTTCTCCCATACAGTGGGGTTTCTTGTTGTTTTGTTGATGGTTTCTTTTGCTGTGCAAAAGCTTTTTATTTTGATGTAGTCCCATTTGTTTATTTTCTCTTTGGCTACCATTGCCCTAGGGGCAGTATCAGTGAAGAAGTTCTTTTGGCATATGTCTGAGATTTTGCTGCCTGTGGATTCCTCTAGTATTTTTATGGTTTCCCGTCTTATATTTAAGTCCTGTATCCATTTTGAGTTTATTTTTGTGTATGGTGTAAGTTGGTGATCTAGTTTCATTTTTTTGCATGTATCTGTCCAATTTTCCCAACACCATTTATTGAAGAGACTGTCTTGACTCCATTGTATGCTCATGCCTCCTTTGTCAAATATTAATTGCGCATATTGGTTTGGGTCGATATCTGGATTCTCTATTCTATTCCATTGATCTATATGTCTGTTCTTGTGCCAGTACCAGGCTGTTTTGAGGACAGTGGCTTTGTAATACAGCTTGAGATCTGGTATTGAGATCCCTCCTACTTTATTCTTCTTTCTCAGGATTGCTGTGGCTATTTGGGGTCTTTTTTTATTCCAGATGAATTTTTGGAGAGTTCTTTCTAGGTCTGTGAAATATGCTGTTGGTATTTTAATGGGGAGTGCATTGAATCTATAGATAGCTTTGGGTAGTATGGACATTTTGATGATGTTGATTCTACCAATCCATGAACATGGTATGTTCTTCCATCTGTTTACATCTTCCTCTATCTCTTTTTTCAGTGTCCTGTAGTTTTCTGCATATAGGTCTTTTACCTCCTTGGTTAGGTTTATTCCTAAGTATCTTAATTTTTTTGGTGCGATGGAAAATGGGATTGCTTTTTTAGTCTCTCTTTCTGTAAGTTCACTGTTGGTGTATAGAAATGCCATAGATTTCTTGGCATTAATTTTGTATCCTGCTACATTGCCGAATTCATTTATTAAGTCTGTTAGTTTTTTGATGGAGTCTTTCGGGTTTTTTATGTACAATATCATGTCATCTGCAAATAAGGACAGCTTTACTTCTTCTTTTCCAATTTGGATGCCTTTTATTTCTTCTTCTTGTCTAATTGCAATGGCTAATACTTCCAGTACTATGTCAAACAGGAGTGGTGAGAGTGGGCATCCTTGTCTTGTTCCTGTTCTTAGGGGAAATGGTTTTAGTTTTTGCCCATTGAGTATGATGTTAGCTGTGGGTTTATCATATATAGCTTTTATTATGTTGAGGTATGATCCTTCTATTCCCACCTTGTTGAGAGTTTTTATCAAGAAAGGGTGTTGAGCCGAAACCGGTTTGGCTCAGTGGATAGAGCGTCGGCCTGCGGACTGAAAAGTCCCGGGTTCGATTCCGGTCAGGGGCATATACCTTGGTTGCGGGCACATCCCCAGTGGGGGGTGTGCGGGAGGCAGCTGATCGATGTTTCTCTCTCATCGATGTTTCTGGCTCTCTATCTCTCTCCCTTCCTCTCTGTGAAATATCAATAAAATATATTTAAAAAAAAAAAAAAGAAAGGGTGTTGGATTTTGTCAAATGCCTTTTCTGCATCAATTGATATGACTATGTGATTTTTATCTTTCAATTTGTTTATGTGATGTATCACATTTATTGATTTTCGGATATTGTACCATCCTTGCATTCCTGGGATAAACCCTACTTGGTCATGGTGTATGATCTTTCTGATGTACTGCTGGATCCGATTTGCTAGAATTTTGTTGAGGATTTTGGCATCTACATTCATGAGGGATATTGGCCTGTAATTCTCTTTCATTGTGTTGTCTTTATCTGGTTTTGGTATTAGGGTGATGCTGGCTTCATAGAAGGAGCTTGGAAGTGTTCCTTCCTCTTGAATTTTTTGGAATAGTCTGAGGAGGATAGGTTTTAGTTCTTCCTTGAATGTTTGGTAAAACTCTCCTGTGAAGCTGTCTGGCCCTGGGCTTTTGTTTGCCGGAAGCTCTTTGATGACTGCTTCAATTTCTTCCATAGTTACTGGCATATTGAGCTGCTTAGATTCTTCCTGATTGAGTTTTGGAAGGTTATATTTTTCTAGGAATATGTCCATTTCCTCCAGGTTGTCCAGTTTGTTGGAATAGAGTTGTTCGTAGTATTTTTTAACAATCCTTTGTATTTCGGCGGGATCTGTTGTTATTTCACCTCTTTCATTTCCGATTTTGTTTATTTGGGTCCTCTCTCTTTGCTTCTTGGTGAGCCTGGCTAGAGGTTCATCAATCTTGTTTATCCTTTCAAAGAACCAGCTCTTGGTTTTGTTGATCTTTTGTATTGTTTCTTTGGTCTCTATGTCGTTTATCTCTGCTCTGATCTTTATTATTTCCTTCCTTCTGCTTACACTGGGCTTTTCTTGTTGCTCTTTTTCTAACTCTTTGAGTTGTTGGGTTAGGTAATTTATTACCATTGTTTCTTGTTTTTTGCAGTAGGCTTGTAGAGCTATGAACTTCCCTCTCAAGACTGCTTTCGCTGTGTCCCATAGATTTTGGATTGTAGTGTTTTCATTGTCATTTGTTGCCATGATGTTTTTTATTTCTTCTTTGATCTCTCTGGTAACCCAGTCATGGTTTAATAGCATGCTGTTTAGCCTCCATGTGTTTGATTTCTTTGGGTTGTTTTTATTGTAGTTGATTTCCAGTTTTATGCCACTGTGGTCTGAGAAGATGCTTGATATGATTTCTATCTTCTTGAATTTTAAGAGACTTTGCCTATGTCACAACATATGGTCTATCTTTGAAAATGACTCATGTGCACTTGAGAAGAATGTATATTCTGTGGCTTTGGGGTGAAATGTTCTGAAGATGTCAATTAATTCCATCTGGTCTAGTGAGTCATTTAGGATTGATGTTTCTTTGCTGATTTTTTGTTTAGAGGATTTGTCCAATGGTGATAGTGGGGTATTAAAGTCTCCTACTATGATTGTATTGCTGTCAATCTCTCCCTTGATATCCTCCAGGAGTTTTTTTATGTATTTGGGTGCTCCTGTATTGGGTGCATATATGTTTACCAGAGTTATTTCTTCTTGTTGGATTGCTCCCTTTAGTATTATGAAGTGGCCTTCCTTATCTCTTGTTATGTCCTTCAGTTTGAGATCTAATTTTTCAGATATAAGTATTGCTACCCCAGCTTTTTTTTCAGCTCCATTTGCCTGGAAAACCTTTTTCCATCCCTTCACCCTCAGTCTGTGTGCGTCTTTTTTTCTGAGGTGGGTTTCTTGTAGACAGCAGATATATGGGTCATGTTTTCTTATCCAATCCATTACCCTATGTCTTTTGATTGGGGCATTTAATCCATTTACATTTAAAGTTATCATTGATAGGTACTTATTTGTCGCCATTTTTATTCTTTACCCCTGTGTTCCTTCTTTGCTTCGTATTTCTTCTTTTTATAGCATATACTTAAGCATTTCTTGCATTGCCGGTTTGGTGGTAATAAACTCCCTCAGTCCTTTTTTGTCTGTGAAGCTCCTGATTTCACCCTCAATTTTGATTTATAGCCTTGCTGGGTACAGTATTCTTGGATTCAGACCCTTCCTTTGCATGACTTTGTATATTTCATTCCATTCCCTTCTGGCCTGATGAGTTTCTGTTGAGAAATCAGTTGCTAGTCTGATGGGGGTTCCTTTGTATGTAACTTTCTGTCTCTCTCTGGCCGCTTTTAAGATTCTTACTTTGTCGTTGGTGTTTGCCAATTTAATTATAATGTGCCTTGGCGTCGGTCTTTTGGGGTTCATTTTGCTTGGGACTCTGTGAGCTTCTTGGATTTGTGTGGGTTTTTTCTTCTCTATATCAGGGAAATTTTCTGTCATTATTTCTTCAAAGAGGTTTTCTATTCCTTGCTCAGCTTCCTTTCCTTCTGGAACCCCTATTATGCGGATGTTGTTTTGTTTCGTGTTGTCCCAAAGTTCCCTTAGGCTCTCCTCCTGCTTTTTAATTTTTTTTTCTAGAAGTTGCTCTACTTGGGTATTTTTTCCCATCTTGTCTTCTAGCTCACTGATGGGGTCCTCTGCTTCTTCTAGTCTACTCTTGATGCTTTCTATTGAGTTCTTTACAGCAGCGATGTCATTTTTCATTTCTTCTTGGTTCTTCTTCATTTCCTCTTGGTTCTTGCTCATATTGTCGAATTTGTCTTCCATTCTTTTCAGCCACCTTATGACCATTTCTCTGAATTCTTTTTCTGGAAGGTTGCTTGCTTCCATTTCGTTTACTTCCTTTTCTGGTGATGCCTGCTTTTCTTTCATATGCGGGCTGTGTCTTTGTCTCCCCATGGTCTCTCTTCTCTGGATGTCTGGTTATGTAGTTCTCTTTCTCCTGCGTCGATTTAAAGGCACAAAATACAGCACTACCAGGTACAACACACAAGGCACTGAACAGAAATGTATTCACGATATTAATAACCTCCAATAAAGGTGACCACCAGAGAAAGGCAAATTAGGGGATAGTAGATAAAGAAGAAAAGGAAAAAGAAAGAAAGAAGAAGAAGAAAAAAAGGGGGTGTCAAAATGAAATTGGGAAAAGGGAAAAAAAAGAAGAAAAAAAAGTAAGAGAGACAAGAAAGAGACTAAGAGAGAAAGGGAAACAGGCAATATATATAGGGGATAAAACTCCAATAGAACAATCACTTATCCCAGCAAATGCCAGCAACAAGGACCTGGGGATTAATACAAACTACAACACCAACTAATATTGAGTGAGGCAAGGGAAAACAGAAGCACGAAACAAACAAAAAAATAAACAAAAGAAGAATAAGCAAAACAATCTCACAAAAAAGCATAAAAATTTGATATAATCTACATTCAAGTGAACAACAACAAAAGGACAGAGAGAAAAACAATTTTTTGGATAGTTAAGACAGCGAAGAGAGAGGTGTGTATGGACTTGGAGCAGGGGATTGGAGATTAGATATATAAGTAGGGTGAAATTTTAACAGGGGGTAAACAGAAAGAATAGGGAAAATCTAAAGCAGGAAAGGGGTAAGATAAACAGGACACCGAAAAGGGAAAAGTGAGGAAGAGAGTGATGGCATAAAGGTAGAGTTGAGATAGAGTAAAATGATGCTAAAGGAAAGATAAAAATAGAATGTAGAATATTAATCCCAAAACAAAATGAAGAGAAAATAAAATGACACTTAAAAAAAAAAAAGATAAAATAGCAGTAGTAATAATACGGATTGAAAATAAAAATGTAATAATTAAAAAGGTAAAATCAAGTGAGGAAAAAAATTAGTTTCTTGAGTAAAAGATGCAAAAAATGAAAATAAAAAAATAAAAAATAAAAATAAAATGTGGAGTAGTGAAGGTCATTCACTTCCTCTGTTGTTCTGTTTGGCACGCCTGTTTCTCAGTCCGGACAGTATTGCAGCTCCCTGCGTTCCACTGCTCTTCAGTAATGTAAGTCAGTTCTGATTTTAAGCAGGCGGTGTGTCTTAATTCGTATTCCTTTATTTTTGATTACACAAGAGTCAATTTGTGATTCAGCCCTTGGGTGGCAGTGTTTCTGGATTGACTTCCGGGTTTATCTATGGCCTCTCTAGGGAGTGTTAGAGCCTTCTTTCCCTGTGGCACTCACTACCGGTTTGTGGGAGTGGGCTGCCTCAGAGCTGGCTCTCCGATGGTCACTCCCCGCTCCGATCCCCAGGTTCCAGAAAAACAACTTTCCCCTGCAGTCTCCAAGGGTGTCCCCAACTGGGTGATCCTATGAATTGGGCTTAGTAATCAGAAGCAAGAATTTCAAGGGGAAAAAGCCCAAGTGTGCGCACTCCATGGCTGCGTGTAAGTCTAGCACACCCCTGAAATTCTTAGGGTGTCCCTGCACTTCAGATCAAAATGGGTTGCTTTTTAGAGAGCCCTTCTGTTAGCAGCTCTGAGGACCCCCTTCCACATTCACAGATCATGCCAGCCCCAACAGCCACCGATTTTTCTAGGCACAGACTTCCCTGGTCCTCCAGCTCCCGCAAAACGCGAGTTCCTCTCTCGCGCTGGGACCAGAGACCTCACCTTATCCCAGGCGAAATCTGACCTTTCTGTGGTGGAGTGTAGAGCTCCTCTGAACCCGTGTGTTTGCGCCAATTGGGGAGCGTTGTTCTGGGGCTCGCAGCTGTTCCGTGGGTGCCGCAGTTGTGGATTCTCAGGCTTCCGATAAGCTCCACTTTCCGGTTCCAGATGGCGCAGACTCCGTGTCCAAGCCCGCAGCTCCGGGAGGGGACCCAGCCGCAGTGGGAGCTGCCAGGTCAGGGGAACCCCGTCTAGCAGTCTCCCACCTTCTTCTGGAGTTCAGCTGTCCCCCAACTTGCCAACAAACACTCCTAGTGCGACCCTCAGCTGTTCTTTCTTTCTGCTCCGGGACAAGGCTCGGAACACGTCTGTCTATTCCGCCGCCATTTTTCTCCTCCACTCTTGGTTGTCTTTTTATTTCCCTTCAGGTTTTAATTTCAATATGAATTAGAAGTAGTTGGTAGGCTTATTGCAGTAGTTGTTTATTGGTTTTCTACTTGATGCTGCCTGATGACCCTCTTGCTAAGTGGCCCCAGGCCCAACACTAGCATCAGCTGGCAGTCGTTCACAGCTTGGCCTCTCCTAGGCATCTCCAAATCAAGGCCAAGTAGCAGCCACATGCAGATGGGCAGAACACATCCAGGGAGGTGTTTTTTTAATAAATATGAAGTATTAACAAATAACTCCAACCAGAATTACTAACTGTGATTTCTGTCATTTAATGCCGATGAGTGTAAGTTGTTTTTTCTTGAAGAAACAAGAAGAATGATTAAAAAGCATATATTAGAAACTGCACACAAATGGATGCATGGTTTTAATGCACTTGTGTAAAATGGTGGGTGTCATATGACAGTTGTTCTTTTAAGGTTCTTTTAGTAAATAAAAATAAAATGTTTTATTTAACAAATATTTTTTAAAATAATGTTTATAATAATGTCCTCTATGTTATAAAAGCTTACCCACTCATTAAGCATTTTGCTTTAAAATAGCATTTTTATAAATAATAATGTGGTGCAATCAACTCTAAGCATTCAGAATAGTGGGAGATAACAATTTTTTTATAAACTGAGATATTTCACACACGTTATATACAAATTTGAAATTCTTACAGAATTCAAGTCCAGTCAAAATGTGTTTTGCACTAAAGCCACTTAGGAACAAAATTTAATCTTTTTATGATGGTTCAAAAATCATTTGAAGACCTGGTAATTTGTGAGTTATTACTAAGTACAGACATTCTCTTTGCACAATACATGCATTTAAATTCTATCTGCTGGGCATGTTACAGAGTACAAACTGAATTCTGCATAAGGGGAAGTATAACATTAATTCAAATTCTGCAACATGCTATCTCTTGGTTTTTGGATGTCAAGCAATCATTCCAACATTAAGCACCTAAGAAAGAGCCCCACAAGAAGAATAAAAACTAACAAAGACTGTAATACACTTTCCTGAAACTATGTTAATATTGCCACATTCTCTCCTAAAGAGAACAATGTAAACCCCTTTCCTCACTTCCTTTTCTTTCTTCTGCTATTTAGACAAGACCAAAATTCTAGTATATTTTTTCTATATTTTAATCATGGAATGAGACATTCGAGTATTAACAAATTTTTATATGTGGCATTATATTCACTACTAGGGGCCTGGTGCACGAATTCGTGCACATTGAAAGGAACCGTGAGCCGCAAGGCAACGGTGGATATTTCATATAATACTGGTTTGGTGGTGATGAACTCCTTTAGCTTTTTCTTGTCTGTGAAGCTCTTTATCTGACCTTCAATTCTGAATGATAGCTTTGCTGGGTAGAGTAATCTTGGTTGTAGGTTCTTGCTATTCATCACTTTGAATATTTCTTGCCACTCCCATCTGGCCTGCATAGTTTCTGTTAAGAAATCAGCTGACAATCATATGGGTACTCCCTTGTAGGTAGCTAGCTGTTTTTCTCTTGCTGCTTTTAATATTCTCTCTTTGTCTTTTGCTCTTGGCATTTTAATTATGATGTGTCTTGGTGTGGTCTTCTTTGGATTCCTTTTGTTTGGGGTTCTCTGCACTTCCTGGACTTGTAATTCTATTTCTTTCACCAGGTAGGGGAAGTTTTCTGTCATTATTTCTTCAAACAGGTTTTCAATACCTTGCTCTCTCTCTTCTTCTGGCACCCCCATAATTTGGATGTTGGTACGCTTGAAGTTGTCCCAGAGGCTCCTTACACTGTCTTCATATTTTTGAATTATTTTTTCTTTTTGCATTTCTGGTTGGATGTTTTTTGCTTCTTCATATTTCAAATCTTTGATTTGATTCTTGGGATCCTCTAGTCTGCTGTTGGATCTCTGTATATTATTCTTTATTTCAGTCAGTATATGCTTAATTTCTGATTGGTCCTTTTTCATATCCTTGAGGGTCTCACTAAATTTCTCGGAGGTTTCTAGAAGATTCTTGAGTAACCTTATAATGGTGGTTTTGAACTCTATATCCAGAAGTTTGCTTTCCTCCATTTCTTTCATTTGTGACCTGTTTCTTTGTCTCCGCATTTTGGCTGCTTCCCTGTGTTGATAGAGTAGCTTTGTGTGCCAGGTGTCTTATAGGGCCCAGTGACTAAGCCTCCCCTATTACCTGAGGTGGCCACTCTTGGTCCACCCCTTTGTGGGCTGTGTGCACAGTCTTGTTGTAGTTAAGCCTTGATTCCTGTTGGTATCACTGGGAGGAATTTACCTCCAGGCCAATTGGCTGTGAGGATCAGTTGTGTCTACAATGGGAGAACTTCTGTGCTGGAGACACCCTTATGGGAAAAGACTTGCTTCGCTGGGGCTTTGACACTCACTGAGTCTGCCCCCTCAGTGTGTGTCTTATGGATGTGAAGAATTGTAATCTGGATGGTCTCACTCTGACCACTGGGTACACTGGCTCTTGGATCTCCAAGGATGTGCAAAGTCAGCCACTGCCTGAGGCCACCCAGCAGGAGCTACAGAGAGATCTGCAGATTCCTCCTCTTTGTTTGGGGTTTGGAGGTGCCCAGATGTGGCCCATCTGTGAAACAATGCAAGCTGCTGTCCAGCCTTGGGTCTTCTTTTGGAAGCTCTGGGGCTCTCTAACCCAGCTGCAGTTTGTTAGGTTTTAGATTGCAAAGGGCCAAGCCATTCATATGCAAAAGCCTCTGCACACAGCTTGGGTGGGGTTGTAGATTGGGTGGGGCGGGGTCTCACGGAATCACCAGGGTGGAGTAAACAGCAATGGCTGACAGTCAGCCCTGATGTGAAGAGGTCCCCAGGTCTCTGTGTCCTGCGGCACTGTGCAAAAACAATGATCGCTGCAAGCACCTCTGAGAGAAAGCCGCCCTTGTGTTCCAGCCTGATGCCAGACAGTCCAGTTTCTCCCCATATGAGTCTGGGTCCTCAGAGTCTCACCCAGAACTGGAGTTCAGAGCAGTCGGGAACTTGTATCTCCCTCTTGATTGAAAAAGACAACAGTGTACCCAGTTGCCAGCCAGATTCCACGGGCACCTCCAAACCTCTGCAATTCACTTCTACACCTCCACACCTCCTCCCAGTCTCAGTGCACTTTTTTCTTTTCTTCTAGTTGTATAATTTCCACTCAGCCAGCCTTCTCATGGTTCTGGATGATATCCATTTTGTCCTTTAGTTGTAGTTTTGATGTAGTTGTGGAGGCAGCAAGTTTAGGTGTTTACCTATGCCACCGTCTTGGTTCCTCCTCCTCTGAGCTTTTTTTCGGTCATAGTTCTTTTACTCAATGTTTTCTGTCTTCATTTCCTTTGAATAAACTATTTCCCATTTTAAAAGTCTAAGGAAATTAAATGAGTAATTTGTGACCAAAGGGTGACAATTTAGAGACTGAGTATATGCATTTTACATGCTAACTACAAAAAAGATGGAAATTTCAGCTGAACTCTGAGCTCTTTATCTGCACTTACAATTCTTAGAATGATGGCTGATAATGATGGAAATCACACTGGCTATAGGTACTATTAACATCTTCCATGTTAGCTTATACTCTTGCTGCATATGAGCTCCTTTAGTAAATTTTTTAAGTTCTATATTGATTACTATGAAAATAATAAGTGAATCAAAGATGGTGGCTGGTAAGACAGAGGTGACAGAGAGGGTGTTGGGGAGTGTGGACGTGTGTTGTGTGTGTGAGTGAGTGAAGGACAGTTTGATCCTGCAGGAGTATCCTGCAGTTCTGGCTGGCAGACCAGGCTCTCCTGGACAGAGAGCCCCAACCACCACTACAGCAAAAAATGGGGAGACAAAAAGCAATCCCCAAAGGAAAGAAAAAGAAGAATCACCAGAAAAAGAATTAAATGAAATGGAGGCAAATAATTTGTCAGAGAAAGAATTCAGAGTAATGGTTATAAGGATGCTCAAACATCTGGATGACAAATATACACAACTCAATGAGAATTATAAGGAGCTGAATGGGAATGTCAACAACATGAAAAGGAATCAAGAGGAAATGAAGAATGACATAGCTGCAATGAAGAACACAATGGAAGGCTTCAACAGTAGACTAGAAGAAGCTGAGGACCGCATCAGCAAGTTTGAAGATAAGGTAGAGAAAAAAACACCCGCATCAGCAAGTTAGAAGATAAGGTAGAAAAAAAAAAAAACACCCAAGCAGAGCAGCAACTAGAAACAAATTTAAAAAGCAGGAAGAGAGCTTCAGGGAGCTCTAGGACAACATGTAAATGAAAAAACATTTGCATAATAGGGGTGCTAGAAGGAGAGGATGCTGAGCAAGGAATAGAAAACCTGTTTGAAGAAATGACAGAAAACTTCCTGGATGTTGGGAAGAAAAAAGCCACACAAGTCCAAGAAGCACACAGTGTCCCAAACAAGATGAACCTAAAAAGACCCACACCAAGACACATCATAATTAAATTGGCATACATCAACCAAAAAGGAAGAATCTTAAAGACTGCCAGAGAGAAACAGAAAGTTATCTACAAGGGATCTCTCATTAGGCTATCAACTGATTTTTCAACAGAAACACATCAGACCAGAAGGAAATGAAATGGAATATATAGAGTGATGCAAAGCAAGGAACTAAATCCAAGAATACTACACCCAGCAAGGCTATCATTCAAAATTGAAGGTGAAATCAGGAGCTTTACAGACTAAAACAAAACAAAACAAAACCAAAACCTAAAAGATTTTTTTACAACCAAGCCAGCAATGTAAGAAATGCAAAAGGAACTGTTGTATAAAGAAGAAATAGAAAGGGAAGAAGGAACACCAGCATAAAGAATAAAAATGACTACAAACAAGTACCTATCAATAATAATCTTAAATGTAAATGGACTAAATGCTCCAATCAAAAGACTTAGGGTAGCTGAATGGATAAGAAAACATGACCCATATATATGCTGTCTACAAGAGACCCACCTCAGACCAAAGGACTCACAGGGACTGATAGTGAAGTAACAGAAAAAAAAATTTCAGGCAAGTGGAACTAAGAAAAAAAATAGACCTCAAAGTGAAGGACTTAACCAGAGGTAAGGAGGACCACTTCATAATACTAAAGGAAGCAATTCACAAGAGGATATAACTCTGGTAAACAAATATGCACCCAAATGCAGGAGCACCCAAATACATTTAAAAATAAACTTCTGAAAGATATAAAGTCAGAGATTGACAGCAACACAATCATAGTAGGGGACTTTAAAACCCATTGACAACACTGGATAAGTCCTCTAAACAAAAAATCGGCAAAGAAAGAGCAATCCTAAACAACTCACTAGATCAGATGGACTTAATTGACATCTTCAGAACATTTTATTCCAAAGCAACAGATTACACGTTCTTCTCAAGTGCTTCTGGACATTTTCAAAGATAGAGCATATATTGGGACACAGGCAAAGTCTCTTCAAATTCAAGAAGATAGAAATCATACCAAGCATATTCTCAGATCATAATGACATAAAATTAGAAATCAACTACAATAAAAACAATGAAAAAAAAAATCAAGCACATGCAGGCTAAATGGCATGCTATTAAACAATGATTGTGTTCCAAAAGAGATCAAGGAAGAAATAAAAAACATCCTGGAAAAAAATGACAATGAAAACACAACAATCCAAAATCTATGAGACAGAGTGAAAGTAGTCCTGAGAGGGAAGTTCATAGCTCTGTTGGCCTACCTCAAAAAAACAAGAAAAAATGGTAGTAAATTAACTAACTCTACAACTCAAAGAATTACAAAGATAGAAACAAGGAAAGCCCAGAAAGTAGAAGAAATGAAATAATACATATTAGAACAGAAATAAATGACATAGAGACCAAAAACACAAACAAACAATACAAAAGACCAATAAAACCAAGAGCTGTTTCTTTGAAAGGATAAACAATATTGATGAACCTCTAGCCAGGCTCACCAAGAAGCAAAGAGAGAGGACCCAAATTAACAAAATCAGAAATGAAAGAGGTGAAGTAACAATTGACCCCACAGATATACAAAGGATTGTAAAAAGATACTATGAACAACTCTCCTCCAACAAAGTAGACAACCTCAACAAAATGAACACATTCCTAGAAAAATACAAGGTTCCAAAACTCAATCAGGAAGAATAAAAAAAACTGCATAGGCCGATAACTACTGATGAAATTGAAACAGTAATCACAAAGCTTCCAGCAAATAAAAGCCCTGGAGCAGATGGTTTCACAGGGGAGTTTTACCGAACATTCAAAGAAGAACTAAAACCAATCCTTCTCAGACTATTCAAAAAAATTCAAGAGGAAGGAACACTTCCAAACTCTTTCTATGAAGCCAGCATTATCCTAATCCCAAAACCAGATAAAGATACCACAAAGAAAGAGAATTACAGGCCAGTATCCCTGATGAACATAGATGCTAAAATCCTCAACAAAATTCTAGCAAATCGGATAGAGCAGTGGTCGGCAAACTGTGGCTCGCGAGCTGCATGCGATTTGCCGCTCTGTTGACTAATGAGTTTGCCGACCACTGGGATAGGGTCTTAATCACAAGGAACAACAACAGCCTGTAATTATTGGAATCCAGAGTCTAGGTCAGTGGTCGGCAAACTCATTAGTCAACAGAGTGGCAAACCGCGGCTCGCGAGGCGCAGTTTGCCGACCACTGGGATAGAGCATTACATTAGAAACATCATACACCATGACCAAGTGGGATTTATTCCAGGAATGCAAGGCTGGTACAATATCCACAAATTAATAAATATAATACATCACATAAACAAAGTGAGACAAAAATCACATAATCATATCAATTGATGCAGAAAAGGCATTTGACAAAATCCAACACCCTTTTCTGTTAAAAACACTCAGCAAGGTGGGAACAGAGGGATCATACCTCAACATAATAAAAGCCTTATATGACAAACCTAAAGCCAAAGTCATACTCAATGGGCAAAAACTAAAACCATTTCCACTAAGAACAGGAACAAGACAGAGATGCCCGCTCGGGGTTAGGTTGGGGTCCCCACTGAGGGGTGGGGCCGGCCTGGGCAAGGGGCTGTGGGCAGTTTGCAGGCTGGCCATGCCAATGACGTTGTTAGGAAGGACATATGGAATAATATCCTATATAATAAAAGGGTAATATGCAAATTGACCCTAACAGCAGAATGACCAGATTGACCACTGGACCAATCACGGTGAGGTGCATTGACCACCTCTCGGTCCCTTCCCCTGGATGTCAGGCACTGATCACCTGATGGCAAATGGGGAACCAGGGTTGGGTGGAGGTGGGGGGTGGGGCTAGCTGCAGGCAGCTGTGGAAGATGGCCCTGATCGCAGGCCAGGCCTAGGGACCGTACCCGCACATGAATTTCATGGGCCGGGCCTCTAGTGTGGAATATAATGAACAACATAAACTGATGAACGAAAATAGATCCAGAGACATAGAAGCATTGAACAGATCATGCAACCTCAGGGAAAAGGGGTGATGTGGGGTTGTGGGGGAAGAGGGAAAGAGATCAACCAAAGGACTCGTATGCATGCATATAAGCATAACCCATGGACACAGTCAATAGGGAGGGTGAGGGCATATGCTGTGGCAGGCCTGGGGGTTGGTGAGCGGGGAGAGGTCAAAGGATTCATATGTAATACTTTAAACAATAAAGAATTTTTAAAAATAAATAAAGAAAGAAAATAATAGGAAACATGACAATTTGGACGGTTTAATTCATGAGCCTCATGCATTCACTAAACTTTCAAGTTGCCCTCCATCTTTAGTCTTCTTTTGTTAAAAATGGAAAATTTTGTCTTCATATTTAAATCATAATTTTGCTTTTCACAATTCTTTGAACTGGATCTATGAAAATCTCTTATGGATCTAGTAAGTTATTAAGTGGTAATCGTTAGATATATTTACGTTTCTGAACCACTGTGAGATTGAGACATAGTATGACAGTGATGCATGTCTTTCCAGAGGCTTCCATTCCATAGCCTCTCTGAGCATTATTTGCCCAGTATTGATGTAAATATATGTGCATTTTATTAAAGGTACAAAAATGTTCTGAACAAAATGTCCTAAGTAAAAGGTTGTGCTTGTTTGTTTGCTATGTCTTGTTTTGTTTTTGCTTTGGTGACTTTGTTCTTTAATTTATAGAAAGCACATCAGCCCTAGCTGTTTTTGCTTGTTGGCCTCAGACTGAAGGGTTCAATTCTGGTCAAGGGCATGTACCTTGGTTGCAGGCTCAATCCCCAGCCCCAGTCTCAGGTCAGGGTGCATGTGGAGGCAACCAATTGATGTGTCTCTCTCACATACATGTTTCTCTCTATCTCTAACACTCCCTTACACTCTCTTTAAAAGTCAGTGAAGAAAAATGTCCTCAGGTGAGGATTAACAAAAAGAAGGAGGAGGAGGAGGAGGAGGAGCAGGAGGAGGAGAAGGAGAAGAAAGAAAAAACATCTACTAGAAAAATGAATCCACAATTACTTATGTAGCTCTTTTCCCTGAGGAATTTTTACACAATTATTTTGGCCAGTTTCTGTGTTTTTGTTGTTGTTGTTTGTTTGTTTTTTTAATGAATCATAGGGCCTCTGCAGAAAAAAAAAATGCCTGGGTATTTTGAGCCAAGATGATTACAGCTGAAAAAGAATGCTTTCATTTCTTGAAGATGGTGATGTTACAACACAGTCAAGGTAGCTTGCCCAGACAGGGATTAGCTGCCTAAGAGATGCAACATGCTTGCTTTCTGCAGTGTAATTGTGGATACAAATAATCCATTTGCAACAATGGTTCTCAATTTGTTGTTTATAAACCAGCCTTAATTTAAATCAACAGAATAAATTCCAACAGCACATTTGTAACTCAGTTATTGGGAGCTCAAAATCTATTTTACTATGGATGAAATGTTATGAACATTTTTTAGGCAGGTAGGCAATGCCACACAACTTATTTCATATTTTCCATCATTTTGACATGTGTTTTAAGTACCAATCTGATAAGGTCTGTCTCCCCAGGCACCCCAGGAATTACACAAGAGATATATACCCAGGCTTTTCAACAGTGATCTATTTGAACAACAGAAAAAATCTAGGCAAATAATTCAACCTATAAAAAAGGTCTTTAAAGGTACACAATCAAGTATATCGCTTTACCTTCTATTACTACAGAAATTAAACTTTCTGCGTGACACCAGGCAGCAGTGAAACAAGTGGAGCTGCAGGCAGATTTTCAGGTGCTTCTGGTTTTCCGGAGTTTGTGTGGTCAGGGTTACTGGAGTTCAGAAATCTCAAGTGGCTGAGGCCCCAGGCTGCCAGGCTGCCCCAGACCTGCAGGGAAGTCAGGGCACAGAGGGAGAGAAAGGGCAAGAATTAAAGTTACCTCTCCTGGCAATCTCAGAATTACAGGGTGGTGGAGTTTTATACAATGGAGGCATGTACTTCTGCAAGTCCCCCCATAACTCAAAACTGGCATTAAGATTCAGTTCCAATAGGATAAATGAAAAGTATAGGGGATCTAGCCTGGCCTGCTTAAATATACAGTCTCTAGGTAGTTTTACTTAATGTTGCCTTTGCATTTTTTCAACATTATTGCTGATATTTGGCAGAGTGCTCTCTCCTGAATCAGTGAGCTAGTAGTTTTCTGACATCTAACTTTGGTTCCAAAGTTACTGACTTTCAGGTAAGTTGTTCAACACTAGCTCTATGGCCACCACTTGGTGAATGCCCCAAGAAGTGCCAGTCTTGATAAGTCTCAGTAAGCTATCATTTCTGTTTACCAGCTATTGAAATAGCCTAGTTTGCAATTTACTCAGCCTATCACCACTGAAATTACACAAGTCTTAATTTTTTCAGATTCTTTTTTTTTAAATTTGGAACATAGAAACCTCTTGATCTTGATTTTCAGTGTAATTACAGAATACGCAACAGGGCCTCAGGTTCTCCTGAACTTTTGGGTGTGAGAAAAGTTACCACAGGGTTATCACCTGAATTCTAATTTGATTTTACAGTAAGATTTCATTAAAATTTTAAGTCATATTTCAAATTATCATAATTCAAATTTGTATAAAATGTGATCAATTCCAGGAGTCTTCACAGATTAAATATCTTGTTCTTACTCCCTGTGATATGGTCTGTAAAATGGGTTTACACATTGGATGGAATTCACTTTGGGGAAGGAGTTGGGTTTCTTTTTTTCTTGTGCCTGTTTTTTTTTTTTTTTTTTCAATTATAGTTGGCATTCAATATTATTTTATATTAGATTCAGGTGTATAGCATATTGGTTAGGCAACTGTATAATTTACAAAGTGATACCCCAATAAGTCTAGTACCCACCTGGCATTATACAATTATTGCAATATTATTTACTGTATTCTCTATGCTGTACTTTACACCCCTATGACTGTTTTGAAACTACCACTTTGCACTTCTTAATCCCTTCATCTTTTTTATCTAGTCCCCCAACTTCCTTCTCCTCTAGCAACCATCAGTTTCTGTTTTGTTTATTGGTTTATTTTGTTCTTTAGATTCCACATATAAGAGAAATCGTTATTTGTCTTTCTCTGTCTGAAATGTATTATTTTACTTAGCATAATACAATCTAGGTCCATTCATGTGGTCATAAATGATAAGATTTCATTCTTTTTATGACCAAGTAATATTCCATTGTATTTATGTATCACTACCTTTTTATTCACTCATCTATTGATGGGCACTTGGGTTGCTTTCATATTATAGCTATTGTAAATAACACTGTAATGAACATAGGAGTACATATATCTATTCAAATTAGGGTTTGGGTTTCTTCATAGAAGTGGAGTTCCTGGGTCATAAGATAGCTCTATTTTTCATTTCTCAGGGCCTCCATATTGTTTTCCATAGTGTTTGCACCAATTTGCAATCCGATCAACACATTCTTACAACATTTTCTCTTCTCCATATTCTTACCAACACTGTTGTTTGTTGATTTATTCATAATAGCCATTCTGACAGGGTAAGGTTGTTTTATTTGCATTTATCTGATGATAGTGATATTGAGTATCCTTTTGTATGTCTATTGGCTATCTGTATGTCCTCTTCAGAGATGTGTCTATTAAGGTCCATTGCCCATTTTTTAATTAGATTGTTTGAAGGCTTTTTGGTGTTGAGTTGTATGAATTCCATATAAATTATTTATCCCCTTATTGGATATGTCATTGGCGAATATCTTCTCCCAGTCAGTTGTTTTGGTTTTGTTGATGGTTTCCTTTCCTACACAAAACCCTTTTAGTTTTATATAGTCCCATTTGTTTAATTTTCCTTTTGTTTCCCTTGCCCAGGAAGATATATCAGAAAAAATATTACTAAGAGCAATGTTAGAGAGTTAACTGCCTATGCTTCCTTCTAGGATTTTATGGTTTCTAGTCTTATATTTAAGTCTTTAGTTCATTTTGAATTTATTCTTGTATATCAAGGTTCATGAAGGTGGTCTAAGTTTCATTTTTTGCATGTATTTGTCCAATTTTTTTAACATCATTTATTGAATAAACTGTCTTTACCCCATTGTATGCTCTTGCTTCCTTTATCATATATTAATTGACCATATATACTTGAGTTTATTTCTGAGCTCTCTGTTCTGTTCCATTGATCTATCCATCTGTTTTTATGCAAGTGTCATTGCAGCTTTGATTACCCTAGACTTGTAATATAGTTTGATATTAGGTAGCATGATTCCTCCAACCTTGTTCTTTTTTCTCAAGATTGCTGTGGCTATTCAGGGTCTTCTTTGGGGGTTCCATATAAATTCTAGGATTATTAGCTCTAGTTCTGTAAAAAAAAAATTACCATTGGCATTTTGATAAGGATTGCATTGAATCTATAGATTGCTTTGAGTAGTATGAACAGTTTAATGATGTTAATTTTTCCTATCCATAAGCACAGAATATGCTTCTGTTTATTTGTTTCTTATATGTCTTATAATTTTTTGAGTACAGGTCTTTTGCATCCTTGGTTAAATTTATTTCTAGGCATTTTTTATCCAATTATAAATGGGAACGTTTTTCAATTTCTCTTTCTGATAACTCATTATTGGTGTATAAAAATGCAACCAATTTCTGAATATTAATTTTGTATCCTGCTACTTTACTGAATTAATTTAGTAGTTTTTGGTGGGATCTATAGTATATATATATATATATATATATATATATATAGAGAGAGAGAGAGAGAGAGAGAGAGAGAGAGAGAGAGTATTACTAGAGGCCCTATGCACAAAATTCATGCATGGGTAGGGTCCCCAGGCCTGGCCCACTTATTGGCCCTGCCCTGCCACGGCTGCTGGTCACCTCTGCGGGAGGCGACCAGCAGGGTGATCAGGAGTAGCACTGACCCGCACGCTGGCCAGCCCTGCCCCCCAATCTCCCTGCCGCTGCAGAGGCTGGCCCCGCTCCCCACCACAGATGCCAGTCACCTCCCAATGGGGTGATTGGGGGGCCCCCACTGGCACCCACTTTGGCTGGCTTGGGGCCTGTGGGCTGGGGGCAGCTCCTGCATTGAGAGTCTGCCCCCTGGTGGTTAATGAGTGTCATAGTGACCGGTCATTCCACCATTCGGTCAATTTGCATATTAGACTTTTATTATATAGGATGTCATCTGCAAATAATGACAGTTTTCCAATTTTCTTTTTATTGTCTGGTATTGGTGGGGCTAGGACTTCAAATACTATGCTGAGTAAGAGAGGTGAAATTGGGCACCTTGCCTTGTTCCTGATCTTAAGGAAAATGCTTTTAGCTTTTTGCCATTGAATATGATGCTTGCTGTGGGTTTGCCATATATGGCCTTTATTATTTTGACATATACTCCATATATTCCCACTTTGCTGAGAGTGTTTTTCATAAATGGATGCTCAATTTTCTCAAGTGTTTTTTTTTTTTTTTATCTATTGATATTGTCAGATGATTTTTATCCTTCATTTTGTTTATGTGGTATAGCACATTAATTTATTTTCTAATATTGAACCAAACTTGAATCCCTAAATAAATCTCATTTGATTATAGTGTATGATCTTTTTAATGTATTTGCTGAATTTTGTTTGCTAGTATTTTGTTGAGAATTTATACATCTACTAGAGGCCTGGTGCATGAAATTCGTGCATGGGCGGGGGAAGTCCCTCAGCCCAGCCTGCACCCTCTCGCAATCCAAGACCCCTCAGAGGCTGCTGGCCAGAGCCTTCCTTCCCTGGCTTCCGGCTGCTGTCTGGAGCCTTCCTTCATTCCTCACACCCCCTGGTGGTCAGCATACATCATAGCAAGTGATCAAACTCCCGGTCTCCTGGTCTAACTCCCGAGGGAACACTTTGCATATTAGCCTTTTATATATATAGATGCTCATCAGTGATATTGGTCTATACATTTTTGTAATGTCATTGTCTGGTTTTGGAATCAGGATAATGGTGGCCTCATAAAATGATCTTGGGAATCTTCCCTCTTCTTAATTTTTTTTGAATAGTTTGAAAAGGATAGGTGTTAGTTTTTCTTTGAATATTTGCTGAAATTTACCTGTGAAGCTATTTAGTTCAGAACTTTTGTTTGCTGGGAGTTGTTTTTATTACTGATTCAATTTTGTTGATAGTAATCAGTCTGTTTAGATTTTCTGCTTCTTCTTGATTCAGTCTCAGTCTTGAGAGATTATTTGTTCCTAGAAATTTAACCATTTCTTCCAGATTATCCAATGTGTTGGCATATAATTGTTTACAGTATTTTTTACTAGTATAATCCTTGTATTATTGTGGTGTCAGTTGTAATTTCTCCTGTTTTATTTCTGATTTTATTTACTAGTCGTTGGGTGCTCTCTTTTTTTTTCTTGATGAGCCTGGTTAAAGGGTTATCACTCTTGTTTATCTTTTTAAAGAACCAGATCTTGGTTTTATTGATTTTTTAGGGTTTTTTTTTTCAGATTATTTCATTTATTTCTGATCCGATCTTTATTATTTCCTTTTTCCTACTCACTCCGGACTTTGTTTGTTGTTGTTTTCCTAGTTTCTTTAGATGTAAGATTGGGTTGTTTATTTGAGGTGGGCCTATATTGCTTTGAATTTCTCTCCTAGAACTGCTTTTGCTGTGTACCATATATTTTATGTCATTATGTTCTCATTTTCATTTGTCACAAGATATCTATTGATTTCTTACTTGACATCATTGTTAACCCATTTACTGTTCAATAATGTTATTTAGCCTCCATGTATTTTTCAGTTTTCTTCTTTTTTGAAAATAGATTTTTAGAGAGAGGAAAGAAAAGAGAGAGAGAGAGAGAGAGAGAGAGAGACATCAATCACTTGCCTCCCACAATCACCCCAACTGGGGATTGAGCCTTCCATCTTTTGGTGTACAAGACCATGCTCCAATCAACTGAGCTATCCCAGCCAGGGAAGTTTTCTTCTTTTTTCTTCCCCCTTACCTTGAGGGTATGCTTTCATTGATTTTTAGAGAGAGAAAAACATGGATGTGAGAGATAAACATCCATAAGGTTGCCTCCCATACTCCCCCCAACCAGGATCATACCTGCAACATAGGTATGTGCCCTGACATGAAGTTGAACCTGCAACCTCTTTGTGTGTAGGACAATGCTCCAACCAATTGAGCAAACCAGGCAGGGCCAGTTTTCTTCTTCTGATTGATTTCTAGTTTCATACCATTGTGGTCAGAGAAGATGCTTGATATGATTTTAATCTTGTTAAATTTATTGAGACTTGTTTTATGGTCTAACATGTGGATTATTCTAGAATATGTTCCATGTATACATGAAAAGAATGTATATGCTGCTGCTTTAAAGTGAAATGCTCTAAATCATCAATTAAATCCATCTAGTCTAATATGTCATTTAAGGCCACTGTTTTCTTCTTGATTTTCTATCCATTGATGTCAGTGGGGTGTTAAAGTCCTCTACTATACTTGTATTATTGTCAATCTCTCCCATCAAGATTTGCTTTATAAATTTAGGTGCTTTTATCTGGAACATAAATGTTTACGAGGGTTATATTCTCTTATGAATTGATCCCTTTATCATTATGTATCATCCTTCTTTGTCTTTTATTATAGCCTTTGTTTTAAAGTTCATTTTGATTGATATAAGAATTGCTACCTCAGCTTTTTTTGTTTGTTTCAATTTGCATGAAATATCTCTTTCTATCCCCTTACTTTCAGTATGTCTGTCTTTGGATCTGAAGTGGGTCTCTTGCAGACATCATATAATATGTGTGGGAAAGAGTTGGATTTGAAGAAGGAGGAGGAGAAAGTGATAGAATGGGTCAGAGGAAAGAAAAAAGGTTTGGGCCCTGCAGCCTGATGTGGTTTGGCGAGAGTTATCACCCAGGCCTTTGCTCAGTGAGCTGGAACTAAGGCCAGGATCTTGTTCCTACAAGTTCAACATGTGCAGAAACCTGGGCCTGTCGGACATTCCCAGAGGGCTCCCGGGCTGCCAGAGGGATGTCTGACTGTCAGCTTAGGCCTGATCACCCGGGGAGCTGGCAGGTGGACATCCCCCAAGGGTTCCCAGACTACGAGATGGCACAGGCTAGGCTGAGGGACCCCCATGCATGCACAAATTTTCATGCACCAGGCCTCTAGTCAGTATAATAAAAACATGGTAGAAAAAGAATTTATAAAAATAACAGAAATTTGAAAATGTGATTTATAAAAAGATATATTCCTTTAAAAGTATAGAACTGAAACCTCAGGTTTTTCTTTTAGACTTGTTTTTAAATGGTACTCTTTTGTGTATCATTTCTTTCTATTTTCAGGAACTCTTGGATTTTTATCATTTTGGTTTATAACCTTTCTCTAAACTTTATCATTTATCTACTTTTAAAATGAAGGAACACAAATATGGCTTTTATACATAATCCCAGATACATTTTTAAAAATTATTTCAGTTTTCTCTACTGAAACTTGATTCTTTTATTACAGTCTCTTGAATTGTTCAGGGGGCTTATTGCTGTGAAAACCTATGCAGAAAACTTCTATGTGCTGTTCTACCAATACACAGAGATGTTGTCCTCCTAAATGTTTTGCAGAAAGTGACTACAGACAGCACATTCCTTTTGAATTCAGTGTCTAGGATCATTACCTTACTTTTCTATATATTTAATTACAAACACCACTTATTTACCTGTTCTTTTTCTATTCAGCCAATTCCATCAGTTTTATTTTATCCTTTATGCCTAGCATCCCCAACCATCATTTTATGTCATCTGCACATTTCATCATGTCAATTTATATTTCAATTTGCAAGTGATCACTCTATTTCTATATTTTAATTGTCTTTAATGCTTCTTGTGAAGTTCCATAGATGTTTTTATAAAGCACAAATTAAAATTTAATTAGCTAAACTTTTCATTTATTAGTCTTTAGTATTTTTTTATTACAGTGAAAGCATACATCAATGTCTCCTGAAAGTGTTATCTTTGGTATCTGTGACTCTTTTAACACCTTTTACTGATGTGGAACATTTTTTGCAAGTAAACTTCTTTGGATTTCTGTCCAAATCACACCTGCTTTATATAGAATCTTATGCCAGCAAAAGCAGAGTAACCATTGTATTTGCAACATGGCATTTATCTAATTATGTTTGGAATCCCAAGAAAACAAATTACTTATAACTTTTCTGTGCAGAATATTCTGGTAAATTTATTAGTATTCAATTTTCCCTGTATTTTAAAATAGTTCTAAATTGTGTTATGACATTTTCCCAGTTAAAATCAAGTATAATTCCACAATGATATTGATTTCTGAGATTTTTATCATCCTGGCATATTAAACCAAGCCACCAAAACAAAATTATAGTTTTCCCAATTTCTAAAATTGGAGTCATATTACACATTCACTATCTGGAGCACTTTTACATGTCAATAAAATACAGCTATGTCATCATTTTTAGTAATGACATTTTTGTTCAACTATAGATTTGTTCTTATGTTCTTATATTTTAAATATATTTTTACTAGAGGCCCAGTGCACAAAATTTGTGCACTGGAGGGGTGTCCCTCAGCTACCTGCACCCTCTCTAATCTGAGACCCCTTGGAGGATGTCTGACTGCCAGTTTAGGCCTGATCCCGCACGACTGCCGTTTTGGCTCGATCCCATAGGGATCGGGCCTAAACAGGCCATCGGACATCCCTCTCACAATCCAGGACTGCTGGCTCCTAACCACTCACCTGCCTGGCTGCCTTATTGCCCTTAACCACTCTGTATGCCAGCCTGATAGCCCCCTAACTGCTCCCCTGCCAGCCTGATTGACACCTAACCGCTCCCCTGCTGGCATAATTGACACCTAACTGCTCCCCTGCCAGCCCGATCACCCCCAACTGCCCACCCCTGCAGGCCTGGTCCCTCCCAACTGCCCTCCCCTGCCAACCATCTTGTGGAAATGTGGGGGTGGCCATCTTATGATGATGTGGGGGTGGTAATCTTGTGATGACGTGGGGTGGCCATCTTGTGGCAGCCATCTTGTGATGACATGGGGGCAGCCAACTTGTGGTGCAAGGGTCAAATTACATAATTCCTCTTTATTATATAGGATTGATTTCAGAAAGGAAGGGAGAGGGAGAGAGAGTTAGAAACATCAATGATGAGAGAGAATCATTGATTGACTGCCTCCTACACATCCCCTACTGGGAATCGAGCCAGAAACCCAGGCATGTGCCCTGACCAGGAATTAAACCATAACCTCCTGCTTCATAGGTCGATGCTTAACCACTGAGCCATGCCATCCAGGTCTTATGTACTTATTTTTTTCTGCAATTACATTTCTAACTTACACAATTAAAAGGTAACACTGGGAGATCCTCATTAGACTCTGGATTCCTAGAGGGAAGAGATTCTGTCTTATTTATCTTTGTAACTCTGGTACCCTTTTGAAAAATAACCCTACCAGTAATATAAAACATACTAGGGGCCTGGTGCATAAAATTCATGCACTGGGGTGGGGGGTGTCCCTCAGCCCATCCTGCCCCCTCTCACATACTGGGAGCCCTCAGGGGATGTCCTACTGATGGCTTAGGCCCGCTCCCCATGGGGAGCGGGCCTAAGCCACAGTCTGGCCTCCCTTTGTGGGAGGTGACCAGGCTGGTCAGGGGAAGGCACCAGCCCCATCACCCCGCTGCTGCAGCCACTGCCAGTCACCGCAGCCACCAAGGTGTTTTCATCAACACAGACTCCAGTCCCTTCACCATGAAAAAATGACAACTTTCTTTGGACATTTTCAAGATGTGTCTTTCATAAATATGACTTTTCTTTTCTTTTCTTTCTTTCTTTCTTTCTTTCTTTCTTTCTTTCTTTCTTTCTTTCTTCTTTCTTTCTTTCTTTCTTTCTTTCTTTCTTTCTTTCTTTCTTTCTTTCTTTCTTTCTTTCTTCCTTTCTTTCTCCTCACCTGAGGATATGTTTCCATTGATTTTTAGAGAGTGTGGAAGAGAAAGGGAAAGACAGAGAGAAACATCAAAGTGAGAGGAACACGTTGATTGGTTGCCTCCTGCATAAGCCCTGACCTGGGCCCCAGCCAGGGAGGAGCCTGCAACCTAGGTACATGCCCTTGATCAGAATCGAACCCGGATCCTGTGGTCAGCAGGCCGAGGCATTATTCACTGAGCCAAACCAGCTAGGGCAGGATATGACATTTCTTAGCCCTCCAGCAGCGGACCTTTGTGTTTTTTTCTCCAGGAGCATGGTGGAAAAACCCTAGATCACCTTTTTGGATTCTTATTATCCAAGTTACTAAGAATATTACCAGTGGTATGCAGGGAGCTTAGCCAATGAGTGGTCAGAAAAGGTGTTTCCTCTGTAGTTCACACTGATCACCGGCTCGGCCCCTGCCCAAGCCTAAAGCCTTGGGGCCTGAGCAGGGGCCCCCCAGCTCTCTCCGATGGCCGGCTCCGCCCCTGCCCAGGTCTAAAGCCTCTGGCTGAGGCTTTAGACCTGGGCAGGGGCCCCCCAGCTCTCTCCAATTGCCGGCTCCGCCCCTTCCCAGGCCTAAAGCCTCTGGCCCAGGCTTTAGGCCTAGGCAGAGCCACCCCAGCTTCCTCCAATCACCGGCTCCGCCCCTTCCCAAACCTAAAGCCTCTGGCTGAAGCTTTAGGCCTGGGCAGACCCCCCCACCCCCCCGCGGCTCTGATGGCTGCTCAGGGCCCATGCGGGGCCAACCTCAGAGTGACCTGGGTGCCGAGGATGTTCCCGGGACCCTGGCTGCTGGGCTCCTATGTATGCAAATTAACCGCCATCTTGGTTGGGTTAATTTGCATACTCACTCTGATTGGCTGTTGGCGTAGTGGAGGTACGGTCAATTTATATGTTTGTCTATTATTAGGTAAGATTTGTCAAAATGATTTTTGAATGCATTATTTTTTTCCTCAATAGTTTTAGTGCATTCTAAATTTCCTATTAAATTCACCACTATCATTAGGTTCTTCTCATTTTATTCTCTTGATGCATTTTGTATCACATTTTCCATTATGGAATCAAACATATTCTACTGTTTTTAATTAAACTTTATTACAGAATATATACTTAAAGTAGAAAAATTATAAAATCAAAATGTCCCTGAATTCCTCATCTAGGGATAGCCATGAGGATTTTAGTGGATATAATGCAAATATTTTTCCTCTGCGTACAAATGCAACAAATGTGTTATATGTATTTGAAAAAATTGAGGTCATATTACACATGCAACATCTAGAGCATCTTTATATATCAATAAGATACAACTATCATCATTTTTAGTAATGACATTTTTGTTCCATTATAGATTTTCATATAATTTATCTGTTAAAATGGTGTATACTGGCAGCCCATGACTTGGAGCTTATAATTGCATTTGCTTTTTCCTGAACATAATTTTAAAACTTAAAAATATCTTAAAAATATGGATTTACAGTTAATTTTGATAAATCAAAAACTCTGGCAACCCCAAGCCCACAACTCCAACCAACAATCACCCACTAGAGCTGCCTGCATGGCCTGTGGCCCTCTCCATTCACCATAATTGTCTTCCATCCAGCCTATTTCACTGACTTTAGTTACCTTTCACTAGGTTTATACCTCTCATTAAATACTTCCCTGTTTTGGAGGATTTTTTCACTATTAAAAAACAAACCTTATGATGAATAACCCATTTTTATACATTCAACTTGGTGCATTCGTCTGATGTTTTTTTTTTCCTTAGCATAAGTTCCTCATAGTGAAAATACTGGGCTAAAGGGTATTTTTAAAGTCTTGACTCATATCACCAAATTACTCCCCAAAAAGTATTTACAGATGTACACTCTTATCATCAGAGCCTATGAACATCGGTTGCCACCTGCTAGCCCTCTTCTCCTTTGCCCATGTGGGCCATAGTATTCTATTTATACTTTTTGATCCAGAAAGGATTGACAAAATGATATTAGTCATTGTCAGCAGGGGTGAGGCAGATCCATCCCACACCTGGAAAAACCAGTATTTCTCTGACATATTGCCTACATTATATGAAGTCACCTATTTCTCCCTTATTAGATAACTAGAGGCCCAGTGCATGAAATTCGTGCATGGAGGGGGTCCCTCAGCCTATCCTGCACCCTCTCACAATCTGGGACCCGTCGGGGGATGTCCAACTGCCTGCAGGATTAGGCCTAAACTGGCAGTCAGACATCCCTCTCGCAATCCGGGACAGGTCACTCCTAACCGCTCACCTGCCTGCCTGCCTGATCACCCCTAACCACCCTGCCTGCCTGCCTTATCACCCTTAACCACTTACCTGCCTGCCTCATCACCCCTAACCACTCTGCCTGCTTGCCTGATCGCCCCTCACCATTTTGCCTGCATGCCTGATCGCCCCCACCACTCTGTCTGCCTGCCTGATCACCCCTAACCACTTGCCTGCCTGCCTGATCACCCCAAACTGCCTCTGCCTTGGCCCCTGCCACAGCAGCTTTATCTGGAAGGATGTCCGGAATGACATCTGGTAGGTCGTTCTGCTATCCAGTCTAATTAGCATATTATGCTTTTTAGACATTGAATTTTCAGCCTATTCACATTTTTTAAATTTAGCTTCTTCATTGTTTAAAGTATCACATAAGTCTCCTTTTTCCCCCATTGACCTCTCCAAGGCCGCCCCCACCACCAGCACATGCCCTCAACACCCCCTCCCCCATTTGTGTCTATTGGTTATGCTCATATGCATGCATACAAGTCCTTTGGTTGATCTCTTATCCCCTCACTCCCTGCTTTCCCTCATAGGTTGGACAGTCTGTTCAATGCTTCTATGAATCTGGTTCTATTTTTGTTCATTACTTTATGATGTTCATTATATCCACAAATGAGTGAGATCATGTAATATTTATCATTCTCCAACTGGCTTATTTTGCTCAGCATAATGCTCTCCAGTTCCATATATGCTATTGCAAATGGTAAGAATTCCTTCTCTTTTACAGCAATGTAGTATGGCATTGCGTAAATGTACCACAGTTTTCTAATCCACTCATCTGCTGATGGGCACTTAGGCACGACTTACAATAGATAAGATTTGCCTGCATGGTCTGGGGCCCTCTTATAAGATTTGGAGGATTTTTTTTCACTATTAAAAAAACCCTTATGATGAATAACCCATTTTTATACATTCAACTTGGTGCATTCATCTGATGTTTTATCTTATCTATTGTAAATTGTGTCTCTATGAACATAGAGGTGCATATATTCTTTCTGATCGGTGATTCTGTTTGCTTGGAATATATTCCTGGAAGTAGGATTACTGGGTCAAATAGAAGTTCCATTTTTAATTTTTTTGAGGAAACGCCATACTGTTTTCCACAGTGATTGCATCAGTCTGCATTCCCACCAGGAGTGCAAGAGGGTTCCTTTTTCTCTGCATCCTCACCAGCACTTGTCCTTTGTTGATTTGTTGATGATAGCCATTCTGACCGGTGTGAGATGGTACTTCATTGCTATTTTGATTTGCATCTCTCATATAATTAGTGACTTTGAGCTTGTTTTCTTATGTCTCTTGGCCTTCTATATGTCCTTTCTTGAAAGTATCTATTTAGATTCTCTGCTGATTTTTTATTGGATTATTTATCTTCCTTTAGTTAAGTTGTATGAGTTCCCTGTAAATTTTGGAGATTAAATCCTTATCAGAGATAACATTAGCAAATATGTCCTCCCATGTAGTGGGCTTTCTTGTTGTTTTGTTGATGGTTTCTTTTGCTGTGCAGAAGCTTTTTAATTTTGAGGTAGTTCCATTTTTTTGTTTGTTTGTTTGTTTGTCTTCTCCTTAGTTTCCATTGCCCCAGGAGCTGTATTGGTAAAGATACTGCTACAACATATGTCTGCTACTTTTCTGCCTATGGCTTCTTCTATGATTTCTATGGTTTTGCATCTTACATTTAAGTCCTTTATCCATCTTGAGTTTATTTTTGTGTATGGTGTAAGTTGGAGGTCTAGTTTCATTTTTTTGCATGTATCTGTCCAATTTCCCCAACACCATTTATTGAAGAGACTGTCTTGACTCTATTGTATGCTCTTGCCTCCTTTGTCAAATATTAATTGAGCATAATGACTCTGGTTGATTTCTTGGTTCTCTGTTCTGTTCCACTGGTCAATATGTCTGTTCTTGTGTCAGTACCAGGCAGTTTTGAGAACCGTGGCTTTGAAGTATAGCTTGATATCTGGTATTGTGATCCCTCCAACTTTGTTCTTCTTTCTCAAGATTGCTGCAGGATTTGGGTCTTTTTTTATTCCAGATAAATTTTTGGAGAGATTGTTCTAGGTCTTTGAAATATGCCATTGGTATTTTAATGGGATTGTATTGAATTTATAGATTGCTTTGGGTAGTATGGACATTTTAATGCTATTGATTCTACAAATCCATGAACACGGATTTATTTATCTATTACTATATCTCTTTTTTCAATGTCCTGTAATTTTCTGAGTATAGGTCCTTTACTTCCTTGGTTAAATTTAATCCTAGGTATCTTAATTTTTTTTTGTTGCAATGATAAATGGGATTGTTCTTTTAGTTTCTCTTTCTGTGAGTTCATTATTGGTGTATAAAAAAAGCCATAGATTTTTTGGGTGTTAATTTTGTATCCTGCTACATTGCCAAATTCATTTATTAAGTCTAGTAGTTTTGTGTTTGTTTTTTTAATGTAGTCTTTGGGGTTTTCTATGTACAATATCAGTTCATCTGCGAATAATGACAATTTTACTTCTTTTCTAATTTGGATGCCTTTTATTTCTTCTTCTTGTCTTATTGCTAAGGTTAGCACTTCCAGTACTATGTTGAACAGGAGTGGTGAAAGTGGGCATCCCTGTCTTGTTCCTGTCCTTAGGGGAAATTATTTTAGTGTTTTCCCATTGAGTGTAACATTGGCTATAGGTTTGTCAAATAAAAATTTTATTATGTTGTGGTATGATGCTTCTATTCCCACTTTGCTGAGTGTTTTTATTAAAAAAAAAAAAGGGTGTTGGATTTTGTCAAATGCCTTTTCTGCATCACTTGATATGATTATATGATTTTTGTCTCATAATTTGTTTATGTGATGTATCATGTTTATTGATTTGCAGATATTGTACCATCCTTTTATCCCTGGAATAAATCCCACTTGATCATGGTGGGTGATCTTTTTAATGTAATGCTGTATCCAATTTGCTAGAATTTTGTTGAGGATTTTAGCATCTATGTTCATCAGGGATATTGGCATGTAATTCTCTTTCTTTGTGGTGTCTTTATCTGGTTTTGGGATTAGGGTAATGCTGGCTTCATAGAAAGAGTTTGGAAGTATTCCTTTCTCTTGAATTTTTTGGCATAGTCTGAGAAAGGTAGGTTTTAGTTCTTCTTTGACTATTTAGTAAAACTCCTCTGTGAAGCCATCTGGCCCCGGGGTTTTATTTGCTGTACGTTTTTTTTTGATGACTGCTTCAAATTCCTCCTTAGTTATTGACCTGTAGAGATTATTATTTTTTTTTATTCTTGACTGAGTTTTAGAAGGTCGTATTTTTCTAGGAATATGTCCATTTCCCCTAAGTTGTTTAGTTTGTTGAAATAGAGTTGTTCATAGTATTTTTTATAATCCTTTGTATTTCTGTGGGGTCTGTGTTATTTCACCTATTTCATTTCTGATTTTATTTGAGTCCTCTCTTTGCTTATTGGTGAGCCTAGTTAGAGGTTCATCAATCTTGTTTATCCTTTCAGAGAACTAGCTCTTGATTTCATTGATCTTTTGTATTTTTTTTTTTTTTGTCTCTATGTCATTTATTTCTGCTCTGATCTTTATTATCTCCTTCCTTCTGCTCACTCTGGAGTTTTCTTGCTGCTCTCTTTCTAATTCTTTAAGATTTAGCATCAGATAATTTATTACCAGTTTTTCTTGTTTTTTGAGGTAGGCCTGTAATGCTATGACCTTCCCTCTTAGGACTGCTTTTACTGTGTCCCACAGGTTTTTCTTTGTTTGATGTTCTATGTTTTGTGTTGTTTTTTTTTATCCTCTCCTAAAGATATTTTTCCATTGATTTTAGAGAGAGTGGAAGAGAGGGAAAGACAGAGAGAAACATTGATGTGAGAGAAACACATCAATTGGTTGCCTCTTGCACGTGCCCTGACCAGGGCCTAGGTGGGGAGAAGCCTGCAAACAAGATATGTGCCCTTGACTAGAATCGAACCTGGGACCCTTTGGTCCACAGGCTGACACTCTATCCACTGAGCCAAACTGGCTAAGGCCATAGGTTTTTGGATTGTTGTATTTTCATTGTGATTCATTTCCAGGATGTTTTTAATTTTTTCTTTGATCTCTTTGATGACCCAATCATTGTTGGATAGCATTCTATTTAACCTCCAAGTGTTTGAATTTTTTTCATTGTTTTTATTGCAGTTGATTTCTAATATTATGCCATTGTGGTCTGAGAAGATGCTTGATATGATTTCAATCTTCTTGAATTTGGTGAGACTTTGCATGTGACCCAATATGTGGTCTATCTTTGAAAATGTCCCATGGGCACTTGAGAAGAATGTATATTTTGTAACTTTGGGGTGAAATGTTCTGAAGATGTCTGTGGAAAGCCACCACTTGCCAATACTGTCAATGCACCAAGGAACACGGAAGGCCGATGGACCTTGGGTGTTAGCAGGGCTGACACTAAACACCTCATCTGTTGAGATAGTGGTGGCTCAAGACAATTCCCTAACCTGATAATCCTTTTACTGTTTACCAAACTTTACCTTTGATATGAGTGTATGCATTGTTAAAGGACAAATGTGTATTCAATTAAATAAATAGTGGACCAGGCCAGAAGTCAGTGTGTTTCTTCAAGAAAGAGGCTCCACCTGGCCTCCAATGCCTTCTAAATTCATATTTCTTGTATAGCATTTTCATTTGTGCATCGGCCCTTCCTTCATATCCGGAACCCTGCTGAGAAGGTCGCAGCATCTCATGCCCCGGACAGAGACTGGAGGAGAAGATTTGCCTAAGCGAAAAACAAAGTGAAAAAGGAAAAGTGGAAATTCACCAGAAAGGTGGGAAGTTCACCTCCCACAAATCCCATGCCAGCTTCAGAGTCATGACTGTAAGTGGATGGAGACATTTTTAATCAGCTATGTTATAATTGGGAAGAATTCGAGTAAAAGGCAAAAACATCATTGTAAATTTTTAGCTTGCATTCTCAAGGATAAAAGAATTAAGGTGTCAAAAGGTACTCTCTTAAATCAGGCTCAGAAAAGGAGTTCCCTTGTCATCATTAACTATGTGGGCTCTTGTTCCAACTGCATTATGCCCACTTCGTATTGGGTATCAAAAGTCTGTAATACCCAAGGCCCCAGATCCTCCACCTCTGGTGTGGGAAGGCTCATCAACTAGAGAAAATGGGGCTAACAATCCTTTTACAAAAGGACTCTTTAATGCTTTGTCTGAAAATTAGCATACAATGCCTTGGGACTGGCAGATTTTAGCTGAAACAACTTTAGATGCCAGTCAGTGCTATGGAGAGCAGAATATGATGAGATCTGTAAACAACAGGCTAAGATCTGGGCCACATCTGGCTGTAAGTCCCAGGCAATGTAAAACATCTGAAAGATCCATGAAAAGAGCTCTGATTTATTAAGTCATATATATGTGTTATGGGTGCTTGTCTGTTGATTGTTGTTCTATCTGTTGTTTTTGTTTGGTTTACTATGTTTATTGTTAGTCTATTAAGCATGTCTTTAATTTATCTTCATAGAAAAGAAACAGTAGGTGGCCAGGCTATTACTAAAT
Source organism: Plecotus auritus (assembly GCF_963455305.1). Taxonomy (NCBI): domain Eukaryota; kingdom Metazoa; phylum Chordata; class Mammalia; order Chiroptera; family Vespertilionidae; genus Plecotus; species Plecotus auritus. The sequence continues at coordinate 117,640,194 of NC_137771.1, forward strand.
TTCCCCAGAGCAAACAGAATATGGGGTTAGGGAGAAAGAATATGAGCAGTAAACATGGCCGATAACACAGGTCCTAGAAAAATTCCCTAGACAAAGGGAGGTAATGAAAAAAGGCCCCAGTCCATTAATTACTAGGTCTCTTAGTGATCCTGTAAAATGGATGCCTGCTCTCTGAAGCATTCTTAAAAGTCTCATTTTTGCCATGTTTTTATTTCCTGGTCTGTCATTTAAAATTTGAATAAATCATTTCTCACAATTTAGGGACACTTCTGGGACTTCTATACCCATGAAGAGAAAAAGCCTAGTTTAAGAGGAAGGCACCCCTCACAATTTTGGGTGGCCTTTTGGGCTAAGCCCATTTCTTCACAGATGCTATAGAATAGGCCCAGAATGTTTTCTTTAGAAGATGGTGAAAAAGACACAAGGAAAATATACAGGCTGTGTTTGGGAAACAAGATTAATGTTTCCATGATAAAGGGTAGTTTTTGAATAATAATGGACCTTCATTTCAAGGTTGCCTCCCAGATCGTGGGGGCACTCCTGTTTTTATAAAGAAAAATAAAATGAAATAGTACTTTAACATTAAAGCCACTGAAAGTCAGTAAGTTATCTCTGTTACAGAATTTGCCAAGGAAAATGCCTTGGGTAATAATAATTGGCTTTAAAATCTCAAAGTTTTTAAGGCAAAATATATACAACTAAAATGAAAGGCATATGGTAAAAAAATCTTTTTCAGTGGTAATTATATATGACTAAACATAGTTTTCTAAAGTCTTTGGTAACAAAACTTTGGAGTTTGCTGAATTAAATAATAAAAATTATTAAATATCTATATATTTTTAAATAATTGGATACTGAAATATTTATCTGAGTTTGCCTCATATGAAAATTCTCTAGGATAGATTTGAATCTATTAATTGAATATGTCTTTATTTGAAATATATCTTTGAAATATGAATATATTACTAATCTGAGAAATGCTAAGTATTTAAATTGTCACATAAAATTTGAGGCTTCTAAGAGTTAAAAGTTCAAATTAAGTTGGGAGAAATGGTTGTGATAATAGAATTCATGAAGTATAGAAATTCATTTTTGAATAAAACAATTCTTGCGTTTTCTCTGAAAAATTAGTAGTTCAAAATATATTATACTCTTTATGCTTATGTGTGTCTGTGTACTACATGTGGTAAAATTTCAACCTAGGATATAATATTTTATTGGCCTGATTAAAAAGGAGTATTAAATCTATGGTCTGAACCAAATTTTTAATGTTAAAACTGGTTTAAATTTAATTGATGTCTTTTAGAATAATTACAAAAAGTATATAATAATCTTTAGGTTATGTATATTTGATAGTCTTTCCAAGTTAAATTTTAAGACTTTACCTGAGAGGTAGCTTTGGGACATTTCAAGGGCCCTGGAATGATTCAAGGATTTATTCTTTCTTCTTAAAAGAAATATTTTTAACTAATTTAGGCCAATCTAATATACTTGAAATCATGTGGAAAGCCTTGTCAAATAAAAATTAATAACTGTGTTCTATTTATATACATATATTTTAAATATTATAGAAGTTTCAGCCTCTAAGGTTGGCAGGACAAGGTTGCTAAATACTTCTTAAGCAAAACCAGAATATTCAGCAGTGGAATTTCAAAACAGTAGCATACATAATGCCATAGATCCCCACCCAGCCTGCTCTACAGATTAGCTGGGGGGTGGAGCAGCATCTGTACTTCATGGGTCAAATGTATAGGTTTACTTACTTTGCTTTTCTAATAAAGGTGCATACTTTATTTACTTAATATGTTAGCTTTTCACAATATAATAAAGGTCTCATATAAACTCATTTATATGTGAAATCAATATTTTATGAGCAACTGGTTCTAGTAAAGTCCAAAGTAAAATTGCATACATATGCAAATGAGCACTAGCCAAAAGGAATGCTGTTTAGAAGTAAATTTAAGCTTAAAAAGGAGAAATTTTAAAAATCTCTTCCACTACTATTTACAAAGTAAACTAAAAGTTATTATTCAAGCATTAAATCTCACCATTAATGAGATGCCATAAGTAAAAAGAAAGTTACTTTTACTTGAGATGTATGCATTGCAGTATTGGCCAGCATGTTTCTCTTCTACCTGTTTTTCTGAAAAGTAACCAAGTTGGTTGTTCTGTTTGAAAGAAAGTAAAAGTCTTTAATGTAGTGATTTATGGAAAGCCCACAGGAAAAGCAGACTTTAGGAATGTTTTCCCAATTAGAGAAGGGACTCCCTAAATGGGGCTTAAAAGATTGCTCCAGAAAAGGTACAGAGAGAAATGCCCTTCAAATATCTAGGTACCAAAATTGAAAATCAATGTATTAGGCCTCAAAAGGTGGAAATATGAAAGGATTGCCTTAAGACCTTAAATGACTTTCAAAAATTATTAGGGGACATTAATTGGTTAAAACCTTATGTAAAAATCTCTATGGGAGAAATGATAAATGTATTCAATATATCTAGGGGTGACTCTAATCTTTCATCACCCCAAACATTAACAGATGAAGGAGTTACAAAAAAATTGATCAGGCAATCTCCTCAGCCCAAGTAGCACAGGTACAGCCTGAATTACCTTTATTAGGACAGATTAATCCTACTGGAAATAGTCCCACTGGAGTTATTTTCCAAAATAAGAACTCTCCAATACTATTGAGTTGGTCCACCTAGGGCATCAATCCCCTAAAACTGTGGTTACATATATGGAACTCATGAATCAATTAATATCTCAACTCAGAAAGCGCTGCAGGCATCTTAGAGGAGACAAACCCCAATGCATCTATCTTCCCGTCACTGGAAAGCAATTACAAATGTTATTTCAGACTGATTTTAATTGGCAGATTGGACCAATGGATATTCAGGGGAACTCAGTTGTCACCTATATTGCATCCCTATTATTATACAAAAAAAAAAAAAATACTAGACAGAAACCTGTTCCTGGAGCATTAACTGTTTTTACTGGTGGTTCATCTAATGGTAAAGCTGATTATCATGCAATGGATTCAGACCAAGTCATCCAGACTAGTCATACTTCTATACAAAGGATTGAATTAGAAGCTATCAAGGCTGCACTACAGAATTTCCAGGAGCCTCTTAATATTATTTCTGATTCTGCCTATGCTGCTGGCCTGGTAAACAAAATTGAGACTGCTCGATTAAAATGGCTCCATGACCAAAGTCTATTTATATTATTTAAACAGGTACAGCAAATTGTACAGCAAAGACAATATCCCTTTTATATTACTCATATCAGGGCTCATACCACCCTGCCTGATCCTTTAACAAAAGGAAATGCATATGCTGATCAATTGGTTGCTTTATTAAAAGAGGCCACAGAATCTCATCAGCTTTTACATCAGCCTGACAAAATGTTGCCTAAACAATTCTCAATCACTCAACAGCAGGCAAAACAGATTATCAGTGAATGTCCCACTTGCATGTTACATCTGCCTCAAGGGCCTAATACAGGAATTAACCCTCAAAAATTGATAAGGGACTATATCTGGCAAATGGATGTATCACACTATGTTCCTTTTGGACACCTTGGGGAATTGCATGTTTCTGTAGGTACCTTTTCAAAGGTCCTATGGGCCACTGCATCTACAGAAGAAATGGAAAAACAGGTCATCAATCATTGTCTAGCTGCTTTTGCCATCATGGGAATTCCAAAAATTATTAAAACTGATAATGGACCTGCATACACAAGCTGTAATTTTGAGCAATTTTGTACAAAAAGGAAAATTCAATACATTATGGGAATACCCTACAATTCCCAAGGACAGGCAATTATAGAACGCCAACATCAGCAGCTAAAATCCCAACTTGAAAAACAAAAAGGAGGAATAGTGATGCTGGAGAATCTCCTGTAGGTAGATTACACCAAGACTTAATTATCTTAACTTTTTTTCACTTGTAATGCTGATGACAAGACACCAATAAAATTATACTGGTGTCATAATAAGCCAAAAGAAAAAAGGCTTGATCAAATGGAGGGATTCTGAGTATGGTTTATGGAAAGGTCTGAACCTTTTATTAACCTTTGGTCGAGGATATGCTTGTGTATTTCCAGAAATCTCCTCCAAACCTGTGTGGATTCCTGCAAGGAACATTGAAGTTCAACATGGATCCGAGAGAGGAACTGACCAGACTAATGAGGATCTTGCACCTTGACCCTCACCCTATATCTGTGGCTGCAGATAATTGACTACTTCAGCCACAGATAGCAGTAGCCCCAAGCAACATGCTGAAGATAAAGAATGGGATGAGAATGAGACAGACAAGAAACAGTCTGGAGATGACCTGGGGGATGGTAAAGTAGACAGTCCAGAACAAGAAACCTGAGAACTCCTGAGAATGTTTTCCTTGCCATGCTAGCAGTCATCAGTTGTACAATGGTGCAGGTTTCCCTGGACAAAGCCAGAGAAGGTCAGACCTGCATTGTCATTGCCCACCATTTGTCCACCATACATAACTCAAATATCATTGCTGTCATGTCACAGGGGACAGTGATTGAGAAGGGGACCCATAAAGAACTGATGGCCCCGAAAGGAGCCTACTACAAATTAGTTCATTAGATGCCTGGCAGCAATTTAAAAGGGATATGAAAGAACCCAATCCTTTTCATTGGATCTCCCTACATCTGCCTCTTAGTATAACCACTCTTGTCTGTCTCATTCTTGTTCTTATATGTTTATTTCTAGTCTGCAGATGTGGAATGAAGAGTCTTAAAAGGACTCAAGCCCTACAGGCAGCATACACTCTTCAAGATTTATTAAGAAAACAAAAAATGGGAAGATGCAGGAAGCCACCGCTTGCCGATACTGTCAGTGCACCAAGGAACATGGAAGGACCATGGACCTTGAGCATTAGCAGGGCTGACACTAAGCACCTCATCTGTTGAGATAGTGGTGACTCAAGGCAATTCCCTAACCTGATAATCCTTCTACTGTTTACCAAACTTTACCTTTGATATGCCTGTATGCATTGCAAAAGGACAAATGTGTATTCAATTAAATAAATAGCGGACCAGGCCAGAAGTCGGTATGTCTCTTCAAGAAAGAGGCTCCACCTGGCCCCAAATGCCTTCTAAATTCATATTTTTTGTATGGCATTTTCAGTTGTGTGTCAGCCCCTCCTTTAGATCCTGAACTCTGCCATGCAGGTCACAGCATTGTCAATTATGTCCACTGATCTAGTGAGTCATTTAGGATTGATATTTCTTTGCTGATTTTTTATCTAGAGGATTTATCCAGTGATGTCTGTGGGGGTATTAAAGTGCCCTACTATGATTGTATTTCTGTCGATCTGTCTCTTGATATCTTCCAGAACATTTTTTTATGTATTTTGGTGCTCCTGCATTGGGTGCATATATGTTTACTAGAGTTATATCCTCTTGTTTTATCGATCCCTTTAGTTTTATGAAGTTGACTTCCTTATCATTTTTTATGGTCTTCACTTTGAGGTCTATCTTGTCAGATATAAGTATTGCTACCCCCAGCTTTTTTTCTTTTTATTTCCACTTGCCTGAAACATATTTTTCCATCCCTTCACTTTCAGTCTGTGTGAGTCTCTTATTCTGAGGTGGGTCTCTTGTAGAAGCATATACATGGGTCATGTTTTCTTATCCATTCAGCCATTCGATGTCATTTGATTGGAGCATTTAGTTCATTTACATTTAAAGTTATTATTGACTAGAGGCCCAGTGCTCGAAATTTGTGCATAGGGGGGGTCCCCTCAGCCCATCCTGAAACCTCTCCAATCCGGGACCCCTTGGGGAATGTCTGACTGCTGGTTTAGGCCTGATCCCAGGGATTGGGCCTAAACCAACAATCGGACATCCCTATCACAATCCTGGACCTCTGGCTTCTAATTGCTTACCTGCCTTCCTGCCTGGTTGTATTTCATTGGCTACTATAAACTGGGATTACCAGTTATCACATCTACTAGAGGCCCAGTGCATGGAACTGCAGGGGGTGTCCCTCAGCCCAGTCTGCACCCTCTCCAGTCTGGAACCCCTCAGGGGATGTCCGACTGCCGGTTTATGCCAGATCCCTATGGCAGTCAGACATCCCTCTCACAATCTGGGACTGCTGGCTCCTAACTTCTTGCCTGTGTGCCTGCCTGATTGCCCCTAACAGCTTCTGCCTGCCAGCCTGATCACCCCATAACCGCTCCCCAGCCGGCATGATTAACACCTAACTGCTCCCTTGACAGCCCGATCACTCCCAACCTTCCTCCCCTGCCAGCCCAGTCACCCCCAACTGCCCTCCCCTGGCAGCCTAATTGCCCTCAATGGCCCCCCCCAACTGCCTGGTCATCCCTAACTGTCCCTCCTGCTGGCCTGATTGCCCCTCACCACCTCTACGTGCCAGCCTGATCACCCCTAATGGCCCCCCTTGCCGGCCTGGTTGCCCCTAACTGCCCCCTCTGCCAGCCTGGTTGGCCCTTACTGCCCACCCCTGTCAGCCTGGTTGCCCCCAATTGCCACCCCTGCTGGCCTGGTCACCCCCAACTACTCCCCTGCCATCCTGGATGCCCCTCATGGCCCCTCCACCAGCCTGGTCACTCCATGCAGCCTGCTTGTTCAGTCGTTTGGTCATCCCTCACTAACCTCCCTGCTGTCCTGGTTGTAGGCAGCCATCTTGTGAGTGTCTGACGGTCAATTTGCATATTACCTCTTTATTATATATGATGGTTACTTGTTTATAGCCATTTTTATTTTTTGTGACTGTGTTCCTTCTTTCCTTTTTTTCTTTTCTTCTTTTTATAACAGTCCCTTTAGCATTTCTTGCAATGCTGGCTTGGTAGTGATATATTCCCTTAGTGTTTTTTTTTGTTGTTGTTTTGTTTTTTTTTATCTGTGAAGCTCCTGATTTCCCCTTCAAACTTGAATTAAGGCTTGCCACATTCTTGGATTCAGTCCCTTGTTTTGTATCACTTTGTATATACTTCCTCCCATTCCTTTCTGGCCTGGTGTGTTTCTGTTGATTAATCATTTGATAATCTAATGGGAGATCCCTTGTAGATAACTTTCTGTCTCTCTCTTGCAGCCTTTAATATTATCTCATATTACAATGTTTGCCATTGTAATTATGATGTTCTTTGTGTGGGTCTTTTTTCTTCATCTTGTTTGGCACTGTCTGTACTTGTGCGACTTTTTTCTTCCCCACATCAGGGAACTTTTCTGACATTTCTTCAAATACATTTTCTAACCCTTGCTCCTTTTCTTGTATTCTGGAACCCCTATTATATGTATGTTGATTCGTTTCATTGTGTCCAAAAGCTCCCTTAGGCTCTCCTTCTGTCTCTTGATTTTTTTCTCCAATTGCAATTCACATTGGGTGTGTTTTGCTTCCCTGTCTTCTAATTCCCTAATTTGGTCCTCTGCTTCTCCTAGTCTACTGTTGAAAGCCTCCATAGTGTTTTTTATTTAGTTATATCACTCTTTATTTATTCCTGATTCTTACATAGGTTGTTGATTTTCTCATCCATCAGGTTTATGAACTGTGTGACCCTTATTCTGATTTTTTCTGACATATTGCATGCCTCTATTTCATTTAGTTAATTTTCTGGCAATTCCTCCTTTTCTTTCATTTGTGTGTTGCTCTGCTGTATCCCCATTTTTGCTCTCACTGAAGGATCTAGGTGTCGAGTTGCATGAGGCCTGTGGCAGCAGCGGTGGGCTTGGTGGAAGGGTATGTTGTTGCTGGCAGTGGCTGCTCCTCAGGCAGTCATGGGTGATGGCTGCTTGTGGGGCTGCTCCTTGCACGGTCGCAGGGTGGATGCTCCTTGCTTGGTTGTGGGCTGCTGCTCCTCATGTGGTCACAGGCAGTGGCTGCTCCTCATGCTTTCACAGGTGGAAACTGCTCCTTGGCAGTCATGGGTCACCCATAACTGTCCTCCCTTGCCAGCCTGGTCGCCCATAACTGCCCTCCCCTGCTGGCCTGGTCACCCCCAACTGCCCTCCCCTGCAGGCCTGGTCACCCCCAACTGCCCTCCCCTGACAACCCAGTCACCCCCAAATGCCTTCCCCTGCATATTCCCTCTTTATTAGATAGGGTTTTTTCTTTAACATATTGGACAGCCCTAACTGGTTTGGCTAGGTGGATGGAGCATCGGCCTGCAGACTCAAGGGTCCCAGGTTCGATTCTGGTCAAGGGCATGTACCTTGTTTGGGGACACATACCCAGTGGGGAGTGTGCAGGAGGCAGCTGATCGATGTTTCTAGTTCTCTATCCCTTCCCCTTCCTTTCTGTAAAAAAGAAATAAAATATGTTTTTTTAAAAAAGAAACATTTAAGATTCCTCCATATCTGCCTGGCTGGTGTGACTCAGTGGTTGAGACACCAGGCTGCCACCGCTGGCAGGGGGATTGCACCATGGAGGTGCGTGCCCCTGCCAGGCTGAGACCCCAGCCCAGGCTGCTGCCACTGGCAGGGGGATCATGCCGTGGGGGTGCGCGCCCCTGCCGGGCTGAGACCCCAGCCCAGGCTGCCACTGCTGGAAGGGGGATCACGCTGTGGGGAGTGAATTTGTTTTTGTTTTTTATAAAGGGTCAGGAGGGCCTCTGGGCAGCATTCCGCCAGGCTGCTTACTCTGCAGGCTCTCAGCAGCAGCCCTCCCTGAGGGACTGCGGGACTCTGGCGGGGCTGAGAGGACTGGACGCCACCATCTTGTGGCTATGGGTGCCACCATTTTTGTCATGGAGTGACGGTTAATTTGCATATTACTCTTTTATTAGGTAGAATATTTTTTTCACAGATCTATACTAATAAATGGATAATATGCTAATTAGACAGGATAGACTGGATGTCTTCCGGACATCATTCTGGACTTCCTTCCTCACAAACCTTGGGGTGTGGCCAGCCTGCAATCTGCCCAAGGCCCCTCGCCCAGTCTGGCCCTGTCCCTGAGTGGGGACCCTCAACCCAGTGGGGGCATGGCCTGCCTGAAAACTTCCCGCGGCCCCTAGCCCAGGCCAGCCCTGCAGCCAGTGGGAAACCCCCACCCCAGTCGGGGGCGTGGATGGCCTGAAAACCTCCAGAGGCCTCTTATCCAGGCTGGCCATGCCCCCAGTGGGGACCCCAGCAGGGATTGGGGGTATGGCCAACCTGAAATCCCTGTGGCCCCTCACCCAGGCCAGCCCTGCCCCCAAAAATGGACCCCCCACCCTGATCCAGGGCCCTTTTAGGAAGGCCAGCTGGCCCCCACCCATGCACCATGCCTCTATCCTACATAATAAAAGGGTAATATGAAAATTGACCCTAATTGGCAGAACAACCAGAACGACCATTGGACCAGTCATTATGAGGCGCACTGACCACCTCTTGGTTGCTTTCCTCAGCCAGCAGGCTCTGATCACCTGATGGCCACCCACGGTGTGGGTAGGGCCAGCAAGCGGGCGGGAACAACTGACCTCTCGGTCCCTTCCCCTGGCCGTCAGGCACCAATCACCCAATGGTGAACAGGGGACCGGGGGTGTGTGGTGGGGGGGATGTGGTTGGCTATGGTCATCTTGGGAAGATGGCCCTAATCACAGGCCAGACCTAGGGACCATACCCGCTCATGAATTTCGTGTGCCAGGCCTCTAGTCTGAATATATAAAAACCCAGGGTCTGTAACATCCAAAACAACTGAAGGCTTGCCCAACCAGAAGTCAGTGCTGGGTTGCCATGGAGACCCAGCACTGACTGCCACAGCTTCAGGCATCCCGACCCAGCACTGACTACCAAGGGGACTGCGGATCAGGCCCGGAGAGATGCCCAGAGAGAGAGGCAGGGTCTGATCTGCATCCTCCATGGCTGCTTTGATCAGCTCTTGCCTCTCTCTTTCACTCCAGGTCTTGCCAGCAGCTGCACCTCTCTTTCTCTTGGGCCTCCACTGGGGCTGCTGATCATCCCCGCCTCTCTGATCAGGCACGTTGATAGGCCCAGAGATGCTGACTTGCATTGAAACTGACCAATCAGAACCAAATCTGGGTGAACTGCAAAGAAAGAACCTAAGATGGGGACTGAGGAGGGGTTTTAAGGGCAACAGCTGTTTGGTGTAAGGTGTAAGAAATCGGTTCAAATTTTTAATGACTGGTTTGGCAGTATAGTGTATATGGCTGTCTATCAGACCAGATATAGGGATTATGTATTTTTGTCTGCCAAGAGCATCTCCTCCTGATGAAAAAGGCTTTCCCCTACCATTTAAGCAATTCATCCTATATAATCTATCTATGCTAATAAAAGGATAACATGCTAATTAGACCAGGTCAACCGGCCATCTTCTGGACATCTGACTTCCTTCCAGATAAACCCATGGTGGTGGGGGCCGAGGCAGAGGCTGTTAGGGGCGATCAGGCTGGCAGGGGAGGGCAGTTTGGGGCAAGATCAGGTCAGCAGGGGAGGACTATTGGGGGTGAGATCAAGCTGGCAGTGGAGGGCAGTTAGGGGCAATTAGGCCAGCAGAGGAGGGCCATTGGGGATGATCAGGCAGGCAGGCAGAGGGGTTAGGGGCAATCAGACAGGCAGGCAGAGGCAGTTAGAGGCAATCAGGCAGGCAGGCAGGTGAGTGGTTAGGAGCCAGCATTCCCAGATTGCAAGAGGGATGTCTAACCACCAATAAACTGGTGGTTGGCCAACCCCCAAGAGGTCCCTGATTGGAGAGGGTGCAGGCTGGACTGAGGGAATCCCCCCATGCACAAATTTCATGCACTGGGCCACTAGTCTATATAATAAAAGCCTAAGCGACCATTATGACAGAATGAACAGAACAACCAGTTGCTATTATGCGCATTGACTATGAGAGGGCAGATGCTCAATGCAGAAGCTTCCCCCTGGTGGTCAGTGTGCTCCTACAGGGAACACTGCTCAGAAAAAAAAAAACGGGATCACAGCTGGCAAGTGCAGAGGCAGTGGCAGAAGCCTCTCCCAACTCCACAGCAGCACTAAGGAGCAGCAAGCAGATGGGCATTAAGGAGCAAGGGGTCCCAGATTGCGAGAGGGATATATGACTGCCAGCTTAGGCCCGATCCCCCAGGGATAAGCTGGCAGATGGAAATCCCCTGATTGGTCCCAGACTGTGAGAGGGCGAAGGCCAGGCTAAGGGACTCTCCTCACCTCCAAAGTACAAATTTTGTGCACCAGGCCTCTAATATATATATATATTTTTTTTCTTTTACAAACACACACACAAAAGTATAAAATCACTTAAGTCATAGGTAGAGCTAAAGTATATCCTGAACCTTTTATAGTATACTGGAGGCCTGGTGCACGAAATTTGTTCACAGGAGGGGGTGTCCCTCAACCCGGCCTGCACCCTCTCCAATCTGGGACCCCTGGGGGGATGTCTGACTGCCGGTTTAGGACATCCCTAAACCGGCAGTCAGACATCCTTCTCACAATCCGGGACTGCTGGCTCCTAACCGCTTGCCTGCCTTCCTGCCCGATTTCCCCTAACCACTTCTGCCTGCCAGCCTGATTGCCCCCTAACCAATCCCCTGCCAGCCTGATTGATGCCTAAATGTTCCCTTGCTGACCTGATCACCACCAACTGCCCTCCCCTGCCAGCCCAATCACCCCCAACTGCCCTCCCCTGCTGGCCTGATCACCCACAACTGCCCTCCCCTGCCAGCCATCTTGTGTCAGCCATATTGTGGTAGCCATCTGTGATGACATGAGGGCGGCCATTTTGTGGTGGCCATCTTGTGATGTCGCGCAAGGGCATGATGCCACTTAGGCTTTTATTATATAGGATTAGAGGCCCAGTGCATGAAATTCGTGCACTCGGGAGTTGTCCTTCAGTCCGGCCTGCATCCTCTCCAATCTGGGACCCCTTTGGGGATGTCCGAGTGCCAGTTTAGGCCTGATCCCACAATCTGGAACTGCTGACTCCTAACCACTCACCTGCCTGCCAGCCTGATCGCCCCCTAACCACTCCCCTGCTGTCCTGATTGACACCTAACTGCTCCCCTGCTGGCCCAATCACCCCCAACTTTCCTCCCCTGCTGGGCCAGTTGCCCCCATTTGCCCTCCTCTTCTGGCCTTTTCTACCCCAACTGCCCTCCCCTGCCGGCCATCTTGTGCCGACCATCTTGTCGGGGTGGCCATCTTGTGGCAGCCATCTTGTGATGACGTTAGGGCGTGAGGGCACAAGGGCCACCTAGGCTTTTATTAGTATAATTCCTAGTTTTTTGCTTGCAGGGCTATTGGTAAGAACTTTTTAGAATTAAAAAATAGCTCAAAATATTACACATCTATGAAAATTCTTAAAGAGAGGAAACTTTCCATTAGCAAAAGCATTTCTTATGGGGGCAGGAATTACAGTTCTCCTTCCCCAATAAAATTTTGGAAGCCATTGGAACTTCCAAACCTCAAGTGAGACAGCTAAGAAGACTAGTTTCTTTGCTACTGTAAGAAGATATTGATGAAAGATAACATCAGCATACTCTGAAACATTATCATCAATGAAACTTTTTCCCCAAGAAAAATAGAAATATAGATGAATTAGGATTACTTTATATATCATATTTTACATTGTGAATTGTTTTAGGTGACTAAGCTGAATGGTAGATGACAGTAAGCCATTTGACATATAATCCATTTCATTTAAAGGATCACTAGCTATATTTAATGACATCCAAAAATAAGCTCTTCAGATACTGAAATGCTAGGCTGGGAAGGCAGGCAGGGGAAGCACAAAAGTTATTCTAGTTTTATTTCATTTTCTTGAGGGCAAAAGCAGCTTTTCATTCACAATAAGAAACTGACCCCCAAAGTGACAGAAGGTAAGAAACTATGCCAGGTCTGCGGAACCCTAGTTGACAATTGATATCTATCCTCAATAGTAGCAAATTGTTTCCTTCTATAAACATTCAAGGAAGAGCATCTGCCTCTTTTAAAACTAGAAACTATAGTAGTTAGTGATTTATCTAAATGATGTGAAGGAGTTTTGTGTAGCAAAGTATAAGCAGACCAGACACTTGATTTTGCACAAACAGTTCTTAGTGATTGCATAATGCATGTTTTTCAAAGGACCTGGGACTCACCAGGGACCTGTTTTTTTTTAAAACATTTCCAACACCCATTGTAATTTGGCCTTTTTATTCAATAGTAGCTGAAGTGCACTAACAATGTCAAACTGCATAAGAACATGAAGTGCTGAAACTCTGTCATATTTTTATCTTAAATTAGCATATTAGTATATATTTTTCCTTTTTATTTCAGGGGCAAAAATACCCACACAAATAACATCTGTCAAAAAGCTACCTATAGTAATTAGGTGGCTATTGCACAGTTGGGTGGTTTGGCTGGAGTAGTTATATGATATTTTAAAAAACAGTTCTTCATCAGGATAAAGCTCTCTGTTCCAACACTGTTCCTATTGCCTTTCCTCCTTTCTAGAGTTCCTGCATTCTAACCAGCAAGATCGCTGGTTTACTCACGTGGAACCCATTTGGCCTTATTGAGGTGGTAGCTGAATCTCAGCATCAGTAATTAGTAGTGGGACACAATGTAGAGACATGGCTTGCCAAAGAGTGTCATGTCAGAATCCCTATAGTATCTTGCCAAGCTGCACCTACAGACATCTGTCACTGGAGATTTGCACTGCTTCCCCTAGCATGTGGGAATGGAAAAAAATGGCACTTCCTATCAGTTGAAAATCAGTGCCACAGTGAGCCATGGTTTTTACTAAACTATATAGTATCACTTAGGTATTGCTCTTTAAAGTTGGTACTGCTCTTTAAATCCCACCCACTCAGAGATATTCTTATGGCTCTGTCCCCCTTCAAGCACCATGCCTGGTATACATCAGAAATGCTGCTAAATAAATGAATAAATAAATGCAAGATTTTACCATAAACTGAAAACATAAACATTTGATTTACCATCTAAAATTCTTAAAATCACTGTGAGACACGTGATTTCATAATAAACACTGTTCCTAAACAAAACCATCTGAGATCTCCATTAGTGAACTGGTAAAATGAACATTAATTCTTTGACCTCTCAATTTGAATAGGACTCAATTTAATCAAAGGTAATAATCTTGTTGGGGGAATAAGATAGTTGCTTTTTCCATTGAAGGGAAGATCAATTCACAAGATGCTCAGATGTGATCCTTTAATGGATCCACAATAGCTCTGGAAAATTTAGAGCCTCAAGAAGAGTGGAAAGGACTACTATTCTTCGACAATCCATGCTCCCGCTACCAGCTGCCATACCTCTTCCACTCTAATGTCAGCCTCTAATTAAACTAATCAGCGAGAAGTCAACATGGCTTAAGGAACAAGTTGTTTCTGATGTCTGAGATAGTTAGCTGTCCCCACACCTGTTAGTCCTCTTTTCTATAATTTAAACTGCTTCTTAGAGTGGCTGCCCAGCCAGAGACTACATTTCCTACCTCTTCTTGCATCTAGGTGGGGCCCATGTGACTAGTTCTTGCCAATGGGCTGTCCACGAAAGTGAGATGGGTCACTTCTGAGCCAAGATGTTTGAGGAAGTAAATGTTTCTTCTCCTCACTTCCTCTTTTCTCTTTCTCCAGCTGGATGAAAAAAAAAAAAAAGGATGACAGACCCACAAGATGGAAGGAGCCTGGATCCTTGAATCACTGCATGGGCATAAAAAGGCACGTCTGGTCAGGAATACTCTCACTGGCTCCTTACATGAATAAGAACTAAGCCTGCATACTGTTAAGCCACTGAAATTTGGAGATTTATTTATAACAGCAGTATGAATTATTCTAATGCACACACCCCCCTCCCATGTCATGCTTCCACAATAACAACCTGTTGCCATGTCCCAGACTGACCATGCACTTTCGTGCTTCCATGTGTTTCCACATGCTGATTCTTCTGCTTATAACACCGAATTTCACTCTCCTTTCTGGCCCTTTGTCCTTGATTAATTACTATTAATTCTTAAACCCAGCTCCTAAGCTTCTGTGGAGCATTATTCTGCCAATAGGCTCCATTCCTTCTATGTACTTCCCTAGTTTGTACACAACACTTTTGCACATCACAATATTTTAGAAACCTCTGTTTATAAATATGTTAATCTTACAACATAAACATTTGTCACGTTTCTGTACTCTGAAGCTCCTAGCAGAGTGGTGCTGCGTAAGACTGATTTATGACTATATTTTAGGTTCCTAATTGAGATGGATTATTTTAAATTAATCGGATCCACAGAGGGCCAGAAAGGGATATGCTAACCACAGGAAGATGGGGACAGCAATGAAGGGAAGGAATCCTATTTAGTGTGTGCTACTGTTTACTCACTAAATGAGTAATAGCAACACAAGCTTGCATATGAGAAAAACATGTGCATTTCTATAGATTTCTAAATTTGGCAGAAGTTCAAGGGAAACATAGATCCTGATAGCCTAGGTCAGTGGTCAGCAAACTCATTAGTCAACAGAGCCAAATATCAACAGTACAATGATTGAAATTTCTTTTGAGAGCCAAATTTTTTAAACTTAAACTTCTTCTAACGCCACTTCTTCAAAATAGACTCGCCCAGGCCGTGGTATTTTGTGGAAGAGCCACATTCAAGGGGCCAAAGTGCCGCATGTGGCTTGCGAGCCGCAGTTTGCCGACCACAAGCCTAGGTTAAGACAGATGATGGTTCAACATAAAAACATTATGGCTTGCATGCATTGTTTGTGTTTTATATAAATGGATTTTATGCTAAAAGGCATAATTCCATTCTTTGCAGGAACTTTTGTGACCATTAAATGAGATAATAAATATAAAAGCAACTAAAATACGGTCTGGAATGTACTGAGTATTCAATAAACGTTGGGTAAATTCACCTACAGAATAATGTTACTGACCAAGGACAATAACTATTTTTAAGTCGAATTCATGTAGTTTTATATCCTAATTGTTGCATGAGTTTTTTATTCTTCTTTCTTGAGGCATGGCTGAGAGATGAGAGTGGAAGGAGAATATGAGGCACTGTGGGTAGTCATCAGGCATGAGGTGAGGGAGCCTGTTTACAAGCTTCTCTACACCTTTCACTTGGTGCAAATTTGAGGCAGTTTGTTTCTCAATTTAAAAAAATAATCTGTGGTTGATTTTTTCTTTTTAAATTATATTTTATTCTAGTGACTAGTTTTATGCTGGTCCCCAAAAATGTACATTATTAAAAAAATGCAAAACCTCATTTGATAAGCCTGTTCCATTATGCTCATGGCTGTCAGCTTTATTCTATTGAATTCAAATTTGCCTGTGGCAGTGCTCCACATCTAATTTGTGACTTTCAAAGGTGAACCTTGCCTCATTTTCCTTTGCCTCTGCTTCATTTATCTCAATGAAAACAGTTTCTCTTAATGCATAGGTTTGCTTCATAAGCCATTAATACCACAGATGGGCCCTGAAATGCTCATAAAAAGAAGCATCACAATAAATAGTTATTGTTGTTTCACCAAGACACACAAACCTGAATAGCTTTAATATGGCTGGCTACTTGGTTTCTTTTTTAATAGAGCTTATTTACCTGATTTCATTTTCTCAAATAATTGCTCTTCCTCTGAGGGTTATGTGAGGGGAAGGGGCAGCTGAAGGGAGGAAGGGATATTGAAATACGTGAGACTCAGGCTGGTGGTACATTTAAACTGATTAGAAGACTGAAATGAAATGAGGGTCAAGTGTTTCATGCTTAAATGGCTGAACTTGTGTGGAATTTATCTAACTCAGAAAAATATGTGTGTTAAGCACAGCATTTCATCAACACAGCTTTGAGAAAAACAATTTTTGGCTTACTAAATTTCACAGAGAATAATTCTCAGAGGAAAAAACAAATCATAGGGAAGTTACTGGTATTTCTTTAGCTTCTATATTCTTTGTGGTTGGTGCCCAATATATATTAAAATTATATTTACATTCCAAATGGCTTCCACTATCTGACAAGTTACATTTGCTCAATTTTGAAAATTTCTTAAGAACTATTTAAAATAATACATTTCTTTAAACAACATGCCATGAATTCAAAAGTTCTGCTCTCGTTGGCAGAACCCTGTGAGAGAACCTCACTAGACATATAGTCCCTGAGGTCCAGAGCTCATGGGCTGTTGGAAAAAATCACATGGCAGCATGCCAGGGACCCAAAAACAGGAAAGTCAGCCTAGGGTGGCAATCTAAGGGGCTTTCTTGGGTGAGCTGGCAATTGAAGTGGGTTTAAAGAATGTGAGGACACATAGGAAGTAGTGGGAACAAAGGCAAGAGGAGAAAGGGATTCTGTCAGAGGGTAAAACATGAATTAATTTTCCCAGGTATGACAGAGCAACATGCACACAGAATTTGCAACTATTTCTATATCACTAGAACATGTTTTAACATCCTTTACTGGATGAAGTTGTTTTTAGTACTCATATCTTTTCCGCTACTAGTTCTTTAGCAGATGGTTTATTTAGGCAAACCATGAAATTTAAGCACATATAATTTTGAGTATGGAAACATAGAATACTCTTTCTAATACCCCATTGTTACAAAAGAAAACACGGAACATATAACAACATTTGTATTTAGTGCATGTACATATATATGACTCTGAAGCATCTGATCAATTATGAAAACAATAAAAAGAAGCACACTGCAAAAATTAGATTTCCATTTTTTTAAAAATTGATCATCAAAAGTAAGTAATTTTTTTTCTTGGAAGCAATTTACTTGTCTTTATGTAATTAAGTGAGAACTTGGGATGAGTGAAAAATATTTAAGAGAAGGATGAGTTTACAGACAGTTATTTGAGGAAACAGTAAATAAAAGTAAATTTAATCTATTTAAGCTTAAATTTAAGAAACCCCTGGTGCACCATTTGAACCAAATGAAAATTACCTCCTATAGATTCCTCTAGATATTTCCCTGGAAATGGCAACTCCTGCAATACTAAGAGATATGACAAATATTGGGGAAGCATACCCCTACTACAGAGAAAATGTAGTTTGTATTTCCATAGAGCTTTCCATGCTGATTGTATAGTATGTATTTGTTAACGGAAGAGATTCATTTCTTATTTTCTCATTTTTAACCCACTCAGTTTCTGGAGTTATATGCATTTTGCATTTATTCCAATTCCTAGGAAGTGATTGTATGTGGCTCTTCTAATTAAAGCTTCCTAAATTGAAGAAGAAAATAATTTCTATTTTGTCAGAGGAGTTGAGTCTACAGAGGATTCTAGTTTTATAGGTAAAACATAGTGCTACAAACAGCATTAATTTCGCAAACGCAAATTTCAAGAATCTCATTTCTCACACCATAAAAATGTTGGGTGAGCTGTAACAAACTTGGAAAATTCTTTTATGATGAATTGTGATAGGCAATCTACTTAACAGACTTCAGTAAACATTCCATATACATCGATGTTGATTCCATAATCTATACTAATAATAGACAAATATGTAAATTGACCATACCTCTGCAACACCCACAGCCAATCAGGAGTGAGTATGCAAATTAACCCAACAAAGATGGTGGGCCTGTGGGTAGCACGCACGCGCGCAGGTGCTGAGCGGCCGGGGGTGGGGCGGGACACCCACCTGCCTGCTGCATAGCCAGGGCAATGCGGCAGGCATCCCCAGGACCCCACCCGCTCCAAGCCTGTGGCCAGCGCACACGCCAGCACCAAGCGACCGGGGTCCCGGGGTCCCGGGGTCCCGGGAATGCCACTGGAGTGTCCGGTTCTGTCAGCCTGGCCTGGGGGCAGCTGGATTTCGCAGTCCTTTTGGTTTTTGCAGCTCCTGGACTGGAAGCGGAAACCAAGAGCATGGGGAACACCAGAAATTCTGGGAAACATAGTTCTGGTGGCAGCCCCTGGACTGGAAGCAGAAGCCCAGAGCGTGGGGAGCACCAGGACTGCTAGGAATCATAGTTCTGGTGGCAGATGCGTTGTGGGATCTCCTAGACACTAGAGCAAAGTGAGCCTGGAGCAAGTTACTGTTGCAGGTGGGGGATGCTGGAACAAGTTACTGTTGCGGGTGGGGGATGGAGGGAAAGCAAAGGTGAGAGACATAAGAGTATCAAGGAAAAATTAAAAGGAATATATCCTGCAACTTCTAGGAAATCTCCACCAATGGAGCAAAAAAAAAAACAAAACCTCTATTATTTTGTGAGCACCAAACCATACTGGGTTGCGGTCTCAGACAATTCGCTCATATGATTGCAAAAACAGACAGAAACTCCCAGATTGAAGAGGGCTCCCCTGAGGGCTCCCAGATTGGAGAGGGTGCAGGTTGGGCTGAGGGACCCAGCGCCCCCCCCCCCCCCCCCCGTGCATGAATTTCATGCACCAGGCCCCTAGTTTGATTATAAACTCCTTGAAGGCAGGAGTTACTGTGCCAAGTACCATCTCATAAACTGACTTTTTCTCTGGAAGAATACATCTTTTTAATTTTTGTATTTGTCAACAAATTCTGGTTACTGTCCAATTTTTTAAGAGTGTATGTTTTTATAATTATTTAAGGTTCACAACAAAATTGAGAAGGTACAGAGAGTTTCCATATACCTCCTGCCCTCACACATGTACAGCCTCCTTCATAGCAACATTCCCACCTGGGTGATACATATATTACAACTAGAGGCCCATTGCATGATATTCGTGCAAGAATAGGCCTTCCTTCCCCTGGCTTTGCTCCCGGCCACCCAAGAGCCTGCAAGTCCTCACTCCCAGCCAGAGCACTGCTCCTGTAGCTCCCTCCACTGCCCTCCCCCTCATAGCAGGCATCCCACCCCTCCCAGCCACTCTGCACCTGCATATGCAAATTAACCCGCCATCTTTGTTGGATTCATTTGCATACTCACTCCTGATTGGCTGTGGGCGTAGCAGAGGTACGGTCAATTTACATGTTTGTCTATTATTAGGTAAGATTTGTGGACCTAAACTGACACATCATAATGACCCAAAGTCCATAGTTTACATTAGGGTTCATTATTGGTGTCCTATCTTCTATGGGTTAGGACAAATGTATAGTAACATGTAACCATCATTACAATATCCTACATAGTATTCTCACTGCCCTACAAATCCTTTGTGCTCCACATATTCATCTCTCTCCCCTGCCCCCCAAACATTGGCAACCACAGATCTTATTACTGTCTCCATAGTTTTGCGTTTTTCAGAATGTTAAATAGTTGGATTCATATAATATGTAGTTTTTTCAGATTGGCTTCTTTCTACTAGTAATATGCATTTAAGGTTCTTCTATGTCTTTTGATGGCTTGATAGCTTATTTTTTTTAGCACTGAATAATATTCCTTTATATGGATGTGTCACAATTTATATATACATTCACCAACTGAAAGACATTTTTTTTTGCTCCCAATTTTTGGCAATTATGAACAAAGCTGCTGTAAACATTTGTGTGTGGGTTTTTATGTGGACATAAGTTTTCAACTCATTTGGGTAAATACCAAGTACCACCATCACTGAATTGTATGGTAATAGTATGTCTAATTTTGTAAGAAACTGCCAGACTGTTTCTCAAAGTAGTTGTACCATGTTGCTCATCTTCTACGGTCTCTGAGCAACCAAAGTATTTGTGGGCAAGATATTGGTGTTGCAGAAAAGTTTTTATTCCCACTAAATCTAAAGCTGATCCACAGGACTGGCTGCACAGCCCCTCCCGAACTCCTTCTCAATTCAGACAATTCAGAAAGAAACTCCCAGGCAAACACTTTTTACTTATCCCCTCACAGCTGGAGGTACTCATTCCTCCCCTAAATTTCATACCAACTCTGCACTCTTGGTTCTCTCTCACTTGCACATGCTCACTTCCTCCACCCTAGGGATGGTAGTGTTCATGTATGGGAATTACTGCCCTCTCAATCCCTTGTGTCATTTTCCATTCTAGGATTTGTCTCTAGTCCAAGATTAACCTGAAAATTTAATTTGTTTTCCTAAAAAACATTGCACATGGTTGAAATTCAGTCTTAAAGTCAAGGGGTCTGGAATTAGCTACTTTGTCTTGTGTACACTTTTCTTTATTTCCCTCAACACTCTCAAGTAAAAAGTGCAAAACAGAACACTTTACTGGCTATGAGAGCAGCAAATGTCCTGGAACCAGCTTGATCATCTGCACCAAGAGTTCCCAGGACAATGGTTTATCTCAGGTACAGCTGACCACTCCTGAAAGGCCTGATCCTTCTCTCCTCTCATCAGACACCGGTAGATAGCTGGGAATACCTTTTGGGAAACAGCAGCAGTAAAAGCCTTCATGTCTCACACCATTCCCTTCCTAATCTCTATCCTGCTCTGCCCTCTTACCCCACAGAGTCACTTTACCCCAGATCTTCCTACTGTGCCCTCTTGGAACACCTGTGGAGTCATAAACAGAGTGTCCTCTGTCCTAGGTTCTTAACTAAACATTTCATCTCCCACCTTCCTGTATGGAAATTGGATTTTCTCATCAGACATCATGTTCCCTGTGGCTTCACAGGAGGAGACAGCACCAGCTCACTTCTCCAGACCTCCACACCTCTCTTTGACTTTCACAGTAATGTCTTCCTCTTTGAGGTTTTTCCTCTTTGACAGTATCCTCCACATCTCTTGGAAAACATTATGGTACCCATCCTTTTGCATTTCTCCACCCCAAGACCTGATGTCATCCTGAGTGATATCAATGTCCACAAGAACTACACAACACCTTGACCTCTTTCCTTGATCTTCTCATTGGCAGGGACCCACATATCCAGTCCCCTCACAGAAATCTTGGACTCTAAACAGGTACCTCCAAGAACTAATGAAAACCTCATGCTTTGGCACCGCCACATTTGCTCCTGCTAGCTCTCTGTTGTAGTTACTCCTTTTCATATTCCTTAATTTCTGGGTCCTCCAGTCCCACAACCCCTCCACCTTATTCCAAGCCATAAATCCCTCCTTCTTTCATTGTTTTCTTCTCAAAATTAGCCTTAATACTTCAGTTCTTCAACAATCACCTGCTAATATTCTCAACTCCCTTAAACATCATCTCTCCATAGCACCCAGGTGGCAAAAAAAAACAAACAGATTTATTTTTATATTTTTATTGTTTTATTCCAATATTTAACTTGGGATACAACATGATATACTTATCTTGTTTGTTATTTAACTGCTAGGTTTTATTATAGTTTACTAATGTTTATGTTATTTTTCCATTTATTATGTATTAAAATTTTCTTAACTCTGTTCTGTGTAAAATACCATGTACTTGAAAATGCTGTTGCAGAGCAGACAGTGGAGATATACAAGTAAGATAGTTTGCAGCCAAATTGCTAGCCTAGCCAAGGATTCTGAACTATGCACTTCCCTTGCTTGCAGCATGGGAAAAAATAGTCATATTTTAAACTATACATTTATAATATTTTACTTCTCATTTCTTTTTATAAATGAAGCGAGGAGTTGAGGGTGAGAATGAAAGAATTGGGTAGGAGTCAATTGCAAGAAAAGTCATCTGCTTTGTGTCCCTACCTTCACCCCATCAGCCCCACTTGATACAGGTTTCTATTCAGGGCCACCACAAATGGTTGTGTAAGTTGCACCTTGCAAAAAGGCACCTGTCAAAGTGGTGAGTAGGGGCTAGAATTAAGTGTGCATGCTCTGCTCTCTGACCTGTGTCCTCTGAGTTGGAGGAAGAAGTGCCTTTTCTTATTTCATATAAAGACATAACATAAAGTATCCTTTCCCATCCTCTCCAGTGCTGAACCTCCAACTTAAAAACAAGCAAGACAAATTAATTCAGTCAAACTACTGCTGATGTCTTCCTCTTCTCCCCTTTCTCCACTCCTTTTACTCCAGAAAAAAATTACCAAAAGAGGGGACTATGTTTAGTGTCTGGAGTCAGACATACCTGAATTTAATTCCAGCTCTAGTGCTTATGCACTAGGACCTTGTACAAATCACTTGACCACTTTGAACCTCAGTTTTCTCATCTGTAAAATGAATGAGTACCATTTATAAAGATAAAAGGAGATTAAGGAAGTGAGGCCCCTAGTACAGTGCTTGGCATATAACAGGTACCTAATAAATATTTGCACTTAATTAACAAGCAAGCAAGATGGATGGATGGATGGATGGATGGATGGATGGATGGATGGACCAATGAATAAATGGATCAATGAATAAATGGATGGGTGGATGAATGGATTAATTAAGCAAGAGATAGTTTTGGATATTGCCAGTCACTCTGCCTTTAAGAAGTGAATGACATATTTCTGCATCACCAAAGTAATGACATTTCAGGAGAGACTCCTAAAAAACAATAAGGGAGACATTTTTTATAAATGGCATTTATTTCTGAAATTTATTTATTTTGCTTGGCCAAGGCAGGATTACTGCTGGATAAGAAATTATCTATATCATGGGGAATTGCCAATCATTCAAGTCTCTAAAATTTACACGTAAACTCAAAGATTTTATATATTTCATGAAAAAAAGTCAACTGCTAGTATTGTAGGTGGCTCAATTTTATTAACAACTGTTTACAGTGACATCCTAGTTATAAAAAACACTACTTATTCCATTTACAGATATATAGATGGGGAGAGCAAAATGATATGAATTAGTTACTAGCAGAACATTAATAAATGAGTTAAGTAATTAAAGAGAGAAAAAAACTCTTCATGTTTCATACTTATTTCTATAAAGGACTTTTACGATTGTTTATTCATTGAATTTTAAGTGCTGACCAAGTATAGATGATTAAGTTCCTGAATAAAAATATAGCAAAGGCAAGGGATGGGATTACAGCAAAAATTTGTTTTAACTATGAAATAATTAGTACAATATTTAGATGTTTGGTTTTAACAAGTCTCTCCCTCCTTGTCACATACACACACACACACACACACACACACAGATATGCATGTACATAGACATACAACTATACATGAGGAACAAAGGGAAAAAATTGAAAAACAGACTCTACTTTCTAAAGTAATGTAATATAACAGTTAATATGATTAAAATACCTTATCAATAAAAAGAGAGTGAGTTCACTTCAACTAACCATCTACAAAATGACATGTTGGTGTTTGTCTCTATTTAATAAATACAGTCAAAACCAAGATCTGGTGTTCTGCATTACAGAACTAGACACACACCTAATCCAGAAGCTGAGGAAGCAGAAAGAGGACTGAGAGGAAGAGAAAGCAGCAGCAGGCCTGGTTGCTGTCCCATACTAGCACCAACAACAGTAGTGAGCTGCATAGCACCTGCATGGACCTTCTGAATGCATAAACAATATAGAAGCTGCTGCTTTTCCAGCCCCAAATCTTGCAAAAAACAAACAACAACAACAACAAAAAACTCTCTTGTGCCCCACCTCAATTGAAAATATATAGTGAAGGGAATTCTGAGAAATGAAGTTGAGTCTAGCCACGTTGACATATCATAAAGCCACCATAGTCCACCCCCTGGCAACATATCAACACCCCCATATATTCCTTTCAATCATATTTAACTTCCAACTAAAGACAAGAGAAAAGTCCTGCTGCCAACTAACATGATACAACTATTCCATGTACAACTGCAAAGAGCATGTGAAGTCCCTTCCCCATCTTTGAGGGATGTTCATTCAGCTACTGAACATGGCAGGATAAGGGCTAGTCTTCTCCTAATTATTCAGCTTAAAGGATTCCTAATCTTTCAGTTTCAAGAGGTCTCCAGCTCAAGGGTTCCTTCTCCCAGAGTCTGGCAATGGCATATGATACTGCTACATCTCTGTTTGCTTCCTCAGAGTGCTGGGGCAACACACCTGCAGGGTTATTGCTGCTGTGAGTTTCCTGTAATAAAAGCTCCTCTGGTGTGTGCTCCAAGGATCACTTCCCCTTGTTTGCTCAACGTCTTTAACATTTTCTTTTAAAATCCCTAAAATTGTTTATTTCCTGATTGTTCACTAAAAAGATCTTAAAGAATTATTCCCCTAGTTGCAGAATCTATACTTCTAGCAACTCAAAGACTTTGCTGTTATGCCCAGATTTCGTGATTCCCAAAGACCACGAGGGAGCCGAGTCCGATGCAAAAGCAAAGAGCCTTTTAATCGAGCTAGCTCGAGCTCAGTCCCACACACACACACACCGGCCCAGCGGCGAGGTGGAGAGAGAGAGAGAGTCAGCCCCCAAACGCGTTGATTTATAGGGGGCCTGGGAGAGGTAGGAGGGGTGAGGTAGTGTGGTCTCTGCTGATTGGTCGGGATCAGGTTGCACATGGGGCAGGGTGTGGCTTACCTTCCCCTTGCATTTCTATTGGCTAATCCAAAAGTGTGGGTTGGGCTCTTGAAGAGGTTCTAGGGCAGGAACCTGACTCCACGAGGTGGAGGACATAGAACAAAAGGAACAAGGAGTCTCCCCGCCCTTTCATTTGCAATCTGAGTTCCTGATATTTTCCTTCTGAAAATTGAATTTCTTTTTTTTTATCACCCTGTAATACTACTTTTCATAGAACCCCTTTTTCATCCACAGTGTGTGTGTGTGTGTGTGTGTGTGTGTGGTGTCAATCCTCTTAAAAAATTAGGCCACTATTGGAGCAAAGGTTTGGATTTCTCCCAGAAGCTAATTTTTTTTTTGCAAGTAGGATTTTTCATTTTATTTATTTATTTATTTTTATTAATTTATCTTTATTGTTGTAAATATTACAGATGTCCCCTTTTTTCCCCACATTGACCCCTTCTAGCCCACACCCACTATGCACTAACCCCAGGCCTTTACCATACTATTGTTTGTGTCCATGGGTTATGCATATATGCATATAAGTTCTTTGGTTAATCTCCCCCGCCCACCATTGCCTTCCCAATTCAAAATATGTTTTGAAAGCACTCATACAACTCAATACCAAAAAACAAACAACCTAAATAAAAGTGGGCAAAGGAAATGAATAGACACTTCTCCAAAGAGGACATACAGATAGGTAATAAACATATGAAAACATCACTAATCATCAGAGAAATCCAAATTAACACCACAATGAGATATCACCTCACACCAGTTGGAATGGCTATCATCAATAAATCAACAAGCAAGTGCTGGTGAGTACATGGAGAAAAGGGAACCCTTGTGCACTGTTAGTGGAAATGCAGATTGGTACAGCCACTGTGAAAAACAGTATGGAGTTTCCTCAAAATATTAAAAAATGGAACTGCCTTATTACCCAGTGATTCCACTTCTGTGTATATATTCAAAAGACCCCAAAACACTAATTTAAAGAATATATGTACCCCTATGTTCATTGCAGTGTTATTTACAATAGCTAAGCTGTGGAAGCAACCCAAGTGCCCATCAATAGACAAGTGGGTAAAGAAGAGATGGTACATATATACAATGGGATATTACTTGGTTATTAAATGAACTGACCAACAAAATAAGACCCAAAGCATGGAAGCATGGAACAGACTGACATACCTCGATGTGAGGATGGGGGGATGAGAAAAGATAAGCCAAAGAACTTATATATCTACTAGAGGCCTGGTGCATTAATTCATGCACTGGTGTGGTCCCTCAGCCTGGCTTGCAGGGATTGGGCTAAAACTGGCTCTATGACATCCCCCAAGGGGTCCCAGATTGTGAGAGGGTGGTTCTCTGGTGATGCACCCTGGAATCGGGCTCCCTCCTCTCTGGTTGTGTTTGCATCACCTGAGAACCACAGCTGCCAAGTCACTGCAGCTCAGCAGCTTCTGCATTGAGCGTCTGCCCCCTGTTGGTCAGTGTGCATCATAGCTATAAGTAGGATGGTCGGATGGTCACTTAGACTTTTATATATATATAGACTAGTGGCCCAATGCACAGATTCATGCACATTGAAAGGAAATTAATTAGAAGAAATATTTTAATATTGCTATTTGCCCTTTCTCTATAATAGAAGTATCAACTGAATTCAGGCTCAACAATGACAGATCAAAACACACGCGTGCGATTGGCGTCAGTGAGAGCTTTATATGTAGCGCACATATGCAAGTCAACTTAGCCTTTTATATACACTGAGTGGCCAGATTATTATGATCTCTGAACACATAATAATCTGGCCACTCAGTGTATATTTGCTATCTGGTTCAGCAAGACTTTGTGTTCTAATTCAATAGTATTTGTTCTTAGGTCATTTATTTCCACATATATGTTAGTACTATAGTAGCCCCCAAACACTCTGTTAATATCTATAATAATAAAAGCATAATATGCTAATTAGACCGGATGGCCAAATGACCTTCCAGACGGCCTTCCGGAGGAAGCCAGGGCTGTGAGGGCCGAGCCCCTTGCATGAATTTCATGCAACGGGCCTCTAGGATTTATAGTATATAGAATAAACTTGCTTAATTAGATCTGCTTTCTGCTTTAGCTAAACTTTTTCTAGCCAGTGAAGCACCCCAACTTCTCTTTCAGGTAATTGTCAGCAACACACCAGTAAATATCAACACGAAGTAGATTATTATTGTAGATCACGCAGGGAGAAAAAGGGTAAAATATTTAACTGCAGTAGTGTTTGACTATATTCTGTGCAATGAGAAAACCTGAAGTCATTTTCAAGGTCCACCATTTCTTACTTCTTTTCAGTTGAGTCAAGTTTCTAAACTTTCTAAATCTCCATTTTCCAGCTAATGAAAAGAAAATAGGATTCCACCAAGTCTCCTATCTACCTACTCTAGGACTTCTGTGAGAATCAAATCAGATGAGGCATGGGAAAATCCTTCACAGACATTTGGTTAAAGTGTAACATGTTTCCACCTGGCTACAAAGCAAGTCATGTTCCTGGGATGAAGAAACTCCAAAGAGGCTAGTCGCTAGGGAGAGGAAGCTGGGCGTTGCTACATGATGTCATTACCTGGTGCCCACAGCCTCCGTTTCTGGGCTGGGCTGGGCTGTGGGCCACATTTTGCGCCATGGGGTCTCAGCAGCATTGTCTGCAATTTGGTGGGGTATCACTCCAGGGTGGTGCCAGGGCCTGTGTCCCACTTGGGGAAGCTGAGTGTTGCTTTGTGGGCACCAGGTCTGTTTCTTTGTAAATGGCCAGTGCGTGTCACGGCAGCTCCTGAATTGAGTGTCTGCCCCCTGTTGGTCAGTGCACGCCATAGCGACCAGTCAGATGGTCGGAGGGACACTTAGCATATTAACCTTTTATATAGAGAGACTAGAGGCCCAGTGTATGAAATTCATGCACAGGAGGGGGTGTCCCTCAGACAAGTCTGCACCCTCTCCAATATGGGACCCCTTGGGGGATGTCTGACTGCTGGTTTAGGACATCCCTAAACAAGCAGTTGGACATTCCTTTCACAATCCGGGACTGCTGGCTCCTAACTGCTCGCCTGCCTGCCTGCCTGATTGCCCCTAATCACTTCTGCCTGCCAGCCTGGTTGCCCCTAACTGCCCTCCCCTGCCAGCCCAGTCTCCCCAAACTGACATCCCCTGCCAGCCTGGTTGCCCCCAACTGCCCTCCCCTGCAGGCCTTGTCCCTCCCAACTGCCCTCCCGTACAGGCCTGGTTGCCCCTTACTGTCCTACCCTGCAGGCCTGGTCTCCCCCAATTGCCCTTCCCTGCTGGCCCGGTCACCCCTAACTTCCCTTCCCTGCTGGCCTGGTTGCCCCTAACTGCCCTCCCCTACTGGCCCGGTCACTCCCAAGTGCCTTCCCCTGCTGGCCTGGTTGCCCCTAACTGCCCTCCCCTGCCAGCCTGGTCACCCCAACTGCCCTCCCCTGCTGGCCTGGTCGCCCCCAACTGCCCTTCCCTGCCATCCTGGTCGCCCCTAACTGCCCTCCCCTGCTGGCCCGGTCACCCCCAACTGCCCTTTTCTGCCAGCCTGGTTGCCCCTAACTGCCCTCCCCTGCTGGCCCGGTCACCCCCAGCTGCCCTCCCCTGCTGGCCTGGTTGCCCCTAACTGCCCTCCCCTGCCAGCCTGGTCACCCCAACTGCCCTCCCCTGCTGGCCTGGTCACCCCTAACTGCCCTCCCCTGCCAGCCATCTTGTGGTGGCCATCTTGTGGTGGCCCTCTTGTGACGACATGGGGGCAGCCATCTTGTGATGATGTGAGGGTGCGAGGGCCACCTAGGCTTTTATGAGTATAGATATGCATAGCCCATGGACACAGGCCATATGGTGGTGAAGACATGTGGGGAGTGGGTAGGGGCTGGGATGAGGATGGTAAAAGAGGAAAAATGGGCATCATCTGTAATACTATCAACAATAAAATATATATTAAAAATAATAAATTGTATATATTGACAAGCTGAAAAAAAAGAGTGAAATCAATCATACCATTTGCCAGAGCATGGATGGACCTAGAGCAGGGGTGGGCAAACTTTTTGACTCGAGGGCCACAATGGGTTCTTAAACTGGACCGGAGGGCCGGAACAAAAGCATGGATGGAGTGTTTGTGTGAACTAATATAAATTCAAAGTAAAGGAGCGGAGGGGAGAGCAAGAGAACCCTCCGCTCTTTCGGCTCCACGGGCCGGATAGAACAGCCGAACAGGCCAGATCCGGCCCGCGGGCCGTAGTTTGCCCACGGCTAACCTAGAGGGTATTATGCTAAGTGAAATAAGTCAGTACAAGAAAGACAAATACCACATGATTTTGCTTATATGTAGAATCTAACGAACAATATAAATGAACCAATGAAATAGAAACAGATTCATAGATACAGGCAGACTGATGGTTGCCAAAAGTGATGGGGTTTGTGGATGGGCAAAGAAAGTAAAGGGACTGAGATACAGATTTGTAGTTACAAAATAGTCATGGGGATGTAAAGTACAGCATAGGAAATATTGTGATAATTACTATGTATGGCAGGGGTCCTCAAACTTTTTAAACAGGGGGCCAGTTCACTGTCCCTCAGACCGTTGGAGGGCCGGAGTATAGTTTAAAAAAAAAAACTATGAACAAATTCTTACGCGCACTGCGGGCCCGGGACGAGTCGGCTGCTAAGCAGGACAGGCAGCAGCACCCAGCGGGCTGGATAAATGTCCTCGGTGGGCCGCATGTGTCCCGTGGGCCGTAGTTTGAGGACCCCTGAATTGTATGGTGTCAGGTGGGTATTTGAAATATCAGGGAAACAGTATGTGGAGTATGTGATTATCTAACCACAATCCTGAACACCTGAAACTAATTCTATATAATAAAAGGCTAATATGCAAATCGACTGAATGGCAGAACAATCAGTCACTATGACGCACACTTACAACCCGGGGGCAGACGCTCAATGCAGGAGCTGCCTCCTGGTGGTTAATGCACTTCCATAGGGAGAGTGCCACTCAGCTAGAAGCCGGGCTCATGGCTGTTGAGTGCAGTGGCAGTGGTGGGAGCCTCTATTGCCTCAGTGGCAGCGCTAAGGATGTCCAACCGCTGGCTTAAGACATCAGTCAGTTGGACATCCCCCGAGGGCTCCTGGACTGTGAGAGGGCACAGGTCAGGCTGAGGGACCCCCCTGAGTACGCGAATTTCATGCACCAGGCCTCTAGTACAAAATAATAGTAAATGTAAACTGTACTTTTAAAAAATTAAATGAATTAATAAATGCCTTGACCAGGTGGTTCAGTTGGTTGGAGCATTGTCCTGTACACCAAAAAGTTAGAGGTTTGATTCCTGGTCAGGGCACATACCTTGGTTGCAGGTTGGATCCCCAGTCAGGGCACATGTGGGAGGCAATCAATGGATGTTTCTTTTCCTCTCTCTCCCTTCCTCTATCTCTAAATAAAAATTTAAAAAATCAATACAAACATACCCTTGGGTGAGGATTATAAGTAAGTAAGTAAGTAAATAAGTAAATAAATAAATAAATAAAATACAGGAAAACATATGTTTTGTATGAAAAATTTTAAACTAAATAAGTTGCAGTGTTAAACTCTGGTGAGAGATTTACCCAGAGATCAAAACTCTTACTGGTCTATTTAAAGTCCTATTTTCCTATTGCTTATTGATTCTCATTTCCTTCTTTTTCACATGCAAAGTACAAACTACTCTACTAATCTTCACATGTTTAATTGCTCTCTCTCAACACTGAACTCAGGCTAAAATCTATTCATTTTATTTTCCTCTATAACTTGGGGAGAGAGTGCACAGCTGGAACTAAAATGAGGAATTATCATTATGACAAAAAAAGATTATAACAGTTGAGCCAAGGGATGAGAAGAATTCTAAGTAAGAATAGTTACTCACCTGATTTTTAAATAGTCATGTTTATCCTTAAGTGATTTTGTTCAAGAAACTTCCTCTTTGCTTAGTTTTACCAATATTTTGTACATTTTAATGAAGGAGCCACTATAGAATAATAATATACCCCTTTCTTAATAATTACCATTGTTACATCATATTATTAAGTATTAAGCATTATAAAAATATGAATTTTATAATATAAAAGCATTTTTATGTCATTAACAATAGTGTTGAAAAATATAGTGGTACTATGCTAGTTTCGTGTAAATTAGCCAATGTAAGTGCTATTATGATATCCATTTTATATATGAGTATACAGGGCCTGGAAAGGTAACTTGCCAATAAATGGCAGAAACAGTATTATAACACAGACAGTGTAGCTCAAATCATTCTTGAGTACTGTGTTCTACCATGTAATGATAACTCCTCCAAGTTTACCAAATATTATCACATGATCTCCTTGGCAAAATCCAGAGCTATATACATCCATTTTGAAGGCAAAGTTGCTGAGATTCAGGAAAGTTAAATAATCTTTTCAAAGTCAAACAGCTAAGACATGATAAATTTGGGAAAGGAACACAATCTGTATTCTTTCTTCTCTACTCTGCTTCCTATAAAATAGTTTAAAACTATCAATCATGAATTCATGGCAATAGTAAAACTTGTCCCCTGGACAATTTGGCTCAGTGGATAGAGCATCTGCCTGCAGACCAAAGGGTCCCGGATTCTATTCCAGTCAAGAGCATGCACTTTGGTTGCAGGCTCCTCCCTGGCCAGGGCCCTGGTTGGGGCTCATGCAGTGTTTCTCTCACATCAGTGTTTCTCTCTGTCTTTCCCTCTTTCCTACTCTCCCTAAAAATCAATGAAAAAATATTCTTAAGTTAGGATTAACCAAAAAAAACAAAAAACAAAAAACAAAACAAAAAAATAGTAAAACTTGTTTTCTTGTTACATCACACTATTAACTTTAAAATATCCAGAATTTATTTATTACATTTAGTTCTCATTGTGTGTGTGAGAGAGAGACATTTGTTGTCTAGTTATGCATGAGTACCAGTTTTTATAAGAACAGTGTTCCTTTCTGATGTATCACAATTATTTATAGACTTAAGTTATTGTTTGATGTGTGCTATTAATAGAGCCCTGGATAGGGAATTAGGAGATTCTGGTTTTATCAGTAACAAGTGAATCTGGATGAATTACTTACCTTCTCTAGGCTTCAACTTCTCATCTACACAATCAAAGAGCACTCTAAGCTCTTTATGGCTCCCTCCAGCTCTAGGAATTATGATAAGACAGTATGTCTTTGCAGAACACTTTTCATCTGCTTTATTGTGTCTGTAGCAAGTACAGAGAGAACTCTATACAGTTTTTATTCAACAGGGAAGCTTTAAAAAATGTATGGATGAATTACAACATATCACATAGAGGGAAGATGGATGTTGCTAATAATTCATTGAGCTGTTTCTATGTTTCAGACAATGTACTAAATGTTTTTATATGCATACCCTCTTGTTACACAGCCCAAAAGCATCCTAAGAACTTTAATCAGTTTGCCTGGCAATGTTGATTGGGCACTGCAAAACCTGCTCCTTCTATGGCCAATGTTTCTTATACTCTAATTTCACTTTGGCATCCTACCTTAGCCCTGTTTTTTTTTCCATGATATTAATTGGTTTCATCTTGTATTTTCCCAAATAGTGAACACATTAAATCAAAATATAGCCAAGGGTCAGAAGTCAGAGTCAGTAATTATGTAACTTTAAAATATTATATATATTCCCACCTTGCTGAGAGTTTTTATCAAGAAAGGGTGCTGGATTTTGTCAAATGCTTTTTCTGCATCAATTGCTATGACTATGTGATTTTTATCTCTCACCTAGAGGCCCAGTGCACAAAATTCATGCACTCAGGGGTGGGCGGGGGGGGTCCCCCAGCCCGGCCTGTACCCTCTTGTAGTCCGGGAGCCCTCTGGGAATGTCCGACTGATGGCTTAGGTGGGGAGTGGGCCTAAGCTGACAGTTGGACATCCTTAGCACTGCCACTAAGCCTGGATCCCTGTGGGAGCACACTGACCACCAGGGGGCAGCTCCTGCATTAACTGTCTGACCCCTGGTGTTCAGTGCATGTCATAGCGACTGGTGGTTCTGCCATAGGGCCAAAACTGGCTCTCTGACATCTCCCAATGGGTCCCAGATTGCGAGAGGGCACAGGCCAGGCCAAGGGACTGCACCGGTGCATGATCAGGGCCAGGGAGGGATGCGGGAGGTTGGCCAGCCAGGGAGGAACCATGTGAGGGCTCCAGGGTGTGTCTGGCCTGTCTCACTCAGTCCCAATCAACCAGACCCCAGCAGCAAGCTAACCTACTGGTCAGAGCATATGCCCCCTGGTGGTCAGTGCACATCATAGCGAGTAGTTAAGTGGCCTTAGCATATCATTAGCATATTACACTTTGATTGGTTGAATGGCCAAACTGATGATCGGACACTTAGCATATCATTAGCATATTACACTTGGCATAAAAGGCTTTTATTATCTAGGATTTGTTTATGTGATGTATCACGTTTATTGATTTGCAGGTATTGTACCACCCTTGCATCCCCAGGATAAATCCTACTTGGTCAGGGTGTATGATCTTTCTTATATACTGCTGGATCCAACTTGCTAAAATTTTGTTGAGGATTTTGGCATCTATGTTCATGAGGGATACTGGACTATAAATATCTTTCTTTGTGTTGTCTTTATCTGGTTTTGGGATTAGGGTAACGCTGACTTCATAGAATTGAGCTTGGAAGTGCTCCTTCCTCTTGAATTTTTTGGACTAATCTGAGGAGGATAGGTTTTAGTCCTTTGAATGTTTGGTAAAACTCCCCTGTGAAGCTGTCTGGCCCTGGGCTTTTGTTTGTTGGAAACTTTTTGATGACTGCTTCAATTTCTTCCATAGCTATCAGCCTATTGAGATTTTTAGATTCTTCCTGATTGAGTTTTGGAATATTGTATTTTTCTGGAAATATGTCCATTTCCTCCAGGTTATCTAGTTTGTTGGAATAGAGTTGTTCATATTATTTTTTAACAATCCTTTGTATTTCTGTGGGGTCTGTTGTTATTTCACCTCATTCATTTCTGATTTTGTTTATTTGGGTCCTCTCTCTTTGCTTCTTGGTGATCCTGGATAGAGGTTCATTAATCTTGTTTATTCTTTCAAAGAATCAGCTCTTGGTTTCATTGATCTTTTGTATTGTTTTTTGTTTTTTGTCTCTATGTCATTTATTTCTGCTCTGATCTTTATTATCTCCTTCCTTCTGCTCACTCTGGGCTTTTCTTGTTGCTCTCTTCCTAATTCTTTAAGTTGTAGAGTTAGATGATTTACTACTATTTTTTCTTGTTTATTGAGGTAGGCCTGTAGAGCTATAAACTTCCTTCTCAGGACTGCTTTCATTGTGTCCCATAGATTTTGGATTGTTGTTTTTATTGTCATTAGTTTCCAGGATATTTTTAATTTCTTCTTTGATCTCTTTGGTAACCCAATCATTGTTTAATAGCATGCTATTCAGCTTCCAAGTGTTTGAATTTTTTGGATTGTTTTTATTGTCGTTTATTTCTAATATTATGCCATTGTGGTCTGAGAAGATGCTTGATATGATTTCAATGTTCTTGAATTTGGGGAAACTTTGCTTGTGACCCAATATGTGGTCTATCTTTGAAAATGTCTCATGTGCACTTGAGAAGAACCTATTTTCTGTGGCTTTGTGGTGAAACGTTCTGAAGATGTGGGAATGCAGACTGGTGCAGCCACTGTGGAGAACAGTATGGAATTTCCTCAAAAAACTAAAAATGGAACTCCCATTTGACCCAGTGATCCCACTTCTAGGAATGTATCCTAAGAAACTAGAAACACCAATCAGAAAGGATATATGCACCCCTATGTTCATAGCAGCACAATTCACCATAGCTAAGATTTGGAAACAGCCTAATTGCCCATCAGCAGATGAGTGGATTAAAAAAAACTGTGGTACATCTACACAATGGAATACTACGCTGTGGTAAAAAAGAAGGAATTCTTACCATTTGCAGCAGCATGGATGGAACTGGAGAGCATTATACTAATCGAAATAAGCCAGTCAGAGAAAGATAAATATCACATGATCTCACTCATTTATGGAATATAATGAACAACATAAACTGATGAACAAAAACAGATCCAGAGACAGAGAAGCATCAATCAGACCATCAAACCTCAGAGGGAAGGTAGGGGAGGGGAGGTGTAAGGGGGAGAGATCAACCAAAGGACTTTTATGCATGCATACAAGCCTAACCAACACACACAGAAAACAGGGGGGTGAGGGCATGAATTGGAGGTTAGGGGAGCAATGGGGGGATAAGGACACATATGTAATACCTTAATCAATAAAGAAAAAATATATAAAAATATTATATATATTAATTATACACATATTAATTATATAGTACATGTATCTATCACATACTACACATTTAAATGATAGATTTATTCAAAATCATCAAAATTTTACTTCTTTAAGAACTTTAAGCAATTAAAATTTAACATAAAAGAAAAAATAATTAACTTTACAAACTGCAAAGACACTGCAGTGTCAAAGTAATGCTAAGCATCTACTTGTACTGCAATATGCATTAAACCTACTGCATTCTTCTTTTCCCTGAGTACAAATATTACTCTAATGTGTTGATACAAATTATATTTAAACTTGTTCTCTTTATTTAAAACCTTATGTTTTATGTTAGCAAAGGACAATTGTAAATTTATTAACTGTACATTAGGCTCATACTGATTTCAGAGGCTATTAAGCAATACGAACAGTATCTTGGTGGCTGGGAATTCACCTCAAACACAGCATATTCCATAGAAATTCACCTTTACAATATGTTTCATACTACATGCAAAAAACTGAAGATATAAACAACAGACTTAAGTATCAAATGAGTCTTATATGATAATAAATATTTGGCAGGAGTGGATCTCCTCAATGAATAAACAGCACTGGCTTTCTAAACAACAACAAATTATCTTTATTCAACATCTACTATATTCCAAACATTCTTCTGCACAATGAGAATATCATGGACAATATCATATCATCTTTTTCCTTGGAAATAACATACCAAGACCAAGTTTTCTTATATTATTTTATATATCAACAAATAAAATCTTCACCATTTATATCTACTCAAGAGTAATACAATATCTCTAAAGTCAATTGAATATGTTGACTCTTCTTTTTGTTTTTTGTGCTTTTTTCATCATATAGGTGTGAAGCCTTTGGGCGGTTGTCCTTAAATATTTCATGCTTGTACATTCAAAGGTAACACATACAAATGGTGCTAGGAAAAGATAGGTTTTCTAAATATCATGTTCAAATTAAACTATAACTGTTCTTTTAAAAAATAATTCATTTGTTTTTTGTGGCTGGAATTTTATAAAGTCAAAATGCCCAAGACAAATAGATTAATAAACATAGGTGTTTCCTCAGTGTAGATTAGGAATTCATAGCAAGCCTAGAGTCATCAACAGCAACAAGGCCTATCAAAGCTAAATTAGGATTATAACCTGTTCTGAGCTCAGTATAACAGGAATTCTGGAAAGGTTGTGCATATTTTCTTCTTCAAAGCTTAAATGCTGGAAAATAAAGGTAGAACCCATGACTAATTGAAATGTTGAAATTCCTGGTTCTTCCAGGGACTCAATCTTGTTACCAAACTCATAAACATGAGGTACTCTCTGCAGAGATCAGAACAAAGGGAAGTCAAATAAAATGCAGGGAATCGCTTAGTAGGCCTTTAAAAGGGGCTTCTTAAATGCACTTATTAAGGAGGGGAAAGTAAGAAATCCTTAAGTATTAGAGACTTAGAAAACCATGAGTAATATGACTAATCACTGACTTGCAAATAAGGCATATGGGCTCCAATTTGTGATCCTAGATTAAGTCATATGTTGCATATTTCAATTCACTTTCATGCATATCACCTAATACGCAATAACTTTAGTCAGTCTTTAATATCTGTTTTTACATTTAGATCAGTGTTTTCTATTTTAGCCATACTTTTCTACTTAGACCTAAAATAAATGTGACAACAATTCAGAAAATTTGAATAGGCATTGTACTTAAAGAAAAACTTGCAATTTCAATTTAATAGCAATTCAAGATCCAGATATTAGTCTAAGTCCCAATAAGAAATAACATTCACCCAGAAGGATCAGTGAAGACTTTCACAAGCCTTATAGAAGTGTGGGTAGAGATAAGGAAACAAATAAGGTATAGTAAGATGCTTGTAGACAAGTAATAATGGAATGTCATTACCACCTCTTGGAGTCAACTTCCCAATGAATAGAGCATTTTGGTCATGTTTTATTTTTTGACTTGGATGGTGTATTAGTCTGCTAGGGCTGCCATAACAAAATTCCAGAGTCTTGGGAACTTAACACACATGTATGTTCTCACAGTTTTGGAAGCTGTAAGTCCAAGATCAAGGCACCATAATGCTTGATTGAGGCCTCTCTTCCTGGATTTTGGATGACTGCCTTCTCACAGCATCCTCACATGGCCTTTCCTCTGTGTCCTTGTGCAGTGGGAGAGAGCTCTCTAGTATCTCCTCTTTTCATAAGAACACCAGTCCTGTCAGATTAAGGCCCCACCCTCTGACCTCACTTAACCTTTATTACCTCCTTAAAGGCCTATTTTCAGAGTTACACTGGAATAAGGGCTTTAAGATGTGAACTTCAGGAGGACACAATTCAATCTATAACAGATGGTATTTATATGGATGTTTGCTTTGTATTTACTTGATACAATGTATTTTATATGTGTGTAATAATTTTCAGTGAAAATGTTTTTGAAGTTATTACCTGAGTTTCTTTTACTTGGATATTTTGAATTTTACAATTAGAAGCCTTTTTGGTAATTAGACAGGTAATTCTTTTCCAGGAAACTTTATGCTTAAAGTAATTTCCGTTGGTACCTAATCTCCAATTATAATGCTCACTGAATATAAAAAATCCAAATCATTTTGTTTCTACAATCCCTGTAGAAAAGACACCTCAGGTGCACCTATATTGATGAAAACAGTTTGTCCCCAGAACACATGTACCAAGCCTCCTGTCTTTGAAAGGAAATACAGCACAGAGAATATAACTACATGATTTGATTTCAGAGGAGAAGAATTATAGTATGAAAACATCATTAAATAATTAAAATAATATTATTGTGCCAAAAATATATAAAATTGATTCAAAGTGACTTTGGACTCAGGGATATATCAGGGTAAGGGTCAAGGCTAGTGATGTGATAGCTATGTACTCAGGGTTCCAGACAGAGAAGTAGAAGGAAAGCAAGTCTAGCATGGGAGGAAAATGCCCACTGAAAGGAAAAGTAACTTAAAATAGAGCCTTAATTTGATATGCAAAATTATTTCTTCAATGATCTAGTCTTAATACAGCATATTTGATTTATATTCCTTGAAATTTTGAAAAGTTCCATTACCCTTTGACATAATTTTTTAAAATATATTTTTATTCATTTCAGAGAGAAAGGAAGAAGGAGAGCTAGAAACATCAATGATGAGAGAGAATCACTGATCGGCTGCCTCCTGCACGCTCCCTTCTGGGGAT
The DNA here is from genome assembly GCF_963455305.1 of Plecotus auritus. NCBI lineage: Eukaryota > Metazoa > Chordata > Mammalia > Chiroptera > Vespertilionidae > Plecotus > Plecotus auritus. Next base: position 117,678,960 of record NC_137771.1, read on the forward strand.
CCAGACTGCAACCCTGGCATGTGCCCTTGACCAGAATTGAACCCAGAATTGGACCCTTCAGTCTGCAGGCCAATGCTCTATCCACTGAGCCAAACCAGTTAGGGCAGCATAATTTTTCTTTTATATGCAAGCATATTGGAGATGTCACTTATTATGGGTAATGAGAAATACTTAAGTAATAATTTAGCAGATTTGAGTAATTCCATTTTTGCCAATTAAAAAAAATCTACTTTAAAGGCAATGTGTTCTGAAGCTATACTAAGACTTCCTTCCTCTGTTGAACTCCTTTCGTACCATACTTTTCTCATGACCGTAAATGTTTCCATGAGGTTCATTTTTTTTCTTTTAAATGCCTTTCCCTGGAGATCCCTACCCTTCCTATTTAGCACCTATTAAGGACTATAGAGTTGAAGGTTTTAGCAATTTTTGCCTTAGCAGAAGTGATACAGGAGTGTGGGGAGAGCCAGAATGTGAGGGGATCCAAAGAAAGTTACTTCTTTGTCAGGTTAGGTGGCATTGGCTCCAGACTGCTCTGGATTCATGGAGGCCCAAGAGAAATTCAAACTGCAGGTAGAATTTGGTTTTTAAACACCACTGCTATGTTCCATCACCATTTTTCAATTATTTTGCAAGCAAAGGAAAAAAGATGGAGCCTTTGATATGGTTAATATTTCAGCATGGATTAAATCAACTGTTTGCATTATTTCTCAGCTATCTACAAACATCCCCAAGTTTTTGGCAAACTTTTTAAACCTCGAGAATAATCCATAGAGAGTGGCTGGAAAAGACTGAGGGACAACCATACAAAGTCAACTGTCCTACAAATGACATCATCAGAGCAGGTCCCTATGCATATATATGAATCACCTACACTTATACAGTAGGTCCTCAGGTTACGTCGCAGATCCATTCCTACGGTGCGACATAACACGATTTCACCGTAAGTTGAAAGCCACCTACATAAGCACCTATGTCACTCACATGGAGCACATACACAGCAGTAATGAAGTGAAACAGTAAAAAAAAATTAAAAGAAAGATAACAATTCATGACCTTTACTTGTACTAAATAAATAATAAAAAACATAAAGCACATATGTTCATACATCGAAATGACGGAACTTTTTTTTTTTTAATAAATAAATGGGAGATGGTGACGTAAGCATGAAATAATGTTGTCAAGTCCGACATAACCCGAGGACTGCCTGTATAGCTAAGAGTTGTAATTCAATTTTGCTAAATGGTCTTAATAACTAGAGGCCAAAAATGAACTTTAATTATACAAGTAATTAGTATATGTTTACTTCAGACTTCCAGAATAAAAGACTACAGGGATGTGATTCCTTCTAAACATAAGCCCTAAAATCAAATGTTCTTTAAATATAAGTAAATAGATTATATCACCACTAAATTCTTTTGTATGTTGCAAATTAGAACGGGACAGGAAGCAGAATACAAGGGAAATGGAATTGGACCAAGAATTAGTATTTGGTTTCTAATCTTCTATCTGCCAGTTACATGTCTCTGGATACATTTAACTCTTGGTGCTCAGGTTTTTCATCTGTAAAATGTAGACAGTAACCCAGACTTATCTATCATACAGTATTATTTTTAAAATCAAATAGAATTCCTCATAGTCATCTTAGAAGCTATTTTAATAGCACCATTCAGTATACAGACCACAGGAAAGGATATGATGGCTTCCAAACTTCAACAAAAGGGCAGAAAAACCGAAGGTTATCTGTTCACCTGTGCACAGAACCGCATGCCCTCCTGTATTCCACAGGTTCTTGATCTGACAATGATTTCTTCTCTGCAAAATCTATAATCTCCATTATTTTTAAAAAATAATCCAAGTCTTTATTCCAAGAAGTGGTTAGGTCAGAATATGATGGGATTCATCCTCAGGTCTACAGTGGGGATATTTAAGATATATGCACATATTTCTTATTTTAAATCACACAAATAACATGTTCCCTAGTAAAAAAAAAATTGGAAATATCATATAAACAAAATTTAAAAGAAATTTAAAAGCCTATAATTTTTAGAGATAGTAGTTATTGATATTTTAGTGTATAGCTTTAATATTTTCTTTTTTCTTTTTCTTTTTCTTTTTTAATTTCTTTATTAATTAAGATGTTACATATGTGTCCTTATTCCCCCATTACCGCCCTCTGCCCCCGCCCATCCTCCCCACTCATGCCCTCACACCCCGGTTGTCTGTGTCCATTGATTAGGCTTATATGCATGCATACAAGTCCTTTGGTTGATCTCTCCCCCTTGCCCCCACCCTCCCCTACCTTCCCTCTGAGGTTTGATGGTCTGATTGATGCTTCTCTGTCTCTGGATCTGCTTTTGTTCATCAGTTTATGTTGTTTATTATATTCCATAAATGAGTGAGATCATGTGATATTTATCTTTCTCTGACTGGCTTATTTCACTTAGCATTAACATAGCTCCTTTATAAAAAAAAAAAAAAAAAAAAAAAAAAAAGAAAGTCAAATTGTGCTAAATCCTAAAACATTCAGAAACAAACAAAAAATCTCTCCAGGCATTGTCTTTGCTTAAGGCGGCTCCTTCATTCTGTCTTTTCCTTCTCTGCCAAACTTGTTTAAAAGTCTCTACACTTATTCTCTCTCCTAATTATTCCCCAACCTATTACAGTGGGGTTTTGCTCCCAACTCTATTGAAACCACTTTTGCTGGGACTCAACAGCCTTCTATTTGCAAGATTCTGTAATATTTTTAGAGTTCATATCTGACATTTAACACCCCCTTTTTCTATAAATGAACCTATAGCCTACTTTCTGTTTTTATATGGCCCAAGAACTTAAATAGTCTTCACATTTTAAATGGTTAAGAAATAAAAGAAATAACATTGTTGACATATGAAAATTATGTGAAATTTGAATGCCAGTGTCCATAAATAAAGTATTATTGAAACACAGCTACACCTATTTGTCTATAGTTGCTTTTGAACTCCAGAGGAGACAAAGTTGAGTAGTTGCCACAGAGAAAAATAGCCCAAAAAGCCTAAAATATTTACTATCCAGCCCTTTAAAAACAAAATAAAAAAAAGTTTGCCGGTGCCTACTTAAGCTCCCTTCAACCAAGGTTTCAGGGTGCCTTTCCAGGAGAAGCACTTACTTCTCTGGCAAGGCCTCCGGGAGCTGCTGTGGGGATTAAACCAGACGACATATGCAAGTACCTAAGGCGGCATCTGTCTCAATGTCTGCTGACTCTTCCCTCTTTGCCTATCCCTTAGAGGTGTGCTCTCCAAGATTTCAGCTTAATTTTTCCTTCTCTTTTCTCTTCACTCTTTCTTGTAAACCTCATTTCCTCACATAGCCTCAAGCATCATCTCCATACTCATGACTTTCAAAAAATTACATATCCCAGCCCAAACCCTGCTTTACATGGATGCTCTTCAAGAAAGCAAGCTGAGCACATTTGAAATTAAACTCATCCTTTCTCTTAAAAAATGTTCCTTTTTTATATTCATGATCTCAGTTAATCCACCCAGAAATCTCATCTTTTCCTTTTTACCTCTTTCTCATCCTCATGTCCAACTCATCAATGAATCCTTTCCATTGCTTTTCAGAAGCTGTCTCACCATCTACAGAGTTGCCATTTTAAGTTATTATCATTTCTCTTCTGGAATTGTTAACTCATCTCCTGGAATTTCTAACTCAATGGACCTGCAGTCTGATCCTATTTGGATATATCCCCTACATTTCCACCAGAATTACTTTTCATCTTCCTACATAACAAATGGGACCATAGGACTCCCTGCTCATTGATCCCTGTAACTCTCATTGCCCACAAAATAAGTCTAAACACTTAAACCTGGTCTTTTACAATCTTGCCCTCACCTTAGCCACTCATTCCTTCAACAAATATTTATTGAGCATGTACTACATGCCATTCTATGCCAGACTATCCTATCTAATAAAAGGGTAATATGCAATTTGACCATCACTCTGCAACAAAGATGGCAGCACCAACAGCCAATAAGGAGGAAATATGCAAATTGACACGACAAAGATGGTGGCACGCATTTGCAGGTGCAGAGCAGCTGGGACAGGGAAGGATGCCTGCTATGAGGGGGGAAGCAGCGGGGGATGGAGGGAGCTACAGGAAGGCAGCTCCAGCCGGAGCAAAGGCGGCCAGAGCAAAGGCCTGGGTCCCGGGTGCCAGAGGGAAGCTGGTGCCAGCAGCCAGGGGAAGGAAGGCCTATTCTTGCATGAATCTTTGTGCATCGGGCCTCTAGTTGGTGAATAATACCAGCAGAAGGGGGGTTCTAATCCAGCAGAAGATATCAAGATTAAACAAAGAATCACTGCATTTTGCTTCTACCTATATTGGAAAAGGCACACTGTCACAGTGCCATCTGAATGTGCAGTGATCTCTGTGGTCGACAAACTGCAGCTCGCGAGCCACATGCTCTTTGGCCCCTTGAGTGTGGCTCTTCTGCAAAATACCATGTGCGAGCGTGCATGTACAGTGCGATTGAAACTTTGTGGCCCATGAGCAGAAGTCGGTATTCGGCTCTCAAAAGAAATTTCAATCGTTGTACTGTTGATATTTGGCTCTGTTGACTAATGAGTTTGCCAACCACTGCCCTACCCTTCAAGACAAGGTTCAAATACCTTCCCCAACTTGGAGCTATCAGAGTTAATTCTGGCCTTTATATTCTCTAGGTGTATCTCTAGTATTTAAACACAAAATTATACATTACTTCTACTCTAAGCTCAATAGACTGTCAACAGCTTATATGCAGAGACTCTGTCCCATTGATGCCCCCAGGCCTAATGTAGTTGTCATTATAGGTGCTTTGATTAATTAATTGTGTCTCTTCTGGCTCTAAAGACCAAAAATTGGCTTATTTCTACATTATAATAATAAGCAATATCTGTAAAAAATCAATAAGTAAAAAATAAATTTAAAGAGACAACATATGTTGTTCATCTATACATATAATACCCTGATATGCAAATAGACCGAACAGTGGGAACAACCGAACAACTGATCAACCAATCTCTATGACATGCACTGACCACCAGAGGGTACATGCGGAACATGGCAAGCATTGGCAGGGGGCGGCAGAGCACAGAACATGGTAGATGTGGGCCACAGTGGAATGGTGGAGCAGGTGAGTGGGGGCGCCAGACCAAGGTGGGTGCTGGTTGTTGTCATAGGGGAGAGCCTCTGGTGGTTACTGAAAATTCTTTGCTCCCATGTGCCACAGTCCCGCCTGGCACTCGCACCCATTGCCGGCACTGGAGCCACCACTCACACCACCGCCAGTGCCCAGCACTGGCCCCATTCACTCACTGCCGTCAGCAGATGCCAGCCCCAATCACCTGAGGATTTCTCCACCTCCCCCTGCTCGTGAGGGGTGATTGGGGCAGCAGCCGCTGCTCACACCCACTGCTGGCACTGGCCCCAATCGCTCTGCACTGTCAGCGGGTGCAAGTGGGGCTGGCGCCATCAGCATGTAGGAACAGCAGTGGCAGGAGTGGGACTGCCAGCAGACAGGGGGCTGGGGCTGTGGCTGGAGGGGCTGGGTGGGGGTGCAGAGGATGGGCCAAGACCCACCCCTGTGCCCACCACAGCCTTGCGGCCCAGAGTTCCTTTCAAGGTGCACGAATTCGTGCACTGGGCCCCTAGTGGAAAATAATGTAAATAAAATAGTACTTTGCATTTTTAAGGAATTACTTTTAATAATTGGCTCTTACATTGTTTTAATTCAGGAAAAGCCAAATAATGTGCCAATAAAGGCATACTTAGCTGTTAATGCTTGATTTTTATCTGATAATTTTCTTCTCATTTTAGTATGTTCAATTTTTATTGAAATACTAGAGGCTCAGTGCACAAAATTCATGCACGGGTAGGGTCCCTAGGCCTGGCCAGTGATCAGGGCCAATCTGTGGGGTGACCAGTGGGGAGATCCGGGGACCCCTGCTGGCACCCGCCTTGGCTGACCTGGGGCCTGCAGGCTGGGGGCAGCTCCTGCATTAAGCATCTGCCCCCTGGTGGTCAGTTTTGTATATTAGGCTTTTATTATATAGGATAAATCTCTCTGCTAATAAATATTTTAGAATGTTGTCCTCATTATAATATATTTGTTTTACATGAATAATATATTTATATCATGTAGGTCTTCAAGTCATAAACAATGCAGAAAATAGAGAATGAGGGGTGAGCTGTGGAAAAATTGAAGGAAATAATTATAATCATGAGGAAGGACAAAATGGCAGTGGAATAGACAGATGTGTCCTGAGCCTTGTCCCGGAGCAGATAGAATGAGCAGCTGAATCAAATAACATCCACCCCAAGTTGGCAAAGGAGACACAGCTGGTGAGACAATTCACAGCCAGGAAGGGCAGAGGATGCCTGGAGAATGGTAAAATCAGGGATCTGGGCTAAAGAGAACTGCGAGACCTGCTATTTGGTTGTTACTGTTACTTGGACAGCATCCTAAACAATTTGCATATTCCTCCATTATTAGTATAGATTATTTTGTTATCTCTATTTTCTTTTTTCTTTCTTTTCCTTTATGCATTTATTTCTTTATTTTCTATTTCTTTTCACATTTTTTATCATTCCAATTATTTTATTTTTTATCCTAATTTTTAAATCAATTTTTAAAAATTATTATTATTATTATTACTTTCTTCTCTTTCTTCTTATCCATTCATCCTCTTTCTACTTCCTCTATACCAGTGGTTCTCAACCTTTCTAATGCCACGACCCTTTAATACAGTTCGTCATGTTGTGGTGACCTCAACCATAAAATTATTTTCGTTGCTACTTCATAACTGTAATTTTGCTACTATTAATGAATCGTAATGTAAATATCTGTGTTTTCCGATGGTCTTAGGTGACCATTAAAGGGTCACGGCATTAGAAAGGTTGAGAACCACTGCTCTATACTGAACTGAGGTCCTCCCCATATTCATCCAATTCTTAACCTTACTTTCTGTATATAATATTCTTCCCCCACCCCTCTTTACTGGTAATTTGGTGTTTGTATGTTTTGGTTTAACTGTTTGTTCTCTGATGTTTTCTCCCCACATATATTTTTTTCCTTTTTCTTCATTTTTCCTCTTTTTCTTTTCTCTCATACCATTTTTTTCTCTCTTTGATATCATTGTGCTCTCTTTTCTCTCCCCTAATTCTCATTTCTCTGATGGTCACTTATACTGGGGATATTGGTGTCGTGAGTACATTCGTGTTTTGTTCCCTTTGTGTTGTGTCTTGCCGAGGTGAATTTTATCCTGTTTGGCCAATGTGCTAGAAAGCGAGCCACATAACCAGACACCTGGAGAGGAGAATCCATCCACGAATGGGTCAATAATACTCCAGACCCAACTACAGAGGAAGGAAGAAGGCGACAGTGAGGGAGAGAGCATGAGTAAGGGAGGGAGCAAAAGAGGATTGTATGGTTGTGTGGTGTGTGTGTGTGGTGTGTGTGTGTGTGTGTGTGTGCGTGTGTGTGGTGTGTGTGTGTGTGTGTGTGTGTGTCACAGTTACATCCCTCAGGACCTTTGGGGCAGGCTAACTGGGCTCGCCTAACTAGGCAGCCTCTGCTACCATTGCAAACAGTCCCAGAGAGGCTGGCTCTTCCTCAGAGTCCTCATCTTTTTTAAGGGGAGTGATGCTGTAGCTATGAGCCCAGCATCACCTCCAACCAGGGTGCCCTCAGATAACACCAGGGACTCAACAGCCACCCCTGCCAGGGACCTGCTACCTCGGCTGTGGTCCCACGGTCACTGAGACTCCAGCCACCCTGAGTGCAGGCTCCTGTGAGTTCTGAAGTGCTTTCCACTCTGACCAGCCCAATGCTTTAGCCCAGGGAACTGTGACCACATGAGCAGCAGACATGTGAGCAGCCTGCTCCTGTCCGAGGAGCAGCAGCCCTGTGAGCAGCCTGCCCCAGGCCAAAGAGTGTCAGCCTCATGTGGCTTGCCCTGTCCAAGGAGCAGCAGCTGTGTGAGTGGCCCGCTCTCCCATCCAAGGAGCAGCAACCACATGAGCAGCCTGCCCCAGTCTAAAGAGTAGCAGCTACATGAGCACCCCATGCCCAATCCGAGGAACAGCAGCTGTGCAAGCAACCCACCCCGGTCCAAGGAGCAGCATGCCCCCACCCAAGGAGCAGCAGCCACACAAGCACCCCACCCATGACTGAGAAGAAGCAGCCCCATGCAGCCTGCCCCCATCCAAGGAGCAGTAGCTGCACACAGCCCGCACACTGCACCCATCCAAGGAGTAGCAGCCCACCCCCATCTGAGTAACAGCAGCTGTGCAAGCAGCCCACCCCCATCCAAGAAACATCAGCTTCATGAGCAGCCCACCCCCATTCGAGGAGCAGCAGCTGCATGCAGCCTGTACTTGTGTGATGAGCAGCAGCTGGGTGAGTGGCCTGCCCCCATCTGAGGAGCAGCAGCTGTGCGAGCAGCCCACCCCCGTACAAGGAGCAGCAGCCCTGCGAGCAACCTGCCCCTGTCCAAGGAGCAACAGCCTCATGAGCAGCCTGCTTCATCTGAAGTGTATCAACTACATGCAGCCAGCCCCCATCCAAGGAGCAGCAGCCCTGTGAGCAGCCCATCAGAGTCAGAGGAGCAGCAACCTCATGAGCAACCCACCCCTGCCCGAGGAGCAGCAACTGTGTGAGCAGTCTCCTGCCACCAGCCAGAGCAGCCACCACTGCTGTGAACAGCACCCACCAGAGGAGCCACTGCCAACTGAGGAGCAGCCACTGCCATGACCGCCCAAGTAGCAACTGCCACCCAAGGAGCAGCCCCTGCATGACTCGACATCTAGAACCTTTGGTGAAACCAAAAAGGGGTAGACAAAGAAACCCCCAAAGGAAAGAAAAGGAGGCATCACCAGAAAAGCAGCTAAGTGAAATAGGGCATGAAATATGTCAGAAAAAAGATTTCAGAATAAGGGTCATACAGTTCATAAAACAGGTGGATGAAAAAATCAATAACTTATGTAAGAATCAAGGAGAAATAAAGACTGATATAGCTTCAATAAAAAACACCATGGGAAGTTTCAACAGTAGACTAGGAGAAGCGGAAGACCGAATTTGTGAATTAGAAGACAGGGAAGTAAAACACACCCAAACTGAACTGCAATTGGAGAAAAAAAATTAAAAGAAATTAAAAGACAGAAGCAGAGTCTAAAGGAGTTTTGGGACAACATGAAACACAGCAAAATATGAATAATAGGGTTGCCAGAACAACAGGAAGAGGAACAAGGGTTAGAAAACCTATTTGAAGAAATAATGTCAGAAAACTTCCCTGATGTGGGGAAGAAAAAAATTCACACAAGCACAGAAAGTCCCAAACAAGATGAACCTGAAAAGACCCACACCAAGACACATCATAATTACAATGGCAAATGTTCAGGACACAGAGACAATCTAAAAGACTGCAAGAGAGAGACAGAAAGTTACATACAAGAGATCTCCCATTAGATTATCAAATGATTTCTCAACAGAAACACATCAGGTCAGAAAAGAATGGAAATAAATTTACAAAATGATGCAAAGCAAGGAATTGAATCCAAGAATACTCTATCCAGCAAGGCTATCATTCAAAATTAAAGGGGAAATAAGGAGCTTCACAGACAAAAAAAAAAGTTGAGGGAGTTTATCACTCCCAAGCCAGCAAAGCAAGAAATACTAAAAGGACTGGTGTAAAAACAAAAAAGAAAAAGGTAAGAAGAAACACAGGCACAAAAAAATAAAAATGGAGGATACAAACAAGTACGTATCAATAATAACTTTAAACATAAATAGATTAAATGCTCTAATCAAAAGACATCGAGTGGCTGAATGGATAAAAAAAAACATGATCCATACATATGCTGTCTACAAGAGACCCACCATAGAACAAGAGACACACACAAACTAAAAGTGAAGGGATGGAAAAATACCTTTCATGCAAATGGAAATGAAAAAAAAAAAAGCTGGAGTAGCAATACTTATATCTGACAAAACAGACCTCAAAGTGAAGGCCATAACAAGAGATAAGGAAGGCTACTTCATAATACTAAAGGGATCAATACAACAAGAGGATATAATCCTGATAAACATTTATGCACCCAATGCAGAAGCACCCAAATACATAAAAAAATTCCTGGAAATATCAAGGGAGAGATCGACAACAATACAATCATAGGATGGGGACTTTAATACACCACTGACATCACTGGATAAATCCTCTAGACAAAAAAATCAGCAAAGAAACAGCAATCTTAAGTGACTCACTAGATCAGATGGACTTAATTTACATCTTCAGAACATTTCACCCAAAGCCACAGAATATTCGTTCTTCTCATGTGCACATGGGACATTTTCAAAAATAGACCACATAATGGATCACAAGCAAAGTCTCCCCAAATTCAAGAAGATTGAAATCATATCAAGCATCTTCTCAGATCACAATGGCATAATATTAGAAACAAATGACAATAAAAACAATCAAAAAATTCAAACACTTGAAAGCTGAATAGCATACTATTAAATAATAATTGAGTTATCAAAGAGATAAAAGAAGAAATTAAAAAATATCCTGGAAATGAATGTCAATGAAAACACAACTATCCCAAAACTATGGGACACACTGAAAGCAGTCCTGAGAAGGAAGTTCATAGCTCTACAGGTCTACCTCAATAAACAAGAAAAAATAGTAGAAAAATCATCTAACTCTACAACTTAAAGAATTAAAAGAGAGCAACAAAAAAAGCCCAGAGTGAGCAGAAGGAAGAAGATAATAAAGATCAGAGCAGAAATAAATGACATAAAGACGAAAAAAAATTATACAAAAGATCAATGAAACCAAGAGCTAGTTCTTTGGAAGGATAAACAAGATTGATGAACCTCTATCCAGGCTCACCAAGAAGCAAAGAGAGAGGATCCAAATAAACAAAATCAGAAAAGAACGAGGCGAAATAACAACAGACCCCACAGAAATACAAAGGGTTGTTAAAAAATACTGTGAACAACTCTATTCTAACTAACTAGACAACCTGGAGGAAATGGACATATTCCTAGAAAATACAACTTTCCAAAACTCAATCAGGAAGAATCTAAAAATCTCAATAGGCTGATAACTATGGAGGGAATTGAAGCAGTCATCAAAAAGTTTCCAACAAACAAAAGACCAGGGCCAGATGGCTTCACAGGATAGTTTTACCAAAAATTCAAGGAAGAACTAAAACCTATCTTCCTCACATTATTCCAAAAAATTCAAGAGGAAGGAACACTTCCAAGCTTGATCCTATGAAACCAGCATTACCCTTATTCCAAAACTAGATAAAGACAACACAATGAAAAAGAATTACAGGCCAATATCCCTCATGAATATAGATGCCAAAATCCTCAACAAAATTCTAGCAAATCAGATCCAGCATTACATCAGAAAGATCATACAACATGAACAAGTAGGATTTATCCTGGGATTGCAAGGGTGGTACAATATCCGCAATCAATAAACGTGATACATCACATAAACAAATTGAGAGATAAAAATCACAGTCATAACAATTGATGAAGAAAAAGTATTTGACAAAATCCAACACCCTTTCTTGATAAAAACCCTCAGCAAAGTGGGAATAGAAGGATCATACCTCAACATAATAAAACATATATAACAAACCCACAGCCAACATCATACTCAATGGGCAAAAACTAAAACCATTTCACCTAAAAACAGGAACAAGACAGGGATGCCCACTTTTACCACTCCTGTTTGACATAGTGCTGGAAGTGCTAGCCATAGCAATTAGACAAAAAGAAGAAATAAAAGGTATCCAAATTGTAAAAAAAAAAAAAAAGACTTAAAACTGTCATTATTCACAGATGACATGACACTGTACATAGAAAATCCTAAAGACTCCATCAAAAAACTACTAGACTTAATAAATAAATTCGGCAATGTAGCAGGATACAAAATTAACGCCAAGAAATCCTTGGCATTTCTATACACTAATAGTGAACTTACAGAAAGAGAGACTAAAAAAAAACCAATCTCATTTACAACCACACCCAAAAAATTAAGATACCTAGGAATAAACTTAACTAAGTAGCTAAAAGACCTGTACGCAGAAAAATACAGGACACTGATAAAAGAGATAGAGGAAGTAATAAACAGATGGAAGAACATACCGTGTTCATGGATTGGTAGAATCAACATCATTAAAATGTCCATACTACCCAAAGCAATCTATCGATTCAATGCACTCCCCATTAAAATACCAACAGCATATTTCACAGACCTAGCACGAACTCTCCAAAAATTCATCTGGAATTAAAAAAGACCCCAAATAGCTGCAGTAATCATGAGAAAGAAGAACAAAGTAGGAGGGATCTCAATACCAGATATCAAGCTGTATTACAAAGCCACAGTTCTCAAAACTGCCTGGTGCTGGCACAAGAACAGACATATAGATCAATGGAATAGAATATAGAACCCAGAAATCGACCCAAACCACTATGCTCAATTAATATTTGATAAAGAAGGCAAGAACATACAATGGAGTCAAGACAGTCTCTTCAATAAATGGTGTTGGGAAAATTGGACAGATACATGCAAAAAAATGAAACTAGACCACCAACTTATATCATACACATAAATAAACTCAAAATGGATAAAGGACTTAAACATAAGATGGGAAACCATAAAAATACTAGAGGAACCCACAGGCAGCAAAATCTCAACATATGCCGAAGCAATTTCTTTACCAACACAGCTCCTAGGGCAATGGAAACTAAAGAGAAAATAAACAAATGGGACTACATCAAAATATAAAGCTTTTGCACAGCAAAAGAAACCACCAACAAAACAACAAGAAAGCCCACTGCATGGGAGAACATATTTGCCAGTGTTATCACTGATCAGGGTTTAATCTCCAACATTTACAGGGAACTCATTCAACTTAACAAAAGGAAGACAAACTACCCAATCAAAAAATGGGCAACAGACCTAAATAGATACTTTTCAAAAGAGGACATAAGGAAGGCCAAGGGACATATGAAAACAGGTTCAAAGTCACTAATCATCCAAGAGATGCAAATCAAAATGACAATGTGGTACCATCTCACACCTGTCAGAATGGCTATCATCAACAAATCAACAAATGACAAGTGCTGGGGAGGATTCGGAGAAAAAGGAACCCTCCTTCACTGCTGGTGGGAATGCAGACTGGTGCAGCCACTGTGGAGAATAGTATGGAGTTTCCTCAAAAAACTAACAATGGAACTCCCATTTGATCCAGTGATCCCACTTCTAGGAATATATCCCAAGAAACTAGAAACACCAATCAGAAAGGATATATGCACCCCTATGTTCATAGCAGCACAATTCACCATTGCTAAGATTTGGAAACAGCCTAAGTCCCCATCAGCAGATGAGTGGATTAAAAAACTGATACATCTACCAGGGGTCCTTAAACTTTTTAAACAGGGTGCCAGTTCACTGTCCCTCAGTCCGTTGGAGGGCCGGACTATAGTTTAAAAAAAAAACTATGAACAAATTCCTATGCGCACTGCGGGCCCGGGACGAGTCGGCTGCTAAGTAGGACAGGCAGCGGCACCCGGCTGGCCAGATAAATGTCCTCAGCGGGCCGCATGTGGCCCGCAGGCTGTAGTTTGAGGACCCCTGAAATGGAATACTGCGCTGTGGTAAAAAAAAAAAAAAAAAAAAAAAAGAAGGAATTCTTACCATTTTCTACAGCATGGATGGAACTGGAGAGCATTATGCTAAGCAAAATAAGCCAGTCAGAGAAAAATAAATATCACATGATCTCACTCATTTATGGAATATAATGAACAACATAAACTGATGAACAAAACAGATCCAAAGACAGAGAAGCATTGATCAGACCATCAAACCTCAGAGGGAAGGTAGGGGAGGGTGGGGGTAAGAGGGAAAGATTAACGAAAGGACTTGTATGCATGCATACAAGTCTAACCAATGGACACAGACAACAGGGGGCTGAGAGCATGAGTGGAGGGGTGGGGGACAATGGGGCAATAAGGGCATATATGTAATATCTTAATCAATAAAGAAAAAATTAAAAAAAATTATAATCATAACTTTTCTAATATTTAAGATGTGCCTAAGGGGAGACCCAGGAAATTACCAAGCACTTAATATCAATACTTGGAAAGAGTAAGAATAAATAATAATAGAATTGATCAGGAAGTATTTATGTAAGAACAATTTAATGAGTAACTAGCAGCATGAGTTCATGTAGAAAGATCATGGAATACAAATGAGACAGAAAGTGTGAGTATGAGCAGAATCAGCCAAAAGAACCAAAATTTGTCCATTTCAAATTATGCCAATAGCCATGTGAAAGTAGTGTTTTAAATTAAGTTAATCCTATAAGAATAAATATGAAAGTAACTTTTGGTTGATATAAAGACAGCAATTAATTTTAAAAACTTGCTATCCAGAAGATACCTTCAACCCAACCACAGCTCCACCACAGGATTCCAAGTGGTGTATATGAGTGCCAATGGTATTACTTCAACACTCTTACTCCATCTCCCAAGAAACAATTGCTCAAACCTTTCTAATAAGTGATTTTTTCAAGGCAGCCGAAGCTAAACTGTTACGCTGGCTATCTTTGCAAAAGCCTCCAGCATGAAAACTAGTCCTGACAAGATCAGAGCTATTAGCAATGCAGAGGCTGCAGGTGACTGTTTCAAATTTTACTTTTTTAAAGATAATTTCTTTATGTGTAAGGAAGTATTTGACCTGCAGGGTCAAGTTAAACATTCTAAATGGACTAGAGCAGTGGTTCTCAACCTTTCTAATGCCGCAACCCTTTAATACAGTTCCTCATGTTGTGGTGACCCCCAACCATAAAATTATTTTCGTTGCTACTTCATAACTGTAATTTTGCTACTGTTAATGAATCGTAATGTAAATATCTGTGTTTTCTGATGGTCTTAGGCTCTACAGCAGTGGTTCTCAACCTGTGGGTCGGGACCCACAGGTTGAGAACCGCTAGCAGGGTCGCCTAGAGGAAGCTTTATTCATTAGGAGTGGTCTCTAGCCTAATGGAGCTGAAATCAGCTATAACATCTCCCCTCAGTCAAAGACATGCCTTTCACTGCTTAGGAAGGACACTCCTGTGTGGACTAGGAATCACGCAGCTCAGTCAGCAGGTGGGCGTGTGCCCTGGGCCAGCAGAAGCATTCTCAAGGTGGCCTGATGCCAGACAAGCATCAGCCAAGTGGGCAGCCTGATATCATGACCTCTGTAAAAAGTCAAGGACAGCAGGCATGATTGTGTGGATGAACTATCTCAGAGTAAAGAAGAAGCCACCCACACAAACTGAACCAAAATAAGAAACATGGTAGGAAATATTTGGATTATATTCTGAAGACAATGGGAATTTAAGTAAAATTGGGACAGCTTAATCTCATCTTTCCTCAGCCAGTTAAATCCAAACAAAACTTTGTAAATGCCACCCAGTTTTCTAGAATGTTTAATCTGAAAGTCTACTGAGTTCTTTATATGGGTCCAAATATATACTATTTTCCATCTAGCTAAGTATCCACCTTTATCTTTCCAGATATGTAATTTCTCAGCACCTTCATTATTTTAGCATTTTTATATAAAACTTCCTTATTTTAAAGTTAAATACTTAAGAAATTGATAGTTTTTATGTATATCAGTTCCTCTGTGCAGAGCATGATATATTACCAATAATTCAATGATCCTATATAATAAAAGCCTAGGTGGCGTCATGCCCTCGTACGACGTCATCACAAGATGGCCACCACAAGATGGCCACCACAGATGGCTGCTTGCACAGCAGAGGCGGGTCCTGGTGGCTGCTCCGCGTGGTGAGGCCTGGGGGTCCTGCAGCTCTGTGCAGCATGGAGGAGGCTGGTCCCGGTGGAGGAGGTGGGTCACAGCAGGGGAGGGCAGTTGGGGGAGGTCAGGCTGGCAGGGGAGGGCAGTTGGGGGTGATCAGGCCATCAGGGGAGGAGTTAGGCGTCAATCAGGCCAGTAGTGGAGCGGTTAGGGAGCGATCAGGCTGGCAGGCAGAAGCAATTAGGGGCAATCAGGCATGCAGACAGGAAAGCGGTTAGGAGCTAGCGGTCCTGGATTGTGAGAGGGATGTCCGACTGTCGGTTTAGGGATGTCCTAAATCAGCAGTCAGACATTCCCCAAGGGGTCTCAGATTAGAGAGGGTGCAGGCTGAGTTGAGGGACACCTCCCTCTGTGCACAAATTTTGTGCACTGGGCCTCTAGTTATTAATGAAATATTCAGATTTAAAACACTCACACTTTACAACTCTCCTGTTGGGAATTTTATTTAAGTAGTATTTTTTTCAGTCTTTCCTATCATATATCAACTTTTTTTTTTTAAGTCCTCACCCGAGGATATGTTTCATTGATTTTTAGAGAGAGGAAGAGAGAGATAGACATCAATTTGTTGCCTCCCGTACACGTCCAGATTGGGAATCAAACCCACAACCATTTTTGTGTACTGGATAACACTCCCACCAACTAAGCCACTCAGATAGGGCTATCAGAATTTTTATTGATAAATATAGTAACCTTGCCTTTTTTAAAAAAGTGAAATGAATTCAATATTAAGTTGATCCATCTTCAATTTACTACATCTGACTTCATCTCTAAAGTTAAGAATGGAACATATGTAGTACCTTAAGAATGGCACATATGTAAAGTTAAGAATGGCACATATGTAATACCTTAATTAGGAAAGAGTAAGAATAAATAATAATAGAATTGATCAGGAAGTATTAAGTCCTCACCCAAGAACTTAATCCAAGAAGATGGATCAACTTCACTATGCACTAATATTTTTCCTGTTTCCTCATAAACATTTAAATAATTTAAAATATCTAGTGCATAGTTAAAGCAAAATATGACTTAGAATAATATATTTAACTCTTTTAGATTTTTCTTGATCTTTACAAATTTTATCACATCCACCAGCTTATTGGATAATGTCTTTATGCTCTGGTGGGTTACAGAACTAAGTAAATATTCCTTCTCCATCTTTATAAATGAAGGTGATAAGTAATAGTCAGAATCTTGTCTGATTAATGATCTATGAAGTTTATAACTTTGTTTTTTTTTAAGTGCTTACATTTGTAAAAGATAGAAAATCAGAAAGGTAAAGCAGTTGTTTACACTTTGCATGCAATTGAAATAGATAACCTGAGACATAGACTATCATTATAATACACAGCACTGTAAAACTTCATTATAGTTAATGAGGCTATCAATATGCCTCCCGACAAGAATGTTCAATGATACTGTTTTACTGTTATAGTCATCTCTTTCTCTATATTCCTATAAAACTATTTAAAGCAGTGTATCAATTTTAGTAAAGTATATTGAGTAAGATAGATTCCTTAGGATTTCTTAGACATTTTAATTTTTGGATAACATAATATTTAGAATTATTGGGATAAATTTAAAAAGCTAACATTTCTTGAGCACTAATTCAGACCAGGCACTGTTTTTTGTTTTTTTTTTTAATATATTTTATTGATACTTCACAGAGAGGAAGGGAGAGGGATAGAAAGCTAGAAACATCGATGAGAGAGAAACATCGATCAGCCGCCTCCTGCACACCTCCCACTGGGGATGTGCCCGCAACCAAGGTACATGCCCCTGACCGGAATCGAACCCGGGACCCTTCAGTCCGGAGGCTGATGCTCTATCCACTGAGCCAAACCGGTTTCGGCCAGACCAGGCACTGTTTGCTTTACAAGTATTACTAGTAATTCAATGAATCCTCATTCACACTGAATTAGGTGCTATTAGTGCCCACATTTTGCTGATGAGTAAACTAAAGTATAGGAGGTTAAACAACTTTTCCAAGTTCACACAAATACTAAACAGGGTATTGGAAAACCCTTATTTTAAGGGAAGATCCAGATGTCAACTAGCTTGGCCAAGCTCCACTGATGCCTCTTGAGAGAATGGAAAATAGACTCCAGGTCTGTGACCTCCAACTTATCATCTCCTCCCATAAAATCATGTTACATTTTATTTTTAAAAACAGTACAAGCATAGGCATACTCACAGGGCAGAAGTCACTGGGCCTTCAAGTTTAGTGTCAGCAAAAACTGTCCACAATAGGTGCCCCTGATAGCCTTACTCTCCAAACAGTTCCTGTGCTAAGTTCCCTGACTTCTTATACATTCTGCTAATTTTTATAGTGATGTAATTTTTATATAAAATTTTGATAACATAGACAAGCATAAAAAGAAAACATAATTTAAAAATACCCATAATTATTACATTTAGAAATAACCATTGTATGCATTTTAGTGAATATACATCCAATTTTTTCTGCATATGCATGTATATATTTGTGTCTATGTTCTAGATATATATATTTTAAGATTTTTTAAGTGATTTTTAGAGAGAGCAGAAGGAAGAGTGAGAAAGAGAAAAACATTGATGTGAGAGGGAAACATCAATTGCTGCCTCCCACATACCCCCATCAGGGATCAAACTGGCAACCCTTCAGTGCACTGAAGATAAACAACCAACTGAGCCACACCAGCCAAGGCTAGATATTTTGAATAACAGTATACACACTGTTTCATATGCTGATTTTTGCTAATTTACATATCATGATCATTATCCACATTAAATATCCTTCTACAGTGTTCTCAATGGATAAGTCCTATTCCAGATGTATTATTATTATTGTTGTAGTTGTTGAAGAACATTAAGGTTTTTCCAATGATGTGATATTATGCATAATATTCTTATATATAAATCTTTGCATATATTCATGATTATTATTTAAAATAAATTCCTGGTTGATGAGGCTATGAAACAATCCTACAGTATCATTTGTTTTTTTACTTATGAGAATACTGGCTTTCCTACATCCATCCAAAAACTGAATTCTGGTTTTATTATCTTTTGTCTTTAATCTTTGATAATCTTATCGGTGAAAAACTGCAGCTCATTGTTTTAAGTTGCATTGTTATTACTGAGACGGGAAAACATATATTAGGCATTGCACTTCTTTTGCATGCCCTGTTGATTTTTACTCTAGTCTAATATTCAGAGCTGAGTCTTTCATAGGTGGTATGGAATCTGGCACAAGCTGAGCCTGAGCCACCACCGAAGTGAGGTACCACTGCCTTCACTCATCTAGCATTGCAATGCCCACTACCCTTTATTTCGGTGTTCCCACTTCCAACTTCACAGTGACAGTTACCTCCGATCCTGCCTTAGATGACACATACAGAGAGGAAAGAGAGAAAGAAGACTTCATTTACATCAAAATTTCAAATTTTAAATAGTAGGAACAAATTAAATAATCAAAATTATGTCAATGAGTTTATCTCTTTTTTTAAAGCATCAAAAAACTACTAATACATCCCTGATCAGCATGCAAAACTGCCTGCTTCTCAGTAAAAATTACTGCCATATATTAAAGTACCTACTATGTGCCAGGCACAGCATTAGAAGCTTTTATATAGACTCTTTCCCTTAACCCTGACAAAAGTTTAGGACACATTATTATCTCATATATGAAAACATCTGTAACAGAGGGGGAAACTTGTGTATGTGCAGGGGGGTGAAGAAAGAGCAGCAAAGCTGGGCTTCACCTTAAGTGTCAAGTGTTTAAGCTACAGCATCACTCTTCACAATAATAACGATGCCATTAATTTTTTGGAAACTTTTTCTTCTCATCTGCTTGTTTCTGATGACATAATATCACTGGAAGCAAACCCCGCCCTTTCGAAAGGTTTCACCCAAAACAGCTGATTCTCTAAGAAACTTCCTCAAAATTAAGATCATTTCAAAAACTAAGTTGGAATTTATTATAGGCATGACTATGATTAATTATTTATAGCACTAAATAGATTTAAAAATATAAGGTTCTCCTGAATCTTCAACAATAATCAAAGGAGCATTTCCTAATTTCACCCACAGATCCTGAAATTTGGTTGTCACCCACTTCTGACTTTTCCTCAAAGGCCATCTCTCTCCCAATTGTTATTGACAGTGGGACATCTGTGCAAAGTCCTTAAATAAATAAACCTGATCAGCTGCCTCTCATAACCAGATCAATACACCCCTCCCCCATCACACACACACACATACTCTCTGTAAGTCCTCTCTATTCTGTCTTGACATTGTTTCTAGTCCTTACGTAGAGCAGATCCTTGTTGCTTCTAATCTGCACCACTGTTATCTTTGCTTCTAGCATTGTTATACTCTGATCCATCCTACACATCATGCTCCTCCTCAAAAGACTCAGTCATTCCTCAACTGCTTAATTCAACTCAAGCTCCTCTACTAATTTCTGAACTCCACATTCATGCTAGCCTCATCTTTATAGTTCCTTCTACCATTCTTCTCTCTTAGCATTGTGAATGCTAAGCTCTTATGCCAGAGAAACTGGAATCTTGGCTCTGTCTCTTACAAATCATATAATCTTGAAGAACTTGTTTAACTTCTATACCTCAGGCTTCTCATCTGCAAATGGGTTTAATAATGTACCTATTTATATATGGGCTTTCTGTGATGATTAATTAGGTTAATAGAGATAAAGAATTTAATGGGTATCTGAAGTACCATAAGTATCCAGTAAATTATAGCTATTATTATTATTCATATGCTCTACAAAGTTCCAGCATTCCTCTTTCCCACACAAATAATAACGGTTTGCCAAAATATTTTTATACATGCTGTTCCCTTGGTTCCCAGTTCTAACATCCTATCTTTCAATACCCATCTCAACATTTCTGCTAAGATATATTGCTCATATGGGCTCAAAGTCAGTCTTATATCTTCTTGCATTAGTGGGAATTCTTACTGTGTGCCAGGCACCCTGTGCTTATAGTGAACTCAGGCAGGGCCCTACCCTAGAGGCACAATCAGGCAGGGAGGGAAGTTGCTGTCTCCCTGCTGGGTTAGGATGTGCAGGGCTCCATGTCTTCCTCAGCCTTGCATCCCTTCCAGGACTGACCAGCAGACCCTGAGCGACAGATAAGAATGGATTACTCTGACACGCATTTTTGTGAAAGAGAGGCTAAGAGGCTGCTTGGTAGGAGGCACCAAAACAACCCCAATTGCCTGCCTCCTTAGGTTTTTATTGTAACAGCAGCTTGAACTAAAATTAACCTCTAGATACAATCAGCAGGGTAAGTATCCTTGAGAAAGCACATGCTTCTACAAGGTCAGGTCTAAAAGACTAAACATAGAGATTCCAGCAAAATACCCAGGTGCTTGGACTTTTTTGGAAAAGTCAAGGCAGGGGCTGCCGCCTTTGGCAAGGTCCCCTGAAAGGCCCCCCACCTTTCAGAGAATCTTCCTTACAGACTTTCCAATCAAGTCCCACGCTTCTCCACACATCCCCACTAAGTCCTCCTGCAGAAACCCATGCTTACTACATAGCTGATTATATTGTACAAAAGTTGGTATTTTTAATTTTGTGAAAATTAAAAAAATGTAAGTTATCATATGGTAACTCTATACTCAACCTTTTCCAAAGTGGCTGTACCACTCACATTTTTACCAAAAACGTCAGAGGGCCCCAGTTTCTCCACATCCTTGCCAATACTTCTATTATCTGATTTTGTTATAGCTCTCCTAGTAGGCATGAGGTGATATCTTGTTATGGTTTTGATTTTCATTTCCCTGATTACTAATGATGGTGTATATTTTTCATATGTTTATTGGCCATTTTGGCCATCTTCGTTGGCCATCTTCTTTATATGTTCTGGATACAAGTCCTTATCAAATATATGATTTGAAAATATGTTCTTTAATTCTGTGGGTTGCCTTTCAACTTTGCTAATGTTGACCTTTGAAGCACAGAAGTTTTTAATATTGATGAGTCCAATTTACCAATTTTTCTTGCATAACCCAGGGTTATAAAGATTCACTCCCATGTTTTCTATTATTTTATAATTTTACTTATTACATTTAGTTCTATGATCCCTTTTTTAAGGAGAAAATATCTATGAGCCATTTTTAGTTCATTTTTGTTTATGGTATTGTAAGAGGCCCACCTTCATTCTTTTGCATGTGACTCTCCAGTCCAGTATTATTTGCTGAGAAGACTATTCATTCCCATTGAATTGTCTTGGTTCTCTTGTCAAAAATCAATTGACCATAAGGTGCTGGTTTAATTTCTGGACTTAATTCTATTCCACTGATCTATTAATCTATCTTTACGCCAGTAACACACTGTCTTGGTTATTATAGCTTTGGAGTAAATTTTGAAATCAGGAATTGTGAGTTCTCCTATTTTGTTCTTCTTTTCTAGGATTGTTTTTGATATTCGGAAATCTTTGCCCTTCCATATGAATTTTAGAATTACCTTGTTAATTTCTTCAAAAACTTCTTGTTGGGATTATGATAAGAGTTGTGTTTAATCTATACATCATTTGTAGATTATTACTGTTTTAATAATATTATCTTCCAATCCATGAACATAGACTATCATTCCATTCATTTAGGTCTAATTTAATATCTTTCAACAATGTTTTCTGGTTTTTAGAATACAAGAATCACACCCTTTTTGTTAAATGTATTGCTAAGTATTTTATTCTTTTGACCTATGGTATATGTAGGTTTTTCTTCACCTCATTTTTGGATTGTTCATTGCTGGTGTACAGAAATAGAACTGATTTTGTATACTGATCTTATATCTTAAAGCATTGCTGAACTTGTTCATTAGTTATAATAGCTTTTAAATTGATTCCTTAGGATTTTCTAAAAACAATATCATGTCATTTGCAAATACTTGTACTTCCTCTCTAATCTGGATGCCTTTTATTTCTTTTTTTTTTTTTTCCTTGCCCAATTGCCCTGACTGGAACCTCTAGTACAATGTTGAGTAGAAGTGTGCGGGGCTGACATGGTTGCCTTGTTGATCTTAGATGCAGAAACTTTGTCTTTCACCATGGTGATGTTAGTAAGTTTTTCATAGATAGACTTCACCATCTGAGGGAGTTCCTTTCTATACCTAGTTGTTGAGTGTTTTTAACATGACAGGGTGTTGGATTTTGTCAAATATTTGTTCTGATTTATTAAGATGATACTGTAGTTTTTTTTTTTTCTTGGTTCTATTGAAATGGTGTATTATATCAATCGATTTTTTGTAAAATAATTTTGCATTCCTATGATAAATCTCCCTTGGTCACAGTATATAATCCTTTTTATGTTACTGGATTGATTTGTCATTTTATCTGTATCCATAAGAAATATTTGCCTGTAAGTTTTTTTTCCTGATATCTGGTTTGAGTATGAGGGTAACACTGGACTGATAGCATGAGTTGGAAATGATACTTCCTCTTTTGTTTTTGTAAAGAGTTTACAAAGAATTTATATTAATTCTTCCATAAATAGTTATATTTTGTTATAAAAAGTATAACTTTTTATACTTTTATATTTTTAAAAAATGAAATTCTGATAGCATGTCCAATAGGAGAAAAAAATGTCACTCTTTAGCTGAAATTTATCTATGAGCTGATCTGTGATCCACAACAGTAAAGCCCAAAGCCCAAGTTTGAGTTACAGGAAAGAGGAGTTCCCTACTTTAGCCTTAAAAGTTTTCCAAGTTAAAAAAAAAAAAGGTAGAAGAACATTACTCTCGGCGTGAATGGCTGCTCCTGGCCCCCCAGCTCTCTTCCGTTTCTCAATCTCTCCCCAAGCGGGTTCCAAGACAGGTGGGCACAGATCTAAAAGGTGACACTGGGAATGACTGCGGCATCATCCCGTTTCCGTTTGCAGCTGGAGAGGAAAAGGGTTGGCCGAGGGTCTCATGGGGCGGGGCGGAGGAGGAGGGAATGCAAAACAGAGCCTCCCCAGGAACTCAAGCCACAGCAACGCCCCACCCTATAAATTCCGAGCTGCCTCTTCGCTGACGATTCCAGCTCCTGTCAGCCAGGGCCCCAGCATTGGCGACAGGGTGCCTGAGCTGGCGCACGGCTAGCGGCTCTACCAGGCCCGCAGCGGCTATCGGTGCGGAGCAGCCCGATGGACCGGGAGTAGGGCTCAGAGCCCGGACGCCGAGGTGGCGCGCGAATAACTGCACCAGCGCGGCCAGCTCGCGAACCGACGTGCGCGCAGCGGCCCAGGCGCCGGTGAGTGGGTGCGGACTGAGGCCGGGCTTGAGGGCGGTGGGGCGGAGGTGGTTAGTTTCTTGTCAGGTGTCCTAAATAAGGGCTGAACTGGGAGGCTCCTGAGGACCACGCAGAGCGAATACATTTCGGGACCGCGCCCGTCCCGAGCCAGCCGCCCTTCCCCAAATCAGGTGAGGGGCGCATCTGGGTTGGGAAGGTACAATTTGAGCTTGTTTGCTTCGTACCCCCCCAAATGTCATTCCGATTTGACCAAACTCTTTCGAGTACAAGGGAGAAATCTGCAAAAATGGGATGAAACCAAGTAAACTCTCTTCCGGAGGCTTTAGCTAACTCCTGTCTCTTAACCCTGACCTGAATGGAAGCGGTCTGACTCCCCCGGGCGTTCATTTATTTTAAAGCTGTGCTACTTCTAGGGCGAAATTGCAAAGATCTCCACACTCCCCTCTGCTTCCCAGGAGATGCCCTTGCCCTGCTCATCTACCTTCAGCCTCCCTGCAAACCCTACCGACGGGTCCTTGGCACAGGACGCAGCCCACCCTGGGTAAACTCTCCCACCTTCAGGTTTCCTAAGGTGTCCTTTGATTCATCAAATTGGGGAAGGAAGAAGCCCACGTGTCTCCACACCTTAATCCCCATGGCCTAGGCCAGTGCACATTCCTAACTGAGCAGGGCTTTTAGAAGCAGCTCTTGCTGGCTCCTTTCCTCCACTCCACCTGCCTGTTTAGTGCCCCACTCTCCAATTATCTTAACCGTCCAGCCTGATCTCTCCACAGTGCCAGCCTGCTGAGGTGTCCAGAAGACCTCAGCAAGTCTTTCCCAAACTGTCTCCTGCTGCCCCTTTGTCTTTGCGCAGCTTTAGAAACCTGGCTATTGGATCCATCTGGGACGTCTTTACTAAATCTCGGTTTGCTGATGGCTTCATAAACATCAAAACCCACTACCACACTCAGAAGCACTCCCTCTTGGTGAAAGTCTGGGTGCTCTCTTTCCCCTGGGATCACTTTCAGGACTTAGCTACATTTATTTCTGGTGTCATTCCAGAAGGAGAAAGGAACAGTGAGGGAGGCAAGAAATCTGGCACCTTGCTGTTCCATGTTTATAACTTTGCAGAACAACTTGCACCTCCTCCTGAAGGTGCCTCATCCTCAACATGTCTCTCTTGGTGGTTATTACCTGAGGGATCTGGGCCCAAGGCATTAGCTCCCCTTAGCATAAGCTGTAACCCCTTGTAATCTTCTCTAAAAACGAAATGACCTGTTTCTCTGGTCTCAGTAGTGTTTCCCTAGCTCTAAAGGCCCCGTGGGTAATCCCTTCTCAGGTGCTCTGGATGCCACTGGCCTTCCTGGCAGACAGTGCAGGGCAGGGGAGCCCGGGAACAAGGAAGAGACTCCCACTTAACTAGCTGGGTGCTACTTCACAGCTCTGAACCTCAAGTCTCTGCACGTAAGTTTCCCTCCACTAATAAAAGCCTTTGATTCCTTTTGTTTCTTATTTATTGTTTGAAAATAAGTCTAAAATAATTACCCTTTTAGCCCATGTTTGGCATTTTAAAAACTGTCAAAGTAACTCCCCTGATAAATTACCTGCTCTGGAAAATCAGTAGGTCTTTCTTTGCTGGCTCTGTGTCCATCCACAACTTATGGCTGGCAGTTCCTATAACCTGACCTGAGACCCTGGAGTGGCCCCAAGTCACTAGGTCTCAACATTTGCTAAAGGCAAGTGATTACTAGAGTTAAGTTTGTTGTCTATTCTGTCTCTCCCTTCTTGTCTGACATCACTGGTCTTTGTGCCCATCATGAGGCCTTGATTTCTGGTTCAACTCTTCTTTGTCCTTGAAACGAGTCAGCTGCTCCATCATCCAACACAGATGAAAACTGGTTTTCTTCCATTGATCCCACTGGTGCCAAATAAGATTCAACTTCTTTATGAGTTAGAAAGTGTCTTTCAGTCATTGTTGCTTTGGCCATGCTCCCAATCCTGAGAGCTCTGAGTTTAAATATTTTCTGTCACTTTTGAGTCTGGTTCAGTGTTCAAAAAATGACAGAACTGTGGATTGCTCAGTTTTCTTATTGTGGCTGTTTTGCTAGTTTGAGGTAAGAATTGTATGAGTGTACATGATTTGGGGGTTTTGCTACTGCATATACTGTTATTATTACTAGGGCTAATTATTTGCCCTATGCTCATGGGAAAATAATTAAAGAAAATTTAATCTGCTGCTTACCGAAAGGCCAGGTAAAATACCATTTGAAACTCATAGTTTAAATGCATGATGCATGTCTCCTACAGTTTTGTTTGTGTTGTCAAAACAAACAACACGGTTCTTTTCAAGCGACCGCCTGAGAGTTGCCTTATTTTGCTTTCAAATTTGCTACAGGGACCAAGATCGAGTCCCATCAACACTTTCGTGTTTGGGCTGCCCAGTGCAGGCTCCTGGCCTTTCTTCCCATGCTCATTCGTGTACCTAGTCTTTTTCCTATTCCTCCTGACTTCGAATGCCAGAATCTCCCATGTAGGTTAGCAAATTAAGAATTTTATTCAGAAGTTTGAAGTAAATCCAAGAGTTGAGAGGATTAAAAAGCTGTCTTGAAGACACACTGTGGCAATAAACAAATCAGAGCCAGAGTAACAACATTAGACAAAGTATCCTGGCCAGGTTAAGAATGCTTTCTCCCTTGTTCACTCTACCAATCAACTTTTAAACCCATCGCCATTGGAAAGTGCTCATTCTTCTTCTTCAGAATAGGCTTCTCTTTCAATTTGCCTAAAGTCATCAAATTACATGATTCATGTTTCTTCTCACTAGGTGCTTATTCAAAATCTAATAAAACTTCCATAAGCAAAAGTAAATTATTTCATTTTCAGTCTAAATTTAGTTATTACTTTATATTTTCTATTTTATTCATGATATGAATTTATCCTACCAAAAATCAACTCTTCAGTGGCATAATCTATAAAACCAACTTAAATCAAGGAGTATCTAAAAGGATTTAAGGTAATATTGAACTAATGTGGCAAGTGAGTGCCATCATCCTACTAAAGCTCTAAAATATGTTTCAATCATACCAAAAAAAAAAAAATCTAAAGAGCTATAAATTTGCCAGATGTGTCATTAGTTAGTGATTACTTTAATGGCAAAGTTGACAACTGGAAATAGAAAACAGTATATATTTAGAATAATCATGGAAATGACAAGTGAATCTTGGTCTTAGCTCTGTTTTTATTCACATTAAAGTTTTGCTATTTAATTTTTATTCTCTTCGCAGTAGATGTCCATAGGGGAAAAATTCCCTTGTGTATGAAAACCAAATTGTCTTTCAAAATATTTCACTAACAGAGAATTCAGTATATATTATAAACACTGTAGGGCTGTTTATTTTACATTATTCTTATAGCTCAATTTAGAAGCTTTTTTTTTCTTTTGTTTGTTTAGTTTCTAAAATAGGTGCATCATCTAAATGTCTTAAGCAGAAATAAATGTCTAGAATCAGCCAGTTCTTGTTAGAAGTTCCTCCCTGTACCCAAGAATACTTTAAAGTGTATTGCTAGTCTCATGTTTAATTTTCTAACATTTACAAGTTTGGAAAATGGGTAAGAAATGCACATGCTTTGTTCTTCATAATCTCATTTTGCCTTCATATTTCAGGTCCCAATTCTAGATGTCTTAAAAATTTTAAATCACAGAATTAATAATTATTTAGTTTGTGTCAATTTTCATGTGATTTCTCGTTCATATTATACATATAAACGTTGCTTTGTTCCTTCACCAGATGATGTGAAAATCTTATTTAGATCAGTGTATTTAGTACTTTGAATGGTTAACTTCAGAGTAAGAGTATTAGAGAATTACATATATGGTATAAACTCTTAAAGGTAGTTATATGATTGCTAATTTGCTCTTTAAGCTTTCTTTAGCTATTTCCCATATTATATTAATCAAAGTCCTCTTATCTACCTTGGAAAATGAAGAATTTCACCTATGAAATATATCAACTATAGTATCAACAATAGAAGATACTTACAGAGGGAATACTGTGAATCTAGTGATATTAAGCCCCCAAAGACACATCAAAGTAGAAAAATGATCTTTGTCCTAGAAAAATGTTGTTCAAGCTAAGTACATATTTAGATATGGCTTTCTTTAATCATCTCAGTACCACTGGGGTAGGAAGCCATTTAAAAACAGTTCTCCTCCTGTCCACCTATCTGACCAGGTAGAATGTTTAATGTGATCACATTGCTTGATTCCGTCACTTCCAAGATAACCACAACAGCCTTCCCCTCCCCATGGGACTATGACTCCTTTGACAGTATGGACCACATGTCATATGTGGACTAAATATCCTTGTATTCTGTTACTAAGTGCTCCACAATTACTTGCTTACTCTTTGATGTTTCTTTATTTTCTGCTAAAGCTGTGGAAAATGTTAAATACTGTTTTAGATCCCTGTACTTTAGAAGAGAAATGTTAGAAACCATTTTTCTAATCTAATTTAAGTACATTATCCTGCTATAATACAATGACTTAAAATTGATGATGTAGTCTTACTAATTGGGGAATCAAGTATTAATTCCATTTTTTAGTCTTAAGCTGTAATGGCAAGGAGCAAAAAGAGGAAAGAATAAGAAAAAGAGAAATGAAGAATAAAACATTGACATGGTCCTAAAAGTGTTAGGGAACAAGTAAAGCAAGTATATTACTATCACTTTGGGAGCGTTTTAACTGGAATACATGTTGTCTGCACGTTCCTTTCTGCCACTTCCCCCTCTTTCTCTTTGCGAACTACTATATCACAGTTTAGAGAGCAACCATCCACAATTACCTCAGGTGTCAAGGTCCACAGACCAGCATCATGGATATCACCTAGGGGCTTGTTAAAGATACAGAATCTCAGACCCCACCTGGACACATTGAATAAAAATATGAATTTTAACAAGATCCCCAAGTAATTCAAATGCACATTAAAGTTAGAGAAGCACAGCAACAACCTATGACTTGTTCAACTAGAGGTTATTTTCTTGTTTTTTAAATAAACATTTTAAAGAAAACCATTAGCATGTATAATGTGCCAAACACAATGTTCAGTCTTTAAACATTTTTTATTTAATCCTCACAACATCTCTATGAAATATCCACTGCGTTATCCTCACTTTGTACATTAGCATTCTGAGTAATGAGAAGATAAATAGCTCACCCAAATGCAGTAAAGGGGAGATTCAATATTTAAACACAGGGATTCTGATTGCTGTGCTCTTAGGTGCCATCCCCACTGTCCAGGGGTCCTCAAACTTTTTAAACAGGGGGCCAGTTCACTGTCCCTCAGACCGTTGGAGGGCTGAACTATAGTTTAAAAAAAAAAACTATGAACAAATTCCTATGCGCACTGCGGGCCCGGGATGAGTCGGCTGCTAAGCAGGACAGGCAGGGGCACCCGGCGGACCGGATAAATGTCCTCAGCAGGCCGCATGTGGCTAGCAGGCCGTAGTTGGAGGACGCCTGTAGCTGCCTGCTTTTTAAGCCAACTAATTATTTGAGAATTTATTTAAACTTATGATGTGAATTCAGGTTCTGTTTCCATCATGGGGGAAAAGAAGATCTATTTCATTTTAGTTGTAACATTTGCCTGTCATCTTACATTTAAGTACAATAATGAAGTCTACAAATTTCTTCTTTAGTTGGAAAATAAATACTTAAACTATGGCAGCCCATTTTAAAACTTAAGGTTTGATATCTCTATTTTTTCTCATAACGTAAGTTTACTGTTTTTACCTTTTGGTGTTTTGATGATATGAAAAAAAGTTCTCTCTTGATTTGAACATGTTATTCCTTATATACATAAACTGTTCATTCCAATTCAAATTATGTGTCATTCTTTCAACTTTTAATATAAACACTTATATACAAGCAATTATTTACAAAACTGTAGTTGAATATAGTTACTAACCAGTCAGTCTGCAAGCTAGTGCTAACTTATTTTAAGCCAGTGACTCCACAAATGCTTCCGCCTCTGAACGCTTTCTCCCAGGCATGTCAATTCTCTGACAGCTGTCAGTGGATCTGGCCAGATGTCTGTTGTTTTGACAGGGGATCATTGATGTTGCTCAAAAGACTGAGGTGAGTCTGGGTTCCTTGTGATCATAGTTGAGAGGAAGGATATGTCATCAGGACTGAGAAGACACAATTTTCTCAGTCATGAAGGGACATATTCTCAGGAGACAGAATTTCACTAGCTGCTTGGATCTGGAACTTTAGATGTACAGGCAGCACTAATGGTAAATCATCTACCTTGTAAGTTACTGGTTAAGTCAAAATCCAGGGGAAATAGTGTCCAGGGGACAGCCTGCACATAGCAGGCAGTTTTTCTTAGTGCTGTGATTACACAGTGCAGTGGTCTTCTTATGACCCTTTGAGTCCTGCTCATCTCACTAAGCCCAAATATTTGTGACTGTGGCTGAATATAATATACACCAGTTTTTTTTAATAAATAAATGGAAAAATCATTATCATTTCTTCTTCCAGTAAACTTCATAATTTACAAGTTTATCATTACATATACTTTCTTCACATTTTGACCCAAATTATTCTTGTTATCCAATTGCATTGTACCAACTTCTAAATCTACATGGTTTGCCCTTAGAACAAGAATATTCCATCACCCCAGCTTTAATAATCTAATTCTTTCCAATCAAATGATGTCACTTCACATAAAAGATGTTATACTATGATGTCTCTCAGCCCTTAACCTTTACACAATTAATTGCTGCCACCTTATCAGGAATGAAAAAGAACCTGATATGATTGCTATGTAATGATTTCCTGAATGTGTCCTGGCCTCTGATCTACTAAGTTAACAGAAGATATTTCTGAGAGAAACACAAATCTATTTATATTTTTTAAAATTCCCATTAGGTTAAGCCATATGATGGAACATTATATTGTATAGCCATAATGTATTTATGTAAATATATATTTAATATATAATATATTTTAAAATATTTAATAGCAAAGAAAGGTAATCATAAGTGGATAAAGCAGTGTATAAAACATAAATCCCGAGTGTGAGCCAGTGTGCATATGTATTTGGTAGATTCTAGTCAAGGTTCCATTAAGGTCTTACTTAGGTCTTTGGTGTTCTAATAAAAAAAAATTTAGGTATATTGGCACTGATTTGTGAGTAAAATCGCCTATATATTTTTTTTAAAATGCCTATGTATTTGTAGAACAGAAAACAAAGACTAGGAAATATATATAACAAATCTTAAAATCTCTTGAAAGTTATTAAGATCAAAGCTACTAAGATCAAAGGTGACTTTTTTCTTTCCTTTTTTTTTTAATGTGCTTTCAAAATTTCCAATAATGAACCTCTATTACTTTTATACTTCTTACTTTCTGTTTGTCTTAGAATTTCTATTACTTTCCTTCTAACCCACTCTAGATTGTAGATCTTAGACAACCACTACGAACTCTCTGAAGAATAACACTGACAAATCTGACCCATCTCTAATTTTTCCCCCTAAGGTACGCTAGAACTTCACAAGATTCCACAGAATTCACACCAGAGTGGTATTTTATAAGAGAAGTTATCTTATGAGAAATTTCTTTTGCTATCTAAAAAACCCACAAAGAAATATGGATAAAAATAGATCCTTCTAATGCCAAAATTCTTCTGTACAACGCTTTAGTAACGTTGATGTCTGTTGTTTTAAAAAAGTAACCTAATCACAATCTTTCTTATTAACTCTTCAGCTTAAAAAAATTCTTACATAAAAAAATCAAAATCCATAATGAAAAGCATTGATAAATGCTTTTTTGGCTACATAAAAAATATTTTAATGGGCGTGTAGTAAAAAATACCATAAACAAAATAAAAAGATAAACAGGAACTTGAGAAAGCAATTTGCCACACACTGCATGTAAAATGCCAGTTTTCTTAATATAACATGAGCTCTTTAAAATAAGAAACAATGAACAACCAACTTGAAAAATGAGCAAAAGCCATGACTGGCAAACTTGTGAAAGAATAACTATGTAAACCAAGAAAGCAAAAAGAATTGCAGCCTCTTTTGTAACTAAAGAAATGCAAATCAAAGAAAATACATACTTTTTACTTATCCAACAGAGAAAAAAATATAAGATTTGATAAAAGCCAGATTTTTTGTTTCATAAATTAGTATAATTTTTGTAGAAGACATTTTGTAAATATCTTTGTAAAACTTAGAGTATACAATTTGCTTCAGTTATTATGTTTGAAACTTATTTTACTGATATATTCAAATAAATATAAAAATGCATATGTATAAATATCATTATTGAGGCAATTTTTAAGCAGCCAAAAAGGGAAACTGAAAAGAAAAAAATCAAAAAAACCTTCAGTCCATTAATAATGGACTGGTTAAATAAGTTATTATGTATCAGTGCAATGAATATACTATAGCACAGTACTCAAAATGAAGGAGGCAGCCCTGGCTTGTTTGCTTAGTGGTTAGAGCATCAGTCTAAGGACTGAAAGGTCACAGGTTTGATTCCCTGTCGAATGCATGTACCTCAGTTTCAGGTTCGATCCCTGTCCCTGTTCAGAGTGAGTGTGGGAGGCAACCATTCAATGTATCTCTCTCACATCAATGTTTCTCTCGCTCTCTCCCACCACTTTTCCCTCACTTCCACTTTCTCTCTAAAGATCAATGGGGAAAAAATCCTCAGGTGAGGAATAAAAATTAAAAAAACACACGAATGAGGCAGGTTTATGTACACTGATGTTGAAAGTTCTGCTAGCCATATTAAGTTAAAAATAATAAAGCAAAGAGTAGAATAGTAAAATGTTAATATGATGTGTAAAACTAAAAAAAAAAAAAAATGTGGATATACACATTTATATGCATGTAAATATATTTTCTAAAAGTCCTAAAAGGATACATAAGAAACTATTAGTAGAAAGTATCTCTGGGAAGTGGATCCAGAGAGACAATTGGAGAGGGCTAGGAGACATGTACTTTTAAAGTATGCTCCTCTGTAACTTGACATTTATCTCACATGCATATATTCTATGAACTATAAAAACAAAGATCTTTTAAAATATTTTTTAAATGATGGTTCAATAACACTGTATAAGCTTTGTATTAAAAATAAGTATTTATCAAAGTTTAACTAGATTCACAAGTAAAAATCGAATCTATTATATTTATTTTTAAATAGCTATATTTGTTTTGTGTAATTATGATCATTCATTTCTTATTTTTATTTAAATCTATTTTCTTACATTTCAATAATGCACGTGCATTCTTTGTATAAAACATTGAACCAATTTAAGTGCCACCATCCAGTGATAACCACATTTATATTTGGTGGTATATTTCTTATAGTTAGTAGTTATGTCTACAGAAATGTCTTACAATAAAACTGCAA
The DNA here is from genome assembly GCF_963455305.1 of Plecotus auritus. Taxonomy (NCBI): domain Eukaryota; kingdom Metazoa; phylum Chordata; class Mammalia; order Chiroptera; family Vespertilionidae; genus Plecotus; species Plecotus auritus. The sequence continues at coordinate 117,712,491 of NC_137771.1, forward strand.
TATTTTACATGAAAATATTCTACTTCTTATTCTCTAATGTGTTTCTACTAGGGCTGGGGAGGATGTGGAGCAGAAGCAGAGGATGAGATCCCACGACAGGGTCGCCATTCAGTGCAGCCTGATTCTGTATAAGATGATGTCCTCGGTGGGGACCAGATGACTTCATTCCCTCCAAAAACATTCATAAAATGTAGTGTTAATGCTTGCTCTGTAAATTAAAAAATAAAATCTGACCATATTTAGTGAATCTCACTAATTTTTTTTCCAGATCTGGTACCTCATAAATTGGTCTAAAATGGCTGGGCCTTTATCTGAGTAATTCACTGAAGCCATCCCAGAAGCTCTGCGTCCAGGTAAATACCTTACACCTGTAGCACTGTATCTGTCAGGAGTTTTCTGTAATGCATCAACAGTAGAGGTAGCACAAGAAGCCACACAAATTCCTGTCCAGTGACAGAAACAGAAGAAGCAGAAAAGAAGGAAATTCCAGTCTTACCCTTCCAGCAGACAGCTTAAGAACACGTATATACTCAGAGGAGTTTAAGTGCAAATGGTGTCAAAATTACCAGTATATCCAGGTATAAATTGATGTTAAACCTTGTGAAAGATCTGCAGTCCCTTGTGACAGGGACTGCCCTCCAAGTGGGTGATGGCTTTCCATGCGGCACAGCTCTGGGCTCTGGAAGAACCAGGGGAATGCTGTGCCCTCTCATTGCCACAAGATGGGAGAATTGTCCTTTGAGATGCCCCAGCATCTCAAAGGACAATTCTGACTTCCAGAAGCACATCAACCTTAAAATTTGATCTGCTCACCTTCTGAAAAGCCACATGCCTCAGTCTCATTCTTACAAGTCTCCCTTACTCCATTAAGAAATAGGGAAAATTGCACTATGAGGTTGGAGATAGAGACTCCCTTTAATGCCCATGCTGGCTAAGGCCCTGGTATGCAGAAGTCCCTGGAGTAACAGGGCATCACACTCAGAACCTTTGTTGGCCCAACTCCTGTCAAATGAGTTTCATACAAATAAAACTCCTGAGTTTACCCAGCTTGCAAGATTTTTTTTTTCCTGATAAAAACTGAGCTCAAAGAGCAAGCCCTCAGCCTCCCAAATAACAGGGGCGACACTCCCTAATCCCTCTAGGGCGAATGAAGAGTAGCTTCCTTCTTCTGATTATGTGTGATTGCACCTTATCAAAGTAGAAGGTAGCTAGGATAGGTGGTGGGAAGGTTGACAAACTTCCTGGGACTTTATTATTTGCTGGATTGGCAAGTAGGAAATGCTTGCTGGAGGGCACTCCATGGTGGTGTTAGGAAACTATTTAGGACTGCTTTAATCTTGGGAGATAAAAATAGCAACATTCCACAGAGTTCTGTTGCTGGAAATCTTTAGGGCTTTGTGTGTGTGTGTGTGTGTGTGTGTGTGTGTGTGTGTGTGTGTGTGTGTGTGTGTGTGGTTAAGCCTAGGAAGCTACACTGTGCATATTTTCAGCAAAAATCCAGCTCTGGAGAAAGTGTTTAAAATATATGTCCTAGATAGGAAGACACTAAGACAAGAAGCTTTATTTTACCGCCTAAGAGTACTTAATAGAAGGAGCTCTTGGTCCCTAACAGCCCATCTCTGCTTTGCTGTGAAAGAACCAGGACAGTGATGCCTGGAAAGGAGGCTGGGACCAGCCACCATTTTGCTTGTTGGAAGCCCTCAGTTTCTAACATTCACAATTACATTTTGCTTACAAATAGCAAAACATTGAAGAAAACATTGTAAAATGTAAAGCTTTTTTCAAATTTTTAAGTTTGAGATGAATAAGCAAAACATGCTTAATTCTGAGTTATTTTTTTGTTTGTTAAAAAATTGATGCTGCCCCATGTGGGTGGCTCAGTGGTTGAGCATCCACCTATGAACCAGGAAGTCATGGTTCAATTCCTGGTCAGGGCACATGCCTGGGTTGTGAGCTTGGTCCCCAATAGGGGGCATGGGGAAAGTAGGCAATCAATGGTTCTCTCTCATCATTGATGTTTCTATTTCTATCTCCCTCTCCCTTCCTCTCTGAAATCATAAAAATATTTTTTAAAAAACGATGCTATACCAATTCTGCCACTAACTAGCAATTTTACCTTTGGTTTCCTGTGAGATAATCTCCAAAGCCCCATCCCAGCCTATGGACATTATATTGAAATACAAAAATTGTTTTCAGAAGGACCTTCTGAACTTTGTAATGTCCCTTTAACCAACTGACAACCACAGAACTCTGATCACTTATTGATTTAAACCAGTAATGTGTAAACAGTATTTTAAACTCTGTTTCATAGGACCAAAAGAATTTCAGTTGAAATCTACTTATGAAAATGGGGGAAATCTGATTAGGATAGTTAAAAGAATAAAGACCATATTCAGTGGCTTAACACCTATAGACCTGCACTGTTCAATATGGTTGCTACTTGCCACATATGGCTATTTTAATTTAAATATGAATTATTTATAATTAAATGAAATTGAAACTTCAGTTCTGCAGTTGTATTAGCTACATTTCAAGTGCTCAGTAGACACATGTAGTCAGTGACTACACTGGACAGCACAGATAGAGAGCATCTCTTTCATCATAGAGACCCCTATTGGACAGTACTGTATATACAAATTTATTAGTAAAGCAGAAGACTTCTATTGGCAAAAAGGCTGTATGCTTTCTTAAACTTATTTGGAAATTTAAAATAATTTTTAAATTCCAATTTTCTGAGTAGTGGGTTATCTGGTATATGGTTCTCACAGGCACCCTTTTCTTTTTCTTGTTTATTTGCTTATTAAAATACAGGAAATTAAGTCTTTCATGAAATGACACCCAATGATCTTCAATATCAAATTTTCTTACAATCCAGTCAGTAGCAATAGAACTAATGTGTATAGATGTACCAAGGCAGCGTGTTCAAAACACTGTCACTTGTACAGAATCTGCTCAGCTTTGAACACCCTCCAAGAGTCCAAACTTCCTATACATTTGGCAGATGGAGCAACATTTTGAAAACATAGCCTAGATGCCTTAGCTCCTCAGACCAGCTCTGAAAATAGCTGATAAGTTTCACAATTGCTATACAAAATTTCTTTTTGAGAAGTACTTAAAGTTGTGGTTGTTGTTGTTTTTTTAATCAGGCTTATCAAAAAATATCACCCTCTAGTAATCAAAAACTGTTCCATATGCTTGAACTTATTTTGAAAATATACAGCAATACAGCCCTGGCTGGGTAGTTCAGGTAATGAGAGCATCATCCCAATACACTAAGGCTGTAGGTTAAATTCCCAGTCAAAGCACATACAAGAAACAATCAATAAATGCATAAATAAGTGGAACAACAAAGCAATATTTTGCTCTGGCTGGTTTGGCTCAGTGGATAGAGTGTCAGCCTGCAGACTGAAGGGTCCCAGGTTCGATTCCAGTCAAGGGCACATGCCCAGGTTGTGGGCTCAGTCCACAGTAGGAGGCATGCAGAAGGCAGCCGATCAATGATTATCTCTCATCATTGATGTTTCTTTATCTCTCCCTTCCTCTCTGAAATCAATAAAAAAAAAAATATTAAAAAAAACATACTGCCCTAGCCGGTTTGGCTCAGTGAATAGAGCTTCGGCCAGCAGACTCAAGGGTCCAGGCTTGATTCCAGTCAAGGGCATGTACCTTGGTTGCGGGCACATCCCCAGTAGCGGGTGTGCAGGAGGCAGCTGATTGATGTTTCTCATCCATATTTCTAACTCTCTCTTCCTCTCTGTAAAAAATCAATAATATATATATATATATATACATACTGCAATACCGTTTAAGAGAAAACAAATATAAATGTCTCAATTTACAGAACAAAAATTTTATCATGTGAACAAAATTCTTTCCAAAAAATCCCTGAAACAAACCATTCAGAGTAGAGCCATACCTTGGGCAATGGTGTCTCCTAAGCATGACTGTTATCAGTCTAATGATACCTAGAACCATGTTAATATCATCTTGGAATTAACATACCTAGAATATCTAATTATAGAAAGGACGACACTGAAGCCACAAAGGCAGAGGCTTGCCCAGAGCCATGCAGGCCATTCCAGGACTTCTGGGTCCCAGTCCGTGCTCCTTCCATTTCATCCTTCTGTGCTTCCAGGATGTGATTCCAAACTGACGGCTTCCAAGGAGCTTCAAAAAAATACTGCTGTCTGCGCTCTACCCCAGATTCCTGATTTATTCGTTCAGGAATGTAGCCTTGGCTCTGACACTTGGAAAATATTCCCAGGTGATTCTAATATATGGACATGTTTGGCACTTGTCAAATGGAACATATCAAATGGGAGAATTTCAGCCTTGTAGGTTCCTGCCTTTTTAAAAAATCAATAATTACAGTCATATTAGTGAATATCATTTTTGGCTAATAACCTATCTGTACAGCCTCTAGCTTACTGTTTCTAATTCACCGTGGACTTTAAAAAAATGCTAACTAAACCTATTAAAACTGGATACAAAATAAAAATAAATCTGTGCTCAGTGAGAATCAGGTTCCTTCATCTGCATACACTTTGGTATAGTCTTAGCATCTTATAAGCCTTTTTCAGGTGCAGTCAATTAGGGAAACAGTTTGGAAATTTCTTATAAACTTAAATAAATGCTTATTAACCAACCTCCCCTACTTTCCGGTATTTATATAGGACAGTGGTCGGCAAACTGCGGCTCGTGAGCCACACGCGGCTTGCGAGCCGCGGTTTGCCGCTCTGTTGACTAATGAGTTTGCCGACCACTGACCTATAGCAAACATGAAAATATATGTTCACACAAAGACCTACACATGAATATTTATAACAGCTTCTTTCATAATTACTGAACACTGGAAACAATCCAAATGTGTACCCACAGGGAAATGGAAAAAGACACTGTGCTCCATCCACATGATAAAATGCCACTCAGAAAAAAATAAAATAAAATGCCACTTGGCGGTGAAAAGAGCAAACTAGGGCTACACCCAGTAAAAGAAGCACACAGAATATGCTACATGCTGTGTGATTCCATTTATATGACAGTCTGAAAAAGGCAATACTATTGGGACAGAAACCAATCAATGACTGCCAAGGGCTGGAATTGGGAGGAGGGGATAAGGAGTGTAAGGGATTTTGGAGGGTGATGAAAATATTCTGTATATTGACCATAATGGTTATTACACAGCTGGATACATTTATCAAAACTCATCAAACTGTACACCTTAAAAGGGTGAATTTTACTAGTGTGTGTGTGTGTGTGTGTGTGTGTATATATATATATATATATATATATATATATATCCTCTAATAAAAGAGTAACATGCTAATTGACTGTACCTTTGCGATGCCCACCAGCCAATCAGGAGTGAGTATGCATATTAACCCAACAAAGATGGTGGGTTAATTTGCATAAGCAGGCGCCAAGAGGCCAGGGGTGTGCCACACTACCCCAGCCATTCTGTGCCTCTTGGCAGCATGGGAAGGCAGAAAGGTGGCTCCGGCCAGAGCGAAGGTGGTGCTGGCAGCCAGGGAAAGGAAGGCCCATTCTTGCATGAATCTTCATGCATTGAGCCTCTAGTCCTATATAATAAAAGAATAATATGCAAATTGACCATACCTCCGCTACACACAGAAGCCATGCCCACCAGCCAATCAGGAACGGGTATGCAAATTAACCCAACCAAGATGACTGCAGCCACGGAACGAGCAGGAGGCTTGAGTTTCCCTGGCAATGGAGGAAGCCAAGCTTCCCACACACCCTGGCCAGCCACGGACTCCATTCAAGGCTACAAAGTTTCAATTATAGAAGATAAATAAATCCCAACAAAAATGGCTGCAGCCACGGAGCGAGCAGAGGGCTTGGGTTTCCCTGGTGATGGAGGAAGCCAAACTTTCCACCCACCCTGGCCTGCCCCAGCCACTGCTCAAGGCTACAAAGTTTCAATTATAGAAGATAAATAAATCCCAGATACCAGGGCCTCTGCTTGGGTCGCCGGGGGCCGTGGCCGGCCTGCAAACCACTACAGGCCCCTTGCCCAGGCCACCCCATGCCCTAAGGGAACCCCCATCCTGATCCAGGACACCCTTCAGGGCAAACCAGCCGGCCCCCACCCATGCACCAGGCCTCTATTCTATCTAATAAAAGAGTAATATGCAAATTGACCATCACCCCAACACGCAAGATGGCTACCCCCATGTGGTCAAAGATCCTGCCCCCATGTGGACACAAGATGACCACCACAAGATGGCCAGCTGGGGAGGGACCAGGTCTGCAAGGGAGAGCAGTTGTGGGTGATCAGGCCAGCAGGGGAGGGCAGTTGGGAGGGACCAGGCCTGCAAGGGAGGGCAGCTAGGGGTGACCAGGCATGCAGGGGAGGGCATTTAGGGGTGACCAGGCCTGCAAGGGAGGGTAGTTAGGGGCAATCGGGCTGGCAGGGGAGCAGTTAGGCATCAGTGAGGCTGGCAGGGGAGTGGTTAGGGGGTGATCAGGCGGGCAGGCAGAAGCGGTTAGGGGCAATCAGGAAGGCAGGCAGGCGAGCAGTTGGGAGCCAGCAGTCCTGGATTGTGCGAGGGATGTCTGACCGCCCGTTTAGTCCTGATCCCAGGATCGGGCCTAAACAGGCGGTCGGACATCCCTTGAGGGGTCCCAGATTGGAGAGGGTGCAGGCTGGACTGAGGGACACACACACCCCCATGCACGAATTTTGTGCACTGGGCCTCTAGTATATAATAAAAGGCTAATATACAAATCGACTGAACGGTGGAACCACCGGTCACTATGATGTGCACTGACCACCAGGGGGCAGACACTCAACACAGGAGCTTCCCCCTGGTGGTCAGTGTGTTCCCCCTGTGGAGCTCAACCAGAAGCTGGGCTCAAGGCTGGTGAGCACAGTGGCAGTGGCGGGAGCCTCTCCTGCCTCCTCTGCAGCGCTAATGATATCTGACTGCTGTCAGTCAGACATCCCCTGAGGGCTCCTGGACTGCAAGAGGGCACAGGTCAGGCTGAGGGATACTCCTCTCCCCCCAGTGCATGAATGTCGTGCACTGGGCCTCTAATATATATATATATATATATATATATATATATATATATATATATATATTTAAATAAGTCTGACTTTAGAAGAGTATATAAAATAATTTTAACTTTTTAAAGTCAGAGGTTATTGTTTTCTTAAAAATTGTGAAAAGTGGTACACAGTTATATTGAGCTAATATATGGCTGTTGGCTTTTTTTACCTTTATCACTGACCTCTCTGAGCAAGAAACACTAAAAAAGATTTAGGTCATTTTCAAAGGCCAATATTTCTTTCTTACTATTTATACTCTGTAAGATTTTATTTTTTTATAATTACAGAAAGGTCTCCATTGTAGTGGCTAAAGTTGATTTATGTTTTTTAGGCAATTGGAAAGTGAAGCAAAATAAATCTTAGACCACTTATTCTTTTTTTTATGAAAATGTACAAGATATTAGAAGTCTTCATTTTTATTTCCAAATTATATCACAATAATGGTAGTTTGTTTTTCATTTTAATTGATATAATCACCCCATTATAGTATATGCTTCAAGTTCTCAGTTACCATTTTCCACTAATAGGATCCTGTTATTAAAATGTCAAACTCAATTACTTTCCAGTCACTTATACCTACTAATTTAATTACATTTGGCTTCTGGACTAATAGTTGTGTGTTTCACAAAGAAAAAGTTAAAAACAAATTTGTCTTTGAGTCATTGAAGCATCAAAGATTTGAAGTAGCTATATAACTGGCTGTGACAAAGGTATATAAATATTCAGCCAATGTTCTACTTGCACCCTTAAAAGTACCCTTTTTCAATGAAATCATAAATAATAGAAGTTCGAACCCAATTTGTAAATGTCAAATATGATTCCTAGAGTCTTACCAAGGAAAAATAAGACAAAATAAACATTAGCAATTTGTGGAATGTTTTTCAATAAACAAAATTATATCTTTTTGTAGAGTGTACCCCAAATAACTTATTATTCCACTGAAATATTGTTCCTAGGTTTGAATAATATGCTTAGCACATAACTAACTATGTAGGAGACTAAATTATATTACTGTGAATATTTTCAACAATTAAAAGAGCTCAGAGAATTAGCCTCTAAATTCAAAGGCTCTGTTTTGTTGGCAGAATGAGCTTTTGATTAGTACCAAAAGTATTGTCATATTCTCCCTTTAACTAGTTGGTAATTCTCATAAAGACATTTAAGAAGATTGAACATATAGGAGTAATTTTTTAAATTCCAGAAAGGTCTAGAATATTTCAGAAATCCTATGTAATAAAGAGGTAATATGCAAATTGACCATCACTCCAACACACAAAATGACTGCCCCAATTTGATCAAAAATGGCCACCCCCATGTGGACACAAGATGGCCACCACAAGATGGCCGGCAGGGGAGGGCAGGTGTGGGCAATCAGGCCAGCATGGGAGGACAGTTGGGGGGGGACCCAAGCCTGCAAGGGAGAACAGTTGGGGGGACCCAAGAATGCATGGGAGGGTATTTGGGGGGAACCAGGCCTGCAGGAGAGGGCAGTTAGGGGTGACCGAGCTGCAGGGGAGGGCATTTAGGAGTGACCGGGCTGCAGGGGAGGGCAGCTTGGGAAACCAGGCCTGCAGGGAGGGCAGTTGAGTCAACCAGGCCTGCAGGGGAGGGAAGTTGGGAGGGACCAGGCCTGCAAGAGAAGGCAGTTGGGGGATACCAGGCCTGTAGTGGAGGGCACTTGGGGGGGACCAGGCCTGCAGAGGAGGGCAGTTGGGGGCAACCAGGCTGGCAGGGGAGGGCAGTTAGGGGCGACCAGGCTAGCAGGGGAGGGCAGTTAGGGGTGACCAGGCTAGCAGGGGAGGGCAGTTAGGGGTGACCAGGCTGGCAGGGGAGGGAAGTTAGGGGTGACCAAGCCAGCAGGGGAGGGCAGTTAGGGGCAATCAGGCCAGCAGGGGAGTGGTTAGGGTGTGATCAGGCTAGCAGGCAGCAGCAGTTAAGGGCAATCAGGCAAGCAGGCAGGTGAGTGGTTGGGAGCCAGCAGTTCTGGATTGTGAAAGGGGTCCCAGATTGGAGAGGGTGCAGGCTGGGCTGCAGGACACACTGTCCCCATGCACGAAATTCGTGCACCAGGCCTCTAGTGTAATAATATAGTGCATACCTGGCAGAAGGTAACCAGTTAACTGAAACTAGGTCTTTGGCACCTTTAAACAAATGATTAACTCAGCCAGGGGCCCTAGGACAGACAACAGGAATAATGTCATACCACAAGTCCAACATCCAGTCAGGAGCAGTCTTCCTCCTCCTCTCATCCAGGCAAAGCCAAAATACTTTTGCACACAGCAGGGGCCTCCGTAGAAAGCAAACAGCTGCTGTAGATAAAACCAGGCAGTAGGTCAGTACCTAGAGCCTGAGTCTTGGCTCCTCAGGGGTGTACCCCGGTCAAGGAAGAATAAGAATGTGGGGGTTTTGCTGCCTCCTGCTCCCTCCAGTGGGGTCAGTGTACAGACCAGAAGGAAAAAAACAACTGAGTGTGTTCTTTAACAATGCAATGCAAGAAGCCCAGCCTGCTTTGGCAGTGTGAAAACAATGTGAATTAGTCACTAATGATAACAGCTTCTCATGTGATATATGTAACACTAATAGACGAGCCGTCTTTTATTCAATTAAACCATTAATGAATGCTTGTCTTCATTTTATACAGCCCATATTTATCTATATACAATAGGACAGAGCGGGACATTGGAAATGGCCTTGTGGGAAGTTTTAGCCCACAATGCATCAGCTTGGTTTGGGGCAACTGAAGTAGTAGTAGGCTCTTCTTACATTTCTGCTAGGATTTCAAATTAATTAGATGGATAAATTAGACAGACAAAACATACCATCTGAGTTAAAGAAGGAGAAATGGAGTATGTACCAGTTAAGTAAAAGAAAAGTTAGACTATGATTAAAACAATAAATTTTAAAAAAGTTTAGCTTGCTTAAGATAAAACAAATTTAATAGACCTAATTTGACATCTTAGTAGGAAGAGATCTGTATAATCAATTTTGTGCTTTTTATCTTTTTAGGAGGATGTTTTTATATCTTTAACTTTTATACTTAATCACTTTTTTTAAAATTTCTATGTTATCATCATCTATCAATACATATTGGCTGATTTTATATATATAGCTAAACATCCCAAGAGGATGTAATTCTGCAATCCTTCTTAGCAATTCATCATACCAATTAAGAATCCTTAAGCTAAGTAAAATAATTCATTTCACAGGAAACTTTTATTCAATATCTATAATTAGTTTTAGTTAACCATATTAATGAAATGTCACAAATAAATTAGGTTTGAAATAATCAGATGCTGGGGATTCAAGAGATGTCATGTCTCTGACAATTTAGTTGGAAAGCAAATGTAATTAGATTTGATCAGGTGAGTGTTTTTGTCCTGATTTGGAGTCAGGCACATACCCAAGCCTAAATATATACTAGTAGTTGAAAATGGGTAGAAAAAAATATTATGACCTACAAAATGTCTTCATGGTCCTATTGGCCACAAACTGACAGCTGAAATGGGCATTGGAAACTACAGGTAGACAGGTTTTCTTCAGACAGGCCAATGGTTTAAATTCTGTTTTTTATCTGAATGCCTTTAAGTAAGATTGTATATGAACATGCTACTTATCACAGACCCCACCACTCCCTAATGCCTTATATTGGGTGCTTCACACATTTATTTAATTGCCCAGATCCTGAGGACATTTCAGTTTGCAACATTCCTGACCTAGAAGTTTGTTATTAAAAGGATGTGGGGTAATCCTAAAATAGGAATATCAAAGAAATGTCATGAGAGTAAGAATCCTGAAAGAATTACATTAAATACAAGTAATTCCTATTTAGGCTGCAGTTTGCAACAGATTCTGCTGTGATACATTTAGTAAGTATTTTTGTTAGACACCTACATGCCAGTCACTGTGCTCAGCACTGAGGATGAAGTGTGAGCAAAGCAGACAAAAAACCTGGCCTCAGAACTTAGTCCCTGTGTATGTTGACAGAGAAACAATCAAGTCAAATATGTAATACAGCAGATTGGATGACATGGAAAATGGGAATAGAACTCGGAAGCAGTGAGAGGGGAAGGGGAAGTTTTAAATGGGTGTTTAGAGAAAGTCTCCTTAGCAAGGTAGAGGGAACTCTATGGAGTCTGGGGGAAGATTTTCCTGGGCAGAGGGTAGAGCAAACGCAAAGGCCCTGAGGCAGTACTGTGCCAGAATATTCAATAACAGCAAATAAGCCACTATCCTAGAAACCATACAAAAAGAAACCTGTGGGTTTTTTTTATATGTTTTTATTAATTTCAGAGAGGGAGGGAGAGAGAGATAGAAACATCAGTGATGACAGAGAATCATTGATCATGGCTGCCTCCTGCAGACCCCCAACTAGGGATCGAACCACAACCCAGGCATGTTCCCTGACTGGGAATCAAACCATGAACTCCTGGTTCATAGGTCGATGCTCAACCACTGAGCACCACCGGCCAGACTGAAAACCTGCATTTGATGTCAGTTCCTCCTGGATACCCAACTGATTTCATTAGTGCCTTTGGTATACTTCAAAGGACTGCCAGTCAGTAACCTGTAAACCCATGTCTCTGGGCCTTAAGATAAAACTCTTCAACAACAGAGTTAGGGTTGCAGGACTTTGCCATTAGATTGCTTTTAATAATGATCCTTATTCTTAGACAAATACACCAATGAACTTAAGTCCTAGTGGTACCGTGGAATGTAAAATGACTTCATATACCAGTTATTCCATTTAAATTATTTTATCTTCAAGTCCAATATAAAGAATTCTAAACAAAAAGAAACAGTTGGGATTGTATATGTGGCGTTCATCCACATGTAACTAGGAATAAAATTATTTAATGGAAAGTCTCAAATTCAACCAACTGTAAATATGTAGGGTGCTCTGAGTGAGAAGAAACAATCCCAATGTTGTGCTGTTTTTAGTGTTGGTGTTTTCTCATTATCACCATGTTGTTGTTTTTCTCCTGTTCTGCTATTCTTCAAGATTTCCTAATGAGGATTAGGAAACAGGTGTATTTAACAATTTGTATTTCCAGGTAGGAAACAAGAAAATGAAGACTAATAGTTTCTCTGCTGATAACTTGATTTTCTAAGCTCCTCTCCTACCAGTTTCTAATTCTAGCGATAGGGACAAGGAAAAAACAACCATCTGTGATTCCAGGCTTTCCCCATGTGTGCCAGTTTTTTTTAACTGCTTTACAGGCTCCCAAGAGTGAAAAATGAGAAGTGATCATGAATAGAATGAGGGGGAAAACACAGCTTTCTTTATTCTAGAAAATCAATACTTAATGGTTGGTAAACAATGCTACAGAAAACATTTTGTACATTTTTGGCACATGTGGAGAGTTTTAGGGTATGTACATATGAAAATACTGGTTTGATTTCCAAAGAGGTGGTGATATAAGAAGGCTCCTGGAAACTAGGCTATGCCACATTGACAGAAAGATGTGGTTTCGAGGCCTTAACTGCCAGTGTGTGACTGGCTTTTAACAGAAACATGGCCCCAAAAGAGCTTTTGGGGCAATTTCAGGTCCTAGGGCTTATTAATGATAGGAACAGTTAGTTATTTATAACTAGAGGCCAGGTGCATGAAATTCGTGCGTGGGGAGGGGGGGGTGTGTGTCTCTCAGCCCAGACTACACCCTCTCCAATCTGGGACCCCTTGAGGGATGTCCGACTGCCTGTTCAGGCCCAATCTAACTGGGATTGGGCCTGAAAGGGCAGTCAGTATCCCTCTCACAATCCAGAACTGCTGGCTCCCAACCACTCACCTGCCTGCCAGCCTGATCACCTCCCAACCACTCCCCTGCCGGCCTGATCGACACCTAACTGCTCCCCTGCTGGCCCGATTGCCCCTAACTGCCCTCCCCTGCAGGCCTGGTCGCTCCTAACTGCCCTCCCCTGCAGGCCTGGTCCCCCCCCAACTGCCTTCCCTTGCAGGCCTGGTTGCCCCCAAATGCCCTTTTCTGCTGGCCTGGTTGCCCCCAAATGCCCTTTTCTGCTGGCCTGGTTGCCCCCAACTGCCCTCCCCTGCAGGCCTGATCCCCCCTAACTGCCCTCCCCTGCAGGCCTGATCACCCCCAACTGCCCTCCCTTGCAGGTCTGGTCCATCCCAACTGCCCTCCCCTGATGGCCATCTTGTGTCCACATGGGGGCAGCCATCTTTGACCACATGGGGGCGGCCATCTTGGACTAACAGTCAATTTGCATATTACTCTTTTATTAGATAGAACTAGACAGGAATTTATTTTTCAGTACCCCTCATATCACTGACATTCCATAAAATCAACCTTGCAAGGAGCTAGGATGTTTTGAAAATATATGATAGATAACTTTAAGGGAGAACTTTTAATTCTCTCACACAAAAACATGAGAGTTGGTTTGAATTGACGGGGACCTCTGTCCAGGCAAGTGTCTCTGACTTCAGGATGCACCTCCTTTGTAACTCCAGGGCGTCCTTGGGAATTGCTGCATCAAGGCCAAACTGCCAAGTCTAGTCCTCCTCCCGGTAAAGCCTTTTTACTTGCAAGTCAGTGTCTAGTCTTCGTTTTCTTTGGTGCTCATTGAAAATACAGCAATTCTAATTCTAAATCCAAATGGGAAGACAAGTTAGTTAAAATAATGGCTGAAACTGAGTCAGTATTCTGTCCCTAGGAAAAAGCTAGTCACAGCTTCCTTCTCCCACAGAAATCTCTCCTAAGAAAGACTATACAGGGAAAACGATTGCTCAGAGTAATGAAAGGGTTGAAAACAGCATTTTGAGCATGATCATGTTGTTTTCATTCCCTGAGATTGAACAAATTCTTAACTTTAGTTTTTTTAATGGCACTGAAAATTTTAAAAATTGCTAGTTTCATGCATATGAGCTTAATCAATGGACACAGACAACAAGGGGGTGGGGCATAAGTGGGGGTGGGGGGTTATGGGGGAATAAGGACACATACGTAAAAAATAACAATTTAAAACAATTTTTTACTCTTATTTCAATGCAATATTTTGTCTTGTTAATCGGGTAGAATCACAAATTTAAGTCATCATCTAGAAAAGAAAGAAATGTCAGACTTCAAGTAATCTAAATGGCAGATCTTAGCACTCAAAAATAAATAAATAAATAACCTCAGATCCAGGATGAATCATCCTTGAAACTCTCCAAACTTTCCATCCAGCTTTATCGGTGAAAACTGTGGGAGTTTGGGAAGTATCCAGTGCCATGTATTGTTTCATACATAGAATCTTATTTACTTCTCACAGTAACACTTAGAGGCAACCATGATTATTGTCATTGTATTATATTGCTATTTGGTAAGTTTAGACAAGACGGATCAGAGAAAACCATAGTTAAAATCTATTCATTTTAGGTCAGGCCCTTCATCTGTCTTTTTTTACTTAATCCACCAAAACAACACCAACAATCCCCACAGGCTGGGTTCTCTCATTGGTTTCATTTTTTCATAGACACTGAGCCTAAGGGGCCACATTGCTAACCACTACCAGAATCAAACTAGAATTGGAGACTGACTCCACGGTCCTAGTTGTGAGCATTTCTTTCCAAGATGTAACTCATCAAATTCTCCAGAGCCTGAGATTTTCCTGTTGCTATTTTAAATTAGGTACTATCCAGGGGTGGGCAAACTTTTTGACTCGAGGGCTACAATGGGTTCTTAAACTGGACCGGAGGGCCGGAACAAAAGCATGGATGGAGTGTTTGTGTGAACTAATATAAATTCAAAGTAAAGGAGTGGAGGGGAGAGCAAGAGAACCCTCCACTCTTTCGGCTCCGCGGGCCGGATAGAACAGCCAAACGGGCCGGATCCGGCCCGCGGGCCGTAGTTTGCCCACGGCTGTTACTATCAGTATTATTTTTTAACATATACATATGTATACAAATGAACACTGTTAATATTTAAGTAAAGGTTTATACTGATATTGGACGCAAGTATAAGCTGCACTTATTTTAAACAATGGAAGAGTCAGGAGCTCTGAAAGGCATATTCAGGTTTGGGTAAAACATGTTTTTCTGTCACATTTCAGTGAGAAAATTGTTAATTTATATGCTACCAGCCACACACAGATATGCAACCTAACTACTCTAAATAATGCGGTCAGTAGTATACATTATTGCACTGGGAACTAGTTTCCTTCTGCTGTAGAATTGATCAGTTGGATTATGTAGACAAGCAGGGTAAGACATTACTAAAATTATCTTGAGTCCTAGATTTGAGATCTATATAAAACACTAGGTAATTTGTCTGTGAATGCATCAAAAACACTTTTTTAAAGGATTGGAATGGGTTATTTTCTCCTCTGTAAAATATTAGCCTTTGAAATGAATCCAGCTGATCTGCTAAGTAACACTTGCAAATTGTTGTGTTTTAATAAAGTGACAGACAGAAGCCATACTAGGCCTGCTTCTGTTTCTGGAAGTGGCACAGGCAGGAGCATTATGCAATCATGCCTTTTAAAAGGAGGGAGTCTAGCCGAAACCGGTTTGGCTCAGTGGATAGAGCGTCGGCCTGCGGACTGAGGGGTCCCGGGTTCGATTTCGGTCAAGGGCATGTACCTTGGTTGCGGGCACATCCCCAGTGGGGGTGTGCAGGAGGCAGCTGATCGATGTTTCTCTCTCATCGATGTTTCTAGCTCTCTATCCCTCTCCCTTCCTCTCTGTAAAATATCAATAAAATATATTTTAAAAAAAAAAAAAAAAAAAAAAAAGGAGGGAGTCTATTAGCTCAAACCTTGCCTGGCAACAAATGTAGCCACTTACTCCAAATGAAGGCATAATTAGAATCCATGAAAATCTAACATCAGAATTCCAACCCCCTGGTGCAATACCCAGTAAATTACAGCTTTTATGTCTGTAATATTTTCAACCACTGCATTTAAAAGTGTGAATTTATGAGTGTGCAATGTGTTAGGAGTCCTGCGCGATAAGACTGTGGAAAGAAAAGTTTCATCATTATCAGGTGTTCTGTAAATGGGGCACCACGTTTAGATTTCTGGAGGGCTCAGAGTTGCACCACTGCTCACTGCTGGCAGAGGGCTAACCCAAATGGGCTACTCTGGTGAAAATCCTGGGGCCAGCAGGGACACAGTGAAAACTTGGGAGAGCCACTAACAATCATCATTTCTATTATAGCATTAACCAGGCAAGCCCAGGCTCATGAATTAGTTTATAAAATTTCAGCAGAGCCTTATAAATTAAGATTGAGAGAACATTAATTTTTAATCGAATATTGGCTGACCAGTAAAACAAAATATTATTTTAAAACACTCATAAATGTTGTAAAATTTGTGTTTTAAATGAGCTAAACTGAGAATTAATTAAATTACTTTAACTTTTTTTTTGTTGCAATAAGAAAATAAATGCTTTAAAATTTAAAGTTAAACATAGAGGTCTTAAAACACATCCCGGAAAACTATTTTGCAGAAAATAAATATTGTTCCTCTGATTGCAACTGGCCGTTGATTTCTGAGTTTCAGAGCATAAAATTGTGCTCAGCTGTCCAGCAATAGCAGTGAAGACTTGGCCCCTTCAGAATGGAAGGGTCCCTATTAGTTTTTTCTCCTTCATCTCCTAGTGTTGTAATTTTTATCCCATGGTGTTGTCTCTTTAAAAGATTTTAAATCTTAAAACAGAGAAATAGGTATTGACATTGAGAGCATAAACTCCCAGCCAGCTGGTATGATGTCTTTAAATAGGTAATACAGACCTCTAGTGGTGGAACAGTCTGACCGCCTCTGCAAGGCGGGAGCAAGTGCCAGCGTTTTAAGGAGAAAAAAGTTGTTAGTTAAAATTATTCAAGTTGCAAAACTCACATATTTCATACAAACAAAGAAGGTAAGAATATGCTTCAAGGGAAGGTGGAGTACTTCACATCATTTTTAATTCTCCTAAAATAAGCAAGAATCTTCCCACCAACATCCCAGCAAGAAATATGCATCTGTATTGAGTCTTCTAAAAGATTAACATCCAATGCATTTATTATATAAATGGAGCTGACAGATATTTGTTATGTGAAATAGGTTTAGTTTTCCTCTGTTCACAGTTTTGCCTCACTGGGACCCTTGCTCTGAATTTTGAGGGCTATCCATGGAAATGCAGGAGACCCTCACACAGCCACAGGTTGGCTGTGCTGCTCCAGGTCTCTCCCTGAGCACTTCACTGGGGCAAGCTCAGCAGTTGGGGTAGCTCTCCAGTCTACAGGAGGGACAAACTCTTGGATCCAAGCTCAAGCTAAAGTGATTACTAAAGGTCCTTCTGGACTAGCGCTTCTCGAACTTAAATGGTACACAAATCACCTTGTTGAAATGCAGGTGATTCAGTAGTAGGACCTAAGAGTGCTTTGCTAGGAAGCTCCCAGGTGCTGCAATGTTCTCCTCTGGGACCACACAGAGAGTAACAAGGAGACTCAGCATCTGCTTATTAATTATGCTTTTTGTTTTTATTGATCTCTTCGTCTTTTTTGTTTTTACTTTAATGGCATCTCTTAAATTTTAATTTTTGAATTTATAAAAATTTCCTTTCACTTGACTATGTACAAATATCTTTGGGAACCTGTTAATCAAACTATGTCAAGTTGCTCATATGTTGTAAACATCTATTTAGCATCATCTGTTTAGGTTGGTGTGTTCCGGTGGTTGTAAGCCCCGCTCTAAGCACTTGAGATCATTAGGCACTTATAACCACAATTAAATGTCTGGTTAGCCATATTGGGTGAGGGGGTAAGACCTGGTTTTGTGCATGTTGAAAACCTATGAAGGGCCCAAAGCAACATCCACTTTGTAAAATGGGGCAGAATAAAAAGCACAAAGTGAAACCATAAGAGTCAACAGATTGGAGTAAAAGTCTGGGAAAATATAATTTTTCAGACAAAATCTATTATAATTCCATCATCTAAATTACTTCCTATCATAGCATGTTGTCAACCTTAATTTTGAAGCACATAATTTTAGAACTTAGGTCACAGAGTAGCCTTTAAAACCTCTTGCAAACATTCAACATCTAGTTTCAAGTAAAAAATAATATATTAGCAAGCTGTAGCATGACGAGAGTACATAATTATCATCATTGCCTTGCATGAACGGTAATTCACAGGTCTGGCTCAGACACAACTTAGATGAAATAATTAACTATGTACAGTACTTAACATTATAAAAGTAATTAATCTAGCTGCCTCATACTGGTTTGGCCTAAATAAACATGCAATTAAAAAAGGCATACAACTTTATTATTTTTTCACTCTGGTTACTATTTTAGTAAGTTGGATTTTAATATGACAGAAGAAATATATCTTTCCTTTAAAAACATCAATTTCCAAAAGTCAATATACTGATTATAAGCTAATGAGTTCCATATATTTATAATGTTAAATTAAACTTATTATAATTATATTTATAATGTTTTCAATGTTCTCAATTAGTATTCTATACAGTCTGCTTCACAAGAGTTCAGTGAAAATGATCATCTATTTTAACTAAGGTGTAAATATGAAAATTTAATTTTTTTAACTGCAAATCACATAGACTCTGTTGATGGTACCACAATTGTGTTGTGGTATAGCTTTGGCAAAATGTTTCAGTTAAACATGGTTTGTGTCCCATGGGTTCTGGGAGGAGACAAGTTGCCTTTTGACCTTTACCAGAAGGCTCACAAGGTAAAAGGCAGGGTCATTAGTTAGGTCCTAACTGTTAGGATAAGAGCAACTACTAAGACAAGTATTCCTGTTTGAGCAGGAGAAAAGGGCTCAGGTGATTCCTCCTAGGAAGAGAGATGCATCCCATTCAGGTGTTGTTGTTTTAAAGTCCACTCTCAGTGTATGAACACTCCTTTGCCTAACCTTAGACTCTGACATTCTTTCCCTGTATGATTCTATTGATTAAGTAGTGTATTATTATCCCCATTTCATAAATAGGCAAAGAAGAAGAAGAGGCTGAGCAATTCTTCCAAAATCAAATGTCACAAAAGATGTAGGGTCAAAAGCCAAAACCAGAGGCTTCTGCTTCAAGCGAGCCAGGATGGAGTAACAGGGGTTACCTTCTCACCTAAAATAACAACTAAAAATTGAGAGAGAGAGACGGGAAATCTGAAACAATGGTTTTCAAGACAGTGGATATCAGACAACGAAGGGCAGTGATCTCTGAGGGATGGGAAACAAAGGAAGTTGAGCCCTGTGATTGCCCCAGCTCACTGCCCAGAGGGAGTTTCCAGTGTAGCACAGGGAAGGAGAATCCAGGAGGAGCTCCAATATCTCCCTGGGTTGAGAAGATGGAGTTGGAAGTCCAGAGAGGCAAAGAGCTAGAGTCCACAGGACAGAGTACCAGAGAATAGAGAGCTTTACAGAGAAAGAGCCCAGAGATCTGCAAAGGGGCCTTTGTGTTTCAGTGCTTGTGTGTGAGTAATCACCCAAAAGGATTAGAAGGAACAATCCCCAGAGATCATCCAGAGCCAGCAAATAGTTCCTGTTCCCACAGGCTGGAGTGCAAAAACCTCATAATTCATGGGACAATAGATAGCATACTCAGAAGGGTTTTGTCTCAGGAATGGGAAAATATCTGCCCTAGACTAAATTCTGTTCTGGTTTCACCTAACAAAGCCCAAAAGCCAGATACAAGGGATTAAACTATTTACAAATAATTGCTTCCCAGAGCAAAGCTGGAAATTTTTTATAGGAATACAAAAACATCCAATACCAAACAAGGCAAAATTCACAGTGTTTAGCATCCATTCAAAAATCACCAGGCATGCACCGAGCTATATAGCTCAATTGGTTAGAGCATCATCCCAATATGCCAAGGTTGCAGGTTCAATCCCTGGTCAGAGCACATATAAGAATCCACCAATGAATGTATAAATAAGTGGAATAACAAATCTCTTTCTCTTGTCTTCCCTCACTCTCTCTCTTTTCCCATATCTCTCTAAAGATCAATTTTTAAAAAAATTTACCAGGCATGCAAAAAGCCAGGAACATGCAATCCATAAAGAGAAGAAAAAAATCAATCAATGGAAAAAGACACAGATTATAGAATTAGTACACAAGGACATTAATGGTAATTATAACTGAATTCTATATGTTCAAGAAACTAGAGGAAAGAAAGTCTGAACATGTTAAGTAGAGACATGGAAGACATAGAAAACACTGAAATTGAATGTATAGAGATGAAAACTATAATGTCTGAGGTGAAAACTCCAATTAGGACTTCAGATGCCAAGACCATGTTCCTTCCACTGCCTCCACAATATTCTTCCCTGGATCCCAAGTTTGATCTTAGTAGCCCAATACGTAATACCTCCTTAATACTAAAAGTCCTAAGTGAATGCTCCCCTTAAGAGAGCAGGAGGATGTTACCAGCTAAAGACAACAAAGTTCCCCAAGCCATCATGTGGGCCCTTTCCACATCACTTTGATCCATTCCCACAGCTTGTTTCTGGTTCATGGAGCAGGTTCCTCCACCTTCCATGGACTGACATGGAAAGGAGCTGCTAGAAGTTCTCAACATGGCACTGTCTGAGTTACAAGAATGTGGATGGTACCAAATCCTATATATACTGTGTCTTCTCCTATACTTAAGTACCTACGATGAAGTTTAATTTATAGTCACAGTAAGATATTAATAATAAAACTAATAATAAAATAGAACAATTATAGCAGTTATGTGAATGTGGTGTCTCTCTTTCAAAATATATTGTCTTATGCTCACTCTTCTTGTGATGATATGAAATCACAAAATGCCTACATGATGAGATGGGGTGAGGTGAATGACACAAGCACTGATGTAGTGTTAGGCTATTGTTGACCTTCTAACAGTACATCAGAAGCAGGATCAAGCCATGACAATGGTTGATTGTCAGGAGCAGATAAGGTCGACGGTTGAAGAAATTTAATATTTTTGGACCACAGTTGACATGGGTAACTAAAACCACAGAAAGTGAAACCACAGAAGAAACTTCTGTGATTTGAAAAGGCATACAATTTTATCTTTTACATAAAATTAAAATGGAAATTAGTACTTTTGCCCTTCCCCATTCAAGGTACTGTGTATAAAATAATGAATTGTGTTCTTCCAGCCAACAAAGCAATTAACCAAAATGTACGTGTTTTTTTACAGAATTCAAAATATAGTCATGAGAATTAAACTACTTTTTCAGCAAAGATGAAAAGTCAACTTACTTGTCCAAGAAGTTTTATTAGAGCTTTACTACCAAGACATGTACATGCTAGCCAAGTGTTATGCTTCATTGGAAACATCCTATATCCACCCAGAATTAATCCAATGAAAGTCCCTCAGTCCATGTATTCTCCTGATCAATAGCAGATATGTTCTCTTTATCTGTTTCTGCTTTGTGTTCCTAAACCTTCAGTGAACAAATTTGGAGAATATATTAGTATAAAAACACAAAGGTAATTTTGCGACACAAATGTGTAGATAATATGCTTAGAGCATCACAGTTCATTTGTGAAGCTTTAAAAAATAAATATCTTTTAGCAATTACTAAACATCTTTAAAATTTAACCTCATCACCAATTATGTGATCAGGACATTGGGTCAGTGTGGCTCTGGGAAATAGCATCAGTCCCTTTCACTTTAAAAAATCTTTTGGGCACTAAATGATTTTTTTAAATGCATGTTAAAACAATATGCAAGAATACCCAAATATCTCAGATTCTGTGCTATATTCACCCATGTGGAGACATCACTTTAGTGAAACATAGCAAAAGCTCTAAAAGATACAAGGTATCTTTAACAATATAGAAAATGAAAAGAAAAAAAATCAGTTGCTGGCAGGAATAATGAAGTGAAAGGTGACATCCAAACTGCCATTCAGAAAGTTGTTGCACTGTGCTCCATCCGTTTCCTGCACACCCAAGTGGGGCAGCCCAGCTCTATGGGAGCAGAGGTGGATAATAACCTCACACCTCTGCTTTCCCATTACCTCCATCTCTGTGATGAATTGTGGAAATGGAAGGAGGGGATGTCTAATCGAGGTAGACTTAAGGTATTTAGTGCAGTTTAAAAACATTGCAACACAGGTCTGCAGCATCTTACAGGACCTTACAGTCTGTTTCTCAGATATAAAAATAGGTGGTTGGCCCACATCCTATGTTGCAAATTGGCAGCCCTTGGACCAGATTTGATTTTATTTCAACACAGTGTTGCTTTTGTTCCCCACCTGCATGAGTTGAAAACACTTGAAAATAATATATTTCACATAAAATTGAAAATTTCAAGTTTATTTTTAAGAAGTTGGCCTGTATCTCTTCTGATCACAATTGCCATAATTGGCTGTAGCTGACAAGTGACTCTTCCCCAGCCCCACTTCCTCTGAGGAAGGGGAAGGGTCCTACATTACCACTATGCCTGAGTCACCCACCTGTTACTCCCAGCCCCGCTAATTGTGTGAATATGTGAACACCGGAGCATGTCATTTCTAGGGAACATTCCAGCAATAAAGTGTTATGAATCTCTGACATACGTTGTTTCAACCAAAGCAAAATACTATCTATATAATAAAAACCTAAGCGAGCGTTAACGGCAGAATGACCAAAACAACCAATCGCTATGATGTGCACTGACCACCAGGGGGCAGACGCTCAATGCAGGAGCTGTCCCTGGTGGTCAGTGCACTCCCACAGGGGGAGCACTGCTCAGCCAGAAGCTGGGCTCACGGCTAGTGAGTGCAGCCTCAGTGGCAAGAGCCTCTCCTGCCTCCGCCGCAGCGCTAAGGAGCAGAGAGCTGAGCAGTAAGGAGCAGGGAGCGGGCGGGCAGTAAGGAGTGAGGGGTCTCAGACTGCGAGAGGTCACAGGCCGGGCTGAGGGACCCCCACCCGAGTGCATGAATTTCGTGTACGAGGCCTCTAGTAGAGAATAATAGTTCAACTACATTGTAGGTTAAAACAGACTTTGCTGGGATAACCTGGCAACCAAAACAGCATTTGCAGTATAGCAATTGTGTGTATGTACAGGGACAATGGGCATACATATATATTCCTGTGTTTTCTGAAGAAAAGCAATAAATTTGACCCATATATTTTCTTCTATAGCAGAAATATATGTGACTTCTTGATCCACATTGAGCTAAAGCTGTTCCCCCAAATAATTTGAAAGTCCATAGTTGCAGAATGACTTTTTATGTAAAGAGAACATTATAATTTGATGGTGTAACACAAAGAAACTGTGTAATTTATCTGGAAACTAACTTTAATCCAATCATTGACATGTATACTATGCCTTGTGAAATAGACTGATTTACAAACATATATTATCTGGATTGGAACCTCTTCATCTCATAATATTCAAAATTATTAGCATGTTATTTTATTCTCACAAAGTTCTAATGAACTTATTTTATATATTAATAAAGTGATACCAAAAATGTTATTATCAGAAACAATACAGTATTGTATAATTATTACAAAGTGAATCTCATGAAATCATATTAAAGAACAACAATTACCACATATTAACTCAGATAATTCAAGCAAGAGAGTTATATGAATACTAGATAGCTGTTGGAAAGAATTTATTTCTCTGAATTTTTAGCGTTTAATTATTGAGGTATCAAAGACCTATAGTATGATATATTTTCCTCCCCCAACTTTGTCTTCAAATCATCTTTTCTTTAGGATGTTCATACTCTCACCTCTTAAAAGTTCAATGGATCCTTTTTACATTGCTTTATGGGATTAATAACACATTATAACACTATACTGAAGGGCTTTTATAATTCTACTTTGTTTCTTGGCCTGGCCATGCATAATAATGTAACAATAACACATATATAAAGTAAAATTATGGGGTAATTAACTTAGTATTTGTCTGGGGACATACAAATATATACTAAGAATATATATTATGACAATAAATAAAAATAATACTAGGTATTAGATTTATTGAGTGTTCAATATATGGCAATCTTTTTCCTCCTTGTTTTATTTAACCCTCATGTTAACAGTATACAGTAAGTTTTCAGTCCACTCTAAAGATGAGGAGACTAATGCTCAAAGATGGTGAATAAATTAGCCAGTTACAAGATTACTCAGAAGTGGATCCAGGACCTAAACTGATCTTTGTGATTTCAAAGCTTATGGATTATTTTCTGTAGTACCTGCCTGCCAATGGACTTTGCTAACATCTATACTAATAAAAGGGTAATATGCTAATCAGACCAGACATCTTCCAGACATCCTTCCAGACAAAGCCATGGTGGCGGGAGCCTAAGCAGAGGTGGTTAGGGGCAATCAGGCTGGCAGGGAAGGGCAATTAGGTGGCAATCAGGCCAGCAGGGGAGGGCAGTTAGGAGGTGATCAGGCCTACAGGGGAACAGATAGGGGACGATCAGGCCAGCAGGGGAGCAGTTAAGGGGCGATCAGGCTGGCAGGCAGAGGAGGTTAGGGGCGATCAGGCTGGCAGGGAAGTGGTTAGGAGCATCAGGCCAGCAGGCAGAGGTGGTTAGGGGCAGTCAGGCAGGCAGGCAGGTGAGCGTTTAGGAACCAACAGTCCTGGATTGCAAGAGGGATGTCCAACTGCCATAGGGATTAGGCCTAAACTGGCAGTCGGACATCCCCCGAGGGATCCTGGATTGGAGTGGGTGCAGGCCGGGCTGAGGGACCACACCCCCCATGCACAAATTTCGTGCACCAGGCCTCTAGTTGATTAATGTTTCCTTTAAGATTATAAGTGCTGAATATATACTTCTTGATATATAGATTAGCTTTCCACTTCAGCCATGTTTTAAACTTATTTTTTCTTGTATCTAGTCTATATTGAATGGATATAACATACAATCTTTTAAGAAAATTATTTTAAACATATAATCTTGCAGCATTCTTCCAAGGGCAAGGTAGAAGGTGTAGAATTTCATTCCTATTTGTCAGATCAGAGTTCAGGGAAGGTTTAATGATTTTCCTAAGACCTCAATTTCTAGAGAGACAAAGAAAAAGCCCACCCCAAGTTCTAGACTAATGTTTGTTCTAAGTCATTTGTCCCCCTGATGTATCCTATGATCAACTGACTTCTACTCTTGACTTATTAAGTTATGTTGCTTACTTATTCATTGTTTCTGGTTTTATATATTAAGATTTGACATCAGGTCTTGGCCAGTGTGGCTCAGTTGTTTGAGCATCATCCTATATACTGAAAGATCACTGGTTTGATTCCTGATTGGGGGTTTGGGGTTTGATCCCCAGTAGAGACATTTGTGGGAGGCAACCCATTAATATTTCTCTCTCTCTCCCCCTTCCCTTTCTCTCTCTCCCTCTCAAAAAAAAGAAAAAATCTAAGGAAAAAAAAATTGACATTCTTTCACCCACTTTAAAAATTCACCATATATTTTACTCTTAATTCTGAGTGCTTCCATCTGACTTTTTTTTTTTATTTCTGTTTTATCCCAATTATCCAGGAAAGGCTACCTGTATCGTTTGAAAGTTCTGATGTCCTCAATGAAAAGACCTTCTAAATGACCTTGTTTGTCTTCAGTGGAGTTGCATATCATAACTTCAATGCCTTACTAAAATGTTACCCACTTGGCATCAGTATACAGAAAAGGCTGCAGTCTGTGATATTAAGTACAGTAGTATTTTCCTAGTAAGAGAAGAGAGTTCCTAATAGAAAAAGAGGGAAGGATAATTTCCTTAGATTTAGCTAGTATTTCAAACACAATAGTGTTTTCTTCTAGAACCACTCTATAAGAAAGTTGTAGAGAAAATACTACAGGAACCAATAAACAACTCAAATGTTGGCCAGAGAATCTATTAATTGCTCCTCTAGAGGCCCTTTTCCACAAATGTTTTTCTTTAGCTACAAAAACAACTATTCAATGTCTTTATAGATCAGTAAAGCAGCTGGGTAGAGGAGGCAAGAACAGACTCAAACCAAATAATTGCAACTCTGGTTGTCAAACTTGCAGAAATTATCATTTGTAACTACTCATGTTTATCCTCTTTGTCTCTCACTTTTCTCTACTTAGCTTAATTCTAACAAGAGCCTTGATGACAGGCTACATTTAATGTTTTGTCCCACAGAGAAAAAGAGCCTAAAATGAATGAATGCAAAGTTGAATTTACATTCAAATATTGCAGTCAGTTTAGAACCTAATTACAGACTGACTCCCTCTGGCCCTCAGTCAGATTCCCAGTTGGCAATATCCTTGGCATTGATGCCACCAGAGGGCAGGGTTTGACTTCAGACTGGGTGGCTTTCTCCCTCCAGAAGCAGCCTTGGGACCACTATAAACCATCAAATTTCTTGAAGACCTTGTAAGCTCCAATACTCCCTTCCAGTGTACTTGTGAAGAATACCAGAGCTCTGGGAAATGGCCAAAGAGGGTAATTTCTAGAATAATCTGACACAACAGATAACTTGCAATTTTAGAATTCCTTCTAAGTATTCAACATGACCTTGGGTATTTGGAGGTTACCTAACAGGATTTTACCATTTGAGGGATCTATAGTTTTTCTGGGAAAATATGAATATGACATATGAAACAAATGTCACTAATAAAATATAAAGTTAAATTATTCCATAAAAGATAAGAACTACAGATTATCAAAAGTTGAAAAAAAGGTAGGAACTAGACCTAGGTTTCTCAACAGCAGCACTGCTGCCATCTTAGGCCAGATAATTCCTACTTGCTGGGTCCTGTCCTGTGCTTTCTAGGTTGATTTGCAGTATCCCTGCTGTCTGCCCACCAGATGCCAGTAACACTCCCCTACCTCTGCCTATTGTGAGAACCAGAAATGTTTCCAAACATTGCCAAATACCCCTGAAGAGTAAATTTACCTCCAACTGAGAAGCATTGAACTACAATATAAAGAAATAACCTTACAAAAAACAAACTGAGCCCTAGCTGGTTTACTCAGTGGATAGAGCGTCAGTTTGCGGACTGAAGGGTCCTGGGTTCAATTCCAGTCAAGGGCACATGCCCGAGTTGCAAGCTCGATCCCCAGTAGGGGGTGTTCAGGAGGCTGCTGATCAATGATTCTCTTTCATCACTGATGTTTCTATCACTCTCTCCCTCTCTCTTCCTCTCTGAAATCAATAAAAATATAATAAATAAATAAATAAATAAATAAATAAATAAATAAATAATAAAAAGAAACTGAGCCTGGAAACTTTAGAATGTGAAAAACGTAAGGACCTCCTCTCTAAACCTGTTTCCTCATCTGAAGAATGGAAATAATGGGGCCTTCCCTCATAGGCCTCATGTTAGTTTGCTTGGACTGCCATAACAAAATACTAGAGACTGGAGCTGGGTGGCTTAAACAACAGACATTAATATTTTTACAGTTCTGTAGGGTAGAAGTTCTAGATCAGGTGCTGGCAGGGTTGGTTTCTGTGAAACCTCTTACCCTCACTTTGCAGATAGTCCCCTTCTCCCTGTGCTCCGATGGCTTTTCCTCATACTGCAAGCATATTCCTGAGGCTTTCCACCAATCATATTGGATTTGGGTTCCAACTGTATGACCTCATTTAACCTTAATTACCTCTTTAAAGGCCCTATTGACAAATATAGTCACCTTGAGGATTAAGGGTTCAACCTATGAGTTGTGAGGAGACACAGTCTGTCCATAACAGAGATCTTATAGAGATAAAAGCAATTACAATACTTGGCACATAGTGAGCATTCAATCAATCATAAATCATAAATGTTACTAATGTTAACATAGAGCCACTATTTTAAGTCCTCCTTGTGAATAAGATACCACAAAAGCACAGAAGAGTATAAAACAATTACACATTAAATAAGTGTATTTGAACACTTGTTACTTTGTGCTGAAGTTAAGTAGCTAAAAATTTTAAATTGGTATTTCCCACATTGACATCGATCATCATTTCAAGATGCCTTTTCCTTTGAGACAAAGGGCAGTAGCTCCTGAAACACCCTTCCCCCCGTCAAACCCCATGAGTTGTTAATGATCCAGAAATAAACTTTTAAGTGCTTTGGGAGATTTCTGTATGTAAAGAAATTCACTCAAAAGATTTCTCCAAGAGGAAGCTTGACAGTAACAATTCACATTCACCCTCTTAATTTTATTTATAATCTTCACCTAAGAATAAAATTAATTGGCAAGAAATAAATAAAGTTTCAAACAGCAATGATTTCCAGCTGGAACTGAGTAACTGGAGATTTTGAAATTGCAAAGGAACATGAGCCTTCTTCAGCCAAAAATATTTGTTCATAAAAACTAGAGGATGCTAGATATTTCTATCACACCAGCTTGTCATTTGAAACTTCTGCTGGCTCACATGAAC
This sequence comes from Plecotus auritus, assembly GCF_963455305.1. Lineage (NCBI taxonomy): Eukaryota > Metazoa > Chordata > Mammalia > Chiroptera > Vespertilionidae > Plecotus > Plecotus auritus. Next base: position 117,740,827 of record NC_137771.1, read on the forward strand.
TTGTGCGGTCCTATTTCCTACTATGGGTTCCCTTCCTAACTGTGTTGCTTTCAGTTTTGGAGGCATGTAGCTGAGGACAAGGACAGTGAGCTCAGCTAGCTGGAGCAACATAAGGAGAGTTTCATATCTCATGGGGAGATGGAAGCACTACCAGGATTGTTACAAGTGCAGGAAGAGTAGAGTTGACTTCCACAGTTGTTGATAGAACAGTATTTTTTTTTTTGTGGGTAATACAAGTAGAAATCTCTCGCTGAAAGTGAAGGTGTGGAAAAGAGAAATTGCTATAGCCAAGTTAAAAACAAGAGGAGATGGTGGTGTTGGTGTGGTACAGAATGTTCTCCTTGCCATTACAGAGTTGCTGCTGCATGAGTAATGGGCCATTTCATTAAGTAGCCCTTGCATAAAGACTCTATTTCCACTTTCCAAACCAAGGGGTACATTTTATTTACATTTAGAGCAGAAACAATAGTCAATGACAGAAGTGGTGCATTATCTCATATACCTCTCTTGGAAATGGTACATTTTTCCCTCCTGCTCAAACTGTACACAAATACTGGGAATATATTTTAATTTCAAATTTGATGTGTGACATCTGGTAACTCATTTATTGCTAATGAAATTTTCACAGGAAACAGCAGTCACCAGTATTTCATCGTATTTTTTTCAGTTGGCAAAGTGTTGTTTACCTTTTACTCTACCTGGCATCCATGCCTCTTATCACAGGCTGTTTAATTAGAAAATACAAGAAAATGGAGCACTAAATAATAGGAGATAGAATGGTCTAGACTTTCTGTTACAATCAGTGGTGTAATATCATTGTAATTTAATTTTTTAGAATTATATAGGCATTCCAGAGAATGATTAGAGCTGGCAAAATGGTCCGGTCCAAGTTGCTTATGAGCAGTGCCTGTCAGCCCCCTTCTCTGAGCCGATCCACCTCTTTCTGGTACTTTTTAGCTGTTCCACTTCCAGCACCACATGCAGTTTCCCAGTCCCTCTTTCCCAAATTTGCGTGTAGCTGGAAAATTGGTCATTTACACCAAAGTATAAATTTAATAACATTTTAAAAAGTCTCAAAGCTCTGGGACCTCATAGCATCTTCACATACATGGCCTCATTAGATGTTCCCAACAATGTTGTGAGCCAGATTGGACGTATATTTTTTACTTCATAATTTTCATGAAATTCATTATAATTATCATCATTTCCAGATGAAGAAAATGAGTCACAGGTTAAGCAAAAAGCTGAAGACCTCATAGCTTATAAGAGGTGAATCATGTACAGGCACACCTTGTTTTATTGCACTTCACAGATGTTGCCGGGTTTTTTTGTTTGTTTGTTTGTTTGTTACAAACTGAAGGCATGACCCTCCACCAGCAAAAGAATGACTTGCTTTGGTGTGATTCTTGCTTCATTACAATGGTATGGAATGAAACCCGCAGTATCTCTGAGGTGTGTTTGTACCTGGTCCAGATCTTTCAGTTCCCATGCTCTTCTATTACTTTAACTCTAGCTCTCACCTAAGTCAGTGTGTTCTCCCAGCTTCCCAGGTGTATCTCAGCTCTAATGGATGTATGAAGGTGGGTATTGCCCACCTCACTATAGTTAAAGAAATTCCAGACCTTTATGAGTAGGCACCAGGGGTATTTTACTAGATAACATCCTATTGGATTCCCCTTAATCACACCAGTCCTGGCTGTTTAAAAGAAATACACAGTTTAATAAACTTCACAGTTAAATAAGAAGTTAAATAAGCTTCTCAAGCTTAGAAGTTTGTCATACTTCAGGTTTTGAAGTCTCAAAAGTGTCAAATGAAGACATTTCGGCTAAGGGCACTTTTGTTGTTTGTTGGGTTTGCTTTTCCCCATCACTCATGATTATCAACATGTAAGCCAGAGCTGCAAATTAAGATGCCAATAGGGCAGTGATTTTAAAACATTAGCATGCATCAGAATCATCTGGAGGGCTCATTTAAACCCAGATTGATGGACCCCACCCACAGGGTCTCTGATTTAGTGGGTCTGGGGTGGGGCCTGAGACTTGTGTTCCTAAGGAATTCCCAGGTGATGGTAATGCTCCTGTTGCTAGAAGGGCTGGGTATGTGACTTAAGCACCTAATGCTGCATGTCCAATGAGATGTCCCCAAGTGGTGGTTGGGCACTTGAAGTGAGGCTAGTTTCAACTGAGATATGCTGGAAACACAGGTTATACTCTGCATTTTGAAGATTTGGTATAAAAAGAAGAATGGAAAATATCAATAATTTTTATATTGACTACATGTTGAAATATAGGGTTAAATAAAATGTTATTCAAATTAAATTCACCTGTTTCTTTTTAACTATTAATGTAGCTACAAGGGAAATTTAAATTACATGTGCCTCACATTAGATTTTTTCTGAAAAGCACTTACCTAAAGCACTGGGAAACATAGAGTGGTGGGGAGTAGTGCTCTATGTAGGATTAAAATTCCAAAACTCTAAATGCATTTTGGGCCAAAGAAAATATATATCTGGCCTAGCCAGTGTGACTCAGTGATTGAGTGTTAACCTATGAACCAGGAGGTCACAGTTTGTTTCCTGGTCAGGGCACACGCCTGGGTGTGCCGATCAGTGATTCTCTCTCATCATGGGTGTTTCTATCTCTCTCTCCCTCTCTCTTTCTCTCTGAAACCAATAAAAATATATAAATTTTTGTTTTAAATATATCTGTTGGCCAGATTTAGCCTGAGGGCCCCACTTTGTACACAAACAGTTGCTGTCATAAATATTAAATGTAGAAGCTATATAATATCTACAGTTTTACCTTTCTTTTGACATTAATCAAGTGCCTCATTATTATTCTGAAATAAAAGCAGTAGATTATAAACATGAAAATATGCCTACTGTTCATAAATAAAGAGAACAGACTGGTGGTCACTAGAGGGGGCAGGGGTAACAGGCAAAATGGATGAAACAAAAGATACAAAAGGAATAAAAAGGTACAAAGGAGAATCAAAAGATACAAACTTCCAATTATAAAATAAATAAGTGCTGGGTGATGTACAGCATGGTCACTATCCTATAGAATAATCCTATATCATAAAGAGGTAATATGCAAATTGACCCTCACACCCTCGCACAAGATGGCCACCCCCATGAGGTCAAAGATGGTCACCACAAGATGGCCTACAGGGGAGGACAGTTGGGGGCAACCAGGCATATAGGGGAGGGCAGTTGAGGGCGACCAGGCCAGCAGGGGAGGGCAGTTGGGGGTGACCAGGCCAGCAGGGGAGGGAAGTTGAGAAGGACCAGGCCTGTAGGGGAGGGCAGTTGGGGGTGACCAGGCCTGCAGGGGAGGGCAATTAGGGGCAATCGGGCTGGCAGGGGAGGGCAGTTGGGGGCAATCGGTCTGGTAGGGGAGCAGTTAGGTGTAAATCAGGCTGGCAGGGGAGTGGTTAGGGGGTAATCAGGCAGGCAGGCAGGTGAGTGGTTGGGAGCCAGCAGTCCTGGATTGTGAGAGGGATGTCTGATGCAGACATCTCCTGAGGGGTCCCAGATTGAAGAGGGTGCAGGCTGGGCTGAGGGACACCCCCCGCCCCAGTGCATGAGTTTTGTGCACCAGGCCTCTAGTTGTTAATAATACTGTATCATATATTTGAGTATTGTTAAGAAAGTAGATCTTAAAAGTTTTCAACATAAGAAAAAATCTATGTATGGTGATGGATGTTAACTAGACTTATTGTGGTGGTTATTTCACAATATATATGAATATCAAATTATTATGTTGTGCACCTGAAACTAATGTAATACTAATATGTCAGTTGTACCAACCCAATTCTTTTATCTAAATTTTTGAGTGAAAAAATTTTATTAGTCTTTTGAAGTTCTGAATTTTCTTTCATTAATTCATTTTACTTACTCTTGCATTGTAGAAAGGTTATATTTTCAGTACTTTTATGTTTTTTCAAATACTCACTTTTTTACCTTTAACATTCTATGAAATAGAGGTGAGAACAAGTGTTATTATTCTCATTCTAAACATCTTTATTAATATTTAAAGGATAACAAAATAAAAGATCAAGTTACCTGCACATGATATGCACTGGTTAGAATGGGCAGACATTTCAACAGGATACCAGTCCCGTGTGTTCTCTATCCGGCTGTTCTACTGTCTCTCAGTGTTTATAGCACTTTAGTATAAAAAGTAAAAAAGCAAAGAAAGTAATATGTACAAAACTGTTTGAAAAAAAATTTAACTATGAATAAATCAAATAAAATTACCCTTTACAGAATTCATTTTCTTAGGACAAAAGTCCATTTAGCTCTTCAGAACATTAACTTAATATAATACTTCAAAGTAGTATTCTAAATAAGATTACTATAAAGTTCTTTTATAATTCTCTACCTTCAAATCTATGTTTTTATCTGGGCAACTGAACCACCTTAACTGATTGCTGAACTTTAAAAAGTTTTATTTCACTCTAAAGAATCTGAGAATAGGTTCATTTTGTGGGTGTTATTTTAATAATAACATATTGTGCCACCTTTTTCATACAATGATATCTTCTTGTCTAATTGCAGTGTATGCTTTTCATTTTGATGTACACTCATGAACCAATCTGCCTTTACTCTGTCACCTAGTATTGCCAATGAATAACACAGGGAATGCCTAAGAGACTCACAGTCTTTGCCCATAAATAGAGTGAAGCCAGCTAGTCTAAATAGAGTCCAAACCTATAACCTTGACCTCATTAACCAAGGGTCACAAGTAACTATCCAAATGCTGTCCCAGGAAAACATTCATTTGAGTAAACAGTTAAATGATGGTGGGGGAGAACACCATCACTATATTATAATTAGCTTATGTGGAGTTCATTAAAAAGTAAAATTCTTTTCCTTTCATTTTTAATAAAAATATTTCTTATATTTAATTATGGAATATATCAAATCATTGTGGCATTAATAATATTTATATAGATAATAGACAGATAATATTCTAATTTAATGATTTATCAGGTCATTTCTACTTGTCAAGTCATTATTGCCTTTGTCTTCAAAAGATGTATGCCTATTCAAAAGAAAGATTATAAAATCTCAGTGCTAAGAGGTCCTTGAGGACACACAGGTCTAGAGAAGCTAAGGAACTGATCAAGGTCACCTAGCTAGGGAGTGGGAAAGCCAAAATCAGAACTGGTCTCCTTACATACTGTGCAGGACTAATTAATAGACTATCATTCAAGATCTACTGCAATCAGGACATTGGGCAATTTGGGGAAACACATAAAATATATTGAATACTTAATTCTTCTAGCTTCATTTAAAATTTATGATGTGATTTGTGTAATATTAAAAACCTTAATCTGAAATAAATTGCCATGTGGTCTATAATCATCATACCTAATAATAGACAAACATATAAATTGACCTTACCTCTGCTATGCCCACAGCCAATCAGAGTGAGTATGCAAATTAACCCAACAAAGATGGAGGTTAATTTGCATATATAGGCACCCAGCAGCTTGGGTTCCGGGAAATTTCTCAGCACCCAGGTCACTCCGAGGTAGGCCCCTGTGGGTCCTGAGCAACCTGGGAAGGGCCTGAGCCAGGGGGCTCCTGGGTAGGGGTGGAGCTGGATGATCCAGCAATCCAAGGGAGCTGGGGGTCCCCTGCCCAGGCCCCAAGCCTGGGTCAGAGGCTTGGGGCCTGGGCAGGGGCGGAGCCGGGTGATTGGAGGGAGCTGGGCGGGGGGGGTGTCCCTGCCTAGGCCCTGAGGCTATAGGCCTGTCAGGGGTGTAGCTGGCAATCGGAGGGAGCTGGAGGGCCCCTGCCCAGGCCCCAAGGCTTTAGGCCTTGGCGGGGGCAGAGCCAGAGATCAGAGGCAATTGGTGTGAACTACAGAGGAAATACCTTTTCTGACCGCTCATTGGCTAAGCTCCCTGTTTGCCACTGGTAATATTCTTAGTAACTTGGGTATAAGAATCCCAAAAGGTGATCTAGGGTTTTTCTACCACACTCCTGGAGAAAAAAAGGAAGGTCCGCTGCTGGAGGGCTAAGAAATGTCATATCCTGCCCTAGCCGGTTTGGCTCAGTGGATAATGCCTAGGCTTGCCAACCACAGGGTCTGGTTCGATTCTGATAAAGTGCATGTACCTAGGTTGCAGGCTCCTCTCTGGCTGGGGCCCAGGTCAGGGCTCATGCAGGAGGCAACCAATCAAAGTGTTCCTCACTTTGATGTTTCTCTCTGTCCTTCCCTTTCTCTTCCACATTCTCTAAAAATCAATGGAAACATATCCTCAGGTGAGGATAAAAAAAAAAAAAAAGAAAGAAAGAAATGTCATATCCTATGAAAGACACATCTTGAAAATGCCTAAAGAAAGTTGTCATTTTTTCATGGTGAAGGGACTGGAGTCCGTGTTGATGAAAACACCTTGGTGGCTGCGGTGACTGGCAGTGGCTGCAGCAGCGGGGTGATGGGGCTGGTGCCTTCCCCTGATCAGCCCGGTCACCTCAGTAGGACTTCCCCTGAGGGCTCCCAGTATGTGAGAGGGGGCAGGCTGGGCTGAAGGACCCCCCGCCATCCCAGTGCACAAATTTCGTGCACCGGGCCCCTAGTCTCTAAAATAAAACTCAAAATGCATATAACTGTTATAATACCATTATAATTTTCTGAAGATATAAATTAGTGAGTGCTTCCTTTTCTGCCCAATAGCTTTCCTTGTACCCCTTAAAACTGAAATTGAAATTAGATGAGCAATTGTTTCAAAGAAGCAAAGTAGAGTGGCTTCAAAGGTGGATTGAGCAGCTGCTATTGACTGAGAGAGTCCATAGGTGCCACCTTTTTAATTTGTTGAAAAAGAAAGGCCTCCACAGATAAAACAAATAGAATTTGTCCCTGAAGAAACCACAAATAATAAAGCAATTATATAGGGCCTCCTAACATACACATTTTCAAAATGTTTAAGGAGATCAGGTTAGAAATAGACCTCATAAAATAAGAACAGAAGGTTTAAAAATAAGACCAAGTATATTCATGTGTGAGGGGAGTAGAAACCCTAAAAATTTTAGTGTTAACTTTTATGATTCAATGAATTCACAAATAGATAGTGGCTAGCAATTGTTGCCTGTAGAATGCCTCATTCATTACTTGGGAGGTGGGAGGAGGGAGGAGTGGGAACACAGGAGCAGAAGCAGTTGCTTTCTAAAGTCTGAATTATAAAACAAGAGCAATAAAGAGAATGAATTGAATGGGATGGCTTATTGAGCTTTCCAGCACTATAAGCAAATGACTTCAAACACTCCCCTATTCTTTTTGAATTTAAGACAGATACTTTGATAGAAGATTATTCCAAAATATAATTACTTGGTCTTTTAGTTTTCTCCTTATTATCATAGAAAACTATGGGTATTTTTTTTTTCTTTAGATTGCAAACTCATTTAAAAACAAAAGGAGCTTGTAATGAACAATTTAATTAGATTGGTTTTGGCTTGCCAGAAGCTGAAGATGATATTAATATTCTAGTCAAAAGTCTTGAGGAAATATTCTTAAAAATTTTTTTTTTAAATCTCCTTCCTTACGCTTGTTTTTAAGAGCCAGAGAAACTGTAAAGGAATTCCAGGTAACTCCTCCAAAAGTAAGCAGTGGGTGGTGTGGCCACCATGAGTCAACCTTGTGTTTGCAGCAGACTGAAAGTTCCCACTGACTCATGGCAAATTTATTCAGCTGCTTATGATTATTTTTTACTCATACTTTGAAAGAACAACAGCTTGGTATTTTTAGCCTTTTAATGGCAAGAGAAAGAGTTTATAAATAACAAACCCCCTTTTTAAAAATCACTCATGCTTTCTTGACCCATAGCTGAGTCAGCATTTGTCTTGCATTAAAAAAATAACAGCAACAATTCCAATAAAACACATTTATTAAACACTATTTAAAAGATATGCCTAATGCTTTCACATTACCTCATTTAATCCCTGCAACCAACATGTACCATGGGATCACTGTTCCTATTTCTTACAGATGAGGAAAATGAGGCTCATGTTCAGAGATATGGGGTGACATTTGTAAGTGACAAAGGAAGATTCCATTACAAGTACTTTGCCTCCAAATCCATCTTCTTTCCTACAAGAGAAAGTGGGTAAAAGCTATGGTGAAACCCAAAAAAGGGAGAGGTGGACCCTCCTGTGTTTTTATCAGCACCCTACCTGCCTATCCCAGACTGGGAGAAGAAACAGGATGAACAAAGTGTAGCTGTTTTCTAGGACTCACAAATTTGTTTTCTAGTAGAACACATCTCTCTCTGTTAGTTAACCAACACAGCATCCTTTCAGCTTCAAGAAGAAAAGAAGCCACTTTTTCCCACCATTTAGCGTCAACCTAAGATGGCTGCCAATCACAACTTCCATTTTAGCCTCTTTCCTGAGTTCCCTCAGCTAGGGAAGCCAATCAGTGGGAGAAATAGGTGAAGGGGGCCAAAAGTTAAAAGAAGGAAGAAAAAAAGAAATGGGCAATCACTACAAATGCTTATGCTAAAAATACAACCACAGCAACAAAAAAACAAACAAACAGTGCAGACCAGAGAATTATTTTTCTTGTTTCTTAGGGCCTATGTCACTTTCCCATCCAGTGCACATCACACCCCAAACCCTTGCCCAGAGGATTGTGCAATATCTTTAAATTGCAAAGGCTGTTTGCCATAGATGATGCTGCAGGCATTTGTAAGAAGGGAGAAGTTCAAGTGATGGCACACTCTCTACTCCACCTTGGCTGGCCAGCTGTTTGCCTTTAAATTCTGACCACTCTGTTTGCCATACATCCTCTGAAGTCCAAGTGCCATCTTCTGTGGGAAGCATCCCTGACCACTTCCCTACTTCCCCCCCACCACCAGGTTGGGTCAATAGTAAACACAGAACATTCCATAAGCCTCTTATATGGTTAAATATTCAACACATTGGAGATAATTCTGTGTTGAAGGCTCCTATGCATCCAGCTCAACTCAAATGATGGAGAAGTGTGGCTTTATTCACCCAGCACATAACAGGTGTTCAGTGAATATAAGATGATGAATGAATAACTGCCCACTGAAGGCACTATTTGCATTTTCTGCTGCCCTGCCTTTCTTCCTGCCATTTCCCTCTGCTGTTTCCATCACTCAAATTCATCTCCTCTTTCCTCCACCCCCAAGTATAAGGCAACTTGTTTCCTTACTAGGTAGGAAGTCTTGGTAGTTACTTATATAGACATTTATGTAAACTTTTCTTCTGATTAATATATTCAATGCTATGTCCAGAGTTTCTCAAGTGATAAGCTCATTAAAATTATAAGTCCTCACTAAAATTTCCAAGGATGCCCCCCCTAGCTGTTCAGAACAACTTTCACATATTAAATATTAATCAATCTGGATTGATGGGAACTGAAGGAATGGCTGACCATAGACTGGGAAGGAATTATTGTCCAAAACTATGTTTATAAATTGGTCCTCTCAAACACAAACTTTTTCCCAGAGAAATTCTTTTATAAGTGATGGTTACAGTTCCAGCCTAGTCAATAAAAATCCACTCACTCTAGACACAGGATTAATGAACTCAGCCTGAGTTGTGTGCCCTTAAAGTAGGGTCAAGAGAGGAAAGAAGAAAGAGGAGAGCACCCAAGCTCAGTGCACCCAAGGGATCCTAATGCATTAAGTTTAATTCTTCCTATCTTTTGTGCCCAAGCTGAAACAAACATTTACCTCTGCCCTGATTTTCAGTTATGAAGTTCGCCCAAGCTGCTTTTAATCTTTGAGATTCTTTAACCTTGACATTTCCAATGTTTTTCTAGGCAAAATCCAACTAATCTCAACTAGATGTTAGGAGAGCAAATAAGTAAATTAATCCACGTAAGGTATAAATGATTGCTAGCACATGAACCTTTAATATAGCATTTAATTTTTAATAGAGAATATTTGTTTAATAAAATGAATTTATATTTCTAATTTGGCATAATTTTAATAATTATAATAAAATGAACTGAAAATCAGCAAAGTGTAAGGAAATCTTCCTGGGTGAGGAGGAAATGGGTCCTACCTTCCTGAGAGCCTGGCCCTTTTCTTTTCATCTTTTATTTGTAAACTACGGATTTCTAAAAGTTCTAAGGGCTTTTTGTTATTGTTGTTGTGTGTGTGTTTTGGTTTGGTTTTGGCTTATGTTTCTCATCCAAGGTGAAGCTCAGTTCGTCTTTGAATATTTTCTATGAGATTCTTTGGGAAGCAGAATGTAAATTGACTTCATTAGCCCCATAGAAATTAGACTCAGTATTCTATAGTATTAGCTTTTAGGTTATATGCTATTCATTCACTCACTTGTGCACTCACTCTCTTCTTCATCAGACATTTAGCACATGCCTCCTGGAATGTGCCAGGGCCTAGGCTGGTAGGCCCTACCCTTGACAAACCAGTGGAGAAGACATTATTAATAGACCATTATCATATAGTGTCAAAACCTGCATCCAAAATACCAAAGCCATTCAAAATGGAACAGCCGCCCTAACCGGTTTGGCTCAGTGGATAGAGCGTCGGTCTGCGGACTGAAGGGTCCCAGGTTCGATTCCGGTCAAGGGCATGTACCTTGGTTGCGGGCACATTCCCAGTAGAGGGTGTGCAGGAGGCAGCTGATCGATGTCTCTCATCGATGTTTCTGACTCTCTATCCCTCTCCCTTCCTCTCTGTAAAAAGTCAATAAAATATATTTAAAAAAAAAAAAATGGAACAGCCAATTGCCCAGAAAAGTTAGGAAGGCTCCACAGAGGAGGTGACCATTTTCCTGTTTGTGAACTCTAAGCCCTTATGAATGAAAAGGAGAAAGGGGGATTTAGATTACATAAGGTTAAATGAAAAGGAGAAGTTAATGAGGTCATGGAACCAGAAACTTGGATGGGGAGAATAACTGCCTCTATGGGAGAGACAAAGTAGCCACTTAAGAACCCCTTTCTTCCCAGTGTTATCTCGTAAAATCTTCTCTCATCTTTTCTACAACAACACTTTACACCCAGATGGATACTGCCTTAGTGTTCAGCTCTCCTGGATGGTACACAGAGCTATCCTGGGCAGACTAGTAATGTCTTATTCCTGTCCCTCATCTTGCCCAGCACACTTTGCTATAAGAGAAGAGTGTAGCCATGCTCACCCAGGGACCTGCTCCTGGTGTAGCAATAGGATCTTGACCCAATACCACTGCTCTGCCTGGCCAACCTTACCTGTGCCCAATGCTGACCTTCTCTACAAAGCATGCCTGTGCCACCTCCTGTGATGTTACCCTCACAGCATTGTCAGCCTCCCTCCCAAGGGTCTTCTGATGGATTCTTATGTAGGGCTGAATAGGTTGATTTTCTAAATCACATGAATGAATAGCTTAATTGTTGATTACATAAAATATTGGAGCAAATATTTGCAGAAGTCTTTATAGAGTCCTTTTCTGAGCATCTGATTCCTCCCAGAGTCCTAAAAAACTGCTACTATCTCAAGCCCCCACAAAAGGCATGTTGATAATCCTGATTTCACCTATTCATTTGTCATCCTTGTTATACAGATGGTTAATGTTAAAGTTAATTCCAGAAATGGCTGGCAGATACAAAAGTTAGGAGATTCAGAGCCTGTGCAAGACTGAGTTGGAAGTTAAAGAATGTGGTTACTGCCTGTAGTGGCCTGAAAAATAATGGAAAGAATACTATTCCCTCCCTCATCTCCCCTCTTACATCAATTTCCACAATCACTAATTCCTCATAAATCTAGAGACAGCTTTTCTGACCACTTAAAGGGCGGGGGGAGGGGGTGCTGATAATTTTTATACCTAAGTAAAGATTGTGAGATGAAAGAATTTGTTTAAAAAATAAGTACAGATGTGTCACACTTCTGAGATTAAAGACAAATTAAATTAATGGACCTTATTTACCTCAAGAAAAACTCAAGTCTTTCTGAATGACTAATTTAATTCAGTAGTGTTTTCTGAGATTCAGATTGTTTTTTTTTTATTTTATTATTATTATTTTTTTAAATAAATCTTTATTGTTCAGATTATTACAGGTGTTCCTCTTTCTTTCCCCCTAGCTCCCCTCCACCTGATTACCCACCCCACCCCATGCCCTTACCCCCCGCCACTGTCTTCATCCATAGGTGTAAGCTTTTTGTCCAGTCTCTTCCCACACCCCTCACACCCCCTCCCCCCTGAGAATTGTCAGTCCACTCCCTTTCTATGTCCCTGATTCTATTATATTCACCAGTCCATTCTGTTCTTCAGATTTTTTATTCACTTGATTTTTAAATTCACTTGTTGGTAGGTATATATTTGATGTCATTTTGTTGTTCATAGTTTTTATCTTTACCTTTTTCTTCTTCTTCCTCTTCTTAAAGAACACCCTTCAGCATTTCATGTAATCCTGGTTTGGTGGTGATGAACTCCTTTAGCTTTTTCTTGTCTGTGAAGCTCTTTATCTGACCTTCAACTCTGAATGATAGCTTTGCTGGGTAGAGTAATCTTGGTTGTAGGTTCTTGCTGTTCATCACTTTGAATATTTCTTGCCACTCCCTTCTGGCCTGCATAGTTTCTGCCGAGAAATCAGCTGACAGTCGTATGGGTGCTCCCTTGTAGGTAACTAACTGTTTTTCTCTTGCTGCTTTCAAGATTCTCTCTTTGTCTTTTGCCCTTGGCATTTTAATTATGATGTGTCTTGGTGTGGTCCTCTTTGGATTCCTCTTGTATGGGGTTCTGTGTGCTTCCTGAACTTGTAAGTCTATTTCTTTCACCAGGTAGGGAAAGTTTTCTGTCATTATTTCTTCTAATAGGTTTTCAATATTTTGCTCTTTCCCTTCTTCTGGCACCCCAAAAATTCAGATGTTGGTACGCTTAAAGTTGTCCCAGAGGCTCCTTACACTATCTTCATATTTTTGGATTTTTTCTTTTTGTTTTTCTGGTTGGGTGTTTTTTCTTTCCTCATATTTCAGATCTTTGGTTTGATTCTTGGGGTACGTTGATCTACAGTTGAGTTTCTGTATATTCTTTATTTCAGACAGTGTATGCTTAATTTCTGACTGGTCCTTTTCCATTTTTTTGGCATTCTCATTAAGGTCCTTGAAGGTCTCACTAAGCTCCTCGGAGGTCTCATCAAGTTTCTCAGCGGTTTTTAGAAGATTCTTGAGTAACCTTATAAATGTGGTTCTGAACTCTATGTCGTCCATTAATTTGCTTTCCTCCATTTCTCTCATTCGTGACATGTTTCTTTGTCTCCGCATTTTGCTGCTTCCTTATGTTGATGGAGTGGCTTTGTGTGGTAGGTGACCTGTAGGGGCCAGTAGCTCAGCCTCCCCAATCACCTGAGGTGGACGCCTTTGGTACACCCCTTTGTGGGCTGAGTGCAAAGTCTTGGTGTAGTTAAGCCTTGATTGCTGTTGGTACACTGGGAGGAATTGACCTCCAGGCCAATTGGCTGTGAGGACCCACTGTGTCTATAATGGAAGAACTGCTGCGCTGGAGACACGCTTATGGTGCAGGACTTGTTTCAGTGAGGCTTTGGTGCTCACTGAGTCTGCCTCTTGAATGTATCACTTATGGATGTGAGGAGTTGAAATCTGGTGTCTCACACTGACCACTAGGTACACTGGCTTCTGGATCTCCAATGGGGTGCAGGTCAGCTACTGTCTGAGGCCACCCAGCAGGAGCTACAGCAAGAACTACAGTTTTCTCCTCTTTGCTTGGAGTTTGGAGGTTTTGGAACTGTCTGACCCGGGCTGCAAGTTTGCTAGGTTAAGCTGCGATAGGGCAGGCCATTCATATGCTAAAGCCGCTGCTTGGAGCTTGGGTGGGTTTGTAGATTGTGCAGGGCGGGGTCTCAGGGCGTGACTAGGCTAGGGCGTGGCAAACAGCGATGGCTGCCAGTAAGCCAGCTCTGCAGCTCTGTGTCTCCGACCGTGTCCCCGCATCCCGCGCCCCAGCACAATAAACAATTGTTCCTGTGCGCAGCCCTGCAAGCAAGCCTCCCTCACTTTCCGACCCCACGGCAGACAGTCCAGCTTCTCCCCATAGGAGTTTGGGTCCCCCGCGTCTCCTCAGAAACGAGTTCGGAGTAATCGGGAGCTTATCTCCCTTCGGGTTGAAAACAGCAGCGCTTTCAGTCACCCTTCGCCAGCCGGATTCGTGCGTCTCCGTACCTCAGCTTTTCAGTGCTTGTGCACCCCTCAATGCTGTTTGCTCTTTCCTTCTAGTTGTAGAACTTCCACTCAGCCAGCTTTCCCATGGTTCTGGGTGATAGACGTTCTGTCTTTTAGTTGTAGTTTTGAAATTGTTGTGCGAGGCAGCAGTTTAGGTGCTTACCTATGCCATCTTGGTTTCTCCCAGATTGTTTTTAAATCAATTTGAAAGCTAGGATTTCCTTCTAGAAAAAAACACACACACAAAGGATCTAGATCATTTTATTCACATAGTACCCTACTTCTATTTGTCTGGAGGATATTATTACTTTCCAGAAAAGTAATATGCTCTCAAAATTAACTTGAATGTGCAATGTAGACTTTATTAGTTCACAGTTTTTCTCTAGGAAATATGTGTGCCGAGCCAGCTCAGCCAGGTTTGCTGAGCCTGAGAGGGGGCGGTGAAAGATTGAGAAAAGACAGACAAGAGAATGAAAGCTGGGTCTGGGTGGGATGCTGTCCTCTCTGATGGAGAGCTAGCGACAGCACCACGGCCTGTAAGCCATCTCTTTATTTTATAGCCAGATTCCACAAGGCAAAGTAAGGGCACAGTTACAAAGTTCTCATGGGTTTCAAATCTACTCAATTACATACACCTGAACTCTATCAAGCCCACATCACTCAGGCACGTGGGGCCACATGTTCAGACCATAGGTTCAAGCTTACAACTATAGCTTTTCGCTATAATTGTGCTGGGAGGGCTCTGACCCTAAGCTGGGACTTGCACGTGGCAATGAGAGGACTGTGCCCTCTCATTAGTCCGAGGCTTGAACCTGTCCAAACACTGTAGCTTCTCTCCACAAATATGATCGAGTTTTTTCTCCTAAAACCAGAGTTGAGTTACTGTACTTATGACTGAGAACTAAAAATACTCATTTATTACTGAAAGTTAATTATTTTTACCTTTCCATTTTTATTTTTTTCCAGGTGCATTTGGCATTAGTATCTGAGATTAATTAACCCAGGAGGTCAAAATGATCCTCAATTCTTCCACTGAAGATGGTATTAAAAGAATCCAAGATGACTGTCCCAAAGCTGGACGGCACAATTACATATTTGTCATGATCCCTACTTTATACAGCATCATCTTTGTGGTGGGAATATTTGGAAACAGTTTGGTGGTGATTGTCATTTACTTTTACATGAAAGTGAAGACTGTGGCCAGTGTTTTTCTTTTGAATTTAGCACTGGCTGACTTATGCTTTTTACTGACTTTGCCATTGTGGGCCATCTACACTGCTATGGAATACCATTGGCCCTTTGGCAATTACCTATGTAAGATCGCTTCAGCCAGTATCAGTTTCAACCTCTATGCCAGTGTGTTTCTACTCACATGTCTAAGCATTGATCGCTACCTGGCTATTGTTCATCCAATGAAATCCCGCCTTCGGCGCACAATGCTTGTGGCCAAAGTCACCTGCATCACTATTTGGCTGCTGGCTGCCTTGACCAGTTTGCCAACTATAATCCACCGAAATGCATTTTTCATTGAAAACACCAATATCACAGTGTGTGCTTTCCATTACGAATTCAAAAATTCAACCCTCCCCATAGGGCTGGGCCTAACCAAGAATATACTGGGTTTCTTATTTCCTTTTCTGATCATTCTTACAAGTTATACTCTTATTTGGAAGGCCCTAAAGAAGGCGTATGAAATTCAGAAGAACAAGCCAAGAAATGATGATATTTTCAAGATAATTATGGCAATTGTGCTTTCCTTTTTCTTCTCGTGGGTTCCCCATCAAATATTCACTTTCTTGGATGTTCTGATTCAGCTGGGCATCATACATGACTGTAAAATCATAGATATTGTCGACACCGCCATGCCCATCACTATTTGCATAGCTTATTTTAACAATTGCCTTAATCCTCTCTTCTATGGCTTTCTTGGGGAAAAATTTAAAAAATATTTTCTCCAGCTTCTGAAATACATGCCCCCAAAGGCCAAGTCCCACTCAAGTCTATCCACAAAAATGAGCATGCTTTCCTACCGCCCTTCAGATAATGGAAACTCCTCCACCAAGAAGCCTGCCCCGTGTATTGAGGTTGAGTAACACACTTGAAACCTGTCTGTGACGTAATCTTGTGGAAAAAGGAGCAAGAGAAGCATTCCTCTATAGCACTTCTCTACCAAATAAGCATCAGCTACTTTTCAGAAACTTAAGAAGAAAGTGAACTATGTGGACTGACTGACTTTTCTAAAGCTCTGAACAAAAATTTTCCTTTGCAACAAAATGAAGCAAAGCCACATTTGTCACATTTTGCATAAGATAGATGATGGCTGCTCAAAGGCCAATGTCAGAAACTGGATAACTGCGTTGATTTGGAAACATTTTACTGGTGGAAATGCCATCTCCCCAGTCTGCTCTTGTTCTGTTATTTTTTATTTCCACATAAAGGTGTTTAGAATATGTTAAAACTTTAGAAGAGCAGCAGGAGATCAGAGCTCAAACTTGCTCTCCCCAGTGTCCAAAGGGCAGTAAAGCTTTTGTGCTTAGCCATTAGCAACTATGGTTCACTTGTACCTGCTACCACACATCACATTTACTACAAAGACTTGCTAAGCAGTGGTTGTAAAGTTTCAAAACTTGTGAAATTCAACCATTGTCTTACTGATTCCCACTGTCAAAACATGACAGCTAAATGGCTTATTTGTATAATGCTGTTA
The DNA here is from genome assembly GCF_963455305.1 of Plecotus auritus. NCBI lineage: Eukaryota > Metazoa > Chordata > Mammalia > Chiroptera > Vespertilionidae > Plecotus > Plecotus auritus. The sequence goes on from NC_137771.1 coordinate 117,757,689, forward strand.
CTAAAGTCACCTATAAAAATAAAACTACTTATAAAGATGTTAACTCTTGTGCCATCTCATAGTGTCTTTCTAGTCACTACTTTCATTTCATATCTGAGAAGTATATATGTTTTACTTCTGGTAAAAAGATTATATATCATAAAGTATGCCTTACTGTTTTAAAAAGTATATATTCTACCTATATATGTATATGTACATCTATAGCTCTAAATTGTTGTTACTTTATTAAAATCTGGAAACTTATATTTACATTAAAATAAAATAATTTTATCATAATGTATTTCATCTTCATTTCTTAAAAGATTTCACCTTCATTTCTTAAAAGAGATGCTGATTTATTTTTAAAACAAGAGAACTATGAATAAGTACAAACATATTTAAACTTAAATTTTGATACAGCTGATGGTTTAGTCCTGTTGGTTATAGATGTTATATTCTGTCATTGAAATGATAAGGAATACATTTCATTCCACTGAACAGCATGGAATAAATACCTCATTTTGAATTTTCCAAAGTTTTTTATGTAACAAAGAAACTCATTCCTTATAACACTAAAATAATACATTATTTTACACATTTTTAATATTAGGATTTTTCTAATTAGATACATGATCACTGTAGGAAATGTATATGATATAGACAAGCATACAAATAAGTCATGTGTAGATATTTCACTCAAAATTACCATTTTTAACCCTTGGGTGCATTTTCTATTACTTTTTTTGTATTCATTATATACACATCCTATCTAATAAAGAGGGAAAATGCTAATTGACCATCATGCCCTCACAAAGATGGTAGCACCCACAGCCACAAGATGGTGGTGGCCAGTCCCCTCATTCCCACCAGGGTGGCAAGCATGTGGCACGGCCGGGCCCACCCCAGGCGGGTCCGGCCGCTCCATGTGCCTGCCTCCCAAGTCCCCCAGTCCCCTCAGCCCCCCAGCCACACATGGCCGGCCCAAGGTTCAGGCAAGCCTTGGATGTCGGCTGCCCAGCCGCCCAGGGCTGCCCGAGCCTCAGGTAACCAGGGCCAGCCAAGGCTTACGCTGCTTGCAGTGGCAGCAGCAGAGGTGTGATGGGGGCACTACCTTCCCCTGATCACTGGGTCACCTCCCACCCCTGAGGGCTCCCGGACTGTGAGAAGAGGGCAGGCCGGGCTGAGGGACTCCCCCTCCAGTGCATGAATTTTCATGCACCGGGCCTCTAGGACATATATAAATCATGATATTGGAGTCATAATGTGTATAGTATTTTGTATACAGCTTTTGCACTTAGTGTCCTAACACAGTAGGTTGTCACTACATTAAATTAAATATTTTTCTAAAACATTTAAATAATTGTATAACATTATAAAATACTAACATATCCTAATATAGTTAGCTAGTCCCCAAATTAGATCATCTAGCTTGTTTTCTGATTTTTTTAGTCTCATAAATTGCACTGTGATGAACATTCAAGTATATGAATCTGATAAATTACATATGATATACTCCTAGAAGAGGTACACCTAGATACACAGATATAAACATTTTTAATATTCTTAATACATATTGCCAAATATTTTTCAGGAAACTTTAAACAGTTACAATACCAGCAACCAAGCATGAACGTATCTAACCTCAGACTCGGTAGCATAAAATATTGACTATATTTAAGCAGAAAGGGAAACTTTACTGCAAAGACCCAAGTGCCACAAGCAGGGAAGCAACTTCCCTGTAGAAAGCGATGTGGCATTTCTGCTGTCTGTGGGCAGTGCCTCATTCTGCTCCCTGGAGGTCTTTGCTACTTCTGGAGACCACACAGACAAGGCTGAATAAACAGTGGCCAAAGGATGGGATGGTATAAAAAGTGGCTGATGGGGGTGTGGGTGACAGGGCCATTCAGAGAGGCCTTAGTGGGCTGGGCAGAATCTCCACAAAGCAGCCTATCACATATATACACATTCCCAAGGATAGAGTTATTTTGTGAATGAATATGGTTACACATGCCTCATATTATTTTCCTTTTATATATTTTTTTAATTTCACTAGCATAATACCAGCCCCTAACTCCAAAGGTCCTTTATAATTTTCACAAAGGATTGCCTCTAAAACATAAATTCCAGCTCATCCCAAACTTATCGTTTTGAAATCTCTCCAAGTCAGCTTTATGACAGTTCTTTTATTGTCCAAGTATCTTAATCCAAGTGATTATAACTATTATAAACTTACTGAACCATTTGGTAAGTTGTAGTTGATAGGATTTCTGGTAAATAATTGTATTTAGATACCCTCTATCTAATGTATTTATTAACTGGGGTGAATGACATGTTCCAAGCTTTGTTTACATTTTCATTTTATCAAACTAGGGGACCAGTACACGAATCCGTGCACCTTGAAAAAAACTGTGGGCCAGAGGCTGCCGTGGGCACAGGGGCAAGTCTCAGCCCATCCTCTGCACCCCCACCTGGCCCCTCCCTCCATCCTCCCCCCCCCCCCCCGTCCCCAGTCTACCAGCAGCCCCACTCCCGCTGCCACCACTCCCATGTGCTGATGACACTGGCCCTGCTCGCACCCACTGTTGGCAAGGAGCAATTGGGGCCAGTGCAAGTAGCGGGTACAAGCTGCCCTCAGGAGCAGCAGTAAGTGGAGAAGCCCTCAGGGGCAATTGGGGCTGGCAGCCACCACTTGTACCCACTGATGATGCCAAGTGATCAGGACAGGTGCCAGGTGCTGGCAGCAGGTGCGAGCGGCTGCTCCAGCGCCGGCAGTGGGTGCGACTGGGGCCATCGCCAGCAGTGGGTGCAAGAGGCAGCTGCCAGCCCGAATCGCCTTTCAGGAACAGGGAGAGGTGGAGAAGCCCTGAGGGGATCAGGGCCAGCAACAGATGCAGATGGCAGTGGGTGCAAGCAGTGGCTCCAGCACCAGCAGAAATGTGAGTGGGCTGGCGCTGACAGCAAGGTGTGAGTGCCCGGCGGGACTGTGGCATGCAGGAGCAAAGAATTTTCAGTAACCACCAGAGGATTGCTTCAATGACAGCGACCAGCACCCCACCTTGGCCTGATGCCCCCACTCACCTGCTCCACCATCCTACCATGGCCCATGCCCTTCCATGCTCTGCTACCTGGTGCCAACACCCACCATGTTCCGCTCACTCCCCGTGGTGGTCAGCGCACATCATAGTGACCGGTTGTTCATGGTTTGGTCTATTTGCATATTAGCCTTTTATTATATAGATTACAATGTGATTTTCACCATTCTATTTTGTGAAATAGATATTCATACTCCAATGACTGATCCTGCCTTTTTGAGACTAATATTGAAATTAAGATTCTACTTAACAAAATTATAGGATGGGATGTTATTATTTACTAGAGGCCCAGTGCACGAAATTCGTGCATGGAGGGATGGGGTCCCCTCAGCCCAGCCTGAACCCTCTCCAATCCAGGACCCCTTGGGGGATGTCCCAGGGATCGGGCCAAAACCGGCAGTTGGACATCCCTCTCACAATCCAGGACCACTGGCTGCTAACTGCTCACCTGCCTGCCTGCCTGATCACCCCTAACTGCCCCCCCTGCCAGCCTGATCACCCCTAACTGCCTCTGCCTGCCAGCCTGATCACCCCCAACTGTCCCCCTCTGCTGGCCTGGTCACCCCTCACTGCCCCCGCTGCTGGCCTGGTCACCCCACGCATCCTGCTGGTCAGTCGTTTGGTCATCCCTCGCTAACCCCCCTGCCGGCCTTGTTGCCCCATGCAGCCTGCTGTTTGGTTGTTACTATGAGGACGTCATGACCAATTTGCATATTACCCTTTTAATAGTATAGATTCTTCATTAAAATACTTAGAGGTTAGGTGGACTCCTTATTTTTTTGAATACTTTTAAAATTTGTGCAGAAATCAATATTTATCATAAGGATCTAGATGCCCAATAGAACTCAAGAGCATATACGTATATTTCAATTTACATTCCAATTCTTGTTTTCTCCATGAAAGATTCATCTTTTCAGTCAATAATTCATTTATTCAAAGGTTCTACTTAATTTTTATTACCTGCCTACTCTGCACTAGGGGACTGGAGCTGTGTAACATGTAGCTTAGAACACATATGCTAAACATTTCAATCACTGCTGTGGGCAGTATAAAAGAGAGCTGAGTGAGAAGGAACCTGATTGCCAAGCCATGGAAAAGCTCATGAAGGTTTGATACCATAGATTCTCAATTTTTGTAACTGTATACTGGGGCAATTTTTTCCAACAATAGGTGCCAACCTACGAACCAAAGGGGAGAAAATAGACTCAGGTCCCCAAAATGGTGAGTGAAGAAAACAAGTCCCAGGGAATGTTGGATACTGGCACAAAGGGTGAGATCCCTGAGGGTAGAGAAGAAAATAAATCAGGAGCAGACGAGAGAGTGAAATTGTGGAGTGGACAGTAGCCACGCACTGCCTCCATGGCCAAGGTGCAAACCTCATAAGAGATGTTTAGGGTCCTGGGGCTATGTTGGAGCCACTGGACCCAGACCAATCAGAAGAAGAGGGAACCTAAATATTAGTCAGAAAGAGAGCCAAATTATATAAATAGTAGACAGAATGACATACAGTTGGGGCAAGACTCAACTGTATGATATTTATATATTTCAGATGCACCTTGGAAGAGAAGAGGTCCTCTGTAGCATCATACTGGAGGCTTTGAGGAGATTGCAGAATAAATTTACTGCTGTGCTGTACACCTGAAACTAATACAAAATAGTGTTGAATGCAAACTGTAATCCTATATTTTAAAAAAAGGCTAATATGCAAATTGTCCCCTCTACCAGAAGTTCAACTGGGAGTTCAATCAAGAGTTTGACCAGGGGTCAGGGCTGGCCAGCCAACTGCCTGCATCCCCTCCCCCCAGGCTGCCCCACCCCCAATAGCCCCCCCCACCCCAATTGGGGGCAGGGCCCACCCGCCAACCATCCGTGGCCCCTCCCACAGGCCAGCCCCACCCCCGATCAGCCCCAATTGGTCCCACCAATGCACAAATTCATGCACCAGGCCTCTAGTTAAAAAATAAAATAAAGTAAGTAATGCTAAGAAATAATAAACTTAAAAGAAATAAGGAAATGGAAGAGGTCAAATATTGTAACTAATAATCAGTCAGATTTTCTAAATTTTAAATTTCAATTGAATCAGTTAAAATATGACATCTGTAACTACACCCACAGTTGTCTAATATATTTGTGAGTGGACACTTATGAAACTATCTGTGCAGTGCCCCTTATCATATGAATTTCCTACTTCACCCAAGGACAGGCCACCATTTTTCTACATAACTGCATCTCCAGACCATAGTTCATTGGTCCAGGCTTAAAGTGAACCAATCACAGTTTTTCCCTAAGGATTTTTCAAACAGGTACTAGTGAGAGTGAAGTTAACACTAAAGGCAAGAAAACTCCAGCAATGTTTGAATCCATTTTACTTATGGCTGATACCCACCTGAATCCCTGCCTCCCTGCCCACCTTATACTTTGAAACCAGCATCCATGTCTCTAATCAAGGGATAGAATATAATGCTTAATAGCTGAGATCTGCATGTATTCCTTCCTGCTTGTCCAATAAGAATTTCCCATCTGATGTATCCAGCACATCACCATTGGCCATCCAGCAAGATTGATACCAGTCTAGGTCCCAAAATATCTTGGTCTCTATGTTAATAAGAAGTCATGTGGACTATCCCTCTTTCATATGTATTATTATGAGAGGGTGAAGACCAGGACATTCAATAGTGTGTGTATTAGAGGAGAAGAGTTATGATGACATAGAAGGACCTGTAGTTGGGTGGACTAAGAGTAGGAACCTCAGTACTTAGTATTGTAAACAGATTTTCCCCCGAGGTGGCACGCTGATAAAACACTCTTCAATTGCCAAAAAAATTATAATAAATATGATTTGGACCCTAAAATATTAAGTAAAAAGAGCTTAAATATATGGCTTGTAACTGCTTCAACCCTCCCTTCTCTCCATGATCTGTATGTTGTCTAGATTCCATAGAGCATGAGAACACAGAATCCTACCCTGTCCAAATGCAATGGAAATGGCCTTTGTTCAACAAGTCCACCTGTTATCATTGTAATTACCTAGTTATTAATATGAATAATAGGAAGAGAGCAAAGGGGAGGGCAGACATTATAAGCATGGTCATCTGGGCAGCTTCACCAGGAAACTATAGCTTCACATTTCCCAGGCAACTGCTGATCCATTACCTGAGGATCTGGGGAAAAGGATCAAACAAAGGGGGAGATGGGCACATGTGCAGTGAAGTTGGGGTGAAGAAGGGAAGGTGCTCACCTGTCAGTCTAGCTGGGGAAAGGAAGGTGGGACCCCTGAAAGCGCACAAAAACTTAGAATGGCAAAATTCCCAGACAAAGAGTCCCCTCTCTCTGCCCCTTGTTTGCCCTTACCCTCTCTTGCCCCATGACCTGTGCTTGCCTATCATGTGGCCTTAAGCCAGCAGTGGGGAATATCTTTCCACAGGCCATAGAAGGTCTTAAAAAAAAAAATCATTTGGTCTAGCCCTGCCAAGCCATTATGGGTGAGTTAATTAAATGTTTGACCAAATATAGCAGGCTAATTTTTAAGTTTATAATTTTGTATGGTCCAAGAATTATAAATATCCAAATGGCCCTTGGCAGGAAAAAGGTTCCCCAACTTGGACATGAGAACCCCACATGCAATGGACTGCAGCTGGGAAATCAAGCTGTGGACTTTAATATGGAACAGAAAATCTGAGCAGTGGCCTTAATTCTGGACCTGCTGAACATAAGATTGAACTTCTTCCATGGAAAGATGGACAGAGATGGCAACTTGGAGGGGACACCCCTTAATTTTGCATCATCAATTAAGCTTTCCACAAAACCCCATCCTCTTGAGGGAGCCTTAAGAAATTCCTTTCCGGAAGAAAAAGATGGAAGCTGGCAGGACGGAGGTGAGGGAGAGGAAGTGAGTGAGTGAGGGAATGAAAGGAGAGTGTGTGGATGTGTGTGGTATGTGTGTGAGTGAGTGAGGGACAGGTAAATCCAGCAAGAGCAGCAGGGGCTGGCAGACCAAGCTCTCTTAGACACGGAGAGACTACCACCACTGTGAGCACTCCCTGGACTGTAGGACACAGGCACAGAGCCTACGCCATCTTGAATGGAAGAGTGGCCTCCTCTAGGAACTCATCAGCACCACCACCCAGACAGGCCTTGGACACTGCCTGTGACCCAGCAGCCACTCCAGCCAAAATCCTGCTGCCCACCCGCAGACCCGCAGACCCTGGGACCTCCACCTCCAAAGGTGCACCACTCCCATACCAGTAAGTGCAATATTCCCCTCCCCAGCAGCAGACCTCTGGACACTACATTCGCGCTTTTCCCAGCGCGCAGGTATCCAAGGCACACCACTTCATAGGCAGCACTTGGGAGCCACTGTGAGCCCCTGCTGGGTGTGATTTTGTACAGACAAGGGCTGCCCCGCAGTAGAAATTCTGAATTCTTTCTTCCTGAATAACTGCCCACAGACAACTCAGCTGCGCAAGTTCAGTGCCAGGGCCCCTCAGAGTGCATCAAAGCTCTGTGCTGGCAAATGCACTGCCATAGTCACACATTTCCAACAAGCAGGCACCCTGAGCCCATCTATCCACAGGGCACTCTTGTGAGCTGTTGTGAGTCTCTTCTGGGTGTGATCTTGGACAAACAGGGACACACAACCCCCTGCAGTAGAAATTCTGAATTCACTGATTCTGGATACCTGTCCACAGATGCCTCAATTATGATGCTTCAGTGCCAGGGCCCTTCAGAGTGTTTCAGTGCACCGCACTGGCAAACACACTGTGGGTTCCCCTGTGAACTGCCACTGGGAGCATGTGCCTATCCACCACAGGTGCAGCAGCAAAAACTGAGTCTTCCACCTGACAGCTGCAGAACTCTAGACACTACAGTTGCATACTTTTCCAGCGCAGGCCTCCCAACCCCACTGCTCCACAGGCAGCTCTTAGGCACCACTGTGAGCCCCCACTGGGCATGCACTTATACAAACAGGGATGCACTGCTGGGCTGTAGAAATGCTGAATTCCCTCTTCTGGGATACCTTCCCACAGACACCACAATCCTATGGCTTCAGAGCCAGGGACCTTCAGAGTGCATTAGTACAACCTGCTGCCAAACACACCGTGGGTGCCCCTGTAAGTCACTGGGGGCACGTGTATCCAACCACGGAAGCAGCAGCAAAAGCTGAGACTGCCCACCCCACAACTACAGAACTCTGAACACCACAGTCATGCCTTTCCAGAGCACAGGCCTCCTGAGCCCCATCACTCCAACAGTCGATTCCTGGGTGCCATTGTGAGTCCCCACAGGGAAAGTGCGATTTCAACCAAGAGCGCAAGACAATAAAAATTGGGACAACCCCCTCCATGGCTGCTGAACTTCTAAACACCGCAGTTGCGCCTTTCCAGCTCACAGGCCTACATCAAGAGAACCCAAATAGCTCAAGTAGGGAGCTACACTACATTACCAAGCCCAGGAGACCTGAAAGATCACACCAGTAACACCATCCCCAAAAGAACCTGGGTAGCAAAGCAATCTGATCTACAATTAAAACGTTACAGCAAAACATGGGAAGACAGAAAAGCAATCCCCAAAGGAAAAAAAAAAAGGACTCACCAGAAAGGGAGCTAAATGAAATTGAGGCTAGCAACATATCAGAGAAAGAATTCAGAGTAATGGTTATAAGGATGCTCAAATGGCTGGATAACAATTACACACAACTCAATGACAAATACACACAACTCAATGAGAATTATAAGGAGCTGAATGAGAATGTCACCAACATGACAAGGAACCAAGAGGAGATAATGAACGACATCGCTGCAATAAAGAACACAATGGAAGGCTTAAACAGTAGACTAGAAGAGGCTGAGGACTGCATCAGTGAATTAAAGGCAGGGTAGAAATATAAACACAAACACAGCAGCAACTGGAAAGAAGATTTAAAAAGCAAGAGGAGAGCCTAAGGGAGCTTTGGGACAACACAAAACGAAACAACATTCGCATAATAGGGGTATCAGAAAGAGAGGAAGAGAAGCAAGGAATAGAAAACCTGTTTGAAGAAATAATGACAGAAAACTTCCCTAATATTGGCAAGGAAAAAAAAACTATGCAAGCCCAAGAAGCACATAGAGTCCCAAACAAGATGAAGCCCAGAAGACCAACACCAAGACACATCATAATTAGATTGGCGAACACCAGCAACAAAATAAGAATCTCAAAGGCTGCCAGAGAGAGACAGAAAGTTACCTACAAGGGATCTCCTATTAGAATATCAACTGATTTCTCAACAGAAACACACCAGGCCAGAGGGAATGGAATGAAATATACAAAGTGATGCAAAGCAAGGGACTGAATCCAGGAATACTATACCCAGCAAGGCTATCATTCAAAATTGAAGGTGTAATCAGAATCTTCACAGCAAAAAAGGGCTAAGAGAGTTTATTACTACCAAGCCAGCAATGCAAGAAATGCTAAAAAAAAAAAAAAAAAAAAAAAGAAATAATAACAAGCATCTTCTCAGATCACAATGGCATAAAACTAGAAATCAACTACAATAAAAACAATGAAAAAAATCAAACACTTGGAAGCTAAATAGCATGCTATTAAACAATGTTTGGGTTACCAAAGAGATCACAGATGAAATAAAAAGCATCCAGGAAACAAATGACAATGAAAACACAACAATCCAAAATCTATGGGACACAATGAAAGCAGTCCTGAGGGGGAAGTTCATAGCTCTACAGGCCTACCTCAAAAAACAAGAAAAAATGGTAATAAATTATCTAACCTTGCAACTTAAAGATTTAGAAAGAGAGCAACAAGAAAAGCCCAAGGTATCCAGAAGGAAGGAAATAGTAAAGATCAGAGCAGAAATAAACAACATAGAGACAAAAAAAAAAATACAAAAGATCAATGAAACTAAGAGCTGGTTCTTTGAAAGGATAAACAAGATTGATGAAGCTCTAGCCAGGCTCACCAAGAAACAAAGAGAGAGGACCCAAATAAACAAAATTAGAAATGAAAGAGGTGAAGTAACAACTGACCCTACAGATATACAAAGGATTGTAAAAAAAAAAAAAAATACTATGAACAACTCTACTCCAAAAAACTGGACAACCTCAACAAAATGGACACATTCTTAGAAAAATACAGGCTTCCAAAACTCAATCAGGAAAAAATCAAAAAACCTGAATAGGCAATAACTGCTGATGAAATTGAAACAGTAATCAAAAAGCTTCCAGCAAACAAAAGCCATGGACCAGATGGCTTCACAGGGGAGTTTTACTGAACATTCAAAGAAGAACTAAAACCAATACTTCTCAGACTATTGCAAAAAATTCAAGAGGTAGGAACACTTCCAAGGTCTTTCTATGAATCCAGCATTACCCTAATCCCAAAATCAGATAAAGACTCCACAAAGAAAGAGAATTACAGGCCAATATCCCTCATGAACATAGATGCTAAAATCCTCAACAAAATTCTACCAAACCGGATTCAACATTACATTAGAAAATCATATACCATGACCAAGTGAGATTTATTCCAGGGATGCAAGGCTGGTACAATATACGCAAATCAATAAACGTGATACATCACATAAACAAATTGAGAGACAAAAATCACATAATCATATCAATTAATAAAGAAAGGCATTTGACAAAGTCCAACACAGTTTTCTGAGAAAAGGCTCAGCAAAGTAAGAATAGAAGGATCATACCTCAACATAATAAAAGCCTTATGTGACAAATCTACAGCCAACATCATACTCAATGGGCAAAAAATAAAATCATTTCACCTAAAAACAGGAACAAGACAGGGATGCCCACTTTTACCACTCCTGTTCAACATAGTACTAGAAGTACTAGCCATAGCGATCAGATAAAAAGAAGAAATAAAAGGCATCCAAACTGGAAAAGAAGAAGTAAAATTGTCATTATTCACAGATGACATGATACTGTATATAGAAAACCTAAAGACTCCATCAAAAAATTATTAGACTTAATAAATGAATTCGGCAATGTAGCAGGATACAAAATTAATGCCAAGAAATCTATGGAATTTCTATATACCAATAGTGAACTTACAGAAAGAGAAATTAAAAAAAACAATCCCATTTACCACTGCATACAAAAAATTAAGATACCTGGGAATAAACTTAACTAAGGAGGTAAAAGACCCCTACTCAGAAAACTACAGGACTTTGAAAAAAGAGATAAAGGAAGACATAAACAGATGGAAAAACATATCGTGTTCATGGATTAGTAGAATCAACATCATTAAAATGTCCATACTACCCAAAGAAATCTATAGATTCAATGCACTCCCCATTAAAATACCAAAGGCATATTTCACAGATCTACAAAGAACACTCCAAAAATTCATCTGGAATAAAAAAAGAACCTGAATAGCTGCAATGATCCTGAGAAAGAAGAACAAAGTAGGAGGGATCTCAATACCAGATATCAAGATGTATCACAAAGCCACTATTCTCAAAACAGCCTGGTACTGGCACAAGAACAGACATATAGACCAATGGAATAGAATAGAGAACCCAGAAATTGACCCAAACCACTATACTCAATTAATATTTGACAAAGGAGGCAAGAACATACAATGGAGTCAAGACAGTCTCTTCAATAAATGGTGCTAGGGAATTTGGTCAGACACATGCAAAAAAATGAAACTAGACCACCAACTTGCAGCATACACAAAAATAAACTCAAAATGGATAAAGGACTTAAAGGTAAGATGAGAAACTGTAAAAATATTAGAGGAATCCACAGGCAGCAAAATCTCAGATATATGCCAAAGCAATATCTTCACCAACACAGCTCCTGGGGCAATGGAAACTAAAGGGAAAATAAACAAATGGGACTACATCAAAATAAAAAGCTTCTGCACAGCAAAAGAAACCATCAACACAATAACAAGAAATCCCACTGCATGGGAGAACATATTTGCCAACGATATCTCCGATAAGTGTTTAATCTCCAACATCTACATGGAACTCATACAACTTAACAAAAGGAAGACAAACAACCCAATAAAAAAATGGGCAATGGACCTAAATAGATACTTTTCGAAAGAAGGCAAAAGGAAGGCCAAGAGACATATGAAAACATGTTCAAAGTCACTAATCATCTGTGAGATGCAAATCAAAACGACAATGCGGTACCATCTCACACCTGTCAGAATAGCTATCAACAACAAATCAACAAATGACAAGTGCTGGCGAGGTTGCAGAGAAAAAGGAACACTCGTGCCCTGCTGGTGGGAATGCAGACTGGTGCAGCCACTGTGGAAAACAGTATGGAGTTTCCTCAAAAAACTAAAAATGGAACTCCCAATTGACCCAGTGATCCCACTGGGCTTGAAACCAGAAACACCAATCAGAAAGGAAATATGCACCTCTATGTTCATAGCAGCACAATTTACAATAGCAAAGATTTGGAGACAGCCTAAGTGCCCATCAGCAGATGAGTGGATTAAAAAACTTTGGCACATCTACACAATGGAATACAATGCTGCAGTAAAAAGGAAGGAACTCCTACCATTTGCAACAGCATGGATGGACTTGGAAAGCATTATGCTAAGTGAAATAAGCCAGGCAGAGAAAAATAATTATCACATGATCTCACTCATTTGTGGATTGCAATGAACAACATAAACCGATGAACAAAAATAGATCTAGAGACAGAGAACTATCGATCAGATGCTCAAACCTCAGAGGGAAGGTAGGGGAGGGTGGGGGTAAGGGGAAGAGATCAACCAAAGTACTTATATGCATGCATATAAGCATAAGCGATGGATGCAGACCACAGGGGGTGAGGGTGAGGGTGAGGGTGAGGGCAGGACTGGGGGGGTGAGGGGACAATAGGGGGATAAAGACACATTTGTAATACCTTAATCAATAAAAAATACATAATAAAAAAGTTATTAAAAAAAAGAAATTCCTTTCCTCGCAGCACCACGAGGACTCCACTTTCATCAATATCCACTTTACTTGAAAAATGAGGTAACAAAATTCCAAAACATGAATTTTGATAATCAGAAAGAGCCAAAATTAGATTGTTGTCTTTTGAAAAAAGACAATAACTTAGAATGCGAGAATTTAGTTTAATATTTAATTTTAAATCATGCATATACAAAGAAGTTTCATATAATAACCCTTTATGAGTTTAAATATCCTGAGATTTGCCCTTCAAGCCACACAATCTGAAAATATTTATCTTTGTTCACAAGAGTTGTAAATTTGATGAATAAGTGATGTTTTGAAACCATTAAAAGCCACTTTACTTCAAATTCAAAATGATGATGAGTCATATATGTCCCTGGGCCCATTTCTTGATTCTTTCCATGTCTTTTAAAGCTTCTTTTGAAAAACTGAACAAGATAAGATATAAAAATCCTCATTGAATCTCCCAACAAGGTAGAATATATCTCATGGAACTTCTTTCCCAAGTGTGATGAAGTTTTGCTCTGCCATATTGGCACCATGGTTGCTAAATAATAATTTTCACAAAATAAGCTTCAATTTTCCAAAATGGCAGATACAAAGCAGGATGGGTGGTGTTAACGAACCGGGAGAAGCCCTCATAGAGTTCACCACAGAAAAGAGAGCATCATATGTCCGGACTCCTGAACAGTTGTGTTATCAATCAGCCAGCACATGTGATAGAAGCACCCCAGGTGTGGATTCATGCTGACGGTGGGTTCTCCTAGCTATCACTGTAACAGACAAGTTTCTAAGTAGTTCTGACTGGACATAAAGCAAAGTATATTATCCAGAGGATATGAGGGCAATTCCCTAAAGCTGCACCTCAATAGCAATCACTGGAGACATGCGGCAACAACAAACACACACACACACACACACACACACACACACACACACACACACACACACACCAAGAAAATAATCTGATGCCCTTACAAATAAGTAACTGCCATTCTCATTTATTCATGTAGCAAGTGGGCAGTAGAGGAAACAACAACAAAGAAAACATGTCGCTGATGAGAGCACCTTTGTGGCTGTTCCTTGAGTCCCCCTATGTGTTCCATTGTCTTCCAGAAATAGCCCGTTATTTCCATTTGGGTGCCCACCCCTTCCCACATTTAGTGCACAGTCTGGATAGGCCTCTACCCCTGTTGGCAACACATCCAACAGAGGATGTGAGAAGACCTAAGCAAACTGGCCCATCGCATTCCTCTGACTGCAATGGGATGGGCACATAACCTAAATAGGCCCAATTAAAATGCATTTTCTGATTTTTCCAAGAACTACTAGAAAAAATGTTTATTCTTTCTCATTATATAGAACCTATGTGGATATGAAAAGCAGTTGCAGCCAGTTGGTTACTCCAAAGGGAGAAGCAAGGATTTCCTAGTGTTTTCACAGGGAGCATAAGAATAAAGTCAAGCCCTAACCAGTTTGGCTCAGTGGATAGAGCGTTAGCCTGTGGACTGAAAGGTCCCAGGTTCGATTCCGGTCAAGGGCATGTACCTTGGTTGCAGGCACATCCCCAGTAGGAGGTGTGCAAGAGGAAGCTGATCTATGTTTCTCTCTCATCGATGATTCTAACTTTCTATCCCTCTCCCTTCCTCTCTATAAAAAAATTAATAAAATATATATATTTTAAAAAAAGAATAAAGTCAACATATGAAAGCAACATAGCAAAAGGCTGAACCAAGAAATGGAGAGGGGCAAAGTCCTTATGATAACTGTTTGAGAATTGACTTTCCATGCCAGGAACTAGCACTACCCTCCAGATGTCTCCTTTTTTTCTTATGCCAGTTGATGATGAGTTTTCTGAACCACAAACTTTCAGTCTTCACTAAATCATTGTAATGACCATTTATCAAATTTTTATAATAGGACAGCCACAGAGTTCTCTACTTATATGGACTGTATTATTTAATCCTCACATTGATCAGTCTTGTCAGTTCTATTATTATCCAACTAGAGGGCTGGTGCATGAATTTGTACACAGGTGGAGTCCCTCGGCCTGGTCGGCAATCGAGGCCAATCAGGTCCATCTCACCCAGTCCCTATTGGGGCCAATTGGGGCCAGCTGGTTGGGGGGAGGGACTGTGGGAGGTTGGTCAGCCACGGGAGGTTGGCTTTGGGAGTGCACTGTCCACCAGGGGGCAGTGCCTTCATTGAGCATTTGCCCCCTGGTGGTCAGTGTGCATTATAGCAACCAGTCGACCAGCCATTTGGTCAACTGGTCATAACAGTCACTTAGGCATTTATATACACTGAGTGGCCAGATTATTATGATCTCTGAACACATAATAATCTGGCCACTCAGTGTATATCCTATATAATAAAAGGCTAATATTCAAATTGTCCCTTCAACCAGGAGTTCAACCAGCAGGCAGGCCAGCCAACCGCCCATGTCCCCTCCCCCTGGCCAGGCTGGCTGGACCCCACCCATGCACGAATTCATGCACTGGGCCTCTAATATATATATATATATATATATATATATATATATATATATATATATATATATATATATGTGTGTGTGTGTGTGTGTTTGTGTGTGTATATATATACTGAGTGGCCAGGTTATTATGTGTTCAGAGATCATAATAATCTGGCCACTCAGTGTATATACTAGAGGCCTGGTGCACAAAATTCATGCTTTGGAGGAGTGTCCCTCAGCCCAGCCTGCACCCTCTCCAATCTGGGACCCCTCAGGGGATGTCTGACTGCTGGACATCCCTCTCACAATCTGGGACTGCTGGCTCCTAACTGCTCCCCTGCTGGCCCAATCGCCCCAACTGCCCTCCCCTGCTGGCCATCTTGTGGTGGCCATCTTGTGATGATGTGGGGATGGCCATCTTGTGACAATGTGGGGGCAGCCATCTCGTGATGATATGGAGGTGGCCATCTTGTGATGACGTGAGGGTGTGAGAGCCACCTAGACTTTTATTTGTATAGATATGAGACAAAAAGAAACTTGGAGATTATACATAATTGGTCCAACATAATTTGACTGGCAAATGCTAGAGCTGAAATTTGAACCCAAACATTCTTACTCCACAATCTATGCTCTTTTTTGCTAAACTATGCTGCCCCCTAAAAACAAACAAACAAAAAACAAACAAAAAAATGGCAACTCAAACTATGAATCATATAGGTAACTTCCAAAATATTATCTGTGACTATTTATTTAAAATCAACATGACTAATATTTTACTTTGTCTTAAACTCATACTTATGTGTTTCAAGATAGAATTCCAATAGTATTTGTCCTTGAAAGTTGGGCTCTTTAACAGAAAGTATTAATTGACCTCACACAGCATAGCACTGAATTTTATATTTATTGTAATTTGATTTTGGATGAGCTTATATTGGGTCTGGAAAAAAACAGGTTATGACTGCAAAATGTCACAGTAATTAGTTCAACATTAAATGAGAGTTTACTAAATGAGAGGGAGAAGAAAATTCCTAAATTAATTTTCATGTCAAATTTTACCTTCATACAACCTAATGGAATTATGTTCTTTTGAAAAAATATTGTGGAGAAACTACATTACATTCTGCCACAGATTTCCTCTTAAGGTATACAATTAAGATTGGGCAATAAATTTAGATGAAGAATGTACTTGGAATAATGAAAATGAAAATATGATTTATTTCAACTGTGCCCAAGTCCATGAGGAGAAAGGTGATACACTTACAGCCATGAGTCCTGAGGACAGTTCTAGCAGCATCTTTGCTAATTACTAGGAAAAGGATGCTGTTTACTAGTAAGACAGTGAAAGTTAAGATGAGTGCGACAGAAAATGCTCACTATGACACATCTGCTTCTGGCTGCAGAACAGGCAGAAAATAGGGGTTCCATGTGAAATGTTAAAAACAAGATGCTTCAGCCATGGGCTGAGAGAATGACCATAGTGTGGAAAAAGCTCCAGCAACCAGGATGAGTTAGAAAGCAATGATGATGCCTATTCTGAAAGGAAAGTTGCTACATCAGTGATTGTCAAGTGAGGACAATTCCAACCGTGGTGCCCCCCCACCCCAGGGGTATTTGGCAATGTCTGGAGACATTTTTGGTTGTTACACCTTGGGGGAGGAGAGTTTTACTGGTACTCTGTGGGTAGAGGTGAGGGATGCTATTAAACATCATACAATGGCCAGGTGACTCCACACAAAAGAGAATTAGCTGGTCCGGCATGCCGTTAGTGCCAAGGTTGAGGATCTCTGCAGTTAAAAAGTAAGGGGAGGGCATTCAAGCAGTGTGAATGAAGGCCATGCATGGTGGTAAATAAAGTGCTTCTCTCTTGATTTTTATGATCCATAAGTATCCTCCTCTATTTTCTATGCTCTCACTCACCTCCTCAGATTGCACTGCATGTGAACTTCATCCAAATTATCTATTCCATGGAAAATCATACGAAAAAGAGCAATGTCATTTCCAGGACCAATTTGGCAAATTTATTAAGCCTGTGCAAAAAGTTGTATATTTAAATTCACTCATGAATGTTGTGGGGCGGGGGGAGAACTGCTGGTAGCATGACACAAAGCTGAATGATTGCACCCCTACTGCCATGGGAGATGAGATGAAGGTGTAGGTACCACTGAGCAGCTAATTCTGAGAAGACACTGAGTGCAGAAATGGAACACGTGGGCATGGCAGTGCTAGTGGCTCCACCAGCACACTCTACAGTATTTCTAGCATTTGATGTGATCCTAATGAAAATTTTTATTGAATGAAATTGGAGATTTATTTTATTTTTACTCTAAATATTTCCATAGAGGATTTGAGCAGCTTCCAATGAAAAGCACATTAAACAGGGTAATATAATAGAAATAGAAAATAAGGTCAGCAGAAAGGAAGAAGCAAAGGCACTGTCAGTACAGGCTAAGGGTTGTTGCAGCTGGGATGAAAAGTTGAACTTCACAACATCTCCAGTTCTTTTTGTCAAAGCAACAGCAGACCAGGCTCCCAAATGGAACCATCTTCTTGACACCCAATTCCTCAGGGAATTTCTCACAGAGGATTGTGGGTAGAGATGTAGAGTCACACGATGGATCATTTTTAAGCAGTATTTTTCATGTAGGTATAATTCTTATATGGTTGTTTTAGAAATGTTCTTCTATAAACGAAGAACATGACCACCAATTCAATGAAGGTGGTTTTGTGAGGGTCTCCAGGACTTTGCTATGAGAGTCAGCCAATGGTGTACATCATAGGAATAGTGATGTATTTGAGAAATCAGTGGAGACTTCTGGGTCCACTGAAATCTAAATGAGGTCAACTCAAATTCTCTGAGACAATCCAAGACCTCCAGAATTTTCTGCAGAAGCCTGAGAAGTTCACATTCCCATGGTTTAATTCTAGCCATCCATCTGCTTTCCCCAGTTCAATTTAGAGATTATCTCACCATTCCATACAGGCTGTAGGGTATCCCATCCCATGTGACACAGCTATGAAACAGCTCCAATCACACACACACACACACACACACACACACACACACACACACACACACACCACATGCATAGGCATTAAGGGATACCCTTGATTCAAAAGTTCTCCATACCTGTGTAAATTTCTCTCTAGACTCCTTTCAGTCTCTATTTTCACCCGTCTCACATACCATCCCCTTCTCTGCACCCTTTCTCTTTTATCTCAACCTTCCTTGGGGAAGAAAACCCAGTTTCTCTTATAAAGCAGCCTAGCCATTTATCTCATTAGCTTCCATGCTGCTGAATATCAACCATACCTGGGGCAGGGACTCATCTTTTCCCCATGCAGATTGTTAGGATATTGCCCTGGAGAAATTTCAGTACACACACTGCTCAGATAAAGACTTATTCACCTACCCTGGCTGATGTGGCTCAGTTGGTTGAGCATTGTCATGTGCACCAAAGGTCACAGGTTCAGTTTCCAGTCAGGGCATACCTAAGTTGAAGGTTTGATCCCTGGTTGGGATACATGTGGGAGGCAGCTGATAGATGTTTCTCTCCATCTCCCTTCCTCTCTCTCTAAAATCAATTAAAAAGTCATACACATATTTTTAAAAAGTATTCATCTTATTACTGACAGTCCAGTAGTTCACCAGTCATAATGGTGGGAAGCAGAAAAATTTCTCTTGGAATCGAGGAGCTCATAATTTGATTTATATTCAGGAGTTATGCCCATCAATCTTCATGTTTATATGCCAATCTGCTCTGTCACTTCCTGCTCTTCCTACTTGCCTGCTACCCTCTGCTTTGTGTGTGAAGGGCCTCCATGATCTCTGTGAACATCCACTCATGAAGACACTCTCATGGTTTACCTGATGGATTTTCAAGTGGAAGCACCTTTTAACCTTTGTTCTTCTTATATCCATTTAGCATATCATTGGGCTTAGTTTTTAATAAGTTCACATATACTACAGTTATCTGAAAATTTATTTTATTTTTAAATATAAATCATTATGTAGCTAATACCTAGAAGTAAACATTCTAAACAATAATTTTCTCTATGTAACACATGCAAACATAAAAATTATTTGAGATTCCAAAATGGTGGTGGAGTAAGTAGAACTTACACTGACACTCTCTCAGGACCAAACTTGAAATACAACAAAAATACAGAAGAACCATCCTGAAAAATCAACTGAAGACTAGTTGGAGAGAACCCTGATAACCAAGGACAAAAAATGGAGAACACATAGAGACTGGTAGGAACTGCAGAGGTACAAAAGGACTGGCTGAGCTCCCATAGACAGCAGCTGAGGTTCTGGAGGGATATCTCAGTTGTAGGGTGTTCCCACTGAGAAGTCTGGGGTCTTAAACCCCAAGCTGGGCTCCTGAACCCAGAGCACCAGAGCTGAGAAAGTTGCCCATATAACAGCTGGCTGTGAAAAGTATCAGGGTTGCTGTTTGCCAGCGAGAGGCTGAGAGAAATGCAGGCACCTTCTTAAAGGGGAAACACACAAAAATTTGTGTGAAGCCACTCACCTTGGGCTTTGGCAGAGGAAGGGCAGAGTAGACTGGAGCTATGTGAACAGAAGCCAGGACTGGGGGCACTAAGGTTGGAGCTCAGAGGGCAGCCACCCCAGTTTACAGTGCTGAGTCATTCCCTCATACTGCAAAGGACAACTTTCTCCTACAAAACTTTGCTATCCAGGCAAGGCAGTTGCCCTACCCTGTTGGAAGACCTCTCCCCTTCCCTGTGGTTGATAGCCTGAGGCTAATCAAAACAAAATGTCAATGGGACTGTGGGCAGAGGCTGGTCTCTGGAGGCTTTGAGACTTTGCCTGATCTAATCAGAGGCCCAAGCCTAGAAAAAGCAGACCCTATTGCACATCTTTGTCCTTTCCAAAGGCACCCAGCCCTAGCAAAGGGAGCCACAAGCTGTGGATTTCTGATAGCTCCAAACAGGGTACTTAGGCCCAGTCACAAATAGCATCTGCCATTATCCTGCATAGAGATTGGGAGTCATGGAAGATCTACCTAATACACAGACACAAACCCAAACAGGCAGCCAAAATGTGGAGACAAAAAAAAAAAAAAAAAAAGCCTCAAATGAAAAAACAAAAGAATTCTCCAGAAGAAGAGCCAAATGAAATGGAGATAAGAAATTTATCAGACATAGAGTCCAGAATAACGATGGCAAAGATGCTCAATGGCATGAGAAAAGGTATAAAAACTATGAAAAATGACATAGCATTAATAAAGAACACATTGGAAGGAATACACAGCAGATTAGGGGAAGCCAAGGACTGGATTAGTGAATTAGAACACAGGGTAGAAAAAAATCACTCAATCAAAAAACCAAAAAGGAAAAAAACAATTAAAAAATAGGATGACAGTTTAAGGGAGCTATGGGACATAACAGCTTCCTTAAACTGTTGTTATGACATAACAATATTCTCATAATAGGTATTCCAGAGGGAAGAAATAGAGCAAGGAATAGAGAATCTGTTTGAAAAAATAATAGCAGAAAATTTCCCTAACTTGGTGAAGGAAAAAAATCACACAAATTTAGAGTCCCAAGCAAGAACCAAAACAGGCCAACACCCAGACACATAATAATTAAAATGTCAAAAAATTAAAGATGAGAGAATCTTAAAGGCAGCAAGGGAAAAGCAATTTGTTACATACAAAGGAGCTCCCATGAGGCTTTTAGTTGATTTTGCATCAGAAACTATAGGCCAGAAGGGAATGACATGAAGTATTCAAGGTAATAGAAAACAAAGATATGAAACCAAGATTACTATATCCAGCAAGGCCATCATTCAAAATAGATGGTGAAATGGAGAGCTTTCCATACAAAAAAAAAAGCTAACAGGGTTTATCACCACCAAACCAGAACTGCAAGAAATGCTAAAGGGACTGCTGTAATGAGAAGAAGAAATAGAGAGAGAAAAATAGGCATAGGCATAAAGAATTAAATAGCAATAAATAAGTACCTATCAATAATAATCTTAGATGTAAATGGATTAAGTGCTCCAATCTAAATAAATAAGGTAGCTGAATGGATACAAAAAGAAGAACCAATTATTGGCATCTACAAGAAACCCATCTCAGAACGAAAGACTCACACAGAATGAGAGTGAAGGGATGGAAAAATTTCCCATACAAGTGGGGTGGGGGGGGGGCAATGGTAAGATATGTACACATATAATACCTTAATAAAAATTTGAAAAAAAAAATTTCCCATACAAATGGGATGAAAAAAAAAAGGTGGCTTAGCAATATCTGACAAAATAGACTTCAAAATGAAGCCCATCACGAGACCAAAAAGGTCACAACATAATACTAAATAGATAGATCCAATAAGAGGATATAACACTGGTAAATATATGTACACCCAATATAGAAGCACCTAAATATAAAAGAAAAAAAAAGCTTTTGGAGAACTTTAAGGGAGAGTTTGGCAGCAATAGTCAGAATAGGGGAATTTTAATGTCCCGCTGACTTCACTGGATAGATCTTCCAACAAAAAATTAACAAGGAGAGAGAGAGAAAAATGGCGGCGGAATAGACAGACGTGTTCCGAGCCTTGTCCCGGAGCAGAAAGAAAGAACAGCTGAGGGTCACACTAGGAGTGTTTGTTGGCAAGTTGGGGGACAGCTGAACTCCAGAAGAAGGTGGGAGACTGCTAGACGGGCTTCCCCTGACCTGGCAGCACCACCTGCGGCTGGGTCCCCTCCCGGAGCTGCGGGCTTGGACGTGGAGTCTGCGCCATCTGGAACCGGAAAGTGGAGCTTATCGGAAGCCTGAGAATCCACAACTGCGGCACCCACGGAACAGCTGCGAGCCCCAGAACAACGCTCCCCAATTGGCGCAAACACACGGTTTCAGAGGAGCTCTACACTCCACCACGGAAAGGTCAGATTTCACCTGGGATAAGGTGAGGACTCTGGTCCCAGCGCGAGAGAGGAACTCGCATTTTGCGGGAGCTGGAGGACCAGGGAAGTCTGTGCCTAGAAAAATCCCTGGCTGTTGGGGCTGGCATGATCTGTGAATGTGGAAGGGGGTCCTCAAAGCTGCTAACAGAAAGGCTCTCTAAAAAGCAACCCATTTTGATCTGAAGTGCAGGGACACCCTAAGAATTTCAAGGTGTGCTAGACTTATGCGCAGCCACGGAGTGCGCACACTTGGGCTTTTTCCTCTTGAAATTCTTGCTTCTGATTACTAAGCCCAATACATAGGATCACCCAGTTGGGGACACCCTGGGAGACTGCAGGGGAAAGTTGTTTTTCTGGAACCTGGGGATCGGAGCGGCGAGTGACCATCGGAGAGCCAGCTCTGAGGCAGCCCACTCCTACAAACTGGTAGTGAGTGCCACAGGGAAAGAAGGCTCTAACACTCCCTAGAGAGGCCATAGATAAACCCGGAAGTCAATCCAGAAACACTGCCACCCAGGGGCTGAATCACAAATTGACTCTTGTGTAATCAAAAATAAAGGAATACGAATTAAGACACACCACCTGCTTAAAATCAGGACTGGCTTACATCACTGAAGAGCAGTGGAACGCAGGGAACTGCAATACTGTCCGGACTGAGAAACAGGCGTGCCAAACAGAACAACAGAGGAAGTGAATGACCTTCACTACTCCACATTTTATTTTTATTTTTTATATTTTATTTTCATTTTTTGCATCTTTTACTCAATAAACTAATTTTTTTTCTTTTTTCCTCACTTGATTTTACCTTTTTAATTATTACATTCTTATTTTCAATCCGTATTATTACTACTGCTATTTTATCTTTTTTTTTTTTTAAGTGTCATTTTTATTTTCTCTTCATTTTGTTTTGGGATTAATGTTCTACATTCTATTTTTATCTTTCCTTTAGCATCATTTTACTCTATCTCAACTCTACCTTTATGCCATCACGCTCTTCCTCACTTTTCCCTTTTCAGTGTCCTGTTTATCTTACCCCTTTCCTGCTTTAGATTTTCCCTATTCTTTTTGTTTACCCCCTGTTAAAATTTCACCCTACTTATATATCTAATCTCCATTCCCCTGCTCCAAGTCCATACACACCTCTCTCTTCACTGTCTTAACTATCCAAAAAATTGTTTTTCTCTCTGTCCTTTTGTTGTTGTTCGCTTGAATGTAGATTATATCAAATTTTTATGCTTTTTTGTGAGATTGTTTGCTTATTCTTTTTTTGTTTATTTTTTTGTTTGTTTAGTGCTTCTGTTTTCCCTTGCCTCACTCAATATTAGTTGGTGTTGTAGTTTGTATTAATCCCCAGGTACTTGTTGCTGGCATTTGCTGGGATAAGTGATTGTTCTATTGGAGTTTTATCCCCAATATATATAGTCTGTTTCCCTTTCTCTCTTAGTCTCTTTCTTGTCTCTCTTACTTTTTTTTTCTTCTTTTTTTCCCTTTTCCCAATTTCATTTTGACACTCCTTTTTTTTCTTCTTTCTTTCTTTTTCCTCTTCTTCTTTCTCTCCTATCCCCTAATTTGCCTTTCTCTGGTGGTCACCTTTATTGGAGGTTATTAATATCATGAATACATTTCTGTTCAGTGCCTTGTGTGTTGTACTTGGTAGTGCTGTATTTTGTGCCTTTAAATCAACGCAGGAGAGAGAGAACTACATAACCAGACAACCAGAGAAGAGAGACCATGGGGAGACAAAGACACAGCCCACATATGAAAGAAAAGCAGGCATCACCAGAAAAGGAAGTAAACGAAATGGAAGCAAGCAACCTTCCAGAAAAAGAATTCAGAGAAATGGTCATAAGGTGGCTGAAAAGAATGGAAGACAAATTCGACAATATGAGCAAGAACCAAGAGGAAATAAAGAAGAACCAAGAAGAAATGAAAAATGACATCGCTGCTGTAAAGAACTCAATAGAAAGCATCAAGAGTAGACTAGAAGAAGCAGAGGACCGCATCAGTGAGCTAGAAGACAAGATGGGAAAAAATACCCAGTAGAGCAACATCTAGAAAAAAAAAATTAAAAGGCAGGAGGAGAGCCTAAGGGAACTTTGGGACAAAACAAAACAAAACAACATCTGCATAATAGGGGTTCCAGAAGGAAAGGAAGCTGAGCAAGGAATAGAAAACCTCTTTGAAGAAATAATGACAGAAAATTTCCCTGATATAGAGAAGAAAAAACCCACACAAATCCAAGAAGCTCACAGAGTCCCAAGCAAAATGAACCCCAAAAGACCGACACCAAGGCACATTATAATTAAATTGGCAAACACCAACGACAAAGTAAGAATCTTAAAAGCAACAAGAGAGAGACAGAAAGTTACATACAAAGGAACCCCCATCAGACTAGCAACTGATTTCTCAACAGAAACTCATCAGGCCAGAAGGGAATGGAATGAAATATACAAAGTCATGCAAAGGAAGGGTCTGAATCCAAGAATACTGTACCCAGCAAGGCTATCAATCAAAATTGAAGGTGAAATCAGGAGCTTCACAAACAAAAAAGGACTAAGGGAATTTTTTACCACCAAACCAGCAATGCAAGAAATGCTAAAGGGTCTGCTGTAAAAAAAAAAAAAAGGAAAGAAAAAGAAATAGGAAGCGAAGGAGGAACACAGGTGTAAAGAATAGGAATGGCGACAAATAAGTACCTATCAATAATAACTTCAAATGTAAACAGATTAAATGGCCCAATCAAAAGACATAGGGTAATGGATTGGATAAGAAAACATGACCCATATATCTGCTGTCTACAAGAAACCCACCTCAGAAAAAAAGACGCACACAGACTGAGGGTGAAGGGATGGAAAAAGGTTTTCCAGGCAAATGGAACTGAAAAAAAAGCTGGGGTAGCAATACTTATATCTGACAAATTAGATCTAACACTGAAGGACATAACAAGAGATAAGGAAGGCCACTTTATAATACTAAAGGGAGCAATCCAACAAGAAGAAATAACTCTGGTAAACATATATGCACCCAATACAGGAGCACCCAAATACATAAAAAAACTCCTGGAGGATATCAAGGGAGAGATTGACAGCAATACAATCATAGTAGGAGACTTTAATACCCCACTATCACCATTGGACAAACCCTCTAAACAAAAAATCAGCAAAGAAACATCAATCCTAAATGACTCACTAGACCAGATGGAATTAATTGACATCTTCAGAACATTGCACCCCAAAGCCACAGAATATACATTCTTCTCAAGTGCACATGGGTCATTTTCAAAGATAGACCATATGTTGAGACATAGGCAAAGTCTCTTAAAATTCAAGAAGATAGAAATCATATCAAGCATCTTCTCAGACCACAGTGGCATAAAACTGGAAATCAACTACAATAAAAACAACCCAAAGAAATCAAACACATAGAGACTAAACAGCATGCTATTAAACCTTGACTGGGTTACCAGAGAGATCAAAGAAGAAATAAAAAACATCATGGCAACAAATGACAATGAAAGCACTACAATCCAAAATCTATGGGACACAGCGAAAGAAGTCTTGAGAGGGAAGTTCATAGCTCTACAAGCCTACTGCAAAAAACAAGAAACAATGGTAAAAAATTACCTAACCCAACAACTCAAAGAGTTAGAAAAAGAGCAACAAGAAAAGCCCAGTGTAAGCAGAAGGAAGGAAATAATAAAGATCAGAGCAGAGATAAATGACATAGAGACCAAAGAAACAATACAAAAGATCAACAAAACCAAGAGCTGGTTCTTTGAAAGGATAAACAAGATTGATGAACCTCTAGCCAGGCTCACCAAGAAGCAAAGAGAGAGGACCCAAAAAAACAAAATCAGAAATGAAAGAGGTAAAATAACAACAGATCCCGCTGAAATACGAAGGATTGTTAAAAAATACTACGAACAACTCTATTCCAACAAACTGGACAACCTGGAGGAAATGGACACATTCCCAGAAAAATACAACCTTCCAAAACTCAATCAAGAAGAATCGAAACAGCTCAATATGCCAGTAACTATGGAAGAAATTGAAGCAGTCATCAAAGAGCTTCCTGCAAACAAAAGCCCGGGGCCAGACGGCTTCACAGGAGAGTTTTACCAAACATTCAAGGAAGAACTAAAACCTATCCTCCCCAGACTATTCCAAAAAATTCAAGAGGAAGGAACACTTCCAAGCTCCTTCTATGAAGCCAGCATCACCCTAATACCAAAAACAGATAAAGACAACACAATGAAGGAGAATTACAGGCCAATATCCCTCATGAATGTAGATGCCAAATTCCTCAACAAAATTCTAGCAAATCGGATCCAGCAGTACATCAGAAAGATCATACACCATGACCAAGTAGGGTTTATCCCAGGAATGCAAGGATGGTACAATATCTGAAAATCAATAAATGTGATACATCACATAAACAAATTGAAAGATAAAAATCACATAGTCATATCAATTGATGCAGAAAAAGCATTTGACAAAATCCAACACCCTTTCTTGATAAAAACTCTCAACAAGGTGGGAATAGAAGGATCATACCTCAACATCATAAAAGCTATATATGATAAACCCACAGCTAACATCATACTCAATGGGCAAAAACTAAAACCATTTCCCCTAAGAACAGGAACAAGACAAGGATGCCCACTCTCACCACTCCTGTTTGACATAGTACTGGAAGTATTAGCCATTGCAATTAGACAAGAAAAAGAAATAAAAGGCATCCAAATTGGAAAAGAAGAAGTAAAGCTGTCCTTATTTGCAGATGACATGATATTGTACATAAAAAAACCAAAAGACTCCATCAAAAAACTAACAGACTTAATAAATGAATTTGGCAATGTAGCAGGATACAAAATTAATGCCAAGAAATCTATGGCATTTCTATACACCAACAGTGAACTTACAGAAAGAGAGACTAAAAAAGCAATCCCATTTTCCATCGCACCAAAAAAATTAAGATACTTAGGAATAAACCTAACAAAGGAGGTAAAAGACCTATATGCGGAAAACTACAGGACACTGAAAAAAGAGATAGAGGAAGATGTAAACAGATGGAAGAACATACCGTGTTCATGGATTGGTAGAATCAACATCATCAAAATGTCCATACTACCCAAAGCAATCTATAGATTCAATGCACTCCCCATTAAAATAGCAACAGCATATTTCACAGACCTAGAAAGAACTCTCCAAAAGTTCATCTGGAATAAAAAACAACCCCGAATAGCCACAGCAATCCTGAGAAGGAAGAATAAAGTAGGAGGGATCTCAATACCAGATTTCAAGCTGTATTACAAAGCCACTGTCCTCAAAACAGCCTGGTACTGGCACAAGAACAGACATATAGATCAATGGAATAGAATAGAGAATCCAGACATCAACACAAACCAATATGCGCAATTAATATTTGACAAAGGAGGCATGAGCATACAATGGAGTCAAGACAGTCTCTTCAATAAATGGTGTTGGGAAAATTGGACAGATACATGCAAAAAAATGAAACTAGATCACCAACTTACACCATACACAAAAATAAACTCAAAATGGATACAGGACTTAAATATAAGACGGGAAACCATAAAAATACTAGAGGAATCCACAGGCAGCAAAATCTCAGACATATGCCAAAAGAACTTCTTCAGTGATACTGCCCCTAGGGCAATGGAAGCCAAAGAGAAAATAAACAAATGGGACTACATCAAAATAAAAAGCTTTTGCACAGCAAAAGAAACCATCAACAAAACAACAAGAAACCCCACAGTATGGGAGAACATATTTGCAAATGGTATCACTGATAAAGGTTTAATTTCCAACATCTACAGGCAGCTTATACAACTTAATAAAAGGAAGATAAATGATCCAATAAAAAAATGGGCTACGGACCTAAATAAAATCTTTTCGAAAGAAGACAGAAGGAAGGCCAAGAGACACATGAAAACATGCTCAAAGTCACTAATTATCCGAGAGATGCAAATCAAAACAACAATGCGATATGATCTCACACCTGTCAGAATGGCTATCATCAACAAATCAACAAACGACAAGTGTTGGCGAGGATGCGGAGAAAAAGGAACCCTCATGCACTGCTGGTGGGAATGCAGACTGGTGCAGCCACTGTGGAGAACAGTATGGAGTTTCCTCAAAAAACTGAAAATTGAACTCCCATTTGACCCAGTAATCTCACTTTTAGGAATATATCCTAAGAAACCAGAAACACCAATCAGAAAGGATATATGCACCCCTATGTTCATAGCAGCACAATTTACAATAGCTAAGATTTGGAAACAGCCTAGGTGCCCGTCAGCAGATGACTGGATCAGAAAACTATGGTACATCTACGCAATGGAATACTATGCTGCCATAAAAAAGAAGGAATTACTACCATTTGTAGGCACCTGGATGGAATTAGAGAACATTATGCTAAGTGAAATAAGCCAGTCAATGAAAGAAAAATACCACATGATCTCACTCATTTGGGGATAATGAAAAACATTATAAACTGATGAACAAAAAGATAGTTACAGAGGTAGTAAAGCATCAAACAGACTGTCTAATTACAGCGGTAAGGTTAGGGAGAGGTGGGGGAAATAAGAGATCAACTGAAGGACTTGTATGCATGCATATAAGAGTAACCAACAGATGCAAAACATTGGGGGGTGAGGGCATTTATGGGAGTGGGGGGGCAATGGTAAGATATGTACACATATAATACCTTAATAAAAAATTTGGAAAAAAAAATTAACAAGGAAACAATGACTCTAAATGACATACTGGATCAAATGGCTTTAATTAAACTTTGTGGAACATTTCACCCCAAACTGCAGCATATACATTCTTCTCAAGTGCACCTGGGTCATTCTAAAAGATAGAGAACATATTAGGACATGAAACAAGTCTCTACAAGTTCAAGAAAATTGAAATCATATCAAGCATCTTCTCAGATCGCAATGGAATGAAATTAAAAATCAACTACAGTAAAAACACTCAAAAACATTCAAACACATGGAGGCTAAATAGCATGTCATTAAATAACGAGTGGGTTACCAATGAGATCAAGAAAGAAATAAAAAATTCCTGGAAACAAATAAAAATGAACACATAACAACCCAAAATCTATGGGACACAGCAAAAACATTCCTGAGAGGGAAGTTCATAGCAATACAGGCCTATCTCAAAAAACAAGAAAAATTAATAAACTATTTAACCCTACAACTTACAGAATTAGAATTAGAACAATAAGAAAAGCCCAGAGTAAGTAGAAAGATGGAAATAATAAAGATTGAAGCAGAAATAAATGACATAAAGGCTAAAAATACAATACAAAAAAAATCAATGAAACCAAGAACTGGTTCTTTGAAATGATAAACAAGACTGACGAACTTAGCCAAACTCATCAAGAAACAAAGAGAGAAGACCCAAATAAATAAAATCAGAAATGAAAGCAGAGAAGTAACAACTAACACCACAGAAATACAAAGGATTGTAAGAAAATACTATGCCAACAAGCTGGACAATGTGGATGAAATGGACAAATTCCTAAAAAAATATAATTTCCCAAAACTGAATCAGGAAGAATTACAAAGCCAGAATAAGCCAATAACAACTGATGAAATAGAAGCAGTAATAAATTTAAAAAAAAAAAAAAAAAAAAACCTCCCAGCAAACAAAAGCCCGGATCCGGATGGCTTCACAGGGAAGTTTTACCAAACATTCAAAGAACTATCACCTATACTGCTCAAACTATTCCAAAAATAATTCAAGAGGAAGGAACACTTCCAAGCTCTTATTATGAGCCCAGCATTATACTAATTCCAAAACCAGATCAAGACATTATAAAGAAAGAGAACTACAGATCAATATCCCTGATGAACATAGATGCTAACAACTTCAACAAAATATTAGCAAGTCAGATCCAGCAATATATTAAAAAGATCATACACCATGACCAAGTGGTATTTATTCCAGAGATGCAAATCTGGTACAATATTTGCAAATCAATAAACGTGATACATAACATAATCAAATAGAAAGACAAAAAGCACATGATTATATCAATAGATCCAGCAAAAACATTCAACAAAATTTAACACCGATTTTTATAAAAACTCTGAGCTACTGGGAACAGAGGAATAATACATGACAAACCTACAATGATTATCATACTCAATGAGCAAAAATTAAAACCATTTTCTCTAAGAACAGGAATAAGACAGGGATGTCTGCTTTCACTACTCTTATTCAACATAGTATTGGAAATCCTAGCCACACTTATCAGACAAGAAGAAGAAATAAAAGTCATCTAAATTGGAAAGTAGGAAGTAAAATCCTCATTATTTTGCAGATGACATGATATTGTACATAGAAAACCCTAAAGACTCCACCAGAAAACGACTAGATTTTATAAATGAATTTGGCAATGTAGTAGGATATCAAAATTAATACCCAGAAATCTATGGAATTTTTATACACCAATAATTAATTCTCAGATAGAGAAACTAAAAAAAAAACAATACCATTTACCATAGCAACAAAAAATTAAGATACTTAAGGATAAACTTAACCAAGGAGGTAAAAGACTTGTACTTGAAAAATGACAGGACATTGATAAAAGAGATAGAGGAAGATATAAACAAGTGGAAAAATATACCGTGTTCATGGATTGATAGAATTAACATCATTAAAATATCCATACTACCCAAAGAAATGTACAGATTCAATACAATCCCTATTAAAATGCCAACAGCTTATTTCACAGATTTAGAACAAATACTCCAAAAATTTATATGAAACCAAAAAAGATCCCATATAGATGCAGCAATTTTGGGAAAGAAGAACAAAGTTGGAGGAACCACAATACCAGATATCAAGTTATACTACAAAGTCACTGTACTCAAAATAGCCTAGTACTGGCACAAGAACAGTCATATAGATCAGTGGAACTGAACAGAGAACCCAGAAATCAACCCAAGCCAATATGCTCAATTAATATTTTACAAAGGAGGCAAGACCATACAATGGAGTCAAGATAGTCTCTTTAATAAGTAGTGTTGGAAAAATTGGACAGATACATGCAAAAAAAAAATGAAGCTGGACCACCAATATACACCATACACAAGAAAAAACTCAAAATGTATCCAAGACTTAAATGTAAGTCATAGAAGAAACCATAGGCAGAAAAATCTCAGACATCTCTCATAGCAATATGTTTACAGATACATCTCCTAGGGCAGAGGAAACTAAGAAGAAAATAAACCAATGGGAAGACATAAAAATAAAAAGTTTTTCCACAACAAAAGAAACCATCAACAAAATGAAGTGGTAGCCCACTGTATGGGAGAACATATTTGCCAATGATACATCTGATAAGGGGTTAATCTCCAAAATATATAGGGAACTCATACAACTTAACAAAAGGAAGACAAACAATCCAATTTAAAAATGGGCTAAGGACCTAAATAGACACTTCTCTGAAGACATACAGATGGCAAAGAGATATATGAAAAAATGCTCAAAGTCACTGATCATTCGAGAGATGCAAATTAAAACAACAATAAGGTATCACCTCACACCTATCAAAATGGCTACCATCAACAAATCAACAAATGACAAGTGCTGGTGAGGATGTGGAGAAAAGGGAACCCTACTATACTGACTGGTGCAGCCATTATGAAAAACAATATGGAATTTCCTCAAAAAATTAAATATGGAACTGCCATTTGACCCAGTGTTCCCACTTCTAGGAATATATTCTAAGAAACCTGAAACACCAATCAGAAAGAATGTATGCACCCCTATGTTCATAGCAGCTCAATTTACAAAGCTAAGATCTAGAAACAGCTCAAGCGCCCATCAGTAGATGAGTGGATAAAAAAAGCTGTGGTACATTTATACCATAGAATACTCTGCAGCAGTAAAAAAAAGTCAGAGCTATTACCCTTTGAGACAGCATGGAGGGACTTGGAGAGCATTATGCTAAGCACAATAAGCCAATCAGAGAAAGACAAGTCTCACATGATCTCACTCATATGAGGAACTTTTGAACAAAATAAACTAATGAACAAAATAGTTCCAGAGACATAGAAGCAAGGCCTATTTTATTTTTTTACTAGAGGCCCAGTGCATGAATTCATGCACTTTGAAAGGAACTGTGGGCTGTAAGGCTGCAGTAGGCACAGGGGCAGGTCTCAGCCCATACTCTATGCCCCCACCAGGCCCCTCCCTCTGCATTCCCTGGCCCCCTGTCTGCCAGCAGCCCCACTCCCACCACCCCTCCCACGTGCTGACGGCGCCGGCCCCGCTCGCACCCACTGATGGTGCAGAGCAATTGGGGTCGGCACCCACAGTGGGTGCAAGTGGGGTCGGCACCGTCAGCAGGTGTGAGCAGCAGCTGCTGCCCCAATCACCCTTCAGGAGCTCGGGGAGGTGGAGAAGCCTTCAGGGGCGATCGGACCAGCAGCCACTGCTCATACCCACTAATGGTGCTGAGCAATCGGGACTGGTGCCTGGCACCAGCAGCAGGTGCAAGCAGCAGCTCTGGCGCTGACTGCAGGTACGAGCAGGGCCAGTTCCAGCAGCAGGTGCGAGTGCCGGGCAGGACCCTGGTACACCAGAGCAAAGAATTTTCATAACCACCAGAGGCTCAACCTGACCACAGCGACTGGCACCCCGGGCACCTTGGTCTGGTGCCCCCACTCACCTGCTCCACTATCCCGCCACGGCCGACGCCCACCATGTTCCGCACACGCCCCCCTGGTGGTCAGTGAATGTCATAGCAACTGGTTGTTTGGTTGTTCAGCTGTTTAGTCTATTTGCATATTAGCTTTTTATTATATAGGACTAGAGGCCCGGTGCATGAAATTCGTGCACGGGGGAGAGGGGGTCTTCAGCCCAGCCTGCACCCTCTCCAACCTAGGACCCCTCGAGTGATGTCCGACTGCCCGTTTAGGCTCAATCCCACCAGGATCGGGCTTAAACGGGCAGTTGGACATCCCTCTCACAATTCAGGACTGCTGGCTCCCAACTGCTCACCTGCCTGCCTTACTGATTGCCCCTAACCGCTTCTGCCTGCCAGCCTGATCACCCCCTAACCACTCCCCTGCCAGCCTGATTGATGCCTAACTGCTCCCCTGCCAGTTTGTTTGACCCTAACTGCCCTCCCCTGCAGGCCTGGTCACCCCTAACTGCCCTCCCCTGCAGGCCTGGTCCCCCCCAACTGCCCTTCCCTGCAGGCCTGGTACCCCCCAAATGCTCTCCCCTACAGGCCTGGTCCCCCTCAACTGCCTTTCCCTACAGGCCTGGTCGCCCCCAACTTTCCTCCTCTGCCAGCTTGGTCACCCCTAACTGCCCTCCCCTGCAGGCTTGATTGCCCCCAACTGCCCTCCCTTGCAGGCCTGGTTCCTCCCAACTGCCCTTACCTGCTGGCCATCTTGTGGTGGCCATCTTGTGATGGCCATCTTGTGTCCACATGGGGGCAGGATCTTTGACCACATGAAGGCAGCCATCTTGTGTGTTGGAGTGATGGTCAATCTGCATATTACTCTTTTATTAGATAGGATAGAGGCCTGGTGCACGGGTGGGGGCCAGCTGGTTTGCCTTGAAGGGTGTCCCAGATCAGGGTGGGGGTTCCCTTGGGGCATGTGGCGGCCCAAGCGAGGGGCCTGTGGTGGTATGCAGGCTGGTCACTCCCCCTGGCGACCCAAGCGAAGGCCCTGGTATCTGGGGTTTATTTATCTTCTACAATTGAAACTTTGTAGCCTGGAGAGGAGCGAAGCCTTCTGCTTGCTCCATGGTGGCAGCCATTTTTGGGGGGATTTATGTATCTTCTATAATTGAAACTTTGTAGCCTTAAGAGGAGGCCTGGGCCGGCCAGGGTGTGTGGGAAGCTTGGCTTCCTCCATCGCCGGGGGCAACCCTAGCCTCCTGCTCTTTCCACCTCTGTGGCTACCGCCATTTCTGTTTGGTTTTATGTATCTTCTATCATTGAAACTTTGTAGCCTTGAGTGGAGGCCTAGGCTGCCAAGGGCAGGCGGAAAGCTTGGCTTCCTCCATCGCCGGTGAAACCCAAGCCTCCCTCCTGCTCTCTGTGGCCGTAGCCATCTTGGTTGGGTTTATTTGCATATTCACTCCTGATTGGCTGGTGGGTGTGGCTTGTGGGTGTAGCGGAGTGATAGTTAATTTGCATATTACTCTTTTATTAGATAGGATATGTTTTTATAGATTTAATTATATTTTTATTGATTTCAGAGAGGAAGAGAGAGACAGAGAGAGATAGAAACATCAATGATGAGAATCATTGATTGGCTGCCTCCTGCACATCCCCTACTGGGGATCAAGCCCACAACTGGGGCATGTGCCCTTGACTGGAATCAAACCTGAGACCCTTCAGTCCACAGGCTGATGCTCTATCCACTGAGCCAAACGAGCTAGGGCCCAATTGGCTTTAGACATGTTGGATACTAGAGTGGTGCTTCTCAAACTTAAAGGTGTGGATCCAGCCTGTGTTTGAACTCAAATCTCCCAGTCTCAGGTATGTAAGCCACATGCTCTCACCTAGGAAGTACTTCCTATAAATGAGAGTTGTGCTAAAATGAACCTTGGGGAGCTTCTGCTTGAAACTTGAGTTTTGTTATTTTTGACATGGTGTCTATTTATGAAATATCATTTAGGCATCTTGAGAAGAATAACAATAGGAACTCAAAACACCAAAAGCATTCTAACCAGAAAGTGCTTCCAAACCATAAACTGAGGTTGCTACAGCTGCTCCCACACTGACCCCGGGGTTTCTCTAATACCATGCTGAGCCATTAATTGTCTCTGAAAAGCCTGCGGCTTTGACCTGGCCATTTGATTTGGTACTGCTCTCAGGAACAAGTTACAGTGTCTTGTCTGTTAAACGACAATGCTCAGGCTTTGTGTAGATCCCAAGACCTGGTCTGTGCATCAGTGCAGAGTCTCAGGCAGACTGTCTATTTAAAGAGGGAGAGAGGGCCTTTATATCTGTTTCAGGTTTTACCTTCTCTCAAATGCATATGGATACACAGCAAGCAAGTAGCAATACCACACTTGCCTGGTCATTAAATATCCTGCAGTGTACTTCTTAATTAACACCAGTGTCACAAATGTGATGGCTTAAGTGCTCAAGACCTGGCTTGCTTAATGGCAAATAGAGAACTACATGATCATTAAATCCATTTGGAAGTACTTCTTCCCCCCCCCCCCACCCCCGCCTGGGGTGAATACAGTTAAGCTCTAAATATTCTTATTGTTTTCATCCAGTGTACTTTTTTAAAATACTGCTTTTTCCATCATCGCAACTTGCATTTCACTTTTGTCATCAGATTTAGCCCTATGCTATAAAATTGTATTATGGTTTTGTTGTTGGTAGTGGTGGTATTTTTTCAGCTAGGATTTGTAGCAATGCTGAGGATTAAGGAATAATTTGAGTGAATGACACATACAGTGTTGCCTAGTAACACAGGCAGATCTGCACAAACCCATAAATGACAAAATTTCATAGCAGTGTAAAAAACTTTTACTGGCACTGAAGCATATTTTCCCTGATTGAAGCAGAATTCATGCAACAATTAGAACCATATGACAAAAACTGGTAATGATTAGGCTTCAAAAGCTGCTGTTCTTTCCTGACAATTTCAAAGATTTTTTTTTTGTGTTTGTTTGTCTGTTTCAGGAAAGAAAGCATCGAATCCTTTATGGTCTAGCCTCACTTATGAGGCAGAATTGAGCCTGGTAATTAGGCAGCACCAGCATTTTAACTACAGTTCCCAGTGAAGAATGGAAAAGTTATGCAATAATTTACAAGTCTAACTAATTCATGTCAGCCAAAACCAGTTCTGAGTGTACCCACACACACTTTAGAGGGCAGCCTTCCTACTATGTAATGTAAAGGTAGAAACATGTAACCCTGTAATGGCAAAAACATGCCTATCACCATCACTAAGAGAAGGACTTCATGAAAATGGAAACTGGAAACCAGAAAGGTTTGCATTTATTATAACAAATATCCTAAAGAGCTATTTAAAATATCTGTTATATTTGTTGAAGTAAAAATTACAAAATATAGTTGTTAAAGAGTCCAAGGAAAATTATTTTCAAAATGAATTGAAGGTGTTTGTTAAGTAAAACCTCAGAGGCAGCCAAAGAAAATATGAATTTGTGGAAACAATAATTCATCATACCCTGATACACGCACACACAGGATGAGTGTTTCACTGCCTGGATACTGCTGATTTCTTTTTCTCTGACAAACACATTTCTATGAACAGAATCACCAATGTCAAGGGATTCATACTATACCTCGAGAAAATTAAGGAATAAATGCTTTGACCTTGTCATAAACTCTGCATTCTTCTATCTTTTGCTTGAAAAAAGATGCTTATAAAATTTAATAGAGAATGCAGGCACCAAATAATTCATTGTGAAATACATGGGAAGACGTGTATGTTCAAGCTTAGCCTTTCCATCAGTTTTGTGGCTGACTTCCTGAAAAGTCCTAATTTGCTTTCACTAGAGCCAGAAAGTTTCAGACTTCTGGTTTGGTTTCTCAGACTCCCCAAACCTGACATAGCTACAGGAAGATACTTGCAAAGATACAGATACCACCATAGGAAATGGAACAGGATGGCACTGAAAGAAAGGTAGATATTCAAAAATAAAATAAGCCATATCTACTCCAAGATATGAGGTCTGAGAAAGCCCATGCACACACCACAGAAGTAATACTTGGAGTGCCTGGAAATGGTCCAGAAGTACAATGAGCCCACAACTTAATGGCAGGGACCTTGAGCAAGTTGCTTAACCTCCTTGAG
Source organism: Plecotus auritus (assembly GCF_963455305.1). NCBI lineage: Eukaryota > Metazoa > Chordata > Mammalia > Chiroptera > Vespertilionidae > Plecotus > Plecotus auritus. The sequence goes on from NC_137771.1 coordinate 117,794,937, forward strand.
TCCTACTTTCCTCCTCCATAAAATTAAGGGATTGAATTAGATAGGCTCTAAAATCCCTAACAGCTCCAAGATCCTATAACTAACTGCTCCTATTGATCTATAGGAAAGTCCTCATGGCTTCCTACTCTGTCATTTTACTATAAGCAACTATAAGGAAACCAGTAGTTAGAGCTGATAAATTAAAATTGGGCATAAGCCACAATTGTTGAGGTGTGATATGCTTTCCAAACATACAACTTCATGTTTCAAAGTGAGACCTGTGTAATTACTTAGTGTGCTCAGTGCATACTGGACACTCAGCAAAAATCACTCCCCACTGCTGCCCCTCCTATACACACAAATCGCCCAACAGGTTTTCCTGTTGGCCCTCCTTTATGGAGTGAGCTTTTGTGATTCCGTGTCAATTATGAAGACTTAACACAACAAATCTGAAAAACTCAGAATTGGCAGTACATTGCATGGATTATGTATAGACTGAGTGACAATTTAGTTACTAATTTCTGATAAAATTTTAAGGCTGATCCTCTTAGATATTTTGAAAATAAGTTGAATTTCATCAAATAAATCCTAATGATAAATGAAATGTGTTTTCTAAACTGTGTTAGAATGCAATAGAAACATTAAATTCTTGAGTTTCTGGCCCCAAATTGACAGGTGAAAAATTCTGTGAATCTGTTCTTATTTAAAAATAAGTAAGTAAGTAAATAAATAAATAAATAAATAAATAAATAAAATAAACAAAACAAAAAAAACGTATCCTATCCCTCCACCTCATAGCTTAAAACCAAGGTCTATATAGCAAAAATTGGGGGTGTTCAGGTTCTTAACAACTAAAGGGAAAGTTCCAAATTGATTTTTATCTTATCTACAATGTTATTACATTTCCAAATGAATGGAGTAGTTATCCTTTATATTGTGTTTAAAATACTTTACCTTAGCTATTCCTAGTGTCTGTTTAGGGTCTTCTCATCCTATATAATAAAAGGCTAATATGCAAATCAACCAAACGGCAGAACTGTTCACTATGACGCACACTGACCATCAGGGGACAGACGCTCAATGCAGGAGCTACCCCCACGTGGTCAGTGTACTCCCACAGGGGGAGCACCACTCAGCCAGAAGCTGGGCTCACAACTGGTGAGTGCAGCAGTGGTTACAGGAGCCTCTTCCACCTCTGTGGCACTGCTAAGGATGTCCACTGTCCCCAGAGGGGAGTGGGCCTAAGCCATCAATCAGACATCTCCCAAGGGCTCCCAGACTGTGAGAGGGCACAGGCCAGGCTGAGGGACCCCGTCGAGTGACTAATTTCATGCACTGGGCCTCTAGTCTATATATATAAAAACCTAAGCAACTGTTACAACTGAACAACTGGAACAACCAGAATGACTGGTCAACCAGTTGTTATGACACACACTGACCACCAGGGGCAGATGCCAAAGCTGGAGTCGCCCCCTGGTGGTCAGTGTGCTCCCACAGCCAACCTCCTGTGGCCCCTTCCCCCAGCCAACTTCCTGAGCCCCTCCAACCCCCAGGGCTGGCCAACCTTCTAGGGTCCCTCCCCCAAGCTGGCCATTCCCCCAGATAGGGTTCAATTGCCGGCCAGGCCAAGGGACCCCACCCATGCATGAATTCATGCACCAGGCCTCTAGTTTATATGAATGATGTTGGACACACCAATTGCCCAATGCAAGAGATCTGAAAGTTTGAAGAGGACCAGCTTTCATACATGTATACTTTAAAGCAGAAAACTGGTGAAATAACTATCTAAACAAGGTGTGACAGACAATATCATTATCACCCCTTTTCTAATATTTTCATGGGAGAACCATTAAAGGTAAATAGTGATGGGGGGAGATAAAACATGAGTTTTGTTTTGTTTGTTTGTTTGTTTTTTTTTCTTTTTCATTTAACTTGAAATAGTGGCTTTCTAAAATCTCATTTCATGGAAGACTAAAAAGTAGATTTCAAGTTGGAGCCACTGAAAGTAAAATAGGTCAAAGTCCACTGCATCTATTTTCAATTATTGAGACATACAGTCCTCAAGCAGCCAGAGTCCACTGAAATTGTCTGAGACCTGGGGACCATAATGAAAATATCTTATAGTAAAATGTATTTCACATAGGTTTAAATGCAAAATGAGAACCCTACTTTTTATTACTCATTAAGTGAAATGTGTAATCTTTTTCCCTTTTAAGGTCAAGTATGCAATATTTTGGAAAACAAACCATAAAAACATGATTAGAGAGAACAGGGGAAGTCATTATTTTCTCCAGGCACAAAAAAGGCAGCATTATTCTATCAATCTAATGTATCTCTGTAATGGCAGTGGCAGCATGTGGCAGAGCTTAAATTGCAAAGACCGTATTTAAGAAAAAGCTTGGATTAAAAGAGCAATGTGATGAGCTGGAAAATATCCACATGGATTAGATTATTGTTATAAATTCCATTTCCTTCCCAGAGACCCACTTAACATAATATATTGTCATATTATCTACCCACATGGAAATAATACATTCATCGGGCCCCAAATCATAAAACAAATCCAAATGTACATAGTTCATGATAATGGGAATATAATCCATATTGTGCTATATGGAGAAGGCAACGAAAATATCTCTGAAATACTTGTAAAAAAACGTTGAACCTGAAATGATAAATATATATAGCATCTCTCAGTTTACTTTGCTTTCTTGGAAAGATTCATAACTCAAAAACTGAAGATGGTAGCCTGTACTTTCTCAATGTTACTGTCAGGATAGACTTCATGTGAAAGCTTATCACAAAGCAAATATTTCAGAGTGTGTGGCTTTTGCAAAGCACAACTTCACTGTGGAGGTAGTTCCAATGGAATGTCAGTTTTTCAACACCAGCTGCTAACTATCTGTCATATTTAGGACATTTATGTTCATTGCATGTTAAGCAATTTTACCATGAAATGAACTACAAATAGAAATTTTGGTTAATACTTTAGGAACAGCCTTTTGTACAATTAGATTTTCTTGAATATTCCCTTATTTCATTTAGCCAATTTAAATTAATCTGAAAACTTGACTATTTTACTGTCAAATTTAATACTTTAACAACAATTTTAGTTAATGGAAAGGATTATATGCATCCTTGAGAAAGCCCTGAGCACTCCTGGATTTAGGCTAGATTTAGGTATAGGGCAGCTGCCATCAACCACTTCTCTGTTGCCTGGGTCTCAGTATTAGCTGGGCCAAGTCTCTTGTTGCCTGGGTCCCAATCTGAGCTGGGCATGGGAAGCACGAAGCAGCCATGGGGCAGGAGACCTCCCTCAGAAGGGGCGAGTGTTCAAACCCCTGTAATGTTGGGGGGGTGAGGATCTGTGCCACACCTCTGTTGACCCCCAAGTTCTCTCCTGATGGCCCCTTGCGACTGTGCCTGTCTTAGGTTGCCCCTCCCTTGAGGAGTCTTACCCGTCATTGACTAACCAGCCATCCTCCGGGGCCAAGCAGGGTGATATAAGGTTCAGTTCTGTCTCCTTGGTAGCCTATGCCCCTATGGCCTCCATGCCCAGCACCTGCCTTGGGATCCCCCCACTGGTGGGGGGCCCCAGCATTGATCATATATCTTGGGGAACCCAGGTTTCTTCTCCAGGGAGGGACCAGCTCACGCCATTGTGCGAGAGACAGATCCATGGTGCCAGCCACTACGAGGCTTCAACCTAAAGCTCAGGCAACAGCTGTGGGCAATTGGATTGTGAGAAGAGGGTTTCTCTTGGCAAAATGGGCAAGAAGGGCCAATACAGAATGCTCAAGTACCTTCCCAAGAGGCCTTCCACACAGTGGAAGGGATTAAATCCTTTTATGTCCTTTTTAAATTGCTGCCAAACATTAAAAAAATTTTAGATTTTTTAAGTTTGTTTGGATTAATTGTACAATATGCTGTTTGTAAAATATCAAAAATTATAATGACATTGTAGAATAATACCATGCAATTTCAAGTATATTAGATGTTTTAAAAGGATTTCTTTTAAGAAGAGAGAATAATTTTCTTGTATTACTCTGGGCCCTTGGAGCTTTACAAGAATCATCTCTGTTAAGGCCTTGAAATTTTAACATGGAAAAAATGATCAAATATATATATATATCCATATATGATTTAAAGATTATAATACTTTTTACAATTATCTTAAGATATCAATTAGATTTTAAACTAGTTTTTGCATAGAAAAATTTGAATTAATCCTCTTTTTTAATTAGACCAATAATAAGCAACTTATTTTGAATTCCTAATTATTAGAGAAGACACAACATTTTATTTTCTCAAAAATAAGTTCTTATACTTTAGACATTTAATTACCACAACTATATAATTTCTCCCAATTTAATTTGCACTTTGAACTTTTAAAGCTGGCAAGTCAAATATATTTAGCATTTCCTAGATTAATAACACTTTACATTTTTAAGAAAAATACAAGACATAATCAATTAATAGATTCAATTCTGTCCTCTAGGTTTTTTATGAGGCAAATTTAAACTTTACTTTTTATTTGCCAGTAGCTCTGTAAAACTCGGTTTGGTTTATTCTAATGTAAATTACCACATTTTTCAAAGATGGTTCCTGGCAGGAAACTAGATTACCTGTCTTCTAGGGGAAGGGCGTCTACCCCTTCCTCCATTAACAAAGGGCGTAGCCAGTTACCTGGGCTACTTAGCTCTTTATAATTAATACATTATTTATCTATATTTCAACAATTTCTTTGAGATTCTAGAGTCAATTATAATTATTTTCAAGCATTCACTTTGGATAAATTCTATAACAGAGACAAATTTATTTATGTTCTTGTAGGCCTTAAAAGTTAACTTTTTTAACAAGGTTCATTAGCATTGTATTTTAGCCTATAGGGCCTGGGGCGGGGCTTTAGTTTTAGTTTTTTGTCTGTTGGGGGGTGATTTTGTTGAGGGAGGAGTATTCTGTTGGGTAGGACTTAAGGTGGAAAGCTCAGCCTCGAGGGCTTGAATTTCTTTAATAAGTTGGACATGCTCTCGTTTCTGCTGTAAAATTTCCTTTAAAGAAGAAACTTCTCGAGCAAGGGTTATTTTAGCTTGTCTGATGGGGTCAGATGGACGGGAGTTAAAATCTGGAAGAGGAGAAGGATGAACTAGGGAATTGAGATTATAGGGTGGGGGTCTATGAAGCGCTGGGGCAGTTAGGCGCCAAGGGTCATCATGATAGCGAGCCGCCTCCTCATCTAAGGTTTCTTGTTCTTCGGGGGTTAGGTGATCTGAATGATCTCTTTTAAAGGTAAGCGAGGGGTAGATATTGGGGATTTTTTCTTGTGGCTTTTCTGGTTCTTTTTTAATATTTAAAGGTTTTTGGTCTTTAGGGGTCTCTGGGGGTTCTCCTGGGAGATCTATAACGACTGAAGGGCATGTTGAGGGGGAACGGGAGTTTTCCTTAAGAATCTCCTCTCCTGTTTTGATGACCTCTCTAACATCAGGGTCCTGAGAATGGATTTTTAGAATGTCATGAATTAAGTTCCAATAAGAAAAGGCATTAACGGGAATCTTCTCAGGGCCAAAAAAAAATCCTGTAGGGCATCTCCTACCCATTCCCAGCGTTTTTGATTAATAGTTCCTTCTAGGGGGAACCAAGGGCAGGTATCATGAACAAACTCAAAGAACTGCCTAAGGTCTTTTCTTTTAACCCTTATTCCTCACGCTCTGAGGGATATCTTGACACCGTCAAGGAACATTTCATGGGCACTCAAAGAATTCCCCATTATTGGTCGACTGGATGGCTCTCCGAGTGACTCCTTCCCCCATGTAAGCCTCTGGGACGTATAATCCCCGTCCAGGTCAGCCTGAATTTTCCTGTCAACCCAGGGATTCAGGCGGAATTACTCTCTTTTCGACTCTACCCTTTACTCCCTTGCTTGCGTGAAACAGTCGGTAGGTATAATCCGCCTACAAGGATCCACACAGATGGGAAGACCCCTTTTGCCCTTGTCAGGGAGTAGGAATTCCCTTTGTTGAGTCTGTGAGGTGAACGACCTTTTGTTCAAAGCAAGCTCAAGGTTTTAAGAGTAGATCTAATTGGAGAGAATTCACGACAAGAAAGCCGGGCGACGATACTAATTCAAGTGAATCAGAGTTCTCACAGCCGGAGATGGGTACCTTTCACTCTTCCCCAAATCGGCAAGTGAGTGCTTATTAGTGGGCAGGAAAGAATCGACCAAGAGAGCCAATAATAGCAGTGGAGCAAAAAGGGGTGAAATGTTCTGAAATCTTGTTTGAAAAATCGTCTACCTACCTTACTCCGATCTGTCTCACGGCGGGTGGGACCGTGGCAATCTAATGCTGAGTCTTCACTCGCGGGTCCTCGCGGCGACTCTGGGGGGGTGCCTGGCCAGGGCTTCTCCGGTAGATGTTCTCGTCAGGGGTCCCCAGGTCGCCCGTTGGGCGCCAGATGCCCCGGCCCGCGGGGCAGCAACGAGGGCACGCAGGAACCACCTAAGAGAATGAAACAAACAAGGAACACGAAGAATAGAGGCAAGACAAGGTTCTGATCAAGCCTCGTTTTTTTATTCGAGTGTTGCGGTATATAAGCACTCAGGAGGGAAGGGGTAGGATAAGGAGTTGCCATGGGATGATTGGTTGGGGGACTGGGTATCTGTCCTAGCTGATTGGTTATTCTGATGTGGGGGGTTCTTCTGGCCCTTGGGCGCTCGGGCTTTCTTTGTCCTTGCTCTTTGTCCTTGCTCAATCAGGAAGTAGGGCTGACCAGGAAGTGAGACCAAAACTGCTTTTATGGCTCCCGGCATCTCCTCTCTTTCTGTTTTTAAGCGGGAGTGGGCTTTAACCGAGCGAGGGAGTAGTGACCCGGCTCCTCCCGTGGGTTTCCCAAGCCCACAGGTAACAGCTCTCGGTATCTTTTGGGGAGGAGAGGTAGAGCCTGGAATTAAGGCCAGAGAGCCTTCCCTGCGGTGGCTGTGCCTGTCTTAGGTCGGGAGACTCGGGATACCTGGTTTAAAGCCTGCATTACCCGTCATCGGCCTAACTGAATCGCTCTGATCCAGTGCCTGTCTTAGGTTGCAGGTAGGGCCTATAGAAGAGTCCCTCAGCATATGCCGTCTCCTCTTGTCTTCATGGCTGAATTATTTCCTGCTAATTCCTCTCTGTTGCAGGAATCCACATGGTCCTGGAGGTTTTTTTTTCTGAAAATATACAAACATATTCTCGACCAAAAGTTAATAAAGGTGTCTTTTCTATAAATTTGACTTGGGATCCTTTTTATTTTTGCCCAACTAATTTTCCTTTGGCTTAAATTCAATTTAACAATGCAATCAGAAACATTGAAATGGAATCGTAAAATATTTAGTATAACGTGTGTTGCTTTTACGTCCAACAGATGGCGCTGTTTTTCAAAAAAAGCATGTTTTTACCTGTCACAGGTGTGACATCTATATAATAGTAGGTATAAGGTACATAAAAACACACACGTATGTGAATGCTATGTTGTGTCAAAATTTCAAAGCAATCAGTGAAGAACTTTCAGAGATTTAAGATTTTGAACAAACGAACATTTACATTTTTATTTATATAGATTATTATATTTTTTCCTCAAAGAAAAATGCCCCTCAAAATTTGGAATTTGTAAAATGCTTGTGAAGAGCCAAAACCTTAAATTACTAGTAGGTTTTCTCTAGCTTGAAAAGAGAATTTGGAATATCTGGTAACTTTTTATGCTCTCACTATAAAGTTATAGAATGTTCCAGATCCAAAGCTACCTCCAAGAGCATTTATCACAGTCCTCATTTTATTTAGTTTGTTTTCTCATAAAAAGTATTTGAAGGAACATACAATAAAAATACAGATGAACTGAAGCTTTTTAAAATAAGTAGGTAAATCAGAGCCATATAGAGGAAACAAAGAGAGAATTTCATTAGGAAACTAAAGAGAAATTGTATTGAACTTGGATATCAACTCCATTTGTGTTTGTTGGAAATGTTATTTGTACATAACATAATTCATATCTATACTAATAATAGAGGAATATGCAAATTGTCTGGGATGCCATCACAGTAATAGTAATGAACAGTAGGCTGTGTGGGGCAACCAGGCCATCAGGGGAGGAAGTTGGGGGTGACCAGGCCAGCATTTGAGGGTTTGATTGCTTAATCAAATAATTTTTATAGGTTTAAAATGTTGGTGTATATTCTCTAAAGTTTAATAAGTGTGAAAATGAAAACCTTGAGATCCCATAGATGAAATCCTAATGAAATAGAGATGAAATGGAATAATTCACAGCTTCTCAATCCAAACACCACTGCCAAGGGTACAAGTGTGCAAACAGGAGCCAGGTGATCTGAGATGGTGTCCCTCGGCCTCAGAGCTACCAGAACAAGCAGCCTGGCCTTTTCACCCATGAATGTAAAAACAGTATTTTCTGTGTATGAAAAGGGATGGCAAAACACTAATAGCCCATAAAGCAACAACAGGGAAGTTGGGCAGGAACATTGATGAGAAGAATGATTTAAAACAGAAGAGAAAAAAATTCACTGAGAAGACAAGTTGCCAATGATTATGGAGATAAAGTTGATTTAAAAGAGGATAATAATTAGAAATGAGTTACAGTTGTAAGCATTGCCATGCAGGATAATAGGATTAAGAGTTAAACAGGCAAGTAAATACATTACATGTTCCAATAATGATAAAGTGTCTGAAGCAGCTACTTTATTATAAAATCTGCTTCTAGCATACACGCACAGGAAAATAAAGAAATATTTTGTTTTGTTACTATTCTTAAAGCTGTACAACTCAAAATTGCATTCCCTGCAATGTACAGTGTTGGATGCAGTTATTTAGCTTTCAATTACACTGCCAGATTTTAAAATGCATTATTTTTTATTGGTAACTATAAAAATCTACATGAGTACAAATATATATGCTATTCATGAACTGATAATGTGTAGTATTTCTTCAGTGAGTATAAAATTTAAATTTTAGTCGTGGAGGCGCTAAGAGAAACAAAAGGGAGCAGGCCTAAGCTGTCAGTAAGACATCCCCTGAGGGCCCCGTACTGCAAGAGGGCACAGACTGGGCTGAGGGACCCCCCAAGTGCACGAATTTTCATGCACCAGGCCGCTATTAAATAATAATTTCATAAACCAGAATGACTATTAACATTATAGTATGTTCTCTCTTTTTTATATTGGGGAGGTATGAGTATAATTTTTTAATTTTTAATTTATACTTGACATGCTATATTATATTAGTCTTAGATGTACAGCATAGTGGTTGAACATTTATATAACTTACAAAGTGATCCCCCCAATAAGTATATTACCCACATGACACCCTGTATAGTTATTCCAATATATACTTATGGACATTTTTCTTACACATGTTATTATTATTTTCTTACATAATTAACATCCTACAATTTGTATCATGCTTCCTAACATAATCTACACTAATAAAGGAGAAAGATGCAAATTGACTATACATCTGTGATGCCCACCAGCCAATCAGGAGTGAGTATGCAAATTAACCCAACAAAGATGGTGTGTTAATTTGCATACGCAGGTGCCAAGTGGCCAGGGGCGGGGTGGCTCCAAGCGGCCTGGGTCCCAGGGACGGGCACCAACCCCACAGCCTCCTGGGACCATTGCTGCCCAGGGAGGTGAGGGCAACCGTGCCAAGCCACTCTCGCAGGCTCCCGGGACCATCGCCAGCCCCCGGAGGCGAGGGCAGCCATGTAGCTTTACAGCAAACAGCAGGGGCCTGCTTGGCCATAGCCATGGCGACCCACGAGCAGGCAAGCGGGCCTGCAGGCAGCACCCAGCAGGGCCTGCTTGCCCATCGCCATGGTGTGGAGCAGGCAGGCCCCGCAGAGAGCAGAAAACCATGGGTAGCGGGTCTAAGCTGTCAGTAGGACATTCCCTGAGGGCTCCTGGATTGAAGAAGGTGCAGGTCGGGCTGATGAACCTCCCCCTCCCTGTGCACAAATTTCATGCACTGGGCCTCTAGTATTATATAACAAGCATTTCCTATCTATTTGATTATACTTGAATCACATTATTTGTAATAGTTACATATTATTCTCTTTCACAGTCAACTTTGCCTGTCCTCAGGGATGCAGCTTGGCGCCCTGTAGTTTCTCCCTGACCTCTGGGCACAGAGGTCCAGCAGACTCTCTTGCCTAGATCCTTGATTTCACCTTTATCCAGGGGACCTCTGTCCTTCCCAGCTACTAACTGTCTCACCAGCTGCGTCTCCTTTGCCAATTCTGGCTGAATTCCACTCATTTCAGCGGCTCCTATGGCCTATATCTGATTCTTATACCCCTGGTGGTGAGTGGTTTCACCTCCTATGTTTCCTTAAGACTTATAGTTTTCTCTTTGTTTCTTGAACCTAGTAATTTCTTTATCATGTTTTACATTGGGCAACATGTTAAGATTTAACATGTTATATATTAGTGCACATTTTAATGTTTTGACCCGGGAAGTTTCTAGTGTTTCTAGTAATGATGTATTGCAAATGACTTAAATGTTTAAAAATAGTGGACTGCTGAAATACTAACCATTGCAATCAGACAAGAAGAAGAAATAAAAGGCATCCAAATTGGAAAAGAATAAGTAAAACTGTCCTTATTTGCAGATGACATGATACTGTACATAGAAAACCCTAAAGGGTCCATCAAAAAATTATTAGACTTAATAAATGATTTCAGCAATGTAGCAGGATACAAAATTAATGCCAATAAATCTATGGCATTTCTATACATCAATAATGAAATTACAGAAAGAGAGACTAAAAAAGCAATCCCATTTACCATCGCACCAAAAAAATTAAGATATCTAGGAATAAACTTAACTAAGGAGGTAAAAGACCTATAGGAGGAAAACTACATGACACTGACAAAAGAGATAGAGGAAGACATAAACAGATAGAAGAACATACCGTGTTCATGGATTGGTAGAATCAACATCATCAAAATGTCCATACTACCCAAAGCAATCTATAAATTCAATGCACTTCCCATTAAAATACCAATGGCATATTTCACATACCTAAAACGAACTTTCCAAAAATTCATCTGGAATAAAAAAAGACCCCAATAGCTACAGCTATCTTGAGAAAGAAGAACAAGGTAGGTGGGATCTCAATACCAGATATCAAGCTGTATTACAAAGTCACTGTTCTCAAAACTGCCTGGTATTGGCACAAGAACAGACATATAGATCAATGGAATAGAATAGAGAACCCAGAAATCCACCTAAATCATTATGCGCAATTAATATTTGACAAAGGAGGCATGAACATACAATGGAGTCAAGACAGTCTCTTCCATAAATGGTGTTGGGAAAATTGGAGAGATACATGCAAAAAAATGAAACTAGACCACCAACTTACACCATACACAAAAATAAACTCGAAATGGATCAAGAACTTAAACATAGAACGAGAAACCATAAAAATACTACACGAATCCACAGGCAGAAAAATCTCTGACATATGCTGAAGCAATTTCTTCACTGATAGTGCTCCTAGGGCAATGGAAACTAAAGTGAAAATAAATGGGACTACATCAAAATAAAAAGCTTTTGCACAGCAAAGGAGACCATCAATAAAATAACAAGAAAGCCCACTGCATGGGAGAACATATTTGCCAATGTCATCAACGATAAGGGTTTAATCTCCAACATTTACAGGGAACTCATGCAGCTTAACAAAAAGAAGATAAACAACCCAATCAAAAAATGGGCAACTGATCTAAATAGACACTTTTCAAAAGAAGACAGAAAGAAGGCCAAGAGACATATGAAAACCTGCTCAAAGTCACTAATCATCAGAGAGATGCAAATCAAAACAACAATGAGGTACCATCTCACACCTGTCAGAATGGCTATTATCAATAAGTCAACAAATGACAAGTGTTGGTGAGGATGTGGAGAAAAAGGAATCCTCGTGCACTGCTGGTGGGAATGCTGACTGGTGCAGCCACTGTGGAGAATAGTATGGAGTTTCCTCAAAAAACTAACAATGGAACTCCCATTTGATCCAGTGATCCCACTTCTAGGAATATATCCCAAGAAACTAGAAACACCAATCAGAAAGGATATATGCACCCCTATGTTCATAGCAGCACAATTCACCATAGCTAAGATTTGGAAACAGCCTAAGTGCCCATCAGCAGATGAGTGGATTAAAAAGCTGTGGTACATCTACACAATGGAATACTACGCTGCGGTAAAAAAGGAGTTCCTACCATTTGCAACAACATGGATGGAGATGGAGAACATTATGCTAAGTGAAATAAGCCAGGCAGAGAAAGATAAATATCACATGATCTCACTCATTTGTGGAATATAATGAACAACATAAACTGATGAACAAAAATAGATCTAGAGACAGAGAAACATCAATCAGAACCTCAAACCTCAAGGAAGGTAGGTGACAGTAGGGGTAAGGGGGAGAGATCAACCAAAGGACTTACATGCATGCATATAAGCCTAATCAAGGGACACATACAACAAGGGTGTGGGGGCATGAATGGGAGGTGAGGGGTAATTGGGGAATAAGGACACATATGTAATACCTTAATCAATAAAGACATTAAAAAAAAAAGAACCATCAGCAGGAAAGCAGAACAACAAACCTGTACCTGCCATGGTCTGAGGGGTCATACTCCCAGGCTGTAGGTATCTCAGCATGAGAACTTAATAGAATAGTTAATCTACACCCGTGAAGCTCATAAATCCTTGGAAGAGGCAAATACAAAATTAATGTACAGGAATGACTCCACAGAGACAGTTCTACAACCAGGACACTGGGACTTGTGAGATAAACAACCCTGATTGAAGAATTGCTCACAGTAAAAAAATTATAAGCCCTACACAGAAATGAGCCACATGAAGCAGAGTGGGAAGATGCAACTTATGGGATAATTTGAACCTTAAGAACTGAAGATAATGGAGTAGTCAAAAACAGAACTTTGTGAATAAATATGAAAGTAAGTTTCAAATGATTTAAGAATAAAGAAAAAATAGAAACTCTGTGTCAAGAACGGATTAGTTATAAATGTGTGTTTTTTAAATTCTAGAAATAAAAATAATCAAGGAAAAATTTTTAAAAACATAAATATTTCAGTTCAAAAGTCATTAAGTGGAGTTCAGCAAGATGGGTATCTGTGCGAGATCAGTGAGTTAGGTCACAGTTACAATGAGAAATTGGCTTCATACAGGTAAAACTAATGCAAAGAATAAATATATTGAGGATAATGGGGGTCAGTTTCCTCACTGTTGGAGAAAGGAGTGGCAAATGTGAAAAAAAAATAAGATGGCTTGGAATTGGAGGTATTGGTGGAGCACATGGGTGTGAACATAAGCAGTTAGTTAGCAATAAAATATACCAACACAGAAATATAAATATATTTATATATTTTTATGTATTGTGTACACATGCACAGGAGAAAGAGAGAATTTGTGAGTGAGACCTGAGAATTATAGCAATGGTTACACTTAACACTCAGATCTTAGTTTCTAAATAACCACTCTCCACTAAAAGAGGAACCATGGCTCCTTAAAGAAATGGTTGCTTCCAGGGGCAAGGAAAGTATAAGGTGAGCCTGGAACATCTTTGGGAAAGAAAGTAAGAAAATGCACAAAGAATCATGGAAAAATATCAAAGATAAAGGCACCAGTGTAAAGGACTCCTAGCCAATTTTTTACAATTTGAGCATCAAAATAAATAATTTTTGCAACAGATTATAATCCATTGAATAGGATGTAAGGACAACTCGGCTGTCTAGGAGCATGCCCCTTCCTCATTCACTGATCCATGTGCGTCCCTCCCAAGCCATGAGCTCCATGGAAGAGGACAACCTTCCCTGATAGAGGAGAGGACTGGTCTTCAGTCAAGGGTAGTCAAGTAGCTGGGCTCCCCTACTAGAACCTCCAAACAAGCTCAAAAGGTCCATTTGTAGGAGAATGTAGGGTAGTCAAGCTTCCAAGACTCTAGACACATCCAAATGAGGTGCTGCATGTGGCAGTCTTTCTTTCCTAAAAAAAAAAAAAATTTTAATTTAAAAAAAATTTTAAATTGAATAAAGTAGGAATTCATGAGTCCACACTGATATCAATAATAAGTGAATATTTAAATGTGGAGAAAGCTTTTCCTTATAGTAGACCACCAATGAATAAATGGATATAGATTAAAAAGTCATAAAATCATAATTTGACAACCATCAGAATAATAATTAATGCTAATGTTACTTGGTGAAAGTTTAAAGAGGGATGGGGTGTTTGTATAGCTTCAAAGTGCTTCACAAAATCTTTATTAATTACAAAGGGACGAGGAATTCCTTTACAGTGGAGAATCTTGACAGATACCACTTTAATCATGGTTAGGATCAACAGTAATAGAAAAAATCAAAACCATGCACCAACTGATACAACACAATGAGAAGAATATGTTATCATTCTGCAATATTTCTACCAAAATTCATAACCTGAATCTAACCATGAGGAAACATCAGAGGTATAAAAACTGAAGGACATTACAAAATAACTGGACTGTAGCTTTCAAACTTTCAACATGAAAGTCCAGAAAGAATAAGGACCTATTCCAGAGCAAAGGAGGTCAGAGACCAGATAACTATGTGCATGGTAGGATTCTATGCTGGACCATTTTACTACAAAGGGCATTAATGAGGCCACTGGCTAAACTTGACAGGAGTCTTATCAGATGGTAGTAATGTATCACTGTTAATTTCCTGATTTTTGATGTTTGTTTGTGGTTGTGTATGAGAATTTTCTTGTTTGTAAGAGTTACACACTCCAGCAATTGGCAATATTGCATAGGGCATTAGGTCAGCCACTTACTCTTAAATATTTCAGGAAGAAAATGTCTTTATTGTATTCTTATAATTTTTCACATTAAACATTTTATGTTAAAATTAAAATGTCAAAAAATAGAGTAGACATAGCTAACAGTGAGTTAATTGTTTAAAATCTAGAAAAGATATTATTTTAAAACAAGGGGACTAAACATTGGTCAAAAACAAAGAAAATAAATGGGGGCCTTGGCACGATGGTTCAATTGTTGGAGTGTCATTCCCTACACCAAAAGGTTGAAGGTCCAATTCCTGGTCAGGGCACCTATCCAGATTGTGGGTTCATTCCCAGTAAAGGCACATGCGGGAGGCAACTGATCAATACTTATCTCTCTTTCTCTCTCTCTTTCCCTTTTTCTCTCTCTCATCCCTCCCTCTCTTCCTTCTCTCTAAAATCAATTTTAAAGATCTTTTGTATTTTTTTGGTCTCTATGTCATTTATTTCCAGTCTGATCGTTAGTATTTCCTTCCACTTATTCTGGGCTTTTCTTGTTGTTCTCTTTCTAATCCTTTAAGTTGTGGTGTTAGATAACTTATTACCAGTTTTTCTTGTGTTTTTGTTTTGGTTTTTTTTTAGGTAGGCCTGTAGTGCTATGAACTTCCCTACAGGGCTGTTTTCACTGTGTCCCAAAGATTTTGGATTGTTGTATGTTCATTTTCACTTGTTTCCAGGATGTTTTTTATTTTTTTTTCTTTGATCTCTTTAGTAACCCATTCATTGTTTAATAACATGCTATGTAGCCTCCATGAATAAACAAGATAGATGAACCTTTAGCCAGGATCAGCAGGAAACAAAAAGAGAGGACCCAAATAAACAAAATCAGAAACAAAAGAGGTAAAGTAACAACCGACCCCACAGGAATATAAAGAATTGTAATAAAATACTATGAACAACTTTACTCCAACAAACGGGACAACCTGTATGTAATGGACATATTCCTAGAAAAATACAACCTTCCAAAACTCAATCACTACTGATAACTACTGATGAAATTGAAGCAGTAATAAAAATAAATAAACAAACAAACACCTCCAAGCAAACAAAGCCCTGGTCCAGACAGATTCAGAGGGGAGTTTTATCAAATATTCAAAGAATAACTAACATCTCTACTCCTCAAACTATTTCAAAAACTTCAAGAGGAAGGAACACTTCCAAACTCTTTCTATGAGGCCAGTATCACCCTAATTCCAAAACCAGATAAAGACGTGACAAAGAAAGAGAACTACAGGCCAATATCCCTGATGAACACAGACAATAAAATCTTCAACAAAATTTTAGCAAACCAGATCCAGCATTGCATTAAAAAATCATACATCATGACCAAGTGGGGTTTATTCCAGGGATGCAAGGCTGGTACAATATTCATAAATCAATAAATGTGATACAGCACATAAACAGATTGCAAGACAAAAATCACATGATCATATCAATCAATGCAGAAAAAGCATTTGACAAAATCCAACACCCTTTTTTGATAAAAAATTCCCAGCAAAGTGGGAATAGAGAGACATACCTCAACATGATAAAAGCCATATATGACATACCAAGAGCCAACATCATACTGAATGGGCAAAAACTAAAACCATTTCCTCTAAGAACAGGAACAAGACAGGGATGCCCTCTTTTACCACTCTTGTTCAACATAGTTCCAGAAGTCCTGGCCATAGTGATCAAACAAGAAGAAGAACTAGAAAGCATCCAAATTGGAAAACAGAAAGTAAAACTCTCATTATTCGCAGATGACATGATACTGTACACACCAAACACTAAAGACTTCATAACAAACTACTAGATTTAATAAATAAATTCATAAACATAGCAGGATACAAAATTAACACCCAAAAATCCATAGCACTCATATACATCATAGTGAACTCTTAGAAAGAGAAACTTAAAAAAGAATCCCATTTAAAATTGCAACAAAAAATTTAGGATACTTAGAAATAAACATAAACAAGGAGGTAAAAGACTTGACTTGAAAAACTATAGGACATTGAAAAAAGAGATAGAGGAAGATATAAAGAAGTGGAAGAATATATCATGGTCATGGATTGGTAGAATCAACATCATTAAAATGTTCATACTACCCAAAGCAATCTATAGATTCGATGCAATTCCTATTAAAATACCAACAGCTTATTTCACAGACCTAGAACAAACTCTTCAAAAATTTATATGGAACCAAAAAAGACCCTGAATAGCTGCATCAATCTTGAGAAAGAACAAAGTTGGAGGAATCACAATATCAGATATCAAGTTATAATACAAAGTCATTGTACTCAAAACAGCCTGGTACTGGCACAAGAACTGACAAATAGATCAATGGAACAGAACAGAGAACCCAGAAATCAACCCAAGCCATTATGCTCAATTAATATTTGACAATGGAGGCAAGAGCATACATACATCAGAGCAGAGACGGTCTCTTCAATAAGTGGTGCTGAGAAAATTGGACGTGTACATGCAAAAAAATGAAACTAGACCACCAACTTACACCATACACAAGTATAAACTCAAAATGGGTAAAATACTTAAATGTAAGAAGTAGAACCATAAAAGTCCTAGAAGAAACCATAGGCAGCAAAATCTCAGACATCTCTCGTAGCAATATGTTTGCAGATACATGTTCTAGGACCTAGGACAATGGAAACTAAAGAGAAAATAAAAATATGGAACTACCACAAAATAAAAAGCTTCTGCACTGCAAAAGAAACCATCATCAAATAAGAGAGCCCACTACATGTGAGAACATATTTGCCAATGATACATCTGATAAGGGGTCAATCACCAAAATATATAGGGAACTCAGACAACTTAACAAAAGGAAGACAAACAATCCAATTAAAAATGGGCAAAGGACCTAAACAGACACTTCTCCAAAATGGACATACAGAAGGCCAAGAGACATATGAAAAAATGTTCAAAGTCACAAATCATCCGAGAGATGCAAATCAAAATGACAGTGAGATATCACCTCACACCTGTCAGATAACTATCATCAACAAATCAGCCAACAACAAGTGTCAGTGTGGAAAGAAAAGGGAACCCTAGTACACTGCTGGTGGGAATGCAGACTGGTGTAGCCACTGTGGAAAACAGTATGGAGTTTACTCAAAAAATTAAAAGTGGAACTCCCATTTGACCCAGTCATCCCCTTCTAGGAATATATATCCTAAGAAACTGGAAACACTCATAAGAAAGAATATATGCACCCCTATGTTCATAGCAGCACAATTTACAATAGCTAAGACTTAGAAATAGTCTAAGTGCCCATCAGCAGATGACTGGATAAAAAAACAAAACCTCGATGGTACATTTACACAATGGAATACTATGCGGCAATAAAAAAGAAAGAACTCTTACCATTTACAACAGCATGGATGGACCTGGAGAGTATTATGCTGAGCAAAATAATCCAGTCAGAAAAAGATAAATAACACATGATCCCACACATATGTGGAATCTAATGAACCAAGTAAACTGATTATCAAAAATAGACCCCAGAGTCATAGAAGCATGAACAGACTTGAACCTCAGAGGGAAGGCAGTGGAGGGTGGGGATGAAGAGAACAACCAGTGAACTTTGTATGCATATATGTATAACCCATGGACACAAACAATGGGGTGGTGAGGGCCTGGGTGGGAGGAGTTCAGAAGGGGACTGGAAGAGATTACTGGGGGTAAAAGGAGGACTTTTGTAATACTTTCAACAATAAAGATTTTATTTATTTAATTAATTAATTAATTAATTAAAATTAATTTAAAAAAATTTTTTTGAAAAGTGGAGGATTTTAGAGTTAAGGATTTGCAAGGACCTTCCATTGGTTCAGTGTTTCATCTTAAGAAAGCACATAAAAATGTTAAGGTCGATAAAGTAGCAAATGAACAAGAAACCCAAATTAGTAGAAGAAAAAGTGAGAAATAACAAAAACATAATCTCCTAAAAAGCAGGTTAAAAAAGTAATGCCATGGAAACTGAATAAGTATGATTTAAAAAATAAAAGTTAACAACACCAAAATAAACAACCTTGGGTATAAACATATATATATATATATATATATATATATATATATATATATATAATGATCATTTCCTTAGAATCTTTAGAAATGGAATCCTGTGATAAAATTTATGTACACAATTTTAATATAGACACAATAACTTTTTATTTATAGATAGATACACTAAGATTTTTGCTTCACAAACTGTATTTTTAATAAAAAAATGTAACTGCATATCTCTTAAACTTCACTTTAGCATGCTCCATGCTATTGCTAATGCTCCAGCCACACTGTTCTACCTACTCCCAAAATACACCAACCTCTCTCACTTAGGACCTTTCCATATGCTCTTTTCTCTCTATTGGCCTCCCACTTGCTCCCATACCCCATTACAAGCTGGTGCCTATGGTCTTCCCACAGGCAGCACCTCCCTGAAGGAGTCCTCTCTTTCATTCTTCCTTAAGTAGCCATTCCTGGAAGATCACCTCCCTAGTAACCCATAACCACAATTTGCAGAAAATTCTCAACAAGTTTCCTTTCTAAAACTGAGGAGTGTAGTGTCACCTTCTTATGTTAATTTTTATAGCACAGTCTTTATCCTTTGACACACTACATTAGATTTTATTCTTTCATAAATCAAGCTTCTAGGGTGCTAATAAGCCATATAATAAAAAGGTAAGTGGCCTCTGTATTAATCTTCAGTACTGCTGCCTGTAATGTGATTTTTAAAGCTATATTCTCAAATCACATAAACCCTGTGGGGCTCATTGTCAATGTCTTTCATACATAAAAAAGCCTCATTGTGGCTGTCATATAGCTTATGCCAAATCTGTTTTCTTCCCTACTTAAAGAAAAAGAAGAAAAGAAAACCTTGCTATAAAGAAACTCTTGTGAACTTCGTGCTTTTGAAAGGAGCCACACGAAGTGTTCATGGCCTTGGCTTAACCGCAGGAGAAGCACTTTCCTATAGCACTGACATGCCTCACACACACATCAGAAAATCCAGTCCTCCTGATAAGAAGCATCCAATACTGGTAAAAATCTTTGTCATTAGATTTTTTGCCATTTCCAGCAGGAAATTACCTGGATTACCACAAAACAACTGGCTTTAAGGGTCTAGTGATGACCGCCAGGCATGAACTGGTGAATTATTAACATTACTAGACCTGTCTGTAGCATTTAAGATTTTCAGAATGTTTTACAATCCCTTTTCTTAGTCATAACTCACAGAGGCAGCTCCTATTATATTTGCTTTGCAATTTGGATGCTGATCCATAGAAAGGTTAAATACCATTTCCAGGGTCACCAAGAGTTTTCCTGACAGGGCCTACTTAAGCATTCATTGCCTCTGACATAGGGCTCTGGGGAGAAGGAGAGAGGCGAGGTGAGGAAAAACCCTAAGCTTCGATGAGAATGCAGTGCCATAAGCACTTCACCATGGATAACCTTCTCATAAACTACTAAAGACAACTACACCATGAATATTTGATTATGTCCAATTCTTGCTAATATTAAATAACAGCATCCTTAGAATTCCTGGGGAATAACAAAGCTATAAATTGATATAGAATGTGAAGAGGATAAAAAAAATACACTGGATTTTTAATACCAAGACAGAATATTTATTTTCTATTTATGCCATGTTGATGTTAACACATGCAGCTTATATTTACAAACACTAATGTATTTCCGTCATATGTGCTGTAAGGATTAGGTATTGTTGGATTTCGCTGTCTAGGATCTGACTGTCAAGGAAACACTATCATATTTCAGAGAACACTGTGTTCAGAAAAAATAAGTGGCTCATCCAACATCACACAGTATTCAGTGCACCTTGCCCCCAGCTCAGCTCTCTGTCACCAGGCCATGCTATCTCTCCCCAACTTTCCTCTGGTGGGCAATAGTGGTTCCTTTAAATATGGGAAAACATCCATGAAGACATTTTACTTTGGAGGAGCACATAGCAGAGAAAATCAATTGGCAAGAAAGAGTTACTAATCAACTGCAAAGGATTTGGGTGAAATGCTGAAAACACCTCAAAATGATCTAAAAACCTTTAAGTAGAGGAATTTTTTTGTTGTTTTTCAGAGAGAAGAAGAGAGAGGGAGAAACAGAGATAGAAACATCATTGATGAAAGAGAATCATTGATTGGCTTCCTCCTGCACAACTCCTACTGGGAATCAAGCCTACAATCCAGGCATGTACCCTTGACCAGAATCGAACCCAGGAACCTTCAGTCCACAGGCCAATGCTCTATCCACTGAGCCAAACTGGTGAGGATGAGGAACTCATTATTGCTCAGTCATCACAAATCTGTTTTCCTCTTATCCTTGGCCAGGGGAGGTTGGAAACCCAGATTAGCTGTGGAGGCAGCTGTGACTCTGATCCTGGACTCAATCCTCATGGTCATGTATTTCATCAGATTGGCTTCTGCCCAAGGGAGAGGGCAATAGGGTTTATTTATTACCGAGAGCAGAGTAACAGTGTACAAGTCAACTCTCCAGTTTTGTTCTGTTTATTCCAGATATTAGTTTATTTCCATTGCACTGTGGTTCATGAATATACTTGGTCATAAAAACTTGGCAGTTCTTGGGGGTTAATGTTGTTTAATCTGGAGTAGAATAGATGCCAATGCACTGTCCTCTAAGTAGAGCTCAGTGTGGTTCTTTTACTCCTGACTTCAGCAGCAAACCACAAACTTTTCACTGTGAGATTTGGGGATTAGGTCTGTTTTCCCTTAGCTCCCTGATTTTCCTAGAATTTAAGCAAGTTCATTGTTTCTCTGCCAAGCTCTTTAATTGGTCCTTGCAGAACAGACGTAGCACCCAAGACAACTTAATTAGGCAGACCACAAAGTCTCCAGAATGAGGAAATACTGAAAGCAGATAATATATTCAGCTGAGCATTCTTCCTGGCAGTGTGAGGGAGAGCCTGCTTTGAACCTTAAAAGTTTAGTGGCAACAACAAATCAACATTGGTCTGGTCCTCTTAAGCAAAACAAGGTAGGCAATGTGAACATAAGTTTGAGTTATTTGCAGCATCTCTCTGCATTTAAAAAAAAAAATGGTTACATTCCCACACAGGCCACTGTCATGGAGTCATTGGGCTCTGCATTTCTGTGTATGATCTGAAGTTCTTTACATCTCTGACTGCCTCCCAATACTTGAGGGTCAAGTACCCCTCTGAGAGCTTGGAGACAGAAGCCAAAAAGATGTGGAGCTGGTGAGGGTGACTGCCGAGCAGAGATGGTGGGCTATGGATGTGATCTGTGTATCTGGGAGGCATGTGGTGCTGTAAGGAGGCAGCTGCTAAACCAAATGAATCAGGCCACAGTTTTTAAGATAGGAGAGTGTGGATTGAAAAAGGGTAGAAATTTTGAAGGTATTCAGCTGTTTAGGTCTATGATTGATGCTTAAAAATTAAGATTATATGCACTAATTGATTGAGGGTTTTCCCCAAGTGCAACCCTATGGAGGGTTCAAGCGATAATCCATTTTACTGGGAGGAGGGAGGGGTCATTTTGCAAGCTCAACTTTAATTCTTTCTGTCCGTTGTTCTCCTGGTATGCCAAAAAGCATTTTATTACTAACTAGAGGCCCTGTGCACAAAATTCGTGCATGGGGTGGTATCCCTCAGACCAGCCTGCACCCTCTCAAATCTGGGACCCCTCGAGGGATGTCCGACTGCCCTCTCACAATCCAGGACTGCTGGTTCCCAACCACACACCTGCCTCCCTGATTTCCCCTAACCACTTCTGCCTGCCAGCCTGATCACCCCCTAACCACTCCCCTGCCAGCCTGATTGATGCCTAACTGCTCCCCTGTCAGCCTGGTCACCCCTAACTTCCCTCCCTTGCAGGCCTAGTCACCCCCAACTGCCCTCCCCTGCAGGCCTGATCCCCCCCAACTGCCCTCCCCTGCAGGCCTGGTTCCTCCCTAACTGTCTTCCCCTGCAGGCCTGATCCCCCCCAACTGCCCTCCCCTGCAGGCCTGGTTCCTCCCTAACTGTCTTCCCCTGCAGGCCTGGTCACCCCCAACTCCCCTCCCCTGCAGGCCTGGGTCCCCCCCTAACTGCCCTCCCCTGCTGGCCATCTTGTGGTGGCCATCTTGTGTCCACATGGGGGCAGCCATCTTTGACCACATGGGGGTGGCCATCTTGTGTGTTAGAGTGATGGTCAATTTGCATATTACCACTTTATTATATAGGATGGTGCTCTATATTTTAGGATGGGTTAGCAGGTCCAGGTTTAAAAGAAGGTATTGAACTGTCATTTTCCTGTGGAGGGAGAGCAGTTTTTACTCCATGTATTGATCACTTAGATGCATGGTTTAATCTGTATGGCTGGGTAAATTCTGAATTTTCTATTTATCTATAGTGTAACCCATTATGTTAGTGGAAAATGAGCCAACATTATTTAGTTCTGGCTATGTGAGCAGCACTGAACTCTAATTGTGATCTAAGTCCCAGAATGGAAGCTGCCAAGTTCAACTGATTTTGATAAATCAACTGTTTCTGATGGCCATCTACACTGAACTGCAGCTGCTGCACTTTTTCCCCTAACAACATGATTATGAAGCACGTGTACTCAACTATTACTCATACTGTTTTACTGAACTAATGAATTGCTCTGGGAAGCCTGTTATGAAGATTTTTGATCAATTATTGCATACAAGTTGGTTAAAATTACAATCATAATTAGGCTAACAAATCTGTTGTGAAGCTTTATCTCCTGATGAATGAATTCCTTGGAAATGAGGGTTTGGTGGGCACATAAGGGTACTTTGCACTTTTCAGTTTATTGATTTTCTTGCTTTATGATATAATGGATTAACAAACACTGGCTCATGATTGCTCTTTGTCCAGAGTTTAATGGAGAAAAACATACCTTTCAGTCTCTTTAAAAAAACTTCTTCTAGATGTGTGAGAGGAATAAGCATAAGGGCTCCCACAACACTTCTGAGGACATTCTCCTAGATCAAATGAGAATTGTCAGCTGTCACTGCTATGTCATTACAGCCCCTCCTCAACTGCACTTATGTTGCCAACAAGAAGCCTCACCAGATCAAAATAGTTGGAATCAGGCCCAAGACAGCTGTGATCTAGATAAAAGAAACCAAATGATTTTCAGTCTCCTGGATACTGAGAAACAGGAGATGTCATCCATGGCCAGTTGGTGATCTTGTTCTGCACTCCAGTACTGCTCATCTGAGTGTAACACTCTGTATGGTCCTTGGACCATCACTGCTTATTACAGTTTAAAGAGAAAAGGATTCCGTTTCCTTTTAAAGCCTTTTACTGCAAAGTTATAGACTCAGACATCAAGTATCATTGAGAAAACTTCACCAGTCCAATCAACTACACTGCCCTTTTATTAGAATAATTCTATTTTTCAAAAACTGAAGCAAAATTGGCATGCATATGTATTTTAGACTAGAGACTACCAAGTGGCAAGTGGAGTTTACTCTGAAATTATTAAAAATTGACATTTACATTTTACATAGAAAAGGAAAATAACTACATGAAGATAAAGTCATCAGTCAAACATCTCACAAGATGTTTTGGGCATTGATAAGAAATTAGTCCTTTTATATCTACCTAAGTTTAAAGACACTGTCACTTTACACTCCATGAGATATAACTTAATAAATTGAAATTTTTACAGGTCAGATATGGATATCAGCAGGGTCAAAGTCATTTGAACTTTATGCCCAAACAAACAGAAAAGAATCTCTGGACTCAGGGGAGGTACATTTCTCAGGAAGAATCAGTCTACCCTCTACCCTGTCCCATGAAAGAAGCAAAAAAGCATCCCTTGAATGGGCCTCCATTTCTCTGGTTCTTATCCCAGGAACTCACCTCTGGAACGCTCCCCAGGAAATTTTGAGCCTCCTTGTTCATAGAGCTTTTTATAAAGATACCTTGTATAAGATGATTTGAAAAAGTGTGGTTTCCTTTGAAGACCTTCAAAGGAAAGGGTTGCTATTACTACAGTTGCTATTACTACAGTGGGTTGTGGCCTATATTCATAGTTGAGGGAATGCCAACTCTTAATTAGGAGTGAGAGAAAATAAGGATGTCATCATTTTCAAATCCCAACTCATGGGTCCTCACTTTTCTCCGTGGACCTCAGGTTGAGATCCTGAATTAGAATAAGAAAGGTTCAGTAAAAAAAAGTCTTCCCTGCTGCTTTCTAGTCTTCCGTTTTCCCAGACATCTCCTGTGTCTCTTAAGCCCTTTTCCTGCAGTTTCTTGCTATTTCTTCTGTATCTGTCTTCCCTTCATTCTTTCCTTACTTCCTCCTCCCATTCTCTTCCATCACTGCATTTTATTTTCTCACTTTTCATGATCTACCTCTCAATACACTGAGCATGTGAGCAGCCCTGCTGGGGCAGGCCCTTGACTTGGTCTTCCTTGCAAGCAGTGAAGGTTTGGGCAAAGACGGAAATGTACCTCAAAGTGCAGTCAAGGTGTGAGATAGGTGCAGCTTGCACCAGGCCAGATCTCTTTGTCATAAATAAAAGAAAGAAAGCAGCTTCAACAGCTCAGAATGAAAAGGGGCTATTGTTTGCAACCTTTAGTCCATATCCAGTCAGTAGTTATCCAATCTTGAAAGTAAAATATTTGCAGACATTATTTTTATTACTTAAATATCAAGCTCTTCCTATAGAAATGAAGGTTGCATTAGCTAATCCCATAGCACAGTGGTCGGCAAACTCATTAGTCAACAGAGCCAAATATCAACAGTACAAAGATTGAAATTTCTTTTGAGAGCCAAATTTTTTAAACTTAAACTTCTTCTAACGCCACTTCTTCAAAATAGACTCACCCAGGCCATGGTATTTTGTGGAAGAGCCACACTCAAGGGGCCAAAGAGCCACATGTGGCTCGCGAGCCGCAGTTTGCCGACCACAGCCATAGCATAATAGAAATTAGCATTAGCAAAATCCTAAAAATAGTTCTGGATAGTCAAGAAGATTGTAGGGAAGCTTAAGCATTTAAAGTTATTATCCAAATACCTCCAATACACAACCGTACACTGACAATCAAAAGTATAATAATACTTCACACACACACACACACACACACACACACACACACACACACACACACACCCTTCTCCTCAAATAATATTCTAGAAGCATCTTATTTGATTATCCTCTTAGAGGCCACTGGATTCTCTGGTTGACCTCTGGGCCACTGTTGAGTAATCCAGAAGTCTGTTAAATCCCCCAGTAAGTTGCTAAAGAAAAACGCAGAATCAATATGGAAACAATAGTAAACAAGAGACTCATGAGTGAAATTTTATTTCCAAATTGTGCTGGATAGATTAGACTTACCAATGAGGAAAGGAAATTCATTAAATTTTAATTATTTCATTTCAATAAAGCACAAGTAACAACATTTAATGTAATTTTGTATAAAATTATCTGAACTAATTTTGCAATAAAAATTCAGCCACCTGGGTAGAAAACTGTCTAGAAAAAAAAAATGATAATTTATAAGAATGCCAATTGAGAAAAATCATTTAATAGTATGCTATCTAGCAAAGAAAATGAGATCTGTTCAACAAATCACATTATTTCTCTGACATGAAGTTTTTTGTGTTATTTTGTTCTTAATCCATCATGAAAAAGACCCAGCCAGGAGGCATGAAGAAGCATAAGTGTGAAAGTCACACCTGAATTCACACTTTTTTTTTTCAGATGACTCATCCCTTTTCAGACTACATAGGTCTCTCATCTTAATGTTTCAAGTACAAATAAACATGATGTCTCTGATTCAAATCTTGGCTCTCCTAATTGTGTGACCTTAAGCATTTACTTTCTTCTAAGTCCCAGTTTCTTCAAATATAAGAGAGGAATAATTCATAAAACAGTCATGAAAATCAAGATAGACAATCCATGTTAAATTGTTAACACTGAGCCTGGCATGGACTAAGTTCTCAATAAATAATAGTCTTTAGTTGATCCATCCAACTGACCAGATAATATTTCAAACTATGAGAAGGAAGCATAATTGTATTTTGTGTAATGTGGAATGCCTTTTCTCTGATTAGGAATCTGTTTTGTTCTCTTTATATTTGGTAAAATATATACTAATGGTATAGTAGAAGAATAATTTTCACTTCAAGTAAAGCAGCTCACAGAGTGCCAAGGACTATGTCATCTGCCTTGATACAACATAAAGAACCCCCCGCCCCCAACCTGGAGAGAGAGGATGGCTTCAGCTTTGTTTCTATGGGAAGAATAAGGTAACATTCAGTCATTTCTTTATTTTAAAATACAATGTATGTTGGCTTAGCCAGCAGATTTCCAAATAAATAATTTCTTAACTAATAGTGATCTTTAAAACTAGGGAAATAATTAAAAATCCATCTCCTTTATTTAGCACATTCAAATATAATATCTATAAAAGCTTTGTGTTGTGATATTAATCTTTTACTACTTACTCTCTCTCCTTGGTCTTTTCAATTATTCATTTCCGATTAATCGTAAAATTGAAATAAAAAGAGAATGAATTTTTTAAAGTCACTTTTCATTTGGAGCTTTGTTAATTTCTTCTAAGTGCACTTGAGTGCAGTTTAATTTGTATCTGGGGGCAGCACACTGCTACAGCACTATTTGCTATTCCTCCAGATAGAGACAATTAGCTGGGCTAGCCAAATCCTCCACCTGGCCACTATCAGCATATGCATCGCACCAGAACAAAACAGGCAGCTGAGTGTTCCTCGGGGCCTGTTTCCTGTGCTATTCAAAACCCCACTTTCTCAAGTGGGCCTGTGGTAATGGAGGCGAATTCATGGAACTCAGATCATCTCTGATCCTATTCCCGGCAGACAATGAACAAAATTGTATCAATATGCTGATATTTCAGTACCAAACACAGTTCTATTTAAAAGCTATTGCACTGACAAGGAATCTTTAAAAGTGCACTTACTAAATTGGCATTGGTTAATACTTCTGGGGTGTGTGTGTGTGTGTACATTTTAATAGCACCAAACAATATTCTGTAACATCAGCTAAGTGTCTTACAATTTGCCTCAATTCTGACACTATCTACCTGGAGATAGCACCAGATCCCACAGGTTAAGGACTCAGTTCTACAAGACTGGACCCCTCCCCAACTTCAGATACAAATTGCAAGTTCTGGTTGTCACCTGTGCTTCTGACCCACCAACTACAGACCAGGGGTTCCCATGACCCCCACATTGGATTTTATTAATTTGCTAGAGCTACTCACAGAACTCAGAGACATATTTTACTTCAGATTTCTGGTTTATTATAAAAGGGTATAACTCAGGAACAGACAAATGGAGGAGATGCATACAGCAAGATATGTGTGAAGGGGCTCGAAGTTCCCATGCTCTCTGGATGCACCACTCTTCCCAAAACTGCACATGTTCACTCACCCAGAAGCCCTCCAAATCTTGTCCTTTGGGATTTTTGTTTTGTTTTGTTTTACTAGTATATGGCTTTAGTACATCCTATATAATAAAGAGCTAATATTCAAATGGTCATAACACCATCACGCCGTGATGGATCAGACACTCAACACTGGGGAGAGAGGAATGGGGACCAGCCAGGCACAAATGAGCTCACAAGAGAGGAAGGGGGACCAGCCAGGCTGCAGTCCAGGAGAGGGACAAGCCGCCTGCCTTGCAGTCCCGGGCGCCAGCGCCTGCAGCCCAGGCGAAGCCAGCCCAGGTCTTCGGTGCCTGTAGCCAGCCAGAGGGAGGGAAGCCCGGGTCCCGGGTGCCTGGGACCAGCCAGAAGAGGGAATCCTGGATCTCAGGTGTGGGGTGAGGCAGAGGCAGTTAGGGGCGATCAGGCCAGTAGGGGAGCAGTTAAGGGCGATCAGGCAGGCAGGCAGAGGGGTTAGGGGCAATCAGGCAGGCATGCAGACTAATGGTTAGGAGCCAGCGGTCCTGGATTGCGAGAGGCAGTAGAACATCCCCTGAGGGGTCCCAGATTGGAGAGAGTGCAGGCTGGGCTGAGGGACTCTCCACCCTCCCCCCCCCCAATGCATGAATTTCGTGCACTAGGCCTCTAGTAGGGATTATAAGATCCTTAGCCACTGGCAATTGATTCAAGCCTTCTCTCCTCTCTCTTCCCAGAGGTCAAGCTAAATATTTGAATGTGCTAAATAAAGGAGATGGATTTTTAATTATTTCCCTAGTTTTAAAGATCACAATTACTTAAGAAATTCAAACTTTCTAATCTCACAGTTGGTTCCCCTGGAAATCAGCTCCCATTCTTAGATGCTTTCCAAAAATCACCTCACTAACTCATTCAGGTGTGGTTGAAAATGTTTTTTTATGAATATCAAGGAAACTTTATGGCTGTTATCACTCAACAAATTCCAAGGGTTTTAGGAGTTCTGTGCTAGGAATGGGGACAAAAACCAAATATATCTTTCTTTGTTTTGATAAATCACAATATCACAATACTGGAATTCAATGTTTTGTTAATGTTATATAAGAAAAGTCTAGAAAGAAACAGGAATGATCTTGGTGTAGCTCAAACAATATTGTGGATGTCCAGACTTTGGAAAATATATAGATTTTTGGACTATGGTGAGATTGTCCTTATAGGATCACTGGCTAACTCCATACCCCTTTGAATTAGATTTTGATAAATTTGAGGTGAAACTTGATATATTCCTATGTTGAAGATGGCTTTTCTCTTACATGATAGTATCACTAGTTTCTAGGCTTTCTTCCCACAACTGAGCAATTTATAAAAAGTTATTATCTTCAATTTATTATCTTCAATTTATAAAAAGTTTCACTCCCTAGGTGTCATCTGACAGTAACTCATTTTGACACAGAACATTTTGATTTTAAAATTAAATCATACTTCATCAGGGAATCTGGTACCCAAGAGAACAGACATTTTTAACTAAGGCTCTATCATGTCACATTCAAATGAATTAATTAAGCATCTTGTATAAGATCAATAGTGTAAGGAAATGTGTAAGAATTTTAGATGAATAGGATAGAACAATATTTTTATTTGTATTAAATGCGTATAATTAACCTATCATTGTTATTTGTGAATATTTACATCTTTCTCCTTAGATTTCAACAAGAGATGTAGGATTCAGAAGACCTCATCTTGGAGGTGTTGGAACTTTCAACTTAGAGAATGATTTTCTTCATCCTTTGTCATGCTTTTTCTGGTCTTAGGAGCTGCTCAATAGCAAACCCACAGGTGATTCAGGGAAAAGACCAATAAGTAATCACATCAAAGAACTGAAGGGAAGCCCCAAAGATCTTTAAATCAAGTAACCAAAAATTTTAAGTTTTTTCTCCTAAAGCAAATTAATTTTTTTCTAATTAGAAGGGAAAGTCATCTGCTAAATAGCTTCTTTCTTTACTGTGTACAATTTAAATGGCTGTCCACAGTTGTAATCTAGGTGCCTAGCTCAGAGCCTAGCACATGGAAGATGCCACATAAATATCTTTAGAAATAATAAGAGGTTAGTTTAGTGAATACATAAATAAATGGATGAAGATCATATTTTTTAATTTAATTTTTACTTTTCAATTATAGTTGACCCACAATATTATATTAATTTCAGGTATACAACTTAGTGATTAGACATTATATAACTTACTAAGTGATCATCCCAATAAATCTAGTACCCATCTGACACAATACATAGTCAATACAATGTTATTTATTATACTAAGGTATTCCCTATATTGTACTTTACATCCCCATGACTATTCTATAACTACCTATTTGTACTTCTTAATCCCTTCACATTTTTCACCATTCCCCCAACCCCCCTCCCATCTGGCAACTGTAATAATGTTCTCTGTATCTATGAGTTTGTTTCTGTTCTGCTTGCTTATTTTGTTTTTGAGATCCCACATATAAGTTTTGAGATTCCACATATAAATTTGTCTTTCTCTGTATGACTTACTTCACTCACACAATACCCTCTAGCTCCATCCATGTTGTGCAGATGGTAAGATTTCATTCTTTTTTATGGCTGAATCATATTCAATTGTATATATGCACCCCTTCTTCTTTATCTATTAATTAGTGGCCCAGTGCACGAAATTCATGCATGGAGAGAGGGTTCCCTCAGCCCAGTCTGCACCCTCTCCAATTGGGAACCCTTTGGGGGATGTCTGACTGCAGTCAGACATCCCTCTCACAATCTGGGACTGCTGGCTCCTAACCACTCACCTGCCTGCCTGTCTGATCACCCCTAACTGCCTCTGCCTGCTTGCCTGATTGCCCCTAACCCCTCTGCCTTCCTGCTTGATCACCCCTAACTGCCATCCCCTGCTGGCCTGATCTGGCCCCCAACTGCCTTCCCCTGTTGGCCTGATCTCACCCCCAACTGCCCTCCTCTGCCGGCCAATTTGGTTCTGATTGGTCAGTTTCTATGCCAGTCAGTGTCAAAAGCTCAGCCTCCTAGGCAGCCATTGGCTCCTCACACTTCACCCAGATTTGGTTCTGGTTGGTCAGTTTCTATGCCAGTCAGTGTCTCTGGGCCTATCAAAAAGGCCTGATCAGAAAGACGGGGCTGATCAGCAGCCCCAGTGGAGACCTGGAGAGAAATGGAGGCACGGCTGCTGGCCCGGCCTGGAGAGAAAGAGAGAGGCAAGTGCTGATCAACAGCTGCCACATAGGCTATGGATCAGACCCTGCTTCTCTCTTCAGGCCTCTCTCTGGGCCTGATTCGCAGCCCCCTCAGCAGTCAGTGCTGGGTCACCAAGGCAACCCAGTGCTGACTGCAGGACTGACTTCCAGTTAGTCAAGCCTCTGGTCATGATGGACCCAGGGTTTTTATATATTAGGATTTATTGGTGGACACCTAGTTTGCTTCCATATCTTGGCTACTGTAAATAGTGCTGCAATGAAGATATGGATATATATGTCTTCTTTATTTAGTATTTTGGGTTTCTTCAGAAAAGTGGAATTTCTGGGTCCTTCTTTGTCTCTTGTTGTATAGCCTTTGTTTTAAAGTCCAATTTGTCTGGCATAAGTATTGCTAACCCAATTTTTGTTTATATGTTTCCATTTTCATGAAATATCTTTTTCCATCCCTTTACATTCAGTCTGTGTGTGTCTTTTGATCTGAAGTGAGTCTCTTATAGATAGTATAGGTAAGAATCTGTTTTGTAATCCATGCATCCCCATATGTCTTTTGACTGGAATGTTTAATCTATTTGCATTTAAAGTATTTATTGTCCTTTTATTCAGATTTTTTTTTCTTCTTTTTAAAAAAGACCCCTTACCATTTTTTATAATACTGGTTTGATGATGAATTCCTTTAACTTCTTCTTGTCTAGAAAGCTCTTTATCTGTCTTTTAATTCTACATAATAACTTTGCTTGGTATAGTTATTATTGCTTTTGTTCACGTCAATCCTTCTGGCCTTCCAAGTTTGTGTTAAGAAATAAGCTGACAGTCTTATGGGAGCTCCCTTGTAGATAACTAACTGTTTTTCTCTTGCTGCTTTTAATATTCTCTCTTTATCTGTAACCTTTTTCATTTTCCTAATGTGTGCTGGTATGGGCATCTTTGGGTTCATCTTGCTTGAAACTCTCTGCACTTCTTGGATTTGTCTCTCTCTCTTTCCCTCACCAAGTTAGGGGAGTTTCCAATCATTAATTTTTCAAATATGCTTTTTATTTTTTGCTCTCTCTCTTCTCTTTCTAGCACCCCATGATGAAAATGTTGATATACTTGATGTTGTCCCAAGAGGTCCTTATACTCTCCTCATATTCTTTGGATCCTTTTTTTTTTTTTTTTTTTTTCTGTTCTGATTGGGTATTTTCTGCTTCCTTATCTTCCAAATCTCTGATTTAATTTTCTACTTTACCTACTCCACTGTTGATTCCCTGTAATATATTCTTCATTTCAGAATGGTTCTTCTTTAATTTTTCTATCTCTATTTTTGTTTCCTATCTCTTAGTTGAAGTTCTCAATAAGTTCATCTACTCTTCCCCTAAGTTCATTGAGCATCCTTATGACCAGTGTGTTGAACTCTGCATCTGATAGTTTGTCTCCATTTTGCTTAGTTCTTTTTCTGGATTTTTGTTCTGTTCTTTCATTGGGCCATGTTTCTTTGTCTCCTCATTTTGGCAGGCTCCTGTGTTTGTTTGTATGTATTAGGTAGAGCTGCTACATCTCCTAAGCTTGGTAGAGTGGCCTAATTTAGTAGATGTCTTATAGGACCTAGTGGCACAGCGTCCCCAATCACCTGAGCTGGGCACTCCAGGTGTCCCCCTGTGTGGACTGTGTACACCCTCCTGTTGTAGTTTAGCCTTGATTGATGTTGGTATCTCAATGAGAGGAATTTACCCCCAGGCCTATCACTGGGAGAACTGGCTGTGACCGCCAATGAATGTAAGGGATCAGCTGTATAGGGGCTGACACCAGGGAGTAGAACTTATCTCAGCAGGGTTCTGGTGCCTCCTGTATTTGTTGCTTTGGGAGGTGGTGATTCAAAGTGTTATAAAGCTGTCTACTGGGTGTGCTGACTTTAGGGTCTCCTGGTAGGTACAGGCCAATGTCAGCTGCCACCTGTACCCTACCTGGGACCACCCAGCATGAGCTGCAATGCAATCTGATAATAATTGCTACTTGTGCTGGACTTGGAAGTGCCGATAAAAGGCTGCCACTAGTTACAGATCTAGGGCCACTTATATGGGGGGCATGCAAAGGCAAGATGCTGCTTGTTTGAGGGATTATAGGAAAGTCTGGAGCATGAGCTAGGGCCATTTGAATGGAAAAACCACTGGAAACAGTTTGTGGGCTAAGTTGGGTGGGGCAGAGTGTCATAGAATCATCAGAGTGGGATGAAGAGTGATAGCCAGGTTGATGGATACTCAAATATGATGCCTGCCTGCTGGCTCTATTAAGGGAGGGCTCAGCAAAGGAACAGTGTCCTCTGCCAGCACTTTTGTCTGGAAAAAAAGCTGCCCCTCCAGCTCTGACCCTGAAGCCAGACAATTCAGTTCCTCCCTGTATGTCCCTGGTGCCTTTCGAGCTGCCGCCCCAGTGCTGGAGCTCAGAGAGAGTGCGTCTGTGCATGGGCCCTTTAAAAGGAACACCTGGGACTCCCTCCGCCCTCGATTTCACTCAGCTACAATCTCTGCTGGTTTTTACAGTCAGAAATTATAGGGACTTCTCTTCCTGGCACTAGAACCCTAGGTGGGAAGGCCTAGTATGGGGCTGGGACCCCCAACTCCTCAGGGGGTACCTAAAGAGCTGAGATATCCCTCCCAATTTTTATCTGCCACATGTGGGTGTAGGATCAGCCTGTTCTGCATCTCCACCCCTCCTAGCAGTCTGGATGTGGCTTTTTCTTTATATGCTTAGTTGTAGGGCTTCTGTTCAGCTAGATTTCAGGTGGTTCTGAATGATGATTGTTAGTTGTAGTTGTAATTTTGATGTGGTTGTGGCCATCTTGACCAGTGAAGACTCTGTTCTAAGTTCTAATTTATCACTAACAATTTAGCAGAAATGTCCTGAGAAGTTTGGTTGTTCATATTATATTAACATTTATCATCATCACATTTTCCAAATTCATACTATCAAAAATGTGCAAATGTTGAATTGGTCTCTAGATTATATAAGAAGCCAGGGAACAGAGGAAATCAAGGTGGAGGCAATTTTCCTATCTCTTTAACTTCTCTGATAAATTAATAAACAATCCTGCATGTTGTTCTGGATTTGAAAATGTTTTAAAATAAGTTAAATTTTTATTTGGCCCCTTTAGTAATCAACCTAAATCCTAGTTTTCAAATGTGAGCTGTCCTTTACCATAAAAAGACAAAAAGGGAAGAGATAAAATGATACACTTAAGGCCACAGTTTTAAAGAATTAGATTGCTGTGTCACCTCACAGTGGACAGTCTGGAAATGACAAATGATAGGCATTTTGGTGGTATTAGCAGAGTAGTAAATATAATGTATGTCATTTTTATTCCAGACAGAAAGACTCAGGTAGTTACTAGTGAATGACAGTAAATTATACCAATATATTTGAATAGCCTTTTAACTACACTTCTCATATTCACCTACTCATTAGTATTTTAATTTTTAGGTACATAACTCAATACAAAGTTTCAATATAACCCTATATAAAAAGAAAATTTCATAGGTGTCTATAGAATAACATTCTCTTCTTGAGATAAGCATTCATAGCTTGATAAAGAAATCATTCAGTATCTACCCAAGAGAATGAAAACATACACCCACACAAAGACTTATATATGAACTAGAGGCCCGATGCACGAAGATTTGTGTAAGAATAAGCCTTCCTTTCCCTGGCTGCCGGCACCGCCTTCGCTCCGACCAGAGCCGCCTTCCGCCTCTCAACTTGTCACGTCAATTTGCATATTCCCTCCTTATTGGCTGTGGGCACCGCCATTTTGTCACAGAGTTATGGTCAATTTGCATATTCCATCTTTATTAGATAGGATATTCATGAGTGGAAACAATACAAAATGCTCATGAACTGGTGAATGGATAAACAAAATGTGGTCCATCCAGACAACAAAATATTATTCAGCACTAAAAAAGAAATGAACTGCTGATAAATGCTACAAGATGGATGAACCTCAAAAACATTATGTTAAATGAAGTAAGCTAGGTACAAAAGATCTGGAATAATATAATGTAATATTCCATTAATATAATAATAATAATATAACATTCAATTTCATGTAATTATAATATAAAAATCTATTACTATAATCTATCTATATATATAGCAACCAGTCACTATGATGTGCACTGACCAGGGGACAGATGCTCAATGCAGGAGCTCCCCCCTGGTGGTCAGTGCCCTCCCACAGCCAACCTCCCCCGGCTGGCCAACCTCCTGTGGTCCCTCCCCCCAGCCACCAGGCCCCATCCCTCCCTTCAAGCTGGAAGGCCCCAGTGGCGGTGAGGTGGTAAGGGGAGGAGGGGGGGGAGGCGGAGAGGCATGGTGGCAGGGCGCCAACAGTGGCGTCCACGTCCGGCATCCATTTCTTCCACTCCTGGCCCGGTGACCATCGCCTCCTCTCCCAACCTCACTAAGACCTTCAGGCCCCAATCAGTCCAGCACCTGATCCTAGGGACCCCACCTGTGCACAAATTCCATGTACTGGGCCTCTAGTCTTACCTAATAATAGAGAAACATGTAAATTGACCGTACTTCCGCTACACCACAACCAGAGTGAGTATGCAAATTAATCCAACAAAGATGGTGGTTAATTTGCATACATACCTGAGTCCCGGGAACCTCCTTCGCACCCAGGTCACTCCCAGCGGCCATTGGAGGGGTGGGGGGGGGGGCCCTTCCCAAGCCTAAAGCCTGGGGCAGAGGCTTTAGGCTTGGACAGGGGCCGAGCCTGGGATTGGAGGGAAGGGGAAAAAAATCAATGGAAACATATCCTCAGGTGAGGATAAAAAGAAAAAGAAAGAAAGAAATGTCATATCCTATGAAAGACACATCTTGAAAATGCCTAAAGAAAGTTGTCATTTTTTCATGGTGAAGGGACTGGAGTCCATGTTGATGAAAATACCCTGGCGGCTGCGGTGACTGGCAGTGGCTGCAGCAGCAGGGTGATGGGGCTGGCGCCTTCCCCTGATCAGCCCAGTCGCCTCCCGCAAAGGGAGGCCAGACTGCGGCTTAGGTCCACTCCCAATGGGGAGTGGGCCTAAGCCATCAGTAGGACATCCCCTGAGGGCTCCCAGTATATGAGAGGGGGCAGGCTGGGCTGAGGGACCCCTCCCAAGTACACGAATTTTGTGCACTGGGCCCTTAGTATAATATAACATTCCATTTATATGAGATGCCAAGAACATAAAACTGTATAGATAAAGAAAACAGATCAGTGATTACCTAGAACTGGGGATGGGAGCAAGGATTGACTGCAAAGGGGCCTGGGAGATCTAGTTGGGGTGATAGAAAGTTTCTAAAATTAGACTTTGGTGATAGTTACACAGCTCTGTAAATTTACTTCCTCATTGGTTTCTTATCAATCCTTAGTTTGCATAACCTCTCAGTAGTATGCTTTTGGGCATTAATGCTGTAATGAATGGAGACTTTGGGGAACTTGGGATGGGTGAATATATTTCACACCTTCACCTCTCTAAAGAACCAGACCATCACTTCTAACTGTCTACTACTGCCCATTTCCACTGAATAACACATTGACAGTACAGATTCATCTACTGTATTTCTTCAAATCTAAATTGCCATCAATTATCAAAGAAACCATTACTTCATATATCACTAATTAATTTTAAAAGTTCCAATTTAATTATGTTATGCTATTGACTGTAAGAACTATAGCAAATTGAGACACATTAGATTGTGGGGGTGGAGTACTGTGCCTTGGGTTTAGTGAGGATGATGGGTTTCCTCTGCTGGACTTCAGAAAGGAAGATACTTCAAGCAGCTGGCTGAGTATGAGCAAAGGCATGAATGTTTGAAGGTGCCTGATCTGTTAGAGCAGTTCTGGCATTTGGAAAGACCAAAGCCAACCAGAAACAGTCTGTTATCAAAAAGATCTGAGCAATTAATCAAGCTGTCAACAATTACCCATAATCCCCTCACTCTGAAATGTACTCAGCACCCACATCTAAACTCTCACTGAAGCGCAGTCTCATTTCAAATGAAAATGAACCATTCACTTTAGCCTTGAAACTGCCCTCTTCTGAATCACTTAGAGAGCAGTTACGTATTTTTAAGAATTCTATAACTCAGAAATTAGCAAGTGACATTGACTCTTTAGAATTCTTAAAAAAAAGTTTTCTTTTAAAAATATGTGTTAAAGGTGAAAGAAAAGAACACATGAAAAATTTCTAGTGCTTGCACAGATTTTTGCTAATGATATTAGGCAGGACAAAGTCCTGAATGTGTTATGATCTATGGGAAAATGTCAAGGAAAACAAAATTTGTTTCAGATTTTTTAATCCAATTCAGTTGGATCACAAAGACAGAAGAATTAGCAAGAAATGGGTCCCTCTTCTTCACTACACTTTAGGGAGATAGTACCAAAAACTACAACAACAAAAAATATAAGTGTACAGTCCCCAGTTGTCCATCCTGTCTTTACCTGGAAAGGAGAGAGGGGATTTAATTCAAGAAAGAAGAGCGCATCCAGACCCACTTCCTGTGGCCTTGCCTCTAGGCCCAGTGGGACTGCACACGAACTCAGTTTCCCTAGGGGACTGGGAGCACTAGCAGATGTTCAGAAGGAACAAATGCCAAGGAGTTTTAAAGAATCAAGTTACCTCCTGTTCAAGAAAAGCTTTCCACTCAGTAATTGCTGCCTTCTTTGCAGGCAGTTTCCATTGCTTTCTGTCTTGTCATATCTCAGCTTCCCCTCTTCTGGTCATGCTTCTGCCCTGGGTACAGTTGTCCCACCTCACCTCAGGAAACCACAGCTGCCTGCACAGCTGCCAACCTCTCTGCTCTGCACAGTCCCAGAGAATGATCTGTTGGCGTGAGCTTCGGTTTCATGCTGCCATGTGGTAAGCACCTCATTGTGGCTGATGTTGTCTTGGGGTTTAATGCTTTCATAGGTTCTTAAGGCTATTGTGGAGTCATTAAAACAACATGACAGCCCTGGCTGGTTTGACTCATAGAAAGGGCGTCAGCCTGCAGACCAAAGTCCCAGGTTCCATTCTGGTCAAGGACACGTACCTTGGTTGTAGGCTCCTCTTCTCCTGGGCCCTGGTCAGGGCTTGTGCAGGAGGCAACCAATCGGTGTGTTTCTCTCATCAATATTTCTCTCTTTCTTTCCCTCTATTTTCCAATCTCTCTCGAATCAGTGGGAAAATATCCTCGGGTAAGGATTTTTAAAAAGACAAAACATGACAAATCTCTAATCTAAACATACTACATGTATACCTTTCTCTATCTGTGTCCACAGTCTTACCCTAAGCTTGGTTGGAAGCTACCTAATCCTATCAGTAGACAGTGGTTCTTAACAGGAGAAATTTAGCCCTGAGGGAATATTTGGCAATTCCTAAAGACATTTTTATTTATCACAATTCTGATGGGGCAAGCGGGATTACTACGGGTGTCTGATTGGCAGAGTCCACTGACACTGCTAAATACCCTACACTGCACAGAACAGCCCCCACAACAAAGACTTGCTCAGCCCAAAATGTCAATAGTGTTAAGATTGAGAAAACCTGCAGTAGTCTAACAACTGTTACTAATTCCATGACTATAAACTCATTTCTCATTTGTCATGTATTCTTGGCATATAGAGTTGCAGTACCTCTCTTCAAAGATTTAATAGTAAGAGCCAGAACACGAACCTGTTCTGCTGGCTGCCATGTGTACACTTCCATATTCAGAAATCACCAGCATCAGATAAAATAATGCATGTCAAAGCCATTGTTCACTTTTTTAAATTCCCAAAATACATGTAAGCTATTGATCTGTATAAATCGTTAACAAATCATTTAATAAGCGCATGAAAGAGCAAAGTCACTAATGGTTTCTATACATAATTTTCACTTATAAACCTGTTTTCCACATTGTTTCTCAGCCCCATTAAAGTCTTATCTGCATTAAACATGGTATTCCCTCATAATAACCAGGAAGAATGCATGCAGTGCAGAGCTCTCTTTCCGTCAGGAGATCTACACCACATACCTGACCCCGCATGGCTGCAGTGTAGGTTCTGGATGTGACTGATGCGCATTATGATGTTCCTTCAATGCAATATTGACATATGTAAACATTTTGTTTATTGGACAAAATGCTAAGTAGAAACATAATCAAATGAGTGGTTTCAAACACGGGTATGAGTAAGAGACTGAAAAAGGAAGAAGACTAGGAACAAAAAGAGAGTTCTGGTGGTTTGTTTGTTTGTTTTGTTTTGTTTTTATCATCAAGGCTTATGCCAGAGATGTTAGGATCATTGCTTCAGCTGTGTCCTTTGCTCTGACTCTGAAGGAAGCTCTGCCATCATCCACAATTTGTGACTTAGTCCTATATTTCTCTTGATCAACTTGTCAGTCTGCCAGTTATAATTTGCCATGAAACAAAACTTCTACCAACTGCCACCCTTATGCCCATTGGACTTAAACCAGCTACTCTTCCCCACATTTTATACTGAACTAAATTGTGTGTGAAAATTACCTTTTATTGACTTTAGTAAGAGCCTTATACAAACAACTGAGGGCAGATTTCAACTGCCCACTGCCAAAACAGCCCTCTGTCCCATCTGTTGGATGCACATATCATTAAGACTTTTATTATCCTCAGAAATAGAGAACTCATTTTATGGTCTTAGCTAAAAATCTACAGAAGTCCTTGAAAATCAGCTTTTTCCAGTCCTGGTAACCCTGCATCTGAGCAAATGCTGTAAAGAACCAGATTGGCAACAGACATTGAGAAATAAAAATGACTGAAAATGATAGCACCAAAATGTAATTTCACACTTTACATTAAACTGTTCAAAGAAAATAGACCCTTTGAAAAGAGAGACCTTTTAAAATTTGTTTAAAAAAAGAATAAGAAAATTTCCTTAGAAACACTGGGAAAACATATTAATTAAAAAAAAAAAACACTGTGAAATAAAGACACACCATCAGAAGAAATCAAGAACTTTCCTGGAAATGGAAAAGTTTTAAAAGACTTAACCATTAGGGGCCCAGAGAAAAATAATAATCTTTTACCAGAAGAAGAGAATAAAATCATGGAAACCTATTTTTTTTTTTTTTTTACAATTCTGCTTACAATTACACATTAAACTATTTACCCCTTGTGAATGAGTTTCTACAGCTAGCTGAGATGTTGCACTCAGAGAAATGAGTACATGCTGTTTTTTATTCTGTTGTGGTTTGTTTTTATTAAAACAAAAACTTAACAATAACCAAAAATATTCACTTTTGCTAAATTTTACTCTTTCCAAGAAGACTAGCAGCATGGGTAAACATTTGTCCAATGTTTGCTGTAAGTCCAATAATAAAAAACAATGGTTTATACATCCATGCCCAGTCAATGTCCTACGGGCTGGAATTCATAAAATCAAGGCAGCAGATGGCATACCTAAATTTAATTTGCTATTTGATTTATCCTTGTTACCACTCTGAAATGTACATACTGAATGTTTATCTGCCACTGTTAAAAAACACAAGACCAGGCTCTGATGTTGGTTCATTAATCCTGAGAATGAAAACTGTAGCCCATCAAGAGGCACTTTCCTCAGATTAAGTCAATGCCTTGTGTATCAGGGATGGCATTTCATGTGGTTTGTAATCACTACTTATGACAGTAAAGCAATATCAGAGACCATCAAGAGGAAGAATGTGCCTTTTGATTCTGCTGATCTAATTTGAAATTAGAGGGGATTTTTGTGTTTCAGCCTTACCTCCAATGTTCCCTGAGAAAACTGGTGTTTTGTTCGATTGATAGTGTGATCACTTTTCCTTATGGGTTCTTCTCTTGAACACTGTATTTGATTGTCCATTAGCATGTAAACATCAGGCGAATATTCTAGACCACCACATCCTGAAATGAAAATTTCTTGAGTCTGATGTTACTGCTTCTGGAAGTTGTCAAAATAATTCCTGCTGACATCATGTTTAACAGACTTGCCTCTGAGTCAGATCAATGTTGGGAGCAGCATGCAGTGTTGCAAAATTAGATCATTAATTGTGAAGCAAGTTCAACCCTCCTTGCGTTTGGAGACCAAAATTCTGAGATAAAAGGAAACTAAACAAAGATTTTGAAATCTTCTTTTAAATTTCAATCAAGGCGTCGGTTTAGCTATTTAATTCTCAGAGTTCTTTGGAGGAATTTTATTATTTAAAAATCATGATATAATACCTAGTCCTCCAAATGGACTGTACAGCATTCCAATATTAAAATATATCACTCCTAATATGTAAAAATCGAAGTGCTAACATCCAACGTACTAAATATCTTTCTCAGGACTCAAATGTCAACTTCTTCAAAAGACTCCAGTTTCTCTACCTGTTACTCTCAAGTATCAACCAGAGTGGTTATCATAGGATTAGCCTATAACATTCCTCATACTAACAAAATAGAAACACAAGCATCCCAGTGACTTAGAACAGAAACACCCACCTGGTGGTTAGAACCAGATTGCCAAGAGGTAGCATCAGCTGCATTACCCGTGTGCCTGGAGGTTGCCCTTCCAAACTAATTTTAAGAATAAATTGAAATTGAACTGGAGCTATTAATACCTTATTAAGATTTCTTATCAGGTAAAGAGTAAACAGGTTGTCAGAAAACACTGACATTTTCTTTTTTAAATTGATTCTATGCTTTTATTTCTCTACCCATATAACATTTTATATTATTAACATTTATTTATGAAAACCCTGCATTTTCTTCAAAAAGTTTTAAGGAGCTTTAAGGTTCTGTTACAGCATTTTAAGAATAAAAATAGTTCCCTATTTCTTTACAAATTAGAGTGAAATAAATATTTCTCATAAAGTAAAGATATTAATATGGAAATATAATATAATTTATTCATATAATAAATCAAAATATGTGGGAATATTTTTCCTAATATCCATCATCTCATACACAAATCAAAGATCAAAATATTAAGGTGGTATATAAGAATTAACAAAGATAAATGTAGGTACAAAAACAAGTTGATTTATTTGTCACCGTTCCAACTTACCTCCCCCTGCCTCTGTTCTGATTAATTGCCCTCAGCAAGGAGCTGGAGCCTAGTTATGCTGTTTTCTTAATTCTTGTTGATGGAGTATTGATACAGGCTGGAAAGAGAACCAACTGCCTTTTAACTAACCCATTCTTCATGAGTTAATCAATCATAACTTGTCCATTTTAATTATCTCTCAAATTCCAAATAGAGATATGCTTGCATTTTCCAAATATTTGCATGATTAAAGTTGTTTTCCTTGTTTCAATAAGAAACCTCAAATTGATGAGTCAGGTGGTAAGATTTATGGGATGAAATTGTCCTATTTATCTCCCAGCTTTCAAAAATACTGGTCTGCAGTTCTTAATAAACATTCCCACCAGAGATGTGCAGACTATGCCCATTAATGATGATGGATATATATATATATATATATATATATATATATATATATATATATATATATATGCAAGTAAATGCAAGAGAGAAAATCCAGCCAGGAAAATATTTACTAGCCTCCCTCTTCATATTCATAAAAAGGCACTTTATTATAATACTAAATATAATTACATAAAGCTAACAGGCCACTGGAGCACCTGGATAACATTTTCAGGTTGTTTTTGCACTTTTTTGGAGCAATACCAATAGATTGGGTCATCAATCAGTTACACCCATCAAGTTACAGGGAAACTAGCTGCCTCATAAACAGCTGGACAGTTCAGTTAAGATAGGTGTTTGAGCAGTATTTTCACTGAATTGACTGAACCAATTAGTTTATTTGAGTGGATGCAAACAAAAACAAAAGCTAACTCTTTTCAGAAGTAACTTTCCATTTAGGAGCTTTCTTCTTCTATCATCTAAAACCTTTTGCATTTTAACATCAGAATTGAAGCAACAGTGTTCTCCTTTCTTCTTTTATTTTTACTTTTTTAAATTTCTTTATTGATTAAGGTATTACATATGTCATTTTTATTTTTTCATTTTTAAATATATTTTTATTGTTGATAGTATTACAGATATTTCCCCCCTTTCCCCTCTTCTTCCCAGCCCTTACCTTCCCTCCACCAAGGTCTTCACTACCATATTGCTCATGGGCAATGCATATAAGTATATTAGTTCTTTTGTTTATCTCTTCTTGTCCCCCCAACCCCACATCGAAGTATGTCAGTCTATTTCATGCCTCCTTGCTTCGGGTCTTACTTTGTTGGTCAATTCATTTTGTTCATTACTTTCACAAATAAGTGAGATCATGTGATATTTGTCTTTCTCAGTTTGGCTTATTTCACTTAGCA
This sequence comes from Plecotus auritus, assembly GCF_963455305.1. NCBI lineage: Eukaryota > Metazoa > Chordata > Mammalia > Chiroptera > Vespertilionidae > Plecotus > Plecotus auritus. Next base: position 117,838,714 of record NC_137771.1, read on the forward strand.
TGATATTTTCCAGGTCCACCCCTCCTGTCTGAAAGGGTAAGTGATCCTTCTTTTTTACAGCTGCATAGTATTCCATAGTGTAAATGTCCCACAGCTTTTTTATTCATTCATCTATTGATGGACACTTGGGCTGTTTCCAAATCTTAGCTATTGTAAATAACACTGCTATGAATACATCCTTTCTGATTGGTGTTTTGGGGTTTTAAGATATATTCCCAGAAATGAGATCACTAGGTCAATTGTAAATGATCTAGCAGTTGATAATAGGATATGACAATGATGGAGATGACTACACAGGATTTTTGAGAGAGTCATTTTTATATAAATTTTTTCTATTCAATATGCAATAGGCAGAAATATATGTACAAAACACTTTAACTCTTCCAAGTCATTAGAACTGTTTTCTCTGATTTAAGAGAAGTTACATATTCCCTGATTTATATCTCTCTCCTTGTATCATCTGCTCCTATAGTGAAAAAGAGCCCTTTATTTCTCTCTTGCATTTACTATTTCTCTCTTATCAGTTTGAGATCGCATTCAGGTTGAGGGAATGGTTTACCCAAAATCATCGATTGACCTATTGTTAAACCCATACTCTAAAACAAGACAAACAAAACAAAAAGATGTCAAGAAAACTACTCCCTTAATATTTGTACCTGACCATTAGTCGTCTGGCACAGCAGGGCTTGAAGAGCAGAAATGTAGCATGTTTTATCTCTGAACACTCCATAGCACTTAACTCAGTGACCTTACCATTGAAGTCAAAATGAACTCTCTGACCTTGAACAAAACACACCAAGAATCCAAAGGGCCAAACTTTTAATTTAATGTGATTCTATTTGTGAACTCAGTCTGGTTTTCCAAAATATGTTCTCAAAATCAGTGGGCCTAAGTGATGCTTTTGAAGAAAATGTTCCACAGCCAAACACACTAGAGTGCAGCAATGATCCTAAGTCCTCTCGTTTTAGCTGGACGTAACTAATATGGCACTATACTGTGGGTTATATTTGGGAGATGCTGTATCACAGTCCCTTTTTGAAGATTTACAATATACATTAAAGACTCTAAAAAGCCCTCCACTATAAGAGCTTATCTGTTTTAGTTTAAAGCAGAGACATTTGACCTCAGCACCCTTTCCTATTTAACACCATGGAATATGTTTAGGAAATGCTTTACCAGAAACTGAGACATCACATAGAACGAACCATAACATCGTGGGGCAGTTTACAGACTCTTCAAAATCTCACACTGTTACATTAACCACAAACAGACACAAAACTGCCTCTTGGCTTATTAATAGCCGAAGTTGTGCATAAAAAAGAAGAAATTAAATATATAAATCTGAAATGGGAAGCAGAAATTTCAATATCTATGAAAAAAATTATTGCAACTAAAAAAAAACAAATTTTACTTACTAACTGGAAATCCCAATTGTTCTCCACTTGGATTCAAAGAGTATCCATTGAAATAAACCCGCTAGCATATTTTCACTTCCAAGTATAACACCACAAGTCACCCTCAAAGGATTATGTCCTCCTTCAGTGTATATATGTCATTCTTTTTACCATCCAGATCTGAACGCCTTCTCTAAGACTTCAAAATGCTCTAGTTAAAAAGCCATAATAGGCAGAGACCCTTCCCACTCTCTAAGTTAAAAGTCAGACTCCCACTTTCCCAGCCTCTCTTGTAGTTAGGACACTGATTTATGACCATGACTTTGACTAGGATCTCATGACAAACACAAGTGAGGGCTGCTCAAGATCCATCTTGGGGAAGGTGGCAAGAGCAGCAGTAATAGCTCTAATAGATATTTTGTGTGGGGCTTATGCCAAGGGTCTAGGGTTAGTCATATGACTTACGCCTGGACATCCGTACATCTCATAATCCTGACCACAGAATTGCTTGAAAGACAGGGAGGCACATGTGCCAACTCAGTCCACTGAGATTCAATCTGAAAATTTGGGATAGAATTTTGGGGAAGAAGAAACTAGCTTTCCAATAAGATTGCCAACTCAGTGGGATGCAAAACTGGACCAATAGTGGCCATTCTATTATCACATGGCAGAATTTACCGAAAACAGAGACCCAGGATTAATAAACATCATCAACTGAATCTGTGAAGCCAGCACTATTACTGAACTTACAGTTACATAAATGACTTCTCTATTTTATTTAGTGAGTTGAGACGAGGATTGTTTTCCATGATAGAATTGCCCCAGATTCCTTCCTTGTAGTCCATGGTAAAGTTTGTGCAATAGCTAATAAATCCTGTTGTACCCATATTATTGCCTCAGGTGAAGAGGAATAGCCAATATTGAAATTTAAGAGGAAAGCTGCCTGGCTTTCTAAAGCAGACACTGATGGTTTATGGAATTTGTTCAGCTGGTTAGGTCTAGTACCCTGAGAAAGCATGACAGAGATCAATGTTACAGATTGATTTCATGCTTCTTGGAGTCCTGCTGATATTCTTCTTAATTAAATGGCACATTAGGTAAATTGAATGGATTTGGTCTTGTCAGAATTATCAGAATGACCAAGAGAGTAGCCTACTCTTGAGAAAATTCACCAGAAGTCAAAAGTATATAGAAAGGGGTAAGTATAGTTGAGAGACAATTCTTCATGGAGCCTCTGTTTCTGCATGTCTTGGACAACTTTTATTCTAAATTATTGTTTCAAAGATATGTGTATAGAAAACAGCTTGGAAGACAGAAACAGTGTCTGCCTGTTGGGCAAAGAAAATTTCTATTTGCACTCCAGGATAACAAAGCTAATGTCTCCTCTGTAGCAAAGGTTGGACAGAATTGCTAGCATCACCCTCATAAAATTGGGAATTTCCTAAACTTAGTATACCTCAATCATGACATAAACTTGCATACCAAACATCAACCTGGGCGCACTTTACAGCATCCCATGAGACTGGGATGTAAAAGGACTAATATAAATATAAAGCTTATGCTGCCCACTGTGTCAAAAATAATAAAGTCCTTTGATTCTGACCCAGGAATCTTCTGCCAGCATCTGTGAAACTCTGGAAAAATAACTTTTTACATTGAAGGTATATTAAAATCTCAGACCCTTCACAATCAGACCCAGATTAATATACATAACTAGGGGCCCAGTGCATGAATTCGTGCACCTTGAAAGAAACTGTGAGCTGCGAGGCTATGATGGACAAAGGGGCAGGTCTCGGCTCATCCTCCATGCCCCTGCCTGGCTGCCCTCCTCCCCCGCCATGGCCCCTGGTCCCCTGTCTGCTGGCAGCCCCACTCCTGCTACCGCCGCTCCCACACTCTGACAGTGCCAGCCCCGTTCACACCCACTGATGGTGCAGAGTGATTGGGGCCGGTGCCAGCAGCTGGTGCGAGCAGGGCCAGAGCCGTCAGCAGGTGGGAGTGGTGGCTGCTGCCCTGATCACCCTTCAGGAGCAGGGGGAAGTGGAGAAGCCCTGAGGGGCAATCAGGGCCAGTAGCCACCACTTGTACCTGCTGATGGCACTGAACCATCAGGGCCAGTGCCAGGTGCTGGCAGCATGTGCTAGCAGCAGCTCTGGAGCCAGCAGCAGATGCAATCACTGGGCGGGACTGAGGTGCATGGGAGCAAAGAATTTTCAGTAACCACTGGAGGCTCACCCTGATGACAGCGACCAGTGCCCCACCTTGGTCTGGCACCCCTGCTCACCTGCTCCACCATCCTGCCTCAGCCGATGCCCACCATGTTCCATGCTCTGCCGCCTGCTGTCGACACCTGCCATTTTCTGTGTGCGCCCCCTGGTGGTCAGCACATGTCATAGCGACTGGTTGTTCTGTTGTTCAGTTGTTCCACAGTTCAGTCTATTTGCATATTAGAGTTTTATATATATAGATAATATACATAATATGCATAATAATAATTAATATACAAAGATAATGTGTATATGAGTTGAAAGACTCAATATTATATCAGTTCTCCCAAAATTGCTCTATAGATTCAGTGCAATCCAATCAAAATCCCAGCAAGGTTTTATTGTAGAAATTGAAAAATTGTTACTAAAATATATATAGAAATGCAAAGTACTTAAATAGTCAAAACACAAAACATTGGGGGGTGAGGCATGTATGGGAGTGGGGTGGGGGGGGCAATGGTAAGATATGTACACATATAATACCTTAATAAAAAAAAAATCTTAAAAAAAAAAGAAAAAAAAAGTCAAAACAATCTTGGAAAAGAACAAAGTTGAAGGATTTACATATTATATTACCTTAAGACTTACTATATAGTATAAAAAACAAGATATTGTGATAATTGTATAAAATTAGACAAGTAGACCAATGAAACACAATAAAAAGTCCAGAAATTATCCCACACATATATGGCCAAATGAATTTGATAGAAAAACCAATGCAATTCAATAGGGAAAGAAAATCATTCTCAAAAAATACTTTTGGGTCTATTGAATATCCAGATTAAAAAATAGTTGATCCAGGAGAAACCAAGATGGCAGCATAGGTAAATACCTGAACTTGCTGCCTCACACAACCACTTCAAAAGTACAACTAAAAGACAAAACGGGTATCATCCAGAAACACAGGAAGGCTAGCTGAGTGAAAATTATACAACTAGAAGGAAAGAGAAAAGCACACTGAGACTTGAAGGAGTTGCGGAGGTACAGAAGTGAAGAGCAAAGGTATAGAGTCGTGCGCGAGCGGAAAGGGCTGGCAACTGAGTACACTGTTGTTTTTCAATCAGGAGGGAGATACAAGCTCCCAACTGCTCTGAACTTCAGTTCTGGGTGAGACTCTGGGGACCCAGACTCATATGTGGAGAAACTGGACTTTCTGGCACCGGGCAGAACTCGAGGGCGACTTTCTCTCAGAGGTGCTTGCAGCAATCATTGTTCCTGCACAGTGCTGCGGGACACAGAGCTAACGGTCAGCCATTGCTGTTTGCTCCATCCTGGTAATTCCCTGAGACCCTGCCCCACCCAATTTACAACCTCACCCAAGCTGTGCACAGAGGCTTTGCATATGAATGGCCTGGCCCTTAGCAATCTGAAACCTAACATATTGCAGCTGGGTCAAAGAGCCCCAGAGCCTCCAAAAGAAGACCCAAGGCTCAACAGCAGCTTGTGTTGCTTCACAGCTGGGCCTCATCTGGGCACCTCCAAACCCCAAACAAAGAGGAGGAATCTGCAGATCTCTCTGTAGCTCCTGCTGGGTGGCCTCTCTCCTTGGAGATCCAAGAGCCAGTGTATCCAGTGGTCAGAGAGAGACCATCCAGACTACAACTCTTCAGATCCATAAGAGATACACTCAGGGGGCAGACTCAGTGAGCAACAAAGCCCCACTGAAGCCAGTCTTGCCTCATAAGGGTGTCTCCAGCACACAGAAGTTCTCCCATCATAGACACAACTGATCCTCACAGCCAATTGGCCTGGAGGTCAATTCCTCCCAGTGATACCAACAACAATCAAGGCTTAACTACAACAAGACTGTGCACACAGCCCACAAAGGGGTGCACCAAGAGTGTCCACCTCAGGTAATTAGGGAGACTGATCCATTGGGCTTTATAGGACACCTAGCACACAAAGCCACACTATCAACACAGGGAAGCAGCAAAAATGTGGAGACAAAGAAACAGGTCACAAATGAAAGAAATGGAGAAAAGCAAACTACTGGATATAGAGTTCAAAACCACAGTTATAAGGGTACTCAAGAATCTTCTAGAAACCTCTGATAAATTTAGTGAGACCCTCAAGGATATGAAAAAGGACCAACTAGAAATTAAGCATACATTCACTGAAATAAAGAATAACATACAGAGATCCAAGAGCAGATTAGAGGATCCCAAAAATCAAGTCAAAGATTTGAAATACAAAGAAGCAAAAAACACCCAACCAGAAAAGCAAAAAGAGAAAAGAATCCAAAAATATGAAGATAGTGTAAGGAGCCTCTGGGACAACTTCAAGCGTACCAACATCCGAATTATGGGGGTGCCAGAAGAAGAGAGAGCAAGATATTGAAAACCTATTTGAGGAGATCCGGAAGATGGCGACCAGCAGGAAGGTAGTGAGGGAGAGAGTGTGAGAAAGTGAGGGAGTGATAGAGGAGAGTGTAGACATGTGTGGTGTGTGTGTGTATGAGCTAGGGACAGTTAGATTCCGCAGGTCTTCCAAGGGGCTGCCAAACCACCAGTCTTAGATGGCGGGGCCCTGCACATAAAGCAGACACTTCTGAGTGCCAGTGTGGGCACAGAGACCACGCCATCTTGAGAAACAGAGCTGCTTGAGACTAGGATCCTGGCCTCAGTACCACCCAGTCACGTCTCAGATGCAAACCAGGACCCTGCAGCCACTGGGGACAGAGAACTGCGACCACAGCTTCAGACCAATAGACAACAAGAATCCAGACATCCCGACCGCAGATTTCTGTGAGTCAAAGAGCTTATCCCCCTCCCCGCAGGCTCCTGGATAGCGCCATAGTAACACATAGACCCGCCCCTTTCTCAGGCCTCAGAGCTCCTAGAGAAATTTGAGCTTGGGAGTGCACGCACAGGCCTCAGCACTGCTACGGGGATTTGAGCCTGTGCACGCACAGAGACTGGGAATCTGCTCCCCGCAGCGCAGTCGGGCAACCAATTGAAGCCCATGCAGGGCAGCAGTGCCACCTGATTTCGATTCTGGGCAAGTGCACATGGAAGTCTGTTTTCCGCAGCACACACGGAAGTCTGTTTTCCGCAATGCAGGCACGCCACAGTACTACTGTGCAACCCAGTCCCCCATAGTGACTAGGACCCAGATTCTCCTGGCAAGAGGCAGCACTGAGCACCACTGACTTGACTCTGATTCTCACCACGTGCGCCTGGGGTCCCTGACTCACAGCGCATTCACACTAAGAGCCAGTGACTCCAATTCTTGGTGCATGTGCACACAGGGACCCTGATTCTCAGTGAGAATCCACATGAGGCAACAGAGACTCAGATACTAGATTCTTGGTGCAGACACAGGGGAACTCTGACTCCTGGCACATGCTAGGGGACTCTGATTTGCAGCACATGCCAACAGTGCGGTACATGCAGGGTCCCTGATTCTAGGTGCACACACAATACCACACTGAACGCTGGTAATACTAACCCTGGGCGAGCCTCGTTCCCACCAACCCATAGCAGCCACACGTCTTAGTGTCGGAGCACTTCATTGACAATCGGGTGGTGTGAAGCTCCCACAGCACACGGGCCAGGTCCATGCAACTCAAAGTTTGAACATTCTGGTGATAGTCAGAATGGGGAGATGACACAATCCCCAGAGGAAAGAAAATGAGGAGTCGCCAAGAAAGGAAATTAGTGAAATTGAAGCATGCAACATGACCAAAAAAGAATTCAGAGTAATGGTCATCCAATTCATACATCAGATGGATGAGAAAATCAACAACCTATGCAAGAATCAGGAAGAAATGAAAAGTGATATACCTACAATCAAAAACACCATGGAAGGTTTCAACAGTAGACTAGAAGAAACAGAGGACCGAAGAAGTGAGTTAGAAGATAAGGTAGAGAAACAAGCTCAATCTGAACAGCAACTGGAGAAAAAAATTAAAAAGAAGGAAGAGAGCCCAAGGGAGCTTTGGGACAACATGAAATGAAGTAACGTATGTGTAATAGGGCTGCCAGAAGGACAAGAAGAGCAGCAAAGATTAGAAAAATCTATATGAAGAAATAAAGACAGAAGACTTCCTGGATATCGGGAAAAAAAAAGTTACAAAAGTACAGAAAGTCCCAAGCAAGATCAATCCCAAAAGACCCAAACCAAGACATGTCATAATTTCAATGGCAAATATTAATGACAAAGAGAGAATCTTAAAGGCAGCAAAAGAGAGACAGAGAGTTACCTACAAAAAATCCCCCATCAGATTATCAAACGATTTCTCAAAAGAAACACATCAAGATAGAAGAGAATAGAAGGAGGTATACAAAGTGTTGCAAAGCAAAGCACTGAATCCAAGAATACTCTATCCAGCGAGACTATTTCCCCTAAAATTGAAGGGGAAATCAGGAGCTTCACAGACAAAAAAAAAGCTAAGGGAGTTTATCACCACCAAACCAGCAATGCAAGAAATGCTAAAGGGAATGCTGTAAAAAGAAGAAATAAAAATTTAAGAAGGAACACAGGCACAAAAGTAGATATCACTACAAACAAGTGATCCTGGAAAATATCAAGGGAGAGATCGACAACTATATAATCATAGTAGGGGACTTTAATACACCACTGACATCACTGGATAAATCCTCTAGACAAAAAATCAGCAAAAAACCAGCAATCCTAAATGACTCACTAGATCAGATGGAGTTAACTGACATTTTCAGAACGTTTCACCCCAAAGCCACGGAATATACGTTCTTCTCAAGTGCACACAGGACATTTTCAAAAATAGACCACATATTGGGTCACAAACATAAACTTCCCAAATTCAAGTAGATTGAAATCATACCAAGCATTTTCTCAGACCACAATGCCATAAAATTAGAAATAAACTACAATAAAAACAATTAAAAAATCTCAAACACTTGGAAGCTGAATAGCATGCTATTAAATAATGACTGGGTTACAAATGAGATCAAAGAAGAAATTAAAAGCATCCTGGAAACTAATGAAAACAAAAACACAACAATCCAAAATCTATGGGACACAATGAAAGCAGTCCTGAGAGGGAAGTTTATAGCTCTACACGCGTACCTCAAAAAACAAGAAAAAATGGTAGTAAATCATCTAACTCTACAACTCAAAGAATTAGAAAGAGAGCAACAAGAAAAGCCCAGAGTGAGCAGAAGGAAGGAGATAATAAAGATAAGAGCAGAAATAAATGAAATAGAGATCAAAAAAAGAATACAAAAGATCAATGAAACCAAGAGCTGGTTTTTTGAAAGGATAAACAAGATTGATGAACCTCTAGCGAACCTCACCAAAAAGAAAAGAAAGAAGACTCAAACAAAATCAGAAATGGGAGAGGCAAAATAACAACAGACCCCACAGAAATACAAATACTATGAACAACTCTACTCCAACAAACTAGACAACCTGGAGGAAATGGACATATTCCTAGAAAAATACATCCTTCCAAAACTCAATCAGGAAGAATCTAAAAATCTCAATAAGCCAATAACTATGGAAGAAATTGAAGCAGTCATCAAAAAGCTCTCAGCTAACAAAAAACCAGGGCCAGATGGCTTCACAGGGGAGTTATACCAAACATTCAAGGAAGAATTAAAACCTATCCTCCCCAGACTATTCCAAAAAATTCAAGAGGAAGGAACACTTCCAAGCTCATTCTATGAAGCCAGCATCGCTTTAATACCAAAACCAGATAAAGACAACACAATGAAAGAGCATTATAGGCCAATATCCCTCATGAACATAGATGCCAAAATCCTCAACAAAATTCTAGCAAATCGGATCCAGCAGTACATCAGAAAGATCATACACCATGACCAAGTAGGATTTATCCCAGGGATGCAAGGATGGTACAATATCCGCAAATCAATAAATGTGATATATCACATAAACAAATTGAGAGATAAAAATCACATAGTCATATCAATTGATGCAGAAAAAGCATTTGACAAAATCCAACACCCCTTCTTGAAAAAACTCTCAGCAAGGTGGGAATAGAAGGATCATACCTCAACATAATAAAAGCCATATATAACAAACCTACAGCCAACATCATACTCAATGGACAAAAACTAAAACCATTTCCCCTAAGAACAGGAAGAAGACAGGGATGCCCACTCTCACCACTCCTGTTCAACATAGTACTGGAAGTACTAGCCATTGCGATCAGACGAGAAGAAGAAATGAAAGGCATCCAAATTGGAAAAGAAGAAGTAAAACTTTCCTTATTCACAGATGACATGATATTGTACATAGAAAACCCTAAAGACTCCATCATAAAGCTATTAGACTTAATAAATGAATTTGGCAATGTAGCAGGATACAAAATTAATGCCAAGAAATCTATGGCATTTCTTTACACCAATAGTGAACTTATAGAAAGAGAGACTAAAAAAGCATTCCCATTTACCACTGCACCAAAAAAATTAAGATACCTAGGAATAAACTTAACTAAGGAGGTAAAAGACCTATATGCGAAAAACTACAGGACACTGGAAAAAGTGATAGAGGAAGACATAAACAGATGGAAGAACATACCGTGTTCATGGATTGGTAGAATCAACATCATCAAAATGTCCATTCTACCCAAAGCAATCTATAGATTCAATGCAATCCCCAGTAAAATACCAACGGCATATTTCAAAGATCTACAACAAACTTTCCAAAAATTCATCTGGAATAAAAAAAGTCCCCAGATAGCTGCACCATTCCTGAGGAAGAAGAACAAAGTAGGTGGGATCTCAATACCAGACTTCAAGCTGTATTACAAAGCCACTGTTCTTAAAACAGCCGGGTACTGGCACAAGAACAGACATACAGATCAATGGAATAGAATAGAAAACCCAGAAATAGACCCAAACCACTATGCCCAATTAATATTTGACAAAGGAGGCATGAACATACAATGGAGTCAAGACAGTCTCTTCAACAAATGGTGTTGGGAAAATTGGACAGATACATGCAAAAAAATGAAACTAGATCACCAACACACACCATACACAAAAATAATCTCAAAATGGATAAAAGATTTAAACATAAGATGGGAAACCATAAAAATACTAGAGGAATCCATAGGCAGAGAAATCTCAGACATATGCCAAAGCAATTTCTTCACTGATACTGCTCCTAGGGTAATGGAAACTAAAGAGAAAATAAACAAATGGGACTACATGAAAATAAAAAGCTTTTGCACAGCAAAAGAAACCATCAACAAAACAACAAGAAAGCCCACTGAATAGGAGAACATATTTTCCAACGTCATCACCGATAAGGGTTTAATCTCCAACATTTACAGGGAACTCATACAACTTAACAAAAGGAAGATAAACAATCCAATCAAAAAATGGGCAATGGACTTAAATAGACACCTTTCGAAGGAAGAAAGAAGGAAGGCCAAGAGACATATGAAAACATGTTCAAAGTCACTAAATATCCGAGAGATGCAAATCAAAACAACAATGCGGTATCATCTCACACCTGTCAGAATGGTTTTATCATCAACAAATCAACAAATGACAAGTGTTGGTGAGGATGCGGAGAAAAAGGAACTCTTTTGCACTGCTGGTGGGAATGCAGACTGGTGCAGCCACTGTGGAGAACAGTATGGAGTTTCCTCAAAAAACTAAAAATGGAACTCCCATTTGACCCTGCAATCCCACTTCTAGGAATATACCCCAAGAAACTAGAAACAGCCGAAACCGGTTTGGCTCAGTGGATAGATCATTGGCCTGTGGACTCAGGAATCCTGGGTTCGATTCCAGTCAAGGGCATGTACATTGGTTGCGGGCACATCCCTGGTGGGGGGTGTGCAGGAGGCGGCTGATCGATGTTTCTCTCTCATCGATGTTTCTAGCTCTCTATCCCTCTCCCTTCCTCTCTGTAAAATATCAATAAAATATATTTAAAAAAAAGAAACTAGAAACACCAATTAGAAAGGATATATGCACCCCTATATTCATAGCAGCACAATTCACCATAGCTAAGATTTGGAAACAGCCTAAGTGCCCATCAGCAGATGAGCGGATTAAAAAACTGTGGTACATCTACACAATGGTATACTATGTTGCGGTAAAAAAAGAAGGAATTCTTACCATTTGCAACAGCATAGATGGAACTGGAGAGCATTATGCTAAGTGAAATAAGCCAGTCAGAGATAAATAAATACCACATGATCTCACTCATTTATGGAATATAATGAACAACATCAACTGATGAACAGGGACAGATCCAGAGACAGAGAAGCATCCGTCAGACTGTCAAACCTCAGATGGAAGGTAGGGGAGGGTGGGGGTAAGGAGGAAAGATCAACCAAAGGACTTGTATGCATGAATATAAGCCTAACCAATGGACATGAACACCAGGGGGGTGAGGGCATGAGTGGAGGGGATGGGGGAAGAAGGCACATATGTAACACATTAATCAATAACGAAATTTAAAAAAAAATATTTGAAGAAATAATGACAGAAAACTTCCCCTACCTGGTGAAAGAAATAGACTTACAAGTCCAGGAAATGCAGAGAACCCCAAACAAAAGGAATCCAAAGAGGACCACACCAAGACACATCATAATTAAAATGCCAAGAGCAAAAGACAAAGAGAGAATATTAAAAGCAGCAAGAGAAAAACAGTTACTTACAAGAGAGCACCCATACGATTGTCAGCTGCAGGCCAGAAGGTAGTGGCAAGAAATATTCAAAGTGATGAATAGCAAGAACCTACAACCAAGATTACTCTACCCAGCGAAGCTATCATTCAGAATTGAAGGTCAGATAAAGAGCTTCATAGATAAGAAAAGGCAGAAGTAATTCATCACCGCCAAACCAGTATTATATGAAATGCTGAAGGGTATTCTTTAAGAAGAGGAAGAAGAAGAAAAAGGTAAAGATAAAAATTATGAACAACGAAGTGACAACAAATACATATCTATCAACAAGTGAAGCTAAAAAATCAAGTGAATAAAAAGTCTGATGAACAGAATAAACTGGTGAATATAATAGGATCGGGGGCATAGAAAGGGAGTGGACTGACAATTCTTGGGGGGAAGGGGGTGTGGGGGTTTGGGAAGAGAATGTACAAAAATCGTATACCTATGGGTGAGGACAGTGGGAGGGGGGGTTAAGGGCAGAGGGTGGAGGGGGAATCAGGTGGAGAGGAGCTATGGGGGGAAAAAAGGGGAACAACTGTAATAATCTGAACAATAAAGATTTATTAGTAAAAAAAAAAAAATCAGTTGATCCGTACTTCACTCCATACATAAAGACCTACAGTACAAAGCTCCTATAAGAAAACATAGGCAAATATGTTTGAGACTTTGGAATAGTAAAAGATTTCTTGAAAAGAATGTAAAAGGTATGAATTATAAAAGAAAAGCATTGATAAACTGAAACTTGAAACTTCTGCTCATCAAATGATAATATTGAGAAAGTGAAAATGAAAGCCACATACTGGAAGAAAATATTTGCAAGATATAGTTTTAATAGGGGACTTGTATATGGAATGTATAAGGACCTGATATAAAACTATTTTAAAAGGCAAACAATAAATTTCTTTAAAAAGACAAAAGACTTCAAATGTCAATAAAAAGATCTGTATAATAATTTTATGGAGGTTTTATTCATAATAACACAAAATTGAAAACAACACAAATATCCATCAACAGGAAAATAGATAAACTGTGGTGTATTCATACAAGGGAACAAACCAATAATACAAAAAAAAATACTAATCAATCTCAAAACCATTATCCTGAATGAAAGAAGCTGTACACAAAAGAATATATATGGTGTTACCTCAATTACATGAAGTTTTAGTACAGTCAAAACTAATATATGAAGCTAGAAATCTAAATAGTGGTTGCCTGAAGGAGAAACAAACTAAAATGTACTCAAAAGAACCTCTTAAGGTGATGAAATATATACTTTGATAGAGATGGTTATTACATGGGTGTATACATTTGTCAAAATTTATACTTAAATCTATAGAATTTATTGTATGTAATTCCCAATTCAAAATAAGAGGGGGAAAAAACAGACTGTAAAATACATTTTATGTAAAAATAATTTACCTCCAGACTGTTCAAGGTCTGACATGCAATTAGATAGGTTGAAGTTGAGGTTATTTGTCCTGTTTCCACAGGTGTGGAGAGAGATATCCTCTCGGACTTTACACAGCTACCAAAGTAGCAATGCCAGGAAAATAATTAATCACAATTTGATAGTGCCTATTTGCAATCAGAAGAAAAAAACAAAGAACACCCTGGATTATAAAAGCAGGTGAAACATACCCAAAATACCTAGTCAGGCACAATGTTGGCACTCTTGGTTCTCGTGACTTTGGCCCTAGCATCTGCTCACCATTTTGGTGAGCACTTTGAAGGGTAAGTAAACAACTCCTTAAATAAGTCAGTCCTTCTTCCTTGGTAGCTCAAAAAGTTTGAATGTATTACCCAATTATAAATTTTCTCTTCTTCTTCTGCTCTCTCACCATTCAGTCAGAAAGTGTTCCGTGTCTTTGTTGAAGATGAAAATCACATCAACTTGCTCCATGCCTTGGCTAACACCAACCAGGTAAATGGCAATTCCGTACTATAGGTTTGCTTCATACTTACTTTAAAATCTTAGATTGCACTGTGATTCCATCAAAGGAAGAATTTCATGAAATATTAGCTATAGCATTTTTGTAGCAAGAAATAAAAACTTGAAAAAACATTTAGTGCCACATATCTTTTTATTCTGCCGAAATTAGATTTCCATAAGTTCTATCTATATATATAAAGAGGTAATATGCAAATTTGTCCAGGATGCCTTTACAGTCATGACTGGCTCCAAGCCTTAACAGTCACCACCAGCATGGCTCCAAGCACGCCCCCACCCCAGCGGACACACACAGGGGGGGGCCTCTGCATGTGAGCTGCAGAGGAAACACCTTTTTGACTGCTCATTGGCTAAGCTCCCTATATGCCGCCACTCACAGTGTTCTTGGTAACTTGGGTAATAAGAATCCAAGAAGGTGATCTAGGGTTTTTCCACCTCACTCCTGGAGGAAAAACCAAGGTTCACTGCTGGAGGGGCTAAGAAATGTCATATCCTGCCCTACCAGGTTTGGCTCAATGGATAGAGCCTCGGCCTGCTGACCGCAAGGTCTGGGTTCGATTCTGATCAAGGGCACGTACCTAGGTTGCAGGCTCCTCCCTGGCCAGGGCCCAGGTCAGGGCTCATGCAGGAGGCAACCAATCAAAGTGTCCCTCTCACATTGATGTTTCTCTCTGTCTTTCCCTCTCTCTTCCATGCTCTCTAAAAATCAATGGAAACATATCCTCAGGTAAGGATGAAAAAAAAGGAAAGAAAGAAATGTCATATCCTATGAAAGACACATCTTGAAACTGTCTAAAGAAAGTTGTCATTTTTTTGTGGTGAAGGGACTGGATTCTGTGTTGATGAAACTACCTTGGCAGCTGTGGCGGCTGTCAGTGGCTGCAGCAGTGGGTGATAGGGGTGGCACCTTCCCCTGATCAGCCCAGTCACCTCCCACAGAGGGAGGCCAGACTGCGGCTTAGGGGAGAGGGCCTAAGCCATCAGTAGGACATCCCCTAAGGGCTCCTGGACTGTGAGAGGGGGCAGGCTGGGCTGAGGGACCCCCGCACCCCAGGGCACAAATTTCATGCACTGGGCCTCTAGTAGTGTTATAAATCCAAGGTAATTTTTTTATTTTTTAATATATTTTTATTGATTTTAGAGAGGAAGGGAGAAAGAGAGAAATATCAATGATGAGAGAGAATCATTGATTGGCTGCCTCCTGCACACTCCCAACTGGGGATCAAGCCTGCAACCCAGGCATGTGCCTTGACCGGAATCGAACCTGGGACCCTCAGTCCACAGTCCAACACTTCATTCACTGAGCCAAACCAGCTAGGGCAAGGTAGCTTTTTTAAGAGCTGGTAGATCATGACAACTGGATGAGCTGGCCTGTCACAATTAGATAGGTTGAAATTGAGGTTATTTGTCCTATTTTCTTAAGCAAAAAAGAAAAATAATCGACTTCAATATTACTGAAACACTGGGCTTTTGTCCAACTTGAAATTCATTTCCACATCCCATGTATCATCTGTTCTCTTTGATATTCTTTCATTACAAATTAAACAGCCTGAGTTTTCATGACCTTGATTCATGTCCTCTTAATGATATGACATGGGGAGAGGGGGGAGAAGGTAAAAAGACATGGGTGATTTCCATGCTTTCTTTTTTATTTTCAAGAAACCAAAATGTCTATGCTACTTTAAAAAATTCACTGAACATGGAGTAAAAACTGACATTTTTTATTATGCATGTCATGTGGCAGTAAGCTATTGCTGATCACAAATAGTTCACTTAGGTCAAAATTCTTTCTTCATGAATATATAATCCAAAACAATTTACTAGCTCCTAAATATCTGTCCATCTCTCTATCCAGCTATCTTTTCTTTCTATGGATTTTTTTTTTTTTTTACCTTTTAAGGTATGGAGGCAAAAAAAAAAAAAAAAAGAAGGTAGACAGTATCATAATGTGAACAGATTCAGAAGTTTAGAATTAAAAGATGATATGAAGTCAACAATTCCAGCCTTCCATTCAAATCTGGAATTTCCTCCATAGAAATAGCATCCCTGGTTGCTAGCCTTAATAAAACTTATTTGAGTACTTCTAGGGACAATAAGAATACTGCTTTCAGAGTAGTCCATTTGCCTTAAACAGCATCCTAATTGCTATGTGAAGCTGAAAGGTACCTTCTCTAATTTTGACCTAACTGAGATAAATATTGTCTTATTTCTAAGATTTACCTTTTCCAGGCCTTCCATCATTTCTCTTAGCACTGGTTTACAGACACTTGATCATCCTGGTCACCTCTGAATATTGCTCAAGCTTTCTGTCTATATTTCTTTTCTAAAATGTAGTTCTCAAAATTGACAGTGGACCTCCAGATGTGCTCTGATTAACACATGCCACAAGACCACTGTCTACTTTCATTTGTAAAGCAGACATTTTTATTAATGGGGTCTGAGATTCTTTTTAGCATCTTGAACAGTTATTGAATACTCTTAGCTCATAGTAAACCTGTGGCCAATCAAAACCATTAGGTTATTTTTTCTCACATGAATCATCCTCATGTAAGATATTCTTCCAAATGTAACTGCGATTTTTTAACCTAAATGAAAGATTTTAGATTTACCCCTGAGAAAATTTATCTTGATAGCCTGTTTTCAGCATGTTGAGATCGTTTTAAAAATAAATTCAGTTATTCAGGGTCATAATTCTTCTCCCTAACTTTGCATCACCAGCAAGCTGGATAAGTATTCCTTCTCAACTTTTATCTTTGTCACTTATAAAGAAAAAGATTAAGGAGTCAGGGGTCAGCACAGAAATAGAGGCTTTATTCATGGTTTATTCATTCAATATGTATTTATCTTCACTCTCCAATGTGTCCGACATAGTGTTAAGTACTGAAAGTAATTCATTAACCAACTCTTCTTGGGTAAGTTCGCTAAACTACCCATGTTACTGTGGTGTTACCTACAGATAACACTGTGCTTTCTAACTTGTAAAGAAGAATATAAATGAAGACACTTAGTCAAATGCTTTGCTGAGATTCAAATTCAGCACTCAGGCTTGAGGTCTCTTCCAATAATAAGATGAAATCATTGGGCCTGACTTATTCTTGTATTAAACAATGCTGGCTAAAACAAGATCACAGCTTCCTTTTCTAAGCATTCACAATCCATCTGCTTCCAGTATACCCTACAGCTTTGCCAGAATCCATGCCTGGCCCAGGAGCTCCTGCTACTGAGGTTCAACTGTTTTTCTCTTTATGAAATCCATGTCTTGCCCCATTCATTCCTCAGTGATCCCTTCAAAATCTAATTCCTCCAAGCCTGCTGCTAAAGTTCTGCAATTACATCTGCAGTATTTTTTAGTTACTTAAAATTCAGCATTGTATGGTGGTCAAAAGAAGATAATCTGGACTCAGACTGGGTTCAACCCTTTACACTTGCTAGCTGGATCTTGGTCACCTCTCTGGGTCTCAACATTTTTGTTAATAAATGAGGAAAATAATAGTATTTACCTTATAGGATTGTTGTGAGATTTAAAATAATTAATATAAGTAGAGCACTTAGAAAGAACGTATATAATAAGAACTATATAAGTGTTTGTAATCTGGAAATTGAAAGGCAATTTACACAGCCAGTATAATCCCCTCTCTCCTTATCTACTGTGGGCCTCAATGTTCTCTTTCCAAAAGCAAGTTATTTCTGCTAAATTTTTTTTTCTTTTATTATATGTGTACATATCTTACCATTGCCCCCCCCACCCCACTCCCATACATGCCTCACCCCCCAATGTTTTGCATCTGTTGGTTACTCTTATATACATGCATATAAGTCCTTCAGTTGATCTCTTATTTCCCCCACCTCTCCCTAACCTTACTGCTGTAATTTGACAGTCTGTTTGATGCTTTACTGCCTCTGTATCTATCTTTTTGTTCATCAGTTTATAATGTTTTTCATTATCCCCAAATGAGTGAGATCATGTGGTATTTTTCTTTCATTGACTGGCTTATTTCACTTAGCATAATGTTCTCTAATTCCATCCAGGTGCCTACAAATGGTAGTAATTCCTTCTTTTTTTATGGCAGCATAGTATTCCATTGTGTAGATGTACCATAGTTTTCTGATCCAGTCATCTGCTGACGGGCACTTAGGCTGTTTCCAAATCTTAGCTATGGTGAATTGTGCTGCTATTAACATAGGGGTGCATATATCCTTTCTGATTGGTGTTTCTAGTTTCTTAGGATATATTCCCAGGAGTGGGATTACTGGGTCAAATGGGAGTTCCATTTTCAGTTTTTTGAGGAAATTCCATACTGTTCTCCACAGTGGCTGCACCAGTCTGCATTCCCACCAGCAGTGCACGAGGGTTCCTTTTTCTCCGCATCCTCGCCAACACTTGTCGTTTGTTGATTTGTTGATGATAGCCATTCTGACAGGTGTGAGATGGTATCGCATTGTCGTTTTGATTTGCATCTCTCGGATAATAAGTGACTTTGAGCATGTTTTCATGTGTCTCTTGGCCCTCCTTCTGTCTTCTTTCGAAAAGATTCTATTTAGGTCTGTTGCCCATTTTTTCATTGGATCATTTATCTTCCTTTTATTAAGTTGTATAAGCTGCCTGTAGATGTTGGAGATTAAACCTTTATCAGTGATAACATTTGCAAATATGTTCTCCCATACAGTGGGGTTTCTTGTTGTTTTGTTGATGGTTTCTTTTGCTGTGAAAAAGCTTTTTATTTTGATGTAGTCCCATTTGTTTATTTTCTCTTTGGCTTCCATTGCCCTAGGGGCAGTATCAGTGAAAAAGTTCTTTTGGCTATTTCAGCTAAAATTTAACATGACAAATTCTTTATTCATGTTAATTTCATCTCTCTGTATAAGAGGAAGAGATAGT
Source organism: Plecotus auritus (assembly GCF_963455305.1). NCBI lineage: Eukaryota > Metazoa > Chordata > Mammalia > Chiroptera > Vespertilionidae > Plecotus > Plecotus auritus. The sequence continues at coordinate 117,857,828 of NC_137771.1, forward strand.
GTTAACTCCTTAGAAAAAAACGAAGCCAAACAGGAGTTACATATGGCTACTTTCTCTCTTCTTAGCTGCAAACACCAGGCTATAGCTCCACGCAGCGGAACTGCATGTTTCTTCTTTATTCATTTATTTCCTACACGATTGAAAGATATTTTTATTCTCCTTAGCAATCTGGCAAGTACAGCATATTCTGAACTGTAGCCTTCCTGATAAGATCATTACAAGGGCATCTAGTCTTTGTATTCATCCTTGGCCATGTGACCTTCCTCCCAGCTTTTGAACATGACCTTTTGAAAGTAAAATGCATTGGAGAGATCTGTGACCACACTGGACTCTAGCCACCTCCCCTTTTCATCTATATACAGATAGTAATTACTTTATCTCCTTGCAATCAGAGTTCCACTTGTTCCTTTATTGGTGACAGTCACCATAAAACCTACTGTTTTCTCTGTACTTCTAAATTTCTGTTTCTCTAGTTTAAGGTACATGTTTATCTGTGCCTAGAGTAACCTAGTTACAGGTTTCCAATGTTCTCATTACTACCACTACATTAGGAAGTTCCTCCATGGAATCAGGTCTAGAATAGAAGTCACTTCTACTTCCAAAAGGAAAATTCCATCAAGATAAATGAAGATTCTATAATATGCTAAATTTCTGGTCAAATGCAATGTGTAGAAACAAATTTGTGTAAATTTGTGAAGAACCAAAGATCCTCAACATCAATATTGTTTTATACACCCATTTTATTCCCAATAGAATTTAAGATTTAAAAAATGTACTTAAGTAATGAAAATACTAATTTATCCTGTTCTTGCATTAGTTTTGTGATATGTTTTAGGAAGGGCTCTTAAGTTATTAACCAGCTGGTTGATTAAGTTGACATTCTCATTGTGCTATCATCTAAAGATATTCTTTTATCTTCCAACTTATCTTCCAATATCTTATATTACATATTTTACTCCACTTCCATACTCCAGACATATCACTCACAAGGTCTTGGTAATTACTGAAATTTATATTTATTGCCTTGGGCTAGTAATCTGAGTTTATATAATATATCCATACTTGATACATTAGCAGACATCTATGTGCCTATAGCATTGCTCCTGATTTTTGGCTCCATTTCTCCTAAGCACTGGGGAGTAACATCAGTATAATATGTCTGTGCCATACTTACAGGCCTCCATAGTGTTGGATGTCAGTGTTTGCTGAAGGATTTCTCCATGCCAAGCTGAAATTGATAAGTAACCTTAGGTTAGGTCTGCATGTCTTCTGTCAAACATATTTATGAGATTCCTCCACCTTATTTTAAAGAATCCATAATTCTTACTGCAGAATCATATTTTTTTTTCTCCCCTCATTCCCTGCAAAATTTGGCAGAGCCAAGATGAATGAGCAAGGGGTTAGAGATCAGGGAAGGCAACTTTCAACTTACTAAGAAAAATAAAGCTATCTTTTAAGACAATTAGGCTGTTCTGAAGTGGTACTAGATGTACTCAAGCTTGTATTAGAACCATCACAAAAGATATTGTGCAAACATTTATTGCTCTGAGTGGAAAGCTACATCTTAATATAGGTTCTTCCAGAACAGTCCCTTAGACAAAGATGTGCAGGCAAAGATTCCATTTGGGAAGTGCAGGAAGAACTGATAGAGAAGTGGGAAGGGTTACAGAAAAGCCAACAAGGGGTCCCTATTAAGTCAGTTACCACAGATGATGACTAAAGCTTAATGCTACAATGCAACTCTAGGAAAGGGTACAAATCAGATGCCTCAGAATTATCTCACCTGAGAAGTGAGGGAGTTGGAGTATTTAGACATCCACTCCCAAGGTCATGGTTGAGTGATTCTCTGAAAAGAATTTTTTGTTGTTGTTTTGTTTTGTGTTTTTTTGTGGGGTTTTTTGTTTGTTTGTTTTTTGGCATGTCCTGCCTGCTTTGAACTGTTAGCTTGGCTTTTTCCAATTCTCAGGGAAATAGCTTTCAAGAACAGAGATGCAGAGAGTTGGTAGTGGGGAGTCCCAGAATTATGTACAGGTGGGGCAATGCCAACTTGCTAAGATACTTGGAAGATTTTATGTGCTTTACCAATTCTAAACTTCTGTGTCTATAAAGATATGCCTCCCTCTCTCATCCCACCTCAGAATGCCAAGCATTTATTGGAAACACAAATTCAGGGTTAACTTTTTCAAGTATGCTTTTTTTTATAATGGGCTTGTCTTCATTGTGCTTCTCTTTACAACACTGGCTAACTAGAATTTATTACTAGTCCTTTATTTTCTACTAGAGGCCCGGTGCATGAAAATTCATGCACTGGAGGGGGGTCCCTCAGCTCGGCCTGCCCCCTCTCACAGTCTTGGAGCCCTCAGGAGTTGGAGGCAACCCGGTGATCAGGGGAAGGTGACGCCCCATCACACCTCTGCTGTTGCCACTGCCGGCAGTGCAAGCCTCGACTGGCCCTGGTTACCTAAGCCTCGGGCCGGCCCTGGGCAGCTGGGGGACTGAGAGGACTGGGGGACTCCAGAGGCAACCATGCAGCAAGGCCATCTTGTGGCTGTGGGCTCCATCATCTTTGAGGGTGTGGCAATCAATTAGCATATTCCCTCCTTATTAGCTGTGGGTGCCGTCATCTTTGAGAGTGGGCAGTCAATTAGCATATTCCCTCCTTTTTGGCTGTGGGTGCCACCATCTTTGCGACAGCATGAGGGTCAATTAGCATATTCCCTCTTTATTAAATAAGATATCCTTATCATGACATACCTTTATACTTCCTCCATTACCTTTTAACATCTCATTTTTATCTTCCCATTGTTGATTCACTAAGTCACATGCTGTAGCCAGTCCTTATCAAATCATCAATACTCCCTCCTTTCAACACCTTAGTGACAACCACACTCATACTTTTTCTTCTGGAATCCTTCTTGATGTAATCCCTGTGTCCCTGACTCCCATTGCACTGACATTCCCTATGACCCTAACTCATAACTCAGCACCCATTAGACATCTACAGTGGTTTGAAGATTACCAGGACAGGATATAGGCTACAAGTATATCTAAAATTAATATTTTACCTCACCAGTTTCTATTAAGTCTGCCCAAACTTTCTTCCAAGTTTGCCAGCAATGGTCTAAATATCTCCACCTGTCACATCTCCAGCCTAAGACTAGCTTGTAACATCTAAATAGGAATTGTGCAAGACACAGAGGTAGAGAAAGACCCACTGTCTGGCTCACATCAGGCTTCTAGGCCTTTACTCAGCCCAAGAAAGGTATAGGAAAATAGACACCTACAGGAGACAGCATGTCCTTGGTTATTATTTTTCCATAGAAAAAGGAGATTTGAAACTACATAGCCTGTTATTTTTGTGCACAATTTTCTCTAAAATATCTCTCATGAGGACAGAAGCCATATTTGATTTGCTCACTATTATATTTGCTCACAGTAGTCTCAGGCACAGAGCCTAGCACATAGTAAGTTCTCAATAATAGTTGATGAATAACTGAACAAATGAAAATGTCAGTACATTCCTTGATCCTCAAGAGTATTTTGTTTGTTGTCATGGTGCCTAGATGACCACTATGGAAGGGTACATTTTTCTTCCCTTACGTATCCTCCACGGGTCAGAAATGCCCCCAGGTCCACATATTACCTTGACATGTACAGCCCTGAGTTCCTCATAAAAAATAAGTTCACTAAAAATTAGAAAGGAAAGCTCAATTTCTCTCTATTAAATTTTGTGGCTCTAGATAAATTCTCATCACTCATCGAGCACTTTTATCCATTACCACAATATTATTATTCCAATAAGTAACTGTTCCTGAAAAATCAATAAATAGAAAAAAAAAGTAGTTATAGAGTACTGCAATTGACTAGCACTCTGGAAAATAATTACATGTTTTTCATGCTTGTTGATAATCAATTAGGGCTATGAAAATATGTGTAAACATTTTTATTAGCAACTGCTTGGTCCCAACTCTTATTCACTCAAAGGATATATCTCTAGAGATTTCATGAATAATTTGAGTTTGAAAATAACTCAATGGAGTAGAGCAATAGTATTCTTGCCAATGATAATCCACCCATTAGATTAGAGGTGTTCAATATAATATATCTTATTCCTTATTCAGATTGACTTCTGGAAACCAGATTCTGTCACACAAATCAAACCTCACAGTACAGTTGACTTCCGTGTTGAAGCAGAAGATATTTCCACTGTGGAAAACTTTCTAGAGCAGAATGAGCTACAATATGAGTAAGTTTGTGTTTTATAACTATTAAAATTCTCTTCCGTGTATGTTCTCATCCAAGCCTCTGAATAACTCTTGGAAGGTAAAAATAAGATCAAGACCATGGCTTCCTCAGGTCCACACAGATAGGTCATAACAGAACTAGACCTGGATTCCAAATCTTGAGATTTCAGACCTGGTCAATTTTGTGTTTAGTTGTTGTTCCAATAAAAATGGTTTTGATTCTTGAACCCCAAATCTTCAGTCAGAAATCTTACCTGCTACTGGTTTATGTGATAGATAGTCTACAGGCCAAACCAACTGACATTCTATCATCAGCTGTACACAGTTTTAGTCCCAAGTCAAATAACCGCCTTTCCAGGTGAGCAGCCAGACCTATTATGAGACATGAAGGCTATTAATATCTCATAATAGGACCTGACTAGAGTCAGACTGAGTGGTCCTTCTGTCCCTTGTCCCCCAAGGCCCCATGACTATCTCTAATGGTAAGAGAGGCATGGATAGAAGGAATAAATAAAAGTCGTTCTCTAAAGGCCTAGAGTAGAGTTGACTAAGCTGATCACACCATACCTCTTTTCCCCAAATAGCACACTGGTCCATATATCTTTTAAAATGAAAATGTTCACCTAAGTAGAGGCAGTTGATCATCCAACAAATAGTGAGTGCCTGCATATACCAAGTACCAAAAATGAAAGATATATCCCCACCCACTTCTGAGGAAACCAGATTATAAACTAAACTTCAATAATGTGTAACAGATGTCAAGAAAAGTAAAGAGCTCAAAATGCAGGGAAATAGACCAAGTCTAAGGGCTAGAAAAGTTCCAAGATGGCAATGAAGTAGGTGGATGTTACATTTATCTCCTCCCAGGACCAAACTGGAATTACAACTAAAATATAGAATAATAAACCTGAATAACCAACAGAATAGAGAGACTAGAGACCCAGGTGCCCTTTTAAATGGCAAATGCATAAATTTTGTTCACAACTACTCACCCTGTGCTCCAGCAATGGGAGGGCAGAGTGGAGTAGAGTCATGTGAGGAAATACTAGGGTTTGTGGCTCTGTGGGGAGATACAGCTACCAGGATACCTGTGGTGAGTCATTCTCCCACACAGTACATGCCATCTTCCTTAGATGGAGCACTTCCCTTTGTACAGCATCAGCCTGGAGGAAAGCAATAGCTATACCCTTTGGACTACCTGCAGCCCTCACCCTGAGGAGCTTGCACCCTGCTGAGGTGACAGCTGCCTGGGCCAGTATATAGAGATCTAAGCAGTCTCAAATATGTCATGACTGAGCTGTGTGGCTCTGCAGTTGGGAGCCACTCGCCCCACTTTCCCCCAAGCCTGACTAGCACCTCTCACTCCTGGGAGATCCACTAGACCAGGGTTGAGGAACATCCATCCCACAGGCCATGTAAGGCCAGCAAAATCATTTGGTCTGGCCCTGCCAAGGAATTAGAGGTGAGTTAATTAAATGTTTGACCAAATATAGCAGGCTAATTTTTAAGTTGATAATTTGTATGACCCGAGATGATGTTATAAATACCAAATGGCCCTTGGCAGAAAAAAGGTTCCCCACCCCTGCACTAGACCAGTCCTCCCAACTCCAGGCAGCCCTTCTCTACTGAGATTGGACTCTTGGCAGAATCTGGAACAAACTAAGTTGTGTGGCTCTAAGACAGGGGCCATTTTTCCCTTACATGCTCAAGTAGTACAGAGCCCTCCCTTCACACAGCCAAATCTTAGTCAGTTTGGGCCTGATAAACTCTGTCGGACATACCCTGACAACTCACTGAGACCCTGCACCACCATGAAGGTGTGCAAGCACCCGGCAGTGGCAGCTAGACTTGGTATATCTTGGGACATTGCTGAGTGGCCTCAGACCCAGCATTGGCACTAATTGAACGTGTATAAATCTGATGAATAACACTCACTCCTATCTGGTAACCCACTGAGAACCTGCCTCATGCAACTTGAGTACCACCAGGGGCTCTTGCAGTGACTGAAACTAACAGGCAGCCAACTAGTGGAAGCAGGTGGAGGCTGATCTCAGAGTCCCTTGGGCCTTTTGCTGACCTGCCCCTGGGCCTGGAGGTGGTAAAATCTGGCCTTGATATGTAGTGTGGTCCTTTCTGCACACACCCAGGGCCAGCAGAGGCAGCCACAAACTGTAGATCATTTTGTAGCTTCAAACAGGTTGCCCAGGGCCAGTCACAGATAGCATCTGACATTGGCCTGCACCAGGGTCCCTTCCAAAAGATCCTAGAACCAACATAACCAGTGGCCAGCTTCAGATAATTTTAAAGCAGGATCCAATTAGCTTCACAAGTGACATATCCAAAAGGAAACTTGGCAGGCCCCAGACCTTGTTGAGGTGAAATCTGTTTTATGTGGTCAGCACCTGCACAGCAGCTAGGACGCTGAGAATCAGATTGGTCCTCACAATCAGCCAGGCTGAGGTTCGATCCTACACACAAACAGACCAATAGATATCAAGACTCAACTACAACAGGACGGCCCACATAACCCACATAAAAAACATTCCTGGAGGACCCAGTCAGGTGATCAAGGAGATAGCACCACTGGGTCCCACAGGACACCTACTACATAAGGCCACTTAACCAAGCCTGGAACGCATAACAAATCTACCTAACACATGGAAATAAACACAAAGAGGCAGCCAAAAGGGGGAGACAAAGAAATATGCTACAAATGAAAGAACAGGAAAAAATCTCCAGAAAAAGAGCTAAATGAAATAAATGGAGGCAATTTACCGGATATAGAGTTAAAAAAAAAATGGTTATAATGGTGCTCAAGGAACTTAGTGAGAACTTAAACAAAGAGACAACAAGCATTAAAAAAAATAGAAACCATAAAAAAGAACCAGTCAGAACTGAAGAATACAATATCTGAAATGAAGAATACACTATAAGGAATAAACAATAGGTTGGATGAAGCAGAAGACTGAATCAGTGATTTGGAAGAAAAACCTAAACAAAGCAGCAAAATAAAAAGAATTTTTAAAGAGTAATGATAGTTTAAGGGACCCTTGAAACAACATAAAGTGTAACAATATCCACATCATAGGGGTTCTAGAAAGAGAAAAAAAAGAGAGCAAGGGATCAAGAACATATTTAAAGAAATAATAACTGAAAATTTTCTAAGCCAGTGAAAGAAAAAGATATACAAGTACAGGAAGAGCAAAGAGTCAGAGGCTCACACCAAGACACATTATAATTAAAATGGCAAAGGTTAAGGGCAAAGAGAGAATCTTAAAAGCAGCAAATAAATGAAATCATAAATGAGAGAAGTAACAACTGACACCAAAGAAATACAAAAGATTGTAAGAAAATATTATGAACAACTAATTGGACAATCTGGAAGAAATGGATAAATTCCTGGAAACATACAATCTTACAAAATTGAATCAAAAAAATAAAAAAAATCTGAATGAAGAGATAACAACTAATGAAATTAAAGCAGTAATCAAAAAATTCCCAACAAACAAAAGTCCTGAAATGGATAGTTTCACAGATAAATTTTGCCAAACATTTAAAGAACTAACACCTATCCTTCTCAAACTATTATAAAAAAAAATTAAGGAGAAGGAAGGCTCCAAAGTTCATTTTATGAGGCCAGCATTCTCCTAACTCCAAAACCAGATAAAGACACTAGAAAGAATTATAGGTCAATATCCCTGATGAACATAGATGCTAAAATACTGAACAAAATATAGGAATACCAAGTCCAACAATACCTTAAAAAAAAAAAAAAAAACATGATCAAGTGGGATTTATTCTGGGGATGCAAGGTTGGTGAAATATCCACAAATCAATAAATATGATACACCACATAAACAAAATGAAGAACCAAAATCACATTATCATATCAATAGATGCACAAAAAGCATTTGATACAATCCAGCACCCATTTATAATGAAAACTCTCAGCATAGTGGGAATAGAGGGAACATACTTTAGCATAATAAAGACCATATATGATAAACCCATAGCCAACATCATACTCAATGGGTAAAAACTAGCATCGTTTCCCTTATGATCAGAACAAGACAGGAATGACCACTTTCACCACACTTTTATTCAGTTCTATCCACAGCAATCAGACAAGAAGAATAAATAAAACACATCCAAACTGGAAAGGAAGAAGTAAAACAGTCATTGTATATATACATGAAGCAATAGAGAGAGAACCCTACAAATTTCATCAAAAAATGATTAGAATTGATAAATGAATTCAGTAAAGTAGCAGAATACAAAATAAATATCCAAAAATCATTTGCATTTTTATACACCAATAATGACTATAAGAAAGGAAAACTAAGTGTGGTTCAGTGGTTGAACATCGACCTATGAACCAGGATATCACAGTTCCATTCCCAGAAAGGGCACATGTCTGGGTTGTGGGCTCGATCCCCAATAGGGGGTATACAGGAGGCAGCCAACCAATGATTCATTCTCATCATTGAAGTTTCTATCTCCCTCTCCCTTCCTCTCTGAAATAAATAACAATATATAAAAACAAAAGAAAGGAAGACTAAGAAAACAATCCGATTTATAATTGCATCACAAAAAAATAAAATAGCTAGGAATAAATTTAACCAAGGTTGTAAAAGATCCTGTACTTGGAAAATTATAAGACACTGAAGAAAGAAATTGAAAAATATACAAATAAGTGGAAGCATATATCATGTTCATGAATAAGAAGAATTAACATCATTAAAATGTCTATACTACCCAAAGCAATCTATAAATTCAACACAATTCTTATCAAGACACCAACAGTGCATTTCATAGAACTAGAATAAATATTCAAAAAATGTATATGGAATCACAAAAGACCTCTAAATAGCCAGAGCAATCTTGAAAAAGAAAAACCAAGTTGGAGGAATCATGCTGTCTGATATCAACTATACTACCAGACCATAGTAATCAAAACAGTATGGTACTGGCATAAAAACAGACATAGAGATTAATGGGACAGAATAGAGAGCCCAGAAATAAACCCATGCTCTTATGGCCAATTAATATTTGATAAATGAGGCCAAAAACAAAACATACAATGGGATAAAAACAGTCTTTTCAATAAATGGTGTTGGGAAAATTGGACAGATACATGCAAAAAAAAATGAAACTAGACCACCTTCTTACAACACACACAAAAATAAACTAAAAATGGATTAAAGACTTAAATGCTAGACTAGAAACCATAAAAATCCTAGAAGATAACATAGGCAGTAAAATCTTGAACATTTCTTGTAGCAATATTTTTTTCTGATATATTGCTTTGGGCAAGGAAAACAAAGAAGAAAACAAACAAAATAGACTATATCCAACTAAAGAGTTTTTGCACAGCAAAAGAAACCATCAACAAAATGAACAGACAACCCACTGAATGGAAGAACACATTCACCAATGACACATCCAATAAGGGGTTAATATCCAAAATTTATAAAGAATTTATACAACTCAATGCCAAAAAAAAAACACACCAAAAAACCTAGTTTAAAAATGGGCATAGGACCTGAATAGACACTTCTCCAAAGAGGACACACAGATGGCCAATGGGCATATGAAAAGATGCCAAACATCACTAATCATCTGAGAAAAGCAAATCAAAATCACAATGAAATATCACCTCTCACCTGTCAGAATGGCTATCATCAGTAAATCAATAACCAACAAGTGTTGAGGAGGATGTGGAGAAAAGATAATCCAGATTGTTGCAGCCACTGTGGAAAGCAATATGAAAATTATAAGACATTTAGTCAAAAAACTAAAAGTGGAACTGTCTTATGACCACGCAATTCCACTTCTAGGCTATATCCAAAGAAATCCAAAACACTAATTCAAAAAGAAACATACATCCCTATGTCCATTGCAGCATTATTTACAATAGCCAAGATTTGGAAGCAGCCCAAGTGCCTATCATAGATGAATGGATACAAAAAAACAAACAAACAAACAAAAAAACTGTGGTACATTTACACAATGGGATAAAACTCAGCCATAAAAAAAGAAGGAATCTTACCTTTTAAGACAGCATGGATGGACCTGGAGAGCATTATGCTAAGTGAAATAATAAGCAGTCAGAGAAACACAAGTACCATCTAATTTCACTTATAGGTGGAATCTAATGAACAAAATAAATTAACAAACAAATAGAATCAGATCATAGATACAGAGAACAGACTGACAGCTGTCAGAGAGGTGGAGGGTTGGAGGGCTGGGTGAAAAAGGTAAAGTGATTAAGCAAATTTAAAAAAGAACTCATAGACATAGAAAATAATAGAGGGAAAAGGGGTTGGGGAGAGGTAGAAGAAGGTAAAGGGGAGATAAATGGTAATGGAAGGAGACTTGACTTGGGATGGTGAACACATAATACAATATACAGATGATGTATTATAGAATTGTAAATCTGAAACCTTTATAATTTTATTAACTAACTAGAGGCCCAGTGCACAAAATTCATGCACGGGGAGGTGTGTCCCTCAGCCCAGCCTGCACCCTCTCCAATCTGGGACCCCTCAAGGAATGTCCGACTGCCCGTTTAGGCCCAATCCTACCTGGATCAGGCCTAAACAGGCAGTCGGACATCCCTCTCACAATCCAGGACAGCTGGCTCTCAACTGCTCGCCTGCCTGCCTTCCTGATTGCCCCTAACCACTTCTGCCTGCCAGCCTGATTGATGCCTAACTGCTCCCCTGCCAGACTATTTGCCCCTAACTGCCCTCCCCTGCAGGCCTGGTCACCCCTAACTGCCCTCCCCTGCAGGCCTGGTTCCCCCTAACTGCTCTCCCCTGTTGGCCAGATTGCCCACAACTGCCCTCCCTTGCAGGCCTGGTCCCTCCCAACTGCCCTCCCCTGCTGGCCATCTCGTGGCGGCCATCTGTGTCCACATGGAGGCAGCCATCTTTGACCACATTGGAGCAGCCATCTTGTGTGTTGGAGTGATGGTCAATTTGTATATTACTCTTTTATTAGATAGGATGTCACCCTAATACATTCAATAAAAGTTAATAAATGAAAAAAAGAAAAGGCCACCCTAAGAAAGGAGGCTTCAGCTGAGAACTGAAAGATAAAGTAGGAATTAGCCTGACGAAGATAAGAAAAAAATCATACTAGGCAGAGAACAGATTATATGCTAAGGCTTAGAACTGGGAGAGGCCATGTTGACTTAAAGGCATTTAGACTACTACAGAGAAGGAGAAAACAAGGCTTTAGTCCTAAGCAGAGTTCATCCAGGGATTGGGTCAGCATGGAGCAAAGGAGCAGTCTCAGGCTCCAGTCCTGAACATTCAAACGTTTATCCAAAAATTCCCTATCACAAGCTCAACTCTTCATTATATTTTGAGAAAATGTGACCTACATCATTTTATGAGAAAATCTATTGTTTTTCACGTCTTAAATATATAGTATAGTATCTATGCTACTGAACATGTCAGTATTTTCATTTGTAAAATCTGTACCTGTTTCAGAAGTGGTGCAGCATAATGCAACAAGTAAATGCTTTGAAAAAAAAGCAAATCAGATTCAAATCCTAGCTCTGCAACCTCCTGGTTGTGTGAGCTTGGACAATTTGCTTAACTTTTCTGAGCTTCAGTTTCCTTCTGTATAAAATGAGAATATGATGCCTTTTCAAAGGGCAGTTGTGAAGATAAAGCAAAACAACACATAAATACATTGCATCTGATATTTCTATTGCTGAGAATGCTGCTATGGTTTAATATTATACAAAGAGGGAGATTGTACATTTTTATAAAGGTCAACAGAAAATGTTATGTTTAACCCCATTATCATGCTTCACATAGCTTAGCTATCTGCTTCTGCCTATGGAAATCAGAATTTAACCTTAAGAACTGACTGTCTTTTTAAAACAAAGATATAACACAATGTTTCGAAATGTGATTTAGATTCATATTTGTGACATTTTGCTCATATTATTACACTAGGAAGGACTTCTAAATTCCTAGTCTGTAGGAGCTTCAGTAACATTAAAAAAGATGACAGCTTCTTCATAATTCTTTAAGAAAAAAGGATAAGCTAGCCCTAACCACCCGAATGATGTCCTAACTCTATCCATCTCACAAACTAGTAAAATGACTTCTAATCACACATCAATCTCCTTGTATTGGGTGGAAAATTCATGTATTTCTTTAGTGGGTAAATTTGGGGGGAACTGTGTGTGAACACTGTCTCATCTAGAACACAGGACGTTCCCTAAGGGATAGGATCTTGTTACTCTTTGCTTCTCTGTTCACTGTGGAGCACATTTGTAGCACATAATTTTATATATATATATATATATATATATATATATATATATATGCCTAATATGCTATATATATAAAAGCTCAACTACTCAACCAGTCGCTATGACAGGCACTCACCACCAGAGGGCAGACACTCTGACTGGTAGGTTAGCTTGCTGCTGGGGTATGGCCTATCAGGACTAGGCGAGGTGGGCTGGACATGCCCTGGAGCCAACCTCCCACAGTCCCTCCCAGGCCTCTAAAATATTTCTTCTAATTAATTTCCTTTCAGTGTGCACAAATTCATGCACCAGGCTCCTAGTTAAATAATAATAAGTCCCTATAAACCCTGGAAAAGCACACCAGTCATATCCTTGCCAGGGCTGCAAGCAGTCCCTGTGCATCCCATTATGATCTCATATGGTAATTAATTTGTGTTTAGACTTTAGATGATTTCCTTCCACAAGAATTTGCAGTTGTTTGTATACTCTACTGCACAAATCCCAGCAAAATAGCTTTTCAGATGTTTCAGTGGTTCCAACCCTCTTCACCAAGACTTGTATCATTTGGCAACTTTAATCAGATTCTGAATTACCATGGGAAAAAATCACAATGTGTGTACCCAGAAAAATAACTATTTTTAAATGTTTACTAGTATATTGCACCTTCAGATACAGAGAGACTAGGAATTGGATAGTGTCAGTCTCCACTCCAGGGAAGACTGATTGTTGCTAACAGCCTATAACATCATTTTTCTATGTATTCAGATTCATGCAGGGACGTGTCCTCAGAGAGCAGTGGGTGCATCATAGTGTTCTTCCATGGCGGTAGGCACGCTGTCCAGTCTGAGCAAATGCTCCTTTTCCAGGGACCTGAAAGGTGAAGAGAATGGAGTCACATCTCTCCTTCTCACCATTGTACTCCTTGCTTTGTTGGGAGTCCCTGTTATCTAATTTGCCTACATATTTTTTAAAAAGAAGTTGGATAGCACTATATATAAGGAACATATAAAAGTATAAAATAGTGTACATGCCTCTGTATTTGGAGCCATAATATGTTCTCTATTACATTAAGAGGCATTGTTTTAATCTCCTACTATAGAGGCTCATTGTTTAGTAACTAGAGGCCTGATGCACAAAATTTGTGCAAGGGTAGGCCTTCCTTCCCCCTGCTGCCAGCACTGGTTTCCCTCTGGCGCCCAGGACCTGGGCTTCCCTCCAGCCACCAGCAGGCACCCAGGACCCAGGTTTCCCTCGCAGCTTTGGCTTCATCTGGAAGGTCGTCCAGAAGGATGTCCAGTCTAATTAGCATATTATGCTTTTATTATTTTAGATAATATTTTGTAATATGGTAAAGGAGTGCTTTGTCCTAAATCTAATAAAATCAAATAATCATAGGGCTGGAAAGATCATTTGAGGTCAATCCCCAGTCTTCCAGTAAAACTCAGCACCATATTTCAACCTCATTCTGTTTTGCAAGTTACCCGAGGATACTTTTACTCTTAGGGGTCATCTTAAATGTAACTTATTTTTATGCTTCTGGTTATTGATTTAAATGTTTAATATTTAACCTAGTAATAATGCAAACAGAATGTCTTGCCTTAGTACTGAACAAAACACCAACCCCTACACAGCCACTGATTCTTCTAAATCATTGGTCGGCAAACTGCGGCTCACGAGCCACATGCGGCTCACGAGCCGCGGTTTGCCGCTCTGTTGACTAATGAGTTTGCCAACCACTGTCCTAAATAATTTGAATTTGAGGATTGGGTACAGGAGAAAGGGCAGGATGTGCTGTGGGAGCTCTGTGGCCTCTATCAGAGCCAGTTCCCCATAGATGAGAGATCATCGCCATGGTTATGGTCTTACAAATGTCTCATGGAAGTCCTGAGGGTGTGGAATGCCTGGAAGTAATTAACTGATTACTTCTTTTCTCTGGGCACCCCACGAAGAAGCCCTACGACCCATATGCTATAGTACCTGCTCACTGACCATGCAAAATCTGTTAAAGTGAAAATAGATATCATTTACCGTTTCCCCTTTAATTTTTAGTTTTGGCATTTGGTCAGTCAAGTTCATCCTTATTTAGTAGGATTTGTTCTTTTTTAATTTAATGATTTTAGAATGTAGTTGTTTTCTTTAAATTTTCTGCTTTTTATTTTTTTAAAGTCTTCAGGGTTTTGTTTTGTTTATAGTTATATTTGAAAATCATTTTCTTAAACTATTTCTATTCTAGACATTAGTTTTCTCTGTGTTTTCCTGAATTTTATGAAAATTGTAACTAGCAATTTTACCATAGTTTAATTCTTTCTTCATAAACCTTGGAAGACATCTATGTAAATGACCAAGGCCCAAGGATTTGAGTCAAGTCATTGCATCTTAGAACTGAAAAGAACATTAAATACCAGCTAATCAAATGCTTCCATTCTTAAAATTATAGAATTAAGACCCAGAGATTAAATTAATTTTCTGAATCCAAATTATGAGTTAGGCAAAACTGTGATTCTGATCTTTAATTTCTAATTTAGGATTTTTCTACTTCTACTCTCTTCCCTAACAATTCAATGTGGATATTGAATATAATTATAGCACTTAACAACAACAGGCAGAATGATGGTCCCTCTAAAAGGTCTACATCCTAATCCAGGAACATTTGAACATGTTATGTTAACTGACAAAGGGGAGTTAGTGGTGTAGATGGAATTAGGGTTGCTAAGCAGCTGTCCTTAAAATAGGTACGTTATTCTGAATTGTCCAACTAGGTCCACTATAATCACAAGGATCCTTAAAGTTGGAAGAGTGAGGCAGAAGAGGAGATCAGATGCTGCCATGTGAGAAGGACTTGAGTCACTACTATTGGCTTCCAAGTTGGGGGGGGGGCGCGGCATAGCAAAGAGCCAAGGAATGTGCCTCTCGCAGCTGGTAAGGGCAAGGAATCAGATTCTCCCCTCAGCCTCCAGAAGGAACTGAGCCCTGCTGACTTCCTGATTTTAGCCCAGAGACCTGTGTAGGACTTCTGACCCACACAAGTGTAAAATAATAAATCCATGTTGTCTGTGGTAATTTACGGCAGCCATAGAAACCAATGTGCTGACAGAGTCCTGATGGCAGAAAATTTTCTTTCCACAGAATTCATTTTAAATCCTGCTTCTTTTCCTTTAAAAAATATCTGCCTTAAGACAGTATTTGCCTTTTGCTAGGAAGCAATATCCTTTTGTATTAATTTATTGCATTTTCCATAAATAGACACAAGTTCAGGCCCAAGTTAACCAAATGAAGGAGCAACAGCAGGGAGTTCAGAGGATGTCTGCCGTTCCTCGTCAAAGTGCCCTTGGGGCAGCAGGGGGAGAGGCAGACTTTTGATGTGGGGCTGCAATTCTCAGTGTGTTAGATAAAAATATTTCAAGACTTGACTGTGGTTAACAGAAGTTTTGCAAACTGGCTTCTGTCCATAGCATTCACAGTGCTGTGATTAAGGACATTGATGCTCATAAAATTTTGTCCCTTCAGAACACACTTTCCACTCAAAAGTAGCAAAGAGAAATGAAGTCACACATACACCCTCAGACCTGCCTCTGACAGCAGGAATTTTCACCTGAACAATTGTTTATAAAAATAAGCAAGCCTCAGAGGCTCTATCACCAATTTTCATATTACCTTGCTATAGAATCATTTTTAGACTACTTTGAATACTCAAAAGACAGGCAAGCAGAAACCAGGTCTTTAAACTCAGTATTCTTTTGTCTGCTAAATCTTTACCTTCTTAATATTTCTGAATTTCTACCCAAGATATTTTTCTCAAAAATATGAAGACCTCCAGTGACCACCTGCCCCAGTTTATCTGGAACTGAGTAGGCTCCTGGGACATGGGACTTTTAGTGCTAATGTTTCAGAAGACCAAAGAAAACCAAGGATGCTTCAAAGAAATGGAGGGACACTGTTTAATACACTGGCAGACTCAGGAAACAGCCTTCCAAATCTGAGTGAAGGAACATGCATGGGGCCCTCCCTTATATCTCCCCATGGTCCTTGTCCCACAAACATGGATTATGCTTCTGGTCCTGTTCATGGGCCTTGCAAGAAGGCCCCCAGGTGTTGGGGGTCTCCAGGCCATATCTGATGGTCTGGCCTGGTGCAAGCATTAATAACCCTCCCTCTGGGGCAGTGCACTGTCCACAGCCCCATGGCCTCTGTAACCGGTTCTGCAAGACCAGTATCTGGGAAGAAGGTAGTGACTTAATTATAGGTTACACTGAGCTTGCTGGCATGGGTTCAGATCACTAGCCTCCAAATATCAGGGTTACATTGGAATTAGCCCTTTTTAGCCTTCTCATTACCCCCCTTGTCCCACAAGCTTCTCTTAGCCTTGTGGTACAACGACTACGGGATGTTATGATGAACATGGACGATGACTGCTCTTAACTGCTTCCAGCTGAAAAGGGATGATGACAAAGGGGTTTGTAGGAAATTCTGAAGTTTAAAGGCATTCCCGTCCAGTTTGCAGGCAGGCAGAGGTAAGCAGCGGTCCCACACACGTAGAATGTTCCTGCAGGGGAGCACCAGGGGTAGGTGGTGTTTTCAGCCTTGAGGATAGAGTTGCATAGTTCATCTAGGAGGCAACCTGTTGGATGTTGGCCCTGGGTACTGCTGAAACAAATAGGAGCAACATTAATTAGCTGCATATTGGCCGTGACAGATCCTATCATTTTTTCCATCCAATACAATTTACCGCCCCCCCCCCCCCACCATGTGCATTTGGTAGTGGAATCATAACATGCCACAGGCTGATAAGTATAGCTAACAAAAATCTGGCTTGATGGGGCTTTCCCATAGGCTACCTGGTCTAGCATATTTGGGTAGCGTGTTTCTAAGCAAGGTCACATAGTAGTGGTCCCTATGGGAGGCAAGTATGTGCTAGCTAATATTATTAGTGGGAGCATGTTATTCCCTCTATTTCTGTTCAGTGGGGGTCCACAACAGTGAACCGCTAGGACAAAGAGCAGTATTATGGCTATTCCTGCAAGGCAGATGTAGCCAAGGATAGCATGACAAGGTGTAGTCCAACAATTTATGATGAGGCCTTTGTTTCCTTGCTGTGTGGGAAGCAGTAATTTTATGGTGCTTCTGTGTCCCAGGAAGGGTAGATGAGTTCTCCTCCTGGTACTAGCCTTGGGTTCCAGTGGCACTCATAAAAAGACAAAATGAGAATTATTAAAAAGATAAAACCAATGATTATCCAGAAATACCAGAGCATATTACCTTTAGGAGGAAATAAGAAAGAAAGATTAGTGTTAGGGAGAATTCAGCAGGGCGTTTCTGAATTCCTTGGAGCAGGTTGATCGGCCAGATGTGTTGTCTTCTTGAGAGTGATCCACAGGGGGTGTTTCTGGTCAGAGGTCACCTTCCACTCAAGCTGGGCATCACTTGGCTAGTAGGCTGCCTTCACCCAGGAGTGGTGGATCCAGGTATTCAGTCCTGCAACCTTGAGAGCTGTGGGGGTAGTTAATATGACTGGATAGGATCCCTTCCAGTGAGGCGTGAGGGGCTCCTTTTTCCAGTCCTTTACCCAAACCTGGTCTCCAGGTTTATAAGGATGTATGGCTGTTCCTAGAGAGATGGCTAGTCGGTCAGTAACCCATCTGTGGACTTCAAAGACAGTTTTTCCTAGTCCTTGTAGTTGTTTCTGGATTTCTAAGTTCCCTATTTTCCCCCAAATCTCCCTTTGGCCGAATTAAGGGAGGGGGTCTACCATATAGAATTTCAAAGGGAGGGAAACCTACCCTGGCCCTTGGGCACAGCGTACCCACAGGAGTACAAGAGGCAAGATATCTGTCCAGGGTAAGGTTGTCTCTTGGCATAGCTTAGCCACAGTCTGCTTTAGAGTCCAATTCATGCGTTCTACTTTCCCTGAACTCTGAGGCCTGTAGGCTATATGTAGGTTCCATTTAATTCCTAAAGCCTTAGCTACCTGTTGTACTATTTCTGCTACAAAAGCTGGGCCATTATCGGACCCTATGGTCAGAGGCATTCCATACCGTGGAATTATGTCCTTCAGCAATGCCTTAGGCGACTTCTATCGCCTTTTCTGTGGGAAAGGGATATGCCTCGATCCAGCCTGGAAAGGTGCAAACAAAAACTAGCAAGTATTTATTTCCTCTGATAGGCCCTATTTCTGTAAAATCTACTTCTAAGTCCTCAAAAGGAGCTTGCCCACAGCGCTGAACTCCTATTGGTCCCACAGGACCCTGTTTGGCATTGTTCTGAGCACAGGGGAGGCAACGTTGAGAGACTGAGGCACACAAGGAGGGAAGACGGGCAATTAGGTAGTATCTGCCTAACAAAGCTTCTAGGGCAGCCTTTGCTAAATGAGTAAGTTCATGCTGCTGGAGAACTACTTTATGGGCAACTGTTCTGGGACATAGACCCTATGACCTGGGAGTATCCACCACCCTTCCTTTGTTTTCTTGCCCCCTTCTTGCTGGGCCCATTCCTCTTCCTGAGGAGTGTACTTTGGAGGTTCAGGTAATTCGGGGGCCAACATGATCCATGACAGTGCCACTTGTTCTTTAGCAGCCAGCTTGGCTGCGGCGTCAGCACGTTGGTTTCCTTCTGATACTGAGTCTTTCCCTTTCTGGTGACCTTTGCAATGAATGACAGCTATTTCTTTAGGCTCCCAAACTGCTTCTAGTAGCTTTAAAATCTCATTCTGATTTTTGATTCCTTTTCCTCCGGCTGTCAAGAGCCCCCTTTCCTTATATATGGCCCCATGGACATGCAGAGTAGCAAAGGCATAGTGCGAGTCAGTGTAGATGTTGGCACGCTTATCCTTACATAGTTCTAGGGTTCTGAGACACGGGGGCCACCCGGAGGCAACTGGGTCAATCTTCTTGGAGAGATAAGCTACTAGTCTTTGCCAGGGTCCAAACTCCTGGGTTAGAACAAAGGCTACCCCGCTGTTCTCGTGAACAAAAAATTAAAGTCTTTTGTCACATCTGGTAGCCCTAGTGCTGGGGCCTCAGTGAGCTTTGCCTTTATGGTGATGAAGCCTTTCTCCTGTTCGGGACCCCAGTCTATGGATGTCTTCTCTTCTCCTTTTAAAGCTTCATAAAGCGGTTTAGCCAGGTCTGAAAACCCTGGGATCCAAATTCGACAGAACCCTTCCGCTCCCAGGAATTCCTGAATCTGCCACCGGGTGCAAGGGACTGGGATGACACATACTGCCTGCTTCCTTTCAGGCCCTAGCCTCTGTCTGTTTCCCTTGGATATTGGCAGATTTTAATAGGCTGTGCCCCAGGCTTTAAGTCAATCAGCACCGGGGCGTGGTCCTTAGCCAGGCCTGGAGGATTTCCTTCAGCACAGACCAGGGGGAATTCTTTTTCTAATTCAGGTTCTAATGGTGAGGCCTTTGACTGGGGGGTATAAAGTCTCCATTCTTCCTCCCTCAGCACTGCTCGGGACAGGTCTCCTCACCTAGGCAAAGCTGTGCTGAGCCATCTGGAGCAAAAGTGATTTCTGCCCCCATTTTGGCTAAAAGGTCTCTACCCATTAGAGACACTGGACAGTCTGGCAAGTACAGGAATTCATGAATTACTTGATGACCACCAAGTTGGCATCGGCGAGGGCGGCAGAATGGTCTATGGGTCTGGTCCCCAGTAGCTCCAATAATGGTGACCTCCTTTCCTGAGAGAGGCGCTACTTTCTGAGTGACTACTGAGTCTCAGCTCCCGTATCAACCATAAAGTCCACAGTCTGGCCCCCAATTTTCATTCTGACCACGGGCTCGTGGGGGCCTAGCTGAAAAGAGGCTGGTCTGTCCTAGTTGGAATCAGCCATTGCTAGCCCAATGAGATCTGCTTCAGGTGGCTCTGGTTGATAGCGACTGGGCGGAAAAGGGGGTCCAGTTTTCTTACTTTGTCGTTTGGGACATTCATTCTTCCAGTGTCCTGTCTCCTTACAATAGGCACACTGGTCTCATCTCAGGCTCGCTCTTCCTTTTCCCTCTGATCTGTATTCTTGCTTCCCTTTCTGATCTGTCTGGGAGCCTGAGCCTCTAAAAGATGCTGCTATTATATTGGCCCTTCTTTGTATTTTCTTTTCTTCCTCCCTCCTTGCCACACTCTCTCGGTTGATGAAAACCTTGTTGGCTATCTCCAGCAGTTTGGTGGCATTTTTCCTGAAAACCCTTCCAGCTTCTGTAACTTTCTCCTGATAACAGGCTGGGCTTGGCCTACAAAAGCGGCATTTACCATGGTGTGATTTTCCAGGGCCTCAGGGTTAAAGGGAGTGTAGATTCGGTATGCCTCACATAGTCTCTCATAAAAAGCTGCTGGACTTTCATCAGGCTTCCTGAAAACCTCAGAGATTTTAGCCATATTGGGGGGCTTCTTAGCTCCGGCCCTGACCCCCTGGAGCAGTAGTCGGCAAACCGCAGCTCGCGAGCCACATGCGGCTCTTTGGCCCCTTGAGTGTGGCTCTTCCACAAAATACCACGGCCTGGGCGAGTCTATTTTGAAGAAGTGGCATTAGAAGAAGTTTAAGTTTAAAAAATTTGGCTCTCAAAAGAAATTTCAATCGTACTGTTGATATTTGGCTCTGTTGACTAATGAGTTTGCCGACTACTGCCCTGGAGGAAGGCCAGCCGATATCTTTCTAGCCCGGTCCTTCCGTCTTCTGAGATCGGGTTCCAATCAGGTTCCTCATCTGGGAAGGCCTTCTTGGCCCTTCTGTCTGTATCTAATATTCCTGCAGGCGCCTGGGTCTGGAGCCACTTCTGAGCCTCTGTTACTACTCTCATGCACTCCTCAGTGTTAATGAATGTGAAAAGGAGCTGCTTGCAGGCCACCCAGGTGGGCTTCTGGGTCTGGAAAATCGTTTCTAGGAGCTCTACCATGGCCTGAGGTTTTTCAGAATAAGCTGGGATGTGATGTTTCCAATTCAGGATGTCACTTGTGGTAAAAGGCTGAAAATAATAGACTGGCCTTCCCTCCGGCAAGGTCCCATCTTCACCAAGCACTTGGGCACCCCGAATCTCCCTGAGAGGCATCTGACATGCCGGTTGTGGCTTAGGCCCTTGATCGGCTAAACGCAAGCGCCGCCCAACTGGCTCTGGAGAGCCTGGTTGAGGAGAGACGGAGGGGGGTGGTGTTTCCAGATTTTCTGGACCTTTGAGACCAGCGGGGGGGGAGCACGTGGTGCTGTCTGTGGCACATATGGAGGTGGTAAAACTAGCGGGACTTCCTTAGGGGGTCCTGGCAGAACAGGAGGTTGGGTTCCCTTTTGAGGGACCTGTTTCTTTTCTCCTGCCTGCTTCTCTTCTGCTTTCTCCTCTCCTGCCTGCTTTTCCTTAGCCTGCTCCTGCCCTGCCTGCCTCTCCTTAGCCTGCACCTGCCCTGCCTGCCTCTTCACTCCTGCTATTAAAACTTTACTCTGTCCCTTGTTACACACGCAGAACCGGACCCAAGGCGGCAAGGTTTGATAAATTTCTAACCAGCTCTCTATGTAGGGAAACTGATCTGAGTGTCCAGGGTCTTTTGTGACTACATTCCAGACCATCCTGACCAGTCCCTTATCTAAGGAGCCTTCCGAGGGCCAGCCGACCCCGAAGGCTGGCCATTCTAATTCACAGAATTTCCTCAGTGTTTTGGGGTTCATTTTAATACCATAGTCTCCATTAAAACCCTTTTCAAAATTTTTCAACATGCAATTGAGAACAATGGGTTTACTTTGTCCCGACCCCATGATGATCGGTGGCGAGAGACAGACAAGGGAGGGGATAACCTGTTTTCACAGATCCTCACTCAGATGTCCGCCTGGCCACGTCCCTTGGGAGCTTAGATTTGTCCTAGCTAAGATGCACCCATATAAACCCTGGGCCTGGTCACCGCCACGTGGGGGTGTGTCACCGTTATGCCATATGACAAATCGCAGAACCGCAGGTTGGGGCCCACTTGGACTGTGTAACCAAGGTCGTGGAGCCACACAAAGGATAAGAGAGGGCAGGCTCTCTCCCTCCACACTCACACACTTTCACCAGACATTTACTCAGAGTTTAAAAACACAGTCCACCAGTTTCCTGACCAATTTAACTGATGAAGTCCTATGACTAAGAGTTTAAAAACACAGTCCACCAGTTTCCTGACCAATTTAACTGATGAAGTCCTATGACTAAGAGTTTAAAAACACAGTCCACCAGTTTCCTGACCAATTTAACTGATGAAGTTCTATGACTAAGAGTTTAAAAACACAGTCCACCAGTTTCCTGACCAATTTAACTGATGAAGTCCTATGACTAAGAGTTTAAAAACACAGTCCACCAGTTTCCTGACCAATTTAACTGATGAAGTCCTATGACTAAGAGTTTAAAAACACAGTCCACCAGTTTCCTGACCAATTTAACTGATGAAGTCCTATGACTTCCGGGGAGGTGATCAAGCTCCCCCTTCCACTCATTTGGAGTGGGCCTGACTGACTGGGGCCCCTACTTTACCGATTCTGTCAACAGGTCCAGAAGTGTCTGTCCACTTTCTCCAGATGCCGGCTGGGTCCTAGGCTGAGGTCCGGGAGTGCCAGGAGTCCCCCGGTTCAATTCTGTTAAAATCAGCAGGGCTCGCCTTCCGGAGGCCTATCTTGCGCCCCAGGCCCCAAGCCCTGTCCCCTTACCAGAGGCCAAAAAAGCCAAGCTTGGCTGGTTTCTCAGTCAGGGAACCAGCTGTTGCAGAAGACCAAAGAAAACCAAGGATGCTTCAAAGAAATGGAGGGACACTGTTTAATACACAAGCGGACTCAGGGAACAGCCTTCCAAATCTGAGTGAAGGAACATGCATGGGGCCCTCCCCTATATCTCCCCATGGTCCTTGTCCTACAAACATGGATTATGCTTCCAGTCCTGTTCGTGGGCCTTGCAAGAAGGCCCCCAGGTGTTGGGGGTCTCCAGGCCATATCTGATGGTCTGGCCTGGTGCCAGCATTAATAACCTTCCCTCTGGGGCAGTTCACTGTCCACAGCCCCATGGCCTCTGTAACCGGTTCTGCAAGACCAGTATCTGGGAAGAAGGTAGTGACTTAATTACAGGTTACACTAAGCTTGCTGGCATGGGTTCAGATCACTAGCCTCCAAATATCAGGGTTACATTGGAATTAGCCCTTTTTAGCCTTCTCACTAACACCAGGAATGTCCTGAGGAAGAAAGACCACAGATAGAGCTCAAGTGCACACTTTTGTGTGGCAGCCAATGTCCCTAGCCTAGAATACAATTTTCAAGTTTAGGGTCCAAAACACCCAAATATGTGAAGTTTGGGCCCAGGAGGAGCCTGCCTTGCTCACACTCTACAGTATCCTTCTCAGTGATTTGCTCACCATTTGTGATAATCAGCTCAGGGTGAAAAATATTAGGAACTATCAGAGAACATGTGTGACTCCATAGAGAACACATTGTACTGTCCATTAATGCAGTGGCTCTTGGTTTTCACCTGTGTTCACTGGGAAATGTACTTATGTTCACAGGAGCACACATTTTGGTTCATTTCAGGGTATTAATAAGCAACCTGAGATCTATTCTGGAGGCTCAGTTTGACAGCCAGGTCCGTGCGACTGGACACAGTTACGAGAAGTACAACAACTGGGAAACGGTAGGACATGCACATTGTTTAATAAGACATTACTTTGGGAATTGAACCAAAAATGCCACATTAATCCATATGGTTCCATTTGGTAGATAGAGTCTTGGACTCAGCAAGTTGCCAGTGAGAATCCAGACCTCATCTCTCGCAGTGCAATCGGCACTACATTTGAAGGACGCACTATGTACCTCCTCAAGGTAATTGTTTTTAACCATGACCTTGCCATATCTGAGGGCTTTAAATCAATGAATTCTAACACATTAACATCTGTTTCACAGATATACTCATCCCAAACATTGTTAAAATTCTTTCCCTGCCTATATCCCCCAGGGAATCAAACAGATTTCCCAGCTTCTTTTATCATACATGGATTTTTAAATCATTATGTTGACTTATTCAAAAGGAAAAATGCAATAAAATGGATGTCCTATAAATTTAACCACTTTCCTCTAAGCAATGTAAATGATCATCTACCTTGATGAAATTCTTTTCCCCCAGATGTCGTTTGCAAATCCATGTGCTAAAGAGTTTCATAAACTTCATGTCTATCAGACAATATTACAAAGCATATCAACAATTTGTTTCTGTCATCTTCTAATGCCATTTAGGTCATATAATTCTAATAATATAAAAAGAAAAGGAATAAGTGGGAGAGAAGAAAAAATTCTTACAAGATTAGCAACTATCACTATTATTTCTAATTATTCATCCAGTTGTCTTGGGCCTGTCACCTAATAATAGCAGTTGAAAATAACCTTCCCATGAGGACAATTAAGCAGAGTAATTAAGCATCCTCTGAAAATATGTGCTTATCAAGCTTAATAAAAGTAATAAACAACCATGTAAGACCACAGATAAGGCTCAATAAGCTTTCAGCTCAAACACTGGTTTATAGTGGCAAGGACATACTGTGCTATATGATGTTTTAATTTAATCATGGGATATATTTCTTGCTGCTGTCAAGTTTCACCTCTTGAATCCAAGGCTCAGAAGGGTAGTTACGCCAAAACCGGTCTGGCTCAGTGGATAGAGCGTCAGCCTGCGGACTGAAAGGTCCCAGGTTCGATTCCGGTCAAGGGCATGTAACTTGGTTGCGGGCACAACCCCAGTAGGAGGTGTGCAAGAGGCAGCTGATCGATGTTTCTCTCTCATCGATGTTTCTGACTATCTATCCCTCTTCCTTCCTCTCTGTAAAAAAATCAATAAAATATATATATAGAAGGGTAGTTACTGGTAAGTTCCAAATTTAATGAATAATAGTTTTCCTTTTGTTTATAATAGGTTGGCAAGCCTGGACCCAATAAGCCTGCTATTTTCATGGACTGCGGTTTCCATGCCAGAGAGTGGAT
Organism: Plecotus auritus; assembly: GCF_963455305.1. Classification (NCBI taxonomy): domain Eukaryota; kingdom Metazoa; phylum Chordata; class Mammalia; order Chiroptera; family Vespertilionidae; genus Plecotus; species Plecotus auritus. The sequence continues at coordinate 117,883,307 of NC_137771.1, forward strand.
TTCCCCAGCATTCTGCCAGTGGTTTGTGAGAGAGGTCAGTATGTAAAGTGATTTAGGGATGAGGGAAGTAGAAAGTGTTATTTTACTTCAATCAATTCCTTACCACCTAGCTATAATAGAAGAGAATAATAACAGAAAAATCATAATTTCAAGTTCTTATTTTGGGGTATTAGTTGCAACTCTCACCAAAAGACCTTCATAAAGCAAGTTTTAAAATAAAAACAGTTAGCGAATTGTATTTACTTGAATTTCACACCCACCTTTAGTGGAAAGGCTAATAGGTAGTATAGTGGATGAAAGTTCATGATTGTGGATAAACACTAACTCGATCATTACCTCCTGGATACTAATTATTGCATGCTTTAGAAGAATAAAAGAAAATAGTACATAGTGCTCCCTACCATAAATGGTACTGTTTTCAAACCTTATAATTCTAATTATAAGATATATGTGAAAGCCCTTTAAAAACTAAAATTCTTAAATATCCATGACTCCATATTGATATAAATAGATGATTAAATAAGTTAATAAAAAGGAAAGAAGGAACAAGTCTTTCTTACAGAATTACAACTAACAGATGTACAAAGAATGAGCAAAATAGAAAATTACCATTAGAACACTACAGTAATAATAATTTTAGGAAAATCAACAGATATGCACAAAAATTAGGGGGTAAAAGTTTAAAGAGAAATAAAATATTTGCTCTATTGAAAAATGTCTACCAGATTATAAAATTTACAATGGAGAAGCCTAGCAGGAACTACCTTAACAATGATCAAGGTTAACATCGCCAGTATGAGACATAATCAATACAATGTGCTCTCTAATGTTATGCACTGAAAAGGTACATGGTTTTTGTGGTATTCTTCCCCAAAATGTATAACCTCTCTCTAATTATTAAAATATCAGAGAAGCCCAATTGAGGGACCTTCTGCAAAATAACCAGGCAGCACTCTTCAATAGAAGTGCTGAATCACAAAGACAAACTGAGGAAGTGTCACAGATAAGAAGAGACTATGGAGACATGACAGCCAAATGCAGTTTGGAGTCCTAGAACAGAAAAAGGACATTAGTAGAAAAGATGGTGAAAAATGAGTAAAACCTGTAGTTTAGTTTATAGTACTGCACCAAAATGTATCACTTTGATCCAGTTATGTAAATGGTAACATTAGGAAAAGCTGAGTGAAAGGTATAAGGGAACTCTCTGTACTTGTAACTCTTCTAAATTACTACAAAACTAGAGGATAGTTCATGAAATTCTTGAAAGGGTAGGATCCCTAGGCCGGCGATCAGGGCCAATCTATGGGGCGACATTGGGGTGATTGCTTACCGGCCTCACCCCCACCCCACCCTGCCACGGCCACCAGTCAGGGCCTGCAGGCTGGGGGCAGCTCCTGCGTTGAGCGTCTGCCCCCTGGTGGTCAGTGTGCATCAGAGTGACCAGTCATTCCGCTAGTCATTCCACCGGTCAGTCAATTTGTATATTAGGATTTTATATAGATAGATTAAAGGTTTAAAATATTAAAGTGTTTTTAAATATATAAAAATATGATTATATACAATATAATTTCTTTTCTGAATACAACAAAGTGTATCACTTTGATTCCTGTAACATAGTTATGTAAATGGTAACATTAGGAAAAGCTGAGTGGAGGGTATATGGAAAGTACTTCTGTGTCTATTTGTATGGTTTTGGTTTCTAGACATGTTATGTATCCAATTGCCACCATTTGACTTGAGTGGATGTTTCCCTATCTTTCCTCTAGGGAAAAAACTTTTATCATTACTGTGATTATCTCCAATTGTAGACCACTGAAAAAACACGGTTCTATAGCTTCTCTAACTTCAAAAGCCCATGTTTTATCATGTGTTATTGTAATGAACATACATGCATAAAGTCACAAAGAGTATATAAAAACTATTAATACATAAAAGCCTCAAATATAAAGTCTATTCAAGCACTTAGGAGAGAGTTAAATTTAATTTTAAAATAATTCTGGGGCTAAGAGACTGTGACTAAGAGAATATAATAAATGGGCATGAGGTCCTTATTCATAGATAAGTGTCCACATTTCTTAGCATGGAGAACTAGTCCAGTCCCTTAACAGAGTTCCCTTCTCAAGAAACAATCATACAAAGAAGACTTCCATCATTGTGCAGCTTGGAGCCTCAGTGAGAGGCTCCCCAAAGTCCATTAGTGTGAACTCAATTTACAATGGAAGAGGTTCTCATTCTTTTTCCATAATAGACACTGGCTAGACTATCTACAGGAGGTTTCATAGAAATTAAATACATTTCTAGATGATATTATGAGAAACAGGCATAGCCACCCATAGACATTTCTTGCTTACTAGAATGAGTCTTACCATCATATCTACTAACTTTGAAAAAAAGTTATCATGGTTATTATTGCAAAGGAAGTGAATATGTATGTTATTTAAAAGTCTTTAGTTTTGTTAAATCTTTGTTCAACTTTAAAGTAAAAAATTAAAATAAAAAATAATAATTATGTGGAATACATAGAGATGAAATAGAGTATCCTGGAAACAGAGAAAAAATTAGTAACAAGTGTTTTAAACAAAACTATCAGCAGTATTTTGCTAATTGATTTTTAAACATTAATATCTACTTCAACAAGGGACACTGCATCTATTACCAAAGTCAACATCATCTAGTCTATGTAAATTTTAGCAGCATCATGCATTCCATTTTTTTCATGAAATTCTGCTTTGTAACTCATCACAGGCTGTTCGCACCTACGGACGTGAGATCCACATGACAGAATTTCTCGAAAAGTTAGATTTCTATGTCTTGCCTGTATTCAATATTGATGGCTATGTCTACACTTGGACCAAGGTATATGAACCAGTATTTAGAGGCACTGATCAAATTAAAACCAACCACTTTCTATTATACTTGTTCTAACCATATAATCCACTTTTAGAACCGAATGTGGAGAAAGACTCGCTCCACCTATGATGGAACTAAATGCATTGGTACAGACCCCAACAGAAATTTTGATGCTGGTTGGTGCAGTAAGTATCTGGCTGACCATTTGCATGTATCTGTTGAGAAGCATAGGAGGAAAAATAATATAGGAAACAAAATAGTGTCTAAAACAAGAAAAAATATAATATTTTATAGTTTAGAGTTTTAATTTCTGAAAGCATAGACAATAGAGTTTATTCAGTCCATAAAAATGTGTTGTGTGCTCTATTGTATTCCCAGCTGTGCTAGATGCTGGAACATAAAACTGAACAAACCCGACATAATCCTACTACTTGTGGAATGTAGGAGACCATCATTAAATAGCTATTTAAACAAAATTGTAATAGAATTATAATTTTGTGATTCAATCTCAGAAAATCATTACAATAATATGAAAATTTCTCGTAGATATTAATTTTCTCTGTACTTTTTAATTTTCATACACTATATTTATCTCACTGTATAATACTACACAGGGATACATTGCTGGTTTCACATGCAACCTATTACCTTGTCAGCTTAAAAACACACTACCCTCATCTTGTGACTAAATGTGTACATAGTTTATAATGTGTACATACATGATGATGATTACTAGTACTCCTGTAGAAACCACTTATCTTTAACTCTCTGATTTGAAAGTTTGAAACATGCTCTGTGAGAACTTCAGTAGATGACCTTTACCATTAACAATATATGTTTTTCCAGAAATTGGAGCTTCTCGAAGCCCCTGTGATGAAACTTACTGTGGACCTGCTGCAGAGTCTGAAAAAGAGACCAAGGCCCTGGCTAATTTCATCCGCAACAACCTGTCTTCCATCAAAGCATATCTGACAATCCACTCATACTCCCAGATGATGCTTTACCCTTACTCCTATGATTACAAACTCACAGAGGACAATGTTGAGTTGGTAAGTAGTCTTAACAGTAGAAATGGTATTTCACTGTTAAATTTTTAAAATTCTATTCTTGGAAAAAATTATAAGAACAATTTCTAGAAGTTCCATTAATAATTTTTGATAATAGAAGCAAAAGACTTACAACAAATTTACAGAGAATCTGGAAGTGGATAAATAAATTAGCTAAAAGAAATATCATTTTGATTCAGGGAATGGTCCCAATGTGGTTTATTCACTCATTTTCAAAATGACAATAGTTCTACCTCCTCCTGCTTCACCACAATATTGACTCACATGATGATTTCAGAGGCATCTGGGATAATCCACAAAGTTCCCTCATCTCATGTATAATCTTAATCAGAAAGTCAATTTTGTCAAGTTGCCTTGAGCTGGATTTGACATAGGCAGAATGTGGCAGATGTCATTAGGAATGTGGCACATTTAGTTGACATTGGATTGTGATGAAATCCTAAAATTGCTTATTTCACTGTTTGATGAGGTGAGACACAAAAATAAATCAGTCAATGAAAAAATGATGTGAATGGGTCCTTACTTGATATAGGAAATAATTTATATCCCTGACTCAACATAAACTAGCAATCTTGTTGGAGAATCAAGATATAACAACATGAAAAGCTAAATTACATAATTAACAAATATCACACATCAATACGTATTCTTTTTAAAATAAGAAGCTTTGAATTCTTCACACAATATATTTTTTAAATTTGTGAAACATCTGGCTGCCAGAAGTTGGGAACAGTGATCTAAAAGAACAAGATTTAAAACATTTGAAAAAAAATAAAAAATAAAGCATTTGAGTTATGCCTCCCCCCAAAAAAGTATTCTACTTAGACAATGACATAGATATTTGGCTTACCTAAATACATAAATTTGAAGACCCAGTAACTTAAACAAGTGAAAAATATTGCTTTGTACTTTCAGATTCAGTCTTTCAAAAACCAAATAAAACATGTAATGCTGTAACTGTTTTGTGAAGAGCAAAACAGAAAAATAACTCAGCCTCTTAGAAAATAAAATGATAGCTAATAGCTGACAAGCTCGTTCTTTTTTAAAAAATGCTATTTTTCAAAAAGCTTCCCATTTTCCCTATCTGTTGCCAAAACACAAAGAAAACATTATTAGTTGGAACCATTAAATATTTCAGTGTTCCAATTATACTCAGTGTTCTCAGTGGGTGCTCAAGGCCCTCTGTCCCAGAGATGGGTGTGGTCAGCTCTTCACTTCAGTCCTAGATTTCCAGCCACCAATGGAGAGGTGATGGCATGTGTTGTTTGCTTAATTAATGTGAATATGTTTAAATTGTACCACATCAGAATAAAAAAAGCCATAATAACTAAGCATTAATAAGTTTATAAGTAAAATAGTAAAACTAAAATTATAAACCATATTAAGTATAACAATAACCAGGATATCCAGTTTGCTTAATAGCAAGTAGTTTTAAACAAAAGACTGAGACAAAGTATTCTTTTGAATTGAACTGCTTCACAAAGTTTCAATGCTTTTTCTTATTTTGAGAATAAATGTAAACCCTTTTAGATGAAAACTTTGTCACTCCATATAGTAATAACATACTATCTGGGCTACTCTAAAAGTCCACAGATTATCCTTTAAAAAATAAATAAAGATCTATTTATAGAATCTCCTGAATAATTTTTGCTCCTTCCTATGGTAGTTTCATCCAGAAACAGACTCAAGGCTCAAGTTAGTCGGTTTGGTGGGCCAGTTCACACAAGTCCCCAGCAGTGTGAAGCCATTCCCTAGAAAGCAAGCCACCAATGCTCTTCTCTAACAATCATTCCTTCATTTAAAATCAAGGAAAGAGAGGTAATAGACAAAAAGATATTAGAAATCCTGCCCTCCAAAATTGTTTTTAATTTCTAATTAGCAAAGAAGTACAATAAACAGATTATAACAAACTAAAATATTCACAGTCTATTCTTTAAAAAAAGCACAAACCACAAAATAATCTTATGTTGGATGTTTATTTTTATATTCACAAAACTAATAAATTCAAGGAAAAGCACATGTGACTTCTTATCTTTTTCAGAGCATAATCAGGTTAACTAAAATGCAAAATATAATTGTACTTATATCACACTCATTAATTTAAAAGTTATTTTATTTTCTTATAATTGTTTTCTATAATTAAACCTTTGCCTCACATCTTAAAAGAAAATTTTAAATGCCACTAGTGAAATCCAAGGTGGATGTTATTTGATTATCTGATTCTTTTGGGATCTGGGTTTTGTTGGCATTCCAAAGCAACTCTGAAGACCCAGTAACTTTCGAAGACCCAGAAACTAAGAGTATAGATACTTCCAACATTTTTCTTATTTTGTATAAATTCAACTTACTTATTTCCTTGGCACATTTTGCTAGGACAACTCATGACTATAGAGTTATTATAAATATATGTATACCCAAAAGAGAATTTGATTCTCTCAAAAAGAAAAACATTAGCTTTTCTGTGGTTTTTATTTGTAATGGGGATATAAAGGAAAAAGTAAGTCTTGATCTAGAAAGATGAATGTTCCATCCAAATCTAGTGCCTCCACATTAATTCTCAGTTAGGAAAATGTGACCCCACAGTAGAAAATAAAAGGTAGGAAAAATTAATAAGGTAAATTCTGGGCATACCACATTATAGATAAGTCAGAATTTTTTAAAGTAATGCAAAGCAGACTTTGTCTTATACAAAATTTTGAGTGTGTGTATAATTCTAATCTCTCTATATACTTATAAAGTTTATAAGATTATAATTGTTTGGCAAAATATTCAAAGAGAATAAGACTCCAAGCTGAAGGAAATTATTCTCTACTTATATTAGCATTCTTAGCCCAAATCTAGGACATATTATAAGTAGCAATCCTTTGATGTCTGAGTCATGATGAAAATTTATGTGGCTTCATTTCTGAGAGATCTTACATGTAGATTGCCTGATAATTGCCCATATCATGAGACAACTTTCAGAGTGAAGAAAGGCAGAGATAGGAATGCAAAAGACCAATGAGATAGAAGAACATAAGTAACAGCATAGATGACAAGGAAGGCTACAAAAATGTATCTTCAGCAGATCAGTAAAAAAAAGTGTGAGGAATCATAAAAGTATCTTACATGCATTGCTTCCCAGTTTGCAAATTACTTTCATAGAAAGTGCACTGTAAATTTCCAATGGTTTAATAAACTGTCTGGTTCCTTGGTGTTGACTTCTTCGCTATAAAGCTATCACTATCCTCAAAGGAAGGTTTAAGGCCCAGATAAAGAATATACTTACATTTTCAAAATTCTAAAGGATAATGAAATATTTTATTGTATGACCTTTTTATTGTCACAGGAAATAAAAACTAGCAGACATAGTTGAAAAGGCTCCCAAACCTATTCATATCTTTGCATTTATTGAGTATGGAGAAGCTCCCAATCTTTGGTACACCTTCCTCCCAAAGAGGCCTACATGGCACTGTAAATAATAGTAATTATTATTATACCACTTCTAAGTTCAAAAGTAGAAATCCAGCATCATAACAGGTCAACTAAGTATCTTGAGCAAATGGAAAGCTGATGTGCACTCCACAAAAGTACACAAAGGGGCAGGCATCTCACACCACATTTCTGCTTTAGAAGCACAGAATTCTACAGCTGGAAATCTTGGAATTTCTCTGATCTTGTTTTCCAGATGAGACAATAAAGGCTGGCTAAGTCAACAGCAGTATTAGAGGCAGCCTAGGGCCTGGAACTATTGGATCCTGAAGAATTTCTTAGGCTGCCCCAATTTCCAAACACACACACACACACACACACACACACACACACACACACACACGTTGGTGTGGCCATGTTCTAGGTTGGTACCCCCTGTAGCTATTATTCATTAAATAGGCTTTCATGCCCTGCCCCTAACTTTGCTAAGGATTTACACTGGTCAGCTGAGATACCTCACTTCTGAGAGCCCAGTCTTTATGATTAAGCCAGAGAAAAGTGACAGTCTTACTGAAAAATTATTAAACAAAAGATAGAAATATTTTTCTCAAGTCTAACACCTTCGAGTCTTACAGCACCTCACTACTTCTTAATTAAAGTTTCAGTTAATGAGCCACCAAGATAGAAATCCAGTGCTCCATCCAAGCATGTGAGCACAGAGCAAGGCTCAGATTAGAGATAAACATAAAAATCAAAGGAAATAAATATTATGATTAGGAGGTGGACAGCTGCAGGGTCATGAGCGCACCCAATCACACTTGTCACCAAGTCTCTGCCTAGTAACAAGAGCAATGAGGCCATAGCCCTGCTGTCAGGCAGGCTACCAGCAGCTAAGGCAGACAGGACTTGAGGCACAAAGCATCTGCTTCAGGAATTTCACAGAATTTGCAATCTCACTTAAAAGACAAAATTTTTCAAATAACAACTGCAGAATTTCTTTGATTAGAGAAACTGGTTGCTGAATTACCACTATACATTTTCAGTGACTGCTTGGCTTATTAAAATTCCTAGTCAGTACATGGCTTATCAGGCAATGACTAGAAATTTCATGGAGCCCCTATTAAGTGGTCAGCATCGAGCATGGCTCCAGCGATAGAGAGTGTAGGATCTTACTGACGTGATGAGACTCGGCTAACTGATACCATAGAACAGAAGGACAGAATGGCAGTTTCCAACTAGGCACAATGGTAGGCATTCAGGGTGGGGAAAAGGCAATATGAGATGAAGTTATTCAATACAGGTTACAGAGAGGAAACACAATTTGTTCTGAGCCTTGAAGGAAGGGCAGAATTGGGGTGGCAGAGGAAGGGAGCACTTGAAGTAGAGAGAAGAGTCAGTGAATGCACCACAGTGCAATGGGCAGTGGGGGAAATGGGGGACAGGAGGCTCTCCTGTGCTGAGTGCTCCTGCCAGAGAAGAGTGGGTAGGAAGCAAACAGACTATGGAGGCTCTTGAATGTCAGATAACTGCTGTGTGGGAGCCAGGCCCTGGAGTTGGCACCCAAGACATAGGATTGCCTGGTCAAGTACACGACTTCGTGACACTTGAGTTTCAGAAAAACAACAGATCATTTTTAGTGTTTAAGTATGTTCCAAATATTGCATGTGACAGACTTACACTGAAAATTATTTATTTATCTGAAATTTATATTTTGGATACCCCAAAATCCAGATATCCCATATTTTTTGCTAAATCTGGCAACCCTGCTGGTAATGTGATATTTTAGCAGGATTGACCTAGCAGTGGTAGTTAGGAGACACATACCATTGTCAACAGGAAAATAAGGATTCAGAGCACCTTTAAAACCAGTTCTCTTTCTTTTTAATTTTTTCTATAAAATATACTCTTTGTCATAATCATGTCCTTTATTTGACTTTCCTTGTAAACTAGTTTTGCCCCTTCCCTGTCCTGAGGGGACATTTGGTAATGTTGAGGGGACATTTTTGGTTGTCATAACTGTAGGAGTGTTTGGCATAGAGTGGGTAGAGGCCAAGGGTGCTGGTAAGCATTCCACAATGCACAGGACAGCCCCACAGCAAAGAGTTATCCAGCCCAGGTGTCCAGAGTGCTAGGGTTGAGAAGCCCTGCTTTAAACAGAGATAAGAATTGAGTCACATCTCCAGCCAAGGTTCCTGGCTTTCACAGCATCTCCCACCCTTCTCATGCGTAGTTTACAGTGTTCTGCAAATCTGAAGTGCAGGAGACCATGTACATCCTCATTCTGTAGCATTTGTTTCTTAATATTTATTTAAAAGAAGCACCACTTCCACACACACACAAAAAAAAAAATTTCTGGACTTTGAAACTTCAGCTGACTCATGCTTCACATTTTCCTTGAATTTTAAAGAGCTTAAAATATGTCTGTAGATCAGCCAAAGAAAAAATTTGGTTTACATCAGTGAAAACATTTTCATACTCCCTGTGGGCTCTGCTGAGATAGACAGGTCCTCTCTCCTAGCCAAGCTTTCCCTAACTCCTTCCCTTTCTCAAATCTCAGGGCTTTGCAACCAGAGCCTATGCTTGTTTACCCTCTTTGTTTTCCCAGAAACACATTTGTTTTTTAAAGTCCCAAAGGCCTTCTCCTCAGCGCTGGCTTCTCTTTTTGCACAAAAATTACAAAAGTTAAATTCCTTATTGGTCCCTTGGTGTGAGTTCCCCATTATCTCAAGACAGAAGGAAGGAAACTGCAGTTAAAGATCATTTTGATGCTTCCATTATCGCATCTCTTCCCCCAGACGGATGGTTAAACTCAAGTGAGAAACAAGGTTCTGCAGGAAATGTCCTTTGAATTGGTTTAAAGCCCTTGTCAGTTTGGGTCCTCTGTTTTCTAGTACTAGAATAAAGGACCAGAGGAAAATTAGAAGGCAGCCTCCCTTCATGACACTGACTGTGTGCATGGAGGCTGCAATGAGGACCACAAGCACAGTCCTAAGTCAGGAGGTCCCTGATCACATGTCAGCTGGAGACACAGGTCAGTGGGAAGAAACACCCTCACTCTATTCATCTCAGCCTGGAGCTCAGAGCCTGGGGAACCATTATACTAATTGGTCTTTTGTCTGTTGGGCTTTGAGTTAGATGTGACACTCTGTCACTGTCTTTTGCTGTATGACCAAGGCTTCTTTCTAAGAAAGCAGGTGACAAAGAGAACATGCATAAGATGTGGTAGAAAACTCATCTAAGGATTAATAAAGGCTGGCCATGTTTGGCCTTGACTGAGAGCAAAGTTCTCTCTGAGGCTGGTTTATATTTAGCTTTCTTCTGTTCTTTACAATTGGTAAAACCAGCTCCAGCAACATTTCTTTTAAATTATTCGAAGGCCACAAGAAGTGAAAAAGAGCACAGATTTGAAGCAAGAAGATCCTGTCTCAAATCAGCCACTTACCAGGAATGCATGCCCTCGGGCAAGTTCTTTTATCCTCTCTGAGTTTCAGTAGTTCTTTTATCCGAAAAATGGGGATAAAAATATTTAGCTCTTATCAAGAGTTCTTTGTAAAGTCTAAGGTTTATGTAAATGTTAGTTCTCATTTTGAACCTATTGAGCAAAGATGTAACACGTCCCTCAAATAACAGGTTGTATAGAAAGTGTCATTAATTTGAGTTTTTCAAGATGTGGATCACACTCTGATGAGCTATTCTTTCTGTGGGTCTTTAGTTAACTTTCCTCATCCCTTTATACAGAGCCAGACAGGGAAAGGAGTTACCATTCTAACATTTTAGCAAATGCAGAAACCCCCCTTCCCCCCCGCCGCCCCTCTCTCCCACTCCTGGCAGGGGTCAGTCACTAGCTTAGTTGAAACATCCCCACCAAACACACTGCCCCCCATGGCATTCTATTCTGCTAGAAAATTCCATGTCGATGAAATGTGGACAGATAATGTTGGGAAGATAAATGACTAACATTTGTGAAAGTATTTGAACTCTTCAAAAGAAAAGACCCACACTGATTCCAAAGATTTTTGTTAAGATCATTGGAATTTAAAAGATGATATTTTGGTTGACTAATGTCAGTTCCAACTTTTTTGTCTCTTGGTATTAGGGGCTAAGAGAAAGGGTCCACAGATTTTATTTTTAAAAATTAATAGAAATAAGTAAAGTCCATAGCAGAGGTCAATGCCATCAGTACCTGGTACTGCCTGCCACCCTCCCCACAAGCATCCCAATCTCCATTCAGGCAAGTCACAGTTCAGCCTTTGCAGAGCTCAGCACTCTGTACCCCCTTCCAAATCAGGCCCATCTATAATGCCCCAAAGTCTCAGAATTAGACTCAAACAACCAACCATGTGGTAGGTGCTATGCAACCTACTGAAGATACAAAATGAATAGCCAAGAACCCCTCCTCACAAGGAGATTAAATGCCAAAAAGAAGTTATTACAGCAGAGTTGCTAACGTAAAAACATTCAAACCTGTAAAGAATTTTCGTGAGTTTATTTGAGCCAAACTGTTGACAATTGCCCGGAAGCAGTATCTCAATGGATTGGGATAATGCTCCAGAGAATGGCAGTTTTTTCATCTATTTTTATACATTGCAATCAAAGGAGGGGACGTAGGTGGGTTACATGAAATCCATTGGTGATAGACTAGAAAGGTGGGAGAAAGCAAAGCAGAGAAACCTCTGGGATTGGATGAAAAGCAAAATGATAGACACATACTTAGGTGGGTACAGGATAGTTAACAGTCAACAGTTAACATGATAACAATAACAATGAAGGAATTTGTGGTATCTGTCCTGGTGCCCAGGCACATTAGGTTGTGCCCCAAGGGGTCCAGAAAAAGGAAGTTTCAAGTTACCCAGACATTTCAAGGATATGTTGTCATAGATGCAAAAAGACAGATAGGCTCGGTTAAGATAAAGGTTGACTTTGTCAGTGAAGATACGGGCTTAGGATGTGACTATCCACCATAACTGCTTTTATTTATTTATTTTTAAATATATTTTATTGATTTTTTTACAGAGAGGAAGGGAGAGGGATAGAGAGTTAGAAACATCAATGAGAGAGAAACATTGATCAGCTGCCTCCTGCACACTCCCCACTGGGTATGTGCCCACAACCAAGGTACATGCCCTTGACCGGAATCGAACCCGGGACCCTTGAGTCCGCAGGCCGATGCTCTATCCACTGAGCCAAACTGGTTAGGGCCATAACTGCTTTTAGATAAAGTTTAATTTCAGACCATCCTTTATGGTTACTTTAGGTCTTTGAGTTTGCAAGACTGTCATGCAGGCCTTCCCTGAGCTCATCAGGTTAGCATGTGGCCCCTTTCATCCACAGAGTGATAGAAACTCTAATAGAGAATGAGCCCTCACAAGAGCGGGGGGGGGGGGGGGGGGGGGGGGGGCTCAGTGCTCCCTAAGAGAGTTTTGGCAGCTTTGCAAAGAAGGTGACACTAAAATTGAAACTTGAAGAACAATAGCATGTGAATTATGTGAACAAGGAGGGGAAGGAGAGTCCAATAAAGGGACAAGGATATCCAAGGTCAAGGAGGTAAGGAGTGGCAGGAATGAGTTCAGGGAACGCTAGCTATTAAGGGGAGGGGGAGGTACAGCCAGTTATGCAACCTGAGAGAAAAGGGAGGGACTAGCCCAAACTCTTACACCAAGAAAGGAGAAAAGTGAGAGCCGCTGACAGATGTGATGATGAGGTAGATGTCCAGATGAGAGAGCAACCGCAGACTAGGCGAGCCAATGCTGAGGCCCAAATAAATGTTCCTGCAATGTGCAGAGTGACAGAGCAAAATGACTGCAGTTTTAAGATAACATCAAGCTTAGATAGTGCTTCAGTAGTAAAGGCACAGCAACTGTTTCAGAAAAGGCAAATTGAACTTTTGTTTGACTCTAATGATAGTTATGGATAAATTGATAAGTTAATTAAGTCAAAAGAAGTAACAGATCATGAGCAGGCCCCTTAGGTTTTGTTGGATAACTAAAATATTGTTATACCAATAAATATATTGAGAGACTTGAAGGTCAACCATCACACAGGAGTTCAGTAGATGATGACAATGGTCTTCTTGTCTTAAATCTTCTCTAGTCTTCATAATTTTTCACATTTGGAACTAACCCTGAAGAATCATATATGATGATTTAATACATGTACATATTGTGAAACATTTACCACATTGGTCAACACATCCTTTACCTCACAAGAATGATGATGTTGCAGTTATTGTTATGGAGAGAACATTAAAGCTTTCCTCTCATAGCAACCTTCAAGTGTTCAATACAGTATCTCTAACTATAGCCATGTTGTTGTACCTTAGATCACCAGAACTTTTTAGAGTCATATTCCTACTAAACAAAAGTAGTAATTCAAAGCTTATGGAAAGAAAAATAGAACGGATGAAAAACCTGAAAAAAGTAACTAGGGAAGAAATAAAAGGTTTTTAGAATCAGAAATTCTGCCTTACAAAAAAATAACTAGAGATGTCCTTGGGTAATGGCAAGTTAAAGAAATTGTAGAACAGTAAAAAAACATACTGTTTACCTACCAAAAGAATGAGTACCTCACCATGTTTCACATCTCTAAAAAATGGTTTGAAATCTATCCAGAGCATGTTGCAATGTTTGTAGACTATTTCGATTCTATTGGGCAATAGGCCCTACACTAACAGGTGGCAAGAAGACCTGACTCCAGTGTGGGTGAGAATAAGACTGAACAGGAACTAGACAGATCACATCAGTAAAGAGGCCATGCAGTAAGAGAAAGCATATATCAGTTTAGCAGTTTAGGAAAAAAGGGAATTTTCAACTTAGTGTCCAAAAGTCTGAGAATAATATGTTAATTCCAAAAAGCTGATTAAATCAGTTCAATCAACAAAACCAGAAAATCAATGATTTAAGTTTTATACTTTTTAAATTTTCTAATTTACCACTTGGTTGATGAAGCATTCACTCTTTGGGAGCTGGAATCCTTGAAGTCTTATAGGATGTGCCCTCAGCAGTTTTACATCAGACTCTATTTAACGGGGTTTTTTTTGTTTGTTTGTTTGTTTTTGTTTTTGTTTTTTTTTTACAGAAAGTATTTGACATTTTAGGGTTTTTTTTTTTAAATATATTTTATTGATTTTTTAAAGAGAGGAAAGGAGAGGGATAGAGAGTTAGAAACATCAATGAGAGAGAAACATCGATCAGCTGCCTCCTGCACACCTCCTACTGGGGTTGTGCCCGCAACCAAGGTACGTGCCCTTGACCGGAATCGAACCCGGGACCTTTCAGTCCGCAGGCTGACGCTCTATCCACTGAGCCAAACCGGTTTCGGCTATTTAACGGGTTTTAATAGAAAAAGAACTAAGGGACATTGCTACTTTGTAAACAGAGTTATTCTGATTTCATCACCAACCTCACATTTTTCTAAGCATTTGTACAAGTCACGATAATGATGCCAACATGTGAAATATAGCCAGTTTCACAACCAGAGTGAATTGTGGCTTTTTCTCTTATAGTAAACAGTCAGATTTTCAAATCTGTATTCCCCAGACAGCCTAAGCAGGCCTTGCTTTCCAAATGATTCATTTAAATAGGCAGTGCATCAGAGGATGCTAGGGCCTCTATAGCGCAGGGAGGAGCTGGGAACAGAGCCCTTCTCCCTGGGGAACTGAGTGGAGGGGCAGGAGGGCAATAGGTCTTTTGAGAGGGTGATGCTATTTCTAAGAAAAAAAGAATACATGTAAGTTAATATTTCCTAATTTTTTATTCTAGAATTCAAATATTCTGCATTTTGAAATAGAATAAATGTTCTCTAATTTCTCAATCTAAAACTCTTCCAAGCCAGAACTGCCCCACATCCTTGGAACTGACAATGCCTAAGCATCTCTGTGCTGGCACTGAGCGCAGCATTGACCCTCAGTCATTCACATATGTAGTTTCTGATGCTCCTGCCCCACCTCCCACAGTCCTGTCATGACTTTATCTTGGCTTTATAACCTGCTATGTTTCCAGGTGGTTTTTGGTTTGGAGTTATTTTGTGTGCATTTGACTGTAGGTATTTCTCTCTTTCCGCGTCCAGCGCGGCTAGAGAGCAGGTCCAGTTCCTGAGTAGGGGTGGCTGGGGATTGAGAAATAAAAGAAAGAGACAAGACACAGAGATAGAAGGAAAAAGCTGGGACCAGGTGGGACCACCGTCCTCTTCTGATGGAGAGACAGAGACCCAGAGCCAATCCAGCAAGTGTATTTTATGTACCAAATACCAGGAAGTTTCACCAAAAGGTCAAGACAAAAGGAGATTATTTGCATACTTGAGTAGGCCCTGAGCATTCCTGGTGCTAGGCTGGATTTAGATATCAAAACCACTTCCCCACACCACAGGCTGAAATGAAGGTCAAGCTGACAACACCCTTGCCCTCTTGGCAAGGCCTGTTCCCAGGGCGTGGCTTTGCCTGTCTCCTTGGGTTCAGCTGACAATAATTAAATAATGCCCATGTGCCTTCCCAGGTGCTGTCTACATTTGACTTTTGTTTGTTTGTCTGTAATAACCATAAAAACTTCATTGCCTCCTTTCTCTTTCAAGCTCCAGAGATAAGATAAATTTGTCAAACTAATCCTTAGACAAGACCTAATTTTTACTTCACAATGACATTTATGTCAATAAATATGATGTCTGGGACAGTTACAGATCTCTATAAGCCTCATTTGTCTAGCCTGAAGTAAGGTTTTAAAAAAAATTTTTTTTTAATAAGCCTAAATAAGAATTCCAGGGAAAAAAAGCCAACTAAGTTCTATGTAAATAAAAAAGAAAATTAACAAAAGATTTTCCTGTGACTAAAACAGAACTTATTCCTAGAACTCATGCTTTATTGTAACAGTAATTTAAAATAAATAAAGGACCTAATTCCAAATAATTGGGTAAGAAGTGTGCTGACCATCCTCAGAGTTCCAACAAATAGTTAACTGAACAACCTCTAAGTGACAAACCCTGGACTAGACCCTGGGGACACTGAGTTAAAGAAGTCACTGAGGACTTAAAGGCCAGCAAATGGTGTTGACAGAGTATGACCACTCTGTAGGACAGATGGAAGTTCTGAGTGACTGCTTGGGGCATTGGGGAAAGGCATCCTGTCAAGGCAGTCTTTGGGGTCTATGACAAAGTTAGCTGCTAAACTGGAATGGGTGCTAAAGGAGTATAAAATGTTAATGGAGCTGTGACTGTCCTTAAAACAATGTGTGGACGTTTGTTTTTGGTTTGTCAGTGAGTGTTCTGGTTTCTTACTCCCTTGCTGCTGGTTCTTTTGCAGAATGCCCTGGCTAAAGCCACTGTGAAGGAGCTGGCCACGCTGCACGGCACCAAGTACACTTATGGCCCAGGAGCCACCACAATCTGTGAGTCTCGGCTTCGGCTTCGGAACTGTGCAGGGAGAGCCCGTGCCTAAGAAGGCGATAATGGCTCCCAGAGCCTTTTCTTTCTGATCATTTAAAGCATGTGGTTTTGCCTCAGGGTGAATTTTTTTCTGAAATATGTCATCAGTTTCTGTTCAGAAAAAGAGAGGAAAGTATATCGCTTTCAACACATGTAAACATTCACTCTCTATAAACACCTATTGAGCATCTTTAGTAAATGCTTTTTGAAAGTAAAAAAGGGTGGAGAGGAGGAAAGAGGGAAGAAGAAAGGGAAGGAAGGGGCCAGCGCAGTCTTCAAAGTACCCACAGCAGGGAGGGAGGGAGGAACTGTGGACAGGGGTGAGCTAAGTGCTGACCAGAGGGAGCCAAGGAGAGCACCCCAAGGAGTAACCAGCCCAGCCTCGTGTCAAGGGTGACTGCCCAGGTGATGGTACAGAAGTTTTATCTGCAAGGACAGTTGCTGGAGGAAAGCATAGGAGGGAGGCTACTTCAGGCTCAAGCCAGTCACTCAGGTGTGCAAACAAGTGACATGAGACATGCATGCAGCAGGAGAATGAGGTGGGGGTCGGACCCCAGAGCCTTGGAGTCACTAGAAAGGCACATTCTGCAGGCTCTGTTTTCAAAATATAGCAATATTTTTCCCTGCCTTTGCATGATTTCTTTTGCCCCAGGTATAAAAGGACTGGAAATAAAAAGGAAAAGACCAGGTCCTGCCGAAACCGGTTTGGCTCAGTGGATAGAGCGTCGGCCTGCGGACTGAAAGGTCCCGGGTTCGATTTCGGTCAAGGGCATGTACCTTGGTTGCGGGCACATCCCCAGTGGGAGGTGTGCAGGAGGCAGCTGATCGATGTTTCTCTCTCATCGATGTTTCTAGCTTTCTATCCCTCTCCCTTCCTCTCTGTAAAAAATCAATAAAATATATTTAAAAAAAAAAAAAAAAAAAAAAAAAAGACCAGGTCCTATCATCAAGAGCCCCCTCTCCCCCGCCCCGTGCAGTGTGAGAGGCTCCAATCCTAAGGCTTTAAAAATGAAAAAAAAGCTTTATGTAGAATACAGTTCTCTGTATTGTCCTTTTTTAAACTGCTCTGAGTCAGATGGCATATACTATTACCTTAAGGGGTTCTAGCAGAAATAACTCACTATTCATATACTGAGAACTTCTTGTATATTTTATTCAACTTAGTACAGTGAGGTTTGTGATTCTACTGTAAGGTCTGGGAGGGCAGAGGCCACGGCTTTCCTTTGTCCTGACATCCCCAGAGTTGAGCCCATGGCCTGCTTCTCAATGGGGGCTGTACATCGTTGACCGAATTAAATAGATGAGTGATTGAATGAATGAATGAATGAATGAATGAATGAATGAACAAGTGAATAATAAATGAACTCATAATCCATGTAGCAGTGACACCATACTGTTATTGAATGAATGACTGGATGACTGCCTAATCCATGCCAGGACATAGGCCAGGCCCTGAGGAAACAAAAATGAAGGCACAGCCCTGCCCTCCAGCTGCTCCAGTTCTATCCCTCAGCACAGTGGCCCCAGGGCTGAGAGTCCTCTCCTCTTGCCAGTCACCAAGCAGTTTTTCTTATTTTCCTGGCAGATACATATTTTTTCCAATAAATTATATATATTTTGTAAACAAATTACATACTATATAGCATAGTTTACCACAGCATACAAGCACACTGAGTAGTTTATACACTACAATTACATACTTCCTAGGGTAGTAAACACATCATTCCCACAAAGGAGGCTTAGCAGCAACAATGGTCTAATTTTTAAAAATAGCCTTTATATCTTTATGATCCAGTTTACTAGGCAAGCAGCCTACCTATATTATTTTTGCACAGTGAAACATTTGTAATTATAAAAGGAAGCTGGCATTTTTAAAAATTTCCTTCCTAGATGTAAAGATTTGTTTTCTGTTGTTTGCACATTTCAGATCCTGCTGCTGGAGGCTCTGACGACTGGGCTTATGACCAAGGAATCAAATATTCCTTCACCTTTGAATTGCGGGATAAAGGCAGATACGGCTTTGCCCTTCCTGAATCCAAGATTCGGCCAACCTGCGAAGAGACGATGCTGGCGATCAAGCACATTGCCAACTACGTCCTGGAGCATCCGTACTAGTCGAGCATCTGAGAGCCTTAGTTCAAAATTCTCACTGTTTCTTTTCTATCCTGAATTATCATTTCTGCTTGCCTGGATATTTCCAGATCCCAATTCTTCTTTTAAGCTTCTGGGTCTATTACATTAGTTGGAAAAAGTAATAATAAAAGTGAATCACTATCATCAGAAAACTTGACAGATTGCCTACTTCTTTGGGGAAAAAAAATGAAGTGAACAAATGACTAAGTAAGCTGTGCACAGTAATGAAGTGGGTCCACTGCACATGGGAGTTAAAGCCCTCTGGCCAAAACGGGCAGAGCACAGAGATGCGCAGGTTAAGAAGGGGGCTTTCGAGGAAGGATAGATGTAAGGGAAAATTTTGGGTCATAAACCACAGTATAGGTAAAAAGACCCATCTTGGTTTTGCTTTCATCTCATGCAACTCATTCAAGTTATTTTATGGGCTGTGTGCTATGTGCCAAGCCCTTTGCTAAGCAATTGAGAACAGAGCAATGAAAAAGAAAGATAACATTTCTGCCCTCAGTGGTTGTATAGACCATGTGGAAAGACAGACATGAAACAAATAGTTATTTAACTTGTTATTTAATAATCCATTAATTTACATTAAGCAAGTAAGTGCTGGACAAACTGCATTAAAAAAAAAAATAACAAAAACATTAAAAGGTCTACCTACCTGATGTGGGGAGAAGGCTCTCTCAGGAAGCACTGAAACCTGAAGAATTAAGTCACAATTAGCTGATGAAAAGAGCACCCCTTCCAGGCCCTGTGACTATTCAGAACCTGAGAGAAGAAGCCAGAGATGGTAAAACTTAAGAGAGCTGAGCAAAGAAAGGCCTGTGTGTGGGCTGAGGAAGGAGTAGGGACTATATTAGGCAGGCCATCTTAAGGATTTGGAACATTGGTCTAGGAACAATGGAAAACAATGAAAGGCATTAAGTTGTAAATGACATGCTCAGTTTTTAAAACACCCACCAGGCTAAGGGTTGGAATGCAGACTGGAAGTAAAACAAGAGGTACCAGAAACTCTGGCTGCACAAAAAATCACTCTGGAAATTGAAGTTTTCCAGAATTAGAACTGGACATGCTAATGGTGGAGTATATTGTGCAAAGTGCAAATTTTAAAATAATATGTATTTCTTAATAGTTTGGGGACATCTCTTATTTTAAAACCGTAGAATGAATTATTAGTTCATTGTTTTCTATGTGGATTCAAGGAAAATAGAATTCCACATCCACATACTAGTAATATGTTGAAATATCTATGACAGTGTACTTTTCAAAAAAAAAAAAAAAAAGAATTCTATTTTGTGCTCACCACCAAGAGAACACAACAGAATAAACAGATATTGACAATGTTGTACACCTGAAACTTACATAATGTTATTAACCAGAGTTTCCTCAATAGAAAAATTAATTTTTAAAAAATGATAGTATATGACAGAAAACAAAACAAAAAAGCATCTTTTGAAGTCACAACAGTTTGTTTAGAAGTTGTCAAGCCAAAGAAAGATTAATTGCATTCATTGTCCACTAGATGGTAACAGTGAAGTTACTACAATTTCTCAAGCAATCATCAAAATAATTTAGTAATACATTATTTAAATAAGAAGATAAAAAGGTCCCAGTGGTTGAACATCAGCCTATGAACCTGGAGATCATGGTTGGATTCTGGTCAGGGCATATGCCCAGGCTGTGGGCTCGATCCCCAGTAGGGGGCATGCAGGAGGCAGCCAATCAATGATTCTCTCTCATCATTGATGTTTCTATCTCTCTCTCCCTCTCCCTTCTGCTCTGAAATCAACAAAAATACATTTTTTTAAAAAAGAAGAAGAAGATTAAAAAAAGACATCCTTTCCCTGGGTGGTTCAGTTGGTTGGAATGTTGTCCCACACACCAAAAGGTTGCAGGTTTCAGTCACAGGTCAAGGAGCATACAGGAAGCAACTAATCAATGTTTCCCTCACATTGATGTTTCTCTCTCTCTTTCTCTCCCTTCCTCTCTCTCTAAGAATTCATAATAATAAAAGCTTAATATGCTAATTAGACCAGACAGCCAAATGACCTTCTGGACGTCATTCTGGACAAAGCCACGGAGGTGGGGCCAAGAGAGAGGTGGTTAGGGGTGATCAGGCAGGCAGGCGAGCAGTTAGGGGCAATCAGGCAGGCAGCAGAGTGGTTAGGGGCAATCAGGCAGGCAGGCAGGACAGCAGTTAGGAGCCAGCGGTCCTGGATTGAAGAGGGATCCCAGATATTGGGAGAGGGTGCAGGCCGGGCTGAGGGACTCTGCCCCTCCCCACCACCCCCGCCCCCACCTTCTGTGCACAAATTTCATGCACCAGGCCTCTAGTCAATTTAATAATAATAAAAAAAAAAACATATCTCTGATAAGGATTAAAGAAAGAGAGAGAGAGAGAGAGAGACATCCTTAAGGGCAAAAAAAGAAATTCCCATAAATTAGTAAACAATACTCATGGTAATTTAAAAACAGATGTAATTAGCTAAATTATCTTTCCCCGTTCTATATTTAATATCCATGTTGTGAATTGGAAAGCTAACTCAACCGCAGTTACCTGAGTGGAGTGTTTTTGCTGGAGTTATGTCATTGAATCACAGATAGTTCCCCAAGCAACCCCAAGTTGCTCCCTTACCTTGCCTCTATGGGATGCTGTAGCCCAAAGTTCAGAAGTCATGTGAGTACTAGTAACTATAAAGAACCCTCCAAAGTCTCTAATTGAGTGTTTTAAAATAGAAATTATGAATATAGATGGGCTTTTCTAAAATTACAAGAAACTTTTAAAAAGAATAAGGATTGGGAAAGCAAATACACAAATATTCTCATTTAAAATCCCATGTATCCAACATTTTCTGCACTGGAAACATTTTTGCTATATCTCTTGCCAACATTAACAGCTAACTGTTAACGGGCTTAGAGCGTCACTTGCCTGAGCTAAACTGAAAAATAAAAAATGAAAACAAAAACAGAAAGAGGAGTCTGCTGTAATCATTCCCAATGCAATGGTGCCGCATGCCTGCCTGCACAGCTGACCTGAGACTGCCAAGGGTCCCAGCCCAGGCTTGCCCACCCAGGAGCCCCTGTCTGTGGGGCACCTCTCCTCCTCCCTTCTTTACTTACTCCAGCTTGAGAGCCCAGCTGTGAGGCTCTCCTTCAGTTCCACACTCTCATCTCCTCCAAAACAGCAATTAACCAACAGCACAAGAATGGTCTCTGAATCTTTCTTTCTCTAATAGTTTGGCTACAAAATAGAAAGACTGGTTTTCCATTCTGGATTATTGAAGTTCTACATTCCTGGAATCACATTCCATGTATTCATCTGCTTTTGCCAGCTAACCTATAGGAACTGGTCAGAGAGAATTTCAGTTAGTTTGGGTACCAGATGGGGTCTTGATGATGCTCTCAGATCATTTCATTTAAGAAGGTAGTCATTCTCCCCTAGCCAGGTCCCACTCTGCATGAATCGTATACTCAGGTCTCTGTCCAGAGATGTTACCTTTGCTGCAATGAAGGAAGGCACAATTCTCTCCAGCATTTTGCAGGGCAGTTTTGTTTCAATGTTAAGAGTCCAAAAAAAAAGAATCCAACATCCACAATTAACAAATCTTTCTTTCACCATATCCTTATGAAATACATAAAGGTGTTCAGAAGTTTGTTGGATTCTATTTGAAGACAAATAATTACTTGAAAGATTCTACTAATGACAAAACAATTTTGACTTTCATTTTTAAAGAGATTTCTCTTATAGCAATAATGTCTAAAATATGCAGAAAAGCATAGTTTAAAAAAAGAATGTGGTTTTAAAACCATGGTTAGACATATACTACTGAAAAATCCTAGGAGTTTAAAGATCCAGAAAGATGGGAAATTATTGCTATGTGAAGCATTCAGTTTTACATCTCTTTTCAAAGAAATTAATTTAACCCATGAAACATATTGTCTTACGTAGCCAATCCTGAAATAATATGATATCCAACAGCTATCCTACCCCATACATTTGCCAAGACCTTTTATAAATCTTGCTGCAGTAACATAAAGTTGTACTGAATTATGCTTGCCAAGAAATCATACCCATTCTGAGAAAAAGCTCCAGTATATTCTTTTTTTTTTAAAATATATTTTATTGATTTTTTTACAGAGAGGAAGGGAGAGGGACAGAGAGTCAGAAACATCAGTGAGAGAGAAACACTGATCAGCTGCCTCTTGCACACCCCCTATTGGGGATGTGCCCGCAACCAAGGTACATGCCCTTGACCAGAATCGAACCTGGGACCCCTGAGTCCGCAGGCCGATGCTCCATCCACTGAGCCAAACCAGCCAGGGCTCCAGTATATTCTTAAGATCCATCTATTGTATAATTCCTCAGAGGCAAAATAGATTGGGGAGAAGTGGCAGGTTTTAAAAGCATCACATATCCATGTGCTTTGTCAATATGCAAGATATGAATAAGTCAAAGATTTATTTATAATCAGAGCCTTATCCTGAGAAATATCAGGATCCTTCAAACATTTATTTAGAGCCCAAAAGAAAATAGAAGTGTCATTCCCACTTGACCTAAAAATATATATATAGAAGCCTTTCCCACACAGTTTTAAAACTAGTTACACAGAAAAAGGCTTCCAAAAAAAGTCAGAATGTCAGAATTAATGGTGATTTCTATTTTCTTCTTCCAACTTTTTAATAATTTGTTAAATTATTTTCAATGGGCATTTATTACTTTTAGAATAGAAAATGAAACTCCAAAAAGCGAAGCTACTACATAAAAAAAAAAAAAATTCTTGAAGTAGTCCCTACTGAAACAAACATAGAGAGATATTTTACCCCCAAAGGTTGCAGCAGGCACTTTAGTCTAGCACAGTGGTCTGCAAACTCATTAGTCAACAGAGCCAAATATCAACAGTACAAAGATTGAAATTTCTTTTGAGAGCCAAATTTTTTAAACTTAAACTTTTTCTAACGCCACTTCTTCAAAATAGACTTGCCCAGGCCGTGGTATTTTGTGGAAGAGCCACACTCAAGAGGCCAAAGAGCCGCATGTGGCTCGCGAGCCGCAGTTTGCCGGCCACTGGTCTAACATGTGATACATGCTGGTGCTCATCAGTGCTGCAGCGCCAGAGGCCAGTTGTAAGTCTGTTTACAGAATCTGACAATTCCATCACTACCGAGAGGTCATGGCATGTCTTTTGATACCTACCATCCTCCACATCCCTTACATATGCCTCACAGCTACTTTTTTTTTTTAATTTAAATTATTTATTATTGAAAGTATTATACACTGAGTGGCCAGATTATTATGATCTCTGAACGCAGAATTTCTGCATGGGTGGGGTCCGGCCAGCTTGGCCAGGGGGAGGGGACATGGGCGGTTGGCTGGCCTACCTGCTGTTCCAACTCCTGGTCAAGGGGACAATTTGTATATTAGCCTTTTATTATATAGGATATACACTGAGTGGCCAGATTATTATGCATTCAGAGATCATAATAATCTGGCCACTCAGTGTATATGTCTCCTTTTTTCCCTCATTGACCTCTCCCGGGTCACTCCCACCCCCCAGCAAAAGCCCTCACCCTGCTATTGTCTGTGTCCACTGGTTATGCGGAAACAGCCTAAGGGCCCATCAGCACATGAGTGGATTAAAAAACTATGGTACTTTTACTACACAATGGAATACTATGCTGCTTTAAAAAAGAAAGAACTCTTACCATTTGCAACAGCATGGATGGACCTAGAGAACATTATGCTAAGCGAAATAAGCCAGTCAGAGAAGGATAAATACCACATGATCTCACTTATTTGTGGACGATATTGAACAAGGTAAACTGATGAACAAAAATAGATCCAGAGACATGCCTTGACCTCTTGGTAGTGATGAAATTGTCAGATTCTGTAAACAGATCCAGAGACATAGAAACATTGAACAGACCATCAAACCTCAGAAGGAAGGCAGGGGAGAGTGGGGAGGTTGTGGGTAGGGGGGGAGGGAGGGGAGCATGAAACCATTTGTAAAACCCTCCTCTTCTTACCTGCAGGGGGGGCAAGGGGACCTTTGAAGGAATAAAAAAAAAGTCTTACATTATATCGCACATCTATCAGATGGAGAGAAATGAAGCTATTGCTGCTAATAATAATATTAATAATATGCAACCATGACTCTGAGAAGTTTCATATATGACCATCTATATATTTGTCAGTGTGAAGAGGTAGTTTTTTGTTTTGTTTTGTTGATCATCACCCGAGGATATTTTTCCATTGATTTTTTAGAGTGAGAGAGAGAGAGAGAGAGAGAGAGAGAGGAAGAAATCAAGGTGAGAGAGATACATCTATTGGTTCCTCCCTCATGCACCCTGACCGGGGCCTGAGATCAAACCAGCAACCCAGGTACATGTACCCTTCACCAAGAATTGAACCCAAGACTCTTTGGTGCATGGGCCAATGCTCTAACCACTTAACCATGCTAGCCAGGGCTGAAGAGGTAGTTTTTAAAAGGAAATTCTAATAACTTCACTCACTCTGTTAGATTACCTATGATTCTGGGTAGAGGTGTTGCCATCTCCCAAATAATCTATAATTAACTGAGTTGTGTTCAAGATGGAAGAAACTGCCCACCCCAAGAGACTATTTAAAATGGCCTATTTATTAATTTTACTTTCAAAAAACATTTACTAGGCACCTGCAGCATCCAGATCCTGAAGACAGCAACCAATATACAAACATTTGAGCAACCATATTATGTTGCCCTCCAGGAGTCCTCGAGCTGCCTCTGAGGATAGAGGGAGGAGACAGGAAGGAAAGGAGGTGGATGCTGTAGCTCTTTCTGTAATGTTGTTTCACTTCCTTACAAAGAGAGGTACAGAGCAAATATGGCAAAAGTATCACATCTAATAAAAGAGTAATGTGCAAATTGACCATCACTCCAACACACAAGATGGCCACCCCCATGTGGTCAAAGATGGCTGCCCCCATGTGGACACAAGATGGCCACCACAAGATGACCGGCAAGGGAGGGCAGTTGTGGGCAGTTGGGGGTGACCAGGCCAGTAGAGGAGGGCAGTTGGGGGCAACCAGGCCTGAAGGGGAGGGCAGATAGGGGCAACCAGGCTGGTAAGGGAGGGCAGTTAGGGGTGACCGGGCCAGCAGGGGAGGGCAGTTGGGGGGGACAAGGCCTGCAGGGGAAGACAGTTGGGGGTGACCAGGCTGGCAGGGGAGGGCAGTTGGGGGGGACAAGGCCTGCAGGGGAGGGCTGTTAGAGGCAACCAGACCAGCAGGGGAGGGCAGTTAAGGGTGACCAGGCCTGCAGGGGAAGACAGTTGGGGGTGACCAGGCCTGCAGGGGAGGGCAGTTAGGGGGTACCAGGCTGGCAGGGGAGGGCAGTTGGGGGCAACCAGGCCTGCAGGGGAGGGCAGTTGGGGGCAACCAGGCCTGCAGGGGAGGGCAGTTGGGGGCAACCAGGCCTGCAGGGGAGGACAGCTAGCGGCGACCAGGCCTGCATGGGAGGTCAGTTGGGGTAACCAGGCTGGCAAAGGAGGGCAGTTGGGGGCAACCAGGCTGGCAGGGGAGGGCAGTTAGGGGCAATCAGGCCAGCAGGGGAGCAGTTAGGCGTCGATCAGGATGGCATGGGAGTGGTTAGGGGGTGTTCAGGCTGGCAGGCAGAAGCAGTTAGGGGCAATCAGGGGGGCAGGTAGGCGAGTGGTTGGTAGCCAGCAGTCCTGGATTGTGAGAGGGTTGTCCTACTGCCCGTTTAGGCCCAGGCCTAAACGGGCAGTCGGACATCCCTCAAGGGGTCCCAGATTGGAGAGGGTGCAGGCTGGGCTGAGGATACCCCCTCACCCCCGTACATGAATTTCGTACACCGGGCCTCTAGTAGCCATCATAAAATCTAGATGGTGGCCCTGATCAGTTTGGCTCAGTGGATAGAGCGTCGGCCTGCAGGCTGAAGGGTCCTGGGTTCAATTCCAGTCAAGGGCATGTACCTTGGTTGCAGGCACATCCCCAGTGGGAGGTGTGCAGGAGGCAGCTGATCGATGTCTCTCTCTCATCGATGTTTCTGACTATCTATCCTTCTCCCTTCCTCTCTGTAAAAAATCAATAAAAAAATATTTTTATATTTTTTAAAAAATCTAGATGATGGACACATCAATGTTTTCCAGGTTATTTATAATATTTTAGTATATTCAAAATATTTTGTAATTTAAATGTTTTTAATTTAACAATTTACAATGTATCTTCAAAAACATATTTTGTTATTAAGGGCCAGATTCACTAATTTGTCACAGGTTTCAAATGCAAATTTAACATAATACCTTCCCTCATCCAATTCAAACATGTGGTAGAGCAGTATTTTAGAGCAAAGAATTGTTTCAAATCCCAGCTCTTTGAACATACCAGCTCTGTTACCTGGGCAAGTTATTTGCTAAAAAAGGAATTTGCCTCTCATTCTGTCTGCAAAATGCACATTCCCTATTGTAAAAGGAATATAAGTCACGTGGCATTTACTGTTATGTCCCCACCCTACCTCTCACTCCCCAAGTAGAAAACACGGGGGTGAGAGGATTCATCCACCAGAACCCTAAGAGGAAATCAGCTGCTCCTCCAGATAAGAGCTGAGACATAAAACTGGCAGAGGGCCTGGGAGCAGGCAAAGAGGAACCATGCACCTCATCCTGCCTGTAGGTTTGATCACTACCGCCCTGGCCATTGCTCCTGTCCGCTTTGACAGGTAACTCTCATCACCCTGTGTTGTGGTTTCTGTGTGGAAAGAGGATTTAAGGAATGCTCTTTGCAGTTCACATTTTTCATCTTTTGCTTTCGTGAAGGGAGAAGGTGTTCCGCGTAAAACCCCAGGATGAAAAACAAGCAAACATCCTAAAGGACTTGGCCAAAACCAACAAGGTAAAGCATTTAGAAAGATAGTTTATCTTTTCTTTCTGTTCTCTAAAAGTTGCTTCTTTTTTATGTTTAATGTCCAAAGACAAAGGTAAGGGGAAGTGGCAGGAGCTACTTGGGTAATTCAGACAATTGCCAGTACTTCCTAGGTTTTATTTTTGTTTTTGTTTTTCCCTAGACTACCACTTCCACTTTTCCTCCAAAAAGCCTTTTTCTGGACAAAATTCCTCCCTGCTAGTGCTTTGCCCACTCTATTGTGCTCACTTCCACCCCAGTCTTCACCCATGCCATCATTTCTGTTACAGTATTATTAACTGATAATAGTAATAAATCAAGATGTGACCCTTCCCTCTCCTATGTCTAAAAGGAAACTCTTAAAGTCAGACCAGTCTTTTAAAATATAACAGAATAACATAACCATTTTATCACCCATTCAACTGCTCCTATACAAAGGCACATGTGCCAGCCACCTTGCATACATCATTTCAAATTCTCCAACAGATTTTCTGTGTCTGTATCATAATCTAACCCATTTAAAACAGATGAATTGAAGTTCAAAGGCAGCAAATTAAATAATCAAGATTACACAGCCAATATAAACACAGAACCAAATCTGGGATTTATTCTAGTTCCATATACCTTATCTCCACTTCAAATCAATCAAAAGTTCCACCTACTCTAATTCACAAATGTTTTTCAAATTCACATTTTTCTCTCCATTCCCCTGACACTGCCAAGTTCATGTTGGCTCTACCTCTTACTGTAACAATTTCAATAGCCCCTTAACTAATATTCATTCTTAGTCCTTTCTCCCACACAACCAGTTCACATGGCAACCTGACTGCTCTCTCTAAAACTTGATGATTGCATTCCTCCAACTGAAGCTTTTTCATAGAGGCAGCCAATTATGGAAAGAGTATGGTCTTCAAAGGTTCCAATCCCAGCTATGTGGCCTTAGGCAAGTTACTTAACCTCTCTGTATCTCAATTTCCTTCTTCACCAAAGATTAAGTATGCTAATATTTGGGGAGCACTCGGTAGTGGGCCTGGCCATAATAAGCACCAGAGTCCTTCAGAATCTACCAAACGGCCCGCCTCTGCAGTCTCCTGCTCCTCCACCACCTTTCTCTAAAAACTCCACGAACACCAAATACTCACCAACTTTGGCCCTGCACACCTTTGTGCAGGAGGAATGCTTCCTTCTGTACTTGGCTAAGTCTTATTCTTCAAGACCCAGCTCAGGCAGTCTCCTGCAGGAAGTCTCCTTGATCCACCAACTCTCATGTACAGCTTGCATTGCTTCCTGTGCTACAGGAGCTCCTGTGCTTTTCCCTGGCATAGCTCAGCATGTTCGAAATGCATATGTCTCTCACAATGAACTTCTTGTTTATCTTAATCCTTTGTTAGCCTCCACAATAGTGACATCCAGCTCTGTGCCTGGTGCTTAATAAATGCTCATGAAAGTTCACTAGCCCTGAATGCCTGTTCCACATTACCCTGTTAGGACAGAGAAACTGCTGTATGGTTAGATGGCCCTGCCTAACTCACCTTTAAACCACTACTTCTCTCCTATGTCCAATTCATCTGTAGCTTTTTGATCAAAATAAACCAATAAATATTAGTTAGTTCATAGCAGCCTCATAATCATTAACTGAGAGTTACAGTGGCATTCAACTCAGAAACAGCCAGGTAGACTTAGTTGTGCCCACAAGCCTGGTGTGATGGGTACAAATTGGGCATTTCCTTCACATTTCTCATATTTTGTATTTGAGTATGATTTTAAAGAACAGCAAGAACTGGAATCTTCTCAAAGTTATCTTAATCTGAATGCTATCCATCCAGTCACCAAATTTTTGAAATTCTCAGCCAGAGGAATCCACAGTTGATAAATGCCTTCATGTCCAAGTTCTCACAGCGATTTCACAATCTGCACAACATCCCCGATGGATCCCTGTTAGCCTCATTTTCAGGGAAGCAAACTGAAACTCAAAGAGTCGTGGTGATTTGCCCAAGGACATACTGCTAGAAAAATGACAGACTGAACATTATGCCTTCTGTTGGATACAAACCTTCCAAGAATTCCAGAATTTACAAGGACATTTGGTTTTAAGGCTTGAGTTGGAAAGGGGAATAGGGAACCATATATTTAATCTATATTCCTAATTAGAGACAGGTGCTAGGGCTAAATCAATTATAAAACAATCCAAATCAATCCCAAGATGGTGGAAACAAACAAATTAACCAAAAGTTGTTCATTCTTTTTGCATTTATAGATAACATGTCCTGCAAGAGTGACTGGCACAAATGGTTTCTTTCCCACTTTATAATATTCAACATATCTTAAATATATTTGCAAAAATCTCATAAGCTTATTAAGAGTAGGATCCATACCTTAGTCACATTGAACCCATATTCCTTCATGGTCATAGTCATTTATTAATAAATGTGTTAGGTGAGCAAACAAACAATTGTAACTAACATTGAACTCCTCTCCACAGCTTGACTTCTGGTATCCAGATGCCACCCATGTGGCTGTTAACATGAGGGTGGATTTCCGAGTTAGTGAAAAGGAATCCCAGTCCATCCAGTTTGTCTTGGATCAAAATAAAATGCAGTATGAGTAAGTCCTATTATTCAATATTCAAATGTGTTAGATATTCAAAGTTTGGGGAGTCTTGAAATTGAAAGGGAACTTCTATTTTTTAATTGGGGGAAAAAAATGAAAGCTGTATCTACCACATAAAACTTATAGTTACTTCCAAACAGACTATTGAGGCCTGACTATAGAGGTGATGAAATCAAACTTGGCCAATCAACTTCCATTTTATGTTTGCTCTGATCTGCAAGAATGACAATTATCTACCTCTGCCATCTCTAAAAACCAACCCCTAGTGAGGACAGAGTGCATGTGAGCAGGTGTAGATGGTTTAGCCACACTCATCACCCCAGCAGGAAATCGCCCAGAGCTCAGATGCTACTGGTAACTGCCAGCACCACATTTTTGTATTTGAGTTATCCTGATACATAAAAAGAGACCCAAATTATAACGTTCATCTTTAAATCAGAGATGAGAGAATGTAAAATACATAGTAAATAAATAATTTTTACGAAAGAAATTCTTTCTCAGGCAAAGCAAAAGCAATGCAATAGAATAAGACAAATCCAAGAGGAGGGAATTTTTGAATGGCCGAAGATGCCAAAATGAGTCATTGTGGTCCCAGTCATGGGCCATGCACTACCTGGGCCCTGGGGCAGTGAACAAAAAGGGAGCCCAGTGATGAATATTACAAATCAACACAATATAGGAAGCAAAATGTGTTTTTTATACTTTCAAACATTTAGTGATTTGAAGTACTAAAGAGTTCCATCTTAACTCCCTCAGCCCTTATCAGCCCTGGAGTCCCCTCACCACTCAAAACACTGCTAAACGCTAGTCCTTTCTCTGGGACCTGCCATTTCATGTCGCTGCTAACTAACTTAGTGCTGTTACTCAAGAAGCCTCTTCCAGATGAGACAAAGATCCCATCATCCACTGAAGGAAAGACATATAAAACAAGTTGAAAAACATTCTTGTTCTTGGCTTGATGGCTTAAAAAGTAGTAGGCTGTTATTAATCTTTGTTTTTGCTGTTGTTTCCAGAGGGATGTGAAACAGTTGAAGTTAATAAATGGGGAGAACATATTCGAAGTTAATTTGTACCAAAGTTGATTTAATTATTTTTAATTAATATATCAATATGTGCTTTTCTATGTTTTTACAAATTGCGCCATTAAATTAGAATAGACACATTATAAGTATACCTCCAAGATATCAGGAATCAGTTGTGCAGTATGAAGTCTCTTCTTATGCTAAGGTTCAGAAGACATCTGGATACTTTCATCTAAAAGACACGGCCCTTCTACCCTATATAACTGTTGGTGACTGTGTCTCTTGATTCACTTCACGTCCAAGCTTCTCAAATTTGTGCCTCAGTTACTACACTCCTCACTTTGCTTCATTGATATAGACCTGATTCAGATTCCTATGATCAGCTCATTATTACAAAGTATCCAGCCAAGCTATTTAACTGGCCAATTTTGTATAATTTGGTTTGAACAGCAGGGTAAAAATTAAGTAGTGTGCTTTTCTTAATATTTTGGTAATGTAGACAAAAAGCTAGTTGCTTGCCACGAGTGTGGGTAGTGGTATAAATCATTGTGATAGAAGACACCTGGGCAGGTGGCTGATATCCTCCCATTTTATCAAATAGCTCACATTAGCCCTCTCTCTCCTTTGTTCTTCTATAGGCTTTCTAGACAGATGCAATTCTGACTTCAAACAGAAGTCTAATTATCTAAATTCAGATCCTCATAAATAGTGTGTTTTTTCAATTTGTCTTATGCCAAGATACATCCTTGCTATCCACATTAAGAACCAGAGTGTTAAACTACCTATAAAATTTAGTTTTATCTAATTAGGACATGATTTCTAGAAATTAGTCCAAATTAGCAAGTGTTGTAGGAAAGCTACATAATTAGTTACCTTACTCAGAAATGTAAATATGTAAAGTGATTCGTGCAGACAAGAACTATTTAAAATCTTGTCTCCAAGTAACAATTATATAGATAATTTTATTTGCATATTAATTATATGTGTTACTTGGTGCCAGTCAGTAAGCGAAGAAAGTTCTAAGAACAGAAACATCTCGTTAGACCCAGGCACTAGTCTGAATAAAACCACATTATGAGACTGGTTTGACACAATGATTTACTTGGACACCCTTCATTAGACAGTGCATATAAACCACTATTTAGTTTAAAGCATCTGTGCATTATTTTCTTTTAATTTTTGAAAAATTAAATTACTAAGACAGATTTGATTTTAAAGTAGCATGTTTGCTCCCTTTTTATTTACACTTTTATAAAATCATAAAAGGCCAAATTTAAAAACAACAAATAATATGTACATACTAACAAACCTGAACAGACTGGTGGAAAAATATCTAAAGCAAAGTACATTCATTCAACTAAGCTTAAAGGGGCAGACACCATATTTGGATTCAGCAGTTAAAAACCCTTGTGTTTTTACTATATTTTTAATATTTTAGATATTTTTATTTTAGAGACATTTTAGATTATCTTTTCTTTTATCAAAAGTTAAAAGTAGGATATCTGTTATACTTTCAAAAATAAAAATACATTTTTAAAAAGTTAAAATTAGATGACAAAGAGCTGTTGATAAAAGGTAATTCAGAAAAACACTATTGATATAATAGTAAAAATAAAATGATACAATTAAGTAAAATCTTACTAAGATCCACTTAAGAATGTAGGGGAATTGCAAAAGAGATCTATACAAAACTGACACAGCAGTCAACACTTGACATTAATGTCTAATTATCTAATAATTAGAGGCCCAGGGAATGAAATTCTTGCACGGGGGGGGGGGGGGGGGGGGGGCGCGGGGGGTGTCCCTCAGCCCAGCCTGCACCCTCTCCAATACAGGACCCCTCGGGGGATGTCTGACTGTCAGTTTAGGATCGGGCAGTCAGACATCCCTCTCACAATCCAGGACTACTGGCTCCTAACCACTCACCTGCCTGCCTAATGCCCCCAAGTGCCTTCCCCTGCCGGCCTGGTCACCCCTAACTGCCCTCCCCTGCCAGCCTGGTTGCCCCAAAATGCCTCCCCTGCCGACCTGGTCGCCACCAACTGCCCTCCCTGCTGGCCTGGTCACCCCTAACTGCCTCTGCCTTAGCCCCCACCACCATGGCTTTGTCCAGAAGGAAGTCAGACGTCCAGAAGATGGCTGATCAACCCAGTCTAATTAGCATATAACCCTTTTATTAGTATAGATGTTCAGTCAGACACAAATTTATATTCCAAGTATATACATGGTCCTACAAAATTAATATTTTAATACAATAAGTCATTCTAATGTCTCATCCCATTCATTTTCCTTCTGCTCTACATTTTTATATATTATTTGCCCAAGAGTAAAACAAGTACTATGTTGATACCTGCTATAAATGTTGATGAGATGTTGGTCACAGCAGAAAGCAGCAGAGTGTGGTCCAGTCCCATTTACACCAGGCATTAGGTATTTAACATGAACAATTTACTTAACTTCTCTCCACCTCACTTTCTTCATCTTTAAAATGGCATGTCACAGAGCTTTCATGAAAATTTACTGAGACGATAAAATCGCTCTTTGCCTGGTTCCTTTACTTCTATTAAATCAAGTAGAGGAAAAACCACTTACATGTGTTTACACAATTGTGAGCACGTGCACACACACATGCACACACACACGAACTATGTTTTCTCCTATACATACATACCTATGATAAAGTTTAGTTTACAAATTAAGTACCTTAAGAGATGAACAATAACTAATAATAAAATATAATAGTTATAACAATATACTATAAAAAGAATTATGTGAATGTGGTCTCTCTCTCAAAATATCTTAATGTTCTGTATCCAGCATTCTTCTTGTGATGATGTGAAATGATATTATGCCAATGTAATAAAATGAAGTAAGGTACTCAGAACGCTGTGCAATTTAAAATATATGAATTGTTTATTTCTGGAATTTTACATTTAATATTTTTGGACCATAGTTGACCACAGGTAACTGAAACCTTGGAGAACAAAACTATGGATAAGGGGGGACTTCTGTACACTAGCCCACAGTTCTCCATCATTCTTTCTCTGTTCCTCTCTAAAAACAGCAGAAGGAGGGTGCCTTGACATGGTCAAGATAGGGTTCATCCTGCCTCTTCTCTGAATTTCTCCTTTATTCCCTAACATTGAGACACATGTTTCCAGGAGAGCTGGCCACTGGGCAAACTTTGCACAACCTCAGTGGACTAAGCAAACTGCAGGTTCAATGGCACTCTCCAGGGATTTATTTTACTCCTTGTAATGAAGGTGTTGTTGTATTAATGGTTCACAACTAGAGGTCAGATCTCTAGGTTCAAATCCCACTTCTATATTTTACCAATTGTGAGAACTTTGGAAATCTACCTAACCTGTATAAAATTGGGAATGATAATGGTACCCTATTAATAGTGCTGAAGTAAAGATTGAAAGATTAAATGTAAATGCCATACTGAGCAGAATGCCTGGCACATAAGTAAGACTGGATAAACATTAGCCATTCATATCATTAAATCCTCAGTGATAATTATTTATCGTTTCACCTACATTTAGAAATATCTTTAACAAATTAAGCAATTATTGGAGTTCTAAAATAATATTTGAGAGAAAGTAATTTGGTTTCATTTGTCTTAGCCTGGCTGCTGGTTATTGGAAGGGCTCATGAAAATAACATCTGGCCCTAGTTCTTAATTTTCAGCCTTGGGCTTAATTTCCATTCCCTAACAGCAACAGTCTGGCATTGTTCTGGTGTCCTCATGGTGCTGCCTTTGTGGAAAGGTCATATTTTAGCTCACACAATTTTGCTGCTGTTATCACAAGAGCTAAATTGATAAGTATAAGTCTAAAAATATTCTTTGATATGAGCTTCCTGTTATTAATTAATACTGATTTATATTACAAATCAACCTTTGGGAACATAAAATGTCTCTTTGGCCTGGTTCCTCTACTTCTATTAATTCAGGTAGAGCAAAAGCCACATGACCTCTTTAGAGCTTAAAATAATTAATTATGTCTGTAGTGACCACCCAAAATGTAATTTCCAACCTTCTCAGGCTTTGTGTGAGTTTTAATGCAGTATGCCCCATCTGATTCTGAAATTGTCACAATATTTTTCTCAGAAATCCCAGGTTCATTGTAAGTCAAAAGCCAAGCAAACAATGAATTACATATTATGTGCATAATAATGTGCTTGTCAGTGCTGTTAGTAGGAATCAATGTTCATGAGCAGTATTTGGACTCAGGTGCCAAATAAACTCTAATTAGGAGTATACCTCATTTATGTTCTTCCTCCAAACTCAGGTCAGTCAGTCAATCAGCATGAAGAAACTGAAAAGTAGAGTGGGTGCTGCAGTGTCACAGTTCATTATCATGAGAAATTGAAGAAATCAGAGTCAAACAAGTACATAACATCAAAGCCTAATTTAAAGACATGTTAAAACTGTGAAGTGGTTGTCAGTTTTGTGACTCATCTTCACTATTATACTGAAGTTCTCTGGATGCCTATGACATGACAAGTATATCTCATATTTCACTTAATTTAATCTTCATCACAATCCTGCTTGGTATGTTTGGTACCATTGTAAAAGTAAGTAATCAGAGAGATAGTTAACCTGCCCAAGATCACAATAAGTATTAAGTAGCCAAACTGGGATTGAACACAAGAATGTCTGATCATAAAGCCTCTTCATATTAGATTCCTGCTTCCTTACTTGATAGAATTTATGGAAGTGAAAGAGTATACGATACTGTGCTAAATGACTAGGATAAATGTTCAAAAATAGACAGCATCTTCCTACATAGGACTCATTACTAATAGGAGAAAAATACATATGTGTTTCATCAACAGAAGCAGAGTAATGTTTTTTTAAATATATATTTTTTTATTGATTTCAGAGAGGGAGAGGGAGAGGGAGAGATAGAAACATCAATGATGAGAGAGAATCATTGATCGGCTGCCTCCTGCACACCCCACACTGGGGATCGAGCCTGCAACCCAGGCATGAGCCCTGACCAGGAATCAAACCATGACCTCCTGGTTCACAGGTCAACAATGCTCAACCACTGAGCCACGCCTGCGGGCAAATAATGCTTTTTTATATGAAATGAGAAAAGAGATAATCCAAATAAATAAATTGTTCAGATAAGTACAACTTCATAAAATCCTTTATTTTAAATATTTCACAGAAATAGTTCCATTATAAGCCACACTACCCTACAAAATCGAGGATATTAAATATAGTTTACTTTTGGTTGAGAGATTATCATTATCAACACAAATATTTATACTGTGCTACAAGAGTGATATTTTCAAGGGCTAAGTTCCCAAAATATGTTGGGTAATTTGGACTTACATCTGACCCCTATGTTTTCTAAGTCTTCTGTCTATGTAATTTTACTTTGCTTTCTTTGCTGTCAGCTATCACCTAGTGATGGTATACTTGCTTCCTGCAAGTCATTTTCCCTATGTCCAATGTATTCCTCCTGGTTAAACAAGCTTTTTACAACTGAAATAAGATGAACATTTTGTGAAGGTGCTAGTAATTCTCTTGTGGCTGCAACATAATATTTAACATATTACAAAATCTAATAATGAATTTTAATTGCAACCATACATCAATGGACGATAATAATTTGGCTATATAGATACTGCCATATTAGTCTCAAAATAGCAATCAATATTATATATACGTAATAGTTAAAGACAGGTTTCTTGTTAAAACCAGAAACAAAAAATGGAACACCTTCTTTCACCACTATTATTTCCCTTGTTCAGAGAGCTTAGCCAATGCAATAAAGCAAGAAAAAAAAGAAATATATATTGGGATAAAGGAGAAAGTATAATTTTTTGCAGCATAACTACACAAAAACCCTGAAGATATAACTAAAATTTATCAGAAATTAAAATGATAGTTTTTAAACTAATACAGTGGCTAATAGATAAGTAAAACCAAAGCAATATGTTTTTTTTTTTTAATAAATAACAATCAGTTCCTACATTTAGTGGGAAAAGAGTCACTCACAAGACTAATAAAAATATATGAATAAACAAAAAAATACAAAATTTCACTGAAAAATAAAAAACCTATATTATGCTTCATTATTAATTACTCGAGGCCCAATGCATGAAATTCATGCAAGGGTAGGTCTTCGCAGCCCCAGCTATCCCGCAGCCCTGGCTGCCTCGGCTGCTGCCTCACAGCCCTGGTTGCCTTGGCTGCCTCTCAGCCCTTACAGCCCCGGCTTCGTCTGGAAGGTCGTCCTGATGGTTGTTCCATTGTTGGACCCTTTGGTCAATTTGCATATTATGCTTTTATTATTATAGATAAGATTCTTCTCAAACTTATTCATAATTTAATACAATTCTAATCAAAAGCCCATTTTTTCAATAATTTCTAAAGTGACTCTGACAAGACATTTATTAAAAATAGGTGAAATTAGTAAAAAAAAATTAGAAACAAAAATGAGACACTTATGAAAATTTAATATTAAAACTATAATTAAATATGGTTTATTGCTTACACAAGAGTAGGAAAACAAATCTGTAGACAAAAATAGAAAATTCCTAAACAGACAAAATATACAAAAATATTTGTGCATATGATGACAGTGGTATTTTTGAAATATAAATCTTTAAGTCAGGCAAGTTGGCATTCACATTCCCAACTCCACCACACACAAATTGTGTTTAAACTTTCTGAACAACAATGTCCCCATCTATAAAATGGTGGTGATATAAATAACATAAAATAAAATAATGTGTTTAAAGCAGTACCTGGACCATACTAAATAAATGGATATCCAGATGAAAATGTTAGGTAGGCAGTTGGATG
Organism: Plecotus auritus; assembly: GCF_963455305.1. Classification (NCBI taxonomy): domain Eukaryota; kingdom Metazoa; phylum Chordata; class Mammalia; order Chiroptera; family Vespertilionidae; genus Plecotus; species Plecotus auritus. The sequence goes on from NC_137771.1 coordinate 117,921,527, forward strand.
TGCAAGTCATAGGACAGGTAGGGGAAGAATTTAGGAGAGGCAGGTTCAGGGGGAAAGCCAGAACTGGAGTTACAACTATGGATGACCTTCAGGTTGCCATTAAAGTCTTATGATTCAATGAGGTGATAAGTGGATATAAGTCAAGATTAGATAAAATAGATAAGAGAATAGAGATGTAAACCTTCTGGTCCTCAACACTAACCTTCCAGTGATTCTTCCTGCATCTTTTTTCATATTCTCCAAACCAGCCTAGCCATTTTCTACCTCTGTAACCATAGGCAAGTTATTTAAACACTTTATGCTTCAGCTTTCTCATCTGTAAAATGAGGATAATAATCTCAATGTGGAAATTAAATAAGTTAATGTATGAAAGTTACTTAGAACAATGACTGGCACATGGTAAGAGCTAAGTAAATGCTTATTATTATGGTTACTCAAGTTTCTCAGGACAGTCAGTAGATTTGTGCATAAGAATACCCACTTTTGTCTGTGTTGTATGTTGTGAATGTGTGTGCTTTGAAGAAAGATTGTGATTGACTATAGAGTGGCACTGACCAACAGCAGTATAACGCAAGGCACCTGCACCATTTTAAATATTCTAGTAGCCACATTAAAAAAGCAATATTAATAAATCATTTTATTTAATCTAGCATATGCACAATAGTATTTCAACATGTAATGAATATAACATAGTAGTGAACTATTTCACATGTACAGCAATATCTATGTTTGGACAAGCCCATTTTAAGTGTTCTATAGTTATGTGTGGCTATAGACTATTGTATTGGACAGCACAGCTATAGATAAATGGAAAGATCTGAAGCCAGACACATGACATGTCTAAAGGCTATGGTAAGAGAATCACCTGATCTAAGATAAAGAAAAAGGAAGAGAAAATTTCTGCAAATTAAAGATAAATGTGTTTTTCTTTCCCTAGTAAATGTACATTTTATCATTCCTCTGTCTAACAGAATCTTGATTTATGATCTACAAGAAGCAATTGAGAAACAGTTTGATGTTAAAGAAGATATCCCAGGCAGGCACAGCTATGCAAAATACAATGCCTGGGACAAGGTACAGTACAGTGCCTCTGCTTCCAAAAAGAAAAAAAAAAAAGTTATCCTACATTTGTTGTCACTTAGTTTTCTTTTATTCTAATTCCTCAAATTGCTTTTGTTCTTAAGATTGTTGCATGGACTGAAAAAATGGTGCATAAGCATCCTGACATGGTCTCTCGTATTAAAATTGGAACTACTGTTGAAAATAATCCACTGTATGTTCTCAAGGTAAAAATAATTCAAGAACTACTGATTCTTATTATTGTTGAAAAACATGAATTTTAATGTTATTTTTTGCCACATATAGCTAATTTTGATACAATAAAAAGTTATTTTTTAAGAACATTTAAGCTCTAGACAGCCATTCTGTTGGTTTCAGGTGAAACCAAAAAAGTTCCTGATTAAACCATTTGTCAGATGCAGTGGATAAATGCAGACAAACATCTTACTTATCCTGTATCTTTATTATAAGAGTTTATGATGTCTCTGGTGTATAAAAGTTTTCCATCCCATTAAAATTCAATGAAACCAATTACTAAAATATCATGAAGAAAAGATAAATTTAAGAATCATGGAATCATAGGATCCCAGAACAGTAAGTGAGGCATTTCCACCCCATGCTGAAGGGGATTTCCTTCTATAACCGAGCTGATTATTTCCAGTCAGCTGCTGCTGGATTTTGACGCATCCCCTTAATAACGGGGAAGCCCTTCCTTACCCTAAACTCCCATCCATCCATTCTCTCCAACCACACAAAACAAATCTAACCTCTCTTCAAAATGACAGCCCTTCAAACATCCACTTCAAACACAACCACAAAATCTTGTTCACTCCAAGCAAAATATCCCCAGGTTATAAAGACAGAAAAACAAAAGAAAATGACAGATACAGAAGCAATTTTATAATCTATGTCTCAGACCAAAGGATATTAGCAGTAAAATAAGAAAAACAATAGATTGTGATTTTAAAAAATAACCCTAAAAGCAACTCTGACACTAGGGAAAACTTTTGAAAAATACACTATAGAATAGATTATGAATTATGTATAGACATTTACTAGTAAGGATATATGCCATGGTCCTCCCTGAGAACATATGTGCTTACACAGGTACTCTCTCAATGGGGAACAGGGGAAAGAATTGCTTTGAGAATGTGAATGAGCTACAGGACAATAAGAGATTAATCTGTGAATTCATGCAAAATATCTTGACTTTATTTTTAAATAGATTGGGAAAAAGGATGGAAGAAGAAAGGCTATTTTTATGGACTGTGGCATACACGCACGAGAATGGATCTCCCCAGCATTCTGCCAGTGGTTCGTCTATCAGGTAAGTGAATGGAACACCCACATAACCCTCCCTTGATTGTCAAGTCTCAGCACCTCACTAAGTGACAACTCCCCTTCCAAACAAGTGCAGTTCCACTGAACTGGACAAGCTTATATTTGGTGCTGCCAGGAAATAAATGCTCCAATTTTACTCAGCATTGGTTTTATAAAATTGACACCTTCCTTCAGAATTCTTAAATTCCAGCTGACAGCAGAGAATGAAAAGCAAGTTCTTTTGTTACAATATGAGAATTTTTCTTATAGTTAAGTATGGAAAATCTGAAACTATTTTAATACTAGAGGCCTGGTGCACAAAATTCGTGCATTGGGGAGGGGTTCCCTCAGTCCAGCCTGCACCCTCTCGCAATCTGGGACTGCTGGTTCCTAACCACTCACCTCCTTGTCTGCCTGATCACCCCTAACCACTCTGCCTGTCTGCCTGATCACCCCTAACCACTCTATATTCCTGCTTATCACCCCTAACCACTTGCCTGCCTGCCTGATCACCCCTAACTGCTCGCCTGCCTGCCTGATTGCCCCTAACTGCCTCTGCCTCGGCCCCACTGCCATGGCTGTCCAGTCTAATTAGCATATTACACTTTTATTATTACAGATTACAATCCACAAACATGGCCTTTCTTCAGTAAGCTCAAAGCACAGATCTTTAATTTCTGTTTAGGTGTTTCATTGCCCACACATGCACTTTGCATACTTAAATTCCCTTCCCAAGGAAAAAAATGACTCACTTTTTAAAAAAGTTTGTTATTCCTCTCACTCTATATCTATTTTATTCTGACTCCTACTACATTTCCACAGCTTATATAAGCAATACGTGACAGTGGCTTTCTGGGCATGGATAGTTTCACTGGGAATGAATCTGCCAGTAGAACTGATTTATTACTGCCCTGTTTTAGCTCTTCCAGCTGAGGGCCTGAACTCCCCTTATGGAACCCATAAAGGAAACTCATCATAAGACTATAAGGTATCTCCTGGTGCCAGTATAGCTGTACCCAGAGAGATTTTCCAAGAAGGATGAGAGAGGTTTTAGGTAGCTATAGAAAGTCCAGATACTTAGAGAAATTTCAGTCAGATGTGAGGAAAAATGTTGGTCAATTTCTAAATGCTTGCATTATCAGTAGAACACTTTTTATTTAATCTTATTATGATTAATTTATGAATCCTCTCCAATATTTACATATTCTTATGTTTACAAACTAAATCCATATGTACATAACGAATGTGAGGGAAATAATCCATTTAAAATAAGTTGTGCTAATTTTCACTTGGCCTCTATTCTCCCTATGAAATGTATCTTGTGTGCTACATTTGAAATGCTACAAGTCTCAATAATGAAATGATCCTGTAAAGAATGCTCAGTTCAATTAATTTAATGTCATTTTTCTCTGTCATCTATATGGGTCATTTATTTTTCTGCAGTTTAGGAGAAATATGTTTGAAATCATGTGACCTTGGGCAAATAACTTAAGGAGTGGCAGTTTTACTACTATAACCACAGCTTTCCACATGATAACTAAACTTTACACGAATAGGTTTGGTTTTTTCTTATCCCACAGGCAACCAAAACTTATGGTAAAAACAAAATTATGACCAAACTCCTGGACCGAATGAATTTTTATGTTCTTCCTGTGTTCAACATTGATGGGTATATTTGGTCATGGACACAGGTACTGTTCTGTAGTTTCTCTTTTGCATTTAGATAATATATTATTTACTGACTTTAATGCACACTAATTGCTATGCAATAAGTTTAAGATTTGGGTAACTGCTTTGGTTGGTGTTGCTCAATGGTTAGAGCATTGGTGAATGTGAGTGCATGTGCACGCGCGCGTGCGCGCGCACACACACACACACACCTAAGGGTCTCGGATTCGATTCCCAGTCAAGGGCACATACCTGAGTTGCAGGTTCCATCTGCCTCCCCAGGTCCTGGCTGTGCAGGAGGCAACCAATCAATGTGTCTCTCTCTCTTTTCCTTCTTCCCACTCCCTTCCACTCTTTCCAAAAATCAGTGGAAAAAATATCCTCAGTGAGAATTAACAAAACAAAAAAAATCTCAATTTTAGACTAAGACAAGCAAGATTTCCTAGCTACATAGATGTCTTTGAAATAATATAAAATTTTGGACACAGACAATAGTGTAGTGAAGGCCTGGGAGGGAGGGTATGGGATGGAAGGGGTCAATGGGAAAACAAGGAGGGGGACATCTGTAATACTTTCAACAATAAAAGTAAATTAATAAAAAGAAATAATATGAAATTTTTGCTGCTGAAACTGGTAGTGTGGAAAAAGAAAATAAAGCAGTAATTATAAAAATGTATGTTATATATTGGCAAAAGCATATTTTAGCTAAGAATACGAGTCATTTAAAGATACTATGAACACATTGACTTCAAAGCAAAAGTCACTGTATTCCATCAACTTGGGACAATTTTGAGGAGGAATAATTGTATCAAAAAAGAAATTAAAAAGTGGCACAGATATCTGTCTGTCTTTTAACAGGATCCTTTATTTCCCTGCTGTTGCTAAACAAGATTAATAACAAACTTCCAGACAAATACTGTCTCTTCAAGTCCTTTTCTGAAAAGTATGCTCCAACAGTCACAATTTGACCTGTGTTATATCTGAATCTATAAATGGTGAATGATGTAATGAAGTTATAATTTAAAGTATAGGCAATTTCAGGACATCATTTATCTTTTCTAATACTGAGAACTAATCAACAGTTTTTAAAACTAACTTAGAATATTAATATAAAAAGCAATATTTCTGAAAATATTATGTTATGCAAAAACAATATATTTTTCTTTATAATAAAGGGCCTCAGTTTAATTAGATTTCCAGTAAAGCTGTAGACACTTGCAGAGAGGATCTGAAATGATAAACCTGAAAAACACAAACTGATCTGCTGTAAACACTTCCATCACTTGATCCTGCAGAACCGCATGTGGAGAAAAAATCGTTCCAAGAACCCAGGCTCTAAATGCATCGGCACTGACCTCAACAGGAACTTTAATGCCTCGTGGAACTGTGAGTTGACTTGATCTCAAGCAAAAGAGCTATAAAGAGTGTTTATACACTGAATTTACTTAAACCACCTACTTATTTCAGTAAAGATATGTATTAGCTCTGTGGTGTTAATTTTCTAATCTGGAAAATGAAAGATAATCATCACTACAATAGAAGTATTATGAATGTTTTATTGTATGGGAGGAAGTGGGGCATGGGATCGTTTATCAAACCATCTCTCACTTAATATATTTAGCTTGCTGAAATTAAGCACAATCCAGAGGTACAAAAATTCAGATATTCTGAAGAGAGATCTCAGGTGCTTCCTCATCCTGTTCTGGTAACAGCTGAGAAATGCCAGTGATTAAAACCAACATACAGGTAGTTCTTCAGATGTTCAGTGAAAAGAAACATCTGGAGAGAAAGAGTGGAAGGTTTCATGGAAATGCAATAATAATAAGCAAAGACCTGCTACATCAGATGACTTTGTACTTGCTACACAAATATGACTTGATCGTTATATATACTCAAAGAGAAATTACCACTACCCCAATTCATAATATTTTTTCATAACCTAACTTTGTTGAAAATACCACCTCAACTTTTAATTCTATTCTACCATAATGAATATGATAGTAGCAGCTTCCCTGATTGAGGGCTGCCTGCTGAAACAGGTTGAAGTAACTCGGGCTCAAAGAAAGTAGCCAGCAAGTTAGAGCTGGGGTTGAATTGGAACTAGGTTCTATCTGGCCCCCAGCCCTGGACCGCTTCTGGAGTATTACTCCTGAGACTGAGAAAAGGAGGAGAAATAAATAAGGCTAAGAATAATATTCCACTGGGCTAAATCTGTTACAATCTGAGCTGTGTGTACAAAGTTAGTCTGCAGTGACTACAACACCAGAAACACGGAGGGGCCCTGTGAACCTGGAAGACTAACATGCTTAAAGCACTTTGTGAATCCCCATCAGAAGTGGGGCTGTGCTGAGGGGGAGCAGACTGTGATATCCTCCATCCACTCCCTCCACAGCTTTTCCTGCCACCAAAGACCCATGTAAGGAAACCTATGCGGGTCCCACCCCAGAGTCGGAGAAGGAAACCAAAGCTGTCACTGATTTCATTCTAAACCACCTGAAATTAATCAAGGGCTACATCACCATGCACTCCTACTCCCAGATGTTATTGTTTCCCTATGGATACACATCAGAATTGCCACCTAACCAGGAGGAACTGGTATGTAGCAAAAATCCTATGGCTTATGTCTTCACACCACCATTGACTTTCAGTCTGTTCTTCATTAACAACTTGGGTTAAATAAAAAGAATTCCACATTTTAATACCAAAGAATAGAACAAATGAAGTTTACCTTGGAGTTAAAAATCATAATCCTTAGATTAATTTTTCATGTGATAAAAGTATACAGTTAAAAATCTTTCAACATGATTATAAGATAAAACCAGTAGGAAGAAACATCTGGGCCATCAGGGTAGAATTCTATAACTACATAGATAGTTAAACATTTACAATACATCATAATGTAAAAACCACACACAGTAAACGCCTAATAGAATAGCAAAGACATCTGTTATTCCTATCCCTGAGACACCAGATTTAAGAACATTTGTTGTATTTTTATTCTCCAGATCAGCTTGGAAATTATATTAATTCTTTTACTATCCAAAGGAAGACTATTACTATCAAAGGATGTTTGTGAAACTTCCTCACTAAGAACTCAGTCTTTTCAGAACTAGAATCCACTAAGCATCCTTTCCCATTCTATGGAAATTTTTTCATAAAAAAAAAAAAGAATTCTACATATGGATTTCAGTGAATCACAGGAATTGGAAATGTGAATAAATGAATATCCATATAAATAAATAAATATTTTTAACTGCTGTAGAAGAAAAGAAATAAAGCAGATAAAATCCAGTGTCCCAGATCCCTTGCTAGTTGGCAAATATAACACATCGAGTAAAAGCTATGGTTCAAATACTACCTCAAGAAATTATTTTTAATTTTTTAAGCGACCACAATTGTCATTATGACTTCAGTCAATTGTTTCAGCAAAACAGCATTTAATTTTGAGTTGAAGCAGAGATTTGGACCAATCATTAAAACCATCTGTACATATACAACTAAGAAAACATACAAGCAACCTATGGCCCAAGATTCATTTCTTTAACCAAATAGGTGAAAATCTGAATCCATGAGTATTAATAACCTACACAAAGACACACCAATGCAATTTCAATCTGCCTTTAGAAAAATGGCATTATGCATTTAAAAAAATAGAAATATACACACCAAACTATTTGAATAAAGAGTTTTTATATAGCAACTAAATTAAGAAAAATGTATTTCTTAATTATATAGACTAAAAAAAATTCTTCACTTAGAATACAAATATATTAGTGACTATATTCCACTAAAGTTTTTTCCAATAAATCATTCTCATAGCACAAATACTAATGTGTGTTAAAGGTCATGAAATGCTACTCTGAAAATAAAACTCTAATTTCACAGAATTATTTTTTAAATACATTTTTTATTGATTTCAGAGAAGAATAGAGATTGATTTCAGAGAGGAAGGGAGAGGGAGAGAGAGATAGAAACATCAATGATGAGAGAGAATCATAGATTGGCTGCCTCCAGCACGCCCCACTGGGGATGGAACTCCCCGACCAAAATCAAACCTAGGACCCTTTAGTCCACAGGCTGATGCTCTATCCACTGAGCAAATCTAGCCAGGTCTCACAGAATTATTTTAAAGAGAGGTAAACCACCTTTCTTCCCTTGGCATGTTAAAATCTGAAGCAGAGAAAGTCCTATGGCAATGTGGAACCTATAAAGACAAAGGAAGGAGGGACAAGAGAGAAACAGTCTTGGAAGAGACAAAAATCTGAAGCCAGGGACAGGATGGATGGACCTTGAAAATATTATGCTAATCAAATAAGTCAGTCAGAAAAAGCTAAGAACCATATGATGTCACTCCTATGTAGGTTATAAAACTAAAACTCAGACACAGACAACAGTATGGTGGTTACCAAAGGGAAGGGGGGTAGGGGAGAGTAAAGGTTTTAAGGGGCTAAATATATGGTGGTGAAAGATGATTTGACTTTGGATGATGGGCACACAGTGCAATATACAGATCATGTATCATAGAAATATATGATCTTATTAAAAAATACGACATTATTGCAGATAACTGATTCCACATTTAGAAGTCTTCACAATAACAATATATCTTACTGAAAATACATTTCTCATTTAACCATTTATTTTATTTTGATCTTCAAATGCAAAATAACCAGTATAATTGACTTTTTAAATCCCCAGTAAATTAATGGCATTTACATAGTACCCTAACTTCCTAACTTCCCTTTCTCTATAGGCCAGAGTTGCAAAGATCAGCACTGATGCTTTATCAAGTCAATATGCAACCCGCTACATCTATGGCCCAATAGCATCAACAATTTGTAAGGTTTTCCTATTACTTACTGTGTCATTTTCCCTAATTATTTTTTTATGAATATTTAAGAAAAGTATAGAATTTGTAAATTTGTATTAGAACATTTGGAATTGCTAATTTAACCTTTACTTTTAACAGGTGATTTTGAATTATATGTGAATCTGGAGAATAAAATCTGCGGTTGGTGAGGATAATATTTTTGTAGAAACAAATTATACTGAACTTTTTACAAGGTTGTGAGGTCAACAGAAGTTATTCAAAACAATTTAGAATTTAATCCATCCCTCTTCTTGTTCCCATCAGCTACACAATATTTTACTCTCAGGAATGATAAGAATTAATTGGGGCAGAGTTGATACTTCTTTTTTTTTTTTAATCCTCACCAGAGGATGTGTTTTTATTCTGCTTTTTTTAGAGAGGGGAAAAAGGAGAGAAAGAAATATCAATCAGTTTCCTCCTGTATGTGCCCCTACTGAAGATCAAACCCACATCTTAGGTATGTGCCTGGAGTCGAACACACAACCTTTTGGTGTACAGGACAATGCTCCAATCAGCTGAACCACCCAGGAGGGAATACTTTTATTTTTAATCATTTAACTTTAATTGGGTTCTTTCTTACTTAGGCTAGTCTCCTGGGCAAGCATAGTCTTTTCCTGAGCTCCTGATGAGAAAATGGGGAAACCAACAGTTTCAGCCACTTTGATCGTATAAAACCAGTTTCCTATCTCTCTCACCAGCCCCTTCCTAATGTGTTTACTGAAATTTATATTGGATTAAGAAAGGAGGTTACAGGGCTCTGTTCTATTGTTTTATTTTAGTGTCTCAGTACTTCTTACTCTTCCCTATTTCTAGACTTTGTAGTAATTTGCATTTTATATTACTGACTTATATTCCTTACAAGCCAGAAAATAATATATTATTGAAATGCAAAAAGAAGCTACAGAACAGTACCTGTAAACATGACCAAATATCCTCAGAATACCCTATGACTGGGCAATACTTGAACTGTGATTCATTCCCAGGTTTTAACAAAAACCAAAGCCCATGATTTTGACCACTATGCATAGTTGTTGTTGTTTTTTCCTGGTTTTTTTTTTTTTTTTTTTCAGCTAAAATAATCAGGCTTTTCTATTTTTAAGCAATGAAAATACATTCATTTGGTTTTCACCAAAGGTCATTAATTCAGACCCTAGAAAGTGAGATCATGTTTGCTCTTATAGCTAGATCCCATTGGTGTTAATGTGGAAATACTTTAGTAAAAATTGCTTTTTCTCCAAACCATTTACAAGTTTCAGTTCTTAGGCCCAAACTTTATGGAAAATTCCCAGTGAAATTACTTATAAAACCTTAACTTCTTAACAAAATTTAATTCCTCAAAAGCAAGAATTATACCAGTACATCCAATCTCCTCTTAGACCACATAATATTTAGCACAGTGCAGGGCATGGTGTCTTAATGAAAGTGGTGTCCTGACTTACCCAAAAAGAGTAAACATGATTGAAGCCACAAGACTAGACTTGGTATAGCCTGCATCACTCTCTAAAAATAGCCAATATTTTTAGCATAAAGACTGCATTTCATGGACAACTCATCACCACCAAAAACACTTGCTTACTTCCATTATACTTTTTAAATGTGTGGATTTCTTGCAATAACTCTACCTGCCACACCTTATAAACCACTTCCCTTGCCCAAGCTAAAAGTATAAACTTTGAACTAGCAATTGCCATGAAATTTGAAAATGCTTTAGCCATCACATACAACTTCTAGAGCCAACTTATTGGAGGCTCTTTTTTATGGAATTGGATTAATGACTAAAAAATCAAACAGACAAGTCCCATTCCTACAGAACATTCAGCACCAATCACTAGTCATTGTCAGAGGGCTGAAGAAAATGTACAATGACACAGCCAATCACCAGCATCCAAACATCATGCTGCAACATGCCAGGAATTCATTATACATACAAGTGGAGGACAACAGGATTTCAAAACCAATTATATACCCAGCTACATGAATGGGCAAAAAGCAAAGCAAAGACCAACAGAACAGACTAGAACACCAGCTTAAAATGGCAGCCTACTTTGTGGATACTGAAAAATAACAGAGCCAGATAAGCCACCAGCTATGATGTAAGAGCAATTCTTACAACCATAAACAGAAAAACTCACAGGTATTCTTAGCATCAAAGAACAAAGGGTTGCAAACAGGAATACATTTTTCAAGTGGCAACTAGAAAATCAAAGGATTATTACTCTCACACTTTCCATATCTATACTAGTATATGCAAATTATGAGCAGAGTAGAGCTATGCATGGCATTGCATCACAATCATTTAATTTATGGAGCACCTATCTAATAATTTCCCAGCATTTTGGAGCTTTGAGAGATAGGTGAGAAGAGTTAAGACACAAAGACTACTCTCAAGGAGTTACATTCTAACTGGCAGATAGCCAAAGATACCATCACTCCATGCCATCATGTGTCACTTTCTAAAGGAGAGGATAGGGTGAAGAGGAATTACTATTGTGTACAACTGTGTAGCAGTATTTTAAACTTTGTATTATATGATATTAAAAAATTTTTTAAGGGATTCAGGTTCAAAAAGCATTGCCACTTTCATACAGGGCTGCAGCAGCTTGATAAGTCTTCAAAACTCTTAGGAATGACGGCTTTAATAAAGCACCTGATTGAGTGTTAAACAGTCATGAGAAGTAAGGGGTACAAAATGGTTGACTTGATAAGAATGAAAAATAAAGGCACCCACAATTAAAACTTAGTCATTCTGATATCCTGATTGTTACTTAACAAGTCCTGGGATTTGGACAAAGCATCCAGCACTCACCAGTATTTTTCTCTCTTTGAATTGATAGAGATAGAAGAAAAGGAGCATTTTAAAAACCCAAATTGTGGAGAGATCTCTGACCTCCAGAAAAAAATAAATGTTTACAATTTGAACCTAAGAAGCAAACACAGCAAATAACTTAAAGCCAAAAAAAATTAAACCATAAAAGATGATCTAATTCAGTGGTTTTCAACCTTTTTAATCTCATGGCACACATAAACTAATTATTAAAATTCCTCAGCACAACAAAAAATATATTTTTTGCAATCTGACCAAAAAAAAGGCGGGGGGGGGGTATAGTTTTGATTCATTCACATGGGATGGCTATTGTTGTTGTGCAGGCTGTTGTGATTTTCTTACTTGACAATCTAAAGAGGAAAGAGCTCAGTACCCCTGAATAGTCAGGTATTGCATATTTTATTTATTTTTTTTATTAAAGTATTATATGTGTACATATCTTACCATTGCCCCCCCACCCCACTCCCATACATGCCCTCACCCCCCAATGTTTTGCATCCATTGGTTACTCTTATATGCATGCATACAAGTCCTTCAGTTGATCTCTTATTTCCCCCACCTCTCCCTAACCTTACCGCTGTAATTTGACAGTCTGTTTGATGCTTTACTGCCTCTGAATCTATCTTTTTGTTCATCAGTTTATAATGTTTTTCATTATCCCCAAATGAGTGAGATCATGTGGTATTTTTCTTTCATTGACTGGCTTATTTCACTTAGCATAATGTTCTCCAATTCCATCCAGGTGCCTACAAATGGTAGTAATTCCTTCTTTTTTTATGGCAGCATAGTATTCCATTGTGTAGATGTACCATGGTTTTCTGATCCAGTCATCTGCTGATGGGCACTTAGGCTGTTTCCAAATCTTAGCTATTGTAAATTGTGCTGCTATGAACATAGGGGTGCATATATCCTTTCTGATTGGTGTTTCTAGTTTCTTAGGATATATTCCTAGGAGTGGGATTACTGGGTCAAATGGGAGTTCCATTTTCAGTTTTTTGAGGAAACTCCATACTGTTCTCCACAGTGGCTGCACCAAGGTATTGCATATTTTAAAAATTCTTGTGGCACACCAGTTGAAAATTGTTGATCTAATTCATGGTTCTTAAGCCTCACTTCCCATTAAAGTCATCTGAGGAACTTTTAAAATATACAGGTGATCAGGCCCCACCCCAAAGCAATCTGATCTCATTAATCTGTGCTGGGTCGAGGCACTTGCATTTTTTCTTTTTCTTTTTCTTTTTCTTTTTCTTTTTCTTTTTTTTTTTTTTTTTTTTTTTTTGAGCACCCAAAGAGATTCTAAGATGAAACTAGGTGTGACAACCACTGATCTTATTTAGGTAAATCCCTCATTTATAGAATGTAAAATTGACATACAGAAAGATTTGATTACTTTAGAGCAGAACAGGAACAAAAATCAGCATTTCAGACCACAGTCAAATGGTATACTAAGTACTCTGCCACAAGCAGCAATATTTAGAAGAAAAATTGATGTTGAAAGATTGTGAAATGTTTACATTTGCATATTGACAGCATATCTAATCCTTTGCCATCTAGAAATAGTACCTGGTTAGCAAGAATTAATAGAATCCAGGTCACTTGTATCATTATTAATATCATCCATTTGTGAGTTACATCATGAATTAAAAAGTTAATTTCAAAGTGCCTTTTTCATTGCCTTTCAACACACCAAAATTGCTAGATGTATTCCTATTTCTCAACCTACTGCTGTTTCCCACAATATATCTGGAAAAGAAGAAAATCAAAACCTCACATTTGTAGCTCACAACACCCAATGTCTATCTACTAAGAGAAATTCAAGCTGAGATTATATTAACAAACAGAAGGGCAGAGAAAATATTTCAACTTATGACCATGTATCTCTAGCTTCAGCTCTTGTTTCAAATAGAATTTTCACTTAGTGTTGATATAAAAGTGCTGGTTATTATATTTAATACATGTCAATAACATTTTTAAAAAATACATTAATTTACCAGCATCACTTTTGTGGGTTCCTTTGGTCTAAAACCAAATTCCTAGCTTAGTTCAGTTTTATTTTTACTTGTTTTGATTGTATTACAGTTAAGTTCCTTGCACCTAATGTTCTTTGAAAGAAGAAAATTGTTTTAATGTCAATAAATTAAGAAAATATTGTCAACAAAAACATTATCTTATAGAACTCAATGAAGACTTTTTGTTGGCAGAACTGTAGATTGACATATGGTGGGTATAACATAGACAGGTTGAAACTGAAAAATATATATTGTGAAAACATTAATCAAAGAAGGAGTGGCCATATTAAATATCAAATTAGTAAATTTCAGAGCAAAGAAATTTTCTAGACATTAATAATAATAAAAGAATTAATCCACCAAAAAGATATAATGATTTTATGCAAACCAATTTCGCCTATGATGCTTCTGCTGGAATTTTAAAATTCATTTTTTCAGATTCCTGATTGATCTAAACGTATCCTTGTGTCTTTCTTTCTCTTCCCCATCACTACCCTCTGTGAGTTTCTTTTTGTGTTAATGATGTGGATTTTTTCAGCCACCCAGATTGAAATATCACTAATTTTTATAAAATTCTGTGACTTTTCCATTCCAATGTTTCTTACATGGAGCCCTCAATTCTGTTGCAAGTCTATACTAGCTCAGGCTTTTATTGCACTACTTCCTACCTAGTCTCTACTCTTTTCAGTCCAAATTAACCATCCTAAGTACAGCACAGAAATGGCTGTTACTGCCTCCTAAACAAGTCACTTTGACCTGATTTATCAGGTTTTCGAAGTTTTGCTTACAAACTCTCACAGCTCCCTTTGTTCCAGTACAACTGGATGTCACTAGTCCCTGAAAACACCTCCATGCTTTTCCATCCTTGTGCTTCACTGACCAGTATGCCTTTCTTACATCTCCATCTGAGAAAAGTGCACCTTTCTTCAAGGCTCACCTCCAGTATCACCTCCATCATGGAGGAGCAGGCATTGATCATGAAATGCTACCTTCCTCACCAGCCATATAATCTCTTTTTTCCTTAAAAACTTCATAAAATATTGTACCTTTCCTATGGTATTTATATATTGTCTAGTCTCTATTAATTTGCATCTTTGACTACTCTCACCTAAATTCTAAGTTCTTAAAGACACCAATGGCATCTTCATCTTTCTACTCTGTACCTCCCACCCTCCACAATGCCAAGTAAAGTGAATTATACATATTAAAGATTCAATAAATATCTGCTGAATAATTTAAGAGCCAATCTTATCTCTTTCCACTGAAATAGGTGTTCTCTCTTTTCTCATCACAGCTTTGAATTCTTATCTTTCAAACCTAAAATGTTAATGTCAATACTTGTCCTGGAATATAAATTATTTTATGTGTAAAAAAATAGTTTTTTATTACATAAATGCATATTAGTATTTATATGCACTCATACAAACCTTATGTGTATATAACTTCTAGATGTGTCTATATTTTCAATCTTTTTAACAAATAATAACATTTTTAATAAAATTTCATAAAAGTTGACATGGAAAAATTGAATTAGGGGATTAAATACATCCTTTTTTAAATTTAATAAATCTTTATTGTTCAGATTATTACAATTGTTCCTCTTTTTTCCCCCCATAGCTCCCCTCCACCCGGTTCCCACCCCACCCTCTGCCCTTACCTCCCTCCCACTGTCCTCATCCATAGGTGTACGATTTTTGTCCAGTCTCTTCCTGTACCCCCACACCCTTTTTCCCTGAAAATTGTCAGTCCACTCCCTTTCTATGCCCCTGATTCTACTATATTCACCAGTTTATTCTGTTCATCAGATTTTTTATTCACTTGATTTTTAGGTTCACTTGTTGATAGATATGTATTTGTTGTTCATAATTTTTATCTTTACCTTTTTCTTCATCCTCTTCTTAAAGAATACCTTTCAGCATTTCATAATACTGGTTTGGTGGTGATGAACTCCTTTAGCTTTTTCTTATCTGTGAAGCTCTTTATCTGCCCTTCAATTCTGAATGATAGCTTTGCTGGGTAGAGTAATCTTGGTTGTAGGTTCATGCTATTCATCACTTTGAATATTTCTTGCCACTCCCTTCTGACCTGCATAATTTCTGTTGAGAAATCAGCTGACAATCATATGGGTGCTCCCTTGTAGGTAATTAACTGTTTTTCTCTTGCTGCTTTTAATATTCTCTCTTTGTCTTTTGCTCTTGGCATTTTAATTATGATGTGTCTTGGTGTGGTCCTCTTTGGATTCCTTTTGTTTGGGGTTCTGTGCGCTCCCTGGACTTGTAAGTCTATTTCTTTCACCAAGTGGGGGAAGTTTTCTGTCATTATTTCTTCCAATAGGTTTTCAGTATCTTGCTCTCTCTCTTCTTCTGGCACCCCCATAATTCTGATGTTGGTATGCTTGAAGTCCCAGAGGCTCCTTACACTATCTTCATATTTTTGGATTCTTTTTTCTTTTTGCTTTTCCAGTTGAGTGTTTTTTGCTTCTTTGTTTTTCAAAACTTTGACTTGATTCTTGGGATCCTCTAGTCTGCTGTTGGATCTCTGTATAATATTTTTTATTTCAGTCAGTGTATGCTTAATTTCTAGTTGGTCCTTTTTCATATCCTCAAGGGTCTCGCTAAATTTATTGGCCTTTTCTAGGAAATTCTTTAAAAACCTTATAACTGTGGTTTTGAACTCTATATCCAGTTGTTTGTTTTCCTCCATTTCTTTCATTTGTGATCTCTTTCTTTGTCTCCACATCTTCATTGTTTCCCTGAGTTGGTAGAGTAGCTTTGTGGGCTAGGTGTCCTATGGGGCCCAGTGGCTCAGCCTCCCCAATTACCTGAGGTGGACACTCTTGGTGCACCCCTTTGTGGGCTGTGTGCATAGTCTTGTTGTAGTTAAGTCTTGATTGTTGTTGGTATCACTGGGAGGGATTGACCTCCAGGCCAGTTGGCTGTGAGGCTCAGCTGTGTCTACACTGGGAGAACTTCTGTGCTGGAGACACCCTTATGCGACAAGGCTTACAAAAGCCTCTATGCCCAGCTTGGATAGGGCAGAGTCCCAGGGCGGAGCAGACAGCCTTGGTTTCCCGTCAGCCCTGCCCTATGAGGCCCCTGGGTCTCAGTGTCCCTCAGTAATCTCTACAAGCACCTCTGAGAGAAAGCCGCCCTTGGGTTTTGCCCGCTGCCAGACAGTCCATTTTCTCCCTGAATGAGTCTGGGTCCCCAAAGTCTCATCCAGAACTGGAGTTCAGCGCAGTCAGGAGCCCCCGTCTCCCTCCCGCTTGAGAAAGGCAGCTGTGCACTCAGCTGCCATTCCTTTCCACATGCGCATGCCTCTGGACCTCTGCCTTCTGCAGCTCCCCTGAGTCCCAGCATGGCTCTCTCTTTCCTGACAGTCCAGATTCACCCTGTATGAGTCTGGGTCCCCTGAGTTTCTCCCAGAACTGGAGTTCAGCGCAGTCGGGAGCCCCTGACTCTCTCCCGCTTGAGAAAGCCAGCGCGCACTCAGCTGCCAGTCCTCTCTGTGCGCACTCGACTCAGTACCTCAGCCTTTGCAGCTCCTCTGAGTCTCAATGTGCTTTTCTCTTTCCTTCTAGTTGTAGAATTTCCACTCAGCCAGCTTTCCTGTGATTCTGGATGATGTCCGTTTTGTCTTTTAGTTGTAGTTTTGAAATTGTTGTGTGAGGCAGTAATTTAGGTGTTTACCTATGCCGCCATCTTGGTTTCTCTCCTAAATGCATCCTTAAGATATCTGACTTCCACTTTCTTGGTCTTTTTACCCTAGTAACATGAATATAAAGAGACCTGGACTGTTAGAAAGAATGTAATTGTGCCTAGTTTATATGTATAGTTTTCCTTGTGGGATTTCAGCAACCAGTGACTCCTCCTCAGTGATTTCCTCAGCAGCTTGCCCTGGTTCAGAATGCCTCCCTCAGAGACTGTGTCCCAGGAAACAAACTCAATTTAGAGTGCTGAGCCATTCAAAATGTAATTTTGAAAGCACAGCATTTTTTAAAATGTGTGTGAGTATCAAGCTATTATTATATTTTACTCTACACTCTGTTACGCAGATCACTACTCCCATTCATTACTGCAATTAACTGTACACATAATTATTTTTATTGCTAATTTACACCAGTGAATTTCCATTTCAAGACAAACATTAGTATTTGTTTTAATTAAATATTTACTACTTATGTTTTACAGACCGAACATCAGGTTCATCTTTAGACTGGGCCTACAACCTGGGCATCAAGCACACATTTGCCTTTGAGCTTCGCGATAAAGGCAAATTTGGTTTTCTACTTCCAGAATCTCAGATAAAGTCAACCTGCAAAGAGACCATGCTAGCTGTCAAATTTATTGCCAAGTATATCCTTCAGCATACTTCCTAAAGAATCACCCCCAATTTGGAATAAGCCATTAATTCTCCTTTGTGCCTTTTACCAGAATGTCAGTCTTCAATTATCCCTAAATAAAACTTCCATATCACCTGACTCTTGCTCATTTAAGTGCTATGTTATTTTTTTTTTGCTTTTACTTCCTCTCAGTAAGAACTTAACAAATAGCTTTAAACAAAAGCGTTTAACTACCTTCTTTGCTCCAAGTAAAGTTTGAACCCAGCAAAAAGTATTATTTTTACTATTTTCAAATGTGATATACAGTGGGTCACAGGAAAGAGATAGAGAACAGTGGATTCTCCAGAATCAGATTTTCACAGATTTTCATCATTTTATGTGCTAATAGAGCAAAAAATAAAACACATTCCAAAATGCATGTTGTTTTTTATAAAGTATATTCTCTATATTCCTCTACTAGCATTAACAATCAAGTACTGTTTCTCATGCATTCTGTTAATAAGAAAATATCTTTAATTTTCAAAAAATGTATTTTGCTTATATATGTATAGTTGTAAATACAAGTAAACATTATATATTCACAACAGCAAAAGGATGGCTTAGTGTTATCAGTGGGGAGTTCTCTGTACCCCCACCTATTGCTGATGGAAGTGGGCTTCCTTCAATGTCATGAGAAAAAAAATTCTTGAAGACTTGCATGGGAGAATGAGTGATATTTATTTGCATGGAATTAAATCCCTGGGTTTCCAAGGTCCCATCTCCCTCCATCCCATTAAGGAAAAAGTCCAGTGTGTCTTCAGCAGGGCTAGGATTAAAGCCATTGCCCAGAGTTTCTGCTCCATATTTGTACAGTCCAGTCCAGCATCTGGCTAGGTTATTTTGTATTTCCACCAATGCATATGGGGTCCAAATTTCAGTGCTTGCAGTGGCTTCACCCCCTCTAGCCAATTACATTTGTTCCCAGGTTAGGCTGACAGGCAAGTATTTTCCCTATGTCACCCCGACTTTACAGCATAGAATTCCATCTCCCCTTTGTTGGACCCCTTCCCCCAGGGATCTGAAGGGAATGGACAGGTGGTTCCCTGGGGAGTATAAAGTTGCAGATTCCTGGTGAAGCTGCCTAGATGACCATGAATGTCTGCCCTGTCTTTTGCTTTCTTCCTATTATTAATAACTAGAGGCCCAGTGCATGAAAATTGTGCACTGGTAGGGTCTCTAGCAGCTGGCGGCAGCCAGCTGGGGCCTCCCTCCCTTTCCCCAGCTGCCTGCTGCCAGTCAGGGCCTCCCTCCCTTTGCCCAGCCAGCCCTGCCCCCCGGTCGAACTCCCAGAAGAACTCCCAGTCAAGGGGACAATTTGCATGCTATGCTTTTATTATATAGGACTAGCTAATTACAAACAGTTACACTAGCAGGAAATAAAGGGGTTCATATAGAGATGAATCTCAGTGTTTTAAAAAGCTAGTTCCCATCAACATAATATGCATTAAATTCAAAACAGTTTAATTTAGCCTGTCATAACCAGAGGGAGCTACCTGCCAAAACCTCTTTGCAGTTAAAGACACAGCCAAGACAGTCTGGTCAGCTGTGAGCCCTGCCCCCATAATGAATAGAAAGGAAGCCTGGAGATGTAGTAGAAGTTGAAAAGAGATAGACAGTCATGTTGACCAAGGTCAATCAGAGTATTATTACATTTATACTGTTTATAATGCTATTGTTTAAAAGAGTGTCACAAAATGTCTTTTCTCCAACCTTAATTCTTTAATACTTCATCATGTGAAATCATTGGTGTCTACATTCCAGAAATCAAGAACACAGATGCCTAATAGAATTTGAAGTCAAGTAAAAAGTTCCTTAATTTCATATAAACTTGCTTTTCAGAACACTATGGATAAAATTTTTGAGGACCCATAAGATCCTGAGAAACGAGGCCAACAAAATAATCTGGGACACTCCTCATGAATCTTTTAGGGACCATAAAAGAACAAGTACTATCAAACCTACAAGGTGATAGTGTTTCTGATAGTTCTGAGGTAGATAAACGTTTCCTATGTAAAATTGTCTGGGGGAAACCAATATGAACTAACAAAATCTATATATCTATACTAGAGGCCCGTTGCACAAAATTTGTGCACAGGGGAGGAGGGTGTCCCTCAGCCCAGCCTGCACCCTCTCCAATCTGGGACCCCTCGAGGGATGTCCGACTGCCCATTTAAGCCCGATTCCAGTGGGATCGGGCTTAAACGGGCAGTCGGACATCCCTCTCACAATCCAGGACTGCTGGCTCCCAACTGCTCACCTGCCTGCCTTCCTGATTGCCCCTAACCGCTTCTGCCTCCCAGCCTGATCACCCCCTAACCACTCCCCTGACAGCCTGATTGATGCCTAACTGCTCCCCTGCCAGCCTGTTTTCCCCTAGCTGCCCTCCCCTGCAGGCCTGGTCCCCCCTAACTGCCCTCCCCTGCAGGCCTGGTCACCCCCAACTGCTCTCCCCTGCAGGCCTGGGTCCCTCCCAACTGCCTTTCCCTGCAGGCCTGGTTGCCCCCAACTTCCCTCCTCTGCTGGCTTGGTCACCCCTAACTGCCCTTCCCTGCAGGCTTGATCACCCCCAACTGCCCTCCCTTGCAGGCCTGGTTCCTCCAACTGCCCTCCCCTGCTGGCGATCTTGTGGTGGCCATCTTGTGTCCACATGGGGGCAGGATCTTTGACCACATGGGGGCAGCCATCTTGTGTGTTGCAGTGATGGTCAACCTGCATATTACTCTTTTATTAGATAGGATAGAGATCTGGTGCACGGGTGGGGGCCAGATGGTTTGCCCTGAAGGGTGTCCTGGATCAGGGTGGGGGTTCCCTTGGGGTGTGAGGTGGCCTGGGCGAGGGGCCTGTGGTGGTTTGCAGGCAGGCCACTCCCCCTGGCGACCCAAGTGGAGGCCTTGGTATCTGGGGTTTATTTATCTTCTTCAATTGAAACTTTGTAGCCTGGAGCTGAGCCAAGCCTTCTGCTTGCTCCATGGCAGCAGCCATTTTTGGGGATTTATGTTTCTTCTATAATTGAAACTTTGTAGCCTTAAGTGGAGGCCTGGGCTGGCCAGGGTGTGTGGAAAGCTCGGCTTCCTCCATCGCTGGGGGCAACCCTAGCCTCCTGCTCTTTCCAGCTCCGTGGCTGCTGCCGTTTCTGTTTGGGTTTATGTATCTTCTATCATTGAAACTTTGTAGCCTTGAGTGGAGGCCTAGGCCGGCAAGGGCAGGCGGAAAGCTTGGCTTCCTCCATTGCAGGGGAAACCCAAGCCTCCCTCCTGCTCTCTGTGGCCATAGCCATCTTGGTTGGGTTTATTTGCCTATTCGCTCCTGATTGGCTGGTGGGCGTGGCTGGTGGGCATGGCTTCTGAGTGTAGTGGAGTGATGGTTAATTTGCATATTACTCTTTTATTATATAGGATATATAAAAGCCAAGCTACCTGAATGATGGAACGACTGGAACGACCGGTTGCTATGATGCACACATGGTGGCCAACCGGCCTGATCAGGGGATGCTTGTTTGGCCCCCCAACACTCCAACTTCCCATGGCCCCTCCCCACAGCCGACCCCACCCCCAATCAGCCTCCCCACCCTGATCAGGGGCAGGGCCAGCTGGCCAACCTCCTGTGTCCCCTCCCCCCCACCGGCCTGGCCCCGATCAGCCCCCCTTCGAGGCAGTCTGGCTGGACTTCACCCATGCATGAATTCATGCACTGGGCCTCTAGTTGCTTTATAAGTGAAGAGGGGAAAAAATGACAAAAGTAAGAAATTAAAAGACAAAACTGTGGTTGAGATTAAATTGTTCCTTATAAAAATATAATATCTATACCTAAATATTTAGCATTCAAAACTGGCTCAGAACATGGAAATGTAAATTTGTTCCATTGAACACGTCATTTGGGAATTATTCACTCACTCACACTTGCTTACTCAACTGAGAAAGAACTGAAATAAATTCTAACCTTAAAATTTACATAATTCCATTGGGTGTATAGATGGAGGAGATGAGAAGATAATCCCAATTGCTTAATATCATCCTGTGTTCATCCATTATTCAGTTTACAAAGGACACAAAAGTTTTACGCCCTATGTTATTAAGCAATAATGTAGTTTAACATTTATTTTCTCAATCAGCGGAAAATCATTTGAGTAAAAAATTCTAACAAAACCATTTCTTATCTTAATTAAATAGCTTTTGCATGGTATCTAGGGTATTTTGCTTTTTTGACTTCATATAAATTGTGAAAATAAATAGGCAAAGAAAAATAGCCATGTTGAAATTAAAAACTAAAACTTTATGGGGAAGTTTTAGGACTCAGTGTTGTGAGTCTTCCCTTGTCATTCTTCATTTACCAGTAAGAGAACTTTGTACCCAAATTACAATTTATGCTGTCTCTTATAATATGTCTTACACACTAAGAATCTTCTAAATCATTCCTTTTCTAGATTTCTTACTAACAAATTCTCTCAAGGGACATTGTTTTATATTTTGATTCTTTTTTTCTGGCAATGATCTATTGGCTAAGACACACATCTCCATTATATAAGAAAATATAGGGTAGGCAATGTAAGAGAGGGAAAAGGCAGGATAAATGTTGATAGAAAGAGACTTGACGGGGTTGTGAACACACAATACAATGCACAGATGATGTATTATAGAATTATGCACCTCACCTGAAAATAATATAATTTTATTAACCAAACTAGTGCTCCAGTGCATGGATTCATGCACATGGAAAGGAAATTAATTAGAAGGTGGCTAGCGGGGCGGGACTGGATACATCCTGGAGCCAACCTCCCACGGTCCCTCCCCGGCCGGCCACAGCTGGGGTAGTGCCGCACCTCAAAGGGCATCTGCAGAGTAAGCAGTGTCCCTCTGGCAGGTGGGGGTCCCTCGGCTTGGCTTGTGGGGATCAGGTTGAAACTGGCTCTCCGACATCCCCTGAGGGGGTCCCAGATTGTGAGAGGGTGGTTTTTGGGTGACACACCCTGGAATCAGGCTCCCTCCTCCCTGGTTCCATGGTGCATCACTCGAGAACCACCGCTGCCAAGTCACCACAGCTCGGCAGCTCCTGTGTTGAGCGTCTGCCCCCTGGTGGTCAGTGCACATCATACCTACCAGTTGGTCAGATGGTCAGATGGTCACTTAGCTTTTTATATGTCACCCCAATAAATTCAATAAAAAAGTAAAAAAAGAAATGATCTTACTGATTATTTTTACTAACATAAATAAATTTGAGTATCCAATGAGTATTATGACCCCAAATTGATTTTAAAATGTCTTATCAGAAGTACCTACTCAGCATCCTACACATTGGATACACCACAGAAGTGCTCATTGGCTAAGTAAACAACAAGCTTATTGACAAGAGTTTGTTTCTCATCCTATCTAATAAAAGAGTAATATGCAAATTGACCATACCTCTGCTACACCCACCAGCCAATCAGGAGCGAGTATGCAAATTAAACCAACCATGATGGCTGTGGCCACGGAGAGAGCAGGAGGCTTGGGTTGCCCCCAGCAATGGAGGAAGCCAAACTTTCCACCTGCCCTGGCGGGCCCAGGCCTCCACTCAAGGCTACAAAGTTTCCATTCTAGAAGATAAATAAATCCCAACAAAAATGGCAGCAGCCACAGAGCTGGAGAGAGCAGGAGGCTTGGGTTTCCCCCGGAGATGGAGGAAGCCAAGCTTTCTGCCTGCCCTGGTGGGCCCAAGCCTCCGCTCAAGGCTACAAAGTTTCAATTATAGAAAATAAATAAATCCCAACAAAAATGGCAGTGGCCATGGAGCAAGCAGGAGGCTTGGCTCTGCTCAAGGCTACAAAGTTTCAATTATAGAAGATAAATAAATCCCAGATACCAGGGCCTCCACTTGGGTCACCCGGGGGTGTGTGGCCGGCCTGCAAACCACCACAGGCCCCTCGCCCAGGCTGCCCCATGCCCCAAGGGAACACCCACCCTGATCTGGGCCACCCTTCAGGGCAAACCGGCCAGCCCCCACCCATGTACCAGGCCTCTATCCTATCTAATCTTATCTAATCAAAGGATAATATGCAAATTAACCATCACTCCAACACACAAGATGGCCACCACAAGATGGCCATCAGGGCAGGGTAGTTGGGAGGGACCAGGTCTGCAAGGGAGGGCAGTTGTGGGCAATCAGGCCACCAGGGGAGGGCAGTTTGGAGGGACCAGGCCTGCAAGGGAGGGCAGTTGGGGGCAATCAAGCCTGCAGGGGAGGGCAGTTAGGGGTGACCAGGCCAGCAGAGGTGGGAAGTTGGGAGTAACCGGGCCTGCAGGGAAGGGCAGTTGGGGGTGGACCCAGGCCTGCAGGAGAGAGCAGTTGGGGGGACAAGGTCTGCAGGAGAGGGCAGTTAGGGGTGACCAGGCCTGCAGGGGAGAGCAGTTAGGTGTCAATCAGGCTGTCAGGGGAGTGGTTAGGGGGTGATCAGGCTGGCAGGCAGAAGTGGTTAGGGGCAATCAGGGAGGCAGGCAGGTGAGCAGTTGGAAACCAGCAGTCCTGGATTCTGAGAGGGATGTCCAACTGCCCCCTTAGGCCCGATCCTACCTAGATCGGGCCTAAATGGGCAGTCAGACATCCCTCAAGGGGTCCCATATTGGAGAGGGTGCAGGCTGGGCTGAGGGACAGACACCCCCCCCCTTGCATGAATTTCATGTACTGGGCCTCTAGTCTAAGATAAGCATCTATGTATGATTTTCTTTAGATATAAAATTAAACAAGTAATTCCCAGAGAAATTTACAACAGGTCACTGAGAATATATAAATTTTCTCTGTTCTGAGGTTCTCCCCTAGCAACTTGTTCTCACAAAAGTGTTTAAATTACTTTGGTCATTCCAAATGGATGGACATTGGATATCATATATTTGAAAGTTCAGAGTAAACCTTAAATGTTCTCAACACATACAAGAAAACATAATCATTGAGGTGTTCAAGGATTTAAATAACCTTGTTGTGTAATCATTTCACAGCATATACATGTACCAAATCATCAGGTTAAACACCTTAAATTATACAATGTCTATGTCAATTGTATCTCAATAAAGCAGGAGAAGAAAATATGTGGTTCTTATAGATACTACTACCGTGTTTCCCCAAAAATAAGACAGTGTCTTATATTAATTTTTGCCCCCAAAGACACGCTAGGTCTTATTTTCAGGGGATGTCTTGTTTTTCCATGAAGAAGAATACGGTACACATTTATTGTTAAATGAAAATAAAGGAAATTTATTGCCTGTATACGGTACGGTAGTACAGTAGTTGTCAACACAAACCAGACAAACTGAATCCTACAGTATCAAGAATTTACTCATTTATTCAATGACAATCATGTCATCATCTTCTGGAACATCATCATAACAATCCAATTCCTGAATTTCCTGGTGAATTTCTTGTGACTCCATTTCTTTCAGAATCAGTGGACCAAATCTCTCATGTTTAGCAATAGCACTGACTTTAAATGAGTACTTCTTGTCAAGGTAGCCTGCTCGCAGTGCATTTGCAATGCAACTGTCAGTGATTTTCTCCCATGAATTCTTCACCCAAGTCACAACTTCTTGCAGTTTAGGTTTCACAAAGTTTCCACGCTGATTTCTCTCCATTCTATTTTCAATGTAGTCATTAATTTCCATGTGCAAATTGTCTTTGAATGGCTTGTTTATTGCAATATCAAGAGTCTGGAGATAGGCCATCATTCCTGCGGGAATCATTATCTGATCTATTTTTCTTTCGTGAAGAAATGTCTTCATGTCTTTAGCGCGGTGAGTGCTGGCTGCATCCCAGACTAGCAGACCTCTTTGGCTCCCTCGCATAAAGCAGCAGCATTAAATCGACCCACTTCCTTATAACTGCTTGTGTGGCCCAGGCTTTTTCAGTTTCAAGAATAAAAACGCCCAAAACATGTTCAATCTTTTCCTTCTTGCCCTTAGAAATGATTAAAGGTGGGATTTTAGTGCCATCCAGACGAATTGCCAAAATACAGGAAACACGTGCACTTTCGTAAGCAGTGGAGGGAATGTACGCTAAGGAGGCACCCCGCTGTTCAATTGTTGTTTGAGATGATTGGCCCATAAACAATGCAGTTTCATCCATAGCAATCATGTTGGAAAGATTGTATTTAGAGAAGTCAGCATCATCAATAAAGGACTTGAATGCAAGTGCTCGCTTAATAACTTGAGTATCTTCCAACCTAAACAATGTTGTAGATCTTCTTAAAGACAGTTCACTTCGCTGAAGGAAATTATCCAGCCAGTGTTGTGATGCTTTGAAGTCTTCGGGGGCTATGTCAAACTGTGGTGCCATTGCAAGGGCAAAATCTTGAATCTGAGCCCTATTCACAACCAAAGCCTTTGCTCTCCTGTCAACAACCCATTCACAGATCAGGTCTTCCAGCTCGGAAAATAATGGTTGCCGAACTGATCCACACTTGCACTTTTTAGCATTTCCCTTGTCCACTTGTTCAATGAGGTTACCATACTCTGCTCGCCATTTTTGGACCAATCGCATACTCAACATCTTCTCTTTGCAGAAAGCAGTAAGATTTTGGCCCCAAGAGTCTTCCACGATTCCTTTCTTGTACTCCACGGAGTAGCTTTTTCTTTTTGCGCTCATTTCTAGGGGTAAAAAAAAGGAATTGGGGTATCAAGGTGCGGGGAGGGGGATCACTCAAAATGACACAGGGGGGGTCAGAGGGGGGAATAAAAATGGCACAGGAGAATCAGAGGGGGGATTACCATTTTAGTAACCCCTTTTGATCCTCCTGTGTCATTTTGATTGTCCCCTCTGATCCTCCTGTGTCATTTTGATTGCCCCCTCTGATCCTCCTGTGTCATTTTAAGTGATCCCCCTCCCCCCACCCCTGTGCCACTGAACACCTTCACCAGACATCCCCCCTACCCCTTTATCAGACATTTACCCCCTGGGGCCTGCCTGGGGACTGTCACTGGGCTTGCTGGGGCCTGGATCTGGGCTGGAGCAGGGTCTGCCACTGACTGAGAACTTTCAGTCATCATGAAGGCAGCTGTGAGCATCAGGTAGTGTCACCAGAGACAGACCAGCACTCACCACCTTCCCGTCCGCTCTAATTCTCCTGTTCTTCTACACGCATCTGCGAAAGTCTCCTCCTCTCTCCCGCCCCGCGCTCACCGCTCACTCCGACCTCCGCTCTGCCTCCACACAGCAGTGACGTCAGGACTCCGTGTAACGTCACTGGTTGCTAGACGCCAGTCGGGGCGGCCCTAGCGACCAGTTTACAGTAAATTAATTTTCATTCTGAGATAGAGCCTGGGGGCCTTATTTTCGGGGAATGCCCTATGTTTCACTCAGAAGGAAACCTGTGAGTAGGTCTTATTTTTTGAGGATGTCTTATTTTCGGGGAACGCGGTAGAGGCCTGTACACGAAATTCGTGCACTGGAGGGTGTGGGGGTGGTTTCTCAGCCCAGCCTGCACCCTCTCCAATGTGGGTCCACAGGGACCAGGCCAAAACCGGCAGTCAGATATCCCTCCCACAATCTGGGACTGCTGGCTCCTAACTGCTCACCTGCCTGCCTGCCTGATTGCCCCTAACTGCTTCTGCCTACCAGCCTGATCACCCCCTAACCACTCCCCTGCCAGCCTGATTGACGCCTAACTGCTCCCCTGCAGGCCCTATCGCCCGCAACAGCCCTCCTCTACTGGCCAGATCGCCCACAACTGCCCTCCCCTGCCAACCAGGTCGCCCTAACTGCCCTCCCCTGCCGGCCCGGTCACCCCCAACTGCCCTCCTCTCCCAACCTGATCGCCCCCAACTGCCCTCCCCTGCTGGTCTGCTCACCCCCAACTACCCTCCCCTGCCAGCCATCTTGTGGTGGCCATCTTGTGATGACATGGGGGTGGCCATCTTGTGACAACATGGGGACAGTCATCTTGTGATGACACGATGGTGAGATGCCACCTAGGCTTTTATTAGTATAGTTGATATTGTAGCTGCACATGTTACAATATTTTAAGGCAACTGTACATATTTTCACTAAAAAAATTAACCCATTGAAATAGGAGAAGAAGTAGTTTTCTACCATTTAGTGAAGAAAGAATTTATAGAGGATTATATGAAGTTCAGATTACCTCTGGTTGTAGAAGACGCCTCCTTTTCATTCAACTAGTGACAGAAAATTATGAGTGGAACTCAAATTAGGAGTAACAAATATATGCAACCTTCCAAATTAGAAGGTTTTATTACATAAAACCACATTAAAAGCAACAGCACTTACTAAATAGTGCAGCTAATATGAATACATGGCAATATTTTAAAGATTATGCCTTTACAATTCTTAATCCTTTTCAACACAATTGTATTTCATGATTAAAATACCAAGTCATTTTTCTGTAATGAGTAGAAATGAGTCATAATAGCATCTTGACAATCTTCACAGTATATAGGCTACTGTCAGAAATTCCTTAGGCAAAGCTTTTGGAGAGTCTCTTGCATTTCATTGTCATAAAACCCATTATACCAAGACAGATCTCAGCCTGCCTGAGTAACATGTATGTGAGGGTTATAATTTTGTCGTAAAAATTTAGTCTCACATGAACTTAGCATAAAAGGTCTCCGTCCATAAAATAGAATGGAAATGGATATATTATCACTTGAACTGCTCTTTTGCTCACTTATCTTTCAATTACAAGCTTTAAGTTCACTGGTGTCAAGAGGTTAAACCAGAAAAATGTAAAACAGTTTTTGAAATATGTGAGGGAAATTTGATACTTAATGTTCCAAATGCATTATCATTGCCACGGTATCACTGAAAAAATTTGTATCTTTTATTTCATATATAAAAGAAATAACAAGAACTCAGGTTTATTTTCTTATTTTAAATTTTCCAATTTCTGTTTTATTAAATATTTGCTTTATAAAACTTAACAAGAGGTAATTAAATTTTAATGGAGCAAAATGTGGGGGTGAGGAGAAAAAGTTTTGAGAATTATAATCACCCTGACCGTAATAATCATATGAAAGTAGCATTTGCATAGCACTGGGTAATTTAAAAATTGCCCTCACGTGCATATCTGCGTTTGATCACAACTCTATGAGCCTGAGTTGAGGGGAGGCTATTGATAATCCACATTTTATATATTAGAAACCATGATGCAAAGTACTTAAGTGATTTGCATATATAAAGTTGCAAATTGAAACTAGATATTCACACTTCAAAATTCAAATTCTCTTCATTACACCACATTTTTCCAATGGTCATTACTTCTGTAGAAAGCAGAGAGAAAAAGAGGATTATCTAATGTGTGAGTCATCATTTTAGGTTCCCTCTTCTTGGTGATCTAGATTAGGGATTCTCATACTTGAACGAATATTGCAATCACCTGAGAAGCTTATTAAAGTACAGATTGCTGTCCTGACCGGTTTGGCTCAGTGGATAGAGCATCGGCCTGCGGACTGAAAGGTCCCAGTTTCGATTCAGGTCAAGGGCATGTACCTTGGTTTCTGGAACATCCCCAGTAGCGGGTGTGCAGGAGGCAGCTGATTGATGTTTCTACTTCTCTATCCCTCTCCCTTCCTCTCTGTAAAAAATCAATAAAATATATTTTAAAAATAAATAAATAAAGTACAGATTGCTGAGCCCCTCCCCCAGAGTTTCTGAACCAATAGGTCTGGGATACAGCGCAATATTCTCATGTTTAACAAGTTCTCAGGTAATGCTGATGCTGCTGGTGCAAGAACCACACTTGGAGAACCACTGATATGAAATAATTCTAAAATTTATTTCTACTTTTTTTTGTTAACCTTTCTACTTTTCAATAATTTTTTCAACAATTTTAGTGATCTTTGCAGTTTATTTGAAAAAGTAATTTACTCACAGGTTTTATCTTCAATTAAAATTGTAGAATGAGAATAAAATAGATAAAATAGGGGATATATTCCTAGAAGTGGGATTGCTGGGTCAAATGGAGTTCCATTTTTAGTTTTATGAGGAAACTCCATACTGTTCTCCACAGTGGCTGCACCAGTCTGCATTCCCACCAGCAGTGCACAAGGGTTCCTTTTTCTCTGCATCCTCACCAGCACTTGTCTTTAGTGATTTGTTGATGATAGCCATTCTGACAGGTGTGAGATGGTACCTCATTGTCCTTTTGATTTGCATATCTCAGATAATTAGTGACTTTGAGCATGTTTTCATATGTCTCTTGGCCTTCCGTCTTCTTTCAAAAAGTTTTTATTTAGGTCCGTTGCCCATTTTTTTATTGGATCATTTATCTTCCTTTTATTAAGTTGTAAATGTTGGAGATTAAACCTTTATCGTGATAACATTGGCAAATATGTTTTCCCATACAGTGGGCTTTCTTGTTGTTTTATTGATGGTTTCTTTCGATATGCAAAAGCTTTTTATTTTCATGTAGTCCCATTTGTTTATTTTCTCTTTAGTTTCCATTGCCCTAGGAGCGATATCGGTGAAGAAATTGCTTCGGCATATGTCTGAGATTTTGCTGCCTGTGGATTCCTTTAGTATTTTTATGGTTTCCTGTCTTATGTTTAAGTCCTTTATCCATTTTGAGTTTATTTTTGTATATGGTATAAATTGGTGGTTTAGCCCAGTAATCCCACTTCTAGGAATATATCCCAAGAAACTAGAAACACCAATCAGAAAGGATATATGCACCCCTATGTTCATAGCAGCACAGTTCACCATAGCTAAGATTTGGAAACAGCCTAAATGCCCATCAGCAGATGAGTGGATTAGAAAACTATGGTACATCTACACAATGAAATACTACACTGCTATAAAAAAGAAGGAATTCTTACCATTTGCAGCAGCATGGATGGAACTGGAGAGCATTATGCTAAGTGAAATAAGCCAGGCAATGAAAGAAAAATACCATATGATCTCACTCATTTATGGAAAATAAAAAACATTATAACCTGATGAATAAAATGATAAATACAGAGGCAGTAAAGCATCGAACAGACTGTCAAATTACAGTGGGAAGGCTGGGGAGTGTTGGGGAGGAGGGGAAAGAGATCAACCAAAGGACTTGTATGCATGCATATAAGCACACCAATGGACACAAGACACTGGTAGGGAGGGGGATGAGGGCATGGGACAGGGGGTAGGGGAGACTGGGGGAAGGTCAATGGGGAAAAAAAAGGAGATACATGTACTGCTATGTGTAATACTTTAAACAATAAAATAAAATTTAAAAAATAGACAAAATAGGGATATTTTCATTAAAATACTCATCGTCTATAAAAATGTTTGTAAATAACAAAACCAAGTGTTTGAACACAGATTTATATATTTCAAATCCACTCAACATTAAGACAGTTTTAAAATACACATAAATAAGTAAGTATTATAAGGGTCCCTGCTTTGAAATGTTGTTGATTCTACAAATTGTAGGCATTAACTTATTTTTATTATTTATACTTTTATTTATCAATATATTGAATTTTTTAAGTTGTTATGTTAAATGTCATATTCAAATCCATATTAGAACATAAAAAATGTGACCTACACCAAGGCCCACTCTGTCACTGAGGAAACTCTGCTTTGGGATCCATTATGAAAATTCCTTTGGCAATGATCAGTAGCTTCCTTAACAGTAAAACTGAGTGAATTCTGAGAAGTATTTGCAGAAATATTTCTGGAGTTCCAGCGCTTGTTTCCTGAAGATCAAGGAGAAGACTCCAGCTGATGTGGTTCTTGGCTGTCACAGAAGCTTAGACAGGGTGATGGCATAATCTGAGGACTTGCTTATGTCCAGGCATCCCTTGATGTTACCACTTGACAAAGCCCAATTGTAACTGCTCCAATTAACTTGTTACAAAGGCAGAGAATTGAAGAAAGGTAAGGAACATGTGTATGGTGGTTTGGACAGAAGACTAGAAAAAAAGGGTAAAGAAGAAAAATATAATAAAATCAGATTTTCCCTAGCCCCTTCCACAAACTAACACTCTCTCTTATAATTATTTAAATACTAGAGGCCTAGTGCACTAATTCGTGCACCAGTGGGGTCCCTTAGCTTGACCCGCAGGATCAGGCTGAAACCAGCTCTCCAACATCCCCTAAGGAGTCCCGGATTGTGAGAAGGTGCAGGCCAGGCTGAGGGACCCGACTGGTGCACGATCAGAGCCGGGGAGGGAGGCAGGAGGTTGGCCAGCTGGGGCGAGACCGTAAGAGGGCTCCAGGGTGTATCCGGGCCATCTCGCTCAGTCCCTATTGGCCGAACCCCAGCAGCAAGCTAACCTACAGGTCAGAGTGTCTGTCCCCTGGTGGTCAGTGCACATCATAGCGAGCGGTTGAGTGGCCTTGGGATATCATTAGCATATTATGCTTTGATTGGTTGGACAGCCGACTAGATGACCAGACACTTAGCATATTAGGCTTTTATTATATAGGATTCTGCCTCATTTTAACCCACTGTCCATTTCATTTGATCTACAAAAAGCCAGTCTTTGAAATAAAAAAGCAAGTCTTGAAAAGGAGATGCCTTTCCTCACACCCTGGACCAGGCCAGCCTCATGATTTTGGCATGTCAAGTGTATTCCTAATTACCCACTGATCACACTGATTTTTAAAGTAACCTATGGAGATGAAAGATCTTTTATTCCTTTATTTCATTCTAAACCAAATATGCTTCTGAAATACAATTTAAAAGGCTAAATACAGATGCAAGAACATTTGAATGCACAGCAGGTGTGATGGAGCACACAATGATTCAAAGTCACTCTAAAGCACGTTTGAATAGAGGATTCATTGCATACTAGCCATGCCCATCTGTGATTTCAGATCATGGTATTTACGTCACAAGACTATTGTGAAGACTTAAAAGGAACCATAGAGAACATAAGAGTAACCTTATGTTCTGGTTGGCTCAGAAGCCAGGGGTTTCTCAAGGTACAGGATTGTCAGTGCTGAAACCAAGACAGTCCTGGGGAAACCGGGATGGTTAATAAATCTTAGGACTCCTTCCTCTCCTCTTCTTCCCCCAATTTTCTAGAAACTATTTTCACCAGATAAAATAAATATTAATATTTATTAGTAGTTATCACTTTGCTATTAGACGTTCAATACTTTACATGGATTTTATCAGTTATTCTTTAAATAAACCCTTAACACTAAATGTCATATTAATTACTCCCATTTGACAGATGCCAAATGGAGGCACAGAGCAGCTAAATGACCTACTCAAGGTCACAGAGCTAATAAATGGTAGAATAGGCATTCAAACCCAAACAGTTAAGTTTTAAAATGTGTACTGAACTCCTTCTAGTCAGTGTGATCCTCAGACCAGCACCCTCAGCATCACTTGGGACCCTGAGAGAAATGCTGACTCTATCACGCATGCCCAGATTGAGGAACCCAGTCTCTGCTATGACACTAGGCTACAGTGTCTGAGACACCTGCAGCCCAAAAACAATTTGGAATCTTGAGCTTTAGATAACATCAGCAGCTTCTCATTCATGCCCCTAATATAAGAGGGCACAAATCTGAAGCCCTAAGCCTCTAAAGCCACACAGAGACTAGACTTAGTAATGAAGAAAACTCAAGTTGAACTAAAGTAGAACTTGCATCTCTAGAAGTAAACTTAAAAACACTAAGTAAACTCAAAGCTGAAATAAACCCTAGCAATGATTACTTAAAGCAAGCATTTGGGTTGTTTTTTCTTCCTCAAAACATACCTACTTAGAACATAACCAAAACAATACCTTTTTTCTAATATAAATGTACTAAGCAATGGGGAGGGCAGAGACCAAAACATCAAAGCATTTTGAAGAGAAACTGAGCTGACATACTTTTGTGCAGTTCAAGTTCTTGGCTTTCACACAAAACTGAATATATAAGGGAAAATTCATAATTAGGAGACCTTATGTTTAGAACGAATTTAAGGTTTTGAATATAAATATAAATTAACAATTATTTAACGTGTTTTTTTTTCCAACACGGGATCTTAGAGAAATAGTCTGTCAAGCACTCTTACGGAAAGCTGGAAGGCAATAAAATCTCATTCCGGGCTGAAAGCAGACACACACAGAAATGATGAAGTTGTTATCGTTTACTAGATTAAAAACACTCAGTCTCAATAACAACTCAGACCCAGTTAAGAGTAACAGCTTCAGTCTATCAGAGTAAATACTTTATGTGCCAAAATACATTGGATACATAGTCTGTAACAAATTATGTGTTTAATTAGCTGCATTTTATTAGATGCCTTTATACAAAGGCTATCTCTTCTATATGACCTTTTTTTTCCATCTAAAGTGAATAAAATAGTCACTGGAAACAATTGCATTTAGGAAATAAAACTATACTTCCACCTTTAAAATTCTTTTATTTTCAATCTAAAGATTTTTCTCATAGTGTTTCTTTTTTTAATAATGTATAAATATCATATTTTTTCATTAAATTTAAATTGTATTTTTAAGGCTTTAACATCAGTTATCACAGCTGACATATTAGGCTATATTAGAGGAAGACTGACATTTCTGGACCTCCACATCAGGCTCTTTGCATCATTATTTTATTTAATCTCCTGATGATGATTTGAGACAGATATAATTAATCACCATATAAAGGATGAAATCAAGACTCAAAGAATCTAAGAGAATCACCCATGGTTTTCAGCAGAGGGACAGCATTTGAACCCAAGTCTGAGACCCAAGAATGATGCAATCTAATAGTGGCCATAAATCCTTGTGGTACATCACTCACAGCCTCTGGAGCTGTAAGCAAACTGTTTCCTGGCTAACAAGTGCAAGTTTATAGACAACATAAACTCACAAAAAATCCTATATAATGAAAGGCTAATATGCAAATCAACCAAACAGAGGAACGACTGGTCACTATGATGCGCACTGACCACAGAGGGAGTGCTGCTCAGCCAGAGGCTGGGCTCACAGCTGCCGAGCACAGCGGTGGTGGTGGTGGTGGTGGGAGACTCTCCCATCTCCACAGCAGCACTAAGGATGTCTGACTCCTTGTGGGCCTAAGTCAGTCAGACATCCCCTGAGGGCTTGGCTTTCACACAAAACTGAATATATAAGGGAAAATTCATAATTAGGAGACTCCCCACCCCTGAGTGCCAGAATTTCATGCACCAGGCCTCTAGTGAGTAAGTAAAAGGAAGCTTTACTGCTCCTTCCAGACACCATAAACCCCTGCCTCCACCCCACTGTAGCCCCTGGGAAAGCAAACGGGTATGGCTATTCCCCAGTGATAAACAGAGGGAGCATGGCTCCACTGTGTGCAGGTCCTCCCAGGAGCTGGTTAGCGTCACCCAACAGGCCAGGGACAGCAATTCCCCCACAAGTTCCAGCACAGGTGACACGATGGCTTGGACCAGACAATTTGGTGACTAAAGAGAAACAGCACATACTTTTTTTTTTTTAACTGGCATTTGTTTGTTTGTTTGTTTGTTTGTTTGTTTTGTTTTTAATATATTTTTTATTGATTTCAGAGAGGAAGGGAGAGGGAGAGAGATAGAAACATCAATGATGAGAGAGAATCATTGATTGAGCCCGCAACTCGGGCATGTGCCCTTAATGGGAATCGAACCCAGGACCCTTCAGTCCGCAGGCTGATACTTTGTCCACTGAGGGTGAACAGCACACATTTTAAAATGCTTGGGAGGCCTGGGCTCCAAAAAGAAAGTGTCCCAGGAGCCCTTATCAATATTGCTCCTCCAACTCAAACTCGCTGGTCAGACCTGGCTTCCTCCTGGTCCTTTCCTAAAGGTCCCAGTTCACATGCATTCTCCACTCTCTTGGCTGTCCCAGAGTTGGAGTTGCTGACTTTGGTAGACCACCCCTCATGTAGGACTACTCCTGAGCCTGTAACTATACTCCTGGAACTCAGCCACAACTGCATGGATTTTTAAAATCCCCAATAGCACCTGACACCTCTCTGACACAGGCTACTCTAGCGGGGCCTCCTGGTGTGGCAACACTCAGGGAGAGTGATCATAGCCAGGAATCAGATTGCAGAAATGTGATGAGAAGTGAACAGGCTCTGCTAAGTGAACACATGTCAACCAGACACACTAGGGTCTGACATCTCCAGGACATTGTCAAATTATCAATTTACTATGGGCTGGTGGAGGTTTGGAGTGGATAGGAGAACGCAGAAAAGATCCACTAGGGTTAGATAGACAGCATCCATCCCACTCCTAGTAAAAAGGCAGAAGTGCAAACTGACTGGGAAAATAAATGTCATGAGCTCATGTTAAGTTTCAACTTTATGCATTTGGCCTAGCAAATAAAATGAGAAGCAAGACCAGCATAATGCTTCCCAATAGCCACCTCTCTGTCTTCATCACTATTCTTTCTCTTTACTGAAAACAATAAGGGTTCTCTGCTTTTCTTCCTCAGATACGCCTGGAAATTTGGGTGTGGGGGACAGTCAATGACCAGAGGGGTTAATGTCTCAGAATGTCACTTGCTTCCAGAGATCACTTTCTAAATATGCTCTATGCACCCACACCCTTGTCTCAGGCTCTGCTTTTAGGGGAACCCAAATTCAGAGGGAAAGGAA
Organism: Plecotus auritus; assembly: GCF_963455305.1. Classification (NCBI taxonomy): domain Eukaryota; kingdom Metazoa; phylum Chordata; class Mammalia; order Chiroptera; family Vespertilionidae; genus Plecotus; species Plecotus auritus. The sequence continues at coordinate 117,958,171 of NC_137771.1, forward strand.
AGCAGGAGACATAGACAAATCAGAGCACATCAAAGAGAGGCTTGTGTGAATAATTCATGCAGCATCAGGATCATCCTTAAGTCGCTGCATATCAATTTATCAGAAACTTTTTGCTCACTGTGAACAAAAGTTACTTAATTTCCAGCAACATGTGATTCAATTGAGGAAATTAATAAAAGTATTTGTTTAGTCAAATAGAAAATGCTAAAGAAACTCCAGGACTGATACTATCACTACTGCAGGTGCTAAAGAGATCGAGATCATGACACAGGTTATGAAAGCAGACTAAACCTGTGAAGCTATGCATAATTACCAATAAAAGTGTTGTTGTCCTATTTAATTTTTGAAAAGGTTTTATTTTTTTAGGACAATTTTAGGTTCATAGCAAAATTGGGCAGAAGTACAGAGATGTCATATATGCCTTGCCCCCACCCATGCCCAGTCTCCCCACTAGCACTTCGTCCCAGGATGGGACATTTATTACAATCAGTGAATATAGCTGAAAGCCTTCGGAATAGATATCCAAGAACCATACACAGCCTACCAGTAAGGTTTCATTGCAGGAATGTGAATGTGTATTCAGACAGTAAAGAATTAGCTCATTGAGAAGTGCAGAACCCATAGTCATTCCTGGTGACAGACTGAACCATTGCAAATCCTCACACTTTGAATCCACAAACCCTTTAAGGACTCTGAGAATGGACTGGAGTTCACAGAAAAGCAAGACAACACCAGTTAAACTGGCAGAATAGTTGTTAGCAGCCTGGAATAAAAGGCAGGAGGTAAGGATGGAGCACTCTAAAGAAGTGACCCAGCATATGCTCCTGATGCCGCCTGACGATGGGAAACATACACACAGAGGCCTCTAAGTGTAAGAAAGACTCACAATAGCAAAATTTTGAGTGTGAAGTTATTTTAGAAATAGCAGCAAATTTATTGTTTGGATATTTGCATTTTTATATATGTATGATTGTGATATATCATATGTTTTTCAAACTTGTTGCATAAGGCTAGTAGAGCTCTTTTTAAAGTATGGAATAAAATCTTAAGGTTAAAAAATTTAATTAGTAGAATTTTTTTCTTTCTTAGTGGCACAATCAATGTCATCTTAAATTGCATAAAATATAACAAGTGCTTACAAAATAGGGAGGTTTGGGGGCAAAGGTTAGAGAAACCACCATTAGCTTTCAGATGTCAGAAGGCTTAAGGAAATCTCAGAAAACCTCTGCTGATGATCTCAGCGGCAGGCAACATCAAAGCAAGTAATTTGCAAAAGAATGCCCAGAACTCAAAGTAAACCTGGGACTGTCATGTGACTGTCATCTGCCTTTCACTAGCCTGCCTTGCAGAGAATAATGCCTTCTCCTATTCACATTTGCTATCTCAAGTAAGTGTTTCTCACTAGCAGAACCTGACCTCTGCAGCAGAGATATCTCTCCCAATTGAAAAATGCCACATGTGATTGTCAGATCAGCCCATTCTGTGCCTCTGCCACTCCATCAGTCTCCCTGTGCTTTTTTCTTTACTTCTCTAGTTGTAGGACTTCCATTCAGCTAGCTTTCAGGCAGTTCTGAATGATGGTTTTTCTGTATTTTAGTTGTAATTTTGATGTGGTTGTGGGAGGCAGAGAGTACAGGTGTTTACTTACGCCACCATCTTGGTTCTTTGGGATATCTATATATATAAAAGGTTAAGTGACCGGCTGACCTGCTGACCAGCTGACCGGCTGATACGTATGATGCACACTGACCACCAGGGGGTTGACGATCAACACAGGAGTTGCCCTGCAACAGCAACTTTGCAGAGTGCCCTCTCACATTCTGGGACCCCTCAGGGGATGTCAGAATGCCAGTTTTGGCCCAATCCCCACAGGCCAGGTCGAGGGACCCCACTGGCTGGAGGGAACCCGCTCACTCCCCAGATGCCCTTTGAGCCCTGGCGCCACCCCAAGAGCAGCTGGCTGGGGAAGGACTGTGGGAGGTTGGCTCCAGGACGTGTCCAGCCCATCTCGCCCAGTCCTGTCCCGCCGGCTACCTTCTAATTAATGTCCTTTCAATGTGGATGAATCCATGCACCAGGCCTCTAGTTCTTAAATAAGAAAACAAGCAAATACAAGAGATTCTGCAGTTGAGATATGAATTAAAGAGACCAAATATCTTGGTTGCTATCTTAAAAAGAGGGTGAGAAATCTATCATCAAAGTAAAAGAGAAAATGTATCCATAATAACCCCAATTTAAAAGCTTAAATACTATAAGTATGTGAAAGTTGAATGAGGATATGCTAAAACACTATTTCTCTGCCCAGCTGGCATAGCTCAGTGGTTGAGCGTAAACCTATGGAGTCAGGAGGTCACAGTTGAATTTCCAGTCAGGGCACATGCCTAGGTTGTGGGCTCAATCCCCAGTGTGGGGTGTGCAGGAGGCAACCAATCAATGATTCTCTCTCATCATTGATGTTTCTATCTCTCTCTTCCTCTCCCTTCCTTTCTCTGAAATCAATAAAAAATTTTTTAAAGAAAATAATAGAAAAACAAACATCATTTCTCAAAATGAGTTCCACCAAGCTGGTCTGTGAACTATTAATCTGTCTTAACAAGAGAAGGATCTTGCACCAGAGTGTATATCAACCACATCACTAACCACGCTTCTTAGTGCAGACATCATGATTTTTACATAAGGACTTTCTGAATGAAGGAAGTAGTGCTTTAATTTACATTTTGATATGCGAGTCTTGATTCATTGAGCATCAGTAACAAACAATTCCCAGATCAGCATTTTGAAAAGAGATAGCTATTAATTTAAAGGAGGAAGGGAGATGAAGTCAGTGAAAAGAAATAGAAAAAAGAGTAATAATAAGTTGAGATATTTAAACTGGTCCAAATATAGTAATAATTAGCATAAATAAATGTGAACTAAACTTTAAAAGATTAAGAGTCATAGTTTAGATTTTATAAAATCTAAAATATGCCATTTTAAAAGATATACCTAAAATACATTTAAAAAAAAAACTTAAAAGTAAAAGAACAGATAATGAAATATGAAGTAAATACAACCAAAAGAAAGTTGTTGTAGCTATACTAATAGCACATAAAATAAATGCTAAAGTAAAATGTATTATTAGGGACAGAAAATTTGATTCAGTGCTTAATTCAATTCTCCAGGAAAATGAAGTAATTTTAAACAGTAACTAATAAAAATGTCTTGAAGTATGTAAAGTAAATGTATGAGAACTGTAGGAGCAGTGATATATCCACGATCATAGTGAAAGATTTCAACATACCACTCTCAATTATTGAGAAGTCAAATAGATGAAAAAAAATCAACAAATATATACAAGATCTAAATGACACAACATATATTGAATAAACATATATTAAATTATGCATCTGACAGTTATAATAAAAATATTGTTCTCAAAGATAGATACAGAGGCAGTAAAGCATCAAACAGACTGTCAAATTACAGCAGGAAGGTTAGGGAGAGGTGGGGGAAATAAAAGATCAACTGAAGGACTTGTATGCATGCATATAAGAGTAACCAACGGATGCAAAACATTGGGGGGTGAGGGCATGTATGGGAGTGGGGTGGGGGGACGGGCAATGGTAAGATATGTACACATATAATACCTTAATAAAAAAATTTAAAAAAAATCAAATGAGAAAAAAAAATATTGTTCTCACATACCTATGATTATTTATAAACCTTTATAAAAATTAGGCCATAAAGAAAACCTCAACAATTTTATAAAAAGAAGTATGCAATTAAGTTAGACATCAATTCAAATATACATTTTTAATTCCCATTTATTTGAACTTTTTTAAAACCCTGAAAATAACTCATTGGGTAAAATGAGTCATAATAGAAATTTTTAAATATCTAAAGTGGATTTAAAAATTTTTAGCTATATATAAAATTTTATGTAATGCAGCAAAAGCAGTGATCTGAAGGAAATTTATAGCCTTACACATAAATATTAAGGAAAATATGAAAGTGTAAAAATTAATTGACTAATTGCCCATCTTAAGATGTCAAAAAAAGAACAATAGGGTAAAACTAAAGAAAATACAAGATAAAGGGTAAAATAAAACAAAGATAGGAGGGAGACAAAATGGCTGCAGAATAGATGGACGTGTCCTGAGCCTTGTCCCAGAGCAAATAGAAGGAGCAGCTGAAACGAGTGGAATCCAGCCCAAATTGGTGAAAGAGGTGGAGCTGGTGAGACAGTTTGCAGCCAGGAAGGGCAGAGATCCCCCCCCCCCCATAAAGTCTCCAGGAAACCAATATAGCCACACCCAGATCCCACCCTGAATAACACCATGGAATCTGAATAGTCCCTGAGGCCATAGGATCTGCCCTAAAGAGAAATCTTTAGAAGATAGGCACCTCAATTACATGGCTACACTGCCAGGGCCCTTCAGAGTTCTTCAGTGTGCCTCGCTGGCAAACTTACCACGGGTGCTCCTGTGAGCCGCCACTGGGAGTAAGCGCCTATCCACCACAGGTGCAGCAGCGAAAGCTGACTCTTCCCACCCCATAAGTACAGAACTCTGGGCACCACAGTCATGCCTTTCCAGAGTGCAGACCCCTGAGCCACATCACCCCAACAGACAGTTCCTTGGTGCCACTGTGAGTCCCCACTGGGCACATGTGATTTCAATTAAGGGTGCAAGACAGCAAAAATTGGGATACTCCCCTCCATGGCTGCTGACTTCTAGACACCGCAGTTGTGCCTCTCAAGCTCACAGGCCTACATCAAGAGAACCCAAATGACTCAAGTAGGGAGCTACACTAGATTACCAAGCCCAGGAGAACTGAGAGATTATACCAATAGCACCATCACCAAAAGAACCTGGGTAGCAAAGCAATTGGATCTACAATTAAAACATTACAGGAAAACATGGGGAGAGAAAAAAAGCAATCCCCAAAGGAAAGAAAAAGAGGAACCACCAGAAAGGGAGTTAAATGAAATTGAGGCTAGCAGCTTAATAGAGAAAGAATTCAGAATAATGGTTACAAGGATGTTTAAACGGATGGATGACAAATACACACAACTCAGTGAGAACTATAAGGAGCTGAATGAGAATATCACCAACACAAAAAGAAACCAAGAGGAGATGAAGAACGACATAGCTGCAATAAAGAACACAATGGAAGGCTTAAACTAGACTAGAAGAGGCTGAGGACCGCATCAGCAAATTAGAAGACAAGGTAGGAAAAAACACACAAACACAGCAGCAACTGGAAAGAAGACTTAAAAAGCAAGAGGAGAGCCAAAGGGAGCTTTGGGACAACACAAAATGAAACAATATTCAAATAATAGGAATATCAGAAGGAGAGGAAGAGCAGTAAGGAATAGAAAACCTGTTTGAAGAAATAATGACAGAAAACTTCCCTGATATTGACAAGAAAAAAACTATGCAGGTCCAAGAAGTACATAGAGTCCCAAACAAGTTGAACCCCAAAAGACCGACACCAAGACACATCATAATTAAAATGGCGAACACTAATGACAAAGTAAGAATATTAAAGGCTGCCAGAGAGAGACAGAAAGTTACCTACAAGGGATCTCCTATTAGAATATCAACTGATTTCTCAACAGAAACACACCAGGCCAGAGGGAATGGAATGAAATATACAAAGTGATGCAAAGCAAGGGTCTGAATCCAAGAATACTATACCCGGCAAGGCTATCATTCAAAATTGAAGGTGGAATCAGGAGCTTCACAGACAAAAAAGGGCTAAGAGAGTTTATCACTATCAAGCCAGCAATGCAAGAAATGCTAAAGGGACTGCTGTAAAAAGAGGAAAGAGAAAGGCAAAAAGAAACACAAACACTAAGGAAAAATATGACAATAAACATGTACTTGTCAATAATAACATTAAACGTAAATGGACTAAATGCACCAATCAAAAGACATAGGGCAGGTGAATGGATAAGAAAACATGACCCATATATTTGCTGTCTACAAGAGACCCACCTCAGAGCAAAGGATTCACACAGACTGAGAGTGAAGGGATGGAAAAATATTTTTCAAGCAAATGGAAATGAGAAAAAAGCTGGGGTTGTGATATTTATATCTGATAAAATAGACCTCAAAGTAAAGTACAAGAGAAAAGGAAGGCCACTACATAATACTAAAGGGAGCAATTCAACAAGAAGATATAACTCTGGTAAACATATATGCACCCAATGCAGGAGCACCCAAATACATAAAAAAGCTCCTGGAAGATATCAAGGGAGAGATCAACAACAATACCATCATAGTAGGAGACTTTAATACACCACTGACATCCTGGATAAATCCTCTAGACAAAAAATCAGCAAAGAAACAGCAATTCTAAATGACGCACTAGATCAAATGGACCTAATTGACATCTTCAGAGCATTTCACCCCAAAGCCACGGAATATACGTTCTTCTCAAGTGCACATGGGATATTTTCAAAAATAGACCACATAATGGGTCACAAGCAAAGTCTCCACAAATACAAAAAGATTGAAATCATATCAAGCATTTTCTCAGACCACAATGGCATAATATTAGAAATAAACTATAATAAAAACATTCCAAAAAATTCAAACACTTGGAAGCTGAATAGCATGCTATTAAAGAATGATTGGGTGATCAACAAGATCAAAGAAAAAATTTAAAAAATCCTGGAGACCAATGACAATAAAAACACAACAATGCAAATGCTATGGGACACAATGAAAGCAGTCCTGAGAGGGAAGTTCATAGCTCTACAGGCCTACCTCAAAAAAAAAACAAGAAAAAATGGTAATAAACCATCTAACACAACAACTCGAAGAATTAGAAAGAGAGCAACAAGCCAAAACTGGTTTGGCTCAGTGGATAGAGCATCAGCCTGCGGACTGAAAGGTCCCAGGTTTGATTCCGGTCAAGGGCATGTAACTTGGTTGCAGGCACATCCCCAGTAGGAGGTGTGCAGGAGGCAGCTGATCGATGTTTCTCTCTCATCGATGTTTCTGACTATATTTCCCTCTTCCTTCCTTTCTGTAAAAAATCAATAAAATATATTAAAAAAAAAAAAAAAGAAAGAGAGCAACAAGAAAAGCCCACAGTGAACAGAAGGAAGGACATAATAAAGATCAGAGCAGAAATGAATGACATAGAGACTAAAAAAACAATACAAAAGATCAACAAAACCAAGAGCTGGTTCTTTGAAAGGATAAACAAGATTGATGAACCTCTAGCCAGGCTCACCAAGAAGCAAAGAGAGAGGACCCAAATAAACTAAATCAGAAATGAAAGAGGTGAAATAACAACAGACCCCACAGAAATACAAAGGATTGTTAAAAAATACTATGAACAACTCTATTCTAACAAACTACACAACCTGGAGGAAATGGACACATTCCTAGAAAAATACAACCTTCCAAAACTCGCTCAGGAAGATTCTAAAACTCTCAATTGGCTGATAACTATGGAAGAAATTGAAGCAGTCATCAAAAAGCTTCCAGCGAACAAAAGCCCGGGGCCAGACAGCTTCACAGGGGGGTTTTACCAAACATTCAAGGAAGAACTAAAACCTATCCTCCTAAGACTATTCCAGAAAATTCAAGAGGAAGGAACACTTCCAAGCTGCTTCTGTGAAGCCAGCATCACCCTAATACCAAAAACAGATAAAGATAACACAATGAAAGAGAATTACAGGCCAATATCCCTCATGAATATAGATGCCAAAATCCTCAATAAAAGTCTAGCAAATCGGATTCAGCAGTACGTCAGAAAGATCATACACCATGACCAAGTAGGATTTATCCTGGGGATGCAAGGATGGTACAATATTTGCAAATCAATAAACATGATACATCACATAAACAAATTGAGAAATAAAAACCACATTGTCATATCAATTGATGCAGAAAAAGCACTTGACAAAATCCAACACCCTTTCTTGATAAAAACTCTCAGCAGGGTGGGAATAGAAGGATCATACCTGAACATAATAAAAGCCATATATGACAAACCCACAGCCAACAACATACTCAATGGGTAAAAACTAAAACATTTCCCTTAAGAACAGGAACAAGACAGGGATGCCCACTCTCACCACTCCTGTTCAACATAGTGCTGGAAGTACTAGCCATTGCAATCTAACAAGAAGAAGAAATAAAAGGCATCCAAATTGGAAAAGAAGAAGTAAAACTGTCCTTATTCGCAGATGACATGATACTGTACATAGAAAACCCTAAAGACTCCATCAAAAAATTATTAGACTTAATAAATAAATTCGGCAATGTAGCAGGATACAAAATTAATGCCAAGAAATCTATGGCATTTCTATACACCAACAGTGAACTTACAGAAAGAGAGATTATAAAAGCAATCCCATTTACCATCGCACCAAAAAAATTAAGATACCTAGGAATAAACTTAACTAAGGAAGTAAAAGACCTATACGTGGAAAACTACAGGACACTGAGAAAAGAGATAGAGGAAGACATAAACAGATGGAAGAACATACCATGTTCATGGATTGGTAGAATCAACATCATTAAAATGTCCATACTACCCAAAGCAATCTATAAATTCAATGCACTTCCCATTAAAATACCAACGACATATTTCACAGACCTAGAACGAACTTTCCAAAAATTTATCTGGAATAAAAAAAGACCCCGAATAGCTGCAGCAATTCTGAGAAAGAAGAACAAAGTAGGTGGGATCTGAATACCAGATATCAAGCTGTATTACAAAGCCACTGTTCTCAAAACAGCCTGGTACTGGCACAAGAACAGACATATAGATCAATGGAATAGAATAGAGAACCCAGAAATTGACCCAAATCATTATGCTCAATTAATATTTGACAAAGGAGGCACGAACATGCAATGGAGTCAAGACAGTCTCTTCAACAAATGGTGTTGGGAATATTGGACAGATACATGCAAAAAAATGAAGCTAGATCACCAACTTACACCATACACAAAAATAAACTCAAAATGGATAAAGGACTTAAACATAAGACGGGAAACCATAAAAATACTAGAGGAGTCCACAGGCAGAAAAATCTCAGACATATGCCAAAGGAACTTCTTCACTGATACTGCCCCTAGGGCAGCCGAAGTCAAACTACGGCCCGCGGGCCAGATCCGGCCTGTTCGGCTGTTCTATCTGGCCTGCAGAGCCGAAAGAGCAGAGGGTTCTCTTGCTCTCCCCTCTGCTCCTTTACTTTGAATTTATATTAGTTCACACAAACACTCCATCCATGCTTTTGTTCCAGCCCTCCGGTCCAGTTTAAGAACCCATTGTGGCCCTCGAGTCAAAAAGTTTGCCCACCCCTGCCCTAGGGCAATGGAAACTAAAGAGAAAATAAACAAATGGGACTACATGAAAATAAAAAGCTTTTGCACAGCAAAGAAAATCATCAATAAAACAACAAGAAAGCCCACTGCATGGGAAAGCATATTTGCCAATGATATCAACAATAAGAGTTTAATCTCCAACATTAGTAGAGAACTCATAGAACTTAACAAAAAGAAGATAAACAACCCAATCAAAAAATGGGCAACTGATCTAAATAGACACTTTTCAAAAGAGGACAGAAGGAAGGCCAAGACACATATGAAAACTTGCTCAAAGTCACGAATCATCAGAGAGATGCAAATCAAAACAACAATGCAGTACCATCTTACACCTGTCAGAATGGCTATCATCAACAAATCAACAAACGACAAGTTTTGGGGAGGATGTGGAGAAAAAGGAACCCTGGTGCACTGCTGGTGGGAATGCAGACTGGTGCAGCCACTGTGGAGAACACTATGGAGTTTCCTCAAAAAACTTAAAATGGAACTCCTATTTGACCCAGTGATTCCACTTCTAGGAATATATCCCAAGAAACTAGAAATACCAATCAGAAAGGATAGATGCACCCCTATGTTCATAGCAGCACAATTCACCATAGCTAAGATTTGGAAACAGCCTTAATGCCCATCAGCAGATGAGTGGATTAAAAAACGGTGGTACATCTACACAATGGAATACTACGCTGTGGTACAAAAGAAGGAGTTCCTACCATTTGCAACAACAGGGATGGAGATGGAGAGTATTATGTTAAGTGAAATAAGCCAGGCAGAGAAAGATAAATATCACATGATCTCACTCATTTGTGGAATATAATGAATGGCATAGACTGATAAACAAGAACAGATCCAGAGACTGAGAATCGTTGATCAGCACGTCATACCTCAGGGAAGGTAGGGGAGGGTGGGGGTAAGGGGGAGAGATCAACCAAGGGACTTGTGTGCATGCATATGAGCCTAATCAATGGATACAGACAACAAGGGGGTGGGGCATAAGTGGGGGGTGGGGGGTTATGGCGAATAAGGACACATATGTAAAAAATAAAAATTTTAAAAAAATTTTTTAAAATTATAAAATAAAAATAAAATAAATATAAAATATTAAATCTAATCCATACTAGTCATCACCATAACCTTAAGAGAAATTGTTTCATGTGACAAAGATTTTTAAATGAAACTCTCTGTAGCCCAAAAATTATTTTGTAAGGAAACAAAGAGAAGTTTCCTTCAAAAGTTGTAAGGATTGTAATTGAAAGTCAAAATATTTGGCCTCTTGAACTAAAGTAAGTAATTCGTGTTTTTGCCTCCCTGACAAAGTTTATATAAAGTTACAAAAAGAAATTGACAGCCAGTTTGAAATTGAATTGCCATGGCCTAGAGCAAAGAATATCCTTACATGATATTATTCTACAACGTCATTATAATTTTAAATATTTTACAACAGCATATTGTACAATTATCCCAAACAAACTTACAAATTAATTCTTTGAATGTTTGGCAGCAATTTAAAAAAAAAGGCATGAAAGGATTTAATCCCTTTCAGAAGGAATTAAGGCACTGGGAAGGCACTTGAGCATTCTATATTGGCCCCTCTTGCCTTTTGTGCCAAGAGGGACCCTCCTCTCACAATCCAATTGCCCTCAGCTGTTGCCTGAGCTTTCTGTTCATGCTGACTTTGAAGCTTCGTGGTGGCTGGTACCATGGATCTGTCTCTTGCCCAATCGTGTGAGCTGGGCCCTCCCTGGAGAAGAAACCTGAGTTCCCCGAGATATGTGATCAGTGCTGGGGCCCCGTCAGCAGGCCAGGGGATCCCAAGGCAGGTGCTGGGCGTGAAGGCCACTGGGGAATAGGCTACCAAGGAGACAGAACTGAACCTCACATCACCCTGCTTGGCCCCAGAGGATGGCTAGTTAGCCAGAGATGGGTAAGATTCCTCAGGGAAGGAACAACCTAAGACAGGCACAGTCGCAGAGGGGCCACCAGGAGAGAACTTGGGGGTCAACAGAGGTGGGGCACAGACCCTCAACCCCCCAACCTTGCAGGGGCCTGAACCCTCACCCCATCTGAGGGAGGTCTCCTGCCCCCATGGCTGCTTTGCTTCCCATGCCCAGCTCAGATCGGGACACATGTGACACATTGACTTGGCCCAGCTCAGATTGGGACCCAGGTAACAGACAGAGACTTGGCCGACAGCAGCTGCCCTATATCTAAATCCAGCCTAGCACCAGGAATGCTCAGGGCCTACTCAAGAATGCAAATAATCCTTTCCACTAATATTTACAGGGTAAACTAAGATTGTTGGTAGAGTATTAAATTTTTTAAAAAATATATTTTATTGATATTTTACAGAGAGGAAGGGAGAGGGATAGAGAGCTAGAAACATCGATGAGAGAGAAACATCGATCAGCTGCCTCCTGCACACCTCCCACTGGGGATGTGCCCGCAACCAAGGTACATGCCCTTGACCGGAATCGAACCCAGGACCCTTCAGTCCGCAGGCCGACGCTCTATCCACTGAGCCAAACCAGTTTCAGCAAGATTATTAAATTTGACAGTAAAATAATAATCAAGTTTTCAGATTAATTTAAATAGGCTAATTGAAATAAGTGACTATTCAAGAAAATTTAAATGTACTGAACAAAAAGCTGTTCCTAAAGTAGTAACTAACATTTCTATTGGTAGTTCATCTCATGGTACAATTCCTGAACATGCAAAGAACCTAAAGCAGTCATATTTTTGTGCAAAAAATTAAAATTTAAAGTTATCAAGACTGCATTATAAAATTTACAAAAGCCTCCATTAATCAAATAAAGGGGGGATAGTAGGGTAACATCATGTAAGGAAAAATATCCTATAAGTAAATTACATCTAGAAAATTTTTCCTTTACAAAATTAATTTTCATTTGTAATGCTAACAGCAAGACACCCATGAAAAACACACATGGTGTCTAAATAAGACAAAGGAAAATTGTTTGGGCAAAAATAAAAATGATCCCAAATCAGTTATATAGAAAAGATTCCTTTATTAACTTTTGGTCGAGAATATGTTTATATATTTTCAGAAAACAACTCCAAGACCATGTGGATTCCTGCAACAGAGAGGAATTGACAGGTCTGTTCCAACCACAAAGACAAGAGGGGAACAGTCCAGAGATGGAAGACGCTGACGACGCCTTGCCACGCTAGCAGTCAGCAGCTGTGCGTCACAGCAGGTTGCCTAGGACCAAACCAGAGAGGGTTGGACCTGCATTGCCACCATGTGCCCACCATCCAGATATCATTGCTGACATGTACACATAAGGAACTGTTTGACATTGAAACGGGGACTCAGAACTGTTGGACATTGAAATTGGGACTCAAACATTTTTTGTTATTATATGTTTATTTCTAGTCTGCAGAGGCAAGATTTTTTAAAGGAAAGAAAGGGGGGAAAATAGATACAGAGGCAAAGAAGCATTGAACAGACTGTCAAACTACAGCGGGAAGGCAGGGGAGGTTGGTGGGGGGACTGTAAGAGATCAACCGAAGGACTTGTACGCGTACATATAAGTATAACCAATGGATACAAGACACTGGGGGGGGCAGGTAAAGGCATGTACTGGGGGGTAGGGGAGGCTGGGGGGAGGTCAATGGGGGAAAAAAAAGGGGAGGTCAATGGGGAAAAAAAAGGAGACATATGTACTACTATTTGTAATACTTTAAACAATAAAAAAAATAAAAAATAAAACAAAGATAAACTAGATAAGACTAACAAAGCCAAAAAATTGCTATTTGGAAAAATTAACAATGTAAATAAATTTTGGCAAGATAATTAGAGAGAAGAAACAAATGGTTTTATAAATAAAGAGGCAATTACTACAAAAAAAGAAGGGGTTAAATTGATTTTAAAAGACTTCTATTTTCAAACAAGATGAGAATAAGGGACCAAACTGACTCACTTGCCAGAAACAACTTGAAAAAATATGCCAAATTATATGGAACAGTAGCTTTTAGATATTGATCATTAGAAGACAATTGAGAGTGAGTGGTGCCTGAGAGCAAGAAATTTGAGGGGAGCCCCATAATAATCCTTCTTACTGCCTGGAGAGACTTTTCAGGCTGCAGTTCATTAAACATAGTGTCTTACACATGGCTAGTGGAAATGTAAATTAATGCAATCACTTTGTTAAAGAATTTAGCATTATCTCCTATAGTTGAAGATTTACAAAGCCTGTAGACTTGTAATTTCACTCCTGGGTATATATCAAAATAAACTCTGACACATGTACCACAAAATACATGTAAAAGATTGTTCACACCAGCATTATTTACAATAGCAAAAACCTGGAAATATCACAAACATCAATCCACAGTTGACTGGACTAATAAACCATCCTATCTAATAAAAGAGTACTATGCAAATTAATCATCACTCCACTACACCCACCAGCCATGCCCACAAGCCACGCCCACAAGCCAATCAGGAGCGAATAGGCAAATAAACCCAACCAAGATGGCTACGGCCACAGAGAGCAGGAGGAAGGCTTGGGTTTCCCCTGCAATGGAGGAAGCCAAGCTTTCCGCCTGCCCTTGCCGGCCCAGGCCTCCACTCAAGGCTACAAAGTTTCAATGATAGAAGATACATAAATCCAAACAGAAAAGGCTGCAGCCACGGAGCTGGAAAGAGCAGGAGGCTAGGGTTGCCCGCGGCGATGGAGGAAGCCAAGCTTTCCGCACACCCTGGCCGGCCCAGGCCTCCGCTTAAGGATACAAAGTTTCAATTATAGAAGATACATAAATCCCAAAAGAAATGGCTGCTGACACGGAGCAAGCAGAAGGCTTGGCTCCTCTCCAGGCTACAAAGTTTCAATTGAAGAAGATAAATAAACCCCAGATACTAGGGTCTCCGCTTGTGTCACTGGGGAGCATGGCCAGCCTGCAAACCACCACAGGCCCCTTGCCCAGGCCGCCCCACGCCCCAAGGGAACCCCCACCCTGATCCGGGACACCCTTCAGGGCAAACCAGCTGGCCCCCACCCGTGTACCAGGCCTCTATCCTATCTAATAAAAGAGTAATATGCAGATTGACCATCACTGCAACACACAAGATGGCTGCCCCCATGTGGTCAAAGATCCTGCCCCCATGTGGACACAAGATGGCCACCACAAGATGGCCAGCAGGGGAGGGCAGTTGGGAGTGACCAGGCCTGCAAGGGAGGGCAGTTGTGGGCAATAAGGCCAGCAGGGGAGGGCAGTTAGGGGTGACCAAGACAGCAGAGGAGGGAAGTTGGGGGCAACCAGGCCTGCAGGGAAAGGCAGTTGGGAGGGACCCAGGTCTACAGGGGAGGGCAGTTGGGGGGGACCAGGCCTCCAGGGGAGGGCAGTTATGGGTGACCAGGCCTCCAAGGGAGGGCAGTTAGGGGTGACCAGGTCTGCAGGGGAGGGCAGTTAGGGGAAAACAGGCTGGCAAGGGAACAGTTAGGCATCAATCAGGCTGGCAGGGGAGTGGTTAGGGGGTGATCAGGCTGGCAGGCAGAAGTGGTTAGGGGCAATCAGGAAGGCAGGCAGGCGAGCATTTGGGAGCCAGCAGTCCTGGATTGTGAGAGGGATGTCCGACTGCCAGTTTAAGGGCAGTCGGACATCCCTCGTGGGGTCCCAGATTGGAGAGGGTGCAGGCTGGGCTGAGGGACATCTCCCCCCACGCACAAATTTTGTGCACCAGGCCTCTAGTAGTATATATTCATCCCATGGATTTTTTTTAACTAGGTAGCATTTTATTTTATTTTATTTTATTTTTCTTTATTTGTTAAGGTATCACATATGTGTCCTTACTCCCCCATTGCCCCCCCACCCACCCACTCATGCCCTCACCCCCCTGGTGTCCATAGATTTTCTTAAAGTATGTTTTCATTGATTTTAGAAAGAGAAGAAGGGGGAGAGAGAGAGAGAGAGAGAGAGAGAGAGAGAGAGAGAGAGAGAGGGAGGGAGAGAGAGAGAGAGACATTGATATGAGAAACATCCATCGTTTGCCTCTTGCACGCTCCCTACTGGGGATTGAGCCCACAACCTGGGCATGGGGAATCAAACCAGTGACCTCTTGGTGTATGGGCCAATGCTCATCCAACTGAGCCACACCAACCAGGGCACACACAATATTATTCTAAAATTTATAGTATATGGAAAGGCAAGGAAACTGGACTAGCTAAAACATTCAATTCACCAGTTGTACTCCTGGGCGTTTATCTCAGAGAAATGACAATGTATGTTCATCAAAAATAAAACTGAACATGAATCTTTATAGCAGGTTTATCTGTAATAGTTCTAAACTGAAAACAGTCAAGATGTCATTCTTGAATGGTTAAACTATGGTACATCCATATCATGGAATACTACTGAGCAATAAAAAGGAATAGACCATTGGTATATGCAACTATCCGAGTAAATCTCCAAAGAAGTATTTTGAGTGGAAAAAAAAAAAAATCCAGATTCCCAAAGGGAAGTGGTTCCATTTATAGAACATTCTTGAAATTATCTATATCCTAATATATAAAAAGCCAGGGGCTTTCACAACCAAAACAACCAGATGGATGACTGAACAATAGGCTGAGGACAGTTGGGGGTGACCAGGCCAGCAGTGGGGGGGGGGGGCAGTTGGGGGTGAACAGGCTGGCAGGGGGGCAGTTGGGGGCTACCAGGTCAGCAGACAGAGGTGATTAGGGTGAACAGGCTGGCAGGGGGCACAGTTAGGGGCAATCAGGCAGGCAGGCAGGTGAGCAGTTAGGAGCCAGCAGTCCTGGATTGTGAGAGGGATGTCTGGCTGCTGGCTTAGGCCCAATCCCTGAGGGGTCCCGGATTGGAGAGGGTGCAGGCTGGGCTGAGGGGACGCCCCCCCCATGCACAAATTTTGTGCACCAGGCCTCTAGTATATATATATAAAAGCCAATGAGACCGAATGACTGAATGACCAAAAAACCGGTCAACCGGTCGCTATGATGCACACTGACCACCAGGTGGCAGACGCTCAATGCAGGAGCTGCCCCTTGGTGGTCAGTGTGCTCCCTCAGTGGGAACACTGCTCAGCGAGCTTACCAAGCAGCAGAGGCAGCAGGCACAGCAGGGCTGGGATGAGCAGAGTGGTGTGGGCTCCTCCCCAGCCACCTATCGTTTTGCACACTATATCCCCCGAGGGTTCCCAGATTGCAAGAGGGCTCAGGCCAGGCTGAGGGACCTCAGCAGTGCACGAATCCATGCACCAGGCCTCTAGTAAAATTATAAAAGTATGGAATAATCTCATGGTTGACAGAAGCTAATAAGGGATGGAGGACCAAAGGGCAACATAACTGATCCTTGTGATGATGGAGATGTTCTATATGTTTACTATGTCAATGTTAATATTCTGGTTATGATACTGTAGTATAATTTTTAAATATGTCACTGGAGAAATCTGGGTAAAGGGCACACAGGATATTTCTGTGTTATTTCTTACAACTACATATGATTCTAGAATTATCTCAAGATAGAAGGTTAATTTTTAAAAAAATGGAAAAACAGTGAACTGAACAATGCAGTTTCAGGATGATGGTTATCTTGTGCAGAGTCAGGAGATGTGGGAAGTGAAGACTATATAGTTGTAGGATATTGTCAAGGTCCTTGATCTTCTTTTGGGTGGTGAATTTCCAGGTAGTTATCACATGTTTAATAACAATTAGGTAAATAAATAAAAGCAAGAGGTAAAAAACAAAACATAGTAGTTTTAAATTCTGTCTCAGGGTCTTAGCTTCTCATTAAAATGTGGTGGCTGGACAATGCTGAGTTCACCAAACTATTTTATTATCCTCTCAGGCACAGAGAAAGGCTACACTCTCTGGACCTCCTTGCATCTTGGTGGAACTATGTGACTGAATTCTGGCAGATGGTATTGACCAAAAATGAAGTACACTACTTTCAGAACTGGCCATTGAACACCCTTCGCAATCTGCCATCTTTCTTCTCCATCCTGGGACTAAGAAGGTGGCAGAGTTGTGCAATGCAAGAAGCCTACATACATGAGCATACTGCTGAAAGGAGAACCACTGGGAGAACCTGCTGGCCAGAAATGCATGCACTGAACACTGGTGGAGCTAGGAAGAAGCTTTCCCTGGATCAAGCCACTGCAATTTGGGTTTGTTTATTACAACAACATAGTCTAGCTGCTTTGACAATTACAGATGCGTAATTAGACACCCTACCCCCAAAAATGATGGAAACTTACAATAGTGAAAATTAGAACTGGCAATTCATTGCCAAAATCTGAGAGAAACGGCCACTATTTGCAAAGCCCTTAGAATTGGATATGAAATATAATTGACAACTCATGAATGTGTTGGCACTTCATTGCAGAAAGCCTGATGACTGAAAGGAAGGTAGAAAGATGTTTTGCCCCTCCCCACTGTCTGCCCTGGCTCAGAAATGCAAAGACACTGCCAACCAAAAACTGGAGCAGCTGCTCTACTCCTACAATGATGCTTTCAACAAGTGTTGTTCCCTCCTCTTCCATCTCTACCCCATCCTCACCAGATTTAAGTCAAAGAACATTAATAGATATATTTGAAACTCCTTTTATAAGCTTCCCAAATCCTTCATACTACTTTATTCCCTTGTTCTGAATATGCTGTCTATTGTTTCTCTCCCTATTTTTATACTTTGACTACATGTGTATTTGTTCCAAAGTAATGTATCATGGTGTGGGGTGTTTAAAAAGATTTATCTAAATACTAACCTAGACTATGAACCCTTCCTTAACTTATTTTTTTATTTACCACTGTTTTCTATATTTATTCACATTGATACCTACAATAGTTTATTCATATTAATTGCTCTATATATTTAATATACCACAATTTTCCCCCTTCCTCTCCACCCAAATCTTTATTTTGCCCCAGCTTCTTTGAGTGAGGGCTCTGTCACATGCCATAGAAGCTTTCATATCTGTTACTATAAAGCTGCCATTTTAAAACCGAATGCAGTCTGGCCAGAGTAGACCTATGAACTGGGAGATCACGGGTTTATTCCTAGTCAGGGCACGTGCCCGATTGTGGGCTCACATGCTGATCAATGATTCTCTCTCCTCATTGAAATTTCTATCTCTCTCTCTCCCTTCCTCTCTGAAATCAATAAAAAAAAATTTTTTAATATAAATATTGGCCCCAGATTTGATTCCAGTCAAGGGCATGTGCCTCAGTTGCAGGCTAGATCCCCAGCCCTGAACAAGGTACATGTGGGTGCGTGTGGAAGGCAGCCAATTAATGATATGTCTCTCTTGCATCGATGTTTCTCTCTCTCTGTCTCTCCCCCTCCCTTCCACTGTCTCTAAAAATCAAAGAAAAAATATCCTCAGATGAGGATTAACAAAAAAAACAATGCAATTAGGTTGTGTATGAGCCCACATGGTTAGTATATGAATCCTTCTTTGGGAAGACACACCCTATTGGGCATAACTGGGCTGGCCCCAACAGATCCAGTGCCGTGAGTGAGTAACAAGCATCAAGATAAAGCCAACAGCTGCTTGGAGTGTGCTCCTCAATGGCAAAGACTCTCCCTAAAACAAGGCAGAAAACTGCATTTTTGACTATTCATATTATCATTTTATAGTTTTTCCCCTTTCATCTTCTTTAGTATCAAGGGGAAAAACTGGTGGGCATTTGTGTGTACTGACCACACTTACTGCATCCAGTCCTATGTCGAGTTCTATACCTCATTTCATCAGAACTCCTTCCATCCAGTCCTAATTTAGGTCTAGGAATATAACAGGGTTATCATCCCACTCTCTAGCCACTCTCTGTACACACAGAATGTGTATGATTCCACAATTTTTATTTACTCCACACCCCCAAGAATAGAATTAATCATGTACGGGGAAATGAATGCTACACTTAATGATGTGTGAACTTAAATGATCCTTCTCCCTTTTCTTCCTATTTTAGCAGAATCCTTTTCTGGTATTTTGGTGGTGATTTCTATTGTTTGAACATAGTGTGAGGAATTATATCAAATGTTACTGGCCAAATCGTTGTGCATTGCCTTTTGACTTAGTGCCTTCCACAAATATGCAAATCCCAAACCCCAGGGTTCAGCACTAGCCAAAAACATGCCATATCTATATGACACAAAAGAGCTTGACCTTGAAATGCATCATACCAAATGGAACCCCATTCCTTGCCAAAAACTTTGCAGGCATCTGTCACTACTTTTATCCCTCTTCAAGCAACAGCATCAGCAGTTCACACTGGTGTCTAACATTCAAGCTTGGGTCCAAGTGTCTCCTCCTCCATCTCCTCCAGATCTTCCTCCAGATACTTAGAATAGGTTCCCTCCTCACACCCAGCACACCTCACCTTCCTTCTATTACAAGTTTCCTGCTTTACCCTACAACAATTACTTTTCCACTAGTAAGAATTCCTTTATGGAACTGACATATCTTTCAGGTCTATTTTTTAACTCAGTCTTCTACTCTGTCAGTATTATATGGTTCTAATTACTTTAGTTTTAAATTGAGTTTTTTAACGTATATATGCACATGATTTCTTTTTAATTTAAAAGGGTACCGAGTGAAAAGTACATTTTCTTCCCACAACAACCCCCATCTCAAACTCTCCTTCCCCAGAGATAACTACTGAAAACAGTTTACTGTGTTTTCCAAGACATGCTCCTTTCTTTGTGGAGAGATAGTTATCCAGTTTATTGAGAAATGTCAACTCACTGGAGTTTAAATTGAGATACCTTCACTTTTGTTCAAGCACCACAATTCAACTAAGCTCTGAAAAATCTCCTTTTCCTCTTAGTGACTTCTTAGGCAGATCCTATAACTTTCTTGCCACTTTCAGTTAAATTTCATTTAATGTCTTTAAAATACCTACCTCGTGTCCAATATAAACCTCATCTTCTCTCTTCTCCCCAGTGTAGACTAGCATTGCCTCAGGGACTTAGAGTTAAGAAGAGTGCTACTGGGTGAAGAAAGAAGGAGAGCCTGGCTCCCTTTCTGGAGCAGGCACTGTGGGTTAAGAGTGGAGAGCAGGAGGAAGAGGAGAGGCAGAGCCCCTCTTACATTACTGACAACCTATAGAGGCTCCCTGGTCTTACTCTGGTTCAATATAGTTCCACCTGCTACTGGAAGTCTGTGCTGATGGGGTGGTCTCCTCATGTGTAGGATGATTTTCTTGGAGTGGCACTCAGCTTTACCATGTCTTCCTCCATTGTTGAGAGCCACTCCAGAAAGTGGAAGCCCCACTAAACAAACACGGTCCCTGTTATGGACTGAGCTCTATCCACCGAAAATTCAAATATTGAAGCCCACATCACCAGTACCTCAGAATGTGACTGTATTTAGAGACAGGGTCTTTAAAGCAACGATTAAGTTAAAATGAAGCCATTAACAAGAGCCCTAATTCAATCTGA
This sequence comes from Plecotus auritus, assembly GCF_963455305.1. Lineage (NCBI taxonomy): Eukaryota > Metazoa > Chordata > Mammalia > Chiroptera > Vespertilionidae > Plecotus > Plecotus auritus. The sequence continues at coordinate 117,978,909 of NC_137771.1, forward strand.
CTATTGTCCATTTACAAAGAGGAAATTTAGACATACAAATGCCAGGGTCTTTCTCAGCATCTGCTAGGGTTCAGGAATCTGGAAAAGGGGCATAAATGAATGAAGAGACTAGAGAAGAAATATGAATTTAGAAGGCATGGGGGAAAGCCAGAGGGAAACTTAGTTCTAGTGACTAAGCTCTCCGAATCTCGGGAAGCAGGGCGTTTTATTCCCACATTTTGCCCTCTAGCAAAGCAGATATACATATCAATGGTAAGGTTTGGTAAACAATAAAGTATTATCAGGTTGGGGGAACTGCCCTCAGCTCTCTAGCAGCAGGCAATAATATATGCAGATCTTCAGCCCTGCTGAAGCCCCAAGGTTCATCAACCTTTTGATGAACTTCTTGCATTTATGACCTGCTGGAATTAGCCTCCAGCATACAAAGAGACACCATGGCTGCACACACCCAGAGGAAAGGCCATGTGAGGATACAGTAAGAGGGCAGTCATCTGCAAACCAAGGAAAGAGGCCTCAGAAGAAACCAAACCTGCCAACACTCTTGATTTTGGTTTTCTAGCCCTCATAGCTAAGAGAAAATAAATTTCTGTTGTTTAATCCTGCTAATTTGTGGTATTTTGGTGTGGCAGCGCTAGCAAACTAATACAGTCCCTAAATCCTATACACTCACTTGAACCAGAGGCTGCCTGGACAGCCTGTACTCATTTTCTTTCCCTCATTTTCTCTTACATAAAGGTAGATCCAGTACCCTGTGAATTCATCTTCCATTTTTTTAAAGGATGTGGAGAATTGCACGTGGGGCTGCCTCCTTCCTCTTCCCATGCAAACTGCCCCATCCCTTCTTACTTCTTGGCAATGGATGACCCCCACAGGCCTCCTGCTTGCAGAAATTCAGAGATAAGATGTAGTCCCTAGGTTCAGATTACCTCCAAACACCAAGAGCACCAGTTAAGTTTCCCAAGAAGTAAACTCCATTACAGTGTTACTACCACAGCGAGTCTCCAGGTAGAACTGCATCCATCAGGAGAGAAAATGCCAGTCTCCTACCCCCTTTCTTACAGGAGCTCTGATCCTAAGAGTGAGTCTTCTGGAATCCCTTCACTGCATCTTTGGAGACTGAATCTTGAACACTGGACTTATTTCACAATCTTTTTACATAAGCACCTGAGGACAGAGGAGATGGTTGAGGGACAGCACCAGTTTAGCACCTCTTGGTAGGCCTGAGGGAAGTGCCTGACCTTAATTTTTGGCAGTTTTCCTTAGCATATAGAAACAGAACACATTTTTGCTTTCAACTTTGAAACTTATTCACCATTTAGGGAGTAATGGGGAAAGTACAACTTCATTTATGTATATATTTCAAGTTTTTATTCAGAGGTACAAAGACAATGAAGTTTTGACTATAACTGATCTGTTCTTCAACATCAGCCCCCACTCTCTAGGAGGTAGTGGAATGCAAATCAACTGTTATTCCTATCCGATTTAAGACTTGACCAATCCATTAAACATCCCCTTTAGATAATGCTTAATATATTGGGAAAACTGTTCAGTCTTTTTCTACAATAAACAATGTTCAATAACTATCAGTATATACATTGCTTTGGGCACATGTATGAGTGTGTCATAAAATAAATTCCTAGAAGTGGAATTGCTGAGTCAAATGCCATTCAATAAATTCAAAATATATTCAGTAAATATTTTAGAAATATATTTATAAAAATATTTATTTGAAATTCAAAGAGGAGAGAGGCAAGATGGCGACCGGCAGGAAGGTAGGGAGGGAGAGTGTGTGAGAGACTGAGGGAGCGATAGAGGTATGTGTGGACGTGTGTGGGTGTGTGTGTGAGTGAAATAAGGACAGTTAGACCCTGCAGTTCTTCCAGGGGGCTGACAATCTGGGCAGTCTTAGATGGCAAAACCCCGCGGCCACTGCAAACACTCTGGGGAGGACACCAGCAGCACAGAGACCATGCCATCTTGAAGAACAGAACTGCTTGCAACTACGATCCTAGCCTCGCCACCACGCAGTCTGGTCTCTGAAGCAAACCAGGACCCTACAGCCGCTCTGGTAGAAGACCTGCCACCACAGCTGCAGACCCAGGGACACCAGGACTCCAGGCACCTGGCCGCAGACTTCTGTGAGTCACAAAGCCAATCCCCCTCCCCCGCCGCCCCTGTGGCAGTGACAGAGAAACTACCAGACCCCAGCCACACAATATGGCTTTCTGCACACACAAAGCAGTGGCAACTCTGCCTGACTTTGAGCCTTGGTGTCAGACACGGGAAGTTTGTTTCCCGCGACTCATCTCCGTGCCCAAGCAGGGAGACTGAGTGGAATTTGAGCCTAGCCGCTCACCCTAGGGAGGTGGTCTTCTGCGACCAGATCCTGTGCCCACACAGGGCAGGGAGACAGCACTGAACTTGACCCCGGACTTGTGAACTCCAGGAATTTGTTTCCCACGACTCATCTCCTCTCCCAGGCAGGGAGACTGAGCAGAATTCAAGCCTCGCTGCTCACCCCTAGGGAGGTGGTCTTCTGCAACCAGATCCCGTGCCCATGCAGGGCAGGAAGACAGCACTGAACTTGATCCCGGACTTGCGAACTCAAGGAACTCGGGGAATTTGTTTCCTGCGACTTGTCTCCACGTCCAGGCAGGAAGGCAGTCGTGAATTTGAGCATAGGTGCATGACCTTGGGGAGATTGTCTTCTGAGACCAGATCCTATGCCCACGCAGGGAGACAGCACTGAATTTGAGCCTGGGGGTGCAAACCCGGGGAGTTGGTTTCCCATGGCCAGACCCTGCACCTTAGCAGAGAGGCTGTGGTGAATTTGAACCTGGATATGTGGTCTCGGGGAGATTGTTCCCCACGACCAGACCCTGTGCCCACACAGAAAGGCAATGCTGAATTTGAGCCTGGGTACATGGACACAGGGAGTTTGTTTTCCACAGTGCACACCCATGTGACTAGACCCCACACCCACACTAAGGAGCAGAGCCACCTGACTTTGATTCAGGGCAAGCGCACGCAGAAGGCTGTTTACCACAGGGCAGAAGTGGACCTCCTGCCAACACAGTGCTACTGAGCAACCCGGTCTTCCAGGCAGATCAGGGACCCTGAATCTCCACACAAGAGGCAGCATTGACCACCAGTGACCAGACTCCGTTCCTCATTACGTGCGTCTGAGATCCCTGATTCCCAGTACATTCACACTAAGAGCCAGTGACTCCAATTTTTGGCACATGTGCACACAGGGACCTGATTCTCAGCGCAAGGTAGCACCAAGAAACAGAGACTATGATACTCGATTCTCGGCATGGACACAGGGAGCCTCTGATTCCTGACACACAATAGGGGACTTTGATTTTTGGCACACGCCAGTGGGTTCTCTGTTTCAACATGGCTCAGGCAGGGTCCCTGATTCTAGGTGCACACACGAGGCCACACTAAGTGCCTGTGACTCTGACCCAGGGCGAGTGTGGTTCCCACCAACCCACAGCAACCGCACGTCTTGGTATCAGAGCTCTTCAGTGACACTTGGGGGGTGCAAAACTCCCACTGCACACGGCCCAGGCTCCTACAACTCGACATCTGCACCTTCTGATGATAGTCAGAATGGGGAGACAACGAAGCAATCCCCAGAGGAAAGAAAAGGAGGAATCGTCAAGTAAGGAAATAAGTTAAATGGAAGCATGCAACATGACAAAAAAAGAATTTAGAGTAATGATCATATAGTTCATACACCGGATGGACAAGAAAATCAACAACCTATGCAAGAATCAGGAAGAAATGAAAAATGATATAGCTAAAATCAAAAACACCATGGAAGGCTTCAACAGTAGACTAGAAGAAGCAGAGGACTGAATCAGCGAGTTAGAAGATCAGGTACAGAAACAAGCCCAATCTGAACAGCAACGAGAGAAAAAAGTTAAAAAAGAGGAGGAGAGCCTAAGGGAGCTATGGGACAATGCAAAACAAAATAACATACATATGATAGGGCTGCCAGAAGGACAAGAAGAGCAGCAAGGATTAGAAAATTTATTTAAAGAAATATTGACAGAAAACTTCCCTGATATGGGGAAGAAAAAAGTTACTCAAGTACAGAGAGTCCGAAGCAAGATGAATCCCAAAGACCCACAACAAGACACGCCATAATTACAATGGCAAATGTTATCGACAAAGAGAGAATCTTAAAGGCTGCAAGAGAGAGACAGAGAGTTACCTACAAAGGATCCCCCATCAGATTATCAAATGATTTCTCAACAGAAACACATCAAGCTAGAAGGGAATGGAAGGAGATATACAAAGTGATGCAAAGCAAGGGACTCAATCCAAGAATACGCTATCCAGCAAGACTATCAATCAAAATTGAAGGGGAAATCAGGAGCTTCACAGACAAAAAAAGGCTAAGGGAGTTTATCACTACCAAACCAGTAATGCAAGAAATGCTAAAGGGAATGCTGTAAAAAGAAGAAACAAAAAGGTAAGAAGGAACACAGCCTCAAAAAATAAAAATGGCTACAAACAAGTACCTTTCAATAATAACTTTAAACATAAATGGACTAAATGCTCCAATCAAAAGATATCGAGTAGCTGAATGGATAAAAAAAATGACCCATATATATGCTGTCTACAAGAGACCCACCTCAGAACAAGGGACTCACACAGACTGAAAGTGAAGGGATGAAAAAATATCTTTCAGGCAAATGGAAATGAAAAAAAAACTGGGGTAGTAATACTTATATCTGACAAAATAGACCTCAAAGTGAAGGCCATAATAAGAGATAAGGAAGGCCACTTCATAATACTAAAGGGATCAATATAACAAGAGGATATAACCCTGGTAAACATGTATGCACCCAATGCAGGAGTACCCAAATACATAAAAAATCTCCTGGAAGATATCAAGAGAGAGATAGACAACAATACAATTATAGTAGGGGAGTTTAATACACCACTGACATCACTGGATAAATCCTCTAGACAAAAAATCAGCAAAGAAACAACAATCCTAAATGACTCACTATATCAAATGTACCTAATTGACATCTTCAGAACATTTCACCCCAAAGCTGTGGAATATACATTCTTCTCAAGTGCACATGGGACAGTTTCAAAAATAGACCACATACTGGGTCACAAGCAAAGTCTCCCCAAATTCAAGAAGATGGAAATCATACCAAACATCTTTTCAGACCACAATGGCATAAAATTAGAAATAAACTACAATAAAAACAATCAAAAACACTCAACACTTGGAAGCTGAATAGCATGTTATTAAATATTGATTGGGTTACCAATGAGATCAAAGAAGAAATTAAAAACATTCTGGAAACTAATGACAATAAAAACACAACAATCCAAAACCTATGGGACACAATGAAAGCAGTCTTGAGAGGGAAGTTTATAGCTCTACAGGCCTACCTCAAAAAACAAGAAAAAATGGTAGTAAATCATCTAATGCTACAACTCAAAGAATTAGAAAGAAAGCAACAAGAAAAGCCCAGAGTGAGCAGAAGGAAGGAGATAATAAAGATTAGAGCAGAAATAAATGGCATAGAGACCAAAAACAAACAAACAAACAAAAAAAAAACATACAAAAGATCAACAAAACCAAGAGCTGGTTCTTTGAAAGGATAAACAAGATTGATGAACCTCTAGCCAGGCTCACCAAGAAGCAAAGAGAGAGGACCCAAATAAACAAAATCAGAAATGATAGAGGCGAAATAACAACAAACCCCCACAGAAATACAAAGGATTGTTAAAAAATATTATGAACAACTCTATTCCAACAAACTAGACAACCTGGAGGAAATTGACATTATCCTAGAAAAATACAACCTTCCAAACTCAATCAGGAAGATTCTAAAAATCTCAATAGGCCAATAACTATGGAAGAAATTGAAGCAGTCATCAAAAAGCTTCCAGCAAACAAAAGCCCAGGCCTAGATGGCTTCACAGGAGAGTTATAGCAAACATTCAAGGAAGAACTAAAACCTATCCTCCTCAGACTATTCCAAAAAATTCAAGAGGAAGGAACACTTCCAAGCTCATTCTATGAAGCCAGCATCACCCTAATACCAAAACCAGATAAAGATAACACAATGAAAGAGAATTACAGGCCAATATCCCTCATGAACGTAGATGCCAAAATCCTCAACAAAATCCTAGCAAATCGGATCCAGCAGTACATCAGAAAGATCATACAGCATGACCAAGCAGGATTTATATCAGGGATGCAAGGATGGTACAATATCCACAAATCAATAAACGTGATACATCACATAAACAAATTGAGGGGAAAAAATCACATAGTCATATCAATTGACGCAGAAAAAGTATTTGACAAAATCAAACACCCTTTCCTTTTTTTAAAATATATTTTTTATTGATTTCTGAGAGGAAGAAAGAGGGAGAGAGAGATAGAAACATCAATGATGAGAGAGAAACACTGATTTGCTGCCTCCTGCACGCACCCCCCTGGGGATTGAGCCCACAACCAGGCATGTGCCCTTGACCGGAATCGAACCTGGGAACCTTTAGTCCACAGGATGACGCTCCATCCACCGAGCCACACCAGCTAGGGCCAACACCCTAACTTGATAAAAACTCTCAGCAAGGTGGGAATAGAAGGGTCATACCTCAACATCATAAAAGCCATATATGATAAACCCACAGCCAGCATCACACTCAATGGACAAAAACTAAAGCCATTTCCCCTAAGAACAGGAACAAGACAAGGATGCCCTCTCTCACCACTCCTATTCAACATAGTACTGGAAGTACTAGCCATTGCAATTAGACAAGAAGAAGAAATAAAAAGCATCCAAATTGGAAAAGAAGATATAAAACTGTCCTTATTTGCTGATTACATGATATTGTACATAAAAAACCCTAAAGACTGCATCAAAAAGTTATTAGACTTAATAAATGAATTTGGAAAGGTAGCAGGATACAAAATTAATGCCAAGAAATCTATGGCATTTCTGTACACCAATAGTGAACTTACAGAAAGAGAGACTAAAAAAGCAATCCCATTTACCATCGTACCAAAAAAATTAAGATACCTAGGAATAAACTACAGGAGACTGAAAAAAGAGAGAGAGGAAGACATAAACAGATGGAAGAACATACCGTGTTCATGGATTGGTAGAATCAACATCATCAAAATTTCCGTTCTAACCAAAGCAATCTATAGATTCAATGCAATCCCGATTAAAATACCAATGGCGTATTTCACAGACCTAGAATGAACTGTCCAAAAATTCATCTGGAATAAAAAAAGACCCTGAATAGCTGCAGCAATCCTGAGAAAGAAGAACAAAGTAAGGGGGATCTCAATACCAGATATCAAGCTGTATTACAAAGCCACTGTTCTCAAAACAGCCTGGTACTGGCACAAGAACAGACATATAGATCAATGGAATAGAATAAAGAACCCAGAAATCGACCCAAACCACTATGCCCAATTAATATTCAACAAAGGAGGTATGAACATACAATGGAGTCAAGACAGTCTTTTCAATAAATGGTGTTGGGAAAATTGGACAGATACATGCAAAAAAATGAAACTAGACCACCAACTTACACCATACACAAAAATAAACTCAAAATGGATAAAGGATTTAAACATAAGACAGGAAACCATAAAAATACTAGAAGAATCCACAGGCAGCAAAATCTCAGACATATGCCAAAGGAATTTCTTCACTGATACTGCTCCTAGGGCAGTGGAAAATAAAGAGAAAATAAACAAATGGGACTATATCAAAATAAAAAGCTTTTGCACAGCATAATAAACCATCAACAAAACAACAAGAAAGCCCACTGCATGGGAGAGCATATTTGCCAATGTTATCACTGATAAGGGTTTCATCTCCAACATTTACAGGGAACTCATACAACTCAACAAAAGGAAGATAAACAATCCAATCAAGAAATGGGCAAGGGACCTAAATAGAAACTTTTAGAAAGAAGACAGAAGGAAGGCCAAGAGACATATGAAAGCATGCTCAAAGTCACTAATTATGGGAGAGATGCAAATCAAAACGACAATGCGGTACCATCTCACACCTGTCAGAATGGCTATCATCAACAAATCAATAAATGACAAATGTTGGCTAGGATGCGGAAAAAAAGGAACCCTGGTGCACTGCTGGTGGGAATGCAGATTGGTGCAGCCACTGTGGAGAACAGTATGGAGTTTCCTCAAAAAACTAAAAATGGAACTCCTATTTGACCCAGTAATACCACTTCTAGGAATATATCTCAAGAAGCTAGAAACTGCGATCAGAAAGGATATATGCACCCCTATGTTCATAGCAGCACAATTCACCATAGCTAAGATTTGGAAACAGTCCAAGTGCCCATCAGCAGATGAGTGGATTAAAAAATTGTGGTATATCTACACAATGGAATACTACGCTGCGCTAAAAAAGAAGGAATTCCTACCATTTGCAACAACATGAAATAAGCCAGTCAGAGAAAGATAAGTATCACATGATCTCACTCATTTGTGGAACATAATGAACAACATAAACTGATGAAAAAATCAGTTCCAGAGACAGAGAAACATCAATCAGACCATCAAACCTCGGAGGGAAGGTAGGGGAGGGTGGGAAAGGGGGAGAGATCAACCAAAGGACTTGTATGCATGCATATGGGCCTAACCAATGGACATAGACAACAGAGGGGTGGGGAGGGTTATGGGGGAAGAAGGACACATATGTAACTCCTTAATCAATAAAGAAATTAAATTAAAAAAAATTACATTCAAGATGTTTGTCCTATTAAACTGAAAATTAAACATGAAAAAATATGTATTTATTTGATAGCTTGCCAGTCACTGTCAGCAAATGAAACAAAAAAATATATATTTCTGCCCTTGATGAACTTCCATTTTCATGGAAAGAAACAGATAAAACCACAATAAATAAGTCAGTATGTTAGAAGATGATAATAGAGTAAAAGGGAAGGGGATGTAGAGGCTGCAATTTTAAATTGAGTGGTTAGTGAAGGCTCTAAGGGGAAGGTGATGTTTCATCTAAGACCTAAAGGAGGAAAGGGATTTGACACTGCAGATATCTAGGGAAAACTGTCCCCGGCAGAGGAAACATCTCATGCAAAGACTCTGGAATGGAAAGAACACTGACACCTTCAAGGAACAGCAAGTAGGCCCAGTGTGGCTAGAGCAGAGGGAGCCAGAAGGACATAATGGTAAGAGATAAGATCAAAGGAGTGCTCAGGACAACTTATGTAGGGCCCTGTAGTCCATGATGGGAATTTTAGCTTTTGCTCTCAGTGAAAGAGGAAGCTGACAGAGGGATCTGAGAAAAGCATGTGACATGATCTGTCTTTTGTTTTAAAATAATTTGAATGTGTGCTGAGAATAGACTTTGGGGGGAAAAGGTAGAACAGGGAGATCATAGAGGAGGTGAGCAACGTGGTGGCTCAGACCTGGATGGTTACCAAATTACCTTCCACAGAGGCTGCACCAATATATCTTCCCACCAACAAAGGAGACTTCCCACACACACACACACCCTACCCGCTTCCACCCAAGCAGCACATTATAACTCCTGAGGCTTTGCCATACTTGGCAGATAAAAAAAAACACCCTGGAATCATATAGCCCTCAATATCAATTTCCCAGTTCTGTCCTCACAAGGTGACTAGGGTCCACCAGAAGGCATACCTCAGCTGTGGGTCTTCATTAGTAGAGAATGGCAGAAAATTGGAATTGGAGGTAACCGGGGCTAAGGTAATTGATTCAAAGGAGGCCTGGTGAGGCACCAAATGACAGTGCCCAGAGATCCAATTGAATGACACAATAGAGGACAGGGGTAGCCACTGTCAGACAGTGGATGTCCAGAGCAGTTTAAAATGGAACTTCAGACACAGGTTTGGGGAAAAGAGAACAAATGAGGAGAGGCAGAAGAGTAGAGGGGTTAAAACTAGGAACTTTGATGCCACATTGCCTGGATTCAAATCCTGATTCTGCCCCTGACTGGCTTTGTACCCACAGACCAATTACTTGTCCTCTCTGGGCCTTAGTTTCCTCATCCTTAAAAAAGGATCAACAACACCGGACTCAAGGAGTTAGCATCCATCAAGAGCTTAGAACAGCATCTGGCATGAAGTAAGGACCAAGGAGAGGAACCCAGCAAGAAGCAGTCAGGCCCAGGAGAAAGCAAATGCAAACAAGGGAAACAGAAAGCCCAGCACACTCCTTATTTGTTTGTTTGTTTGTTTGTTTGTTTGTTTCATTGATTGATTGATTGTTTTGGAGTGATTGGCAAATTGGGGGAAAGGTCCTAATCCAGATTAATCATTTCAATTCAGCTAGAGGCCTAGGACCAAAGGAGCAAAAATAAACCTTTTAAATATTAACTCAGCATTAGGGTCACTGCTTTCCCAGATGGTACCTTTTGCAAATTGGGGGTGGAGGGGAATTTCCTTCCCCCAAACATTTCCAAGTGATTGGCTTGGAAATTATTGTGCTAAATACACAAATGTTCAATGTCTCTGATGAAAAGGGAGTCCCCATCACTCTGCAGCATGTGTTCCACTAGCCGTACACTCCAGCCTTCCAGCTCCGCCACATACTTTCTCTTCTCTTCAAGCAATATGCTGCACAGTCTTTATCATGAAAAGTGTTAAACAAAGGAGAATGGCATGAGCTATGTTAATCCTTCCTCCCACTGTGGTAGACTGGAATATTTAATCCTTATCAGATTTTAAGATAAATTTCTGAAATCCATTTCATTTGAGATGTGACTGCTTCAAAATGGAATTTGAATAAAAGGAACTTAGTTCAAAAAGTTCCAGTTGTTTAAAAGTAAAGAATGTTGAATATAATCTAATGTTGGAAAAGCTGCACTAATAACACCTTCATTTTGAAATAAAGTGCTGGAGAGGTTTAAGGACTCACGAAAGGCTTTAAAACATTTCTGCAACAACTGAGGGCCACAGAAGTATATGATGGGGCTTGAAGCAATTTAACTGAAACTAACAAACTAAACTTCTGTTTGGGGTAGGTTTTTTCGTTTTCCCCCCAACTTATTTTCCTTTCATCACAAACTAGAAAACTTCTTTGTTTCGCATCTCCAGCTGAGCACTCATGGGCATTCATTCTGGTCTGGTCTTGCTAAAAGCAGAGAAACACAGTGGACCTGTCTCAAGTTTACACTGCTAGTCGTCATGAATTCATCACTCCGCTGTCACAAATGTCCTCCTATGGTGCTTTTCATTGCCTGGTGATGTCGAAAGAAAGGAACCTGAATTGTTTATGAAATGGCTGTGAAACAGATATTTGATTCTTTTATTCCCTCTGAATCTGTTACGAACAGCAGAAGCAAAGGAAGGAGGAAGAAAAAAAAAAAAAGAAGAGCAGTCACGCCAGTAGTGTCACACAAAGCAGGAGGAAAATGGGAGAAAGAAAGGAGTTGAAAAAGAAAAGGGAGGAAGGAAATATCAGCTCCCAGCCAGATGCAGACATACCTTGGAGATACTGCAGGTTCGGCTCCAGGGTTCCACCACTGCAAGAAAGTATTGCAATAAAGTGAAAGGTCATCATCTTTTTGCTGGTGGGTCTTGCCTTTGGTTTGTAAAACACACACCTGTGAAGTGCAATAAAACTAGGTGTGCCTGTACTTAAAATATAAATGGACACTCATTTTGGAGAAAGACTTTTTTTTTCTGCTTTTTACCTTAAATGATCAATGTTTACATTGTTAAGCTGTGATCTCTCTTTACTTTAATATCTGATACTTTCTTCCCCAAAGTGTGCAATTGAGATTTTAATCAGAACCTCTGGGTAACCAAAATAAGAAGTAAATTTGAAACTGTCTAGAGGAAACCAGAATGCCTTTCCATCTTAGTGAGGGGCCTGGACCAGGATGAGCAAACCAAACATCCTTGATGCAAAATTTAAGGAGACACTTACTCTCAGGTGCCAGCCTGCACTCACTTGAACCTGATAATGAGTGCCTCCTTAAATTTAGTTACCTCATTTGCCCCACCCTAGTCCTCTGCGCCCCCCAGCTCCTTCCTCTGCCTGGATATGGTCTCAGTGCTTTTTCTCTTATTTCCACAAAAGCATGGCCCTTTCCCTTCTGAATCTCCACCCTATGCCTCCACTCCTCCCCACACCATCCCAATCCTTGCTCCCACCTCCCTGAGTTTTAAACAGCCCATGGAAAATTTTAGAGGATAATAATAAGTTCTAGGCCTCATCTCAAGAAGAAGAAAAAAATTCTGTCAAAGAAATGTTCTTTGTTATGCTATGAAACTCTGAAACCACATTTAGTGACATACCTCACACAGCATCCAAAGTTCTATCCAAAACAGATTTTATCTAAGGATGAGAAAAAATCTAACAGGGCCTTTCTAGTTGGTTATTGAACAGACTAGAGACCCGGTGCATGAAATTTGTGCATTGGGGGTGGTGTGTCCCTCAGCCCAGCCTGCACCCTCTCCAATCTGGGAACCCTCAAGGGATGTCTGACAGGCAGTCGGACATTTCTCTTACAATCCAGGACTGCTGGCTCCCAGCCACTCGTCGGCCTGCCTGCCTGATTTCCCCTAACCGCTTCTGCCTGCCAGCCTGATCACCCCTTAACCACTCCCCTGCCAGCCTGATTGACACCTAACTGCCCTCCCCTGCTGGCCTGGTCGCCCCCCAACTGCCCTCCCCTGCAAGCCCGGTCAACCCTAACTGCCCTCCCTTGCCAGCCTGGTCGCCCATAACTGCCCTCCCCTGGTGGCCTGTTACCTGCCAACTGCCCTCCCCTGCAGGCCTGGTCACTCCCAACTGCCCTCCCCTGCAGGCCTAGTTGCCCCTAACTGCCCTCTTTTTCTAGCCTTGTCCCCCCTAACTGCCCTCCCCTGCTGGCCTGGTCACCCCCAACTGCCCTCCCCTGTAGGCCTGGTCCCCCCCACAACTGCCCTCCCCTGCAGGCCTGGTCCCCTCCCCACAACTGCCCTCCCCTGCAGGCCTGGTTGCCCCTACCTGCCCTCCCCTGCTGGCCTGGTTGCCCCCAACTGCCCTCCCCTGCAGACCTGGTTCCCCCCAACAACCCTCTCCTTCAGGCCTGGTCCCCCCCTCCAACTGCTCTCCCCTGCTGGCCTGGTTGCCCCTAATTGCTCTCTCTTGCTGGCATGGTCATCCCCAACTGCCCTCCTCTGCAGGCCTGGTTCTCCACCAACTGCCCTCCCCTGCAGGCCTGGTTGCCCCCAACTGCCCTGCCCTGCAGGCCTGGTTACCCCAACTGTCCTGCCCTGCGGGCCTGGTTCCCCCCAATTGCCCTCCCCTGCAGGCCTGGTTGCCCTCAACTGCCCTCCCCTGCAGGCCTGATCACCCCCAACTGCCCTCCCTTGCAGGCCTGGTCCCTCCTAACTGCCCTCCCCTGCTGGCCTGATTGCTGACAACTGCCCTCCACTGCCAGCTATCTTGTGGCAGTCATCTTGTGTCCACATGGGGGCAGTCATCTTTGACCACATGGGGGTGGCCATCTTGTGTGCTGGAGTGATGGTCAATTTTCATATTACCTTTTTATTATATAGGACTAGAGGCCCAGTTCACAAAATTCGTGCCCTCAGCCTTGACTGCACCCTCTCGAAGTCCAGGAGCCCTCACGGATGTCCAACAGTCTGACATCCTTAGCACTACCACATCTTTAAGCCATCAGTCAGACATCCTTAGGGCTGCCACAGAGGCGGGAGAGGCTCCCACCACCACTGCTGCTCTAGCCGGCCATGAGCTCGGCTTCTGGCTGAGCAGTGCTCCCCCTGTGGGAGCACACTGACCACCAGGGGACAGCTCCTGCATTGAGCATCTGCCCCCAGGTGGTCAGTGCGTGTCATAGAGACCGGTCATTCTGCTTTTCAGTCGATTTGCATATTGGCCTTTTATTATATAGGATAATGTCTTCTTATGGGCAAGGCCTCTAATTCAATTTTTTGTAGTTAGTTAAAGGGAGGGGCAGAATTTTCACTTGAGCCTGAAGCTAAAATTGCCCTTAGCTCAAAAATCTGCATACCACTGAGACACATCTTGGTGAGGCTCATTCTTAACCCCCACACTGTTCTATTATGTGTATAAGTATTGGGAACCATCTTATCTCTTTAGTGAAAGGAACCTTTTACTATGTTACAATGACTAACTTTATCTCATGAGTTGTTTTGGCTTCAAGCCTGTATCCAGTATTCATGCAGCAACTTCAGTTCTTCTGTTCAATATTTACCTGGCATATCTTTTATTTTATTTTCTCTAAATCTTTATAGATTTTTATGTATTAGATAGGAATGGTCCATGGACACAGACAATAGTCTGGCAAAGGCCTGGAAGGGCCAGGTGCAGGGTGGAGGAGATCAATGGGAAAATAAAAAAACTAAAACAAAGGGACATCTGTAATACTTTCAACAATAAAGATACATCCTATCTAATAAAAGAGTAATATACAAATTGACCATACCTCCACTACACCCACAAGCCACCCCCACCAGCCAATTAGGAGCAAGTATGCAAATTAACCCAACCAAGATGGCTGTGGCCACGGAGCAAACAGGAGGCTTGGGTTTCCCTGGCAATGGAGGAAGCCAAGCGTCCCACACACCCTGAGTGGCCCAGGCCTCTGCTCAAGGCTACAAAGTTTCAATTATAGAAGATAAATAAATCCCAGATACCACAGCCTCCACTTGGGTCACCGGGGGGCGTGGTCAGCCTGAAAACCACCACAGGCCCCTTGCCCAGGCTGCCCCATGCCCCAAGGGAACCCCCACCCTGATCCAGGACACTCTTCAGGGAAAACTAGCTGGCCCCCACCCGTGCACCAGATCTCTATCCTATCTAATAAAAGAGTAATATGCAAATTGACCGTCACTCCAACACACAAGATGGCTGCCCCCATGTGGTCAAAGAGGGCTGCCCCCATGTGGACACAAGATGGCCATGACAAGATGGCCAGCAGGGGACAGCAGTTGGGAGGGACCAGGCCTGCAAGGGAGGGCAGTTGAGGGTGGTCAAGCCTGCAGGGGAGGGCAGTTAGGGGTGACCCGGCTGGCAGAGGAGGGAAATTGGGGGTGACTGGGTCTGCAGGGAAGGGCAGTTGGGGGGGACCCAGGCCTGCAGGGGAGAGCAGTTGGGGGGACCAGGCCTCCAGGGGAGGGCAGTTAGGGGTGACCAGGCCTGCAGGGGGGGCAGCTAGGGGAAAACAGGCTGGCAGGGGAGCAGTTAGGCATCAATCAGACTGTCAGGAGAGTGGTTAGGGGGTGATCAGGCTGGCAGGCAGAAGCGGTTAGGGGCAATCAGGAAGGCAGGCAGGCGAGCAGTTGGGAGCCAGCAGTCCTGGATTATGAGAGGGATATCCGACTGCCCATTTAAGCCCGATCCCACTGGGATCGGGCTTAAACAGGCAGTCGGACATCCCTCGAGGGGTCCCAGATTGGAGAGGTGGAGGCTGGGCTGAGGGACACCCTCCTCCCCTGTGCAGGGAAGGGCAGTTAGGGGTGACCAGTCTTGTAGGGGAGGGCATTTAGGGGTGACCAGGCCTGCAGGGGAGGGTAGTTAGGGGCAATCAGGCTGGCAGGGGAGCAGTTAGGCATCAATAAGGCTGGCAGGGGAGTGGTTAGGGCAGTGGTCGGCAAACTGCAGCTCGTGAGCCACATGCAGCTCTTTGGCCCCTTGAGTGTGGCTCTTTCACAAAATACCACGGCCTGGCTGAGTCTATTTTGAAGAAGTGGCGTTAGAAGAAGTTTAAGTTTAAAATTTGGCTCTCAAAAGAAATTTCAATCATTGTACTGTTGATATTTGGCTCTGTTGACTAATGAGTTTGCCAACCACTGGGTTAGGGGGTGATCAGGCTGGCAGGCAGAAGCGGTTAGGGGCAATCAGGAAGGCAGGCAGGCAAGCAGTTGGGAGCCAGTGGTCCTGGATTGTGAGAGGGATGTCCGACTGCCCATTTAGGCCTGATCTTACAGGGATTGGGCCTCCCTCGAGGGGTCCCAGATTGGAAAGGGTGCAGGCTGGGCTGAGGGACAACACCCCTGTGCACAAATTTCATGCACCAGGCCTCTAGTTTTAAATAAAGGAAAATATCTTAGTTGAAAAGAATTTTATGTGAAATTAGTGGCCCAGTGTACAAAATTCATGCACATTAAACGGGGATTAATTAAAGGAAATAATTTAATATTGCTATTTGCCCTTTCTCTATAATAGAAGTGTCAGAGATGAAAGAAAATTAGTAAAATGTATATGAAAACTTTCCTCCTGTCAGAGTCTGGGGCACACCATGGGACCCAGAGTCAAGTCCCTGCCCACTCACATGCACATCAAAATCGTGTGAGATCCAGACCCGGCTGGCCCCCCACCCCTCATTGGGATAGATCCAGACCTGGCTAGTCCCACCCTTGTCAAGCCCCACTGGGCAGGGGGCGTAGCCTCAGGTCCCCTGGCCCAGTGCCAGGATGGGGGGTGTGGCCTGAGGTTCCCTAGCCCAGACCAGGGTGGGGGGGGGGCATGCCTTGAGGTCCCCCCGTCAAGCCTCACCAGGTGTGGGACATGGCCTGAGGTCCCCCGTCAAGCCCCGCCAGGTGGGGGGTTGGGGAGGCACAGCCTCAGGTCCCCTGTTAAGCCCCATTGGCAGGGGGGTGCAGCCTCAGGTCCCCCCTGGGCAAGGGGTGCAGCCTGAGTTCCCCTGACCCAGCACTGGGGGTGCACCTTGAGGTTCCCTATCAAGCCCCGCCAGGCAGGGCAGCACAGCCTCAGGTCCCCTGGCTCGGTGCTGGGGCTGGGGGTGCGGCCTGAGGTCCCCCGGCCTGGTGCCGGGGTGGGGGACGCAGCCTGAAGTTCCCTGTCAAGCCCTGCCAGGTAGGGGGTGCGGCCTGAGGTCCCCCGGCCTGGCACTGGGGTGGGGGGAGCAGCCTGAGGTCCCCTAGCCCAGCACCAGGACGGGAAGCGCACCTTGAGGTCCCCTGTAAAGCCCTGCCAGGTGTGGAAGGTGGCCTGAGGTCCCCTGTCAAGTCCCACAGGGGAGGGGAAGGGCGTTGCCTCAGGTCCCTGCTGATTGCTTGTTAAGGCTCCTTATGAGAACTTGGCCTCAGCTGTGGGTGCAGCCATCTTTGTGATGGAATGATGGTCAATTAGCATAGTCCCTCTTTATTAGATAGGATAATATAAGTAATTGCTCTACACTGTACTTTATATTCTCAACTCCTCTCAAAGAGATATTAATTCACCCTATGTTCACTGATTGTAGGACTGACTTCTGGTATTCAGTCATTTTGGACGTTATGGACCCTGGCTCTTTAGATAGATAGATGATAGATAGATAGATAGATGATAGATAGATAGATAGATAGATAGATAGATAGATAGATAGATGATAGATAGATAGATAGATTATTATTTGTTCAGGTTTCTGACAGAGGTTTTCTTAAGGAAACAGTGATGTCACAGAACTCCTGTGGGGGCTGCTTCCTCACTGAGCCATCCACCTGCTCTTCCTTCCCCACCACAATGGGCCTTTGAGAACCAGGACGTGTCATATCTCTCAGGTGTGTTGAAAGCATGGTTTCTTGCTGGAGTGGCCAAATGACTTTGGGGTAACAGATGACAAAGCCACCGGGCTCCGGGCTTTGTGAAGTCCTGCACCCTTAGCTGCTATGGGGTCAAAGCTCCTCTTCAGTGCACAGGCATGCACACTTCTGCTTCCTAGGATTCTGCATTCTGTACACAACTCTTGCTTTGCATCTTTTGATAGCGGAGCAACAGAAAATGCTGTGGCAATTGAAACTGCCTCGACAGAGCATATTAAGTGGTCAGGGACACTCAGTACATACGCCCTTCATGGCTCTTCCCACCCGGATGTCTTGGATGCTGTGTCCTTCAGACCTGACTCCTTCTCACTTGGAGGGAGAGCGTGTCCCAGACTCCAGGAGCGACTTCTACGTAGATGAAGTATGAAGGAAGATGTGCCAGACATTTACAGTCTCCTATAATTTCCAAACAACCCTACCACACACATCCCAGCATCATTTCACTGATGAAATAGATACTCCCAGAAGTTCAATAGCTGTCTTAAGACACTCAATTAGAAAAATGTGAAGTTAGACTTGGAACTCATGTCTAATCATAATAGACTCTTTGCCCTCTTCACCCCTCCCCTCACTCATTCCTCCCATAATGCAATGTGACCAACACTTCTCAAGAGCACAAGTGCTTGGGTGACAGCTTGGTTTATTTATTAAGAGCTGGGTCTTGGCATTTTTTCTGAGTGACAATCATCGGAAACTAATGCTGAGCAAGTCATCTGAGGCTGTCTCGTGCAATTCCTTTTTTAGTTTACTATGAGAAAACTAAAGTGCAGTGATTAAGTCACTGTGCCCTAGTGAGCCCGTGAGCCAATGCCAGGGGCAGGACCAGCACCAACTCACAGTGCTAACAAGATCCTGCAAGGAGAGACTTGTGTCCTAGATGTGGGGGCTGATTATCTCAAGCCCCCAACTTTTCTGGGGACACTCAGGTAAGTGGTAAGGTCTAGAGCGGTGGTGCAGGGCAGCACCCCCACATGTCATAATTTTTTACTCCAGAGCTTAGTTTCTTTTCAGAAGAGCAGTTCTAGTAATCAAAACCCATAGTGAAAACAGATAGTGGAATGAACAGGAAATAGATTTTCCAGCACTTTTCCAGGCTGACTTCTGCATCTTATTCCAGGACTTCCTGCTCTCCCATCCTCAAGCACTTACAGAACTCTCTATAACAGTACCAGACTAAACTACTCTTCAAACCACCACCACCCTCAACTCCTTGAACTTATTTTCTAACATGGCCCCTTGGTCTGAACCAGCCTGGTCTATATATAGGGATCCCATCCTACATCCCCTTCCCACCCCACCCCCGAGTGACTTTCCTGTTCCTAGTTCTGGCCCAATATTCCTGCCATTCTGCCTCCTCCCTCCTATATCTCTCTTCCTCATATCCTCCAAGCCAGGGGTTACAATCCTAAATGTATACAGGGGCCTGGAAGGTAAGAGAAATGTGTGAAGTGCTGGGTACACAATTATAGGAAATGGTGGAGTGCAGCAAACTATAAAGTACATGCCCCGCCTAAACAAATTCAAATTTTAATAAAAATTTTAAAGCTTTCTACTAATGGAACAAAATACTTCTGCAACCCGGATTTGGCAAGACACCAGTTTTCAACCCTTGTCTCAATTCTAATCTGCAGACACTACTTCTTCAAATTCTGACAAAGTCAAATTTATTTCTCTATTATTATTTTTTTTACTAATAATCCCTCCTTAAACCCTCTTAATTGCATATAGATTTGTACCTTATTATCTGGCTTTTGTATTGTATATACCTTGAGGGCAAAAACAATGTATCTATGTTTTATATCCCAACTTTATAGAGCCCCTGCCTCAATTTAATTACCAGAACCTCCAAGAATATATAGTGTATAGTGTAAAAGTCATAAAAGAATGCTTATTTGGTTTAACTCCTATTCCTAAGTGTGTAGATTTGAGTCATTGGGGCACCTTCACAACTTCCTAACACTGGGGCAGCAGTTAATTTTCTGCATCCCATAGTTCAGAGGAAAGGGAAACATTCTGTTGTTAATTTTCACTAATGAAAATAAACTGTATGGCTTTCTGAATGACAGAGTCACTGTGACACCCAGCCAGCTACAACTGGACCATTTCTCACTTGTCTCCCAAAAAGCTGTCAGCACAAAAGTTAACCTTAATGGCCCATGAGTCCTATCATTTGTTGTCCTCTAGTGGACAGAAGGGATATAGCAGACAGTGTGGTCCAGAATCCAGAGCTCCCTGAGGCCTAACTCCAAAACAGTTAACTCACAGAAAAATTGCCCCTTCCATTGTGGTGTTGAGTTGGAGTGTTTATAATTAAAACTGAAAAAAAAAAAAAATACAGAGTAATCAAGCTATGGTTTTCTATTGTAGAAGGCAAAGTTCATGTTGAAGTAAAATAAGTAGGAGTTAATGATTCATTGGTGCGCTATAAAGCAACCAGTGAGCCTGGGCGGAAACCAGGATGTGGTCTTCACACCCTGCAACAAACATGTCATTTTTTAAAAAATAACATTTAGTGTTGTTTTCCTACAGTATAAAAGTATATAAACTTTATTGTATAAGTTTTCCATTACATAAGTATGTATTCATCTTAAGAAGTACAAACCTTAGATCGGGAGAAAAAGGGGACATATGTAATACTTTTAACAATAAAAATTTTTTTTAAGTATAGATAAGCAGTGAAATAAAAATGAAATCACCCATAAACCACCCTCCATGAAAGGAATACCTCTGGCAATACGGTGAAGATTTCATTCTAAACATTATTAAACACATATTTCATTTTAACAAACAGAGGATCATATTTTGTGTCCAGTTTCACAACCCGTGGCTTCCCCAAGGTGCCCCAGGTCATGGCAGGTGCATGTTTCCTGAAGTCATTCCTCACCGCCTGTCCCAGGCACTCAGAGTGCAAGCTCGACACTGTGCTGGGACAGGCAACCACACCTATATTCCTGAGTAGAGCCCTCTCTCGTCTGACTTTTCCAGCTGGCTTAAGCAAGTGACCAATCATAGTACATCACTTTTATTTTTCCATATGGTACTTAAAATAATAAATGTGAGCTTATGGAACAGAAATTAACATTAATGCTAACTAAAGTAACTGTATTTATTATGGTTTAATTGTTTAAGACCCACGACAGTACTGGATTTAAACTTTGTGGATGTGGCATTCTACTATCCCTGCTCTAATATATATATATTAAAATTATATCTATATGAAAGACTTTCCCCTAAAATTATGGGAGATATTTAACACTCTTGAGAGAAATTTTCAAGTGTAAATTTCACCTGTCTTAGAAACCAAACATGATCATCATTTCTCCTAGTGTGTGTAATGTGTCCCATGTTATAAACACACAAGGAAAAAAACAACATCTACTTAAGAGAAAGCCCTGGTGGTAGGACTGAAAGACAAACAGCACGACCAGATTTAATGTTAAGCAAAACTAAAAACGTCAGGATGGTAGTTAAGTGAGCATGATAGGAATGTATTGTTTCCTTATAATGATTTTAAATGGAAATTACAATTCAATCACAGATAAAAGTAAATTGTAGACAGTGAGGCGAACAAATCTATTTCACTCAGATTCACGGTGATTATCAAATTAGCAGCTACTCATTCACCACTAACCATTTTCAGTCTTCTTGGTCTTAACAGCCCTGAACTGCAGCTTCATGGTGATTGCAATGGTGGCAGCTCATCAGGGCTGTATTTTAGCTGTGCTTTTATATTTTCTGTTTTTCCTTTTCATTGCTTGGCAAAGTAATAAAGGGGGGAAAGAACATTAGAGGAATGAGAACTTGTGCCTGAACCTGTTTTAAAAATTGTGCACCAGCTGAAGGCCTGACATCTGGCTCCAAGCTGGGTCTCTCCTCCTCAACTCCACTCCAGCCACACTGGTCTCCCTGCTGTGTCTCCACACCAAGAACACTCCTGCTCAGGGCCTTTGCATCTGCTAGTCCCTCCACTGGAGCAACCTTCCCACTTACATCTGCAAAAGTTACTGCTCTACTTCATTAGGGTCAGGAGTGGTTGGTTTTCCCCAGCTGACCCTTTCTAAAATATCAACTCCTGTCTCTCTCTCTTACCTCATTGTGCTTTGTTCTTTCTTCCCAAAACATCTATCACTACCTGACCTACTTCGTGTTTTTTTTTTTTTATTATTATTGAATGAACCCAATATCCCTTCAGGAATTCTGATGAAGAGGGCCCAGGTGGGTCCAGGGGTCCCTATGCTGAAAGGTCCCCCAGGAGATTCCAATGCACACCCTGGTTAAGAACACTGATGTCATGGGTGGTATAGCTTTTGGAGTCAGGTGGTCTGGATTAAAATTTCAGTTGGGGAGGCCTGGGCATTACAGCTGCAGGCCTGTCAGAAATATGACAGCAAAAACACGCAGCTCCCAAGATTGTGCTGAATCTTCAGGTAATGCATTTGAGACAACCTCCTGAACTGGAAAGTGCTGTATGAATATTAGTTATTATTGCCCCATTTCTTCTCTAAGATGAACTCCTTATATTTTAGAGAAAGATGGTTGTTTATGTAATAATACAATCTATTTTTAATTATAGCCACAATCTCTCTGAATCAGATTGTTGCTTTCTTGTAAACTCTAAATTGTACATCCATTTTTATCCCTGAAGACAGTGCAAAAGAGAAACTAATAGAATTTACCAATACTCATAACAAATAATTCCATATTCTGAAATTCAAAATTGTTAGCAGAGATTTTGCCTGCATTGCCCCAGAGTGGCCTTGGTGAAGAGGCAGCCTCTGGCCCTACCCCACCCTCCCTCCTCACCAGCTGAGGGTGAAAGTGCTGCCCAGAATCACCCAGAGATAGCACTTCAGGAAGCATCAAGCAGAAATGGGGCATTTTGGAAACTTCCGCTCTAATCACGAGAGTCCAATGTGCTTCCCAAAGGGGCTGAGTCCTGTGTTATAAAAAGAAATCAGTGACTAGAGGAGGCTCAGGATCACGTGGCCTGCTTGCCTGCACCAGGGAAGAGGTCTCAGAACAAAAGTGGCTCTGTGATAGGAAATAGTCCTCCACAGAAGGGATGTTTGGTCGCCTTTCATGACAGAGTTCATCAGGAAAGAACTTAAGAAACACAGGTGGGGACAGTCTGTTATTCATGTTTACGAAACCAAGGAAATAAATATTTTATAAATATACTCTATTTAAACACCACCAGCCAGGTTTAGTTGGGTCAAGAGTGTCACCTAGTGGAGAAGCTTTGCTAAACTCCATTCCTGTCCCCCGAAAATCAAATTGATACTGTTGTAATTAGCAAGTTATTAATAATAGGAAAGGAGCAAAGAGGGAGGCCTGACATCATAGGCATGTCATTTTGGCAGCTTCACACTCCCCCAAAGAATCACTGGTCCATTCCCTACAGATAACTGGGGGACGGGGTCCAACAAAGGGGAGATAGACACATGTGCAATGAAGTTGGGGTGACTCGGGAGGGTGCTTACCCAGTCAAACTTGGAAACAGATCATTGGCCAGAAAGGGCAGGGCCACTACAAGCCCCTGAACATTTGTGGGTACCTAATCCCCCAAACAAAGGAGTTCATTTTCTTGTGACTTTGGCTCTTGGCTCGTGGGGCTCTCTGGTACTTACTTCCTGCATTCGCCTGTGTTTCCTCCGAGCCTGTGGCCCTGCGGACTGTACCTGCAATGGGCTGATAGACTGCAGCGGGACAAGCTAAGCTAGCCTGATGCTGGATGGGACTTGGCTCAACATGGAAAGGAAACTCTGGATGCTGCCTCTGATTCTAGCCCCACTAAAGCCCTAGCTACACTTCTTCCTTGGTGGGACAAAAGGAAATGGGACCTTGGAAACTCAGGGGCATAAGTCCACAGAAATAAATCTTTCTATGATATCTCATTCTCCTGTGCAAGTCTCAGAAAGTTATTTTTCTTGTGACATCTCAAGAAGCCCAGTCCCATGAGCAACAGGTGGGGACAAGACCTTCTCCCACCAGTAACAAAATTAATTTATAAAATTTTTCCACAGGATCGCCAATGCCAATGTCTTTGAAATTCACACCAAAAATCCTGTAACTTCAATCTCTGTGATAAAAACAGCAAAGGGGACTGGCAGACTGGAACTAGTTTTAAAACATATATGTACAAAGAAACTGACTAAGAAAGGAAACAGTAAAGACAAATCTTGGTCCCCAATTTCTTTAGCGTGGTATAAAATTTTTGTATCAGATGGAGAGAGAATGATTTGAATTTTACTGTGAATTTGTGAGGACTTTTCAGATTGGAATCAGATGAAAACCAGGGGCCACTACCTCTAGAAACCCTGCTGAGTGGCCTGGCCAAGGGCAATTGGTCCCTTTGTCTTATGGGTTCCAGGAATCCACTCTTGCCCAGAATCTGTGAGATTCTACCGTTCACATGTCCCAGCTTACACAGAGCAGAGGCATCTGGATGCCACCTTGGGCTTCTAACTCCAGATACTTTCACCATTTTTTTCTGACCCTAAAATTAGGGCATATAAACCTAAACCCAGTCCAATAAAACAGAGCCAGAAACTGCTCCAGGAAACTCAAGATACTCAGTTGCTATAACTACATAGATAGTATTTGCCCTGTTTGACTTTCATAAAGAATTTATTTTGTTTCCTAATGTCCTCTGGGATATTTTGTTTCCTCCATCCCACCCCAGGAACAACCATTCGCTGTTATTAAGGAAGGATTTTACCAGCCCCTCAGTAAACTCACTGTGCCTCTCTGGTGCTCCCAGCTTTTCTATTATTTGCTCATCCCTTCCTGGTGTGATTGCAGCTTTCTCACCCACACTCCTCCCCACTGCCTTCTCACAGGACTGAGCAGCCGACCCAGGGTTTCCATATGAGTTGTCCCAACCAGGGCCTCTCTCCCAGCTGTCCCACAGTGACTCCTCTGAAACCCACTGAGTAAACATCACTTTGCCATGAAACGGTTGCCACTCCAGCGCCCCCTTTCCTAGAAACATGAACTTTATGACTCCCTGCCTGCTCTGCCCCAAGCTATTAGTTTGCCCTGGCAGCCCTGTTGAGCCTGCTGGCATAATTCATTCCTGTTTATTTAATTGGTTAAGTCACATTAAAATGTGGTTTGGGTCAGAATATAGTATGCTCACCTGTGGGTATCTTTAATTCACACACACACACACACACACACACACACACACACACACACACACGATACTGAGACCTGGAGGCACAGTTTAAAAATTAAAAGTTTTCAGAGCCAAGCTTATGGCAGTCAACAGCAGTTAATAGACTTCACAACCAGCACATACTTAAAATAGGTTTAATTACCAAGAACTTCTGATCTTCAGGGCCCAAGGAGGTACCACTCCCATCTTCAAGGTTCCCAGACCTGGCTACGCCAGAAAAGCTTCATGCAAAGACACAGCCTGGGACCCTTTCCAGATGCTCTGAACTAAAATCTCCAGGCATGGACCAGGAATCTGTTTTCCACAAGCATGTTTTCAGTCCAGTGTTTGAAGCACGGCTCTGAATCACAGCTCAGGCCTCACCTCTTTCAGAAAAGCCTGATAAAGCAACTTCTGCCCATGTTTCCAGCCTAAAGCCATGTATCTCACTCATCTTGATTTTTGCCTGCACTGCAATTTACCTAAGATGTGTGTATCAAATGGCCTACATTTTTGCCTAAATGTAATCTGTGGGTTTTTTTTAATCGTATCACAACTATGAAATTATGGCTTTGATACGTCTTTTCTAATACTCTATATAATAAATATATATAGTTCTGTTTTTGGACTGTTGTCTGTTTATTTTCATTTGTTTCCAGGATGTTTTTTATTTCTTCTTTGATCTCTTTGGTAACCCATTCATTGTTTAATACCATGCTATTTAGCCTCCAATGTGTTTGTTTGGTTTTGAGAATTTTATTGTAACTGATTTCTAATTTCATGCCATTGTGGTCTGAGAAGATGCTTGATATGATTTCAAACATCTTGAATTTGTAGAGACTTAGCTTGTGTCCTAACATATTGTCTATCTTTGAAAATGTCCTATTTGCACTTAAGAAGAATGTATATTCTGTAGCCAAAACCTGTGGGACACAGTGAAAGCAGTCCTGAGAGGAAATTCATAGCACTACAGGCTTACCTCACACCTGTCAGAATGGCTATCATCAACAAATCAACAAATGACAAGTGTTGGCGAGGTTGTGGGGAAAAGGGAACCCTAGTACACTGCTGGTGGGAATGCAGACTGGTACAACTACTGTGGAAAACAGTATGGAGTTTCCTCAAAAAATTAAAAATGGAACTCCCATTTGACCCAGTCATCCCACTTCTAGGAATATATCCTAAGAAACCTGAAACACTCATCAGAAAGGATACTAGTATATGCACCCCTATGTTCATTGCAGCACAATTTACAATAGCTAAGATTTGGAAACAGCCCAAGTGCCCATCAGCAGATGAAAGGATAAAAAATTATGGTACATTTACACAATGGAATACTACGTGGCAATAAGAAAGAAAGAACTCTTACCATTTGCAATAGCATGGATGGTCCAGGAGAGCACTATGCTGAGTGAAATAAGCATATGATCTTGCTCATCCTGGTATGTGAAATCTAATGAACCAAATAAACTGATGATCAAAAATAGACCCAGAATCACAGAAGCATGAACAGACTGTTGAACCTCAGAGGGAAGGCAGAGGAAGGTGGGTGGGAAGAGAGCAACCAATGAACTCGTATGCATATATGCATAACCCGTGGATACCGACAATGGAGTGGTGAGGACCTGGGCTGGGGGAGCGAGGATGAAAGTGGGCTGGAAGAGGTTATGGGGGAAAAAGGAGGAACTATGTAATACTTTCAACAATAAAGGTTTTTTTTAAGTTGTGGTACATTTATACCATGGAATATTATGCAGCAGTAAAAAAGAAAGATCTCTTACCCTTTCAGACAGCATGGAGGGGCCTAGAGAGTATTATGCTAGGCAAAATATGCCAGTCAGAGAAAGACAAGTATCACATGATCTCACTCATATGTGGAATCTAATGAACAAAATAAGCTAATAAACAAAATAGGTCCAGAGACATAGAAGCATGGAACAGACTGTGTTCAGCGGGAAGGTAGGGAAGGGTGAGTGGGTGAGAAGAGATCAACTAAAGAACTTGTATGCATATATGCATAACCCACTGACACAGATAATAAGGTGATGAAGGCCTAGGGCGGGGGATGAGGAGGGGCTGGAAGGGGTCAATGGGGGGGAAAAAGGGGATATATGTAATACTTTCAACAATAAAGATTTAATTTTTACAAAAAGAAGGGGCAATTAGGTGATGAATCTCTTGATTTTTATCTTTCAAGGAAAAGAACTAAAGTGGGTAAGAGTTTCATTAGTTTGAAAACAAAGAAAGTAGCAGTCACTTGTAGGGAACATCCAGCTCGCAGGCCGTATAAGCCCCCTAAAATCATTTGGTCTGACCCTGCCAAGGCGTTAGGGGTGAGTTAATTAAATGTTTGGCCAAATATAGCAGGCTAATTTTTAAGTTGATAATTTTGTATGGCCCTTGAATGATGTTATTAATATCAAATGGCCCTTGGCAAAAGAAAAAAAAAAAAGGTTCCCCACCCCTGTGTTAGAGGAAGGTATTTGTCATTTTTGTGGTTTAGAGTGGTTTTGTCTTTACCTTTTCCCAAACACGGTCAGTGTGATTTGTCTGGGCATTGTTTGTACTCTGGACAGCTAATGTTCACTTGGAAGCAGCATGGTCCAGCCACCAGGGAAGCTTCCTCTCAGCCCAGTGAACACCAAGGTGCATGTGCACATGCATAATTTCACAAATACAGGGCTACACATACTGTGCAGTAATCTGCTTCACCTAGGGACCCATTGACAAAAGTTTTACATGACAGGATTCATTACATCTCTTTAAAAAATGGGCTTCTATCCTGCAGGTGAGCATGCATGTTTAACTAATCCCCTGTTACTTGACATCTACAATGTTTTCCTTTGTGTGCATGTTGAAAGGGTTAAAGAGAATAAAATGGGGCAGAAAAAAACTTATTGTGCTTAGCAGATATCTTGCAGAAAGCTTGCAGCCTTGAGTACTGCATAGTTCAGATAACCACAAGACACCTGGCAGAGGGAGAAATGAAAGACCAGACCTTTATTTACATCAGCTAGCCGAACTGCTTGCAGCCAGCAATAGCTGATATAAGTCTCCCCTCTTCTTACACTCTCGGCTGACTCCCCTTTGTCAGACTCAGCCCGTCTGCACCCAGAAGCCTGAAATAAAAGCTTTTTGATACACTATAGCCTCATGTCATAAGTAAGCAACCCGGCCCACTCTGAACCTTTCACATGTGTGTTTATAATCAATGATGTAATGAACATCTCTCTATTGAAGATTTTGTGTACATCTATAGTTATCTCCTTGGGATCAATTTCTAGAGGTGGGATTGTTAAATAAGAGTGGATCACAGTTCTAAAGCTTTTAGTAATATTGTCAAATTGCCCTTAAAATTTGTTACAATGTACACTCTCCTGAAGCAGTACAGGAGGGTGATTTTAGCCTGGTTTCTTCCAGTGTCCTTTATTTTGTGGTTATTTTTATCCAGTTCACATTTCTCAGGTTTATCTACCTCCACAGGAGTTCAGATGGTCCCAATATGTTAGTAAGAATAAGACTGCCACTTTAATTGTCTCACAAGGTAAGAGGTTTGTGTTTTGGTGTTTTTTTTTAATTTTTCAATTTGTTGATTTTGAGACAGAGAGAGTACAAGGGAAACAGAGAGTGAGAAAGAGACATCAATTTGTTGTTAAACTTATCCATGCATTCATTGGTTGCTTCTTATATGTGCCCTGATTGGGGATCAAACCAGCAACCTAGGATGATGCTCTAACCAACTGATCTACCCGGCTGGGGCACAAGGTAAGAGTTTTTCTGACTACTAGTTAAGTAAACAAAACAAAGGGAATGTCCTATTGATAGTAAATCTGGACTGATTTCCATTCACAAAACACAAGGTACCCAAAGAAAGAGTACCTTGACATAAGAGCAGTGAGAAAATGGGAATAACCATGTAGATAGCTCTTGAGAAATTTGGCTGATGTGGGGAGGTGCCGCCAGTAACCCAGGACGAGTAAACCCCTTCAAGGTAAGCTCTTTGCAGTGATATTTTCTATTTAAATACATTCCCATACAGAGAAATATTTCAAACCCTCCCCAGATTGGAGGCATTAAAGACTGCAGCAGATCTTTGTGAAAACAAATACAAAAGAAAAAGAGATTACAGATATATTTGAAAAATGGTGGCAGAGTATGAGGATGCTGCACAGACCCGCTCCCAGGAACAAGCTGGAATTACAACTGAAATACAGAAAGGCTTCCTGAATAATCAACGGAAAACTCATAGGAGAGAACCCTGATACCCAAGGACCGAAGGTGGAGATCACATAGAGACTGGTAGGATGAGCAAAGGCACAAAAGGGCTGGCTGGGCACCCACAGACAGCAACTGAAGTCCTGGAGAGATATCTCAGCTGTGGGGGGAGCCACTGAGAACTCTGGGATCTAATACCAAAGCTGGAGGGTACCCACATAACATCAAGCTGTGAAAAGCAGTGTGGTGCTGTCTGCCAGGGAGTGGCAGCTGAAAGTTCAGGCACCCTCTTAAAGGGCCAATGCTCAAAAATTTCCTATGGAGCTACCCACCATGTGCTCTGGCAGAGGGAGGGTGAAGTGGACTGGAGCTGTGAGAGCAGAACCCAGGACTGGGGTCTCAGGGGATAGAGCTCAGAAGGCAGACACCCCATTTCCTGGGCTGAGTCATTCCCTCACACAGCAGAGGACATCTTTCTCACACAGACATTTGCCTGGCCTGGGGGGGAGACAGTCAATACACTTTATTGGAAAACACCTTGCCCTGAGGCCACTTAAAAGATTAAAAGTAACAATTAGCCTCCAGGCAGAAGAAACTGCCCCACCCTGTTGAAAAAACTCTTGCCACACCTGAGGATGATTGCCTGGGGGCAATTCAAGTCAGAATCCTATTAGTCTGTAGACAGAGGCAGTCTCTGGAGGCTTTGAGTCTTTGCCTGATCCAATTAGTCAGAAACAGCCTTTAACACTGTCCTGCACTAGAGATTGAGAGGTGTAGATGATCTACCTAATAGATAGTCACAAACCCAAACAGACAACCAAAATGAGGAGACAAAGAAACAACCCCCAAATGAAAGAACTAGTGAATTCTCCAGAAGAGATAAATGAAGCAGAGATGAGAAATTTATCAGAAACAGAGTTCAGAGTAATGATGTTAAAAATGCTCAACAGTATGAAAAAAGATATAGTAACTATGAAAAAAGAACAGTCTGAGATAAAGAATGACATAACACAAATAAAGAACACATTGGAAGGAATACACAGCAGATTAGGGGAAGCTGAGGATCTAATCAGTGAATTAGAAGACAGAGTTGAAAATATCACTCAATCAGAGCATCAAAAAGAAAAAACAATGAAAAAACAGGAGGACAGCTTAAGGGAGCTGTGAGATAATGTAAAAGTAACAATATTAGAATAGTAGGTATGCCAGAAGAGGCAGAAAGGGAGAAAGAAATAGAGTAGGTGTTTGAAGAAATAATGGTAGAAAACTTCCTAACCTGGTAAAGGAAAAAGTCACACAAGTTCAGGAGGCACAGAGAATCCCAAATAAGAAGAACCCAAACAGACCCATGCCCAGACACATCATAATTAAAATGCCAAAAATTAAAGACAAAGAGAGAATCGTAAAGACAACAAGAGAAAAGAAAACTGTTACCTACAAAGGAGTTCCCATAAGGTTGACATCAGATTTCTCATCAGAAACTACAGACCAGAAGGGAATGGCATGAAGTCCTCAAGGTAATGGAAAGCAAGAATCTGAGTCCAAGATTACTATATCCAGCAAGGCTATCATTCAAAATAGATGTTCAAATAAAGAGCTTCACAGAAAAAAAAAAAAAGCCTAAAGGAGTTCATCACCACCAAGCCAGCATAACAAGAAACGCTAAAGGGATTGCTGTAAGGGATTGTTGAGAAGAAGAAACAGAGAGAGAAACCTAGCCATACAGAACTAAAATGGCTATAAATAAGTGCCTCTCAATAATAACCCTAAATGTAAATGGATTAAATGCTCCAATCAAAAGGTGTAGGGTAGGGAGAAACCAAGATGGCAGCATAGGTAAACACCTGAACTTGCTGCCTCGCCCAACCACTTCAAAACTACAACTAAAAGACAAAAGAGGTATCATCCAGAACCATGGGAAGGCTGGCTGAGTGGAAATTATACAACTAGAAGGAAAGAGAAAAGAACACGAAGACTCAGAGAAGATGCAGAAGTGAAGTGCAGAGGTATGGAGGCGCACGCAGAAAGGGCTGGAATTGAGTACACTGTTGTCTTTTTCAATGAGGAGGGAGGCACAAGCTCCCAACTCCTCTGAACTCCAGTTCTTGGTGAGATTCTGGGAACCCAGACTCATACGGGGAGAAACTGGATTGTCTGGCATCTGGCAGAACTCAAGGGTGGCTTTCTCTCAGAGGTACTTGCAGCGATCATTGTTCCTGCACGGTACTGCAGGACACAGAGACACGGGACATCTTCCAGGCAGGGCTGATGGTCAACCATTGCTGTTTGCTCCACTCTGGTGATTTCCTGAGACCCTGCCCTACCCAATTTACAACCCCACCCAAGCTGTGCACAGAGCCTTTTGCATATGAATAGACTGGCCCTTTGCAATCTGAAACTTAACTACTGCAACTGGGTCAAAGAGCCACAGAGCCTCCAAAAGAAGACCCAATGCTCAACAGCAGCTTGCATTGCTTCACAGCTGGGCCTCATCTTGGGCATCTCCAAACCCCAGACAAAGAGAAGGAATCTGCAGATCTCTCAGTAGCTCCTTCTGGGTGGCCTCTCTCCTTGGAGATCCAAGAGCCAGTGTACCCAGAGGTCAGAGAGAGACCATCCAGATGACAACTCTTCAGATCCATAAAAGACACACTCAGGGGGCAGACTCAGTGAGCAACAAAGCCCCATTGAAGCAAGTCTTGTCCCATAAGGATGTCTCCAGCACAGAAGTTTTCCCATCATAGACACAACTGATCCTCACAGCCAACTGGCCTGGAGGTCAATTCCTCCCAGTGATACCAACAGCAATCAAGGCTTAACTACAACAAGACTGTGCATACAGCCCACAAAGGGATGCACCAAGAGTGTCCACCTCAGGTGACTGGGGAGGCTGAGCCACTGGGCCCTATAGGACACCTACCACACAAGGCCACTCTATCAAGACAGGGAAGCAGCCAAAATGCAGAGACAAAGAAACAGGTCACAAATGAAAGAAATGGAGGAAAGCAAACTACTGGATATAGAGTTCAAAACCACGGTTATAAGGTTACTCAAGAATCTTCTAGAAACCACCGATAAATTTAGTGAGACCCTCAAGGATATGAAAAAGGACCAACTAGAAATTAAGCATACATTCACTGAAATAAAGAATAATATACAGAGATCCATCAGTAGACTAAAGGATCCCAAGAATCAAGTCAAAGATTTGAAATACAAAGAAGCAAAAAACACCCAACCAGAAAAGCAAAAAAAAAAAAAGAATCCAAAAATATTAAGATAGTGTAAGGTGCCACTGGGACAACTTCAAGCGTACCAACATCAGAATTATGGGGGTGCCAGAAGAAGAGAGAGAGCAAGATACTGAAAACCTATTTGAAGAAATAATGACAGAAAACTTCCCCTACCTGGTGAAAGAAATAGACTTACAAGTTCAGGAAGCGCACAGCACCCCGTACAAGAGGAATCCAAAGAGGACCACACCAAGACACATCATAATTAAAATGCCAAGAGCAACAGACAAAGAGAGAATCTTAAAAGTAGCAAGAGAAAAACAGTTAGTTACCTACAAGGGAGCACCCATAAGATTGTCAGCTGATTTCTCAACAGAAACTATGCAGGCCAGACGGGAGTGGCAAGAAATATTCAAAGTGATGAATAGCATGGACCTAGAACCAAGATTACTCTACCCAGCAAAGCTATCATTTAGAATTGAAGGTCAGATAAAGAGCTTCACAGATAAGAAAAAGCTAAAGGAATTCATCACCAGTATTATATGAAATGCTGGACGGTATTCTTTAAGAAGAGGAAGAAGAAGAAAAAGGTAAAGATAACAATTATGAACAACAGCCCTAACCGGTTTGGCTCAGTGGATAGAGCATCGGCCTGTGGACTCAAGGGTCCCAGGTTCGATTCCAGTCAAGGGCATGTACCTTGGTTGCAGGCACATCCCCAGTATGGGGTGTGCAGGAGGCAGCTGATCGATGTTTCTCTCTCATCGATGTTTCTAACTCTCTATCCCTCTCCCTTCCTCTCTGTAAAAAATCAATAAAATATATTTTAAAAAAATTATGAACAACAAAGTGACAACAAATACATATCTATCAACAAGTGAATCTAAAAATCAAATGAATAAAAAGTCTGATGAACAGAATAAACTGGTGAATATAATAGGATCAGGGGCATAGAAAGGGAGTGGACTGACAATTCTTGGGGGGAAAGGGTTGTGGGGGGTATGGGAAGAGACTGGACAAAAATTGTACACCTATGGATGAGCACAGTGGGGGAAGGGGAAGGGCCAAGTGGGGTGGGAACCAGGTGGAGGGGAAGTGGGGGGATGAAGAGGAACAACTGTAATAATCTGAATAAAAATTTATTAGAAAAAAATAAGGTGTAGGGTAGCTGAATGGATATAAAAACATGACCCAACTATATGCTGCCTGCAGGAGATGCACCTCAAAACAAAAGACACACACAGGATGAAAGTGAAATGATGGGGAAAAAATTTCCAAGCAAATGGAAAAGAAAAAAAAAGCTGGAGTAGTAATACTCATATCCGACAAAATAGACTTTAAAAGCATCATGCTAAGTGAAATAAGCCAGTCAGAGAAAGATAAATATATGATCTCACTCATTTGTGGAATATAATGAACAACATAAACTGATGAACAAAAATAGAGCCAGAAGGGAAAATATATCCTAGAATATAATAGAAGTAATCCTGTTATTTGCAGATTTTTAATATTTCCTACAACTTTTGTGATATCATACTATGTTAGTACAGTTTTGGTAATATTACACTAAAAATCCTTTTATTCTTGAAATATTAATCTTTATTGCATGTAATATTATTATATGTAAGACTAGAGGCCTGGTACACGAAATTTGTGCATGGGGGGTGGAATGTGTGTCCCTCAACCCAGCCTCCACCCTCTCCAATCTCGGACCCCTTGAGGGATGTTCGACTGCCCATTTAGGCCGCATCCCACAATCCAGAACTGCTGGCTCCCAATCGCTCATCTGCCTGCCTGCCTGATTGCCCCTAACCACTTCTGCTTGCCAGCCTGATGACCCCCTAACCACTCTCCTGCCAGCCTGATCGATGCCTAACTGCTCCCCTACCAGCCCAATTGCCCCTAACCGCCCTCCCCTGCCAGCCTGGTCACTCCTAACTGCCCTCCCTGGCTGGCCTGGTTGCCCATAACTGTCCTCCCCTGCTGGCCAGGTCACCCCTAACTGCCTTCCTCTGCCAGCCTGGTCACCCCCAATTGCCCTCCCCTGCTGGCCCAGTCATCCCTAACTGCCCTCCCTTGCCAGCCTGGTTGCCCTCAACTGCCCTCCCCTGCAGGCCTGGGTTCCCCCCAACTGTCCTCCTGTGCAGGATTGGTTTCCCCCAACTGCCCTCCCCTGTAGGCCTGATCACCCCCAATTGTCCTCCCTTTCAGGACTGGTACCTTCCAACTGCCCTCCCCTGCTGGCCTGATCGCCCACAACTGCCCTACCCTGCTGGCCATCTTGTGGCGGCCATCTTGTGTCCACATGAGGGTGGCCATCTTTGACCACATGGGAGTGGCCATCTTCTGTGTTGGAGTGATGGTCAATTTGCATATTACCTCTTTTATTAGATAGGATTATTTTTCTTGAATAATTGCTGTTTATTGCATGTAATCCTATCTAATAAAAGAGTATTATGCAAATTAACCATCACTCTGCTATACCCACAAGCCACGCCCAACAGCCAATCATGAGCGAGTAGGCAAATTAACCCAACCAAGATGGCTGCGGCCACGGAGCAAGCAGGGGGCTTGGATTTCCCTGGCAATGGAGGAAGCCAAGCTTTCCGCACACCCTGGCCAGCCCAGGCCTCCACTCAAGGCTACAAAGTTTCAATTATAGAAGATAAATAAGTCCCAACAAAAATGGCAGCCACCACGGAGCTGGAGAGAGCAGGAGGCTTGTGTTGCCCCTGGCGATGGAGGAAGCCAAGCTTCCACAGCCCTGGCCTGCTTTGGCCTCCACTCAAAGCTACAAAGTTTCAATTATAGAAAATAAATAAATCCCAACAAAAATGGCTGCAGCCACGGAGCAAGCAGGACGCTTGGCTCCACTCAAGGCTACAAAGTTTCAATTGTAGAAGATAAATAAATCCCAGATACCAGGGCCTCCAATTGGGTCATCAGGGGGCGTGGCCAGCCTGCAAACCACCACAGGCCCCTCACCCAGGCCACCCCATGACCCAAGGGAACCCCCACCCTGATCCGGGACACCCTTCAGGGCAAACCAGCTGGCCTCCACCCATGCACCAGGCCTCTATCCTATCTAATAAAAGAGTAATATGCAGATTGACCATCACTCCAACACACAAGATGGCTGCCCCATGTGGTCAAAGATCCTGCCCCCATGTGGACACAAGATGGCTACCACAAGATGGCCAGCAGGGGAGGGCAGTTGGGAGGGACCAGGCCTGCAAGGGAGGGCAGTTGGGGGAGATCAAGCCTGCAGGGGAGGACAGTTAGGGGTGACCAGGCCTGCAGGGGAGGGCAGTTAGGGGCAAACAGGCTGGCAGGGGAGCAGTTAGGCATCAATCAGGCTGGCAGGGGAGTGGCTAGGGCAGCCTTGGGCAAACTACGGCCCACGGGCCGTATCCAGCCCGTTCAGCTATTCTATCCTGCCCGCGGAGCTGAAAGAGTGGAGGGTTCTCTTGCTCTCCCCTCCGCTCCTTTACTTTGAATTTATATTAGTTCACACAAACACTCCATCCGTGCTTTTGTTCCAGCCCTCCGGTCCAGTTTAAGAACCCATTGTGGCCCTCGAGTCAAAAAGTTTGCCCACCCCTGGGCTAGGGGGTGATCAGCCTGGCAGGCAGAAGCGGTTAGGGGCAATCAGGAAGGCAGGCAGGTGAGCAGTTGGGAGCCAGCAGTCCTGAATTGTGAGAGGGTTGTCTGACTGCCCGTTTAGGCCCGATCCTACTGGGCAGTCAGACATCCCTCCAGGGGTCCCAGATTGGAGAGGGTGCAGGCTGGGCTGTGGGACACCCCCCCGCCATGCATGAATTTCATGCACCAGGCCTCTAATATTATCACATTTAAAATCGTTTTTCTTGAGATATTAATGTTCATTGCATGTAACATTATTATATTTAATATCATTTTCTTAAAATATTTAGGTTTATTGCATGTAACATTAAAAAATAAATAAATAAATAAATAAATAAATAAATAAATAAATAAATAAATGAGATTAAAAAAAGAAAGAGTTCCTTGACCTGTATTTCAGACATTTACTGTTTTATACTCTACGACTCTCAGTTAACAGTTGTTGACTATCTTTTTAAGACTATCTGATTCAATTAGAATATTTTGGTTGCAAAAGTCAGAAAATAACTTTAAGTGGCTTATACAAAAAAAGGGGGGAGGGGCAGGGATAAATGTATTGACTCGACTGAAAACTCTGGAAGACAGTGTAGCCACAGGTGAGGCTTGATTCTGAAATTAAAGGATGCCTGCAGGACCCACCTCTGCTTGGCTGTCTTTGGACTGGCTCGATGCCTAAGCTCTGTGGTATCCTCTGACAGCTTTGGGCTTTGTCATAATAGTCACAAGATGATTGCAGGAACATCAGAAGGAAGTCATGGATACGGACAGAAAAGCAACAAATACCACTACCCCGACTCTCACAGAATTCTGGAGTTAATAAGAAATTTAGAAATCATCTAGCCCAAGCATGTCAAACTTGCAGCCCGCAGGCTGCATGTGGCCCACAATAAATACATTTGCAGCCCAACCAATGTAACAATATGTAAGAAACGTTTTAATAAAAATGTCATAACTATACATAATTATTAATAACAAACTACAACATTCGCTAATGACTGATTACTATAATCATGTTGCAATCATTTCCCTTACCCGCCTTACGTGCATGCATACCATTTCTCTCCACTAATACTAGCAGCAAATATTTTAGCAGCCGATTGCCAAGTCATTAGTCTTGTACTGACTTGTTTGGTGTGTGCAACAGGAAATATTTCACTTTCAGAGAACAAGAAAAATAGGTTTACTTGCGTTACACTTATTAATTTGTGTAGTTATTCAGTGTCTGGTAAGTTAATGTTCAAGAAAAAATACCAATTTTTATTAAAATGTTATTTTATGTTAATGATTACTCACTTATTTCAGCCCTTTGTATTCAACATGTCTCTATCAAAATAAACCTAGGTTTCTATGAAAATTAAAGCTTTTGTTTTCTTGCAGCCCACATAAACTTAAACCTTGTTTATTTGGCCCATGTTAGCCTTTGAGTTTGACATGTTTGATTCTAGCCCAATGATTTTCAAAAGGTTTTTGTTTGCCTTGTTTTGTTGTGTTTCATTTTGCTAGATGAAACAAGATCTTTTCTGCTTTCTTCAAACAAGGTCTTACAATGAAGCCAAATACATAAAATAAAATAAAACTGAACTGCTCAGGCTGAAACATAAGTGGGGACCCAAAGCCCCAGCTACTTTGCCCCTCTCCCCTTCCTCATCCTTCCTGGGCACTTCCAAGAACCATTCTACTGATGACTTTAAAGATAGGGGGAAAAATAAAGCAAGGCCAAAAAATAAAAAAAATAAAGATAGGGAAAATGAGTCTCAGAGAACTTACTCTGGGACACTTAGCCCATGAGTGACAGAGTTACTGGAGCTAGAGTGCCCTCACCCTGTGCACTTACCCTTAGAGTTTACCTCGCCTCTGTTTGCTTCTTTTTCTTTTTTTTTTTTTCAAATTTTTATTAAGGTATTATATGTGTACATATCTTACCATTGCCCCCCCCACCCCACTCCCATACCTGCCCTCACCCCCCAATGTTTTGCATCCGTTGGTTACTCTTATATGCATGCAAACAAGTCCTTCAGTTGATCTCTTATTTCCCCCACCTCTCCCTAATCTTACCGCTGTAATTAGACACTCTGTTTGATGCTTTACTGCCTCTGTAACTATCTTTTGGTTCATCAGTTTATAATGTTTTTCATTATCCCTAAATGAGTGAGATCATGTGGTATTTTTCTTTCATTGACTGGCTTATTTCACTTAGCATAATGTTCTCTAATTCCATCCAGGTGTCTACAAATGGTAGTAATTCCTTCTTTTTTATGGCAGCATAGTATTCCATTGTGTAGATGTACCATAGTTTTCTGATCCAGTCATCTGCTGACGGGCACTTAGGCTGTTTCCAAATCTTAGCTATTGTAAATTGTGCTGCTATGAACATAGGGGTGCATATATCCTTTCTGATTGGTGTTTCTGGTTTCTTAGGATATATTCCTAGGAGTGGGATTACTGGGTCAAATGGAAGTTCCATTTTCAGTTTTTTGAGGAAACTCCATACTGTTCTCCACAGTGGCTGCACCAGTCTGCATTCCCACCAGCAGTGCACGAGGGTTCCTTTTTCTCCGCATCCTCGCCAACACTTGTCGTTTGTTGATTTGTTGATGATAGCCATTCTGACAGGTGTGAGATGGTATCGCATTGTCGTTTTGATTTGCATCTCTCGGATAATAAGTGACTTTGAGCATGTTTTCAGGTGTCCCTTGGCCTTCCTTCTGTCTTCTTTCGAAAAGATTCTATTTAGGTCCGTTGCCCATTTTTTTATTGGATCATTTATCTTCCTTTTATTAAGTTGTATAAGCTGCCTGTAGATGTTGGAAATTAAACCTTTATCAGTGATACCATTTGCAAATATGTTCTCCCATACAGTGGGGTTTCTTGTTGTTTTGTTGATGGTTTCTTTTGCTGTGCAAAAGCTTTTTATTTTGATGTAGTCCCATTTGTTTATTTTCTCTTTGGCTTCCATTGCCCTAGGGGCAGTATCACTGAAAAAGTTCTTTTGGCATATGTCTGAGATTTTGCTGCCTGTGGATTCCTCTAGTATTTTTATGGTTTCCCGTCTTATATTTAAGTCCTGTATCCATTTTGAGTTTATTTTTGTGTATGGTGTAAGTTGGTGATCTAGTTTCATTTTTTTGCATGTATCTGTCCAATTTTCCCAACACCATTTATTGGAGAGACTGTCTTGACTCCATTGTATGCTCATGCCTCCTTTGTCAAATATTAATTGCGCATATTGATTTGGGTCGATATCTGGATTCTCTATTCTATTCCATTGATCTATAAGTCTGTTCTTGTGCCAGTACCAGGCTGTTTTGAGGACAGTGGCTTTGTAATACAGCTTGAAATCTGGTATTGAGATCCCTCCTACTTTATTCTTCTTTCTCAGGATTGCTGTGGCTATTCGGGGTCTTTTTTTATTCCAGATGAATTTTTGGAGAGTTCTTTCTAGGTCTGTGAAATATGCTGTTGGTATTTTAATGGGGAGTGCATTGAATCTATAGATTGCTTTGGGTAGTATGGACATTTTGATGATGTTGATTCTACCAATCCATGAACATGGTATGTTCTTCCATCTGTTTACATCTTCCTCTATCTCTTTTTTCAGTGTCCTGTAGTTTTCCGCATATAGGTCTTTTACCTCCTTGGTTAGGTTTATTCCTAAGTATCTTAATTTTTTTGGTGCGATGGAAAATGGGATTGCTTTTTTAGTCTCTTTCTGTAAGTTCACTGTTGGTGTATAGAAATGCCATAGATTTCTTGGCGTTAATTTTGTATCCTGCTAACTTGCCGAATTCATTTATTAAGTCTGTTAGTTTTTTGATAGTCTTTCGGGTTTTTTATGTACAATATCATGTCATCTGCAAATAAGGACAGCTTTACTTCTTCTTTTCCAATTTGGATGCCTTTTATTTCTTCTTCTTGTCTAATTGCAATGGCTAATACTTCCAGTACTATGTCAAACAGGAGTGGTGAGAGTGGGCATCCTTGTCTTGTTCCTGTTCTTAGGGGAAATGGTTTTAGTTTTTGCCCATTGAGTATGATGTTAGCTGTGGGTTTATCATATATAGCTTTTATTATGTTGAGGTATGATCCTTCTATTCCCACCTTGTTGAGAGTTTTTATCAAGAAAGGGTGTTGGATTTTGTCAAATGCTTTTTCTGCATCAATTGATATGACTATGTGATTTTTATCTTTCAATTTGTTTATGTGATGTATCACATTTATTGATTTTCGGATATTGAACCATCCTTGCATTCCTGGGATAAACCCTACTTGGTCATGGTTTATGATCTTTCTGATGTACTGCTGGATCCGATTTGCTAGAATTCTGTTGAGGATTTTGGCATCTACATTCATGAGGGATATTGGCCTGTAATTCTCTTTCATTGTGTTGTCTTTATCTGGTTTTGGTATTAGGGTGATGCTGGCTTCATAGAAGGAGCTTGGAAGTGTTCCTTCCTCTTGAATTTTTGGAATAGTCTGAGGAGGATAGGTTTTAGTTCTTCCTTGAATGTTTGGTAAAACTCTCCTGTGAAGCCGTCTGGCCCCGGGCTTTTGTTTGCCGGAAGCTCTTTGATGACTGCTTCAATTTCTGCCATAGTTACTGGCATATTGAGCTGTTTAGATTCTTCCTGATTGAGTTTTGGAAGGTTAAATTTTTCTAGGAATCTGTCCATTTCCTCCAGGTTGTCCAGTTTGTTGGAATAGAGTTGTTCATAGTATTTTTTAACAATGCTTTGTATTTCGGCGGGATCTGTTGTTATTTCATCTCTTGCATTTCTGATTTTGTTTATTTGGGTCCTCTCTCTTTGCTTCTTGGTGAGCCTGGCTAGAGGTTCATCAATCTTGTTTATCCGTTCAAAGAACCAGCTCTTGGTTTTGTTGATCTTTTGTATTGTTTCTTTGGTCTCTATGTCGTTGATCTCCACTCTGATCTTTATTATTTCCTTCCTTCTGCTTACACTGGGCTTTTCTTGTTGCTCTTTTTCTAACTCTTTGAGTTGTTGGGTTAGGTAATTTATTACCCCTGTTTCTTGTTTTTTGCAGTAGGCTTGTAGAGCTATGAACTTCCCTCTCAAGACTGCTTTCTCTGTGTCCCATAGATTTT
Source organism: Plecotus auritus (assembly GCF_963455305.1). Lineage (NCBI taxonomy): Eukaryota > Metazoa > Chordata > Mammalia > Chiroptera > Vespertilionidae > Plecotus > Plecotus auritus. Next base: position 118,019,848 of record NC_137771.1, read on the forward strand.
GGATTGTAGTGTTTTCATTGTCATTTGTTGTCATGATGTTTTTTATTTCTTCTTTGATCTCTCTGGTAACCCAGTCATGGTTTAATAGCATGCTGTTTAGTCTCCATGTGTTTGATTTCTTTGGGTTGTTTTTATTGTAGTTGATTTCCAGTTTTATGCCACTGTGGTCTGAGAAGATGCTTGATATGATTTCTATCTTCTTGAATTTGAAGAGACTTTGCCTATGTCCCAACATATGGTCTATCTTTGAAAATGACCCATGTGCACTTGAGAAGAATGTATATTCTGTGGCTTTGGGGTGAAATGTTCTGAAGATGTCAATTAATTCCATCTGGTCTAGTGAGTCATTTAGGGTTGATGTTTCTTTGCTGATTTTTTGTTTAGAGGATTTGTCCAATGGTGATAGTGGGGTATTAAAGTCTCCTACTATGATTGTATTGCTGTCAATCTCTCCCTTGATATCCTCCAGGAGTTTTTTTATGTATTTGGGTGCTCCTGTATTGGGTGCATATATGTTTATCAGAGTTATTTCTTCTTGTTGGATTGCTCCCTTTAGTATTATGAAGTGGCCTTCCTTATCTCTTGTTATGTCCTTCACTTTGAGATCTAATTTGTCAGATATAAGTATTGCTACCCCAGCTTTTTTTTCAGTTCCGTTTGCCTGGAAAACCTTTTTCCATCCCTTCACCCTCAGTCTGTGTGCGTCTTTTTTTCTGAGGTGGGTTTCTTGTAGACAGCAGATATATGGTTCATGTTTTCTAATCCAATCTGTTACCCTATGTCTTTTGATTGGGGCATTTAATCCGTTTACATTTAAAGTTATTATTGATAGGTACTTATTTGTCGCCATTCCTATTCTTTACACCTGTGTTCCTTCTTCGCTTCCTATTTCTTTTTTGTTTTTACAGCAGACCCTTTAGCATTTCTTGCATTGCTGGTTTGGTGGTAATAAATTCCCTTAGTCCTTTTTTGTCTGTGAAGCTTCTGATTTCACCTTCAATTTTGATTGACAGCCTTGCTGGGTACAGTATTCTTGGATTCAGACCCTTCCTTTGCATGACTTTGTATATTTCATTCCATTCCCTTCTGGCCTGATGAGTTTCTGTTGAGAAATCAGTTGCTAGTCTGATGGGGGTTCCTTTGTATGTAACTTTCTGTCTCTCTCTGGCCGCTTTTAAGATTCTTACTTTGTCGTTGGTGTTTGCCAATTTAATTATAATGTGCCTTGGCATCGGTCTTTTGGGGTTCATTTTGCTTGGGACTCTGTGAGCTTCTTGGATTTGTATGGGGTTTTTCTTCTCTATATCAGGGAAATTTTCTGTCATTATTTCTTCAAATAGGTTTTCTATTCCTTGCTCAGCTTCCTTTCCTTCTGGAACCCCTATTATGTGCATGTTGTTTTGTTTCGTGTTGTCCCAAAGTTCCCTTAGGCTCTCCTCCTGCCTTTTAATTTTTTTTTCTAGAAGTTGCTCTACTTGGGTATTTTTTCCCATCTTGTCTTCTAGCTCACTAATGCGGTCTTCTGCTTCTTCTAGTCTACTCTTGATGCTTTCTATTGAGTTCTTTACAGCAGCGATGTCATTTTTCATTTCTTCTTGGTTCTTATTCATTTCCTCTTGGTTCTTGCTCATATTGTCGAATTTGTCTTCCATTCTTTTCAGCCACCTTATGACCATTTCTCTGAATTCTTTTTCTGGAAGGTTGCTTGCTTCCATTTCGTTTACTTCCTTTTCTGGTGATGCCTGCTTTTCTTTCATATGCGGGCTGTGTCTTTGTCTCCCCATGGTCTCTCTTCTCTGGGTGTCTGGTTATGTAGTTCTCTCTCTCCTGTGTCGATTTAAAGGCACAAAATACAGCACTACCCTGTACAACACACAAGGCACTGAACAGAAATGTATTCACGATATTAATAACCTCCAATAAAGGTGACCACCAGAGAAAGGCAAATTAGGGGATAGTAGAGAAAGAAGAAGAGGAAAAAGAAAGAAAGAAGAAGAAAAAAAAAGGGGGTGTCAAAATGAAATTGGGAAAAGGGAAAAAAAGAAGAAAAAAAAGTAAGAGAGACAAGAAAGAGACTAAGAGAGAAAGGGAAACAGACTATATATATTGGGGATAAAACTCCAATAGAACAATCACTTATCCCAGCAAATGCCAGCTACAAGTACCTGGGGATTAATACAAACTACAACACCAACTAATATTGAGTGAGGCAAGGGAAAACAGAAGCACTAAAAAAAACAAAAAAATAAACAAAAGAAGAATAAGCAAAACAATCTCACAAAAAAGCATAAAAATTCTATATAATCTACATTCAAGCGAACAACAACAAAAGGGCAGAGAGAAAAACAATTTTTTGGATAGTTAAGACAGCGAAGAGAGAGGTGTGTATGGACTTGGAGCAGGGGATTGGAGATTAGATATATAAGTAGGGTGAAATTTTAAAAGGGGGTAAACAGAAAGAATAGGGAAAATCTAAAGCAGGAAAGGGGTAAGATAAACAGGACACCGAAAAGGGAAAAGTGAGGAAGAGAGTGATGGCATAAAGGTAGATTTGAGATAGAGTAAAATGATGCTAAAGGAAAGATAAAAATAGAATGTAGAACATTAATCCCAAAACAAAATGAAGAGAAAATAAAATGACACTTAAAAAAAAAAAGATAAAATAGCAGTAGTAATAATACGGATTGAAAATAAAAATGTAATAATTAACAAGGTAAAATCAAGTGAGGAAAAAAATTAGTTTCTTGAGTAAAAGATGCAAAAAATGAAAATAAAAAAATAAAAAATAAAAATAAAATGTGGAGTAGTGAAGGTCATTCACTTCCTCTGTTGTTCTGTTTGGCACGCCTGTTTCTCAGTCCGGACAGTATTGCAGTTCCCTGCGTTCCACTGCTCTTCAGTGATGTAAGCCAGTCCTGATTTTAAGCAGGCGGTGTGTCTTAATTCGTATTCCTTTAATTTTGATTACACAAGAGTCAATTTGTGATTCAGCCCCTGGGTGGCAGTGTTTCTGGATTGACTTCCGGGTTTATCTATGGCCTCTCTAGGGAGTGTTAGAGCCTTCTCTCCCCGTGGCACTCACTACCGGTTTGTGGGAGTGGGCTGCCTCAGAGCTGGCTCTCCGATGGTCACTCCCCGCTCCGATCCCCAGGTTCCAGAAAAACAACTTTCCCCTGCAGTCTCCCAGGGTGTCCCCAACTGGGTGAACCTATGAATTGGGCTTAGTAATCAGAAGCAAGAATTTCAAGAGGAAAAAGCCCAAGTGTGCGCACTCCGTGGCTGCGCGTAAGTCTAGCACACCCCTGAAATTCTTAGGGTGTCCCTGCACTTCAGATCAAAATGGGTTGCTTTTTAGAGAGCCCTTCCGTTAGCAGCTCTGAGGACCCCCTTCCACATTCACAGATCACGCCAGCCCCAGCAGCCACCGATTTTTCTAGGCACAGACTTCCCTGGTCCTCCAGCTCCCGCAAAACGCGCGTTCCTCTCTCGCGCCGGGACCAGAGACCTCACCTTATCCTAGGCGAAATCTGACCTTTCCGTGATGGAGTGTAGAGCTCCTCTGAAACCGTGTGTTTGCGCCAATTGGGGAGCGTTGTTCTGGGGCTCGCAGCTGTTCCGTGGGTGCCGCAGTTGTGGATTCTCAGGCTTCCGATAAGCTCCACTTTCCGGTTCCAGATGGCGGCGACTCTGCATCCAAGCCCGCAGCTCCAGGAGGGGACCCAGCCGCAGTGGGAGCTGCCAGGTCAGGGGAACCCCGTCTAGCAGTCTCCCACCTTCTTCTGGAGTTCAGCTGTCCCCCAACTTGCCAACAAACACTCCTAGTGCGACCCTCAGCTGTTCTTTCTTTCTGCTCCGGGACAAGGCTCGGAACACGTCTGTCTATTCCGCCGCCATTTTTCTCCCCCCCCCCCTCTGTTTGCTTCTCACAGCCATTTTGAGTGTTTAATTTCTACCCTTGATTTAGCACCTTTGCTCCTACAAAAAAAAGGGGGGGGGGGCTCAGTTGTTCACCATCTGTACATATGCACAGTCCTATACCTCTAGGAGTGTGGTGATCCAGCTCAGGATCAAGCAGGTTCAAAGCTACATAGAGCCTCTATGTTCCTCTAAGTCCACTTGAAGTTTTTATTTTAAATCAACAAGACAATTCGAAAATCGGTTTCTCGGGGTATAAACTAAGGACTCTATGGACACTTCTCTACAAATTCCTCTTAAGCATTCTTGAATTTAGAAGTTTTTTTTGGACAAGGTGTAATATAATCAACAGTGGTAAAGTGAACTAAAACTAGAGTCCTAGAGATAGTTATCCTATGATCAAAGAAAGATTATCAGTCCCACCTTAAGGGATGTCCTCTTTAGCATGCAATTGAGATTTATAACAAATATTGAAAAAGAAATAAAAAAGATAACCAAATGTATGCAAATGCCAAAGGAATCTTATGCAGTTAAAATTAAAATAAATCTTTTAAATAAATAAGATTAAAAAACATGAACTAATGAACAACACCATCTATGTCTGGTGAGAAGTATATCCCAAAATATCACAACAGGTTTTATATGAATTTACAGCCAAGAGATGAATAGGGGGCTAAAGTAGCTCATTAATATATTCTCTCTTTCTCTCTCTACCCCCCATATCTTTCTCCCAGTTTTAATTAAAATTTATATACACACACTGAGTGGCCAGATTATTATGCGTTCAGAGATCATAATAATCTGGCCACTCAGTGTATATATATTAAGGATCCCTTTTAGATCTAAAACCACTTTGTGGGATTAGTAACATAACAATATTAAAAACATCATGGTTTGTACATGCAATCATTTTGTTTTTGTTGTTGACAGTATTATAGATGTCCCCTATTTTCCCCCACTTTGTCCCCTTCCTCCCAAGCCATGTATCACAACAGGCCTTCACTACACTTTCACCTTTGTTCATGGGCTATGAATATATGCATAGAGAAGGAAGATGGCTGCCGGCAGGAAAGCAGACTGCAAGATAGTGTGTGAGTGAGAGAATGCAGAAAGGGTGTGTAATCGCATGGGGAGTGTTTGTTTGTGAGTTGAGGGACAGCTATACTCCAGGGGACTGTGGGGGATAGCAGGACAGGGTTCCCCTGAACAGGCAGCCTCCACTGCTGCTAGGATCTCTCCCGGAATGACCAACTCTGACACAGAGACCACGCCATCTTGAAGGGGAAAGTGGATGTTGTTGGAAGCCTGAAAATCTGAGAATCTACAACACCAGCACCCAGTGAACAGCGGCAAACCCTGGGACACCTGTCCCCAAGTGACACAAGCATGCAGATTTGGAGGAGCTCTGCCTGTGCCTTCTCACGGAAAGGTCAGATTTCGCCTGGGATAAGGTGAAGTCTGTGGTCCGGGCAAGAGAGAGAAACGCTCATGCAGGGAAGTCTGTGCCCAGAAAGAATCCGCGGCCATTGGGCTGGCATTATCTGCGAGTGTGGAAGGGGATCCACACGGCTGCTAACAGAAGGGAATTCTAGAAAGTGGCCCATAGCTGAACTGGGCAGAAAAGGGCAGCCTAGGGATTTTAACAGTGTGCCAGCTGCTTGGACCCAAGGGGGAAAAGACTGCCAGACTTGCGCCACAGTGCCGGAGAGCGCGCGCTTGCTCCGGCTCATTTTTTTTTTTTTCCTCTTTAAATTCTTGCTTTTGATTGCTAGGCCCAATACATAGGATCACCTAATTGGGGACACTCTGGGAGATTGCAGGAGAAAGTTGTTTTTGTGGAACCTGGGGTTCAGAGCGGGGAATAACGATCAGAGATCCAGCTCTGGGGCAGCCCATTCCCCAAAACCAGTATTAAGTTGCACAGGGAAAACAAAATCTAAGCACTAGCTAGAGAGGACCTATAGACCCGGAGATCAATCCAGAAACACTGCCACCCAGGGGTTGATTCACAAATTGACTCTTGTGTAAACACAAATAAAGGAGTATAAGAAATAGAGAAGTACTGCCGGCTTGAAAATCAGGACTGTGGCCTACAACACTGAGGAGCAGTGGAACACAGGGATCTTCAATACTGTCCTGACTAGGAAAAAGGCGTGCCAAACAGAACAGTAGAGGAAGTGAATGACCTTCACTACTACACGTTTTTAATTTTTTTTTCATCTTTTACTTAAAAAACTAATTTTTTTCTTTTTTCCTCACTTGATTTTACCTTTTTAATTATTACACTTATATTTTTAATCAGTATTATTAATACTACTATTTTACCTTTGTTTTAAAAGTGTCATTTTATTTTCTCTTTATTTTATTTTGGGATTAGTGTTCTACATTTTATTTTCATCTTTCCTTTAGCACCATTTTACTCTATCTCAACTTCAACTTTATGCCAACACTCTCTTCCTCACCTTTCCCCTTTTGTTGTCCTGTTTCTCTTATCCTATTCCTGATTTAGATTTTCCCTGTTTATTCTTTTTACACCCTGTTAAAATTTAACCCTACTTACATATATATATCTAATTTCCAATCCCCTGCTCTAAGTCCATATACACCTCTCTCTTCTCTATCTTCACTATCCAAATTTTTATCTCTCTGTCCTTTTGTTGCTGTTTGCTTGATTGTTGATAATATTGGTTTTATTATGCCTGTTTGTGAGATTGTTTTGCTTTTTATTTTTTTGTTATGTTTTGTTTTTGTTTGTTTTTTGCTTCTGTTTTCCCTCGCCTAACTTGATATTAGTTGTTGTTTGTAGTTTGCACTCATCTCTAGGTATTTGTTGCTTGCATTTGTTGGGATTAGTGGCTGTTCTATTGGAGTTTTCTCCCCATATAAATAGTTTATTTCCCTCTAATTTTTTATTCTTTCTTTTCTCTCTTACTTATTATTTCCTTTTACTAATTTCATTTTTGCACTGCTTTTTTTTCTCTTTTTTCTTTTCTTCTTCTTCTTCTTTCTTTCTTATCCCCTAATTCTCTTTTCTCTGGTGGTCACCTTTATTTGGGGTTATAAGTACTGTGAATACATTTGTGTTCATTGCCAGGTGTGTTGTGCCTTGTTGTGTTGTATTTTGTGCCTTTACATCAATGCAGGAGAACTACATAACCAAACAACCAGAGAAGAGAGATCATGGAGAGACAAAGAAACAGCCCACATATGAAAGAAAAGCAGGCATCACCAGAAAAGGAAGTAAATGAAATGGAGGCAAGCAACCTGTCAGAGAAAGAATTCAGAGAAATGGTCATAAGGTGGATGAAAAGAATGGAAGAATAATTCAACAATATGTGTAAGACCAAGAAGAAATGAAGAAGAACCAAGAAGAAATGAAAAATAACATTGCTGCTATAAAGAACTAAATAGAAAGCATCAACAGTAGATCAGAAGAAGCAGAGATCCACATCAGTGAGCTAGAAGACAAGGTAGGAAAAAATGCCAAAGCAGAGCAGCTTCTAGAAAAAAAAAATTAAAAAGCAGGAGGAGAGCCTAAGGGAACTTTTGGACAACATGAAACAAACAACATCCGCATAATAGGGGTATCAGAAGGAGAGTAAGAGAAGCAAGGAATAGAAAACCTGTTTGAAGAAATAATGACAGAAAACTTCCCTGATATTGGGAAGAAGAAAAAACTCACACAAATCCAAGAACCTCACAGAGTCCCAAACAAAATGAACCCCAAAAGACCGATGCCAAGGCACATCATAATTAAATTGGCAAAAACCAACGACAAAGTAAGAATCTTACAAGTGGCCAGAGAGAGACAGAAAGTTACCTGCAAAAGATCCCCCATCAGACTAGCAACTGATTTCTCAACAGAAACACATCAGGCGAGAAGGGAATGGAATGAAATATACAAAGTCATGCAAAGGAAGGGTCTGAATCCTAGAATACTGTACCCAGCAAGGCTATCAATCAAAATTGAGGGTGAAATCAGGAGCTTCACAGACAAAAAAGGACTAAGGGAGTTTATTACCACAAAACCAGCAATGGAAGAAATGCTAAAGGGTCTGCTGTGAAAATAAGAAATAGGAAGTGAAGAAGGAACACAGGGGTAAAAAATAAAAATGGCGACAAACAAGTACCTATTGATAATAACTTTAAATGTAAATGGATTAAATGCCCCAATCAAAAGACATAGGGTAACTGAGTGGATAAGAAAACATGACCCATATATTTGCTGTCTACAGGAAACCCACCTCAGAAAAAAAGAACAGCACAGACTGATGGTAAAGGGATAAAAAAAGGTTTTTCAGGAGAATAGATAGGAAAAAAAAGGTGGGGTAGCAATACTTATATCTGACAAATTAGATCTCAAAGTGAAGGACATAAAAAGAGATAAGGAAGGCCACTTCATAATACTAAAGGGAACAATCCAACAAGAAGAAATGACTCTGGTAAACATATACACACCCAATACAGGAGCACCCAAATACATAAAAAAACTTCTAGAGATATCAAGGGACAGATTGACAGCAATACAATCATAGTAGGAGACTTTAATACCCCACTATCACCATTGGACAAATCCTCTAAACAAAATATCAGCAAAGAAACATCAATCCTAAATGACTCACTAGACCAGATGGAATTAATTGACATCTTCAGAACATTTCACCCCAAAGCCACAGAATATACATTCTTCTCAAGTGCACATGGGTCATTTTCAAAGACAGACCATGTATTAGGTCACAGGCAAAGTCTTTTCAAATTCAAGAAGATAGAAATCATATCAAGCATCTCCTCAGATCAAAACTGGAAATCAACTACAATAAAAACAATCCAAAAAAATCAAACACCTGGAGACTAAACAGCATGCTATTAAACAATGACTGGGTTACCAGAGATATCAAAGAAGAAATAAAAAATGTTATGGCAACAAATGACAATGAAAACACAACAATCCAAAATCTATGGGACACAGTGAAAGCAGTCTTGAGAGGGAAGTTCATAGCTCTACAAGCCTACTGCAAAAAACAAGAAACTATGTTAATAAATTACCTAACCCAACAACTCAAAGAGTTAGAAAAAGAGCAACAAGAAAATCCCAGTGTAAGCAGAAGGAAGGAAATAATAACAATGAGAGCGGAGATAAATGACATAGAGAACAAAAAAAACAATACAAAATATCAACAAAACCAAGAGCTGGTTCTTTGAAAGGATAAACAAGATTGATGAACCTCTAACCAGGCTCACCAAGAAGCAAAGAGAGAGGACCCAAATAAACAAAATCAGAAATGAAAGAAGGGAAATAACAGAACAAAGAAATACAAAGGATTGTTAAAAAATACTATGAACAACTCTATTCCAACAAACTGGACAACCTGGAGGAAATGGACAGATTCCTAGAAAAATACAACCTTCCAAACTCAATCAGGAAGAATAAAAAATCTCAATAGGCCAATAACTATGGAAGAAATTGAAGCAGTTATTAAAAAGCTTCCAGCAAACAAAAGCCCTGCTCCAGATGGCTTCACAGGGGGGGTTTACCAAACATTCAAGGAAGAACTATAACATATCCTCCTCAGACTATTCCAAAATATTCAAGAGAAAGCCAAGCTCCTTCTATGAAGCCAGCATCACCCTAATACCAAAAACAGATAAAGACAACACAATGAAAGAGAATTACAGGCCAATATCCCTCATGAACATAGATGCCAAAATCCTCAACAAAATTCTAGCAAATCAGATCCAGCAGTCCATCAGAAAGATCATACACCATGACCAAGTAGGATTTATTCCAGGGATGCAAGGATGGTACAATATCCGCAAATCAATAAACATGATACATCACATAAACAAATTGAGAGATAAAAATCACATAGTCCTATCAATAGATGCAGAAAAAGCATTTGACAAAATCCAACACCCTTTCTTGATAAAAACTCTCAACAAGGTGGGAATAGAAGGATGATACCTCAACATAATAAAAGCCTTATATGACAAACCCACAGCCAACATCATACTCAATGGGCAAAAACTAAAACCATTCCCCTAAGAACAGGAACAAGACAGGGATGCCCACTCTCACTACTCCTGTTCGACATAGTACTGGAAGGATTAGCCATTGCTATTAGACAAGAAGAAGAAATAAAAGGCATCCAAATTGGAAAAGAAGAAGTAAAACTGTCCTTATACACAGATGACATGATATTGTACATAAAAAAACCCTAAAGACTCCACCAAAAAATGAATAGACTTAATAAATGAATTCAGCCATGTAGCAGGATACAAAATTAACCCCAAGAAATCTATGGCATTTCTATACACCAACAGTGAACTTACAGAAAGAGAGACTAAAAAAAGTAATCCCATTTACCATCACACCAAAAAAAATTAAGATACCTAGGAATAAACTTAACTAAAGAGGTAAAAGACCTATACGCGGAAAACTACAGTACACTGAAAAAAGAGATAGAGGAAGACATAAACAGATGGAAGAAGAGAAACCAAGATGGCAGCATAGGTAAGCACCTAAACTGCTGCCTCGCACAACAATTTCAAAACTACAACTAAAAGTCAGAACGGACACCATCCAAAACCACAGGAAAGCTGGCTGAGTGAAAATTCTACAACTAGAAGGAAAGAGAAAAGCTCACAGAGAATTGGAGGTACGGCAAAGGGTCTTTGTGCGCACAGAGGGAAGGGCGGCTGAGAGCCTGGCTGACTTTCTCTGGCGGAACGGGGAAGGAAGCCCCAACCGCACTGAACCCCAGTTCTGACTGCACTGAACCCCAGTCCCGGGCGAAACCCCGTGGACCCAGGCTCATACAGGGGGAGTCTGGACTGTCAGGTAGAGAGTAAGGCACCCAGAGACTCAGAGACCCGGGGGAGACCCTGGAGAGCCCCGGCAGGCAGGGTTCCAGAGGCGCGCACGCCAATGCACACAAAGGCTGTGGAGGTTGCCACAGGCTTTCCCTAGCAGAAGGGAGTCCGAAGCTCCTGACTGCACTGAACCCCAATTCTGACTGCACTGAACCCCAGTTCCAGGCGAGTCCCTGGGGACCCACGCTCTTGTGGGGGGAATCTGGACTCTCAGGCGGAGACTCAGGAGCTGGAGAAGGCAAAGGTCTGCAGGTGCGCGCATGCCAGTGCGCACAAAGGCTGCGGAGGCTGCCATAGGCTTTTCCTAGTGGAAGGGAGTCAGAAGCCGGGGAAGGCAGAGGTCTGCAGGAGTGCACGCTCACAAAGGCAAGGCTGTCTGGAAGCCAAGACTGTCTGCTCTGCCCTGACACTCCACCCCATCCAAGCTGAGCACAGAGGCTATTGCAATTTGGCAAGTCTAATCCTATAAGGCTGTCTCCAACACGGAACTTCTCCCAGCGTAGACACAGCTGATCCTTACAGCCAACTGACCTGGAGGTCAATTCCTCCCAGTGATACCAACAACAATCAAGACTTAACTACAACAAGGCTGTACACACAGTCCACAAAGAGGTGCACCAAGAGTGTCCACCTCAGGTTAACTGGGGAGGCCGACCCACTGGGCCATATAGGAAACCTAGCACACAAAGCTACCCTACCAACTCAGGGAAGCAGTGAAAATGTGGCGACAAAGAAACAGATCACAAATGAAAGAAATGGAGGAAAACAAATGACTGGATATAGAATTCAAAACCACGGTTATAAGGCTTTTCAAGAATATCCTAGAAAAGGCCGATAAATATAACGAGACCCTCGAAGATATAAAAAAGGACCAACTAGAAATTAAACATACACTGACTGAAATAAAAAATATTATACAGAGACCCAACAACAGACTAAAGGAACACAAGAATCAAGTCAAAGAATTGAAATACAAAGAAGCAAAAAACACTCCACCGAAAAAGCAAAAAGAAAAAAAAATCCAAAAAGTTGAAGATAGTGTAAGAAGACTCTGGGACAACTTCAAGCATACCAACATCAGAATTATGGGGGTGCCAGAAGAAGAGAGAGAGCAAGATACTGAAAACCTATTTGAAGAAATAATGGCCGAAAACTTCCCCCACCTGGTGAAAGAAATAAACTTACAAGTCCAGGAAGTGCACAGAACCCCAAACAAAAGGAATCCAAAGAGGACCACACCAAGACACATCATAATTAAAATGCCAAGAGCAAAAGACAAAGAGAGAATATTAAAAGCAGCAAGAGAAAAACAGTTAATTACCTACAAGGGAGCACCCATACGACTGTCAGCTGACTTCTCAACAGAAACTATGCAGGCCAGAGGGGAGTGGCAAGAAATTTTCAAAGTGATGAATAGCAAGAACCTACAACCAAGATTACTCTACCCAGCAAAGCTATCATTCAGAATTGAAGGGCAGATAAAGAGCTTCACAGATAAGAAAAAGCTGAAGGAGTTCATCACCACCAAACCAGTATTATATGAAATGCTGAAAGGTATTCTTAAAGAAGAGGAAGAAGAAAAAAGTAAAGGTAAAAATTATGAACAACAAATACATATCTATCAACAAGTGAACCTAAAAATCAAGTGAATTAAAATCCTGAGGAACAGAATAATCTGGTGATATAATAGAATCAGTAGCATAGAAAGGGAGTGGACTGATAATTCTCAGGGGGAAAGGGGTATGGGGGGGTTCAGGAAGAGACTGGACAAAAATCATACACCTATGGATGAGGACAGTGGGGGGGGAGTTAAGGGCAGAAGGTGGGGTGGGAACCGGGTGGAGGGGAGCTATGGGGGGAAAAAGGAGAAACAATTGTAATAATCTGAATAAAGATTTATTAAAAAAAAAACAGATGGAAGAACATACCATGTTCATGGATTGATAAAATCAACATCATTAAATTGTCCATACTACCCAAAGCAATCTGTAAATTCAATGCAATCCCCATTAAAATACCAATGGCATATTTCACAGACCTAGAAAGAACTCTCCAAAAATTCATCTGGAATAAAAAAGACCCCAAATAGCCACAGCAATCCTGAGAAAGAAGAGCAAAGTAGGTGGGATCTCAATACAAGATATCAAGCATATTACAAAGCCACTGTTCTCAAAACAGCCTGGTACTGGCACAGAAACAGACATATAGACCAATGGAATAGAATAGAGAACCCAGAAATCGACCCAAACCACTATGCTCAATTAATATTTGACAAAGGAGGCATGAACACACATTGGAGTCAAGACAGTCTCTTCAATAAATGGTGTTGGGAAAATTGGACAGATACATGCAAAAAAATGAAACTAGACCACCAACTTACACCATACACAAAAATAAACTCAAAATGGATAAAGGACTTAAACATAAGATGGGAAACCATAAAAATACTAGAGAAATCCACAGGCAGCGAAATCTCTGACATATGCTGAAGCAATTTCTTCACTGATACCGCTCCTAGGGCAATGAAAACTAAAGAGAAAATAAACAAATGGAACTACATCAAAATAAAAAGCTTTTGAACAGCAAAAGAAACCATCAACAAAACAACAAGAAAGCCCGCTGTATGGGAGAACATATTTGCAAATGTTATCACTGATTAAGGTTTAATCTCCAACATTTACAGGGAACTCATACAACTTAATAAAAGGAAGATAAATGATCCAATAAAAAAAATGGGCAACGGACCTAAATAGATACTTTTCAAAAGAAGACAGAAGGAAGGCCAAGAGACATATGAAAACATGCTCAAAGTCACTAATCATCAGAGAGATGCAAATCAAAACGACAATGCGATACCATTTTACACCTGCCAGAATGGCAATCATCAACAAAGCAACAAATGGCAAGTGCTGGCAAGGATGAAGTGAAAAGGGAACCCTCGTGCACTGCTGGTGGGAATGCAGACTGGTGCAGCCACTGGGGAGAACAGTATGGAGTTTCCTCAAAAAACTAAAAATGGAACTCCCTTTTGACCCAGTGATCCCACTTCTGGGAATATATCCCAAGAAACTAGAAACACCAATCAGAAAGGATATATGCACTCCTATGTTCATAGCAGTACAATTCACCATAGCTAAGATTTGGAAACAGCCTAAATGCCCATCAGCTGATGAGTGGATTACAAAACTGTGGTACATCTACACAATGGAATACTACGCTGCTATAAAAAAAGAAGGAATTCTTACCATTTGCAGCAGCATGGATGGAACTGGAAAGCATTATGCTAAGTAAAATAAGCCAGGCAATGAAAGAAAAATACCACATGATCTCACTCATTTATGGACAATAAAGAACACTATAACCTGATGAACAAAAAAATAGATCCAGAGGTAGTAAAGCATCGAACAGACGGTCAAATTACAGAGGGAAGGCTGGGGAGTGTTGGGGAGCGGGGGAAAGAGATCAACCAAAGGACTTGTATGCATGCACATAAGCACAACAAGTGGACACAAGACACTGGGGGGCGTGGGATGGGGACTTGGAACAGGGGTTAGGGGAAGCTGGGGGAAAGTCAATGGGGGAAAAAAGGAGATATATGTACTACTATGTGTAATACTTTAAACAATAAAAAAAGAATATGTGCATATATGTTCCTTAGTTAATTGATTCCCACCCTCCCATCCCCCACCCCCTCTGAGATCTGTCAGTTTGTTGCATGCATCCATACCTCTGAACCTATTTTATTCATCAATTTATTGTGTTCATTAGATTCTACATATAAATGAGATCATGTGATATTTTTCTTTCTCTATCTGGCTTATTTCACTTAGCATAATAATTTCCAGGTCCATTCATGCTGTTGCAAAGGCTAAGAGATCTTTCTTTTTTAGAGCAGCATAGTATTCCATTGTGTAAATGTTCCACAGCATTTTTATCCATTTATCTACTGATGGGAACTTTGGCTGTTTCCAACTCTTAGCTATTATAAATAACCCTGCTATGAACATATGGATGCATATATTCTTTTTTTTATAAATCTTTAATGTTGAGAGTATTACAGATGCCCCCTTTCCCTCCCCATTGCCCCCCTCCACTGGGTTCCCACCTCACCCCAAGCCTTCACTATCCTATTGTCTGTGTCCATAAGTAGTGCATATATGAATATAAATTCTTTGGTTAATCTCTTCCCTCCCCTCCTCCCCCCTTCCTTCTGAGATTCATAGGTCTCTTCTATATTTCCATGCCTGTGGTTCTATTTTATTCATCAGTTTATTTTTGTTCGTTAGATTCCTTACTCCTTTATTTGGATTTTTAGATTCAATTGTTGATAGATATGTATTTATTGCCATTTTATTAATATTTCTTCTTCTTTCTCTTCTTCTTCTTCTTCTTCTTCTTCTTCTTCTTCTTCTTCTTCTTCTTCTTTTTCTCCTTCTTCTTCTTCTTCTTCTTCTTCTTCTTCTTCTTCTTCTTCTTCTTCTTCTTCTTCTTCTTCTCCTTCTCCTTCTTCTTCTTCTTCTTCTCCTTCTTCTTCTCTTCCTGCTTTTCTCTTGCTGCTTTTAAGATTCTCTCTTTGTCTTTAACCCTTGTCATTTTAATTCTGATGTGTCTTGGTGTGGGCCTCTTTGAGTTCCTTGTTTGGGACTCTCTGTGCTTCCTTGACTTGCAAGTCTATTTCTTTTACCAGGTAGGGGAAATTTCATGTCATTATTTCTTAATATAGGTTTTCAATATCTTGCTTTCTCTCTTTTCCTTCTAGCAACCTCATAATGCAAATGTTGGTACTCTTGAAATTGTCCCAGAGTCTTCTTACACTCTCTTCATATTTTTTGGAATATTTTTTTTATGCTCATCTAGTTGGCTGTTTTTTGCTTCCTCATATTCCAAATAGTTTATTTGATTCTTGGAATCCTCTACTCTACTGTTGAATCCCTGTAAATTATTCTTTATTTGAGTTAGTGTATATTTAATTTCTGACTGGTCCTTTTTCATGTCTTTGAAATTCTAAGATCCTTGAAAGTCTCATTAAATCCCTTGAAGCTCTGATTAAGATAATTGAGCAACCTTATAGCCATTATTTTGAACTCTGTATCCAGTAGTTTTCCTGCTTCCATTTCATTTTGTTCTTTTTCTGGAGATTTCTTCTATTTTTTCATTTGTGATATGTTTCTTTGTATCCACATTTTTTACTACTTCCCTGTGTTTGTTTCTATGTATTAGGTAGAGCTGCTATGTCTCCTAGAATTGTAGAGTGGCCTTGTATAGTAGGTTTCCTGTATGACGCAGTGGCTCAGCCTCCCCAGTCACCTAAGCTGGGCATTCTAGGTGTGCCCTTGTGTGGGCTGTGTGCAGAGTCTTATTGTAGTTGAGACTTGATTTCTGTTGGCATCACTGGGAGGAATTGACCTCCAGGCCAACTGGCCATGAGGACCAGCTTCTGTGCAGGAGACAACCCTATGGAGCAAGACTTGCTTCAGGGAGGCTTTGGTGCTTACTGAGTCTGCCTCTTGAGAATGTCACTCATGGATGTGTAAAGTTGTAATCTGCTATGGTTTGAACTTGTCCACAAGGTGCACTGATTCTGAGGCCTCCTGGGAGGTGCAAAGTCAGCCACTGCCTGGGGCCATCTGGTAGGAGCTACAGAGCTTGGGAGTGCCCAGGCAAGACCAAGCTGTCTTATGCCTCTTATTGATAGGTATGGAATACATTGACAGCAGCTGCTGCTTGTTTAAGAGATTTTAGGAAAGTCTTATGTGAACACTGCATCCATTTGTGGCTAGGTTTCAAGGTCTGGAGAAGGGGCTGTGCACAAATGGATATACTAGACAAGAAATATAAATTTAGAAGGCATGGGGGAGCCAGGTGGAGGCTTCACTCTAGTGGAGAAGCTCCCTGAATCTCCGGACCCATCAGCTTTTTACTTACTAGAATACACATTTGCCCTTTAGCAAAGCAAACAGGCATATTAATGGTAAGGTTTGTTAAACAATAAAAGGACTATCAGGTTAGGGGATTGCCTTCAGCCATTCAGCCAGCAGCAGGCAATATTATGCTGATTTTCAGCCCTGCTGAATATCAAAGTCCATTAGCCTTCTAAAGGACTTCTTGCATAATATTATGCTAACTACTTATTGGTCTTAGCCTCCAACAGTCTTAAGCCTGAGCCAGGAAAGGCAATTCATATGGAAAAGCCACTGCAAACAGCTTGCCCCAGGCTGAAAATTGGATTTGGGGAGGGAGGGTCTCAGAGAATCACCAGTGTGAGCCAGGCTGATGGAAATTCAGATATGGTTGCCAGCCAGCTCTCTGACAGGGGATGTCTTAGCATAGTAACAATGACACCTGCAAGCACCCCTGTCTGTAAGAAAGCCACTCCTGAGTTATTGCTCTGATGCCAGACAATCCAGTTCCTCCCCATATATCCCTGGATTCTCCCCCTCCCCAACCTCCAAGCCATTGCCTCAGTGCTGGAGCTCAGAGGGTGTGGGTCCATGTAAGTTTGTGAGCAGGCCCTTTAAGAGGAACTGCCTGGGTCTCTCTCCAACAGCCTCTGTGTGACTCAGCCACAATTCCTGCTGGTTTTTAAAACCCAAAGTTATGGGTACTTCTTTTCCCAGCTCTGGAACCCTGGACTGGGAGTCTGGGGAGGGGCTGGGACCCATTGCTCCTCACTGGAGGCCTTCACAGCCAAGATACCCATTCTGATTGAAAAAAACTAGTTCCGAGCTCTCACCCTTCCTACCAGCACCATGTGCTTTCTTCTTTACATCTCTAGTTGTAGAACTTCCATTCAGCCAGCTTTCAGGTGGTTTTGAATGATGGTTGTTCTGTATTTTCGTTGTAATTCTGATGCAGCTGTGGGAGATGGTGAGTACCAGTGTTTACCTATGCTGCCATCTTGGTTCTCTGCATATATTGTTTCTGATTGGTGCTTCAGAAATATTAGGATATATTCCTAAAAGAGGGATCAATGAGTCAAATGACAGTTTCATTTTTAAATTTTGAGGAAATGCCACAGTTTTCCATAGTATTTGTACCACTCTACATTCTCACCAGCAATGTACCAATGCACTTTTCTCCACACCCTCAGCAGCATTTGTTGTTTATTGGTTTATTTTTTTATTAAATATATATATATATATATATATATATATATATATATATATATATATACACACACACACACACACACACACACACACACACACACACACACATATATATAGTCTAAAGTTTTACATATGTCTCCTTTTTCCCTAATTGACCCCCCCCCAGCCATTCACAACCCAGGCAAGCCCCCACTGCTCCAATGTCTGTGTCCATTGGTTATGCTAATATGCATGCATACAAGTCCTTTGGTTGCTCTCTAACCCCCCCACCCTCCCCTGCCATTTGCCTCTGGATCTATTCTTGTTCATCAAATTACATTGATCATTATATCGCACATATGAGTGAGATCATGTGGTATTTATTTTTCTCTGACTGGCTTATTTTGCTTAGCATAATGCTCTCCAGTTCCATCTATGCTGTTGCAAATGGTAAAAGTTACTTCTTTTTTATAGTGGCATAGTATTCCATTATGTAGATGTACCACAGTTTTTTAATCCACTCATGGGCTGATGGGCACTTAGGTTGTTTCCAAATCTTAGCTATTGTAAATTGGGCTGCTATGAACATAGGGGTGCATATATCCTTTCTGATTGGTGTTTCTGATTTCTTGGGATATTGACCTAGAAGTGGGATTCATGGGTCAAATGGGAATTCCATTTTTAGTTTTTTGACGAAACTCCATACTGTCTTCCACAGTGGCTGCACCTGTCTGCATTCCCACCAGCAGTGCACAAGGGTTCTTTTTCTCCACATCTTCGCCAGTACTTGTTGTTTGTTGATTTGTTGATGATAGCCATTCTGACAGGTGTGAGGTAGTATCTCAGTGTTGTTTTGATTTGCATCTCTCTTATGATTAGTGACTTTGAGCATGTTTTCATATGTCTCTCAGCCTTCTGTATGTCCCCTTTCAAAAAGTGTCTATTTAGGTCCTTTGTCTGTTTTTTTAATTGGATTGTTTATCTTCCTTTTGTTAAGTTATATGAGTTCTCTGTAAATTATGGAGATTAAATCCTTATCTGAAATAGCATTGGCAAATATGTTCTCCCATGAAGTGGGCTTTCTTGTTGTCTTGTTGATGATTTCTTTTGCTGTGCAGAAGCTTTTTATTTTGATGTAATCCCATTTTTTTATTTTCTCTTTAGTCTCCATTGCCCTAGGAGCTGTGTCGGTAAAGATATTGCTACGACATATGTCTACTATTTTGCTGCCTATGGAGCGTTGTAGGATTTTTATGGTTTCCCATCTTATATTTAAGTCCTTTATCCATTTTGAGTTTGTTTTTGTGTATGGTGTAAGTTGGTGATCTAGTTTCATTTTTTTGCATGTATCTGACCAAATTTCCCAGCAACATTTATTGAAGAGACTGTCTTGACTCGATTGTATGCTCTTGCCTCCTTTGTCAAATATTAATTGAGAATAATAGCTTGGGTTGATTTCTGGGTTCTCTGTTCTGTTCCATTGGTCTGTATGTCTGTTCTTGTGCCAGTACCAGGCAGTTTTGAGAACTGTGGCTTGGTAATATAGCTTGATATCTGGTATTTTGATCCCTACAACTTTGTTCTTCTTTCTCAGGATTGCTGTGCCTATTTGGGGTCTTATTTTATTCCAGATGAATTTTTGGAGGGTTTGTTCTAGATCTTTGAAATATGCCATTGGTATTTTAATGGGGATTGCATTGAATCTGTATATTGCTTTGGATAGTATGGACATTTTAATGATGTTGATTCTACCAATCCACGAACATGGCATGTTCTTCTATTTGTTTATGTCTTCCTCTGTCTCTTTTTTCAATGTCCTGTAGTTTTCTGAGTACAGGTCTTTTACCTTCTTAGTTAAGTTTATTCCTAGGTATCCTAATTTTTTTTGGTGCAATGGTAAATGAGATTTTTTTTTCAGTTCTCTTTCTGTGAGTTCATTATTGGTGTATAAAAAGGCCATAGATTTCTGGGTGTTAATTTTGTATCCTGCTACATTACCAAATTCATTTATTAGGTCTAGTAGTTTTTTGATGGAGTCTTTAGGGTTTTCTATGTATAGTATCATGTCATCTGCGAATAAGGACATTTTTACTTCCTCTTTTCCAATTTGAATGCCTTTTATTTTCTCTTCTTGTCTGATCACTATGGCTAGCACTTCCAGTACTATGTCGAACAGGAGTGGTGAAAGTGGGCATCTGTGTCTTGTTCCTGTTCTTAGGGGAAATGGATTTAGTTTTTGCCCATTGAGTATGATGTTGGCTGTGGGTTTGACATATAAGGCTTTTATTATGTTGAGGTATCATCCCTCTATTCCCACTTTGTTGAGAGTTTTTATCAAGAAAGGGGGTTGGATTTTTGTCAAATGCTTTTTCTGCATCGATTGATATGATTATGTGATTTTTGTCTCTCAATTTGTTTATGTGATGTATCACATTTATTGATTTGCATATATTGTACCATTCTTGCATCCCTGGAATAAATCACACTTGGTCATGGTTTATGATCTTTCTAATGTAATGCTGAATCTGATTTGCTAGAATTTTGAAGATTTTAGCATCTATGTTCATCAAGGATATTGGCCTGTAGTTCTCTTTTTTTGTGGTGTCTTTATCTGTTTTTGGAATTAGGGTAATGCTGGCTTCATAGAAAGAACTTGGCAGTGCTCCTTCCTCTTGAATTTTTTGGAATAGTCTAAGGAGGATATGTTTTAGTTCTTCTTTGAATGCTTGGTAGAACTCCCCTGTAAAGCCATCCAGACCAGTGCTTTTGTTTGCTGGAAGATTTTTGATCACTACTTCAATTTCTTCAGTAGTTATTGGCCTATTCAGGTTTTTTTATTCTTCCTGATTGAGTTTTGGGAGCTTGTATTTTTCTAAGAATATGTCCATTTCATCTAGATTGTCCATTTTGTTGGAATAAAGTTGTTCATAGTATTTTTTCATAATCCTTTTTATTTCTGTGGGTCAGTTGTTACTTTACCTCTTTTATTTCTAATTTTGTTTATTTGGTTCCTCTCTCTTTGCTTCTTGGTGAGCCTGGCTAAAGGTTCATCAATCTTGTTTATCCTTTCAAAGAACCAGCTCTTGGTTTTGTTGATCTTTTGTATAGTTTTCTTTTTCTTTCTTTTTTTTTGTTTTGTTTTGTTTTGTTTGTCTCTATGTTGTTTATTTCTACTCTGATCTTTATTATTTCCTTCCTTCTGCTTATGTTTGGCTTTTCTTGTTGCTCTCTTGCTAACTCTTTGAGATGTAGGGTTAGATAATTTATTATCATTTTTTCTAGGTTTTTTGAAATAGGCCTGTAGAGCAATGAACTTCCCTCTTAAGACTACTTTCACTGTGTCCCATAATTTTGGATTGTTGTGTTTTCATTGTTGTTTGTTGCCATGATGCTTTTTATTTCTTCTTTGATCTCATTGGTAATCCAATCATTGTTTAATAGCATGCTATTTAGCCTTAAGTTGATTTTTTTCATTTTTTTAATTGTAGCTGATTTCTAATTTTATGCCATTGTAATCTGAGAAGATGCTTGATATGATTCCTATCTTCTTGAATTTGAAGAGACTTTGCATGTCCCAATGTGTGGTCCATCTTTGAAAATGACCCATGTGTACTTGAGAAGAATGTATATTCTGTGGCTTTGAGATGAATTTTTTTTTTTTTTTTAGGGATTAGGAATTATTTTTATTATTTTTATTTTTTTATTTTTTTAATTTCTTTATTGATTAAGGTATCACATATTTGTGCTCATCCCCCCATTCCCCTCCCGAACCCTTCCCCACTCATGCCCCCACCCCCCTGTTGTCTGTGACCACTAGTTAGGCTTATATGCATGCATACAAGTCCTTTGGTTGATTTCTTCTCCTTACTCCCATCCTCCCCTACCTTCCCTGAGGTTTAACAGTCTGATCGATGCTTCCCTGTCTCCGGGTCTGTTTTTTTCATCAGTTTATGTTGTTCATTATTTCTCCTAGATGAGTGAGATCATGTGATACTAGAAACACACTTATAAGAACCGAAAATGGGACAGGCAATAATGGTTATGCTGAGAGGCAAATGAATCAGTCTGTAGTGAGTTTCTTTCTGGGCCAACAGTTCTTTTGAGTCCCAATTTCAATGTCAAACAGTTCCTTATGTGTACATGTCAGCAATGATATTTCAGTTCTGGGTGGTGGACAAATGGTGGTAATGCAGGTCTAACCCTCTCGCGTTTGGTCCTGGGCAACCTTCCGCGATGCACAGCTGCTGACTGCTAGTATGGCAAGGCGTCATCAGCATCTTCCATATCTGGACTGTTTCTCTTCTGTCATGGCTGGAGCAATTCAGCAATTCTGTTGCAGGAATCCACATGGTCTTGGAGTTGTTTTCTGAAAATATACAAACATATTCTCAACCAAAAGTTAATCAAGGAATCTTTTCTATAAATCTGACTTGGGATCCTTTTTCATTTTTTTGTCCAAATGATTTTCCTTTGGCTTGTTTTGACACCATGTGTGTTTTTCATGGGTGTCTTGCTGTTAGCATTACAAATGAAAGTTAATTTTCTAAAGTAAAAATTTTCTAGATGTAATTTACTTACAGGATATTTTTCCTTACATGATATTCTTCTACTGTCCCCCCTTTTTTGATTTAAATATTAGGAGGCTTTTGGAAATTTTATAATGTAGTCTTGATAGCTTTTAAATTTTAATTTTTTGCACTAAAATATAACTGCTTTAGGTTCATTTCATGTTACACAATTTTACCATGAGATGAACTACCAATAAAAATTTTAGTTAACACTTTAGGAACAGCTTTTTGTCCAGTACCATTAATTTTTCTAGAATATTCGCTTATTTCAATTAGCCAATTTAAATTAGTCTGAGAACTTGACTACTATTTTACTGACAAATTTAATACTCTATCAACAATCTTATTTTACCCTGTAAATATTAGTGGGAAGGATTATTTGCCTTCTTGAGTAGGCACTGAGCATTCCTGGTGCTAGGCTGGATTTAGATATCAAAAATCCACTTCCCCACACCATGGGTACAAGACAACTCAAACAAGTCTTGTTGCAGTGAGAGGGCAGCTGCTGTCGGTCAAGTCTCTGTCTGTTACCTGGGTCCCGATTTGAGCTGGGCATGGGAAGCAAAGCAGCCATGGGGGCAGGAGACCTCCCTCAGAAGGGGTGAGGGTTCAGGCCCCTGCAAAGTTGGAGGGGTGAGAGTCTGTGCCCCACCTCTGTTGACTCCCAAGTTCTCTCCTGATGGCCCCTCTGCGACTGTGCCTGTCTTAGGTTGTTCCTTCCCTGAGGAATCATACCCGTCTCTGGCTAACCAGCCATCCTCCGGGGCCAAGCAGGGTGATGTGAGGTTCAGTTCTGTCTCCTTGGTGGCCTATGCCCCCTTGGCCTCCACGCCCAGCACCTGCCTTGGGATCCCCTCGCCTGCTGGCAGGGCCCCGGGCACTGATCACATATCTTGGGGAACCCAGGTTTCTTCTCCGGGGAGGGCTCAGCTCACCCCACTGGGCGAGAGACAGATCCACGGTACCAGCCACCACAAGGCTTCAACCTCAGGATGAACAGAAAGCTCAGGCAACATCTGTGGGCAATTGGATTGTGAAAAGAGGGTCCCTCTTGGCCAAAGGGGCAAGAGGGGCCAATATAGAATGCTCTGGTGCCCTCCCAGGGGCCCTCTATACAGTGGAAAAGATTAAATCCTTTCGTGTCCTTTTTAAATTGCTGCCAGCCATTCAAAGAATTAGTTTGTAAGTTTGTTTGGGATAATTGTACATTATGCTGTTGCAATTCTAAAATATCAAGAGATATGTTACCTTTGTCTCCAAGCACCAAAAAGATGATTTTTTATTGGTTCCCAAGGGTGCGAGGTACTATTATAGGTAGTGGGGGTAATACAAATCTGGGAAAAATTATAATGAGATTGTAGAATAATATCATGTAAGGATATTCTTTGCTCTAGGCCAGTGGTCGGCAAACTCATTAGTCAACAGAGCCAAATATCAACAGTACAACAATTTAAATTTCTTTTGAGAGCCAAATTTTTTAAACTTAAACTATATAGGTAAGTACATTGCTATTAACTTAATTAGGGTACTCCTAAGCTGGCCTTTGCTAAAAACTCAAGGGGCCAAAGAGCCGTATGTGGCTCACGAGCCGCAGTTTGCCAACCACTGCTCTAGGCCATGGCAATTCCATTTCAAACTGGCTGTCAATTTCTTTTTGTATAGACAAGGTCTTAGTTACATTTTCTGCACCTCTCCCAGGAGCAAGTAGTGATAGCCCCTTCCTTTGGTGTCCACGCAAGCCAGAAACCTCTCTTTAATTTTACACACAAAGGAGCAGTGGTTTGATTTTGTGTCATACAAAAGGGAAGCTGGGTGGCGACCCCTGTGTAATTATACTTCCTAGCCCCACCCATGGTCCTCCTGGATGACCAAGGTGTTTGGTATTATTGGTGACTACATTAGGCGGGGGGTCAGCCCACGTAAGGGCTCTTACCCATGAAGGGTCAGGATCATAAGTCCAAAATACTTCCCCATTTGCCCCAGGTAATATTACTGTAGAGCTGATGACTGCTAGCATGGCAAGAAAGACGTTCTCAGGCGTTCTTAGGGTTCTGGTTACCTCACAATTTATTTTCTATTTTTTTTTATTTTATTATTTTTATACATATGTGTCCTTATTCCCCCATTACCTCCCACCCCCCACTCATGCCGCACCCACCTGTTGTCTGTGTCCATTGCATGCACACAAGTCCCTTGGTTGATCTCTTCCCCTTCCTCCTACGGACCCCCTCCTTCCCTGAGGTTGGAGGTTCTGATCGACATTTCTCAGTCTCTGGTTCTGTTCTTGTTCATCAGTCTATGCCGTTCATTATATTCCACAAATGAGTGAGATCATGTGATATTTATCTTTCTCTGCCTGGCTTATTTCACTTAACATAATACTCTCCATCTCCATCCATGTTGTTGCAAATGGTAGGAACTCCTTTTTTACCGAAGCATAGTATTCCATTGTGTAAATATACCACAGTTTTTTAAACCACTCATCTGCTGATGGGCATTTAGGCTGTTTCCAAATCTTAGCTATGGTGAATTGTGCTGCTATGAACATAGGGGTGCATATATCCTTTCTGATTGGTGTTTCTAGTTTCTTGGGATATACTCCTAGAAGTGGAATCACTGGGTCAAATGGGAGTTCCATTTTTAGTTTTTTGACGAAACTCCATACTGTTCTCCACAGTGGCTGCACCAGTCTGCATTCCCACCAGCAGTGCAAGAGTTCCTTTTTCTCCACATCCTCCCCAACACTTGTCGTTTGTTGATTTGTTGATGATAGCCATTCTGGCAGGTGTGAGATGGTACCTCATTGTTGTTTTGATTTGCATCTCTCTGATGATTAGTGACTTTGAGCAGGTTTTCATATGTCTCTTGGCCTTCCTTTTGTCTTCTTTCAAAAAGTGTCTATTTAGATCAGTTGCCCATTTTTTGATTCTGTTGTTTATCTTCTTTTTGTTAAGTTGTATGAGTTCTCTGTAAATGTTGGAGATTAAACTCTTACCATTGATATCATTGGCAAATATGTTCTCCCATGCAGTGGGCTTTCTTGTTGTTTTATTGATGGTTTCCTTTGCTGTGCAAAAACTTTTTATTTTCATGTAGTCCCATTTATTTTCTCTTTAGTTTCCATTGCCCTAGGGGCAGTATGAGTGAAGAAGTTCCTTCGGCATATGTCTGAGATTTTTCTGCCTGTGGATTCCTCTAGTATTTTTATGGTTTCCCGTCTTATGTTTAAGTCCTTTATCCATTTTTAGTTTATTTTTGTGTATGGTGTAAGTTGATGATCTAACTTCATTTTTTTGCATGTGTCTGGCCAATTTTCCCAACACCATTTGTTGAAGAGACTGTCTTGACTCCATTGTATGTTCATGCCTCCTTTGTCGAATATTAATTGGGCATAGTGGTTTGGGTTGATTTCTGGGTTCTCTATTCGATTCCATTGGTCTATATGTCTGTTTCTGTGCCAGTACCAGGCTGTTTTAATAACTGTGGCTTTGTAATACAGCTTAATATCTGGTATTGAGATCCCCCTTACTTTGTTCTTCTTTCTCAGGATTGCTGCAGCTATTTGGGATCTCTTTTTACTCCAGATGAATTTTTTGAAGGTTCGTTCTAGGTCTGTGAAATATGCCGTTGGTATTTTAATGGGAATTGCATTGAATTTATAGATTGCTTTGGGTAGGATGGACATTTTGATGATGTTGATTCTACCAATCCATGAACATGGTATGTTCTTCCATCTATTTATGTCTTCCTCTATCTCTTTTTTCAGTGTCCTGTAGTTTTCCACGTATAGGTCTTTTACCTCCTTAGTTAAGTTTATTCCTAGGTATCTAATTTTTTTTTGGTGCGATGGTAAATGGGATTACTTTTATAGTCTCTCTTTCTGTACATTCACTGTTGGTGTATAGAAATGCCATAGATTTCCTGGCATTAATTTTTTATCCTGCTACATTGCTGAATTCATTTATTAAGTCTATTAGTCTTTTGGTGGAGTCTTTCGGGTTTTTTATGTACAATATCATGTCATCTGCAAATAAGAACACCTTTACTTCTTTTCCAATTTTGATGCCTTTTATTTCTTCTTCTTGTCTAATTGCAATGGCTAATCCTTCCAGTACTATGTCGAACAGGAGTGGTGCGAGTGGGCATCCCTGTCTTGTTCTGATTCTTAGGAGAAATGGTTTTCGTTTTTGCCCATTGAGTATGATGTTAGTTGTGGGTCTATCATATGTAGCTTTTATTATGTTGAGGTATGATCCTTCTATTCCCACCTTGTTGAGAGTTTTTATCAAGAAAGGGTGTTGGATTTTGTCAAATGCTTTTTCTGCATCAATTGATATGACTATGTGATTTTTATCTCTCAATTTGTTTATGTGATGTATCATGTTTATTGATTTGCGGATATTGTACCATCCTTGCATTCCTGGTATAAATCCTGCTTGGTCATGGTGTATGATCTTTCTGATGTAGTACTTTTTCTGATTTCCTAGGATTTTGTTGAAGATTTTGGCATCTATGTTCATGAGGGATATTGGCTTGTAATTCTCTTTCATTGTGTTGTCTTTATCTGTTTTTGGTATTAGGGTGATGCTGGCTTCATAGAAGGAGCTTGGCAGTGCTCCTTCCTCTTGAATTTTTTGGAATAGTCTGAGGATGATAGGTTTTAGTTCTTCCTTAAATGTTTGGTAAAACTCCCCTGTGAAGCCATCTGGAGCAGGGCTTTTGTTTGCTGGAAGTTTTTTGATGACTGCTTCAATTTCTTCCATAGTTATTGGCCTATTGAGATGTTTAGATTCTTCCTGATTGAGTTTTGGAAGGTTGTATTTTTCTAGGAATCTGTCCATTTCCTCCAGGTTGTCCAGTTTGTTAGAATAGAGTTGTTCATAGTATTTTTTTTTTTAACAATCCTTTGTATTTCAGTGGGGTCTGTTGTTATTTTACCTCTTTCATTTCAGATTTTGTTTATTTGGGTCCTCTCTCTTTGCTTCTTGGTGAGCCTGACTAGAGGTTCATCAATCTTGTTTATCCTTTCAAAGAACCAGCTCTTGGTTTTGTTGATCTTTTGTATTGTTTTTTTGTTCAATGTTATTTATCTCCGCCCTGATCTTTATTATTTCCTTCCTTCTGCTTACACTGGGCTTTTCTTGTTGCTCTCTTTCTTACTCTTTGAGTTGTAGGGTTAGGTAATTTATTACCATAGTTTCTTGTTTTTTGCAGTAGGCTTGTAGAGCTATAAACTTCCCTCTCAAGACTGCTTTCACAGTGTCCCATAGATTTTGGATTGTTGTGTTTTCATTATCATTTGTTGTCATGATATTTTTTATTTCTTCCTTGATCTCTCTGGTAACCCAGTCATTGTTTAATAGCATGCTGTTTAGTCTCCAGGTGTTTGATTTTTTTGGATTGTTTTTATTTTAGTTGATTTCCAGTTTTATGCCACTGTGATCTGAGGAGATGCTTGATATGATTTCTATCTTCTTGCATTTGAAGAGACTTTGCCTATGACCCAACATATGGTCTATCTTTGAAAATGACTCATGTGCACTTGAGAAGAATGTATATTCTGTGGCTTTGGGGTGAAATGTTCTGAAGATGTCAATTAATTCCATCTGGTCTAGTGAGTCATTTAGGATTGATGTTTCTTTGCTGATATTTTGTTTAGAGGATTTGTCCAATGGTGATAGTGGGGTATTAAAGTCTCCTACTATGATTGTATTGCTGTCAATTTCTCCTTTGATATCCTCCAGGAGTTTTTTTATCTATTTGTGTGCTCCTGTATTGGGTGCATATATGTTTACCAGAGTTATTTCTTCTTGTTGGATTCCTCCCTTTAGTATTATGAAGTGTCCTTCCTTATCTCTTGTTATGTCCTTCACTTTGAGATCTAATTTGTCACATATAAGTATTGCTACCCCAGTGTTTTTTTTTTTCATTTCCATTTTCCTGAAAAACCTTTTTCCATCCCTTCACCCTCAATCTGTGTGCATCTTTTTTTCTGAGGTGGGTTTCTTGTATACAGCAGATATATGGGTCATGTTTTCTAATCCAATCTGTTACCCTATGTCTTTTGATTGGGGCATTTAATCCATTTACATTTAAAGTTATTATCGATAGGTACTTAGTTGTCACCATTTTTATTCTTTACACCGTATTCCTTCTTCGCTTCCTATTTCTTTTTTTACAGCAGAACTTTTAGCATTCCTTGCATCACTGGTTTGTGCTAATAAATTCCCTTAGTCCTTTTTTGTCTGTGAAGCTCCTGATTTCACCTTCAATTTTGATTGATAGCCTTGCTGGGTACAGTATTCTTGGATTCAGACCCTTCCTTTGCATGACTTTGTATATTTCTTTCCATTCCCATCTGGCCTGATGAGTTTCTGTTGAGAAATCAGTTGCTAGTCTGATGGGGGTTCCTTTGTAGGTAACTTTCTGTCTCTCTCTGGCCACTTGTAAGATTCTTACTTTGTTGTTGGTGTTTGCCAAATTAATTATAATGTGCCTTGGCATTGGTCTTTTGGGGTTCATTTTGCTTGGGACTCTGTGAGGTTCTTGGATATGTGTGGGTTTTTTCTTCCTTATATCAGGGAAGTTTTCTGTCATTATTTCTTCAAACAAGTTTTCTATTCCTTGCTCCATTTCCTCTCTTTCTGTCACCCCTATTATGTGGATGTTGTTTTGTTTCATGTTGTCCCAAAGTTCCCTTAGGCTCTCCTCCTGATTTTTAATTTTTTTTCTAGAAGCTGCTCTACTTGGGTATTTTTTCCTACCTTGTCTTCTAGCTCACTGATGTGGTCCTCTGCTTCTTCTAGTCTACTCTTGATGCTTTCTATTGAGTTCTTTACAGCAGCAATGTCATTTTTTCATTTCTTCTTGGTTCTTCTTCATATCCTCTTGGTTCTTACTCATATTGTCAAATTTGTCTTCCATTCTTTTCAGCCACCTTATGACCATTTCTCTGAATTCTTTCTCTGGCAGGTTGTTTGCCTCCTTTTCTTTTACTTCCTTTTCTGGTGATGCCTTCTTTTCTTTCATATGCGGGCTGTTTCTTTGTCTCCCCATGGTCTCTGCTTCTCCGGGTGTCTGGTTATGTAGTTCTCTCTCTCCTGTGTTGTTTTAAAGGCACAAAATACAACATAACCAAGTACCACACACAAGGCACTGAACAGAAATGTATTCACAATATTGATAACCCCAAATAAAGGTGACCACCAGAGAAAGCAAATTAGGGGATAGGAGAGAAAGAAGAAGTGGGGGGAAAAAAGAAGGAAAGGAGTACCAAAATGAAATTGGGAAAAGGAAAAAAAAAGTAAGAGAGAAAAGAAAGAGAATAAGAAGAAAAGGGGAACAAACTGTATATATGGGAGGAAAACTCCAAAAGAACAGCCACTAATCCCAGCAAATGGCAGCAACTAGTACCTGGATATGAATACAAACTACAAACAAAAATTAATATCAACCAAGGCAAGGAAAAACAGATGCAAAAAACAAAGAAAAACAAAGCAAACAAGAAAACAAAACAAAAAAGAATAAGCAAAAGATTCTCACAAACAAGCATAAAAAATGATATAATCAACATTCGAGCAAACAACAACAAAAGGAAAGAGAGAAAAACAATTTTTGGATAGTGAAGACAGAGAAGAGAGAGGTGTGTATGGATTTGGAGCAGGGGATTGGAAATTAGATATATAAGTAGGGTGAAATTTTAACAGGGGGTAAAAAGAAAGAATAGGGAAAATCTAAAGCAGGAAAAGGGTAAGAGAAACAGGACAACAAAAGGGCAAAAGTTAGGAAGAGAGTGATGGCATAAAGATAGAGTTGAGATAGAGTAGAATGTTGCTAAAGGAAAGATGAAAATAGAATGTAGAACACTAATCTCAAAGTCATAAAGAGAAAATAAAATGACACTTTTTTTTAAAAAAAAAGGTAAAATAGTAGTAGTAATAATACTGATTGAAAATAAAAATGTAATAATTAAAAAGGTAAAATCAAGTGAGGAAAAAAGAAAAAAATAGTTTCTTAAGTAAAAGATGAAAAAGAAAAAAATAATAATAAATAAAAATAATAAAAAATAAAAATAATAAAAAATAAAAATAATAAAAATAAAATGTGCAGTAGTGAAGGTCATTCACTTCCTCTAGTGTTCTGTTTGGCACACCTGTTTCCCAGTCAGGACAGTATTGCAGTTCCCTGCATTCCACTGCTCCTCAGTGTTGTAAGCCAGTCCGGATTTTTAAGCAGGCGGTGTGTCTTACTTTCTTGTATTCCTTAATTTGTGATTACACAGGAGTCAATTTGTGATTCAGCCCCTGGGTGGCAGTGTTTCTGGGTTGACTTCCGGTTCTATGGGTCCTTTCTAGCCTCTGCTTTAGATCCTGCTTTCCCTATGGCACTCAATACCAGTTTGTGGGAGTGGGCTGCCCCAGAGATGGTTCTCTGACGGTCATTCCCCGCTTTGATCCCCAGGTTCCAGAAACACAACTTTCCCCTGCAGTCTCCTATGGTGTCCCCAACTGGGTGATCCTATGTATTGGGCTCAGTAATCAGAAACAAGGATTCAAAGAGGAGAAAGCGCAGGTGTGCGAACTCCGGGTTTGCTCCTAAGCCTGCGCAATCCCCTTTCCCCCTTGTGTCCAAAAAGCTGCCACACTCCCAGAGTTTTTAGGCTGTCTTTCTGCGTCAGATTGAAATGAGTTGCTTTTTAGAGATCCCCTCTGTTAGCAGCTCTGAGGACCCCCTTCCACATTCACGGATCACGCCAGCCCCAACAGCCACGGATTTTTCTAGGCTCAGACTTCCCCGGTCCTCCAGCTTCCACAGTGCGTGCGTTTCTCTGTCCCACCAGGACCAGAGACCTCACCTTATCCCAGGCAAAATCTGGCCTTTCCGTGGTGGAGTGTAGAGCTCCTCTGAATCCGCATGTTTGCGCCAATTGGGGACTGGTGTTCTGGGGTTCACAGCTGTTCGGTGGGTGCTGCAGTTGTAGATTTTCAGGTTTCCAATAACATCCACTTCCCCTTCAAGATGGCGTGGTCTCCATGTCCGAGCCGGTGGCTCCAGGAGGGAACCCAGCAGCAGTGGGGGCTGCCCGGTCAGGGGAACCCCGTCCAGCAGTCCCCCACCTTCTCCTGGAGTATAGCTGTCCCTTAACTCTCCAACAGACACTCCTTGTGCGACACTCAGCTGTTCTTTCTATCTGCTCTGGGACAAGGCTCGGGACACGTCTTTCTATTCCGCCGCCATTTTTTTTTCCTCGAGGTGAAATTTTCTGAAGATGTCATTTAATTCCATCTGATCTAGTGAATCATTTAGGATTGATGTTTCTTTGCTGATTTTTTGTTTAGAGGATTTGTCCAGTGGTGTTAGTGGTGTATTAAAGTCCCCTACAATGACTGTGTTGCTGTCAATATCTCCCTTGATATCCTCCAGAAGTTTTTTTTTTTATGTATTTGGGTGCTCCTATATTGGGTGCATATATGTTTACCAGAGTTATATCTTCTTCTTTTTTTAATATATTTTATTGATTTTTTTACAGAGAGGAAGGGAAAGGAATAGAGAGTTAGAAACATCGATGAGAGAGAAACATCAATTAGCTGCCTCCTGCACACCCCCTACTGGGGACATGCCCGCAACCAAGGTACATGCCCTTGACCTGGGACTCTTCAGTCTGCAGGCAGATGCTCTATCCACTGAGCCAAACCAGTTAGGGACAGAGTTATATCTTCTTGTTCAATTTCTTGCTTTACTATTATAAAGTGGCCTTCCTTATCTCTTGTTATGACCTTCACTTTGAGGTCTAATTTGTCAGATATAAGTATTGCTACCCCAGCTTTTTTTTTTTTTTTTTTTTCATTTTCATTCACCTGAAAAACCTTTTTCCATACCTTCACCATCAGTCTGTGTGAGTCCTTTGTTCTGAGGTGGGTCTCCTGTAGACAGCATATATATGGGTCATGTTTTCTTATCCACTCAGTTATCCTATGTCTTTTGATTGGGGCATTTAATGCATTTACATTTAAAGTTATTATTGATAGGTACTTGTTTGTCACCATTTTTATTCTTTATGCCTGTGTTCCTTCTTCCCTTCCTATTTCTTCTTTCTACAGCAGACCCTTTAGCATTTCTTGCTTTGCTGGTTTGGTGGTAATAAACTCCCTTAGTCCTTTTTTTGTCTTTGAAGCTCCTGATTTCACTCTCAATTTTGATTGATAGCCTTGCTGGGTACAGTATTCTTGGATTCAGACCCTTCCTTTGCATGACTTTGTATATTTTATTCCATTCCCTTCTGGCCTGATGTGTTTCTGTTGAGAAATCAGTCGATAATCTGATGGGAGATCCCTTGTAGGTAACTCTCTGTCTCTCTCTGGCAGCCTTTAAGATTCTTACTTTATCATTTGGTGTTTGGCAATTTAAGTATAATGTGTCTTGGTGTCGGTCTTTTGGGGTTCACCTTGTTTGGGACTCTGTGAGCTTCTTGGACTTGTGAGCGTTTTTTCTTCTTCCCAATATCAAGGACGTTTTCTGTCATTATTTCTTCAAACAGGTTTTCTATTCCTTGCTCAGTTTCCTCTCCTTCTGGCACCCCTATTATGTGGATGTTGTTTCATTTCCTGTTGTCCCAAAGTTCCCTTAGGCTCTCCTTCTGTTTTTTAAGTTGTTTTTCTAGTTGCTGCTCTGCTTGGGTATTTTTTTCTACCTTGTCTTCTAGCTCACTGATGTGGTCCTCCGCTTCTTCTAGTCTACTGTTGATGCTTTCTATTGTGTTCTTTATTGCAGTGATGTTACTTTTTATTTCTTGGTTCTTCTTCATTTCCTCTTGGTTCTTACACATATTGTTGAATTTGTCTTCCATCCTTTTCAGCATCCTTATAACCATTGCTCTGAATTCTTTCTATGACATATTGCTTGCCTTTCATGTACTTCCTTTTCCAGTGCTTCCTCCTTTTCTTTCATATGCGGGCTGTTTCTTTGTCTTCCCATGGCCACTCCTCTCAGACTGGTTATGTAGCTCTCTCTCTCCTGCATTGACTTAAAGGCACAAAATACAACATGACAAGACACAATGCACAGGGCACCAAACACAAATGTATTCATAATATCAATAACCCAAAATAATGGTGACCACCAGAGGAAAAGAGAATTAGGGTGGAGAAAAAAGTGAAAAAATTATATTGAGAAAAGGAAAAAATGTAAGAGAGAGAAGAAAAAAAGAAGGCGAAAAATATATGTATATGGAGAGAAAACTCCAAAAAACCATCAACTAATCCAAAAAATGCAAACAACAAACACCCAGATGAATCTGAGGAGGCAGAGCTCTCTTAGGCAATCTCTGACCTTTCTGTCTGCAGATTGTCTCACCAGCTGTGTTTAATTCACCAATTCCAGGTGGATGTTATTTGATTCAGCTATTCCTTCTATCTGCTCTGTGAGAAGGCACAGGACCCATCCATGTATTTGGCACCACTTTGTCTCCCCCTGGAGAAACTTTTTAGTTGCCCGCGGCCGGGGAGGCTGGAGTCTCAGTGTTTGTGGGTTCGCAGCTGATGCAGCTGGTTCCTGGGCATGTGGTTTTAGGGTCCAGGGAGGTATCCAAGGTCTCCTGGGTTGAAGGTAAGGCTGGGCTTCCGATCACAGCCACTCTCCCCTTCAATATGGCAAAGTCTCTGTGGCAGAACCGGCCACTCCAGGAGAGATTTCAGCAGTAGTTGAGGCTGCCTGGCCAGGGGAGCCTTGTCTGCTAGTCCCCAACAGACCTGTGGAATATAGCTTTCCCTCACTCACAAATACAAACACTCCCACACATCCATACACTCTCCTTTTGCTCTCTCACTCACACACTATCTTGCAGTCTGATGTCCTGTCAGCCACCATCTTGAATCTTTATTGATTTATTGATGGTAGCCATTCTGGCAGGTGTGAGGTGATACTTCATTGTTGTTTTAACTTGCATCTCTTTGATGATCAGTGATGTTGAGCATTTTTTCATATGTCTATTAGCCATCTGTATGTCCTCTTTGGAGAAGTTTCTATTCAGGTCCTTTGCCCATTTTTATTGAGTTGTTTGTCTACCTGGTGTTGAGTTGTAAGAGTTCTTTATACTTTCTGGAAATTATCTCCTTATCAGATGTATCATTGGCAAATATGTTCTCCCATATAGTAGGCTCCATTTTCATTTTTTTGATGGTTTCTTTTGCTGTGCAGGAACTTTTTATTTTGGTGTAGTCCCATTTGTTTATTTTTTCCTTTGATTCTCTTGCCCTAGGAGATGTATTGGTATATGAAATGTATGAGATTTTGCTCCCTACATGTTCTTCTAGGATTTTTATGATTTCACAGCACATTTAAGACTTTTATCCATTTTGGGTTTATTCTTGTATATAGTGTAAGTTGGTGATTTACTTTCATATTTTTCCATGTACCTGTCCAATTTTCCCAATACCATTTATTGAAGAGACTATCATTATTCCATTGTATGCTCTTGCCTCCTTTGTCAAATATTAATTGACCATAATGGTGTGGGCGATTTCTGGGTCTCTGTTCTATTCCATTGGTCTATATGCCTATTCTTGTGCCACCAGCAGGTTGTTTTGATTATAATGGCTTTGTACTATAACTTGATTATTTGATATTGTGATCCCTCCAACTTTGTTCTTTTTTCTTAAGATTGCTAAGGCTATTCGGGGTCTTTTTTGGTTCCATATATATTCTGGGAGTATTTTTTCTAGATCTGTGAAATATTCCATTAATATTTTAATAGGGATTTCATTGAATCTATAGAATGCTTTGGGCAGTATGGACATTTTAATGATGTTAATTCTTCCAATCTATGAACACACTATATGCTTCCACTTGTTTGTATCTTCCTCTATTTCTTTTTTCAATGTCCTATAGTTTTTTGAGTACAGGTCTTTTACCTGCTTACTTAAATTTATTCCTTGGTACTATTTTTGTTGATGGTGTTGCAATGGTAAATAGGATTGCTTTTTTAGTTTCTCTTTATTAGACTTCATTATTAGTGTATAAAAATGCCATTGATTTCTGGGTGTTCATTTTGTATCCTGGTACATTGCCAAATTCATTTATTAAACCTATCGGTTTTTTTGGTGGAGTCTGTAGGGTTTTCTATGTACAATATCATGTCAATTAAATATTGACAGCTTTACTTCCTCCTTTCCAATTAGAATACCTTTTTTTTCTTCTTGTCTGATTGTAGTGGCTAGCACTTCCAGCACTATGTTGAATACAAGTGGTGAAGGCAGACATCCTTGTCTTGTTCCTGATCTTAAGGAAAACACTTTTAGTTTTTGCCTACTGAGTATGATGTTGGCTATATGTTTGTCACATATGGCCTTTATTATGTTGAGGTTAAGATCCCCCTATTCCTACTTTGCTAAAAATCTTTATCATAAATGGGTGCTGGGGATTTTGTCAAATATTTTTTTCTGTGTCTATTGATAGGATCATGTGATTTTTATCCTTCATTTTGTTTATATGATGTATGACATTTATTGATTTGTGAATATTGTACCAGCTTTGCATCCCCAGAATAAATCCCACTTGGTCATGGTATATGATCTTTTCAATGTATTACTCAATCAGATTTACTAATATTTTGTTGAGTAGTATAGCATCTATGTTCATCAGGGATATTGGCCTGTAATTTTCTTCCTTTGTAGTGTTTTTATCTGGTTTGGGGATTCGAATAATGATGGCCTCATAAAAAGATATTGTAAGTTGTCCTTCCTCTTCAGTTTTGTGGGATAGTTTGAGGAGGATAAGTGTTAGTTCTTCTTTGAAATTTTGGTAAAACTTGCCTGTGAAGCTATCCAGTCCAAGATTTTTGCTTGATTGGGAGTTTTTTTCATTACTGCTTCAATTTCATTATTGTTATCAGCCTATTCAGGTTTTCTGATTCTTCCTGATTAAATTTTGTAAGATTGCATTTTTCTAGATATTTGTCCATTTAGCCCAGATTGTCCATTTCATTGGCATATAGTTGTTCATAGTATTTGCTTACAATCCTTTGTATTTGTGATGTCAGTTGTTATATCACCTCTTTCATTTCTGATTTTATTTCTTTGGGTCCTCTCTCTGTTTCTTGATGAGTCTAGTTAAAAGGTACATCAATCTTGTTTATATTTTCAAAGAACCAGCTCTTGGCTTCATTGATCTTTTGTACTTTTTTTTTTTTTTTTTTTGTCTCTATGCCATGTATTTCTGCTCTGATCTTCATTATTATTTCCTTCCTTCTACATACCTTGAGATTTTCTTGTTGTTCTAATTCTAATACTTTTAGTTGTAGGGTTAGATTGTTTATTTGAGTTTTTTCCTGTTATTTGCGGTAGGCCTGTAATGCTATGAACTTATTTCTAAGGACTGCTTTTGCTGTGTGCCATAGATTTGGGATTGTTGTGTGATCATTTTCATTTGTTTCTAGAAAGTTTTTTTATTTCTTCATTGATCTCATTGATAACCCATTCATTGTTTAATAACATGCTATTTAGCCTCCAAGTGTTTGAATGTTCTGAGGGTTTTTTTTTAATTAAAGTTGATCTGTAGTTTCATCTCACTGTGATCTGAGAAGATGCTTGGTATGATTTCTATCATCTTGAATTTGTTATGATTTATTTTGTGTCCTAAAGTGTGATCTATCTTTGAAAATGTTCTATGAGCACTTGAGAGTGTTATATTCTGCCACTTTGGGATGAAATGTGCTATAAATATCTACTAAATCCATCTGATCTTGTGTGTCATTTAAGATTTGTGTTTCCTTGTTAATTTTTTTGTCTGGAAGATCTATCCAGTGAAGTCAGTGAGGTGTTAAAGTCTCCTATTATGACTGTTTTGTCACTCTCTCCCTTAAAGTCCACCAAAAGGTTGGTTTTTAAAAATATATATATTTATGTGCTCCTATATTGGGTACATATATGTTTACAAGGGTTATATTTTCTTATTGGAGCGAGCCCTTTAATATTATGTGGCGAACTTCTTTGTCTCTTCTTATAGACTTTTTTTGAAGTTTATTTTGTGAGATATGAGTATTGCTACCCCAGCTTTCTTTATATTTTCATTTCCATTGGCATAGAATATTTTTTTCCATCCTTTAACTTTCAGTCTGTGTGAATCTTTTGTTCTGAGATGGATCTCTGGTAGACAGCATATATATAAGTCATGTTTTCTTACCCATTTAGGTACCCTATATCTTTTGGAGCATTCACTCCATTTTTATTTAATATTATTATTGATAGGTGCTTATTTATTGCCATTTTTTTCTTCATACCTGTTCCCCTCTCTCTTCATCTCAATTTCTTCATCTTAAAGCAGTCCCTATATCATTTCTTGCAAAGCTGATTTGGTGGTAATGTACTCCTTTAGGTTTTTCTTGTTGTTTGTTTTTTTTGTTTGTTTGTTTTGTGTGTGTGTGTGTGTGTTTTTCTGGGAAGCTCTTTATTTCACCTTACTTCATGCCAATCCTTTCTGGCATGAAGGGTTTTGTTGAGAAATCAGCTGACAATCTAATGGAAGCTTCTTTGTAGGTAACTTTTTGACTCTCTCTTGCTGTCCTTAAGGTTCTTCCTTTGTCTTTAACGTTTGTCATTTTAACTATGATATGTCTTAGGGTGGGTCTTTTTGGGTAATCTTGATTGGGACTCTGTGCTTCCTGTACTTGTGTGACATTTTCCTTTACTGGGTTTAGGAAGTGTTCTGTCATTATTTCTTTAAACAGTTTCTCTATTCTTACTCACTCTCTTTTCCTTCATGTACCCCTATGATGTGAATGTTGTTACCCTTCATGTTATCCCAATGTTCCCTTAAGCTATCCCCCGAATTTTAGTTCTTTTTTCTTTCTGCTGCTGTAATTGGGTGTTTTTTCTACCTTGTCTTCCAAGTCATTTTTTCGATCCTCCATTCAATAAAGTTTTTATTCTTTCCAGTGTATTCTTGATGTCAGATATGGTATTCTTTATTTATGACTAGTTCTTGTTTGTAGTTTCTATTTTCTTTTTCATGCTGTTGTAGATCCCACTAAGATTCTTGCAATTCTCACAAAGTTCCTGAGCATCCATATAACTATTACTTAGAACTCAAGCTGATAAATTGCTTGCCCCCATTTCATTTAGCTCTTTTTCTAGGGATTCCCCCTTTTGTTCATTTTGGAGTTATTTGTATTCCCATTTTAGCTATCTCTTTGTGTTTGTTTCTATGTATCAAATGGAACTGCTATGCCTCACAGTCTTCATATGGTGGCCTTATGTAGTAAGTGTCCTGTGAGACCCTGTGGAGCATTCTCCTTGCTTTCCTGAGCTGGATGCTCTAAGAATGTTCCTTATATAGATTACATGGGCCCTCCTATTGTAATTGGGTCTTGATTTCTCTTGGTCCATTCATGTGTGGGATTAACCCTCAAACTGGATGTCTGTGAGGCTCAACCTGACCATGTCATTCAAGTTGTTGTACAGGTACTGACAGAATAAAACAAAGCAAAAGAAAAAAATGAGACAATAAAAGTAAACTAACAACAACATCAACAAAAAGTGTAATAATAGAAAAAAGAAAAATAATAATAAAAGTCAAGAAAGAATAAGAGGAGAAAATATATGAAAGGAAAGAAGAAAATAAGAAAAAGAGAGATAATGGAGAAATATATATATCTTAGGAAGAGAAAGTCAGAAAAAAGTATAAGAAAAGAAAAAAGGAAGAAAATGGAATTAGAAAAGAAAAGAGGAAAATGTGAAATATTAAGGAAAAAGAAGAAACAGGGGGAAAAATAAGCAACACATAAAAATAAAATAAAATAAAAATAAGGAAAGAAAAAAGTGAAGCTTATTAGTTTCTGCTCCAATGCTGTCCAAAGCCATCCACTTGGTCTGCAGGTTCCTGGCGTCTGGAAACCTGGCCATGGCTACAAGCTATCCACAGTATGTTGTTGCCTCTTCTGGGCTTGGCTGCACCTGGAAAAAAACAAACTGTACTCCAAGGTTGGTGTTTACCAGCAGAGGGACCAGGGGAGGGTCAGCAAATGTTCCAAAGCTCCCCAGGATCTATCTCCACCTGCCTCCCCCTGCTCATCAGTTGCTGGGCATAGACACTGAAAAGGCTTAGTCTCTGAAAGAGCCTCTGGTGGAATCAGGAATATGGGATTACTAGATTTCCATGAAGGGGAAAGGAGGTTCAGTTCAGGGAAGATGGTGGGTGTGTTTCCCTAACCCTGAGCCACAGGTCTGAGTCTGCCCTGAATTTTTCCTGGACCTTAGCAGGGAAGAGCCCCTAGTAGTGAGGGGAATGGAGCCTATGAAGCCCAGGGGTTGGGTCTGCTGGAGGCTGGTAATGGGAGGGATCTTTCTATTTTATTTCCCATGAGGTTCCTTGGAAAGTGGGGGGAATGGCCACATCCCAAAGCAAGTCACTGACAACCCCTGAGCCTATCCAGCCTTCTAAGCCCCAGCCTATGCTGCTGCTTCCTCAGCAGGGCTTAAAATGCCAGGTGGGGTGAGGAGGTTTCCAGAGGGCTGGGTCAGAAGAATGCTGGAGGGTGGGGGTAATTCCTTTTCCCCAGGCTGATGCCACTTAGAGTGGATTGATTGTTCCTCCTAAGAAAAAAGGCTGCTGAGGGAGAGAAACCAAGATGGCAGCATAGGTAAGCACCTAAACTGCTGCCTCGCACAACAATTTCAAAACTACAACTAAAAGACAGAACGGACACCATCCAGAACCACAGGAAAGCTGGCTGAGTGGAAATTCTACAACTAGAAGGAGAGAGAAAAGCTCACAGAGAATTGGAGGTACGGCAAAAAGGCTTTGTGCGCGCAGAGAGGAAGGGCAGCTGAGAGCCTGGCTGACTTTCTCTGGTGGGAGGGGGAAGGAAGCAACTGACTGCACTGAACCCCAGTTCCGACTGCACTGAACACTAGTTCTGGGTGAAACCCCGTGGACCCAGGCTCATACAGGAGGAGTCTGGACTGTCAGGTAGAGAGAAAGGCACCTGGAGACTTGGAGACCCAGGGGAGACCCGGGGGAGACCTGGGGGAGCCCTGGCATGCAGGGGCCTGGAGGTGTGCACGCCAGTGTGCACAAAGTCTGCGGAGGTTGCCACAGGCTTTCCCTAGCAAAAGGGAGTCAGAAGCTCCTGACTGCACTGAACCCCAGTTCTGACTGCACTGAACCCCAGTTCCAGGCGAGCCCCTGGGGACCCACGCTCTTGTGGGGGGAATCTGGACTCTCGGGCGGAGACTCGGGAGCCAGGGAAGGCAGAGGTCTGGAGGCACGCGCATGCAAGGGCAAGGCTGACAGGAAGCCAAGACTGTCTGCTCCACCCTGAGACTCCATCCTATCCAAGCTGAGCACAGAGGCTTTTGCAATTTGGCAAGTCTAATCCTATAAGGCTGTCTCCAGCACCAAACTTCTCCCAGCGTAGACACAGCTGATCCTCACAGCCAACTGGCCTGGAGGTCAATTCCTCCCAGTGATACCAACAACAATCAAGACTTAACTACAACAAGGCTGTACACACAGTCCACAAAGGGGTGCACCAAGAGTATCCACCTCAGGTTAACTGGGGAGGCCGACCCACTGGGCCATATAGGAAACCTAGCACACAAAGCTACCCTACCAACTCAGGGAAGCAGTGAAAATGCGGCGACAAAGAAACAGATCACAAACAAAAGAAATGGAGGAAAACAAATGACTGGATATAGAATTCAAAACCACGGTTATAAGGCTTTTCAAGAATATCCTAGAAAAGGCTGATAAATATAACAAAACCCTCAAAGATATGAAAAAGGACCAACTAGAAATTAAACATACACTGACTGAAATAAAAAATATTATACAGAGACCCAACAGCAGACTAGAGGAACACAAGAATCAAGTCAAAGAATTGAAATACAAAGAAGCAAAAAACACTCAACTGAAAAAGCAAAAAGAAAAAAAAATCCAAAAAGTTGAAGATAGTGTAAGAAGCCTCTGGGACAACTTCAAGTGTACCAACATCAGAATTATGGGGGTGCCAGAAGAAAAGAGAGAGCAAGATACTGAAAACCTATTTGAAGAAATAATGGCCGAAAACTTCCCCCACCTGGTGAAAGAAATAGACTTACAAGTCCAGGAAGCGCACAGAACCCCAAACAAAAGGAATCCAAAGAGGACCACACCAAGGCACATCATAATTAAAATGCCAAGAGCAAAAGACAAAGAGAGACTATTAAAAGCAGCAAGAGAAAAACAGTTAATTACCTACAAGGGAGCACCCATACAATTGTCAGCTGATTTCTCAACAGAAACTATGCAGGCCAGACGGGAGTGGCAAGAAATTTTCAAAGTGATGAATAGCAAGAACCTACAACCAAGATTACTCTACCCAGCAAAGCTATCATTCAGAATTGAAGGGCAGATAAAGAGCTTCACAGATAAGAAAAAGCTAAAGGAGTTCATCACCACCAAACCAGTATTATATGAAATACTAAAAGGTATTCTTTAAGAAGAGGAAGAAGAAAAAAGTAAAGATAAAAATTATGAACAACAAATACATATCTATCAACAAGTGAACCTAAAAATCAAGTGAATTAAAAACCTGAGGAACAGAATAATCTGGTGAATATAATAGAATCAGGGGCATAGAAAGGGAGTGGACTGATAATTCTCAGGGGGAAAGGTGTATGGGGGGGTTCAGGAAGAGACTGGACAAAAATCATACATCTATGGATGAGGACAGTGGGGGGGAGGTAAGGGCAGAAGGT
This sequence comes from Plecotus auritus, assembly GCF_963455305.1. Lineage (NCBI taxonomy): Eukaryota > Metazoa > Chordata > Mammalia > Chiroptera > Vespertilionidae > Plecotus > Plecotus auritus. The sequence continues at coordinate 118,062,019 of NC_137771.1, forward strand.
GGGGTGGGAACCGTGTGGAGGGGAGCTATGGTGGGGAAAAAGGAGAAACAATTGTAATAATCTGAATAAAGATTTATTAAAAAAAAATAAAAAAGGCTGCTGTTATATCTAAGGATGGTCTAGTACTGGGCTCCTGGTGGCTGCTCCCACATGCCTCTCCCCAATGCCAGCCACCCTAGACTCTCCTCAGATGACTCCAGTCCTCACTGCCCTCCCTCTGCTGGCTTCTGGGTTAGTGTCTACAAACAAAAGTTTTGCACAGTTCGACCTTTAAGCGGATGGCTTTAACTCCAGTGGACTCCACCTCTTCTTGTCAGATAATAACCCCATCACCTTTCACAGCTGGATGCTACATGGATGCGTATTCCTAGCTCTAGGAGCTTCAGGATGGTGAACTCAGTCTGGGAATAGGCTTCTCACCTCTCAGGGGGAACCTCCTGCAGCCAAGGTATCCCTCAGCATGCTACCCCTTTTGAGACTCTGCCCTTCCTACCAGTCTCAATGTGGCTTTTGCAGTCCTTGGTTAAAATCTCCTCTTCAGATAGTGTCCAGTTTGTATTTCAGGGTGATGGTTCTCAAATTTAGCTGCAACTTTCAGCTTGCTTCTGGGGGTCACAGTGAGCAAGATACCCCTATTCCACTGCCATCTTGAACCCTTGTACATACAATCTTGAAGTCTAGTGCAGAGAGATGTGCCTATCAAAAAGGATAATGCAAGTCAGGGAAGCATTCATTTTTTTCACCCTTGGATGCGAATAACCAAAAAAATTAATTCATATTTCCCTTAGACCACCTCAGTTATTTGTCACCCGGTGTTATAATTTTCATCCATCTTTCCCACCACAGTCACAGCTCAGCAAAGGCAAGTACTGTATCTTATTTAGGATCATCAAAAGCCTAGGACAATGCTTGACCCTCAGGCAATCAATAACCTAAGTAAGTACTCAGTAGAAACAGAGGAATAAAAGTGGTTAACTGCGTTGTATCAACACCATTCCATGCTTTCAATTGCTGCCATTTGTACCTTTTTCCTAGATCAGTAAAAGGTTAAGCGTAAGTCCCAAAGAAAGGCTGGGTCAGAAGATTCAGAGACCATGGCCAAGTAAGGATTAGGACTGAGGAAGAAGGTTCTAGAAACATTGAGTGAAATTAACTTATCCCCAAAAACAATACATTTTGCTTTTCTCCTTTGGCAATTTATTTAATGAAGAAGATAGCACTGAAAACATGGTATTGTCAGGGAACTGGCAGCTGAAGACAGACAGGGTGTACCAGAAGAGGGCACTCTCACCGCAGATACTTAGTTAATAGTTTATTGAATGGATGCCCCACAGTGGTGCCAACAAAGAAAGCACAGCATTCTTTCTGAAGGGGCTCATAATTATTCCAGCCAAGCAAGAAGAAAAAGGACAAATACTAAGGGTGAAAAATTAGTAGAGAAGAATGCCCAGGACAATCACCATGCTCCCTGGCCACTGTGCTCTGGAGGTAGAGCTTTATACGGCTCTTAAAAGATGATTTACGTCCTCACTTAAGCTTTGAAAGAAAATCCTAAAGAGAAACTATACCAGCCCACATTCTGGCCTGCATTAACCCTTCTCTCTGCATTGCCTTTCAACTCTTTTTATTCCCACTGGTTAGAACAAGTAATTTAATTCTAGGGCTAGACCAAACCAGGTTTGGAGACATGTGCTAGAGATCAGTAGTATTAGGAGTTAGCATTGTACTTTGTAGGAGAAGAACACTTTTGTTCTCCGTGATGCCCCCTGGAGACTGCCTGGGCTTCTAAGCAGTGGAAGCAGATGAACCCTGCCTGTGCCTTCACCCTCACTTGGGACAGTTAGACTGGTTGTCTGAACTGTGGGAGAGGTAGAACTTTGATTCTCCTCTCCTCTGATGGCTGCCACCACACACAATTGATCCAAAGATAGGGGGTGATACCCCATCTCGTGTCCCCCAAAGTCCTATCTTCCCCCAGAACAGCTCTATTTGGGGATTTCAAAAATGCACCTTTCTCCTATGTATTACTCTCCAATTCCAACTCCATTTTTCTACCTGAGCTCCTAAGTGTCTCCCTGTTCTAGTCCTGGTCCCTTATCAGCCCTTCACATTGTATTAGAGTTCCCTTCCTAGAAAAAGATTCAGCCCCTGACTACTTCAACCTCACTGCCCACCACTCACCCCATTACTTGTTCCTGGTAGACTGGCCTCTATGTTGTTTTCTTGAGCACTAATGTGCTCCTACTTCATGGCCTTTGCACTTGTGGTTCCCTGTGTCTAGAATTATATTCTCCCAGATACCCAATGATTCATTCTCTCACTTTATTCAGGGTTATGCCCTAATATCATGCCTTCCCTAAACACTAGCACCTGCCACGTTTCACTCTAGTCCCTTACACTGCTTAACTTTCCTTCATAGCACTCATTACTCCCTGATGTAGTTATATAGCTGATGGTTTGTTTTTGTCAGGTACATGAGGGAAGAGACTAGTAGTTCTATCTCATCCACAATTGTATTTGCAGCACCTGACACACTGGATGTTCCCAATAAATATTTGTTTAATTTGATAATTAAAACATAACTTTCATCTGCTCAGTTCCCTCCTCCATCCCCTCAGGTAACTCTTCATTAACTCCAGAATTAAACCAAATTCTATGGCATGACAATCAAGGCTTGTGATTTGACTCTCTCTTCCTTTTCTGGCCTTATGTCCTGTCACACACACACACCCACATGCAATGTACACTGAACTCCAGTCAAACTTAGTAGCTCCTGCCTCTGTTCCATCATCAATTATTGAAATCTTCCTAATATCTCAAAAACCTGACATGCTATCTCCCCACAGTGAAGACTGTATTATCCCTCCTTTCCCAGCCATCAGTAGCTCTCTGTCCTTTGATATCAGTTATGCATCTCTTATATGATGTCCTGTGTTACAAATTATTTCTCCATTTAACTTTCTCTATCAGTAGACAAGGTGTAGGAACTGGATAGTCACTCTTTTAACACCGAGCATAGAACAGGGGTCTCAAACTCGAACACCCACAGAAGCTAGGCACAAAATAGGTGAGGTAATGGGTGTAATAGTCTGCTTGGACTGTCATAACAAAATACCACAGACTTAACAGAAACTAACTAGGTTGAAAGTCCACAATCATGATGCCATCAGGTGGGTCTCTGGGAGAGCTCTGGTCCTGGCTTACAGAGGGTTGCCTTCTCCCTGCGACCTCACATGGCCTTTCCTTTTCCTCTGTGCACGCATAGAGGGGGAGCTCTCTGGTGTTTATTCCTCTTCTTATAAGAACACCGGTCCTATGGGATTAGGGCTCCCCTTATGACCTTATTTAACCTTAATTACCTCCTTAAAGGCCCTATCTCCAAATATAGTTGCATTGGGGTCTAGGGCTTCAAAATATGAATTTAGGGGGACACAATTCAGTCCATAACAATGGGCAAGATGGTTACTTAGGAGAACCAGAGGGCAGTTCCCCTCCATTCAGGGGCACTACACTCAGTCCCAGCACTTGGCCCAGGTCTGGAATGAGAGCCTAATATTCCCCAGAGTTCAGAATCTGAACAAAGCTGGAAATCAGAATAACTTGGGAGGTGAAATCTTTTAATTTTAAAATGTCAGTAATTAATTAAAATATATTTCTAACTATGTGAACAAAACAAACTCTGCCTGCAGGCAGGATTCTGCCTAGGGACCAAGAATTGGCAGTTTCCTGAATTCCAGGTAAGTACTGGGCCCGTGCAGCGCCTTGTGAAGTGCTCTGTGAGGAAATGGCTTACCAATGCATGTGCCATTGTTTGGGAAACACTGAAATTAAAATGATATGGTGGGGGAAAGTCAAACTTCTGTCATACAAAGACTCCTATTCCTCCCCTCTCCCCATCTTGTCCGGCCACTAACAAGCTGCTGCTGTCACTGCCTGCCTCTCTGTTTCCATTTCCCTGACCCAGCTGTGCAGGCCTGGGCTAAGCTTCCCTGGTGCTGGGTCTAGTTCAGAGGTCTGCAATTACTGGGGGACAGAGGGACTGGGTCAATTCAAAAGAAAGCCACGGAGTGGTTAAAGGTCTGAGAAATAAAGATCAGGACAGGTTAAAAGAACCAAAGTAATTGTGTTTAGAGGCCAAAGGGTTACAGGGTTAGCTAGCAATGGTTTTCAAGTTATATAAAGTCTTGTACCTAGGAAAGTAATGAGCTGTTCTCCTGAGAACAGAACAAACAGAAAACAGATTCCAAATGCAGCATGTGGATTTGTAAGGACTTTATATTTGAATGGAGCTTTACAATGGAAAGTTTTTTTCATTCATTATCTCTCTCTTCTGTCTATAACGTTCTGTGATTCTAAAGAATTGCATCTACATGAGAAGATGGTGATGTGATGTTCTCAAAAGAATGTAAATTTCACCCTAACCAGTTTGACTCAGTGTACAGAGCATCAGACTGCGGACTCAAGGGTCCCAGGTTCTATTCTGGTCAAGGGCATGTACCTTGGTTGTGGGCACATCCCCAGTAGGGGGTGTGCAGGAGGCAGCTGATTGATGTTTCTCTCTCACTGATGTTTCTAACTCTCTCTCCCTCTCCCTTCCTCTCTGTAAAAAATCAATAAAATATATATATTTTAAAAAGAATGTAAATTTCTGCATTTACCTATGACATTCATTTCATACAGAGAGCAACTGAAACCCAAAGACTTTGGTAACATGTTCAAGGCCATAGAGGGCTATAAACAGCCATATTTTCCCCACTGCACACTTTCCAGTAACATACCAAGAAAGCTAGGTTTTCTCCAATAAATGAGGAAGGATGATAAACATATAATAATTACATAGTTATTATATATAAACAAACAACCTCTCCCCTTTCTATCACTTATCAAAATTATTTCTTTATTCTAATATCACCTAATTATATTTTTCTTTTTGTTGAACTTTTAAAGGCTCTTAGTATCATAGTTTAATAGGACTAATTATTATTAATAAGAACAAAAATAATTGGTAACATTAAATTAAAAAAATTTTACCAAAATGGTTTAAAAAGGGGAGGGTAGCCCATTAAATTATAGGCCATAAATTGTTACTAGATATCTAAAGTCAGGGATGTCCAGGAATCATCAAGGCTGACACATGTGAAGAGGATTTACTGGAGACCATGACTTTGGAAATAGCTAAAGGAGCAGCTTATCTTCTTGCTACTGTTTCTTCTAGTGCTTTATGCTCAGTGTTGTCAGTCATGCTCTGTGCCTTTGGTCATGCTCAGTGCCATCGGTCATGCTCAGTGCCTTCAGTAATGCTCAGTGCTGTAGGTCATGCTCAGTGCCTTCAGTAATGCTCAGTGCTGTAGGTTATGCTCAGTGCCTTCGGTCATGCTCAGTGCTGTAGGTTATGCTTAGTGCCTTCAGTCATGCTCAGTGCCGTCGGTCATGCTCAGTGCCGTAGGTCATGCTCAGTGCCGTAGGTCATGCTCAGTGCCATCGGTCATGCTCAGTGCTGTAGGTTATGCTCAGTGCCTTCGGTCATGCTCAGTGCCATCGGTCATGCTCAGTGCTGTAGGTTATGCTTAGTGCCTTCAGTCATGCTCAGTGCCGTCGGTCATGCTCAGTGCCGTCGGTCATGCTCAGTGCCTTCGGTCATGCTCAGTGCTATCGGTCATGCTCAGTGCTGTAGGTTATGCTTAGTGCCTTCAGTCATGCTCAGTGCCGTCGGTCATGCTCAGTGCCGTCGGTCATGCTCAGTGCTGTAGGTTATGCTCAGTGCCATCGGTCATGCTCAGTGCTGTAGGTTATGCTCAGTGCTGTAGGTTATGCTCAGTGCTGTAGGTTATGCTCAGTGCCATCGGTCATGCTCAGTGCTGTAGGTCATGCTCAGTGCCTTCAGTCATGTTCAGTGCCTTCTTTAATGCTCAGTGCCGTCGGTCATGCTCAGTGCTGTAGGTCATGCTCAGTGCCTTCAGTCATGTTCAGTGCCTTCTTTAATGCTCAGTGCCGTCGGTCATGCTCAGTGCTGTAGGTCATGCTCAGTGCCTTCAGTCATGTTCAGTGCCTTCTTTAATGCTCAGTGCCGTCGGTCATGCTCAGTGCCTTCGGTCATGCTCAGTACTGTAGGTTATGCTCAGTGCCGACGGTCATGCTCAGTGCCTTCAGTCATGCTCAGTGCTGTAGGTTATGCTCAGTGCCGTCGGTCATGCTCAGTGCCGTCGGTCATGCTCAGTGTTGTAGGTTATGCTCAGTGCTGTAGGTTATGCTCAGTGCCGTCGGTCATGCTCAGTGTTGTAGGTTATGCTCAGTGCTGTAGGTTATGCTCAGTGCCATCGGTCATGCTCAGTGTTGTAGGTTATGCTCAGTGCTGTAGGTTATGCTCAGTGCCGTCGGTCATGCTCAGTGTCGTCGGTCATGCTCAGTGCTGTAGGTTATGCTCAGTGCCATCGGTCATGCTCAGTGCCTTACGTCATGCTCAGTGCCTTACGTCATGCTCAGTGCTGTCGGTCATGATCAGTGCTGTAGGTTATGCTCAGTGCTTATGTTTTGAACTGGCTTGAACAGCATAAAAATGGGGGATGAGGACATTGAATTCATATTTTATGAGTAGGATTAAATTGTTTATTAGGAATTCTGTCACAGAAATGTGGTACCAAACAAGCTTAAGTTCAACTCGGACCTGCCACTTGCTGTGAAAAATTAGCCAAGAAATGCCTTCCCTAAAATAAGGATAAGAATATCAACCCCCAATGTTTTTGTAAGAATTAATTTATAGCCAAAACCGGTTTGGCTCAGTGGATAGAGCGTCAGCCTGCGGACTGAGGGGTCCCGGGTTCGATTCCGGTCAAGGGCACGTAACTTGGTTGCGGGCACATCCCCAGTGGGAGGTGTGCAGGAGGCAGCTGATCGATGTTTCTCTCTCATCGATGTTTCTAGCTCTCTGTCCCTCTTCCTTCCTCTCTGTAAAAAATCAATAAAATATATTTTAAAAAAAAGAATTAATTTATATAAGATGCATAACACAAATAGTAATTTTAGTACATATTAAGTTTTTGACAGGTGGTAAAAATTATTACCATTAAAATAACAACAACAACAACATTTTCACTCTCTGTAATCTTCTCAAATGCACATCTCTACATTCCAGTCAACCAGACTTACCTTGAAAGGGGACATCTGCAACCTGGAATATTGTGGCAAAGGCAGCCCAGGAGCTAACTCAGAGATTGCCCTTGCAGTGTCTTCCACTGAGACACAGAGGTGTGTTCAGTGTATCCTGGGCAATCTGCTCTTTATATCTCCTCCCACCACCTGGTGTCCTGAGTCTTCCTCATACTGACAGCAAACCCACCCGCCTGCACCATCCTCTGCCCCACACCAAAGTTACTTTTCTCACCCTCTCCTCTTTAATCAAAACTCTTTTTTCTTTCAAGATTGGGATATTTGCTTTGTGCTAGGACAAAACCATCAGCAGTTTTCACATCAGTCAACTGAGAGAATTAATGGAAAGCTCCTAACTGTACTAGACATTCAGGAGGCCTCAGTTATGGGAGTTCTCAACCCTCACCTATGAAATGAGAATTCTGAACAAGGTTACCTCTAAATTCCTGGGATTCCACAGAAATGCATAGCCTAGTGCAGGGGTGGGCAAACTTTTTGACTCGAGGGCCACAGTGGGTTCTTAAACTGGACCGGAGGGCCGGAACAAAAGCATGGATGGAGTGTTTGTGTGAACTAATATAAATTCAAAGTAAACATCATTACATAAAAGGGTACGGTCTTTTTTTTTATTTCAATAGTTTTATTCATTTCAAACATTTAACAAGAAGAATGTAAACTCTAATTATTATAATTTGAAACTTCAAAAAATGGAGGAATCATAGCACAATAACATACCTTATATTGAAGATGGCAAAGGCAAAATAAAATTGCCTAACAAAGGAAAGGTACAAAAGCCTTTCAAATTAAACTTAAATATAATAAAATAATTTAAAACTAAAACAAATAGAAAAGAACAAAATGTGTAAACAGTAAATTAAACATTTTCTTTAGTGCAACTTCCAAATTATGCCCGGGACGTAGATGTAGATGGCAATGTAGACTGGGTTGAAAGGTTTTTGGTCTTTAAAACATCAACTTCAGTGGGAACAGTGTTGTTGGTCTCCTTTTTAGCTAATGCTCTGATACTATGCTCTCCAGGGGCGTGTCTCCCTACATCACCACTATAATGTGTCTACGCATTCCCAGGGTGATGTCGGGGGACGCATCCGTGGGCATTACAAGGAGCCTCTGAAAGATTGAGAGGTTGTTCCTTCTACTGAATGGGTGGATATAAATCCGCCCACTCAGAAGAAGGAGCTGCGGCCGTGTTTCCCCATGTTGCCATGTTAACACTGCTGCTGGTGAAGGAGCGTAGGGGAGAGCAAGAGAACCCTCCGCTCTTTTGGCTCCGCGGGCCGGATAGAACAGCCGAACTGGCCGTAGTTTGCCCATGGCTGGCCTAGTGCAGGGGTGGGGAACATCCAGCCTGAGCTGTATAAGGCCCACAAAATCATTTGGTCTGGCCCTGCTAAGGCATTAGGGGTGAGTTAATTAAATATAGCAGGCTAATTTTTAAGTTGATAATTTTGGATGGCCCTCAAATGATGTTATAAATATTTAAATGGTCCTTGGCAGAAAAAAGGTTCCCCACCCCTGGTAGTGTAAACCCAGAGCATATTTGCATGCTGGCAAGACAGCTTTTGTAAGCACTCCCACCCCTACTCAACTAATCTCCAAGTGATAGACCAGGTGATACTTAAAGATACTTGGGAAACTGGATCACCCCAGTGCATACCCAAAGGCCAAAACAACATGAGGCTCCTTAACACCCACAGCTGAATGGTGGCTGGCCCTGCCCTGCACATAAACATGGCGAGAGAATTAAAATTAGGTTTACTGCTGGTTAAGAATGTTTATGGATAGTCTCAGGAATCGTAGGTCAAAGTCATCCTGGAGGGACCCTTTGATCAGCAGCTATACCTTGAGATATCAGAGGCATGATGGGCTTTTTGAGAAAACTCTTAAGAATAGCCCAGGCACCCAGGCTTCTGGTAGCACCTGCTGTGCTCAGGCTATTTGGCACTTGCCATGAAGGTATGTTTGGAATGAGAGGTTGGTTTGTCAAACAGAGGACTGTCCATAGGACTGACGGCTCCATCAGAGCCCAGTAATGGAATTGTGTGCCCAGATACATAGCTGGTAATTATACTCTCTATGGATCACTTCAGGCAGCAACAAGACAAAATGCTTTATAATGTACTCATTCATTTCAATACAGTCAGTAGTGATGTTAGAAAGTGCTTCATATCAAGAAAGACTGAATTGCATTTGAAAAGGAGAAAGTGTTTTCTTACAGGGATTATTTTGGAGAACCAAATGAATGTGCATGAGACACTTCACTAAATCATAAGTCAGTTTGGCAGGTGATCCTCAGATGCTCCCGCCAGTAATGGGAATTGGAGCAACTGAAGAAGTGGAAACAAATGAGTTACAGGTAAGCCTTATTTTTATATCTGGTCTCATTTGCATTATTACAGGCTATATCAAATATATTTCAAAGTGTGTAGTAGATCATCTAAGTAAATAGATTTAGAGTTTCTAGAAAGAATCGGGTATTTATTTGATGGGCAGCTTAAGGGAGGAAATGTGGTTCCCAGGTTGTCCTCTCAGAGACTCGGCAGGTTCCAGGTACATCCCTCTGTTCCAAAGCTGTTTTGCTCCTCTCTCCCAGAGAAAAGATAAGTCACATGAGGTTGGGGGTAGTGGACTCCTAAAGTAAGGTGGACAGCACTGAGACAACAACACAGAGAAGGGGGCTGTCCTAGAAGAGGCTGCTAGGATGCTTGTATAGAAGGTAAACATATGAAGGTGCTGAACTAAATCCTGCCAGTCACCATCAAGTGTTGTCTCTTCTAGATGATCCATGTTTAAAACTAGCTCATCACATTTCTCCTTCTCCTTTCCCCAAATTAGCTACTTTTTTTTTAACCTTCCTGTTTCATTCATTTAATTAACATATATTTATTGAAAACCTACTATGTGCCAGGTACTATATTAGGTGAGGAGTTAAAAATGAAAGAGTCTTGGTCCATATACCCTTACATTCTTGAAGAAAAAAAGAACCAAACAAATAACTAAATACATGATATACTGTCATTAAGGAAACATGCAATGAAGGTAAACCAAGCAGGTAAGGGGAAAAAAGGGATGGACTAGTCAGGAAAGGCCACTCTGATGAAACTACTTTAACAATCTCTATAGCTTAATCCTTCTGTCTCTGTGTACCTGCAAGAACTTTGGAAGAGAGCAGTATTTTCATAGTGTATTGATTGAAAATCCCAATGTTTACAAAGGTAGCATAAGTAAACAGGGAGGGACAGGTAGGGACTGAAAGTGAAGAAGCAAGCCAGGTAGATATCAAGGGAGGAATGTTTAGGACAGAGGAATTGGCAAGTGTATAGGTTTTGAAGTGGGATTATGTGTCTTGTTCCAGGAACAGTCAGGAAATGTGTGTAACTGGAAAAAAGTGGACAAGATATGTGAGGGGCAGGGCACGTCCCTCAGCTCTTCTTCCCTTCCAGGTTGGAAACTGCAGTTAAATGCAGTTATCTTTTACTCCTCCCACACTTTCCTTGGTCCAGCTATACTCAGTTATATTTTCTGTAGGTAGCGGTTATAGGGTTAAGCTTCGGACTGACCTGCTGGCAAAGTCGCAAACAAGTCCCAGTTTGGAGGGCACAGCCCTCTAAGCATAATTAACCTTGATCTTGTGACTGCTCCCTAGATCTTTCCTGGGTAGCTAATGGGCTGTGGGAGGTGCAGCAAGTGCTGCCAAAACAAGTGAAACTTACAAGAACATTGTAAATTACTTTGTTTACCTCTGACTATAAAATAAACCATCAGCTTGCAGTCTGGATCTGTTCTGTGGCCTCAGCCAGGCACAGAAGATCCACCTAGACCCAGCTTATTCTCTTTGTCTGTCTTTTTCTTCATCCTTCACCGGCCCTCCCTCAGGCTCACCAAACCCTTGGCTGTGCTGCCACGGCACAAGTGGCGTCCAACGCAGTGCTCAGTTCAGCCCAAGTGGCACTCAATGCGGACTTGAGTGTGAGGGAACTGCAATTGTCAGGTGAAAGGACGCTCCAGTGAAGCACGTGCAGAAAGCAAAAAGTAAGGTAAGGAGCGCAGTTTAGTACTAGCTAGGTGTAAAACATGGGAAATTCAGGATCGCAGAGAAAGAATGTATGTATATCCATGCTTAAGGCTATGCTCCAAGCAAGGGGCCGTTCTGTGAGGTATGAACAGCTTTTCGATTTTTGGATTTTGTAAGTAAAACCTGCCCATCGTTTTCTGAGGAAGGAAAGGTAAATATAGAGGCATGGGAGAAGGTAGGAAAACAACTTCGTGATCATTATATAGCTGAAGATCCAGAGGAAATGCCTGCCTCTACTTTCAGTCTGTGGTCCTGGATTCAGGACTGCCTAGAGCCCACTCCAGAAGGGGAGTGGAGGAATGTGGCAAGGAAATGCAAATCTTGGCCAAATTGGGTGTTAGTTATTACTCGGAAAGCGAAAAAGAAAGAAAAAAATTAAGATCTGTCTTTATCTATTAAGCATGCAAAGAAATTCGGCCAGATCTGTTGCTGAAACTTCCCCTGAAGTAAGCAGGATGTGGGGGAAGGGAGACGCATGGTGATCCAATATGGAAGCCCACTCTCCCAGTATGCTAATTTAATGTTTCCTTTCTCGCCATGAAAAAGTCTTAAAAATTTAGAAATGTATCTGGAATTTCTGTGCTCATGGGGAGAGAACCTAGCTGTAAGACAGAATGCGCGCATGGTCCGATTTCGGACATTTAGATTGCCTTCAGCTGGAATCTCTCTGCAAAAGCTATAGAAAATGAGAAACCCAGAACTGGTTTCTTTTTCCTAAGAAAAACGGCAAAAAAGTCTTCTCTAAAGAAATTCAAGCTAATTCCAGCAACAGGATTCGCATTTCCATAATAAAGAGTAGTTTTCAAAATGCTAATGAACCTTGTTAAAAAAGTTAATTTTTAAGGCCTTCAAGAAAATAAGTAAATTTGTCTCTGTTATAGAATTTATCCAAAGTAAATGCCTTAAAATAATTGGAATTGGATTTGAATCTCAAAAAAATTGTTGAAATACAGATAAAAAATGTATTAATTATAAAGATCTAAGTAGCCCAGGTAACTGGCTATGCCCTTTGATTAATAGAAGAAGGGGTAGACGCCCTTCCCCCAGCAGACAGGTAATCTAGTTTCCTGCCAGGAACCATCTTTGAAAAATGTGGTAATTTACATTCGAATAAACCAAACCTGGTTTTCCAGAACCACTGGCAAATAAAAATTAAAGTTTAAATTTGCCTCATAAAAAACCTAAAGGACAGAATTGAAACTATTAATTGATTATGTCTTCTATTTTTCTTAGAAATGTAAAGTGTTATTAATCGAGGAAATGCTAAATATATTTGACCTGCCAGCTTTAAAAGTTCAAAGTGCAAATTAAATGGGGAGAAATTATATAGTTGTGGTAATTAAATGCCTAAAGTATAAGAACTTATTTTTGAGAAAATAAAATGTTGTGTTTTCTCTAATAATTAGGAATTCAAAATAAGTTGCTTATTATTGGTCTAATTAAAAAAGAGGATTAATTCTGTGATCCCAACCAAAATTTTTCTATGCAAAAACTAGTTTAAAACCTAATTGATATCTTAAGATAATTATAAAAGGTATTTAAATCATATATAGATATTTGTTTGATGGTTATTTCCATATTAAAATTTCAAGGCTTTAACAGAGATGATTCTTGGAAAGCTCTAAGGGCCCGGAGTAATACATGAAATTTATTCTCCTTAAAAAAAAAATATTTTTAAATTTAACAGAATATACTTTTTTTAATTTAATAAATCTTTATTGTTTAGATTATTACAATTGTTTCTCCTTTTTCCCCCCATAGCTCCCCTCCACATGGTTCCCACCCCACCTCCTGCCCTTATCTCCCCAACACTGTCCTCATCCATAGGTGAACGATTTTTGTCCAGTCTCTTCCTGCACCCCCCATATCCCTTTCCCCCTGAGAATTATCAGTCCACTCCCTTTCTATGCCCCTGATTCTATTATATTCACCAGATTATTCTGTTCCTCAGGTTTTTAATTCACTTGATTTTTAGGTTCACTTGTTGATAGATATGTATTTGTTGTTCATAATTTTTATCTTTACTTTTTTCTTCTTCCTCTTCTTAAAGAATACCTTTCAGCATTTCATATAATACTGGTTTGGTGGTGATGAACTCCTTTAGCTTTTTCTTATCTGTGAAGCTCTTTATCTGCCCTTCAATTCTGAATGATAGCTTTGCTGGGTAGAGTAATCTTGGTTGTAGGTTCTTGCTATTCATCACTTTGAAAATTTCTTGCCACTCCCCTCTGGCCTGCATAGTTTCTGTTGAGAAATCAGCTGACAGTCGTATGGGTGTTCCCTTGTAGGTAATTAACTGTTTTTCTCTTGCTGCTTTTAATATTCTCTCTTTGTCTTTTGCTCTTGGCATTTTAATTATGATGTGCCTTGGTGTGGTCCTCTTTGGATTCCTTTTGTTTGGGGTTCTGTGCGCTTCCTGGACTTGTAAGTCTATTTCTTTCACCAGGTGGGGGAAGTTTTCAGTCATTATTTCTTCAAATAGGTTTTCAGTATCTTGCTCTCTCTTTTCTTCTGGCACCCCCATAATTCTGATGTTGGTATGCTTGAAGTTGTCCCAGAGGCTTCTTGCACTATTTTCAACTTTTTGGATTCTTTTTTCTTTTCCAGTTGAGTGTTTTTTGCTTCTTGTATTTCAAATCTTTGACTTGATTCTTGCGTTCCTCTAGTCTGCTGTTGGGTCTCTGTATAATATTTTTTATTTCAGTCAGTGTATGTTTAATTTCTAGTTTGTCTTTTTTCATATCTTCAAGGGTCTCATTATATTTATCGGCCTTTTCTAGGATATTCTTGAAAAGCCTTATAACCGTGGTTTTGAATTCTATATTCAGTCGTTTATTTTCCTCCATTTCTTTTGTTTGTGATCTGTTTCTTTGTCTCCCCATTTTTCACTGCTTCCCTGAGTTGGTAGGGTACCTTTGTGTGCTAGGTTTCCTATATGGCCCAGTGGGTCGGCCTCCCCAGTTAACCTGAGGTGGATACTCTTGGTGCACCCCTTTGTGGACTGTGTGTACAGCCTTGTTGTAGTTAAGTCTTGATTGTTGTTGGTATCACTGGGATGAAGTGACCTGCAGGCCAGTTGGCTGTGAGGATCAGCTGTGTCTACACTGGGAGATTTTTGGTGCTGGAGACAGCCTTATGGGATTAGCCTTGCCAGATTGCAAATGCCTCTGTGCTCAGCTTGGAAGGGGTGGAGTCTCAGGGCGGAGCATACAGTCTTGGCTTCCCGTCAGTCCTGCCCTTGCGTGTGAGTCTCCAGACCTCTGCCTTCCACGGTTCCCGAGTTTCTGCCTTACAGTCCAGATTTCCCCCGTAAGAGCGTGGGTCCCCAGGGGCTCACCCAGAACTGCAGTTCAGTGCAGTCGGAACTGGGGTTCAGTGCAGTCAGGAGCCTCCAACTCCCTTCTGCTAGGGAAAGCCTGTGGCAACCTCCGTATTCAGTCTTTGTGAGCACTCGCGCCTCCAGACCCCTGCCGCTGCGGCTCCCCTGAGTTTCCGAGTCTCCGTGTGCCTTTCTCTCTACCTGACAGTCCAAACTCCCCCTGTATGAGCCTGGGTCCACAGGGTTTCGCCTGGAACTGAGGTTCAGTGCAGTCGGAACTGGGTTCAGTGCATTCGGGGCTTCCTTCCCCCTCCTGCCAGAGAAAGCCAACCAGGCACTCCGCCGCCCTTCCTCTGCGCACATGTCTCCATACCTCGGCTCTTTGCTGCTCCTTCTCCGTGAGCTTTCCTTTTTCCTTCTAGTTGTAGAATTTCCACTCAGCCAGCTTTTCTGTGGTTCTGGATGGTATCCGTTCTGTCTTTTAGTTGTAGTTTTGAAATTGTTGTGCGGGGCAGCAGTTTAGGTGCTTACCTATGCCACCATCTTGGTTTCTCCAGAACTAATATACTTGAAATTGCATGGAAACCCTTATCAAATAAAAATTAATAAATATATTTTAAATGTTATGAAGGTTTTGGCCTCTAAGAAGGGCAAAATGAAGTAACTAAATATTTCTTATAATCCAATAGCAGAATTTAAAATGACAAAAAGCCTGTAGCCACCTGCATTCTTAATTAAGCTAGAGGCAGGGCAACATTTGCAGCTTGTGAATCACATGTAAACATTTACTAAATTTGCTTTGCTTTTTAAATGAAGATATCTACTTTAATTACTTACATAAATTAGCTTTTTAAATTAAAATCCAGGTTTTCAGCTAAATGAAAAGCCAATGTCTTTGTAAGCAATTAGATTAAGTATTCTAAGAAATTAACTAAGACCTTGTCTATACAAAAAGAAATTGACAGCCAGTTTGAAATTGAATTGCCAAAGGCTTCCGACTCCACCATTGGCGCCTCCGCTGCCTCCTCCAGTCCCTGGGGCTACAGCTCCTGTGGGAGAGAGCCCTCCGGATGATGCACTTTCTCCCAAATATGAGCGAGGATTGGAGGAGGCAAGGGAACAGCGCCAGTAGGTTTTGAATGATGGGGGTGGAGATATGCTAAAGTATTGCCTTGGGGCATGGCCAATAGTCCTACCTTATGTCAGGATTTTGTGGCTATAGCCATACATCCTATGAGGAAAAAATATCCTGAGGCTTATATTATTCATTATATGGGTGACATTCTCTTAGCTCATAAAAATGAAACGCATCTAAATAATATCTATATAGATTTCCAGGATTCCCTGCATTGTGCTAGATTATGCATAGCACTCGAAAAAGTTCAAAGGACATTTCCTTTTTCTTATCTTGGCAGCATTATTGAAGGAAAAACAATAAAACCTCAGAAAATTCAAATTTGGACTGACACTTTACTTACATTAAATGACTTCCAAAAATTATTAGGAGATATTAACTGGGCTCGACCTGCTTTAAAATTAACCACTGCTGACTTAAGCCCTTTATTTCATATACTAAGGGGAGATTCATCTCCGTCATCTCCACGCTGCTTGACAGAGGAAGCCAAGACAGCCTTACATAAAATTGAGGATGCCTTGACTTCAGCACAACTTACTAGAATTGATTACTCCCTTCCCTAATATGTTTTAATTTTCCCTATGACACATACACCCACTGGGGTCATTTGGCAAGCTCCTGGAGTTGTTGAATGGCTATATTTGGCTCATTCTCCAACTAAGGTATTAACTCCTTACCATGATTCGGTTTCCCAGCTAATAGCTCGAGCCCACCTTCAAACAGGCCAATTAGTGGGCCAAGACCCTGACCTTATTGTAGTGCCATTTACAGCTATACAGCAAGACTGGCTCTAGCAACGATCAACTAATTGGCAAGTTGCACTTGCTAATTTCTCCAACAGGTTGGTAACCATTTTCCAGCAAATAAGGTTTTACAATTTCTCTCAGTTACTACCTTTACCTTCCCAAATATAGTGAAGTCACAACCTATACCTCAGGCATTAACCATTTGTACAGATGGATCCAGTTCTGGAAAAGCTGGATACTACTGCAGCAGAGGTGCAAAGGTCCTTACAAGCTTTTATCTATGCCTTAACAGATTTTGCTACAGAGCCCATTGACCTATATAGTGATAGTGCCTATGTGGTAAGTATGGCCAAAATTATTGAAACAGCTACTATAGGGCACACTAATTCAGAGGAACTCTTTCATTTATTTTTCAACCTTCAAAAAGTCATTAGAGAACGACAATTTCCCTGTTTTATTGGTCATATCTGATCTCATTCAGGTCTCCCTGGTCCATTAGCTATAGGCAATGATGCTACTGATCGCCTCCTTGCTGTAATGCAAGAGGCTACCCCATTTTCTACAGACAATGGACCCGCATACACTAGTTCTGCTTTTCAACATTTTTGTCAGCAATATCAAATTTGTCATAAAACTGGTATCCCTTACAACCCTCAAGGTCAAGCAATAGTGGAAAGAGCAAATCGTACTCTTAAAATGCAATTACTAAAACAGAAAGGGGGAGACGGATGTTATGTGTCACCTCAAAACAAACTCAGTCATGTTCTTTATACTTTAAATTTTTTGAATTGCGATGCAGTGGGTCATACAGCAGCCAAAAGGCATCGAGCCTCCTGTACAGTAGCCTCTGCAGGGTTAGCCTGATGGAAGGATGCACAAACTGGACAATGGTTTGGACCAGATCCAATAATGATGTGGGGAAGAGGTTGTGTTTGTATCTTTCCAGAAGGAGCAGCGCAGCCAATTTGGGTGCCAGAGCATTACGTGCATCATCACAATGGACCCAGAGAAGCTCCTCATCCCATCGTTCAAAAGACTGAGAGTTATCTCGATGACAGCAAAGCAGAAAAGGAAGATGACGAAGGCTACGCAAGAGACCGAGGTGCCAACATGGGGTCAGCTGAAGAAGTTAACAACTGAGGCCCAGCAGATGGCAGAAAAGCAAGAAGTGGAAGCTACTCCCTCAGTCATGTTTCTGGCCATGCTAGCATTGGTTAGCTGCCAATCTTCTGCAAACTCTTGTGCAGCCAAGTCCAAGGACTCGAGTAAATCAGCAAAAGAAACTTTCATTTAGTAGGAAAATGTTACTATAGTTTGATTTCTCTATTATTGTTGTGTTGCATTGGCATTGTTTTATTAATAGCCATGTCGGGGTTTTGCATTTGCATTGTTTTGTTAATATTTTAATGGTCAGAACTTTGTTCTTGATGTTTAAGTTTTACTTCCATTATTAGTAGCTTAAAATTAAAAGAAGGGCGAGATGTAGGGAGCGGTTATAGGGTTAAGCCTTGGACTGACCTGCTGGCAAAGTCGCAAACAAGTCCCAGTTTGGAGGGCACAGTCCTCTAAGCATAATTAACCTTGATCTTGTGACTGCTCCCTAGATCTTTCCTGGGTAGCTAATGGGCTGTGGGAGGTGCAGCAAGTGCTGCCAAAACAAGTGAAACTTACAAGAACATTGTAAATTACCTTGTTTGCCCCTGACTATAAAATAAACCATCAGCTTGCAGTCTGGATCTGTTCTGTGGCTTCAGCCAGGCACAGAAGATCCACCTAGACCCAGCTTATTCTCTTTGTCTGTCTTTTTCTTCATCCTTCACCAGCCCTCCCTCAGGCTCACCGAACCCTTGGCTGTGCTGGCGCAGCACAATTTTCTAAAGAATGATTCTCTGAAATCACTCTCCCTGCTTCTCCCTCCTCTCACCTGAATTCAGGCTCCACTCACTTGATGCTTGGATTACTCAAGAGCATCCTAACTGGTCTTTCAGCCCCTTGCAGCTTCTATTGCTCTAATTGCTTTACTCTGAGTTCCCAGATTAATCTTCCTAGAGCATTGCTTTTATCATGCCTTTTTCTCCCTCACATAAAAATGGTTTAGCTGATAGCCGTGGGCAAACTACGGCCCGTGGGCCGGATCCGGCCCGTTCAGCTGTTCTATCCGGCCCGTGGAGCCGAAAGAGCGGAGGGTTCTCTTGCTCTCCCCTCCGCTCCTTTACTTTGAATTTATATTAGTTCACACAAACACTCCATCCATGCTTTTGTTCCGGCCTTCCGATCTAGTTTAAGAACCCATTGTGGCCCTCGAGTCAAAAAGTTTGCCCACCCCTGGTTTAGCATTACCTGTAGGTTAAAGCAGAAGCTCCTTAACCTGTGCCTCACCTGTCCCTGCATCAATCTGGCCTAAACTCCATTGTCCTGTAACTCTGTCCCACCCTCTCAACTCCAGTGACCTCCACCCATTATGCCATATTATGTCCTCGCTCTCACCCTTGAAGTCCAGCCCAAGACCTATGTTAACCTACTCTGAGTGGCCCAACCCAAACCAAATGTCTCTTCTGTTGAACAGCTGGTGTACTAAGTCATTTATATCTCCATCCAATTTAGTGCTTAATATATAGCAATATAAAAGGCCCACTGTTCTTTCTTTAGTCCTGGCTCACCAATTAGACTAAATTCATTGAGGACAAGAACCATGTCTTCTACATCCTGCACATCATTTGATGCCATTTACGTACCAGCCATAACTCATACAATATGTGAACAATACATATTAACAAAGAGGGATTTCTGGGTTGTCAGGAATTGAACTGGGTAAGAAAAATGAAATGCAATTGATCATATTGTATCTACGAAGCCCTCCTTTTTCTGCAGGCAAAAGGTCTTTCCAGTGTAAGTCATATTCTTCTTTCTAGGAGGGATGGTAAGCTCACATGGTCACAAAAATCTTACTTTGTTCACCCCCTATATTCAGTAACTGGCTATCTAATCATGTATCTCACATATTTATGTTAAGCACTGAGTGTATGCAACTACAAACTCTCTAGAGAAACACCGTCAATGTAGTAGACCAAATCTGAGAAATGTACACACCTCCATGGGCCGACACCCGCTAATGCTATTACATCTGAGGAGCCAATGTCAAGGCTGGGCAGCAGCAATGTTTTGGCCACATAAAAAGCTCACATTGGTGCCAGTGAAAACATAGGCAAAGTTTATGAAGCCTGCATGGTTATTGGGGAGAATTTAAAAACACATTCTTAAATAGAAAGTTTTCCAACAAGAAGCTAAAATGAAATTATTTTCACCTTTGGGTGCCTGATGGCCTTGCAGAGAGTTTTGTCCAATGGAACTGAACTATCTGGACAGTGCTTTATATGCATTCTTTGAAGTTAATACCTGCCAGCTCCTTTGAAGTCCTATCCTTCAAAATAATAGTATTTCCTTCTTTTGTACCACAATGTACCAAATGTACCAAAAAAGGTGAAGGGATTAAGGAGAAAAAAACACCTATCCTTCAAAATAATATTATTTCCTTCTTTTTTATGGCCGAATAGTGTTATTGTGTAAATGTACCACAGACTTTTTTTTTTATCCACTCATCTACTGATGGACACTTGAGTTGCTTCCAAATCTTAGCTTTTGTAAATGATGCTGCAGTGAACATAGGGCTGCTTGTATTCTTCCGAATTAGTGTTTTGGATTTCTTCAGATATATTCTTAGAAGTGGATTCACTGGGTCTTAAGGTCGTTCAATTTTTTTTTTTTTTTGAAGTAACTCCATACTGCTTTCCACAGTGACTGCATCAATCTGCATTCCCACCTACAGTGCATATGGGTTCCGTTTCTCCACATCCGCACCAACACTTGTTTATTTATTGATGATAGTCATTCTGACAGGTGTGAGGTGATATCTTATTGTGGTTTTAATTTGCATTTCTCTGATGATTAATGATGTTGAGCATATTTTATATGTCTATTGACCATCTGTAAGTCCTCTTTGGAAAAGTGTCTATTCAGATCCTTTGCACATTTTTAAATTAGATTGTTTATTTTTAGTGTTGAGTTTTATAAGTTCTTTATACATTTTGTATATTAACCCCTTACCAGATGTATCCTTGGCAAATATATTCTCCCATTCATTGAATTATCTGTCATTTTGTTGATGGTTTTCTTTGCTATGCAAAATCTCTTTAGTTTGATTTAGTCTCATTTAACAAACAAAATAGAAATAGGCTCATAGAACAGAGTACAGACTGACAGCTGTCACATGGGAGGGGGTTTTGGAGGCTGGGTAAAAAACGTGGAGGGATTAAGGAGAAAAAACTCATAGACACAGACAACAGTATGGGGATTACAAGAGGAAAAGGGGGAGGCAGGAGAGGGTAAAGGAGGGATAAATGGTGGTGGAAGGAGACTTTGATGAGACTTGACTTGGGGTGGTGAACACACAATACAATATACAGATGTCATATTATAAAACTGTACACCTGAAACCTATATAATTTTATTAATGTCACACTAATAAATTCAATAAGAAAAAGGGTGATAAATTTAAAGTAAAAGGAAGAATACTGTGACACCATTAACATCACTAGAACACTGACTATATTAACACATGGAAAAACAAAAATTTTAATGAGAGTAAAATATAGAATGTACAGGGATTTCAAGAATATCAAAAAGACTATGTATGCTTTGAGAAAAAGTAGGATGTAAAACCTGAATACTATAAACTTGTCCTTATTTTTACCCTATCAAATATTTTATTTTGAATTAAAATTCAATTCAAATAAAAAAACTTTTCTTTAAAAAATAAATTAAAAATAAGAGATGCAGGAGTCCTGTATTCCATTCATATTTTACCTAGTTTCAGCAGCATCAGGCACTTGAAAGGAAGTGGAGGGTGGAGTTGGGTGGGTGCAAATCAACTTCCAGCTGGTTGTCCTCCCTCATTTTCCACCTCCCTTTATCCCTGAAAAGCGAGGCTGCCCTGGTTACACCATCCATGAAGAGACACAGATAAACCCTGCTCATATGGAAAGTAGGCAAAGTCCTCACTGGCCATGGTATGCTTGTGCCTGATATCCTCCAGGTATTTCCCACTGGCTAAAGCCTGCGATTCCATCATCACAAACTATAATCTCCATAGTTTCCTTCCTTTTCTAGTTTCCTTCCTTTTCTGTGAACCTGCAAGGATTTTTGAGGAAACATAATACTTTAAACTGTCATTTACACCTTATGCAACGGTTGAAATGCTAGTGTTCACTGGGACAGGCAGGGCTAGAAGGAGACTGAAGCAAATAGTTTTCCTCAGTCCCCCGCTGAGTGGAATCATGCAACATGGGCCCAGAGCTACCCGAATTCTGATTTTCCAAGAGATGCCAGAACTCCAGATTTTGAAGTAAAATCTCCTAGTTTCTTTTTAATGTTGGCAACTAACTATGATTTGTTAAAAATTGTACAGAGCAGACCAAACCCACCTGCAGGCCAGCAGTGAAACACATTAGCAAGCTTGCCTCATTACAGTGCATAAAAGGTAAGCCAGGTAACCTGGTGACTAAGGCGAGAAAGGATGGGGTGGCTTCACGGAGAAAGGTCTGACAGTGAAGTGAGAAGCTTTGCCTAGGTGGGCTCTGCAGCCACTCACCTGGGCACCAACCTGCAGAGAGAAGGAGCCTCAGAAGGGCCTCTAAGCAGCAGCTTTGTCCATCCCCAGCTACTTCTCTGCCCTCCAATCGAGGTACATAATGATGTCCCTAAACACATTTAAAGATATATAAACTAGAAACTCCAACTATAACAGTATAAAGATGAATATGATCCAGGCTAGATTATATTTACGTATTTTTTCTGATTTAAGAACAAAACAAAACATTTTCTTGGGCCCTAAAAGTGACATGGGCTCTAGACCCTGGCCTACTGTGCATAGGATATAAAGCAGGCCCTGCCTCTGGCTCAGCAGCTCTTGGCTTAACCACTGGGTAAAAACACTTGGTGACCAGCTACTAGTGAGAGTCACTATAAAAATGGTAAATCAGTGGTCACTTTGGGAGGTAGTCATGTGGACATTATTGTGGACATTAGCCCAGGCCTTAGAAGCAGACCGCATAGGTTCAAGTCCCAGCACTGCTGCTTACAGTCTAAGTGATGTCAGGCAGGGCACTTACCCTCTCGGTGGCTACATCTCCTCTTCCTGAAACAGGAATATAATAGTAACTACCTGAGGATTTCTGTGAGGGTCAAATGAGGTAATATATGTAAAGAGCTTAGAAAAGTGCCTGGCAAGAGAAATAAATAAATGTTAGCTATTACCATCACTTTGTCCTGTTGTGTCCCCACAACTGACTGGCTTTATGGTTCTGAATATTGATAACAATTATCATTAACATGTAAAAACTCTTGAAGAACCAAATACTGTCGTGTCAGAAAGCAATAGCTTCATCATGAATTCCTAAAGGTGCTTAGCTGCTGAAATTCAAGAGACAGATTACTGTCTATGGAGGCTTGCCTTGACTAGTTTTTATTTATGTCTTATGTTCCTTCTATCAGCTGATGTCCCCCTTTTGTCTATAAAAGAAATTCAAAGTTGAGACTGGAGATTAGAAACTTATCCATGGATTATGTTTTATATTCTAACTAGAGGTCTGGTGCAAGGATTCGTGCACCGGTGGGGTCCCTCAGCCTGGCCTGCACCCTCTCGCAATCTGGGACCCCTTGAGGGATGTCGGACTGCAGGAATCGGGCTGAAACTGGCAGTCCAACATCCCCCGAGGGATATAGTAGTGCACAAAGCAGCAGACTGCTGGGGAGGAGCCCACACCACTCTGGTCATTCCGGCCCCACTGCCCCTGCCACCGCAGCTGCTCAGCAAGCTTGCTGCATTGAGTATCTGCCCCCTGGTGGTCAGTGCATGAACAACTGGTCGACTGGTGGTTCGGTCGCTTAGGCTTTTATATATACAGAAGATATGTGATATTTTAATAAATATTCCTTGCATTCATCAAAGGCCTAGCAGCTTTCAGAGCACTGGACCATTATAGAACAATATAATATACATTAGAAGAAGCTGAAAACAAGAAAGAATAGAAAACTTCATTCCACTGGAAGGACCAAGTGTCAATTTTTCCTTCCATACTGGAATAATTATCCACAATAATTTCTGTGTGACCCTCAGAATTGTAGAGCAAGAAGGAGCCTCTCAATTGTCCTTATTTCAGAAGACACCAAGGCCTAGAGCACTGGTTGGCAAACCACGGCTCGCTAGCCACATGCAGCTCTTTGGCCCCTTGAGTGTGGCTCTTCCACAAAATACCACGTGTGGGCGGGCACGTACAGTGTGATTGAAGGAGTATCCTAATTAAGTTAATAACAATGTACCTACCTATATAGTTTAAGTTTAAAAAATTTGGCTCTCAAAAGAAATTCAATCATTGTACTGTTGATATTTGGCTCTGTTGACTAATGAGTTTGCCGACCACTGGCCTAGAGAATTCAGTCGTTTCCTTGAGGTCATGTTGGTTAGTCTCAGCTCTTTCTCTGTTTGCCCCTGCACCTGTCATCACTTTGCATATATTGTTTATTCTGAGTTCTTTTGGATGAGCCCATGTCTGTAATGCTAGAATTGTTGCAGCTAAAGACAGTTAAAAACTTCTGTGTAAATTTTATATTTCTTTTGGTAGAAGAAGAAAATAGTTGGTGCCCCAAAAATGTTGTTGAATGAATGAGTTTTTTAAGCTTTCACTTCATACAATCTTGTGACCTCACTATTGAATTTTTCACTGTTTTATAATGTAAAAGAGAATGGAGACCCTCACATATTGCCATATTCTCAGCCTACATAGAGTCCATATGGTTCATGACCACATGTGGTCCATGTGTTATGAAGACATGAAGTATTTCTATTTCTAAATATTTAAAGGTTATATTAAAATGAGTGTTGCTTTATTTCAAAAGAACTGAAAAAAAGATGTATCCAAAGCCACATGATTTGATGATTCCTGAAGACAAGAATGAGGGAGGTCCTGTGGAATTGTGGGCTAAGCTGAGCCTGTATTCCTTCCTCTCTCTACAGAATATACTTTTACGTGCTCAAAACTGCAAAAATACATATTCTCATCTAATCTGGAGGGGATAGCACAACTTTAAATCTCCTACATCAGCCAAGAACAAATTCATTTTTCTAGACACATCTTTACTATAGCATAATAGTCCCCTTTCCAAAAAATCAGCAAAAATCTCCTGCACACTTGCAAAATACTTTATAATCAGTAATCCCTCCAAATGCACTGTTATCTCATTTTATAATAAAGATACTCAATAAAGTTAGAGGTACATTGTGGACTTTTATATAACTCAAGTTATATTCTGTTATTGAGTCCAGTGAACCATGCTGTGTTCCTAATGTTCAAATAGACATCTGGATCTTTCTCTGGGACAAATAAACCAATTGGTTGCATCTAAAATAGCTGCTTTGTTAAAAATCAGAGTCATTTATAGACAGAATGGTTATTTCCTTATAGCAAAAGAACAAAACCTATTCCTAACCTATGCTCACATATGCCGTTCAGTGCTATGGCTCAAATGCAATTCCTGAACATAAGCCACGTCAGCATTAAATGTTGAATACAGGCTAATATATTGGCCCTTTTAACTAGATTATTAAATCCATTATCATTTAATGAAACAATTTTAACTTTAGCCACAAAAACACTCACAATGCCTTTCCATCAACTCCCTAAAGGCAAAACAACATAAATGCAAAAGAAAAGTAACTGAAGCTTCGCTAAGTGCAGATGATTTTCAAAGGACAGGTTAAGTCCTGAATTTCTGTCTCAGTGCAGTCCACATTTGAATTTTTACTACAAAGATAAATCCAACTGGCAATTACCCTTTGCTAACCCTACCAAATAATGTCAGCATGAAAACAACATCATTCTTCTACTACAATGTAATGTATATAGATTTAACTAACATAATTTTACAAACAGTCTTAGTAATCCATTTCAAAATTATGCTGTGAAATATTATCTTTTAAAATATCATGTTAATAATTTTCTCTTTACAGCAGTTTCAAGTAAAATTATATCCACTTTGGCTTGAATGATTAAGATACAGAAACCAAAGTCCCTTACAGAGATCCACCTGTCACATTGCCAGAGAGCTACATATGAAACACAAATCAGATTGTTCATTCAGTGGTTTTTTTACTCCCTATTACCTTCAACACATACACTAGTTTAAACTTATGTTTGTTCTGAATCTTAAGCCTGAATATTTTTATAAATGTATTTAACCCAAGGCCTATTTTGAAGAGTCTAAGAAAATTGAAATTGACTCCCTTACCAAGATTTTTAAACATTAGCATATTTTTATTCATGTTTCTTAGTGTGATGCTACTATCTAGACAACAGTATTGATTTAACAATTCTATATCTACTAGAGGCCCGGTGCACGAAAATTCTTGCACTCAGGGGGTCCCTCAGCCCGGAATGCGCCCTCTCACAGTCTAGGTCCCCTCAGGGGATGTCCAATTGACAGCTTAGGCCCACTCTCCTAAGCACTGCCATGGAGGCAGGAGAGGCTCCTGCTAATGCCGCTGCAGTGGCCAGCCATGAGCCAGTTTCTGGCTGAGCAGCCTTCCCCCTGTGGAAGCGCACTGACCACCAGGGGGCAGCTCCTGCATTGAGTGTGTGCTCCCTGGTGGTCAGTGCACTTCATAGCGACTGGTAGTTCCCAGCTGGTAGGGTCAATTTGCATATTACACTTTTATTATATAGGATTCCTCCCAAATCTGATCCCTTTGAAAAAAGCTCTCCCTCAATATTTTTTTAAAGCTACAAACATCCATGACTTATAGTCATGTTTTTGGTGAACTTACTTAATAACCTAATGATTAAAAATAAGTCATATTGCCAAAACCGGTTTGGCTCAGTGGATAGAGCGTCAGCCTGCGGACTGAAAGGTCCCAGGTTCGATTCTGGTCAAGGGCATGTAACTTGGTTGCGGGCACATCCCCAGTAGGAGGTGTGCAGGAGGCAGCTGATCGATGTTTCTCTCTCATCGATGTTTCTGACTATCTATCCCTCTTCCTTCCTCTCTGTAAAAAATCAATAAAATATATTTTTTAAAAAAAGTCATATTTTTAAACATCTTTCTTCAAAGACCTCATAGAACAGCTTCAGGAATGTGAATACTTTTGAGAAACCTGCACATCTAAAGGAGTTAGTGGGACTGTGGTTGAGGCACTGAACACCTGCCCGGCAGTTGTAGAAGTTGTAGATGTACCGCAGTGGGAAGCAGCTTTCCTCGGACTTCAAAGCAAACAGCAGTTAATTATGCTGCTTTCAGGAGCAGCGTAGACCTACCATGACAGCTGTTAGGGGAGTATTCATGGGCATCTCCACAAGTAAATATCAGCTTATGTCACTGTTTAGCTTGGATCTCATTTTAAAGAAATGCTTAAGGTCTCTGCTTGGTTCAATTCAAATTAGTCTAGGAGTTTTCCCAGATGGTTTCTCAGTACAAGCTTATTTCTTACCCCAGAGCCTGAGCTTAGCCCTCACCTCAGAGCATGCTGTTTGTATATACGCAAGCTCCACTTTTTTTAAGTTGCATTTATTTTATTTTATTGTTTAAAGTATTACAAATAGTAGTACATATATCTCCTTTTTCCCCCATTGACCTTCCCCCGACCTCCACTACCCACCAGCACATGCCCTCACCCCTCCCCAGCCAGTGTCTTGCGTCCATTGGTTATGCTTATATGCATGCATACAAGTCCTTCGGTTGATCTCTTACCTCCCCCCCACAACCCTCCCCAGCCTTCCCGCTGTAGTTTGACAGTGTGTCCGATGCTTCTCTGTCTCTGTATCTATTTTTGTTCACCAGTTTATAATGTTCTCTTTATCCATAAATGAGTGAGGTCATGTGGTATTTTTATTTCACTGACTGGCTTATTTCACTTAGCATAATGCTCTCTAGTTCCATCCACACTGTTGCAAATGGTAAGAATTCCTTCTTTTTTATAACAGCATAGTATTCCATTGTGTAGATGTACCATAGTTCTCTAATCCATGCATCTGATGATGGGCACTTAGGCTGTTTCCAAATCTTAGCTATTGTAAATTGTGCTGCTATGAACATAGGGGTGCATATATCCTTTCTGATTGGTGTTTCTGTTTTCTTGGGATATATTTTTTGAAGTGGGATCACTGGGTCAAATGGGAGTTCCATTTTTAATTTTTTGAAGAAACGCCATACTGTTCTCCACAGTGGCCGCACCAGTCTGCATTCCCACCAGCAATGAAGGAGGGTTCCTTTTTCTCCTCATCCTCTCCAGCACTTGTCATTTGTTGCTTTGTTGATGATAACCATTCTGACAGGTGTGAGGTGGTACCTCATTGTTATTTTGATTTGCATCTCTCTTATGATTAGTGACTTTGAGCATGTTTTCATATGTCTCTTGGCTTTCTGAATGTGCTCTTTCAAAAAGTGTCTTATTTAGGTCCTTTGCCCATTTTTTAATTGGATTGTTTCTCTTCCTTTTGTTAAGTTGTATGAATTCCCTGTAAATGTTGTAGATTAGACCCTCATTGGAGATAACATTGGCAAATATGTTCTCCCATGCAGTGGGCTTTCTTGTTTTGTTGATGGTTTCTTTGGCTGTGCAGAAGCTTTTTATTTTGATGTAGCCCTATTTGTTTATTTTCTCTTTAGTTTCCATTGCCCTAGGAGCTGTATCATTAAATATATTGCTATGACAAATGTCTGCTATTTTGCTGCCTATGGTTTCTTCTAAGATTTTTATGGTTTCACGTCTTACATTTAAGTCCTTTATCCATTTTGAGTTTATTTTTGTGCATGGTGTAAGTTGGTGGTCTAGTTTCATTTTTTTGCATGTATCTGTCCAGTTTTCCCAACACCATTTATTGAAGAGACTGTCTTGACTCCATTGTATAGTCTTGCCTCCTTTGTCAAATATTAATTGAGCATAATGGCTTGTGTCGATTTCTGGGTTCTCTGTTCTGTTCCATAAAAACCATATAATCATATCCATTGATGCAGGGAAAGTATTTGACAAAATGCAACACCCTTTCTTGATAAAAACTCTCAGCAAGGTGGGAAAAGAAGGATCACACCTCAACATAATAAAAACCATATATGACAAACCCACAACCAACATCATACTCAATGGACAAAAACTAAAACCATTTCCCCTAAGAACAGGAACAAGACAGGGATGTGCACTTTCACCACTCCTGCTTGACATAGTACTGGAAGTACTAGCCATTGCAATCAGACAAGAAGAAGAAATAAAAGACATCCAAATTGGAAAAGAAGAAGTAAAACTGTCCTTATTCGCAGATGACATGATATTGTACATGCAAAACCCCAAAGACTCATAAAAACAAAAACTACTAGATTTAATAAATGAATTCGGCCCTAGCCGGTTTGAGGTCGATGTTTCTAACTCTCTATCCCTCTCCCTTCCTCTCTGTAAAAAAAAAAAAAAAAAGGCAATAAAATATATTTTTTAAAAATCAATGTAATAGAAATAAAAATTTAAAAAATGATAAAAATAAATGAATTCGGCAATGTAGCAGGATACAAAATTAACACCCATAAGTCTATGGTTTTTCTATACACCAATAATGAACTCACAGAAAATTAGAAAAGCAATCCCACTTACCATTGCAAC
Source organism: Plecotus auritus (assembly GCF_963455305.1). Lineage (NCBI taxonomy): Eukaryota > Metazoa > Chordata > Mammalia > Chiroptera > Vespertilionidae > Plecotus > Plecotus auritus. The sequence continues at coordinate 118,091,155 of NC_137771.1, forward strand.
AAAAAAAATAAGATACCTAGGAATAAACTTAACCAAGGAGATAAAGAACCCATACTCAGAAAATTTCAGGACACTGAAAAAAGAGATAGAGGAAGACATGAACAAATGGAAGAATATACCATGTTCATGGATTCGTAGAATCAACATCATTAAAATATCCATATTACCCAAAGCAATCTATAAATTCAATGCAATCCCCATTAAAAGACCAACGGCATACTTCAAAGACCTAGAAATTCTTCAAAAATTCATCTGGAATAAAAAAAGACCCCAAATAGCTGCAGCAATCATGAGAAAGAAGAATAATGTTGGAGGGATCACAATACCAGATATCAAGCTATACTACAAAGCCCTTGTTCTCAAAACTGCCTGGTACTGGCACAAGAACAGTCAAGCTCCACTTTTAATGCCACGACTGGGATATACCTATTTGAACTTTCTCTTCCCTGTCATTACTGTGAATTCAACCAGAAGTTCTCAGATTTCCCACAAATTCAACTTTGGTGAAAAAAGAAATGCTGTTTTTTAATTCATTCTCTCTCTCTATCTCTCTCTCTCTCTCTCTCTCTCTCCTGGTCTCCCTCTCCTGTCCCTCCTCCCTCTCTCCCTCTCTGTCTGCTCCTGCCCTTCCACCTACCCCTCTCATTTTTAAACTGAAACAAAAGACTTTCTGTCTAAAGCCTAAGGTGAGATTTCTTGAGTGTTCTCTGTGGCTGGTGAAATATAATGCGTCCAACAATTATTTGACTTGCATGAAGCCTAGTAGGGCTGGCTCATCCATAGTTTCCCAGAGCATCAGCTTCTATTTATAACCTCAACAGGTTGCAGATCAGCCACAAACAATGCTGAGAATGACCAAGTTCATTCTTGGTCTCCCCGAACACCACCTCCCAACTGGGGGTTGTGGTCACAATTGTGCACTTTGCTATACTGGGCACCTTTTTTAGATACAGAATTCATCCTTCTTGAACAATGTCACATGGTCCCTAAATAAAAGAAATAATCCCTCAAGGAAAGAAGACAAAAAGAAAGTATTCCTTTGATTACACCTGCTGGAGATAGGAAGGATTAAAATTTGAAGGGGGGAAACATGAGGGACAGAGTTACAGGGATCAGAAAGCTAATTTAAAAAGAGTTGAGAGGAAGAAACTTTTTTTAAAAGCAAAAGAAAATTAATGTACCAAACTATTTGATATTACCTAAACTCACTTCATCCCTTCTAGAAAATGTCTGCCATTAAGCATTCTAAGTTAGTGAGATCTTGCTCTTACCATAAATTTGCAATGTTAAAAAAAAAGGATGGGGGGGGTAATGGGGGAAGAAGGACACATATGTAACACCTTAATCAATAAAGAAATTTAATAATAAAAAAAAAGCACTTGAACAAAACTCTTGTGCATTTGCTGACCTCTTGTTGCCATTCACTTCAATCAGCCCCATGTATTCCTCAACATGTCCAAACCCCAAATGAGGCCTTGCTGATTGGGAGCAGTTAGTGCCTACGTGCAATATATGCAGAATCATTTCCTGGAGACTTCAAAATTCAGGACTCTTATTCCTCCACGTACTCCAGGACATGCTTTTATCTCTCTAGTGTACAAAATGTTCCCAAGCTGCCTGTGAAATGTGTGATGTGAATGATTTGACAAAAATATTATAAAAATGTATTAATTATCTTTAAACATGTTTCTTTGCAGTTTTCAGTTCATCTTATATTATGTGCTGAACAGAAACTGGCTTTGTTTCTTGCAGTCGAATTACACAAAAGACCTAAATCATTAATGTCCTTGGTTTCCTTTAATGACTTTGCTTTCTTTTAAAGGGGTATGAATATCTCTGAAAAGCATGCTGGATAAATTCCCAAGGTGCTAGTCTGTTGGCCAAAATACTCAAAGGTAATAGACTATAGCTGCTTCCTTATTTTTAGGGGGAAGGGTGCAAAGGTACAGGTCACTGGACACTTGACAAATGTGTAATTGCCAAACATTCAGGTTCTGTCCTCTAACAAGATGCTGAGTAGACTATGTTAAACTAAGCTGTTTTATATGGAGACCTGGATTTTTCTATTCTAAAAAAAGCAATGTTTAATCAATGAATCCTAAAAGCTGAAAATGGAAACATACTTTAAAAATTATAAGGTGCATTGATCTGATCCAAGAGTACCTGCTATAATACCCCTACCAAGTGATGATGTGTTTGAACACTTCTGGAGTAGAGAATCTACTCTGTATTAAAATAGTCCATACACATACACAAAATTTTAATTCATACCAAACAAATGGACACTCTCCATAATATGTAAGGAGCTACCATACCCTATTAAGAAAAATACCAATAGAAAAATGATCAAAAGATATAGAAATAAAATAAATATAGTTAATGCAGCTGTAACAAAGAAAGAGATACTGAATTTATATGGAGTGACTTTCTGAATATATTGCTAAGTAGGAACACCAAAGTGCAAAAGAGCATGTACAGAGCATATGTGGTGTGCTACCTTTAATAAAGAATGGCGAGTTTTACATATACTAAAAAATAATAATAAATAAATAAATAAATAAATAAATAAATAAATAAAGTTATCCTATATAATAAAAGCCTAATATGCTAAGTGTCCGACCAGTCAAACTGTTCAGTCCATGGCTATGACACACACTACCAGGGGGCAGACTCTCTGATTGATAGTTTAGCTTGCTGCTGGGGTCTGGCAGATCAGAACTGGGCGAGACAGGCCGGACACGGCCTGGAGTCCTTCCGCAGTCCTTCCCTGGCCCTGATCGTACATTGGTGGGGCCCCTCAGCCTGGCCTGTGCCCTGTTACAATCTGGGACCTCTCAGGGGATGTCAGAGAGCTGGTTTTGGCCCAATACCCACAGGCCAGGTTGAGGGACCCCATTGGCGCATGAATCCGTGCACCTGGCCTCTATTTAAATATAAAAAAAGATAGATGATATACTCAACCTCACTACAGTAAGAGAAATGCAAATCAAAACTACACTGAGCCCAGACAGCATGACTCAGTGGTTGAGTGTCAACCTATGAACCAGGAGGTTCCGGTCAGGGCACATGCCACTTTTCAGGCTTGACCCCCAGTAGGGGGCATACAGTAGGCAGCCTATCGATGATTCTCTCTCCTCATTGATTTTTCTATCTCTCTCTTCCTCTCCCTTCCTTTCTCCGAAATCAATAAAAACATATTTTTTAAGAAGAGAGAAGAACAAAGTGGGAGGACTGACCCTACCTGACTTCAAGACTTATTATAAAGCTACAATAATCAAAACATTGTGGTAATGGCAAAGGAATAGACCAATAGATCGATGGAACATTAAAGAGCTGAGAAATAGACCCACATAAATATAGGCAATTTATCTTTGACAATGGGATGAAAGGCATTACAATGCAGAAAAAAATAGTTTTATCAATAAATGGTGAAAAAAAACTGGACATCTACATGCAAAAAAAAATGATTCTAGGTACAGATTTTGCACCTTTCACAAATATTAAGTCAAAATAAATCATAGACCTAAATGTAAAGCACAAAACTATAAAACTCTAACATAGGAGAAAATCTGGATGCTGGGTTTGGCAATGACTTTTTAGGTAAAACACCAAAGGCATAATCTAGGAAAGAAAGAACTAATAAGCTGGACTTCATTAAAATTAAACATTTTTGCTCTGTGAAAGATGCGGTTAAGAGAATAAAATGATAAGCCATAGCCCTGGCCATTGAGGCCCAGTTGTTTGGAGTGTCATCCCATGCACCAAAGTGTCTCAGGTTTGATTCCCAGGGAGGGAACATACCTGGGTTTCAGATTGGTCGTCAGGATACATACTAGTTCAGGAGGCAACCAATCCATATTTCTCTCTTTCTCCCTCTCCCTCTCTCTCTAGAATCAATAAAAAAACATATCCTCAAGTGATGATTTAAAAAAAAGATAATTCATAGAATGGGAGAAACTATTTGCAAAAGACATATTTGGTAAAGGACTGTTATCCAAAATATATAAAGAACTCTTGAAACTAGACAGTAAGAAGATAAACAATCCACATCAGATGTCATCAGAGGAAGGCAAGTTAGAACCACATGAGATACACATTTATTAGAATGGCCAAAATCTATATCACTGACAACAAATATTGGTGAAAATGTGGAGCAACAGGTACTCTGATTCATTCCTGGTGGAAATGCAAAGTGGTACACACATTTTGGAATACAGTTTCGCAATTTCTTACAAAACTAAACATACTCTTACCATATAATCCAACAATTGCTTGCCTTGGTGTTTACCCAAAGGAATTAAAAACTTATGTTCACACAAAAACCAGCACATGAAAGTTATAGCAGCTTTATTCATAATCACCAAACTTGGAAGCAAATAAGATATCTTTCAGTAGGTGAATGGATAAATAATCTGTGGTACATCCAGACAATGAACTATTATTCCATGCTTAAAAGAAATGAGCGGAGAGACGTGTCCCGAGCCTTGTCCCAGAGCAAATAGAATGAGCAGCTGAAACAAATAACATCCAACCCAAATTGGTGAAGGAGACTCAGCTGGTGAGACAGTTTGCAGCCGGGAAGGGCAGAGGACCCCTGGAGAAAGGTAAAATCAAGGATCTGGGCAGGAGAGTCTGCCAGACCTCTGAGCCCAGAGGGTCAGAGGGAATCCACACAGCACTGAGCCGCATCCCTGGTGACAAGCACAGCGTCTGACTGTGGAAAGAAGGTCCACAAGACTGCTGGAGGCAGGGGATTCTAGATCTATGTCCACAGTCACAAAAATGCTAAGCCCAGAGTGGGCAGCCTGAAGAGCTGACCAGCTCCGGCAGGAGAGGAGCTCTCAGAGGCACAGTCTTTTCCCTCCCTGTGGCCTGTGCTTTTCTTCACTGAACCTAGCTCATAGGACCTTTAGGATATAGACATTTAACCGTGGCTGAGGTGCAGGAGAAGGTGCGGACTTGTGGAATCTGGGGAGTGGAGGGGGTCCAGGAGAAGTGGCAGTGAGTCTGGTGCTGCATCACACCTGAGCCTGGGACCTGGGCAGCCATTTTGTCCTGAAGAGATAGCCCCTTCCTCCAGTCTCCAGGCAACCAATACAGCCACATCCAGATTCTACTCTGAATGGTACAAAGGATTTAAAAAAAAATCTGAATAGTCCTTGAGAGTCCACAGGGACTGGCCTAAAGAGAGACCTTTAGTCCCAGCAACAGAAAACTGAGAAACAGTACAGTACAGAAGACTGGGAACTTAAGCCAGCCAAAGGAACGACATTTCACTTTTTCATTTTTATTTTTTTAATGTTATTTTGTTATCTCTTTTTTCTCTTCTTTTTCCTTTGTTTTCCTGTTTTTGTTGCTTTATTTTCTATTTCTTTTTGCATTATTTTTCCATCACTCTATTTTATTTGTATTTGCTATTTTTTATTTTTGAAATCAATTTTTTGTAAATTTATTATTATTATTTTCTTCTCATTCTCTTTCTTCCTATCCACTCACCCTCTTTCTGCTTCCTCTGTACTGAATTGAGGTCCTCCCCATATTCATCCAATTCTTAAGCTCAGCCTCTACAAATTCTGCCCCCACCTTCTTTTCTGGGTGTTTGGTGTTTGTATTTTTTTTGGTTTATCTATTGGTTTATAGATATTCTCCTTTTTCTTTTCTCTCATCTTTTTATCTCTCTTTGATATAATTTGTGCTCTCTATTCTCTCCCCTAATCCCCTTTTCTCAGTTATTGGTGTTGTGAGTACATTCATGCTTTTTTCCCTTTGTGTCATGTCTTTTCGAGGTGAATTTTATCCTGTCTGGCCAACGTGCTGGAGAGTGAGCCACATAACCAGACACCTGGAGAGGAAACTCCAACCACGAACGGGTCAATAACACCCCAGACCCAACTACAGAGGCAGGAAGAAGGCAGCAGTGAGGGAGAAAGCGTGAGTGAATGAGGGAACAAAAAAGGACTGTGTGGTCATGTGGGGGGAGTGTGTGTGTGTGAGTGAGGCACAGTTAGATCCTGCAGAACCTTTGGGGGCAGGCTAACCAGGCTCGCCTAATTAGGTAGCCTCTGCTACCATTGCAAACAGTACCGGGAGGCCAGCCTGTCCTTAGAGGCCTAGCCTTTTTGAAAGGGAGAGCTGCTGTAAGTGGGAGCCCAGCCTCACCTCCACCCAGGGTGCCCTCAGAGAACACCTGGTTCACTACAGCCACCCCTGCCAGGGACTTGCTACCTCGGTTGTGCTCCCACGGTCACCAAGTCTCCAGCCACCCTGGGTGCAGGCTCCTGTGAGTTCCCAAGCATGCTTCCCACTGACCAGCCCAACGCTTTAGCCCAGGGCCCTGCAACCACGCGAGCACCAGACACGTGAGCAACTCGCTTCTGTCTAAGGAGCAGCAGCCCCATAAGCAGCCTTCCCCAGGCCTAAGAGCAGCAGCCTCATGTGGCCTGCCCTTATCCAAGGAGCAGAAGCTGTGTGAGCAGCCCGCTTCCCCATCTGAGGAGCAGCAACCACATGAGCAGCCTGCCCCATCCAAGGAGCAGCAGCCCCGCGCAGCCCACCCCCATCCAAGGAGCAGCAGCTGCAGCTGCACGCAGCCCGCACCCTGCAGCTGTCCTAGGAGCCATGGCTGCACAAGCAACCTGCCCCCATCCAAAGAACAGCAGTGCCGAGAGCAGTCTGCCCTCATTCGAGGAGCAGCAACCGCCCGAGCAGCCTGCCCTGGTCCGAGGAGCAGCAGCTGCACGAGCAGCCTGCACCAGTATGAGAAGCAGTAACCCTAAAAGCAACCTGCCACTGTCTAAGGAGTGGCAGCCTCACAAGAAGCCCACCCAATCTGAGGAACAGCAGCAGTGCGCAGCCAGCCCTGATCCAAGGAGCAGCAGCCATGTGAGCAGTCTGCACCGTCCGAGGAGCAGCAGCCACGCACAGCCTGACCCATCCAAGAAGCAACAGCCTCATGATCAGCCCATCCCCGTCCAAGGAGCAGCAGCTGTGCAAGCAGCCTCCCCCACCAGCCAGAGGAGACACCACTGCTGCGAACAGCACCCACCAGAGGAGCTGTTGCCAACTGAGGAGCAGCCGCTACAGTGACCGCCCGAGGAGCAACTGCAGCCTGAGGAGCCACTGCCACCCAAGGAGCAGCCCCTGCATGACTTGACATCTAGATCAGTCAGTGAGACCAAAAATGGTAAACAGAGAAACCCCCAAAGGAAAGAAAAGGAGGAATACTAGAAAAGCTGTTAAATGAAACAGAGGCATGCAATATGTCAGAAAAAAATTCAGAATAAGGATCATACAGCTCATAAACTGCATGGATGAAAAAAAGCAACAACTTATGTAAGAATCAAGAAGAAATGAAGAGTGAAATAGTTGCAATAAAAAACACCATGGAAAGTTTCAACAGTAGACTAGAAGCAGAAGACCGAATTAGCGAATTAGAAGACAGGGAAGCAAAACACACCCAAACTGAACTGCAATCGGAGAAAAAAAATTAAAAGACAGGGGGAGAACCTAAGGGAGTTATGGGACAACATGAAACGAAGCAACATACGAATAACAGGGGTGCCAGAACAACAGGAAGAGGAACAAGGGTTAGAAAACCTATTTGAAGAAATAATGTCAGAAAATTTCCCTGATGTGGGGAAGAAAAGAGTCACACAAGCACAGAAAGTCAAAACAAGATGAACCCGAAAAGACCCACACCAAGACACATCATAATTATGATGGCAAATGTTTAGGACAAAAAGAGAATATTAAAGGCTGCAAGAGAAAGACAGAAAGTTATGTATAAGGGATCTCCCATTAGATTATCAAATGATTTCTCAACAGAAACACACCAGGCCAGAAAAGAATGGAAGGAAATTTACAAAGTGATGCAAAGCAAGGGACTGAATTCATGAATACTCTATCCAGCAAGGCTATCATTCAAAACTGAAGGGGAAATCAGGAGCTTCACAGACAAAAAAAGGCTAAGGGAGGTTATCACTACCAAGCCAGAAATGCAAGAAATGCTAAAGGTACTGGTGTAAAAGGAAGAAATAAAAAGGTAAGAAGTAACACAGGAACAAAAAATAAAAATGGCTACAAACAAGTACCTTTCAATAATAACTTTAAACGTAAACAGGCTAAATGCTCCAATCAGAAGACATCGAGTGACTGAATGGATAAAACACATGACCCATATATATGCTGTCTATAAGAGACCCACCTCAGAAGGGATGAAAAAATATCTTTCAGGCAAATTGAAATGAAAAAAAAGCTGGGGTAACAATACTTATATCTGACAAAATAGACCTCAATGTGAAGGCCATAACAAGAGATAAAAAAGGCCACTTCAAAATACTAAAGGGATCGATACAACAAGAGGATATCACCCTGATAAACATATATGCATCCAATGCAGGAGCACCCAAATACATAAAAAAAACTCCGGGAAGATATCAAGGGAGAGATTGACAATACAATCATAGTATGGGATGATAATTCACCACTGGCATTACTGAATAAATCCTCTAGACAAAAATTCAGCAATGAAACAGTCATCCTAAATGACTCACTACATTAGAGGGACTTAATTGACATCTTCCTAACATTTCACCCCAAAGCCACAGAATATATGTTCTTCTCAGGTGCACATTTGACATTTTCAAAAATAGGCCACATATTGGGTCACAAGCAAAGTCTCCCAATTCAAGAAGATTGAAATCATATCAAGCATTTTCTCAGACCTAAATGGCATAATATTAGAAATAAACTACAATTAAAACAATCCAAAAAAATCAGACACTTGGAAGCTGAATAGCATGCTATTAAACAATGATTGGGCTACCAAAAAGATCAAAGAAGAAATTAAAAACATCCTGGAAACTAATGACAATAAAAACACAACAATACAAAACCTATGGGACACAATGAAAGCAGTCCTGAGAGGGAAGTTTATAGTTCTATAGGCCTACCTCAAAAAAACAAGAAAAAATGGGAGGGGCAAGATGGTGACTGGCAGGAAGGTAAGGGGGGAGAGTGTGTGAGAGAGTAATGGAGCAATAGAGGTGTGTGTGGACATGTGTGGGTGTGTGTGTAAGTGAAATAGGGACAGTTATATACTGCAGGTCTTCCAAGAGGCTGCCAATCCAGGCAGTCTTAGATGGCAAAACCCCGATGCCACAGCAAATACTCCAGAGAGGACACCGGTGGCAAAGAGACCATGCCACTTTGAAGAACAGAACTGCTTGAGACTAGGATCGTAGCTTCGCCACCACCCAGTCTGGTCTCGGAAGCAAACCGGGACCCTACAGCCGCTCTGGTAGAAGACCTGCCACCACAGCTGCAGACCCAGGGACTCCAAGACTCCAGGCACCCGGCCGCAGATTTCTGTGAGTCACAAAGCCAATCCCCCTCCCCCGCCGCCCCTGTGGCAGTGGCATAGGATCTGCCAGACCCTGGCTGCACAATAGGGCTTCCTTCACACACACAGCAGCCACAGCTTGACCTGACTTTGAAGATTGGTGTTAACACGGGAAGTTTGTTTCCTGCAACCAGGCTCCGCGCCCAGGCAGGGAGACTGCTGAATTTGACCCTAAGTGCACATCTTTTGGGAGATTGTTTTCTGCGACCAGATCCCGCATCCACGCAAGGCAGGGAGACAGCGCTGAATTTGAGCCTGGACTTGCAAACTCGGGGAATTTGTTCCCCGCGACTAGGCTCCATGCCCAAGCAGGGAGACTGAGCTGAATTTGAGCCTAGCTGTGCACCCTTAGAAAGGTTGTTTTCTGCAACCAGATCCCGCACCCACTAAAGGCAGGGAGACAGCGCTGAATTTGAGCCTGGAATTGCGAACTTGGGGAATTTGTATCCTGCGACTAGTCCCCTCACCCAGACAGGGAGGCAGTCCTGAATATGAGCCTAGCGGCACATCCCTGGGAAGATTGTTTTCTACGACCAGATCACGCACCCACACAGGGCAGGGAGACAGCGCTGAATTTGAGCCTGGACTTGTGATCTTGGAGAATTTGTTTGCCACAACAAGGCTCTGCGCCCAGGCAGGGAAGCTGTGTTGAATTTGAACATGGGTGCACAACCTTGGGGAGATTGTTTTCTGGGACCAGATCCTGCGCCCACACAGGGAGACAGCACTGAATTTGAGCCTGGGGGTGCAAACCCAGGGAGTTTGTTTCCCATGACCAGACCCTGCGCCCTAGTAGAAAGGCTGCACTGAATTTGAACCTGGACGTGCGAACTCGGGGAGTTTGTTTCTCTCGCCCAGGCTTCGCGCCCAGGCAGGGAGGCTGTGCTGAATTTGAGCCTAGGTATGCAACCTTGGAAAGATTATTTTCCGTGACCAAATTGCGCGCCCACGCGGGGAGACAGCACTGAATTTGAGACTGGGGTGCGAACCCAAGGAGTTTGTTTCCCATGACCAGACACTACACCCAAGAAGGGAAACTGTGCTGAAGTTGAACCTGACCATGTGAACCCGGGGAGTTTGTTCCCACAACCAGACCCCATGCCCACTCAGGAGGGCAGCACTGAATTTCAGCCTGGGTGCATGGACACAGGGAGTCTGTTTTCCACAGTGCACACCTGTGTGACTGGACCCCACACCCACATTAAGCAGCAATGCCACCTGACTTTAATTCAGGGCAAGCACAGACAGAAGGCTGTTTACTGCAAGGCAGAAGTGAACCTCCTGCAAACACAGTGCGATTGTGCAACCCGGTCTCCCAAGCAGATCGGGGACCCTGAATCTCCATGCAAGAGGCAGCAATGAGCACCAGTGACTAGACTCTGTTCCTCATTGTGTGCGCCTGGGATCCCTGATTCCAAGTACATTCACACTAAGAGCCAGTGACTCCAATTCTTGGCACATGCACACACTGGGACCCTGATTCTCAGTGCAAGGTAGCACCAAGCAACAGAGTCTCTGATACTCGATTCTTGGCACGGACACAGGGAGCCTCTGACTCCTGACACACACTAGGGGACTTTGATTTTTGGCACATGCCAGAGGGTTCTCTGTTTCAACGTGGCGCAGGCAGGGTCCCTGATCCTAGGTGCGCACATGAGGCCACACTAAGTGCCTGTGACTCTGACCAGGGGTGAACGGGGCTCCCACCAACCCACAGCAGCCCCAAGTCTTGGTGTCAGAGCTCTTGAGTGACACTTGGGGGGTGCAAAATTCCCACTACACATGGCCCAGGCCCCCGCAACTCAACATTTGAACCTTCTGGTAATAGTCAGAATGGGGAGACAACAAAACAATCCCCAGAGGAAAGAAAAGGAAGAATCGCCAAGGAAGGAAATAAGTGAAATAGAAGCATGCAACATGACAGAAAAAGAATTTAGAGCAATGGTCATACAGTTCATACACCAGATGGACGAGAAAATCAACAACCTATGCAAAAATCAGGAAGAAATGAAAAATGATATAGCTACAATCAAAAACACCATGGAAGGCTTCAACAGTAGACTAGAAGAAGCAGAGGACCAAATTAGTGAGTTAGAAGATAAATTAAAGAAACAAGCCCAATCTGAACAGCAACTAGAGAAAAAATTTAAAAAGCAGGAGGAGAACCTAAGGGATCTTTGGGACAATGCAAAATGAAATGACATACATATAATAGGGCTGCCAGAAGGACAAGAAGAGCAGCAAGGATTAGAAAATTTATTTGAAGAAATAATGACAGTAAAATTCCCTGATGTGGGGAAGAAAAATGTTATACAAGTACAGAGAGTCCCAAGCAAGATGAATCCCAAAAGACCCACACCAAGACACGCCATAATTACAATGGCAAATGTTATCGACAAACAGAGAATTTTAAAGGCTGCAAGAGAGAGACAGAGAGTTACCTAAAATACCAACAGCATATTTCACACACCTAGACCAAATTCTCCAAAAATTCATCTTGAGTAAACAAAGACCCTGGATAGCTGTAGCAATCCTGAGAAAGAAGAACAAAGTAGGAGGGATCTCAATACCAGATATCAAACTGTATTACAAAGCCACTGTTCACAAAACTGCCTGGTACTGGCACAAGAACAGACATATAGATCAATGGATAGAATAGAGAACACAGAAATCAACCCCAACCACTGTGCTCAATTAATATTTGACAAAGGAGGCATGAACACACAATGGAGTCAAGACAGTCTCTTCAATAAATGGTGTTGGGAAAATTGGACAGATACATGCAAAAAAATGAAACTAGACCACCAACTCACACCATACACAAAACTAAACTCAAAATGGATAAAGGACTTAAACATATGATGGGAAACCATAAAAACACGAAAGGAATCCACAGGCAGTGAAATCTCAGACATATCTTCAGTGATACTGCTCCTAGGGCAATGGAAACTAAAGAGAAAATAAACAAATGGGACTACATCAAAATAAAAAGCTTTTGAACGGCAAAAGAAACCTTCAACAAAACAACAAGAAAGCCCACTGCATGGGAGAACATATTTGCCAATGTTATCACCAATAAGGGTTTAATCTCCAACATTTACAGAGAACTCGTACAACTTAAAAAAGGAAGATAAACAACCCAATCAAAAAATTGGCAATGGACCTAAATAGATACTTTTCAAAAGAAGACAGAAGGAAGGCCAAGAGACATATGAAAACATGCTCAAAGTCACTAGTCATCCAAGAGATGCAAATCAAAACAACAATGAGGTACCATCTCACACCTGTCAGAATGGCTATCATCAACAAAGCAACAAATGACAAGTGCTGGCGAGGATGCGGAGAAAAAGGAACCCTCATGCACTGCTGGTGGGAATGCAGACTGGTGCAGCCACTGTGGAGAACAGTATGGAGTTTCCTCAAAAAACTAAAAATGGAACTCCAATTTGACCAAGTGATCCCACTTCTAGGAATATATCCCAAAAAACTAGAAACACCAATTATAAAGGATATATGCACCCCTATGTTCATAGCAGCACAATTCACCATAGCTAAGATTTGGAAACAGCCTAAGTGCCCATCAGCAGATGAGTGGATTAAAAAACTGTTACATCTACACAATGGAATACTACGCTGAAGTACGAAAGGAGTTCTTACCATTTGCAACAGCATGGAAGGAACTGGAGAGCATTATGCTAAGTGAAATAAGCCAGTCAGAGAAAGATAATTATCACATGATCTCACTCATTTATGGAATATAATGAACAACATAAACTGATGAACAAAAACAGATCCAGAGACTGAGAAACATCCATCAGACCGTCACACCTCAGAGGGAAGGTAGGGGAAGGTGGGTTTTAGGGGTAGAGATCAACCAAAGGACTTGTATGCATGCTTATAAACCTAACCAGTGGACACAGACAACAGGGAGGTGAGGGCATGAGTGGGGCGGGGGGGCGGTTAGAAGGGTAATGGGGGGTAAGGACACATATGTAATACCTTAATCAATAAAGAAATTTAAAAAAAAAAAGAAATGAGCTATTGAGCCATGAAAAGACATGGAGGAACCTTAAATATATATTACTAAGTAAAAGAAGCCAACCTAAAAATCTACATATTGTGTGATTTCAACTATATGACATTCTGGGAAAAGCAAAACTATGGAGACAGTGTAAAGATTAGTGGTTGTCAGGTGGTAGGGAGAATGGAGGGATGAATAGGCAGAGCACAAAGGAATTTTAGAAAAGTTTAAACAATTCTGTATGATACTACAAATTATACATTTGTCCAAATTCATAGAATTTACAACACCAAGTATGAACCCTAAGGTAAACTATGGACTTCGGGGGATAATGATGTGCCAACGTAGATTTATTGATTGTAATAAATGTACCACAGAGGAGAACCAAGATGGTGGCATAGGTAAATACCTATACTTGCTGCCTCTCACAACCACATCAAAATTACAACTAAAAGGCAGAATAACTACCACCCAGAACCACAGGAAAGCTGGCTGAGTAGAAGTTCCACAACTGGAGAGGTGAAGAAAGTGCATTGAGACTGGTAAGAGGTGCGGAGGGGTGGAAAGTGCTGGCACCTGAATGTGCTACTTTTTTAATCGAGAGGGAGATACAAGCTCCCACTTGCTCTGAACTCCAGTTCTGGGTGAGACTCTGGGGGACCTAGACACATACAGGGAGAAACTGGACTGTCTGTCATCAGGTCAGAAATGCGGGGGCGGTTTTCTCTCAGAGGTGCTCACAGCAATCATTGTTCCTGCATGGGTGCACAGGATACAGACCCAGGTACCTCTCCAGTGCAGAGCTGACTGGCAGCCATTGTTGTTTGCTCTGCCCTGGTGATTCCCAGAGACCCCGCACCACCCAAATTACATCCTTACCCAAGCTATGCACATTGGCTTTTGCATATGAATGGCTTGTCCTTTCTCTGCCTAAAAACCTGTCAAACTGCAGCTGGGCCAGAGAGCCCCAGAGCTTACAAAAGAAGGCCCAAGGCCCGGCAGGAGAAGCGGCCTTGCTTCACAGCTGGGCCTTGTCTGAGCACTTCCAAACCCCATACAAAGAGAAGGAATCTGCAGATATCTCTGTAGCTCCTGCTGGGCAGCCCCCGACAGTGGGTGACCTTGCACCTCTTTGGAGATCCAAGAGCCAGTGTACGCAGTGGTCCAGAGTGAGACCATACCAGATTACAACTCTTCACATCTGTAAGACATACACTCAAGGGGCAGACGCAGTGAGCACCAAAGCCCCACTGAAGCAAGTCTTGCCCCATAAGGGTGTCTCCTGCACAACAGATCTTCCAATGTATATATAGCTGGTCCTCACAGCCAATTTGGCCTGGAGGTCAGTTCCTCCCAGTGATACCAACAGCAATCAAGGCTTAACTACAACAAGACTGTGCACACAGACCACAAATGGGTACACCAAGAGCATCCACCTCAGGTGACTGGGGAGGCTGAGCCACTGGGCCCTATAGGACACCTACCACACAAGGCCACTCTATCAACTCAAGGAGACTTATCAGCTACCCAGTACATAGAAACAAATACAGGGAAGCAGCCAAAATGAGGAGACAAGGAAACAAGTCATAAATGAAAGAAATGGATGAAAGCAAATTACTGGATACAGAGTTCAAAACCATGTTTATAAGGTTACTCAAGAATCTTCTAGAAACCTCTGAGAAATTTAGTGAGACCCTCAAGAATATGAAAAAGGACCAATCAGAAATTAAGCATACACTGACTGAAATAAAGAATAATATACAGAGATCCAACAGCAGACTAGAGGATCCCAAGAATCAAGTCAAAGATTTGAAATACAAAGAAGCAAAAAACTCCCAACCAGAAAAGTGAAAAAAGAAAACAGAATCCAAAAATATGAAGATAGTGCAAGGAGCCTCTGGGACAACTTCAAGCATACCAACATCCGAATTATGGGGGTGCCAGAAGAAGAGAGAGAGCAAGATATTGAAAACCTATTTGAAGAAATAATGACAGAAAAATTCCCCTACCTGGTGAAAGAAATAGACTTACAAGTCCAGGAAGTGCAGAGAACCCCAAACAAGAGGAATCCAAAGAGGACCACACCAAGACACATCATAATTAAAATGCCAAGAGCAAAAGACAAAGAGAGAATATTAAAAGCAGCAAGAGAAAAACAGTTAGTTACCTACAAGGGAGTACCCATATGACTGTCAGCTGATTTCTCAACAGAAACTATGCAGGCCAGAGGGGAGTGGCAAGAAATTTTCAAAGTGATGAATAGCAAGAACCTACAACCAAGATTACTCTACCCAGCAAAGCTATCATTCAGAATTGAAAGTCAGATAAAGAGCTTCACAGATAAGAAAAAGGTAAAGGAGTTCATCACCGCCAAACCAGTATTATATGAAATGCTGAAGGGTATTCTTTAAGAAGAGGAAGAAGAAGAAAAAGGTAAAGATAAAAATTATGAACAACAAATACATATCTATCAACAACTGAATCTAAAAATCAAGTGAATAAAAAATCTGATGAACAGAATATAATAGAATCAGGGGCATAGAAAGGGAGTGAGCTGACAGTTCTCGGGAAAAAGGGGTAGTTGAGGGTGCGGGAAAAGACTGGACAAAAATCGTACACCTATGGATGAGGACAGTGTGGGGGGGTAAGAGCAGGGGTGGGATGGGAACCTAGTGGAGGGGATCTCTGGGTGGGGGGGAAAAGAGGAACAACTGTAATAATCTGAATAATAAAGATTTATTTTTTTAAAAAAAGAAACAGAGAACCTATTTAAAGAAATAATGACAGAAAACTTCCCCAAACTGGTGAAGGAAAATGTCACACAAGTTCAGGAGGCACAGAGAGTCCCAATTAAGATGAACCCAAAGAGACCTATACCTAGACTCATCATAATTAAAATGGCAAATATTAAAGATAAAGAAAGAATCTTAGTCAGCAAGAGAGAGACAAAATTAACTACAAAGGAGTTCCCATTAGAATGACTGCTGACTTCTCAATAGGAACACTTCAGGCCAGAAGGGAGTGGCATGAAGTATATAAAGTAATGAAAAGCAAGAGCCTAAATCCATGACTACTGTATCCAACAAGGCTATCATTTAAAATTGAAGGTGAAATAAAAAGCTTTCCAGACCAAAAAAAAAAAAAAAAGTGAAATGAGTACATTACCACCAAACCACCAATGCAAAAAATGCTAAAGGGACTGCGAGAGAGAGGATCAAAGACATAAAGGAAATTAAAATGGCAATAAATAAATATCAATAATAACCTTAAATGTAAATGGATTAAATGCTCCAATCAAAAGATATAGGGTGACTGTATGGATAAGAAAACATGACCCATATATATGCTGTCTACAAGAGACCCATCTCAGAAGAAAAGATACACACAGACTCAAAGTGAAAGGATGTAAAAATATATTCCATGCAAATGGGAAGGAATAAAAAGCTGGAATAGTGAAACTCATATCAGATAAAATAGACTTCAAAACAAAGGCCATAACAAGAAACAAAGAAGGCCACAACACAATACTAAATGGAATGATTCAACAAGAAAATATAACCCTTGTAAACATATATGCACCCAACATAGGAGCATCCAAGTACATTAAAAAAAAAAAAACAACTCTTGATGGACTTTAAGGAAGATATTGACAGCAATACAATCATAGTAGGGGACTTTAACACCCCATTGACATCACTGGATAGATCTTTCACACACAAAAATCAACAAGGAAACAGAGGCCTTAAATGACACACTAGATCAGATGGATTTAATTGATATTTACAGAACATTTCATCCCAAAGTGGCAGAATATACATTCTTCTCAAGTGCACATGGAACATTCTCAAAGATAGATCACATGTACGGGCACAAAATAAGCCTATACAAATTCAAAAAGATCAATATAATACCAAGCATCTTCTTGGATCACAATGGCATAAAGTTAGAAATCAACTAAAAAAAAAACCAAAAAACTCAAAAACACTCAAATTCAGGAAGGCTAAATAGTATGTTATTAAACAATGAATGGATTACCAATGAGATCAAGCAAAAAATTAAAAAATTCCTGGAAACAAATGAAAATAAACACACAACCACCTAAAACCTATGGAACATGGCAAAAGCAGTCCTGAGAGGGAAGTTCATAGCATTATAGGCCTACCTCAGGAAACAAGAAGAAGCACTAGTAAACTATCTAACCCTACAAACTAAATGAATTAGCCCTAACCGGTTTGGCTCAGAGGATAGAGCGTCGGCCTGCGGACTGAAAGGTCCCAGGTTCAATTCCGGTCAAGGACATGTACCTTGGTTGCGGGCACATCCCCAGTAGGAGGTGCGCAGGAGGCAGCTGATCAATGTTTCTCTCTCATCGATATTTTAACTCTCTATCCCTCTCCCTTCCTCTCTGTAAAAAAATCAATAAAATATATTTTTTAAAAAAACTAAATGAATTAGATAACAGCAAGAAAGTCCAGATGAAGTAGAAGAAAGGAAATAATAAAGATCAGAGTAGAAATAAATGACAAAGAGACTAAAAGAACATTACTAAAGATCAATAAATCCATGAGCTAATTCTTTGAAAAGATAAACAAGATTGAAGAACCCCTAGCCAGACTCATCAAGAAATAAAGAGAGAGGACCCAAATAAATAAAATCAGAAATGAAAGATGCAATATAACAATGGACACCACTGAAATAAAATGGACACCACAGAAATACTATGAAGAACTATATGCCAACAAACTGGACAACCTGGGAGAAATGGACAAATTCCTAGAAAAATACAATACTCCAAAACTCAACCAGGAAGAATCAGAACACCTGAGTAGGCCAATAACAACTGATGAAATTGAAGCAGTAATTAAAAACCTCCCAGCAAACCAAAGTCCTGGACTGGATGGATTTTCAGGAAAATTTTACTAAACACTCAAAGAAGAACTAACACCTATCCTCCTCAAACTATTCCAAAAGATTCAAAAGTAAGGAACATTTCTGAGACCTTTTTATGAAGCCAGCATTATCCTAATTCCAATACCAGATAAAGACACTCCAAAGAAAGAGAATTACAGGCCAATATTCCTGATGAACATAGATGCTAAAATCTTCAACAAAATATTAGCAAATCAGGTCCAATAATATATTAAACAGATCACACACCAAGATCAAGTGGGATTTAGTCCAGGGATGCAAGGCTGGTACAATATTCACAAATAAAAAAATGTTATACATTGCATAGACAAATTGAAAGATAAAAAACACATGATCATAACAATAGATGCAGAAAAAGCATTTCACAAAATCCAGCACCCTTTTTTGACAAAAACTCTCAGTAAAGTGGGAATAGAGGGATCATACCTCAACATAATAAAGGCCATATATGACAATAAAATACTCAATACACAAAAACTAAAAGTGTTTCCCTCAAGAACAGGAACAAGACAAGGATGTCTGCTTTCACCACTTTTATTCAACACTAGAGGCCCGGTGCATAAAAATTCATGCACTGGAGGGGGGGTCCTTCAGCCCAGCCTGCCTCCTGTCACAGTCCAGGAACCCTCAGGGGCAGGAGGTGACCCAGTGATCAGGGGAAGGTGACACCCCATCACATCTCTGCTGCTGCCACTGCCGGCAGCGCAAGTCTCAGCTAGCCCTGGTTACCTGAGCCTCAGGTGGCCTTAGGCAGCTGGGCAGCTGCCATTTGAGGTTTGCCTGCACCTCGGGCCAGCCCTGGGCAGCTGGGCAACCAACATCTGAGGCTTGCCTATGCCTCGGGCATCAGCTGGACAGCCGCCATCCAAGGCTTGCCTGTGTCTTGGTCTGGCCCTGGCTGGTTGGGGGGCTGAGGGGACTGGGGGACTCCGGAGGCAGGCACACGGAGCAGGTGGGCCTGCCTGGGGGCGGGCCCGACCTTGCCACATGCCTGTCGCCCCAGCGGGGCTGAGCGGATTGGGCGCTGCCATCTTGTGGCTGTGGGCACCGCCATCTTTGAGGGCATGACAGTCAATTAGCATATTCCCTCCTTATTGGCTGTGGGCACTGCCATATTTGAGGGCGTGAGAGTCAATTAGCATATTCCCTCCTTATTGGCTGTGGGTGCTGCCATCTTTGAGGGTGGGGCAGTCAATTAGCATATTCCCTCCTCATTGGCTGTGGGCGTCACCATCTTTGATGGCGGGGCAGTCAATTAGTATATTCTCTCCTTATTGGCTGTGGACGCCACCATCTTTGAGGTTGGGGCAGTCAATTAGCGTATTCCCCCCTTATTGGCTGTGGACACTGCCATATTTGTGATGGTGTGGGGGTCAATTAGCATATTCCCTCTTTATTAGATAGGATAGTACTGGAAGTCGTAGCCACAGCAATTAGACAAGAAGAGATAAAAATCATCCAAACTGGAAAGGAGGAAATTAAACTCTCATTATTCACAGATAACATGATATAGTACATAGAAAACCCTACAGACTCCACCAAGAAATTACTAGACTTAATAAATGAATTTGGAATGGTAGCAGGATACAAAATCAGCATCCACAAATCGATGGCATTTTTATACACCAATAATGAACTCTCAAAAAGAGAAATTAAAAAAATAATCCCATTTACCATTGCTACAAAAAAAATAAGATACCTAGGAATAAACTTAAATAGGAGGTAATAAACCTGTACTTGGAAAACTATAGCACATTGAAAAAATAAATAGAGGAATATACAAACAAATGGGACCACATACCATGTTCATGGATTGGAAGAATTAACATCATTAAAAGGTCTATATGCTACCCAAAGCAACCTATAGATTCAACAAAATCCCTATTAAAATACCAACGGAGTACTTCACAGAGCTAGAAAAAATACTCCAAAAATTTATATGGAACTATAAAAGAACCCGAATAGCTGTAGAAATCTTGAGAAAGAAGAATGAAGTTGAAGGGATCACAATACTGGATAACAAACTATGCTACAAAGGCATTATAACCAAAACAGCCTGGTACTGGCACAAAAATGGACATACTAGTATGGATCAGAACAGAGACCCCAGAAATTGACCCACACCATTACAGTCAATTAATATTTAACAAAGAAGGTAAGAACATACAATGGAGTCAAGACTGTCTCTTCAGCAAATGGTGTTGGGAAAACTGGATAGACACATACAAAAAGATGAAACTGGACCACCAACTTATGCCATACACAAGAATAAACTCAAAATGAATAAAAAACTTAAATGTAAGGCATGAAACCATAAAAATCTTAGAAGAAAACATAGGCAGTCAAATCTCAGACATCTTACATAGCAGATACATATCCTAGGGGAAAAAACAAACAAAAGAGAAAATAATCAAATAGGACTACATCAAAATAAAAAGCTTCTGCACAGCAAAAACAAACAAACAAACAAAAAAAAAACTGCCATCAAAATGAAAAGGGGGACAGAGGATCCAAGATGGCGGTGTAGGTAAACACCTAAACTGCTGCCTCGCACAACAGTTTCAAAACTACAACTAAAAGACAAAACGTCTATCACCCAGAACCACAGGAAAGCTGGCTGAGTGGAAGTTCTACAACTAGAAGGAAAGAGAAAAGAGCATTGAGACGTGCACAAGCACTGAAAAGCTGAGGTATGGAGGCGCACGAATCGGGCTGGCAACAGGCGACTGGGAGTGCTGCTTTTTTCAACCCGAAGGGAGACAAGCTCCAGATTACTCCAAACTCCAATTTCTGGGGAGACGCAGGGGACGCAAACTCCTACGGGGAGAAGCTGGACTGTCTGCCATCGGGTCGGAAGGTGAGGGAGGCATGCTTGCAGGGCTTCGCGCAGGAATAATTGTTTACTGTGCTGGGGCACGGGACGCGGGCGGAGACGCAGAGCCGGCTAACTGGCAGCCATCGCTGTTTGCCATGCCCTAGTGTAGTGACGCCCTGAGACCCCGCCCTGCACAATCTACAAACCTACCCAAGCTCCAAGCAGCGGCTTTAGCATATGAATGGCCTGCCCTATCGCAGCTTAACCTAGCAAACTTGCAGCCCGGGTCAGACAGCTCCAAAACCTCCAAACCCCAAGCAAAGAGGAGAAAACTGTAGTTCTCACTGTAGCTCCTGCTGGGTGGCCTCAGACAGTAGCTGACCTGCATCCCATTGGAGATCCAGAAACCAGTGTACCTAGTGGTCAGTGTGAGACACCAGATTTCAACTCCTCAAATCCATAAGTGACACATTCAAGAGGCAGACTCAGTGAGCACCAAAGCCCCACTGAAACAAGTCCTGCACCATAAGCGTGTCTCCAGCACAGCAGTTCTTCCATTATAGACACAGCGGGTCCTCACAGCCAATTGGCCTGGAGGTCAATTCCTCCCGGTGTACCAACAGCAATCAAGGCTTAACTACACCAAGACTTTGCACTCAGCCCACAAAGGAGTGTACCAAGAGTGTCCACCTCAGGTGATTGGGGAGGCTGAGCTACTGGCCTCTATGGGTCACCTACCACACAAAGCCACTCCATCAACACAGGGAAGCAGCAAAATGCGGAGACAAAGAAACATGTCACGAATGAAAGAAATGGAAGAAAGCAAACTACTGGACGACATAGAGTTCAGAACCATATTTATAAGGTTACTCAAGAATCTTCTAAAAACCGCCGAGAAGCTTGATGAGACCTCTGAGGAGCTTAGTGAGACCTTCAAGGACCTTAATGAGAATGCCAAAAAAATGGAAAAGGACCAGTCAGAAATTAAGCATACATTGTCTAAAATAAAGAATGTACAGAAACTCAACTGTAGATCAACGTACCCCAAGAATCAAACCAAAGACCTGAAATATGAGAAAACAAAAAACACCCAACTAGAAAAACAAAAAGAAAAAAGAATCCAAAAATATGAAGATAGTGTAAGGAGCCTCTGGGACAACTTTTAGTGTACCAACATCCGAATTTTTGGGGTGCCAGAAGAAGACAGAGAGCAAAATATTGAAAACCTATTTGAAGAAATAATGACAGAAAACTTTCCCTACCTGGTGAAAGAAATAGACTTACAAGTTCAGGAAGCGCACAGCACCCCGTACAAGAGGAATCCAAAGAGGACCACACCAAGACACATCATAATTAAAATGCCAAGGGCAAAAGACAAAGAGAGAATCTTGAAAGCAGCAAGAGAAAAACAGTTAGTTACCTACAAGGGAGTACCCATACGACTGTCAGCTGATTTCTCAGCAGAAACTATGCAGGCCAGAAGGGAGTGGCAAGAAATATTCAAAGTGATGAACAGCAAGAACCTACAACCAAAATTACTCTACCCAGCAAAGCTATCATTCAGAGTTGACGGTCAGATAAAGAGCTTCACAGACAAGAAAAAGTTAAAGGAGTTCATCACCACCAAACCAGGATTACATGAAATGCTGAAGGGTATTCTTTAAGAAGAGGAAGAAGAAAAAGGTAAAGATAAAAATTATGAACAACAAAATGACATCAAATACATACCTACCAACAAGTGAATCTAAAAATCAAGTGAATAAAAAATCTGAAGAACAGAATGGACTGGTGAATATAATAGAATCAGGGACATAGAAAGGGAGTGGACTGACAATTCTCAGGGGGAAGGGGGTGTGAGGGGTGCGGAAAGAGATTGGACAAAAATCTTACACCTATGGATGAAGACAGTGGCGGGGAGTAAGGGCATGGGGTGGGGTGGGGAATCAGGTGGAGGGGAGCTATGGGGAAAAAAAGAGGAACACCTGTAATAATCTGAACAATAAAGATTTATTTAAAAAAATGAAAAGGGAACCCATTGTATGAACATATTTGTCAATAATATATCTGACAAGGAGTAATATCCAAAATAAATAAAGTACTCATACAACTCAATAAAAGAAAGAGAATCCAATGGGCAGCCCTGCTGGCTTGCCTCAGTGGTTGGGCATCAATCTATGAACCAAAGGTCATGACTTAATTCCAAGTCAGGGCATATGCCTAGGTTGCAGACTAGATCTCCAGTGAGGGATGTGCAGGAGGCAGCCAATCAGTGATTCTCTCTCATCATTGATGTTTCTATTTCTCTCTCACTCTCCCTTATTGTCTGAAATCAATAAAAAATATATATTTTTTAAAATGAAAAGAATACCTGAGTAGACATTTCTCCAAAGAGGACAAATGGCCAAGAAACATATGAAAAAAATGCTCAAAGTCACTGGTCATTGGAGAAATGCAAATTAAAACCACAATGAGGTATCACCTTATCCTGTCAGAATGGCTATCAACAACAACAACAAAAAACAAACCAAAAAAAAACAAAAAACAAATAACAAGTACTGGTGGGTGGGAATGCAGATTGGTGCAGCCACTTTAGAAAACAATGGAGTTTCCTCAAAAAAATTAAAAATGGAACTGCCATTTGGTCCAGCGATCCCACTTCTGGGACTATATCCTAAAAACCCCAAAACACCTATCAGAAAGAATATATACCCATCCCCGTCCCATGTTCATAACAACATTACTCACAATAGCTAAGATTTGGAAACAACCCAATTGCTCATCAGCAGATAAATGGATAAAAAAGCTGTGGAACATTTACACTGTGGAATATGATACAGCTGTAAAAAAGAGGGATCTCTTACCCTTTGAAACAGCATGGATGGACCTGAAGATAATTATGCTAAGAGATAAGCCAGTCAGAGAAAAACAAGTATCACATGATCTCACTCATTTGTGGAATCTAATGAACAAAATAAATTGACCAACAAAATAAGACCTGAAGCATGGAGGCATGGAATAGACTGACATCCCTCAGTGTGGGGATGGGGGTTGGGGGGGAGGGAAGATAAAACAAAGAACTTATATACTTATATGCATAGCCCATGGACACCACAGGCAATAGGGTAGTGAAGACCTGGGGAGATGGGAAGGGGCTGGGAGGAGTAGGGGGGAGGCAAAAAAAATGGGAGATATCTGTAATACTATCAACAATAATATACTATATAATAAAAGGCTAATATGCAAATTGACCGAATGACGGAACTACTGGTCGCTATGACACTCACTGACCACCGGGGGCAGATGCTCAACTCAGAAGCTGCCCCCTGGTGGTCAGTGTGCTCCCACAGGGGGAGCTCCACTCAGCCAGAAGCTGGGCTCATGGCTGGTGAGCACAGTGGCAGTGGTGAGAGCCTCTCCCGCCTCCATGGCAGCGCTAAGGATGTCCAACTGACAGCTTAGGCCCACTCCCCAGGGAGCGGGCCTAAGCCGTCAGCTGGACATCCCCCAAGGCTCCCAGACAGCGAGAGGGTGCAGGCCAGGCTGAGGGACTCCCTCCCACCAAGTGCACAAATCTCGTGCATCGGGCCTCTAGTACATATATAAGAGAAAGTGCTCAGGAATGGGGGTTGCAATTTTAAGTAGGGTAGACAGAGAAGTCACCATCTAAAAGGTGGGATTTGAACTAAAAGAGGTGAGGGAGCAATCCATGTGGACATCTAGAAGAAAAATGTTTTAGTCAGAGGGAAAGGCAAGGACAAAGGCACCCAGGAAGGAGAATGGCTGGCAGGTTTGAAGAATTGCAAGGAGGCCTGGAATAGTAAACTGTACTATCAATATGGTAGCCTAGCCACTAGCCACATGTGGTTACTGAGCCCTGAAATGTGCCTGGTTCAAATTGTGTGATTATCTTAGGGTTGGAGAGTAAAATAAAAGGACTGTGTTAATGGCCCCAGTTCTTTATTCTTCCTAGTAACCATGCCATTTGCGAGGTGACTTTACAAATTATCCTGGGAAGAGGTGGAACCTTTTTACTGCCCCTTGATTCTGAGTTTCCCATATAGATATGCTAGAACTCAACCAAACTCAGCCTACATCATTGTCCCTCAGGCTCACAAACTAAATAAATGCTTGTTATCCAAAAAAAAAAAAAAAAAAACAAAAAAACAACAAACAAAAACAAACAAACAAAACCTCAATCATCCAACAGTACAAAACCTGAAATATTTTTGGAAGCAAACATTTATCTGGTCATCACAAGAAAATTAAAAAATAATTAACTTGAAAGTTCATTAAAGTAAAAGTGAAAACCTGAAGTATACAGGGTGGGAAAAATTAGTTATATAGCTGTGAACACGTGAAAGAGTTTATTCTTGTATTATTTATTAATTATTACTAGAGGCCTGGTGCATGAAGTCATGCACAGAGGGGGGTGTCTCTCAGTCCAGCCTGCACCCTCTCCAATCTGGGACACCTCTCAAAAGAGGGATCGGGCCTAAACAAGTGATCGGACATCCCTCTCACAATCCAGGACTGCTGGCTCCCAACTGCCCTCCCCTGCAGGCCTGGTCCCCCACCAACAGCTCTCCCATGCAGGCCTGGCCCCCCAACTGCCCTCCCTTGCTGGCCTGGTCTCCCCCAACTACCCTCCTCTGTTGGCCTGGTCACCCCTAACTGCCCTCCCTGCTGGCCTGATCACCCACAACTGCCCTACACTGCAGGCCTGGTCCCCCCCAAATGCCCTCCCCTGCAGGCCAGCTACCCCCCCAATGGCTCTCCCCTGCAGTCCTGGCCCCTCCAACTTCTGTCCCCTGCAGACCTGGTCCCCCCAAACTTCCCTCCCCTGCAGGCCTTGTCCCCCCCAACTGCCCTCCCCTGCAGGCCTGGTCCCCCCCAAACTGCTCTCCCCTGCAGGCCTGCCCCCCCCCAACTTCCCTTCCCTGCTGGCATGGTCTTCCCCAACTGCCCTTCTCTGCTGGCCCGGTCAACCCTAACTGCCCTCCCTGCTGGCCTGATCACCCACAACTGCACTCCCCTGCAGGCCTGCCCCCCTCCCCAACTGCCCTCCACTGCAGGCCTGGTCCCCCCCCCCCAACTGCCCTCTACTGCTGGCCTGGTTTCCCCCAACTGCTCTCCCCTGTAGGCCTGCCCCCCCAACTGCCCTCCAATGCAGTCCAGGTCTCCCCCAACTGCCCTCCCCTGCTGACCTGGTCTCCCCCAACTGCCCTCCTCTGCTGGCCCGTTGACTCCTAACTGCCCTCCCTGCTTGCCTGATCACCCCCAACTGCCCTCCTCTGCTGGCCTGGTCACCCACAACTGCCCTCCTTGCTGGCCTGGTCACCCCTAACTTCCCACAAGTGCCCTCCCCTGCAGGCCATCTTGTGGTGGCCATCTTGTGGTGGCCATCTTGTGTCCACATGGGGGCAGCCATCTTGTGTGTTGGTGTGATGGTCAATTTGCATATTACTCTTTTATTAGATAGTATTCTATTTATTTGTATCAAAACTGTAAACATACTTCTGCTCACCCTTATATATTTAAGAGCCATGTTATGGAAATCAGAAGTAAGGAAGTATTTCAAAGTTCAAGGGCCATATTGATGTGTGTGGAATAATAAAAAGGCACTTGTTCTCTCACTTTACCTTACAAAATACTGAAAATAGCTGGGCCAACATGGCTCAGTGGTTGAGCATCAACCTGTGAATCAGGAGGTCACGGTTTGATTCTTGGTCAGGGTACATACCCAGGTTGCAAGCTCAGACCCCAGGGTGGGGAATGCTGGAGGCAGCCAATCAATGATTCTCTCTCATCACTGAAGTTTCTAGCTCTCTCTCCTTCTCTCTTCTTCGCTGAATCAATAAAATATACTTTAAAAAATTTAACTGCTGAAAATACACATGGGGCAAAAACCTTAAACAACCCTTAAAAAGTTTAAGTGCTAAGACTAAGTAAATTTCTACTTCTACATAAACACCTCTTCAATTCATTAATGATAACAGTACTAGGTATTCATGGTTCCAAGAATTATATGTTACTACTAGAGGCCCAGTGCATGAAATTTGTGCATGGGAGGGGAGGGTCCCCTCAGCCCAGCCTGCACCGTCTCCAATCCGGGACCCCTCCGGATATATCCGACCGCCAGTTTAGGCCCAATCCTGGGCCTAAACTGGCAGTTGGACATCCCTCTCACAATCCTGGACTGCTGGCTCCTAATCACTCACCTGCCTTCCTGCCTGGTTGTCCCTAACTGCCCCCCACCCACTGACCTGATCACCTCTCACTGCTTCTGCATGCCAGCCTGATCCCCCTAACTGCCCCCCCCTGCTGGCCTGGTCGCCCCTAACTGCCCCCTGCTGCCAGCCAGGTTGCCCACAACTGGCCCCTCCCTGCCAGCCTGGTTGCTCCTAACTTCCCCCCCACCGGCCTGGTCACCCTTTAATGCCCCCCTGCCAGCCTGGTTGCCCCCAACTGCCCCCCCCCGCTGGTCTTCTCGCCCCTCACTGCCCCCTGCCAGCCTAATCACCCCCAACTGCACCCCCCACCAGCCTGGTCACCCCTAACTGCCCCCCCCGCCAGCCTGGTCACCCCAACTGCCCCCCTCTGCCAGCCTGGTCACCCCAACTGCCCCCCTCTGCCAGCCTGGTTGCCCCCAACTGCCCCCCTGCCAGCCTGGTTGCCCCTCACGGCCCCCCTGCCGGCCTGCGGTCACCCTATGCATCCTGCTTGTTCAGTCGTTTGGTCATCCCTCACTAACCCCCCTGCTATCCTGGTCGTAGGCAGCCATCTTGTGAGGGTGTGAGGGTTAATTTGCATATTACCTCTTTATTATATAGGATAATTGCTCAATGTGCAAAATAGTGATGCCTCAATCAATGCACCTTCTGAAACCATGTTGCTTTATTAAGAAGTTTATTTTCAAAAATCTTCAGTAATCATTTCAGGGAACACTATATCTACACATGTATGACAAAAATACCTCTGGACACAGAGGCTATTTACTGGCTCATAAAAGGCATATTCACACGTTGAAGGTAAACAGTTTCTTAACCTCTCAGTTTCGTCATTTTTGTGTATACAATGGAGCTAATAATAACTCCTGCACAGGGTTTTTGGAAAGATTAAATGAGATTATATATATAGTACCTATTCCTTACTGTGCCTGATACTCATTAGCTCTTAAAATAAGTGTCTCTTCTCCTTCAACCAGAACTATGTTTCTAATTGTAGGTGAAATATCTTGTCCTCTGTAAAAGGAATTTCAGACATGTGGAGATATTTTAGGAGTTTAAGACATTCCAAGGAATCATTGATTATTTGTCAGACAACCCCTCCCTGTAACCAGGTGTAAAGGGTAGGGCCTTTTTCAGGGGCTGCTCAGGAATTACTGGGAGTGAAGCAACACATCCTTTGACACCAGATTTTTCAGGCACTTTGAACTCTCTTTGCTGTATTTCACTCCCCCCCACACACACACCTTCTCTGCCTGCCCATGGGCTAGTAGTCTCAGGCTCCTTCTAACATTCACCTATCTTCTACTTTCTGCCCCTTTTTCTCTTCTTAGATATCCTTCTTCAAAAATCCAATACCTCATTTCTTCTTCGATTTCCTCTATATTAAAAGGAGAAGCAGATAGTGGGAGCTTATTGACATACTGACTGCCTTGTGAAAATATCATGTGTCCAGCTGGGTTACCTGATAGGCTGTTTTAAGGATCAAATGAGATAATCCACAGGCGAATACTTTCTATGATAGATGTATTATGACCTAGAGAGTTGGTGACAATGATGTTTTCTGCTCTTTAGGCAAAACCCTTTCAATCATTAGATCACTAAGACTCTGGATTGTGATGAACCTTGGAGTCCTCTTTTCTAATCCTTCCCAATGAGGCCCTGAGAGTGCATGTGCTAGAGCCCAGTAGAAGCAGATGGCACGGGCATGCTAAAGGAAAGCAATTCCCTAGTAACACTCTTGAGGATTATGTCCCCTTCTCTCTCAATGTATGCTGAGCAGACATCAGATCATCTTAGGCCATAAATGATTTTATATAAAAACTGTAACTTCCACTCTTAATGATCTCAGCTACATTTAGCCATCCTTATAAAGTTAAATATACCATACTATATAATCCAGCAATCCTGCTTCTTGTACTCAAATATTCATGGCAGCTTTATTCATAAAACACCCCTGCCAGCAACCCAAATGTCCATCTGCTGATAAATTGATAAATACATTGTAGTACCTGCATGCAAAAGAATTCTACTCAGCAATAAAAAGAAATGAACCACTGTCACATTCAACAACATGAATAAATATTAAAAGCATTATGCTAAATGAAGCCAGATAGAAAAACTGCATATTACATGATTGCATTTTTATGAAACTAGTGGCCAGGTGCATGAAATTCGTGCATGGTGGGGGGTTCTCTCATCCCAGCCTGCACCCTCTCCAATAGGGGACCCCTTGGGGGATATCCGACTGCCGGTTTAGGCCACAGGGATCGGGCCTAAACCAGCAGTCAGACATCTCTCTTGCAACCTGGGACTGCAATCTGGGACCGCTGGGACCACTCACCTGCCTGCCTGCCTGATCACCCCTAACTGCCTCTGACTGCCTGTCTGATTGCCCCTAACTGCCCTACACTGCTGGCCTGATCTCACCCCAACTGCCCTCCCCTGCTGGGCTGGTTACCCCCAATTGCACTCCACTGCCAGCCTGGTTGCCCCCAACTGCACTCCCCTGCCAGCCTGATCTCACCCCCAACTGCCCTCCCCTGCAGGCCTGATCTTGCCCCAACTGCCCTCCCCTGCCAGCCTGATTTCAGCCCCAACTGCCCTCCCCTGCAGGCCTGATCTTGCCCCAACTGCCCTCCCCTGCCAGCCTGATTTCAGCCCCAACTACCCTCCCCAACTGGCCTGATCTCACCCAAAATGCCCTCCTCTACTGGCCTGGTTGCCCCCAACTGCCCTTCCCTGCCGGCCAGATCTCGCCCCCAACTGCTCTCCCCTGCCGACCTGATCTTGCCCCCAACTGCCCTCCCCTGCCAGCCTGATCTCACCCCCAACCGACCTCCCCTACAGGCCTAATATTGCCCCTAATTGCCCTCCCCTGCTGCCCTGATCTCACCCCAACTGCCCTCCCCTTCAGGCCTAATCTTGCCCTCAACTGCTCTCCCCTGCCGGCCTGATCTCACCCTCAACTGCCCTCCCCTGCCAGCCTGATCTCGCCCCCAACTGCCATCCCCTGCCAGCCTGATCTCACCCCCAACCGGCCTCCCCTGCAGGCCTAATATTGCCCCCAAATGCCCTCCCCTGCCAGCCTGATCTCACCCCAACTGCCCTCCCCTGCCAGCCTGATCTCACCCCCAACTGGCCCCCCCTGCCGCCTGATCTTGCCCCAACTGCCCTCCCCTGCTGGGCTGGTTACTCCTAACTGCACTCCACTGCCAGCCTGGTTGCCCCCAACTGCCCTCCCCTGCCAGCCTGATCATGCCCCCAACTGCAATCCCCTGCCAGCCTGATCTCACCCCCAACTGCCCTCCCCTGCTGGCCTGATCTCGCCCCAACTGCCCTCCCCTGCTGGGCTGGTTACCCCCAACTGCACTCCACTGCCAGCCTGGTTGCCCCCAACTGCACTCCCCTGCCAGCCTGATTTCACCCCCAACTGCACTCCCCTGCCAGCCTGATCTCACCCCCAACTGCCCTCCCCTGCAGGCCTGATCTTGCCCCAACTGCCCTCCCCTGCCAGCCTGATTTCAGCCCCAACTACCCTCCCCAACTGGCCTGATCTCACCCAAAATGCCCTCTCCTACTGGCCTGGTTGCCCCCAACTGCCCTTCCCTGCCGGCCAGATCTCGCCCCCAACTGCTCTCCCCTGCCGGCCTGATCTTGCCCCCAACTGCCCTCCCCTGCCAGCCTGATCTCACCCCCAACCAGCCTCCCCTACAGGCCTAATATTGCCCCTAATTGCCCTCCCCTGCTGCCCTGATCTCACCCCAACTGCCCTCCCTTGCAGGTCTAATCTTGCCCCCAACTGCCCTCCCCTGCCGGCCTGATCTTGCCCCCAACTGCCCTCCCCTGCCAGCCTGATCTCACCCCCAACTGCTCTCCCCTGCTGGCCATCTTGTGGTGGTCATCTTGTGTCCACATGGGGACAGCCATCTTTGACCACATGGGGGCAGAAATCTTGTGTGTTGGAGTGATGGTCAATTTGCATATTACTCTTTTATTAGATAGGATAGAGGCCTGGTGCACGGGAGGGGGTCAGCTGGTTTGCCCTGAAGGGTGTCCCGGATCAGGGTGGGGGTTCCCTTGGGGCATGGGGCGGCCTGGGTGAGGGGCCTGTGGTGGTTTGCAGGCCGGCCACGCCCCCCAGCGACCCAAAGGGAGGCCCTGGTATCTGGGATTTATTTATCTTCTATAATTGAAACTTTGTAGCCTTGAGCAGAGCCAAGCCTCCTGCTCATTCTGTGGCTGCAGCCATTTTTATTGGGATTTATTTATCTTCTATAATTGAAACTTTGTAGCCTTAAGCAGAGACCAAGGCAGGCCAGGGCTGCAGAAACTTGGCTTCCTCCATCGCCGGGGGCAACTCAAGCCTCCTGCTCTCTCCAGCTCCGTGGCTGCCACCATTTTTGTTGGGATTTATTTATTTTCTATAATTGAAACTTTGTAGCCTTAAGCGGAGGCCAAGGCAGGCCAGGGCAGGTGGAAAGCTTGGCTTCCTCCATTGCCCAGGAAACCCAAGCCTCCTGCTCTCTCCGTGGCCACAGCCATCTTGGTTGGGTTAATTTGCATACTTGCTCCTGATTGGCTGGTGGGTGTGGCTTGTGGGTGTAGCGGAGGTATGGTCAATTTGCATATTACTCTTTTATTAGATAGGATAATTTATTTCTTAATTTTGGTTTGGAAAAATGGGGGCATCTTATACATGGAAAAATACGGTATATACTTTTAAAAAGTGAATTATATTGTATATAAATTATGCCACCATAAAGCTGATTTTAAAGAAAAGATAACTGTCAAAGAGATTCTCTTAATTTTTAGTCATATCACTAGATAATTTAAATGATTTAACCACCAATTAAAAGGTCACAAATATGGTAACTAACATTTGAAAGGTGAACTGTATTTGAAATGTTCAGAGTTAGAGATCTTAGACAACCGTCTTTTTGGTCACTATCATGTTGTTATTATGTAGAATAAATAATAAAAGAAAAATTGAAAGATCACACAATTACTTTGTCTTTTCAAAATTTTAAACTAATTACAGAAGGTTATTCCCTTGTCTGGATCAGTACCCTGCCTCTTTAATTTATGAAATCTTCATTTTACTGAGAAATCACTATAAAAATCTCCAATCACCCTAAATTGAGCTCAAATTTTATCTTCATGTTCCACTCCCACTAGAAATGTCTTCTCATTTAATTATTTACTAATTAATTCACATTCCTTCCCCACTTTCAAAGGATCTCATACAACTTCATAAGTAAGTCAGGCAAAGGTAATAATGGGATAAAAAGTTAAAGCACAGGTAAGCACAGGGTGGAGACTTAAATAACTAGGGCTGCAAATTTTTCCCTAAAGTTCTAAGTGCCCCTCCCAAATGGGAAACACTTATTGATATAGACTCAAAATATCTATCAGATACAGAAAAATTAAATATTATGGAGATGCAACCTTTCTGATTCTAAGGCCAATATAAAAAATTTCTCATGGATCCTTCAAAAGAGGAAATTGTGTGTTATAGCAAATATCTTCAACATCACACAGGAAAAGCCACAGCAGTAAGTTTTCTGTGGCAACCTTAAAGCCAAAGACAAATTCAAGAACATAAAGCCACTCTAGGGAGGGGGACGAGTTAGCTGAGGGGAAAAGTGGTAGGGGAGAATTACTTTTCACTGTACACATATCTTTCCGCAGCTTTTGATTACTTCACAACCTACACACATTACCAAACAGTGGTTAGAGTATAGACTAGTGAAGCAAGCAACTTGGTTCAATACCTAACTCCACATATTATTAGCTGTATAATGTTGGGCAAGCTTTGTGCCTCACCTTTGAA
The DNA here is from genome assembly GCF_963455305.1 of Plecotus auritus. Taxonomy (NCBI): domain Eukaryota; kingdom Metazoa; phylum Chordata; class Mammalia; order Chiroptera; family Vespertilionidae; genus Plecotus; species Plecotus auritus. The sequence goes on from NC_137771.1 coordinate 118,124,377, forward strand.
GTAACGATTGCAGAGATTATCTACCCCATGAGATTATTGGGAAGGTTCTATTTCTGGACTCAATTCTATTCCATAGATATATACAGGGTGTCCCAAAAATGTATACACACTTTAACCACTGATAGCTCATTTTGAAAATGAAATGTATTTTAACCATTTGTATGCCATAAGCTCTATAGACACAAGCAGTGGACCTGTTTTAATTAAATTCAAAATATCGTGGCAGTTAACTGGTAAATAAACACTACCTTTATAATTATTCAAAGTGTGTGTATAATTATTCAAACTGTTCCTTTTATAGTCAAGTAATTTTCAACAAAGGTGCCAAGACAATGCAACAAATGGTGCTGGGACAACTCAATATTCACATGCAAAAGCAGGAAATGGAGCTCGACCTCACACCATACACAAAAATCAACTTAAGGTGGATTATAGCTTTAAATTTAAGAACTAAAATGATAGAACTCTTAGAAGAAAACACCTTGGGTTGGGCAATAATTTCTTAGATATGACACCAAAAGCACAAGGAACAAAAGAAAAAATAAATAAATTGCACAATATAGAAATCTAAAACTTTGGTGCTGAAAACAAAAATACTATATAAAAAAAATGAAGCCCAGCCAGTGTTGCTCAGTGATTGAGTGTCAACGGAGGAACCAGGACATCACAGTTGGATTTCTGGTCAGGGCACATGCCTGGGTTGTGCAGGAGGCAGCCAATCAATGTTTCTCTCTCATTGATCTATCTATCTATCTATCTCTCCCTCTCCCTTCTCACTCTGAAATCAATAAAAACATTTTTTTTAAGTGAAAAGTCAACCCACAGAATGGGAAGATATATTTACAAATCACATATATGTATGTCATATATATCTGATAAGAGACTTATATCCAGAATATATAAAGAACTCTTACAATTTAATAATAAAAAACCTAACCTAATTTTAAAAAATGAATAAAGGGTTTGAATAGACATTTCTCCAAAGATGATATTTAAATGGCCAATAAATAAGCATACAAAAATATATTCAACATCATTTGTCATTAGGGAGATGCAAATCAAAACCACAATAAGCTATCTCTCCAAACCCTTTAGGGTGGCTATTATAAAAAAGACAGTTACAAGTATTTGTTAAGAAATAAGGAAATTGCAGCCCTCATACTAGTAGGAATGCAAAATGATGCAAACTTTGAAAAACAGTCTGACAGTTCTTGAATTGTTAAATATAGAGTAACCATCTTATCTAGCAATTCCACTCCTGGTATATATCAGGAGGAAAAACAGTATACATACACGTAAAACTTTGACACAAATGTTCTTTGCAGTATTATTCATAACAGCTAACAAGTAGAAACTATCCAAAAGTCCATTAACATGTTTATTCATGAAACGGATAACCAAAATGTGGCATATCTGCCTACTGTAATAAAATGTTACTTGGCAATTAAAAAGGAATGAAATACTAATACATGCCACAACATGAAGGAGTATGAAAATATTATATTAACTGAAAGAAGCCAATCACAAAAGACCATATATAGGCAAATCTCTGCAGACATATCTAGAGAGAGAAAGTAGTGGCTGAGAGCTGAGGGAAAGGAGAGAATGAGTGATTGCAACTAGGTATAGGTTTCTTTTGGGGGGATGAAAATGTTAAACTTAGATTGTGGTGATACTTGTACAACTCTGTGAATGTCTCAAGACCATCCTAATATATAAAAAGCCAGGGGTCATCACAACCAAAACAACCAGATGGATGACAGAACATGGGGAGACCAGGCTGGCAAGGGGGGCAGTGAGGGACGACCAAACCACTGAACAGCAGGCTGCATGGGGCAACCAGGCCAGCGGGGGTGGGGGTGAGGGAGAGGGGTTGGGCAATGAAGAACGACCAAGCCACTGAACAGCAGGCTGCATGGGGCGACCAGGCCGGCAGGGGGGTTAGTGAAGGACAATCAAATGACTGAACAGCAGACTACGTGGGGCAACCAGACCAGCGGGGGTGGGGCGGTGAGGGGGAGGGGTTAGTGCGGGATGACCAAATGCCCGAACAGCAGGCTGCATGGGGAGACCAGGCCAGCAGGGGAGGGCAGTGAAGGATGACCAAACAACCAAACAGCAGGCTGCATGGGACAACCAGGCTGGCAGGGAGGGCAGTGAGGGATGACCAAATGACCAAACAACAGGCTGTGTGAGGCGACCAGGCCGGCAGGGGGGGCAGTGAGGGACGACCAAACAGCAGGCTGCGTGGGGCGACCAGGCCAGCAGGGGGGGGGGCAGTGGGGGAGACCACGCCGGCGGGGGGGGGGGCAGGTTGGGGGCCACCAGGCTGGTGGGGGAGGCAGTTGGAGGCGACCAGGTTGTCGGGGGGGGGCAGTTAGGGGCAACCAGGCCAATAGGGGGAGCAGTTTGGGGCAATCAGTGTGGCATGGGGAGCAGTGAGGGGAGACCAGGCTGGCAAGGGGGGCAGTTAGGGGCAACCAGACCAGCAAGGGGGGCAGTGAGGGGTGACCAGACCAGCAGGGGGGCAGTGAGGGGTGACCAGGCCAGTGGGGGGGCAAGTGAGGGGTGACCAGGCCAGCAGCAGGGGGCAGTTAGGGCTGACCTGGACGGCAGCGGAGGGCAGTTATGAGCGACCAGGCCAGCCGGGGGAGGGCAGTTGGGGGCACCCAGGCTGGAAGGGGGGGCAGTAAGGGGTGAACAGGCCAGCTGGGGGGTCAGTGAGGGCGAACAGGCCAGCGGGGGGTGGGGGGGCAGTGAGGCGCGATCAGGCCAGCAGGCAGGTGAGCAGTTTAGGAGCCAGCAGTCCAGGATTGTGAGAGGGATGTCTGACTGCCAGTTTAGGCCTGATCCCTGGCATCTAGCCTAAACTGGCAGTTGGACATCCCCCGAGGGGTCCCAGATTGGAGAGGGTGCAGGCTGGGTTGAGGGGCGCCCCCCCCCATGCACGAATTTCGTGCACCGGGCCTCTAGTTTAATTATAAACTTTAAATTGATGAATTTTATAGTATGTTAATTATCCTATATAATAAAAGGCTAATATGCAAATAGATCAAATGGTGGAACAACTGAACAACCACCAGGACACTGAGTGGAACATGGTGGGTGTCGGCATCAGGCAGCAGAGCACAGAACATAGTGGGCATCTGCCATGGCAGGATGGTGGAGCAGGTGAGTGGGGGCGCCAGACAAAGGCAGGGCGCCGGTTGCTGTCATCGGGGCAAGCCTCTGGTAGTTACTGAAAATTCTTTGCTCCTGCATGCCATAGTCCCACCCAGAGCTCACACCCACTGCTGGTGCCAGAGCCGCTGCTGGCACCCCTGCCAGCACCTGGCGCCAGCCCCAATTGCCCCCTGAGGGCTTCTCCACCACCCCTGCTCCTGAGGGGCAATCAGGGCAGCAGCCGCGTCTCGCACCCACTGACGGTGCTGTCCCCAATTGCTCAGCACCATCAGCAGGTGCGAGCGGGGCCGGTGCCATCAGCGCATGGGAAAGGAGGTGGTGGGAGCAGGGCTGCTGGCAGACAGGGGACCAGGCAGGGGGAGGGGCCGGGTGGGGGCACAAATGATGGGCCAAGACCCGCCCCTGTGCCCACCGCAGCCTCACGGCCCACAGTTCCTTTCAAGGTGCATGAATTCATGCACTAGGCCCCTAGTATATCAATAAATATTTTTAAGGCAATGTAACTAGTGACAAGGCCCCTGTAATTTGTGGAGTTTGTGACTTGAGCTCTCAATTGAAGAATGAGCTACTTTAGGCCTCCAAGGTTAATACTTCTTGACACAAAGCTTCTGATTAGAATTGGACAGGGTTATGATCACTGGGGATAATTATGGGTACAGATTTTGTGTGTTCTCAATTAAGGGTAAAAGTTTAAGTCATTAGTTTACCCGTTAGTTCCTGTGTCTGGCCAATTGTGATTTATCTGTTTCATGAACTGTCCATGGGAACTTTTTGCTTCTTAGGCCAGCAGATTGCCCTCTGCTCTGGAATATATTTCCAGGTCAGTTGTTCCCCCCATCATTTAGTGTGTGTGCTCAAGGGAATGCAAACTGATTTCGGCATTATCTTAAAACATAATTAGGACGTAACTATGCTGCCAAAAAGTTACATAATGCATTCCAAAGCCAATTAAAATTCAATTTTTGACCAACCATGCTGAATATACCTTTTTAGCACAGGTTTACATGGTTAAGAGTTATGGGTACTCATGTAGAATAGTTTTTTTAATGTAAATCTTTCTTTCAGGGTTCAGAAATTCTGATAGTTCAGATTTCATGGGGGAAAAATTTAAAAATTACAGTCTCAAACATTTGTCTCACTACAACAGGTATGTCTATCCACTAGAATGTTTGAACACCTCAATATTCAACATTGGTCCACAGCCTGAGAGATCCACCCCAAAAATCTGCATTTTAACAAGATACCCCAGGCAACTTGTGTGCATATTAAACATTCAGAGGCCTTGCTCTCATACCTAACTGAAGCTCAGTGCAGAGCAACCTCAAGAAAACTGGGCAGTGGGTCACTATTGGTAATGTCAACTAACACAACATGTAAGGATGATTCCTAGGTATGTCAATAAAGCAACTGAATGGGTGGTGTGTGATTCACTCAGACAGGGAACATGGAATGAAGGTGATGAATAAAAAATGATAATAGGAGAAATACGGGAGAATATTCAGATTTTGGCAACTGGTAAATAATGAATAATTACTACTTGGAACTCTGAAATCAAGACAATTTTTCTAATTTAGAGTAGAATATTCTCATTTCTATTTCTGAAACCCAAACATTTTAGTTTTAATACGAATCGTTTGTAATATATTTTCATTAGTACACTGATTCTTTTTTGCATTTACTTGATAGATATAAATCTGTTCTACTGGTGTTATTGTTAAAATTTATTTTAAAAACACGTTGAACATAGATTTTAGCAAAAAAAAAAAAAAGAAAAAAAAAGGTCCTAGTGAAAACAATAAAATGTTTGGTTATAAAGCAGCCCACGTGCCAACAATGCAGGTATCCCAATACGAACATAGTACTGCAGCCCTGGCTGGTGTGGCTCAGTTGGCTGGAGCATTATTCCATATACCAAAAGGTTGAAAGTTTGATTGCCAGTTGGGGTTGGGAGGCAAATAATCCATGTTCTCTCTCACATAGATGTTTCTCTCTCTCCTCCTTACCTTCTCTCTAAAAATCAATAAGCATATCCTTGGGTGAGGATTTTTTAAAAAGAATATAGTACTGCACAGCCTATAGTTACAATTATTTCCTCCTAGTAAAGACTTCTGAACAATATGCTTTAAAATTATTTGAAGTTATTTTCTGTTAGGAAGCATTAAACTGCAAGTTTTCATCTTTCTTTGGTTCCCAGTCATCCATAAGATTTTTTTGCCTGGTTATGGGTTAAGGGAAGATGAAGATATTATAAAAAGTTAGCATCATATATGTAAACATTGCTGATTCATGTGCTCTAATAAGACCACTATTCATGAATCAGTTCCTACAGTTAATTCATGTTCTCTGACATGATTCCTTGGAAAATAATGCAGATCTTCTGTTCAATTATTAAGCATGTTACAGAATCACTGCACTTTAATTTGGGGTGGCATTTCAAAATGTTATTTGTGATAGTTCAACCTATTTCATAGTCAGCCGCTTTAGCTAAAAGTATTATAAGCATACTCAACTGTCCTGACAGCAAAAACAAAAGACACAAAGAGTAGACTGTAGCAACCTTAAAATGTTCCTAATTGATTCAAAGTGTTTCTGTAAATATGCGTGAAATGAGAAAGAAGGTTATGTCGACAACTTTTACTGGGGGTGGAAAACAGAGGACCTTGTTCCTAAGGGAAGCTTCTGCTGCTCTAGTTGTCCTTACCTCTTAGCTTTGCCCTTTTGGCTCCAGCACCACACTCTGCATTAGTCCAGCCTAGACCCTGAGGCTTCAAGCAGCAGGTGGTTAAGGGTCACTGATGGCAGGAGGGTTCCTGGGTGAAAGATGGAAACCTTACTCTTCCAGGTCCACCTATCTGTACGGAAAGGAGCAATTCAGACCAGACCCAGAGACACCTTCCTTCTCTCCAGGTAGGTACCATTCAAGTATAGCCCTTATATTCCTTAAAGAGCTCCAACTCTCCTAAGCCTACAGGGTTGAATAAGTGGAAACCCATCCATTGCACCTTTGCCCCCACATTCCCACTTCCTGCAAAGGTGGTTTATAACCCAAGTAACCAAGAGATCTTCCCAAGTAAATCAGTGGTCTCCATGCTATGGTGAGTTTGGGAGGAAAGGGAAGGAAGGACCAAAAGAGTCTCCTGGAGAGTGATATTTAAAATGCTAAATAGTTCTTGGTTTCCACCCTAAAGATTCTGATTCAGGAGGTCTGAGCTGAGGACCAAATTATTTGCATTTTATAAATTGCCCCAAGCAATTCTGATGTAGGAAAAAGTGATATAATTGGTTGGAAAATAGCAATTACCACCTTTGCAAATAAATCACTTATTCTCATTTATTTCATGTTCTTTATTGATTTCAGAGAGGAAGGAAAGAAGGAGAGATTGAGTCTACAACTTGGGCATGTGCTCCTGACTGGAACCGAATCCAGGACCCTTCAGTCCGCAGGCCGAGGCTCTATCCACTGAACCAAACTGCCAGGGCATCTATTTCATATTCTTAACTGATGTTGTTAACTTCCTGTTTGGTTCCATTCAGCATTTACTAAGCAACTATTGTTTGCAGAGAATTGTACTACTTTCTGCTTTCCTGGTGCATTTGGACTGTGTGGAAGGGATGAGGAGAAGAGAAGGATGTGACCACATTAGAGAGCTATTTCTCAACTTCCTAAAAAAAGACTGATTCACCCTTCCATGATTTGTGAAACAGATTAACCAAAACAAGTACATTACCCAACCACAGTTACTATCATTTTACTAACCTTTTTAGGGTACCAGTGTACCAGAGATGTCACAGCCTTGCCAGTGGGAGGGTCAATTCTGTAAACCAAACTGCCACAGTTCAAATTCTACCTTTTCCACTTACCTGAGATGACCATAGATAAGTAATTTATTTTTTCTGTGCCTCAGTTTCCTCATCTGTGAAAATAAGGACATAACACTCACTTCAGTGAGTTTCTATGAGGACTGAATGAAACACTTAAATATCTCATTGATGTAGAGAGCCCCAAGAATCTAAAAAATATTCTTAAAATTCATTGCATTTTTCTGTCAAAGCCACAAAACCATCGTGAGAACAGTAGGAAATGCTTCCGGGGCTTATTTGGACAGTGGGATTAAACTTTATGTGTAATTCAGATGAATTACCATAACTACAGTGATCTTGCTTTTTGCTCCTTTGTTTTATAAGGTTTCCTCCCCCTTGACTTCTTGGAGAGTTTGTCTCGCTAATGCCACCCTCCGCCCGAAAGTCTCCATCCAAAACCCCGACTGCCGGGGGCACGGAGGTGTCACGGAGGCTCGCGGCCCCAGGCAGGAGCCCCGCGGGGGGACGGGACCAGACGAGCTGGCCCCAGAGCCCAGCCCACAGGCGGAGCAGTGCGGGCCGGTCCCGCCCCGCAGGTCGCCCCACCCCCGCGGGCCGCAGAGCGGGCGCTGTCTGTGGGGCGGGGCGTGCGCAGCCATGTGACCGCCGCTATAAGAGCGCTCGGGCGGACGCTCGCCGCTGCGCGTCCTTCCGCCGGACCGGTTCTCACGGCCACCCACCCACCTGCAGCTGCGGCGGCCCCCGCCCCAGGCAGCACCATGGAAGGTACGCTCCGCGCCGCCCACGCCCCACCGGCCCGGCCCCGCCCCGCCCCGCCCCGCCCCTCCGCCCCTCCGCCTCCCCGCAGCCCTGGCCCCTGAGTTCCCGGCCTGAGGACCGCCGCAAAGTTGCCACTGGCGGCCGCCTGGCATGGCGCTTCCAGCTCCAGCGGCCGCCCCGCCACCCGGGGGCGCGGAGGTGGGGCCCCCGGCAGAGTCTGGTCCCGCGGGGCCCCGTCTCCTCCGTCCTTCCCGCCGCCCGCGGGCTGGAGCCTCCGGAGGGGCGTCCGCGAGGCCGGGACGCCGGCGACCAGGCCCGGCTCCTGGGCCTCCCGCCCCAGCGCTGGCGGTCATGCCGAGCCTATTTTTAGGCCTTCGGGGCCGAGTTTTGGGAGGCTGGAGCCGAGCAGCGGGAGGGCGCGGGCCCACTTGTTGCTGGCTGTCCTGGCCGCCGGGCGGGTCCGCCCGTGTCGAGGCTAATGGCGGGGGATGTTACTCAGAGCAGTGAACTGCGGAAAGACTGCAGGTGCGACGCGTCTGTGGGAAGGTGGAACTCCCACCACCGCCTTTGGCCTTTACTGTTCCTCGGCAATGTTTGCGAGGGCTGCTGTTCGAGCCCACGTTCCTACGCGTTTGTCCTGCCCCGTGCTCCATCCTGGAAACCATCCACACCTTGTTTCCCGAAGCCCTTAAATCCTACTTCCCTTTATTAAACTTCCCTTCCTCATCCCCTGGAATCTGCACCGCTTTTGAGTGAAAACATCTCTCATTGTGCCCCACATTAAGTACCTCTGGGGCAGGCTGAAATGTTGCCTTATTATGATGGATGAGTTGGACGAACAAGTACAGAGGGTGATGGGCATGACAAGGGACAGGTGTCACCGGCTAGGACTCTGGGACCCTCCAGGGATGGGGAACACCAGTCTTTCTGGAACTTAATAGTGGGCTTGCCTGGAAGAGAGCCCGGCACTATGTGTGAAGATGGCCCTCAGGTCAGAGGCTGGGGATGCACTTTCCTCTCACCCCTCAGTGGAATTTCCACTGCCTTCTGCCTCCACATTGGAAAATGGGCAAAGGGAGAATGGGGAAACCTAAGACAGAGAGTGGCTTTGTGACAAAATGTCCCAGCTCCCTGTTTGGGCAACAGTGACCCCAAATGACCCCTACCAGAGCTTGATCCTAAGTATCCTGTACACTTGGGTGCCCACCAACTTACTGCAGTTAAAATCCCCTCAGAAACAGTATGACCCAGAATCACTGCAGGGAAGGACTGGGGAAATCCTAAGGCATGCTGGTGGTCTTGGCAGGGTGGGGCTTGTTGAGAAGGGAGAATAATCCGTCTGTTTGCCTTTGGTCCCCGCAATTAGGTGATTATTGGAGACAGTTGTGTGTGTGTGAGAGGGAGCGGGAGCGGGAGCTGATGAAAATGAATATGTTGGAGGAGTAGAGTGCAGGGTAGGGGGTACTGCTTGCTTCTCCAAGGAAAACAAAGCACTTTCATGAGCTTGTGAGGTGATTCTTAAAGTCAATTTAACAGCCATTGGCCACTGTTTAGATAGAAGCATTTAGGAGGCAAAGACTCTTTGAGGAGCTGACATTTGAGCAGACATTCAAAGTGACTCTTGAGGGGTGGTGGGAGGCCTTTGCTCCAGGTTAAGAAAACTATAAAAAGCTCAGGGTCTGGCAGAAATGTAAACACCAGAATGAAGAATATGGCCTCTGCTTTCAGATGCTCTCAGCTCTCAATTGGAGTTGTTAGTTGGATTTATGCTTGGCTGAAAATACTGTCTATGGTACCTTCCAGGAGAAACAGAAATTGCACTTCTGAATAGCTTAATCACCATCTGTTAATTGCCTCTGAGTGTTAAGCTAGTCTGAGAATTTAGCTTGTTTGGATTCTAAATTAGGACAGATTGAGAGAGGAACTGGTTTTTACCAAATTATTGGTTGCGATGGGTCCTGGGGTGGCTCTTTCAAGGTAGGAGATTGTAATGAGTGTTGTTTTTTTCCTCTTTGTATTAAGATCAGGCCTTTGTTACACTGACCACAAATGATTCCTACACCAAAGGAGCCCTGGTGCTGGCCTTGTCTCTGAAACAGCACAGGACCACCAGGAGGCTGGCGGTGCTTGCCACTCCGCAGGTCTCGGACTCCATGAGGTGAGGACTGCGCTGCCTGTCTGTGGTGGTGCTTTGATGCCCCTCTCCCATTGCTGGCATCAGTGGGCACTGAGGTCATATCCTTTACGGGGGTTGAGCACCTGGGGGAGAAAGATTCGAGTTGCTGAGTGAAGGATTTCAGGGTATGAAACTTCTGTCTAGTTGTCGGGAGATATTCCAGCCAAGCTCCCTTCTGTGACATGAGGAGTAGATTGATTTCCCCCTTAACAAGTTCTCAGGGTGTGGGTTTCCATACAGGCATTCCCTTCCTATAGTCACACTTCACATGCACTCCTTTCCCAAAATGCAGCAGGGCTGTTTGATTTCCTGTTTCAAACCAGGGAAACCTCAGGTGACTTCCAAAGAGAATAGCAGTTTTCTCCACTGCCATTGACATTTGTAACCTAAAGATCTTTATTTACAGACTAGAGGCTGGTGCACGAAATGTGCTCGGGGGAGGGGCGGTGTCCCTCAGCCCAGCCTGCACCCTCTCCAATCTGGGACCCCTATACCAGTAGGATCGGGCCTAAACGGGCAGTCGGACATCCCTCTCACAATCCAGGACTGCTGGCTCCCAACTGCTCGCCTGCCTGCCTTCCTGATTGCCCCTAACCGCTTCTGCCTGCCAGCCTGATCACCCCCTAACCACTCTCCTGCCAGTCTGATTGATGCCTAACTGCTCCCCTGCCAGCCTGTTTGCCCCTAACTGCCCTCCCCTACAGGCCTCTTTCCTCCCAACTGCCCTCCCCTGCTGGCCATCTTGTGGTGGCCATCTTGTGTCCACATGGGGGCAGCCATCTTTGACCACATGGGGGCAGCCATCTTGTGTGTTGGAGTGATGGTCAATTTGCATATTATTCTTTTATTAGATAGGATAGAGGCCTGGTGCACGGGTGGGGACCAGCTGGTTTGCCCTGAAGGATGTCCGGGATCGGGGTGGGGGTTCCCTTGGGGCGTGGGGCGGCCTGGGCGAGGGTCCTGTGGTGGTTTGCAGGCCGGCCATGCCCCCCGGCGACCCAAAGGGAGGCCCTAGTATCTGGGATTTATTTATCTTCTATAATTGAAACTTTGTAGCCTTGAGTGGAGGCCTAGGCCGGCCAGGGTGTGTGGAAAGCTTGGCTTCCTCCATTACCGGGGAAACTCAACCCTCCTGCTCCCTCCATGGCTGCAGCCATCTTGGTTGGGTTAATTTGCATACTCGCTCCTGATTGGCTTGTGGGCGTGGCTTGTGGGTGTAGCAGAGTGATGGTTAATTTGCATATTACTCTTTTATTAGATAGGATTAATAAATTGGTATAGGTGCCAAAGGACTTTCTGAATTGGGGCTTGTGCTAGGACAGTGGTCAGCAAACTCAGTCAACAAAGCGGCAAACTGTGGCTCCTGAGGAGAGCTAGGAGAGCAGCCCAAGGGGCACAGCTGCTTGTTGTTTGGGTTATTCACTTTGATTTGTTGGAATTAAATTTTGAAGTATCTGAATGAACTACCTACTTCCTAATACTAACTTTAAAAATATCTGGGCACACTAGCTACTCTGTATTGTATTTATTTTGCCATTCTTTTATCCCTCTTAAAAATTGAAAACATCTTTTTGTGACTTTTTTCAAAATATGTGAGCACATGCTAAGGATCTCTGAAAAGGAGAACATATATATATATCTATCTACATATATACATGTACACAAGCAACCTTGTTTCTAAAGGATACTTTAGGAAAATGCACGAATGTTTATCTCCTAGCCCTGGCCTGGTGACTCGGTTGGTTGGAGTGTTGTCCCATACACCAAAAGGTTGTGGGTTCCAGTCCCAGTCAGGGCACATACCTAGGTTGTGGGTTCGATCCCCAGTCTGGACGTGTATAGGAGGCAACCAATTGATTTTTCTCTGTCACATCAATGTTTCTCTATCTCCCTCTCTCTCTAAAAATCAATTAACAAAAACAAAATTTATCTCCTAATGTGTATATCCTAATTTGTAGTTTATTTATGGGGATGTATATAAGAGGATAGATGTAGTCTTAGTATCCCCACCTCCCCCCACTCCATACCCACACTTACTGTGGTAAATGGTACCACTGACCATTTCTTTTCAATAAGATCAAGTTTACTGTGCAAAATAGAACATATTCTTGGACAGCTCTGGAGACAAGTAATACAGCATCAGTTTTGTTGTGCATATCTGATATTATAAACTCTGTTATGATCTGTTTTTATCATGTTTTAACTTACGTTGAGTTTAGTGTCTTACTAAGTATACTCCTCTCACCACTTTCGGATTGCTTCCCAAAATAAATAATTGGGGACATGGAGAAGTGTTGTACTTCACAAACCAAAGTGAGTCTCTCTTTATGCCAGGAGTGCTAAGCACATCGTAAATGCTGGTTACATTCTATTCTAAAAAATAGCAACTGAATAACTGAGCCCTTGCACTTCTTTTGAGACAGGTTCAGGCCATCCTCTGTTAACTTCTTTAGCAAAGGTGATTAGTTACAGGATTTATTGCAGACATTATATGTACTTTACTCAGCATCATTTGTAAAAATATGTGATAGTCGGAAAGAATCAGTTCTAATAAGATATTGTAAATACATAGGCTGTTGCAAAGATGCACTCTTACCACGTGTGAGTCACACTTTCACAGCTGTTGCCGCAGTTTGCCTGATGTTTGGTGGTATAATAAAAAATAAGGAATTTGTATAATAGTGTCTTAAGACAAGTGCTTCATGCTCACTATAAGCAGTTATTTTAGTGAAGTTAATTGCACATGCAAAATAACATAATTTGTCCCGAAGTAAATAAGGAAATATTTAAGAGATTATGCTATGCCAAAGTAATAGCTTGCCCTACTAATGCATGGATTGGCTAATAAAAATGCAGTCTTATGGTAGATGTTACTTGTTCTGAAAAGATGCTAAACACTGGTTTTGAATTTTATTTTGACAGGAAAGTTTTAGAGACAGTCTTTGATGAAGTCATCATGGTAGATGTTTTGGACAGTGGCGATTCTGCTCATCTGACCTTAATGAAGAGGCCTGAGTTGGGTGTTACCTTAACTAAGCTCCACTGCTGGTCACTTACACAGTATTCAAAATGTGTGTTCATGGATGCAGATACTCTGGTGAGTGTGGCTTTGAAGGCTAAAAGGATGTATATGGTAGCTGCGATAAGTTAGGCATTAGCAGAACGCTGCCAAGATTTCACAGTAAAGTTCAGATTAAAACAAGTGTCAGGTGATGAAGAAAAGCAGGTCCAGGCTGCCTTACAGCTGTCATCTGAACAGTTAAGACCAGTAACAGATTGCATCTTTTGTGTTGGATGACTTAGAGAGAGCTTAAGAACATTTTTGTAATGCTTTCCCTCTCCATCTTTGAATCAGGTCCTAGCAAATATTGATGACCTTTTTGAGAGAGAAGAGTTGTCGGCGGCTCCAGACCCCGGGTGGCCTGACTGCTTCAATTCCGGAGTCTTTGTGTATCAGCCTTCAGTGGAAACATACAGCCAGCTGCTGCGCGTTGCTTCCGAGCAAGGTAGTTTTGATGGTATGTATATCTTTTTATATGATCAGCTGTTAGTAAATTCTAGGAGCTGCTTTTCTCAGGGATATAGTTGTGGTTCCTTGTGCCTGGAACACAGCATTACATGAGTTTATGTGTGCACCTGCGTCTTTTTTCTATAGGTACATAAGAGTATCCTAACCTAGGACAGGCACTTTACAGACTTAACTTTATTGGTTTTCCTGTGTCTAAATTAGAGTTAAATGAATCATGTTTATTCAAGAATTCAAAAGACTATGAGGCAAATAAAAAATTTTAACAACTATCTAAACCCGAGTAAACTTATATGCAAGACCTAACAGGACCAAGTGTTGTCTCCATGGAAATTGGAGGAATAAACCTAATAATTTGGCTCTATCCTCTTAGGAGACATTAAAAAAGAAGATAGGCAGTTTACATGAATAATCTTTGTCTCCATATTCTCATTCTCTGTAAGGCTTTGCATCATATGGAGTGGCATCTGTAAGGCTGAAGAGTGATCACTGGCGAAGTCAGCATCCATTTTCCTTAATGATAAGTGTATACAGTACTTAGAAGGGTTCTGACTACTTGTGAATTAGGGTCTCACATTCCTTGGAGAATTTTGATCAAATGAATTAGTAGGTATGCTTCTATTTCAGGACTGACTCTGAAATAAAAAGCTGTGTGTATTTTTTTAACAACAAAACCATACACAATAAGACAACGTATGAGTAGTTAAATGCAAAAGCAGCTTTTTAAAAATTAATGTTGATGAACCTTTTGAAAAAAAGAAAGACCCCATGTATCCAGGAAGAAAGACATGCCTCAGGAGAAGCCCTCTCAGCAGTGACTCACTGTCAGATACTTGACATTGTGGCAAAAGCCCAGGCCAGGAACACAGGGCTGGTCCAGGGCCTGAGCTCTGCAGCAGACCAGGCTCTAGGGGCTTTTTCCTCCTCACTTCCCTCTTAGAGCAGACTTGAGATTTTCAGTGAGTAGATCTTTTGAACTAGCAGAAACAACTTTCCTCAGGGACATAATGTTCTGGCCTCAGTGCAGATATGATTCATTTCCATTAACTAGTTATAAATCTAAAAATCAAAATCTCAAAATTAGACTTTCTAAATAAAAAAATTAAATTGGAAAGTTTATCTGAAGTTATGAGATTGGAAGTGAAAACATTTTAAGTGATACATAACACTGAAATTGTGTTGGTTTTTTTAAAATAAATCTTTATTCTTCAGCTTATTACATTTGTTCCTCTTTTTTCCCTCCATAGCTCCCCTCCACCTGGTTCCCATCCCACCCCCTGCCCTTACCACCCCCCCACACTGTCCTAGTCCATAGGTGTACGATTTTTGTCCAGTCTCTTCCCGCATCCCCCTTTCAGCCTTCCCCCCAAGAATTGTCAGTCCACTCCCTTTCTATGCCCCTGATTCTATTATATTCACCAGTTTATTCTGTTCATCAGATTATTTATTCACTTGATTTTTAGATTCACTTGTTGATAGATATGTATTTGTTGTCACTTTGTTGTTCATAATTTTTATCTTTACCTTTTTCTTCTTCATCCTCTTCTTAAAGAATACCTTTCAACATTTCACATAATACTGGTTTGGTGGTGATGAACTCCTTTACCTTTTTCTTACCTGTGAAGCTCTTTATCTGACCTTCAATTCTAAATGATAGCTTTGCTGGGTAGAGTAATCTTGGTTGTAGGTTCTTGTTATTCATCACTTTGAATATTTCTTGCCACCCACTTCTGGCCTGCATAGTTTCTGTTGAGAAATCAGCTGACAGTCGTATGGGTACTCCCTTGTAGGTAATTAACTGTTTTTCTCTTGCTGCTTTTAATATTCTCTCTTTGTCTTTCGCCCTTGGCATTTTAATTATGATGTATCTTGGTATGGTCCTCTTTGGATTCCTCTTGTTTGGAGTTCTGTGCACTTCCTGGACTTGTAAGTCTATTTCTTTCACCAGGAGGGGGGAGTTTTCTATCATTCTTTCTTCAAATAGGTTTTCAGTATCTTACTCTCTCTTCTTCTGGCACCCCCATAATTCGGATGTTGGTACGCTTGAAGTTGTCCCAGAGGCTCCTTGCACTATCTTCATATTTTTGGATTCTTTTTGCTTTTTGCTTTTCCGGTTGGGTGTTCTTTTCTTCTTCGTATTTCAAATCTTTGACTTGATTCTTGGGATCCTCTAGTGTGCTGTTGGATCTCTGTATATTATTCTTTATTTCAGTCAGCATATGTTTAATTTCTGATTGGTCCTTTTTCATATTCTTGAGGGTCTCACTAAATTTCTCGGCGGTTTTTAGAAGATTCTTGAGTAACCTTATAACTGTGATTTTGAACTCTATATCCAGTATTTTGCTTTCATTCATTTCTTTCATTTGTGACCTGTTTCTTTATCTCCGCATTTTGGCTGCTTCCCTGTGTTGATAGAGTGGCCTTGTGTGGTAGGTGTCCTATAGGGCCCAGTATCTCAGCCTCCCCAGTTACCTGAGGTGGACACTCTTGGTGCACCCCTTTGTGTGCACAGACTTGTAGTTAAGCCTTGATTGCTGTTGGTATCACTGGGAGGAACTGACCTCCAGGCCAGTTGGCTGTGAGGACCAGTTGTGTCTACAATGGGAGAACTGCTGTGCTATGGGGCAGGACTTGCTTCAGTGGGGCTTTGTTGCTCACTGAGTCTGCCCCTTGAGTGTGTCGCTTAGGGATGTGAAGAGTTGTAATCTGGTATGGTCTCACATTGACCACTGGGTACACTGGCTCTTGGATCTCCAAGGAGGTGCAAAGTCGGCCACTGCCTGGGGCCACCCAGTCGGAGCTACGGAGAGATCTGCAGATTCTTCCTCTTTGTATGGGGTTTGGAAGTGCCCAGATGAGGCCCAGCTGTGAAGCAGTGCTAGCTGCTGTGGATCCTTGAGCCTTCTTTTGTAAGCTCTGGGGCTCTCTAACCTAGTTGCAGTTCCTTTTAGGCGAAAGAACAGGCCATTCATATGTAAAAGCCACTGGGCACAGCTTGGGTGTGGTTGTAGGTTGGGTGGGGCGGGGTCTCAGGGAATCACCAGGGCAGAGCAAACAGCAATGGCTGACCATCAGCCCTGCCACGAAGAGGCCTCTGGGTCTCTGTGTCCCGTGGCACTGTGCAGGAACAATGATCGCTGCAAGCACTTCTGAGAGAAAGCCGCCCTCGCATTCCGGCCTGATGCCAGACAGTCCAGTTTCTCTCTGTATGAGTCTGGGTCCCCAGAGTCTCACCCGGAACTGGAGTTCAGAGCAGTCAGGAGCTTGTATCTCCCTCCCTATTGAAAAAGACAGCAGCATACCCAGTTTCCAGCCCCTTTCGTGTGCACCTCCATACCTCGACACTTCTACACCTCTGCACCTCCTACCGGACTCAATGCGCTTTTCTCTTTCCTTCTAGTTGTGGAATTTCCACTCAGCCAGCCTTCCCATGGTTCTGGATGATATTCGTTTTGTCTTTTAGTTGTAGTTTTGATGTGGTTGTGTGAGGCAGCAAGTTCAGGTGTTTACCTATGCCGCCATCTTAGTTGTCTTGAAATTGTTTTTTTGATGTTGCTGTTCACTGGAATTGAATTCTTTTTAGTCATGTGAGGATTTGGAATATGCAGCTATTTGAAATGTTATTGAAAAGACTAAGGAAATTTATTTCACTATTTGGTTTGTTTATATTCTGTGCCAGTAGTTCTCAGCCTAGGTTGATTTGGCAACATCTGTAGACATTTTTGGTTGTTGCAGCTGAGTGGGGAAGATGCTACTGACATTCAGTGAGTGGAGGTTAGGTGTGCTGCTGAATATCCTACAACACACAGGACAGTGTACAGCCAAGAGTTTTCTATCTAAAATGTCAGTAATGCTAAAACTGAGAAACTGCTCTGTACAGGACATTACATGCTCTAGGACAATGAGCAGAACTGTCTGGACTGTAATAAATGGCAGCATCTGACATTAATCAGTCTTGAGTAAGAGTATGAGTGCTCATTGTAGGCAGGGCCAAGTGTAACTTCTTCACTTTACTGACTTATTTTTTTAGCTCCTACTGTCTCTTTTTCATATAGAGAATGAAAGCTGTAATAATATTTGAATTCAAAACATGTATTCTTTATTTCTACTGCTTATGCTAAAAGTTGCCTTTGCATAAAAGGAAGGTAAGAGTATATTTAGCAGAAGTCCACTGTTTGTCTTAACCTTCCTACAAGAGTGTAGCTTTTGCCCTAACCAGTTTGGCTCAGTGGATAGAGCATCAGCCTGCGGATTGAAGGGTCCCATGTTCGATTCTGGTCAAGGGCATGTACCTTGGTTGCGGGCACATCCCCAGTAGGGGCTGTGCAGGAGGCAGCTGATCGATGTTTCTCTCTCATCGATATTTCTAACTCTATCCCTCTCCCTTCCTCTTTGTAAAAAAATCAATAAAATATATTTAAAAAAAAAAAAAAGAGTGTAGCTTTCTTTACCACTCATCAAATTTGAAGGAAATAATGTAATCCTGTCAGAAATTCAGTGTAAATTCTCAATTCCAGTAAGGGAATCACATTCTAAAGTAGACCCAGTGGCCTGAAATCTCCATGATTATAAAGAGTGTAAAGTGCCGAAACCGGTTTGGCTCAGTGGATAGAGCGTCGGCCTGCGGACTGAAGGGTCCCAGGTTCGATTCGATCAAGGGCATGTACCTTGGTTGCGGGCACATCCCCAGTAGGGGGTGTGCAGGAGGCAGCTGATTGATGTTTCTCTCTCATCGATGTTTCTAACTTTCTATCCCTCTCCCTTCCTCTCTGTAAAAAATCAATAAAATATATTTAAAAAAAAAAAAAAGAGTGTAAAGAGAATTCTATTCTAATGTAGAAGAGCATGAGATGGTGGTGTTGGGAGAGAAGAGTTTGGATACCAGATAGTAGTAGTGTGCCATGGTGGTAGTTTTAAAATGTAAATTAATTACCTGGTAGAGACCAACCTGGATTATCTACATTATTCTAAAATCAAGAGGTGCTCACCCGGCCAGTGTGGCTCAGTGGTTGAGTGTCGATCTATGAACCAGGAGGTCACAGTTCAAGTCTCAGGGCACATCCTGGATTGCGGGTTTGATCCCCAGTAGAGAGCATGCATGAGGCAGCCGATCCATGATACTCTCTCATCATTGATGTTTCTATCTCTCCTTCTCCCTTCCTCTCTAAAATCAATAAAAATACATTTTAAAAATCCTATCTAATAAAGAGGGAATATGCTAATTGACCCTCATGCAGTCGCAAAGATGGCAGTGCCCACAGCCAATAAGGAGGGATTTTGCTAATTGACTGCCCCGCCCTCAAAGGTGGCAGTGCCCACAGCCAATAAGGAGAGAATATGCTAATTGACTGCCATGCCTTCAAAGATGGTGGTGACCCACAGCCACAAGATGGTAGCGCCCAGTCCCCTCAGCCTTGCCAGGGCGGCAGGCGGGTCCAGCTGCTCTGCATGCCTGCCTCCAGAGTCCCCCAGTCCCTTCAGCCCCCCAGCCACCCAGGGCCAGCCCAAGGCGCAGGCAAGCCTCAGATGGTGGCTGCCCAGCCACCCAGGGCCGGCCCAAGGCACAGGCAAGCCTCGGATGGTGGCTGCCCAGCCGCCCAGGGCTGGCCCAAGGCGCAGGCAAGCCTCAGATGGCGGCTGCCCAGGGCTGCCCGAGGCTCAGGTAACCAGGGCCGGTCCAGGCTTGTGATGCCGCCAGTGGCAGCAGCAGAGGTGTGATGGGGCATCACCTTCCCCTGATTGCCGGGTCGCCTCCAGCCCCTGAGGGCTCGCGGACTGTGAGAGGGGGCAGGCCGGGCTGAGGGAACCCCCCTCCAGTGCATGAATTTTCATGCACCAGGCCTCTAGTAAATAAAATCAAGAGGTGCTAGAAACAAAAGTAGATCTAAAATTTTGGCCCAGTATCAGAATCCAAGTTCAGACTTCTTTCTATCAGTACAGGGTTGTTTTTCTGGTGGAAAGAACTCTGAATTTGGAATCAGGGCCAATAGTAAATTGGCAGGGGGCTTAAAAATGGTAGAGGAATACATGAAAGCTACACTGACATTCTCCCAGGACCAAACTAGAAATACAACTAAAATAGAGAAAAACCACCCTGAAAAATTGACTGAAGAATAGTTGGAGAGAACCCTGATAACCAAGGATGAAAAGTGGAGATGCATAGAGACTGGTAGGAAGTGCAGAGGGCAAAAGGACATACAGATGGCCAAGAGACATGAAAAATGCTCAATTACTGATCATCAGAGATGCAGATCAAAATGACAATGACCTTACACCTGTCAGAATGGCTACCATCAGTGAATGACAAGTGCTGGTGAGATGTGGAGAAAAGGGAACCATAGTACATGCTGGTGGGAATGCATGCTGAAGTAGCCATTATGGAATACAGTATGGAGTTTCCTCAAAAAATTAAATATGGCACTGCCATTTTACCCAGTAATCCCACCTCCAGGAATATATCCTTAGAAATCTAAAACACCAATCACAAAGAATGTATCCACCACTATGTTCATAGCACAATTGACAATAGCTAAGATCTGGAAAAAGCCCCAAGTGCCCATCAGTAGATGAGTGGATAAAAAAGTGGTGGTACATTTTACAGCATGGAGGGACCTGGAGAGTATTATGCTAAGCAAAATAAGCAAGTCAGAGAAAGATAAGTATCACATGATCTAACTCATATGTGGAATCTAATGAACAGAATAAACTGATGAACAAAATAGTTCCAGAGACATAGAAGCATGGAACAGAGTGTGGAATCTCAGAGGGAAGGTGAGTGGGTGGGAAGAGATCAACCAAAGAACTTGTATGCATATATGCATAATCCAGGGACACAGACAATAGGGTGGTGAAGGCCTGGGGCGGGGGACAGGGGCAGGCTAGAAGGGGTCAATAGGGGAAAAAAGGGAACATATGTAATACTTTCAACAATAAAGATTTAATTAAACATAAATAAAATAAATGAGCACATTGGAAGGAGTTCTAGTATATTTTCTTATACTTTGTGCTGCAAGAAAAATAGCATAAACAGGGTTCCTGGGGTGCCCCTGTGAAAGTCCCTTTTCTATAGAATTAAAATAAATGATAAAATTAATCTAAAAAACCCAAAATGAAAGGTTAAAAACCATATTGCATTAGTTGTAAAAAAAAAAAAAAAAACATGCTAGAAGGGTAGGTGAATTTATTAAGAAGCAGGGACATGTAAACAGTGTTCACGTTCTGCTTTTGCAGCCAGAATCTGAACCCCTGAGAGGTTTCCTGTGCCTGCAGCATGCTTCCTTCTCAGCTGCAGTGTTCCAGAAGCTGGCCTTTCTGAAGGTGTTCCATGCACTAGCTCTTGGTGGTGAAGGGTTGAATTTTCTCTCTTAATAAAGCTGCTTAATTGACAGTTGAAATTTTAACTGTGCAGATGGAACGTATAGTTATTCTCAATATGTTGTTTAAATTAATAGGAGCTCCCAACTGCAAGGTTGTTTTCACTGAATGTGTTGATAAACTTTACTTATCAGAGAACGTTCACTCATGTTGTGGGAGCTTGCTCCTATCTGGAGGGGTTTGCAGTAGTCCCCCCTTTTCCACTCTTTTGCTTTTGTGGTTTGTTACCTGTGGTCAACCGTGGTCCAAAAATAGTAAACATGGAAAATTTTAGAAAGAAACAATTTATAAGTTGTAAATTGTATGCCATTCTGAGTAGCATGATGAAATCTCATACTGTTCTAGTCCATTCTGAGTCATCCCTTTCTCCAGCATCTCCCCATTGTATATGCTTCCTTCCTATTAGCCATCTTGGTTATCAGATTGACTGTCTGGGTGTTGCTGTGCTTTTATTCAAGTAACCCTTATTTTACTTAATAATGGCCCCAAAGTGCAAGAGTTAGTGAGACTGGCGATTCAGAAATGCCAAAGAGAAGCCATAAAGTGTTTGTGTACATATGCATGTATGTATGTATAGGAAAAAACAGTATATAGGGTTTGGTACTATTTGCAGTTTCAGGCAGCCACTGGAGGTCTTGGAATGTATCCCCTGCAGATAAGGAGGGACTACTATACTGTCTTATTGAATCCATACCTGTGTGACATAAAGACTTATTAGACTTATGCTTAATATTAATAGAATATTTCTTTGTGAGCTACATCCTGTTTAATGGCAGTAACCTTGTGCCTCAGGTTTTCCATACAGTGCCTAATTTTAAGTGTTATGCCACAGGCGAGATAAACATTTTCAGACTTTTCATTGTACCATACATTTTCTAACATTCACAGGTATCTGCCCACCCCCTCTCTCTCCCCCAGTTTGCCTGAACAGGGGGCTTAAGCCCCCGAATTTTTATGCTGGTATTAAAGGAAACTGGTTTGCACATGACTGTATCTCAGTCTGAACATCTTGCAAGTCTTGCTTAATTTCTTGCATACATACAACAAAAAGTGATGGGGCCTGGTGTCCACTGACAAGGCTGCTGATGACTGAGCAATTGCAGCTGCTTTCATGGCTCTTCTAATGGGAAAGAACGTGGCTGTCAAGCTTCTAAACACTGGTCCTCAGTCACACATCCTTACCCCCAATCACCAGTGCTGGCCAAGAGAATAATCCTGATATGGCAAATCGTGCTAGGTACCTTGACTTCTTTCCTCCCAGAATCTAGAGTATTAGAATTTAGAGCCAGTGACTACATACCTGATTCATGACTGGCTGGTACCTAACTTCCCATAGCAAAGTGTTTTAAGTTCCTATACTGGTGTTTGTATTTGCAAACTGTCTTGCCATGTACTTCACAACTGAAGTTACACGTTTCCTGAAAGTTTAACAATAGCTGCTGTGAAATAGCTGTAAACTAACATTTTATAAAATGTGACAAGATAAGGTTAACTTCAGGACCTGTTAGAAGTGAGAGGGAGAGGTCATGATACCATAGACCAGGGGTCCTCAAACTTTTTTAAAAGGGGGCCAATTCACTGTCCCTCAGACCGTTGGAGGGCCGGACTGTAGTTTAAAAAAAAAACTATGAACAAATTCTTATGCGCACTGCGGGCCCGGGACGAGTCGGCTGCTAAGCAGGACAGGCAGCGGCACCCAGCAGGCCAGATAAATGTCCTCGGCAGGCCGCAAGTGGCCCGTGGGCCGTAGTTTGAGGACGCCTACCATGGATACTAATCAGTAGTTCTGGCTCCACACACTCAGGTGTGATGAAACTTATGCACTTGATGCTTAATTTGAAGAAAGCAGCCTTAATGCAATTTGATGTTTGTGGAATAAAGTCGTTCATAGTATTTTTTTTTTTTTTTTTTTTTACGATCCTTTGTATTTCTGTGGCATCAGTTGTTACTTCACCTCTTTCATTTCTGATTTTGTTTATTTGGATCCTCTCTTTGTTTCTTGATGAGTCTGGCTAGAAGTTCATCAATCTTATTTATTCTTTCGAAGAACCAGCTCTTGGTTTTATTGATTTTTTTGGGACTTTGTTTGTTTGTTTTTGTCTCTATTTCATTTATATACACTCTGATTTTTGTATTTCTGTTCTTCAACTTACTGTAGAAGGCCTTTTCTTCTTGTACTCTTGCTAATTTTTTAAGTTGTAGTGTTAGATAACGTATTACAATTTTTTTTTTTTTTTTGCTTTTTGATGTAGGCCTGTAGTGCTGTGAACTTCCCTCTCAGGACTACTTCCACTGTGTCCCATAGATTTGGATTTGTTGTGTTTTTGTTTTCATTTGTTTCCAGGATGTTTTTTTATTTCTTCTTTGATCTCTTTGGTAACCCATTCATTGTTTAATAGCATAGACTCCATATGTTTGATTGTTTTTTAGCATTTTTATTGTATTGATTTCTAATTTCATGCCATTGTGGTCTGAGAAGAAGCTTGATATGATTTCAGTCTTAAATTTGTAGAGTCTTAGCTTGTGTCCTAACATGTGGTCTATCTTTGAAAATGTCCCATGTGCACTTGAGAAGAATGTATATTCTGTAGCTTTGGCGTGGAATGTTCTGAAGATGTCAATTAGTTCCATCTGTTCTAGAATGTCATTTAGGATTGCTGTTCTTGTTGATTATTGTCTAGAACAGTGGTTGGCAAACTGTGGCTCGCGAGCCGTGGTTTGCCGCTCTGTTGACTAATGAGTTTGCCGACCACTGACCTAGACTCTCGATTCCAATAATTGCAGGCTGTTGTTGTCTTTGTGATTAAGCCCCTATCCCAGTGGTCGGCAAATTCATTAGTCAACAGAGCCGCAGTTTGCCGACCACTGGTCTAGAAGATTCATCCAATAATGTCAGTGTGGTATTAAAGTCCCCTACTATGATTGTATTGCTGCTGATCTCTCCCTTGATATCCTCCAGAAGTTTTTTTTATATATATTTGGATGCTCCTGTATTGGGTGCATATGTGTTTACCAGAGTTACAGCCTCTTGTTTAATTGATCCTTTTAATATTATGAAGGGGCCTTCCTTATTGCTTTTTAGGGACTTCACTTTGAGGTCTATTTTGTCAGATATAAGTATTGCTTTTTTTTCACTTCCATTTGCCTGAAATTTTTTTCCATACTTTCACTTTCAGTTTGTGTGAGTCCTTTTTTCTAAGGTGGTTCTCTTGTAGACAGCATATTATGGGTCATGATTTTGTATCCATTCAGCTACTCTATGTCTTTTGATTGGAGAATTTAATCCATTTACATTTAAAGTTATTATTGATAGGTGCTTCTGTATTCTTTATGCCTGTGTTCCTTCTTCCCTTTCTATTTCTTCTTTGTACAACAGTCCTTTTAGCATTTCTTGCATTGCTGGTTTGGTGGCAATAAAGTCCCTTTGCCTTTCTGCATAGCTCCTGATTCCCCCTTCAATTTCAAATGATAGCCTTGCTGGATAGAGTATTCTTGGATTCAGTCTGTTGCTTTGCATCACTTTGTAATACTTCATGCCATTTCCTTCTGGCCTGATGAGTTTTGTTGAGAAATAAGTTGATAGTCTAATGGGAGATCCCTTGTAGGTAACTTTCTGTCTCTCTCTTGCCGATTTTAAGTTTCTTTCTTTGTCTTTTACTTTTGCCAATTTAATTATATGTCTTGATGTAGGTCTTTTTGGATTCATCCTGATTGGGTCTCTCTGTGCTTCCGGGACTTGTGTGACTTTTTCTTCCCCAAGTCTGGGAAGTTTTCTGTCATTATTTCTTCAAACAGGTTTTTTATCCATGCTCAGCTTCCTCACCTTCTGGCACCCCTATTATGTGGATGTTATGTCACAAAGCTCCCTTAAACTCTCCTCCTGCTTTTTAATTTTTTTTCCAGTTGCTTCTCTGCTTGGATGTGTTTTTTTCTCTATCTTGTTTTCTAACTCGCTGATTCAGTCCTCAGCTTCTTCTAGCCTACTGTAGAAACCTTCTATGGTATTCTTTATTGCAGCTATGTTGTTCTTTATTTTCTCTTAATTCTTACTCCTTATAATTCTCATTGATTTGCTTGTAATTCTCACTCAGATGTTTGAATACCTTATAATCATTACTCTGAATTCTTTCTCTGACAAATTACTTGCCTCCATTTCATTTATTTCCTTTTCTGGTGATTTCTCCTTTTCTTTCATTTGTGGGTTGTTTCTTTCTCTCCCCAATTTTGCTGTTTCTTTGCATTTGTTTCTATGTATTAAATCAAACTTTGCATTTGTTTCTATGTATTAAATCAAACTGCTATGCCACCCACATTTTTTGGGTTGGTCTTATGTAGTAGATGTTTTGTGGGACCCAGTAGTGCAGACTCTCAGGTCTCCTGGGCTGGGTATTCTCATGATGTAGAAAGGCCCTCTACTTGGGGTATTTGTGTTCTCCTGTTGTAGTTGGGTCTTGAATGTTATTGTCCCATTTGTGGATGGAGTCACCTCTCAGAGTGTCTGATTATGTGGCTCACTCCCTACCATGTTGTGCCAGCTGTTGTGGAGGTGCTGACTGAACCGCACAAAATACAACTAGACAAGACACAACACAGAAGGAACAGAATAAGAATGTACTCAAGACCTCTATAGCCCCAACAAAAGTGACCACCAGAGGAAAGAGAATTAGAAAAGAGAAAAGAGAGCAAGAATGATAGAAAACAAAAGAAAGATAAAATATGGGGAGAAAACACAAACAAACCAAAAAGCTCAAACAAAAACCACCCAGAATAAAAAGGAAATGGGGGCAGGATCTGTAGAAGCAGAGCTTAAATAAGGTGAAAGAATTAGAGGAATGGCCATAGCCTCTTTGCTCACTGGATAGAGCATCAGCCTGCAGACTGAAGGGTCCCAGGTTCGATTCCAGTCAAGGGCATGTTCCTTGGTTGCAGGTTTGATCCCTGCAAAGCTCAAAGTCCAGGATGTGGCAGGCTGTATCACCTAGGGCAGAGGTTTTTTTGTTTTGTTTTGTTTTGTTTTGCTTTTTCCATTACCTGCCCCCTGAGGGTTGAGAGCAGGTAGCTCCTCCCAGGGAGAATGGCCATTTCTATTTGGAAGTGTATGAACAGCCCAATGCAGGATTTCTGTCTACTGCTTTTCCAAGTCTCTCTGCCCTGTTTTCCAACCCTGCCTGTCCTCAGGCACCTCAATTCTGTGCCTCCCTTCCTGCACCAATACCTCGGTTGTGTAGTTGCAAATGAAAACTCCTGTGCTCTGGGTTTAGAGATTAAAAAAAAAAAAAAAAAAAGCAATAGAAACTGCAGCTCTCTCCCACACTGGCTCTGGTCTGCTGTGTATACACTTCACTGCTGCCAGTAGTCCTGCTACCTTTCACAGCTGCTTGGATGATACAGGCACTTCGGATCACACTGCCATGAGTCAGGAAGCACACCTAGTCAGGTTGCTGCCACTGGTGCATGGAGCCCTGCTTGTGCTCCTGGAACAATTCTTCCCGTAGCTTAGCTCCCTCCTCTCTGGGCTCCCCTATTTTCTCAACCTCGCCCTTCCTACCAGTCTTAAATGCCTTCTGTTTTTCCTTGTTATAAGTCACATCCTCAGCTGGACCACAGTTGGTAATTCCAGGTGAATATTCTCCAATTTAGTGGTATTTTCAGCCTGGCCCTGTGTTGAGGTACCTGACAGGCCTGATAATTCGGCGGCCATTTTCTCCTCTATCTGGGGATTTAAATGTGGATTCTGATTCTGTAGTCTGGGTGGAGTTTAATATTCTGCAATTCTCTTAAGCTCTCAGGTGATGTTCGTGCTGCTGGAACCTGCATCACACTTTGAGTAGCATGATTCTAGGGGGAACATTCCTGTGGCTGAAATACTGGAGTTCAAGTTTAAACCAGAATCGACCTGCCCTTCCTGTTATTCATAGCAGGTAGCCCAACGAACTTTGGAAAACCACACAAACTACACAAGCATTAAGCGAGTGCACACATTCAAAAGATAGTACTCACTGCCATTCCTGTCTTATAAAACAATAGGTCCAGTTTCTGATAAATGCTGTAATATATCCATGGTGACCAGGTTCAAAAGACCTGGAAAATACCAAGTGGTTGTAGGTTATTATTGGCCCTTGGGCAACCTGGTGGAAGGATGATACAGAATCTGATATTTGCTTTTGTTTGCAAGATGGGTGTGTCCCTTGTTCCATGTCCTTAGCTCACTCTCTCCTACCTGTGTCGCCATGCACTGGCCTGCTGGATCCCAGCTGCTGGCAAGCCTGCTAATCATGTTTGTCTGCACTGAGATGGTTGAGGTTGAGGTTAAGAATGTCTGAACCTGTCAGAGTAAAGAAAGTTGCCTCTGGAGTCTGACTGAAACAGGTGTTGGTAGTGGATATTCAGCAGTCTTCATGGCATGCTTTTGGGTTTTGTAGCACAGACCTTCCTGGATTTGCATTCTGCTTTGAACTGTGCTCTCGTTTAGGGATTTCTAAAGAGAGGATATTGATAACACTACAGATGGATTTTTCTGATGAAGCTACAACATTCATCTGACTGAAATGTGGAAAGAGATGGTTAGAGTGCTAAATTTAAAAATTACTTAAGAAGCCACAGACTTATAGGTGGTGTTTAACTCTATTTTTAATTCACAATTTTTGGCAGAAAGGTGACGCCTTATCATATAATGAGGTCAGTGGCCTTGGAAGTTTCATTATCTGTAGTGTCTTGAAGGAAAGGTTCCTGTTGAGTGTTTAAGGATTTGCAAATTGAATGGGCTCCATTGATCACAAGTCTCCTGCCCTGCCTTTTCCCCTTCTAGCTTGTATCCTGTTCCATCAGTGCTTCTCAGCCCTGCTGTGGCACACTGCTCTTTGTAGGGCATCCGAGGGTGAATGGAAACAGCCTGTGGTGTCATGGGCTCTGAGGGACCAGCAGCTCTGACTCCTCTTTCCCAGGCTCACCCCATGGGATTGGGAATCTCTCCTTTACAATTGCTATTCTGACTCCTTGGGATTAGATGGATTTCTTCACTACATTACATGTAGAAAATAGTTTAAGTGGAATTGCTTAATAAAAGTATTATAGTATGGCATAAGAAAACAAGAAGTAGAAAAAATATGATATCCAGTTTTACAAAGTTCATGAACCAACAAAACTGCATATGTTGTCAGATTACATACAAGTTGGTAAAATAAAGGAAATCAAGACAATTCTGCAAACAAAATTCATGATTAGTGGTTACTTCTGGGGTTGGGGACAGTGAGATTGGATTGGGGAGTCCACATAGAGAACTTAAACAATAGTGGTAATGTTTCAGTTCTTAAATTGATGTTGAGAGTATAGAGGTTTATTATTAATATGCTTCATAACATATACATATATTTTTCCTTTGATAGTATCATACTTTATAACAAAAAGAAATTAAGCAAAGAATGTTTAGAAAGAAAAGATCTTAACGCAATTCAAAAAATTCTCATTCTTGCCCCTAATTGTATTGTTATTTTAAAATTAAAAAAATACAATAGTATTAAGAAAAAGTCAGGGGGAGGGAACATCTGTAATACCATTCTTCTTACATAGTAATTACTTTTCTTTTTTTTACGATATGAATGTTTATGTTCTTCGTTATAATCACGATGTATGTCACGGTATATGTTTATATTACACGATGAATGGTGATCTTTATAGCCATTAGTTTTAATGGCTGAATAATATTGCCATGAATGGTTAGCATAACAGTGTACTAACCATTCCTCTATGGTGGAATATTTAAGTTATTTCAACTTTTCTGCTGTTACAGCACATCTTCAAGGTTCTTACATTCATTCCACAAATATTTTATCTATGTGTAAGGCGTTCTGCTTGCTGCTAGAATTTACAGTGCTAAGCAAAAAGAGCCATACACCCTGTCCTTGGGAATTTAGAATCTAAGGACTAACAGTTCTTGATTGTATTTTGCATTTTAACCACATAACTCTTAGACTTACAAAAAAACCCAAAAACTTTTGAGCAAATTGTAGATTTACATGTAGTTGTGAGAAACAATATAGAGATCCCATATACCCTTCACCAGTTTCCCCTAGTGGTAACAACATCTTGCATAATTATAACTCCAGAACCAGGAATTTGACATTGATACAATCCACCAGCCTTATTCAGATTTACCAGTTTCGCATGTATTTATTGGTATGTGTACACAGCCACTTCTGTGCACTTTTATCCTGTGTGTAGATATGTGCGACACCACCACAGTCAGGGTACAGAGCAGGTTCATCACAGGATTCCTCATGCTCCCCGCCACCCTCCCTAACCCCTCGCCACTTTGCATCTGTTCTCTGTCTCTGTAATTTTGTCATTTATGATGATTATGTGTTAAAGGAAATAAGTAAGACTTTAGGCCTCTTTACCTCTTTTCCCACATTCTGGGAATCTTTGTGGAATCCAAAGTGAGCCTCCAATGAATATGGTGTTTTGGCCTTAAAGTTTTATTTCTCAAAATATGTTAATTTGTCTATATATCTAAAATCTTCTTTTGTTCCGATAACAAGTGAGCATATATCCTGATGCCATCTTTATTATTCTTTAGAAGTTACAAGGGCAAAACTAGTTTTCTGTTGAGCTATCTGTCTCTTGAGGAATGAGGACCTGTGAGAGCCTCCTCATACAGAGAGGTTGCTCCATAGACATTTGTTGAACAAATGCTCTTGATCCAGAGAGCTGACTGTGTGCATATGGAAAGGATGGAACACACAGAGGATGGGTAAGGGACAGTTGGGCTTTAAACCTAATGCCCTGGTCTTATTACTTAGCTCCAAGTATTAAATAAATCTCATTATTTAAAAGTTTCTTTCAAAACCAAGAAAAACCAAATAGTAATGCCAGCCAATTAGACCATCTGTGTGTTTAGAAAGAAAACTGGGTCTCAGGGCAAAGCATTCTGAGGAGGGAAATAACTGTTCAGTGCACCAGCCTTGAACTTCAAAAGAGCAGTATTCTGCCCTAACGGGTTTGGCTCAGTGGATAGAGCGTCGGTCTGCGGACTGAAAGGCCCCAGGTTCAATTCCAGTCAAGGGCATGCACCTTGGTTGTGGGCACATCCCCAGTAGGAGGTGTGCAGGAGGCAGCTGATTGGTGTTTCTCTCTCATCAATGTTTCTAACTCTCTATCCTTCTCCCTTCCTCTCTGTAAAAAATCAATAAAATATATTTTTTAAAAAAAGCAGTATTCTCCCTATCTGCCACTCCCCCTACACATACATACATACATACATACATACATACATACACAAATACATGCGCGTATATGCATGCACGCATGCGCGCGCGCACACACACATCTGAGCTGCTGCTGCTGCAGCAGGGATCCTGGTTCTATGCCTGCTTTCTGAAATCTCCCGAGTCTAAAACAGAAAGCACATGGGCTGTATGGCAGAATGTGTTTTGAGGTAACTTAGTGACCTATTTGGTTACTTGCATGTTTATGATTTAGGTGTTTAGATTTTTATCGTTTTTATTTCTTTTGAATGAACAGCATAGTCCTCATTTTCCAAGGAAGGCATAAATTCCAGGACCCACAAGGGCTGAGCAAGCACTGTGCTGTGTGAGTGTGGTTGACCTTGACCCAGTGATAGCTGGCCTGAACCTACCTGCAGACTGCACCAAGGGGGTGACTTCTGGGCCTTCTGATGATGAGCCAACAGTTGGGACTTCAGAAAACAAACCCATTATCCCAGTTTGCTCTCTTTTGCTTCTTACTTCCATTTTTATCCTATTTCTTTGAACATAAAGTCTGAATCTTTAATTGTCTAAAATCCAGGCCCCATGTGGTCTAGTCCAATGGTCGCCAACCTTTCGGACCTCATGGACCACCAGTGGTTCGCAGACCACCGGTTGGCAACCGCTGGTCTAGTCCATGCCTACCTTTCTGAGATTCACCTGGTGCCTTTATCCCTCTGCGGTCCCCCTCTAAGGTCACCTACCAGGTCTTCTTTCCATAGCTTCATGTTGCTGCCCATGGTGTGTGCTGTTTATTCTACCTAGAACACCATCTGCCCTTCTTCTCTCCACTGGCATTTGTTGGGTACTGCTGTGCACTCCTCAGAGCTTGGCTTCAACACAGCTTCCTCATGAAAGCCTTCCCTGACCCATCAAACAAGGTCTTGAGCCTCTTCCATCAGCACTCATGGTTCCCTGTACTTTCCTTCACTCCTCCCTGTTTCTTTTTTCAATCTTTTTTTTTTTTTTTAAATATATTGTATTGATTTTTTTACAGAGAGGAAGGGAGAGGGATAGAGAGTTAGAAACATCGATAAGCCCTGACCGGTTTGGCTCAGTGGATAGAGCGTCGGCCTGCGGACTGGGGTGTCCCAGGTTCGATTCCAGTCAAGGGCATGTACCTTGGTTGTGGGCACATCCCCAGTATGTGCAGGAGGCGGCTGATTGATGTTTCTCTCTCATCGATGTTTCTAACTCTCTATCCCTCTCCCTTCCTCTCAGTAAAAAAATCAATAAAATATATTTTAAAAAAATAAATAAAAATTTTAAAAAACATCGATGAGAGAGAAACAGTGATCAGCTGCCTCCTGCACATTCCCTACTGGGAATGTGCCCGCAACCAAGATACATGTTCTTGACCGGAATCAAACCTGGGACCCTTCAGTCCGCAGGCCAACCCTCTATCCACTAAGCCAAACCTGTTAGGGCTTAGTAAATATTTATTGTTCAGATTATTACAGTTGTTCCTCTTTTTTTCCCCCATAGCTCCCCTCCACCAGGTTCCCACACCATGCCCTTACCGCCCCATGTCCTCGTCCATAGGTGTAAGATTTTTGTCCAGTCTCCTCCCGCACCTCCCACACCCCCTTCCTCCTGAGAATTGTCAGTCTGCTCCCTTTCTATGCCCCTGATTCTATTATATTCACCAGTTTATTCTGTTCATCAGATTATTTATTCACTTGATTTTTAGATTCACTTGTTGATAGATATGTATTTGTTGTCACTTTGTTGTTCATAATTTTTATCTTTACCTTTTTCTTCTTCCTCTTCTCAAAGAATACCCTTCAGCATTTCATATAATACTGGTTTGGCGGTGATGAACTCCTTTAGCTTTTCTTATCTGTGAAGCTCTTTATCTGACCTTCAATTCTGAATGATAGTTTTGCTGGATAGAGTAATCTTGGTTGTAGGTGCTTGCTATTCATCACTTTGAATATTTCTTGCCACCCTCTTCTGGCCTGCATAGCTTCTGTTGAGAAATCAGCTGACAGTCGTATGGGTACTCCCTTGTAGGTAACTAGCTGTTTTTCTCTTGCTGCTTTTAATATTCTCTCTTTGTCTTTTGCCCTTGGCATTTTAATTATGATGTGTCTTGGTGTGGTCCTCTTTGGATTCCTCTTGTTTGGGGTTCTCTTCACTTCCTGGACTTGTAAGTCTATTTCTTTCACCAGGTAGGGGGAGTTTTCTGTCATTATTTCTTCAAATAGGTTTTCATTATCTTGCTCTCTCTCTTCTTCTGGCACCTTCATAATTCGGATGTTGATATGCTTGAAGTTGTCCCAGAAGCTCCTTGCACTATCTTCATACTTTTGGATTCTTTTTGCTTTTTGCTTTTCCGGTTAGGTGTTTTTTGCTTCTTTGTATTTCAAATCTTTGACTTGATTCTTGGGATCCTCTAGTCTGCTGTTGGATCTCTGTATATTATTCTTTATTTTAGTCAGCATATGCTTAATTTCTGATTGGTCCTTTTTCATATTCTTGAGGGTCTCACTAAATTTCTCGGCGGTTTTTAGAAGATTCTTGAGTAACCTTATAACCGTGATTTTGAACTCTATATCCAGTATTTTGTTTTTATTCATTTTTTTCATTTGTGACCTGTTTCTTTGTCTCCGCATTTTGGCTGCTTCCCTTGTGTTGATAGAGTGGCCTTGTGTCCTTAGGGCCCAGTATCTCAGCCTCCCCAGTTACCTGAGGTGGACACTCTTGGTGCACCCCTTTGTGTGCACAGACTTGTAGTTAAGCCTTGATTGCTGTTGGTATCACTGGGAGGAACTGACCTCCAGGCCAGTTGGCTGTGAGGACCAGTTGTGTCTACAATGGGAGAACTGCTGTGCTATGGGGCAGGACTTGCTTCAGTGGGGCTTTGTTGCTCACTGAGTCTGCCCCTTGAGTGTGTCGCTTAGGGATGTGAAGAGTTGTAATCTGGTATGGTCTCACATTGACCACTGGGTACACTGGCTCTTGGATCTCCAAGGAGGTGCAAAGTCAGCCACTGCCTGAGGCCACCCTGTCGGAGCTACGGAGAGATCTGCAGATTCTTCCTCTTTGTATGGGGTTTGGAAGTGCCCAGATGAGGCCCAGCTGTGAAGCAATGCAGGCTGCTGCTGCAAGGCCTTAGGCCTTCTTTTGGAAGATTTGGACCTCTCTGACCCAGCTGCAGTTTGTTAGGTTTTAGGTTGCAAAAGGACAGGCCATTCATATGCAAAAGCCACTGGGCACAGCTTGGGTGTGGTTGTAGATTGGGTGGGGCGGCATCTCAGGGAATCACCAGAGTGGAGCAGACAGCAATGGCTGCCAGTCAGCCCTGCCCCGGAGAGGTCCCCGGGTCACTGTGTCCCACGGCCTCATGCAGTAACAATGATGCTGTGAGCACCTCTGAGAGAAAGCCGCCCTCGTGTTCCGGCCCAATGCCAGACAGTCCACAGTTTCTCCCCGTATGAGTCTGGGTCCCCAGAGTCTCGCCGGTAACTGGAGTTCAGAGCAATCGGGAGCTTGTATTTCCCTCCTGATTGAAAAACAACAACAGCGCACCCTGTTGCTAGCCCATTTCACGCGCGCCTCCGTACCTCCGCACCTCCTACCAGTCTCACTGTGCTTTTTTCTTTCTTTCTAGTTTTAGAACTTGCACTCAACCAGCTTTCCCATGGTTCTGGATGATATTTGTTTTGTCTTTTATTTGTAGTTTTGATTTGGTTGTGAGAGGCAGCAAGTACAGGTGTTTACCTATGCTACCATCTTGGTTGTTTCTTCCTCCCCGTTTCTGATGGTGTTTATTGATTCTTGGTTTGCTGGTATTCATACTCCTGACCCCACCCTTCCCAAATCCTGGTGAAGATAATGACTCTTCAGTGCCTGCTGTAGTGTCTGGCACATAGTAGTTGCTCAGTAAATATTTGTTGAATTAACTCAGAGAAATGACCACTCCCTTAAATGTCCTTAGGTTTAACATGGAATTAGTACCTGTTTTTAAAGGTCTAAGTATATACCAGGTGTACTGGTTAATAATGTGGATTTTTTTTTTCAATAGATGGAATTACACATATGTTGATATATATGCGATTTGATATGTATGCTGTTTTGTTGTATTGACAGCAAGCTTCAAAACTTTATATGTCAAATTTTCTGAAAGTGTTATTATTATAAATATTTTTGTGCTTAAAAATGTTAAATTTCATGCCAAAAAAGCATTTGCGGAAAGTTTTAATTCATTATTTTGAAGAAAAGTGCTGCTGAAAGTAATTGTATACTTTGGGAAGCTCATGGTGAACATGCTCCATCTCAAGATACTTGTGAACACTGGTTTAAACGCTTTAAAGGTGATGATTTTGATGTGACAAAGAACGTCCAGGTCAACCGAAAAAGTTTGAAGACCAACAATTACAAGCATTATTGGATGAAGATGCGCGTCAAACTCAAAAACAACTTGCAGAAAGATTAAATGTTGCTCAGCAAACAATTTCCGGTCATTTATAAGCAATGGGAAAGATTTTAAAGGAAGGAAAATGGGTGCCACATCAACTGAATGAAAGACAAATGGAAAACCGGAAAGTCATCAGTAAAATGTTGCTTCAACGGCAAGAAAGAAAGTCTTTTTTGCGTTGAATTGACTGGCGATGAAAAGTGGATTTATTTTGAGAATCCCAAACGCACAATATCATGGGTAGATCCAGGTCAACCATCAACATCGACTGCAAGGCCAAATCGCTTTGGGAAGAAGACAATGCTCTGCGTTTGGTGGGATCAGGAAGGTGTGGTGTATTATGAGCTTCTAAAACCAGGTGAAACCATTAATACTGATCACTACCAACAACAAATAATCAATTTGAACCATGCTTTGATCATGAAACAACCAGAATGGGCCAGAAGACTCGGCAAAGTAATTTTGCTTCATGATAATGCGCCATCACACACTTCAAAACCAGTTAAAGACATATTAAAAGATCTTGCCTGGGAAGTATTAACCCACCCGCCATATTCATCAGACCTTGCTCCTTCAGATTACCACTTGTTCTGATTGATGGCACATGTACTTTCTGAGCAGCACTTCAAAACATACAAAGAAGTGGAAAATTGGGTCTCTGAATGGTTTGCCTCAAAACAAGAAAAGTTCTATTGGACAGTACAAATTACCTGAAATATGGGGGAAATGTGTAGCTAGCGATAGACATTACTTTGAATAAAGCACTTTTGATGTTTATCTTGAAATTATCATGTTTTTTTTATTACAAAATCTGCATTATTAACCCGTACACCTAGTAGTCCTATAAAGTTATTGAACTGTCCTTGAGTCTGTGACTTTAATTTGTTTTTGTTTTATTTTTCTTTCAGGTGGGGACCAGGGTCTACTGAACATGTTTTTTAGCAGCTGGGCAACAACAGATATCAGAAAACACCTGCCATTTATTTATAACCTAAGCAGCATTTCTATATACTCCTACCTCCCAGCATTTAAAGCGTAAGTGGAAATTGTTTTACTGTTGTTGGGGATGGTGAGGGTAGGGGAGTAGATTTAAGATTTTAGGGTACATTGTCAGTCTAAGGGCAATAACAGATGGGAAACTTTGAGGGAAGTCTTTTTCTTGCAAGAAGCATGGCTGTGATGGGGAGAGGCCTTGATGATATCGATCCCTATGCCTTTCTGCTTAGAATAACCTTCAGGGCATTTAGCTGCCTATTGGGAAAGGGCCCCATCAGTTCCTGGGTTACCTGGACCTCTGATAAACCATCTGTATATCATGGTCAGGAACAGATTGGGTGCAGACCCAACTTCTGCCTCAGGCTAGCTGCTTAGTTTCTGGTTCCTCATTTGTAAATGAGGATCTTAACAGCTCCTTCCATATGGTGCTGGGAGTTAAGCAAGATGCTAACAGCAGCGTGGTGTCATGGCCAAGAGTGGGGGCTGTGGAGCTGGACTCCCTCAATTCACATCCTAGAATAGCCACTTCCTGGATGATTGATGGTTACTGAACTTGTGGTTCAGCAGAAGTTAGAGTTCTCTGCCTCCATGTCCACAGAGGGTACTGTGACCAGTATGAGAGGTAATCATGTAAAGTGGGTGAAACAGGCCTGATCTGCCTGAGCACTCAGTAAGCATTAGATGGTTAGTCCTTTCTGTTTGAGAGATGGAATAGCATAAGTAATAATCTCTGAAGCTAGAAAGGTGGGTGCGTGGCTTACTCTGCCCTTACCTGCTGTCTAGCTTAGGCTCTGTGCCTCAGTTCCCCATATGCAAAACAAGGAGAAAAATAACACCTACCTCAAAGGGTTGTCATGAGGGTGAAGTGAATTCAGTCATGTAAAGTGCTCAGTGGAGGCCATTGTTTTTGGCAATGTGCTTGTTTGGCACTGTCCCTGGTGCTGTTCTAATTCAGCAACCAATGCAGCCAAGTTGCAACACTTGTCTCACTGTGAGTACTTGAGTCCCATCCTTCAGCCTCTGACTCATTGTGTTGAACCAGAAAGATGACTCAGGTTTCCTGAGCAGAGGCCAGGCTGTCAGGTTGATCCTGAAATGTAGCCATGAACAGCCGAGCTCCCATTGAGCTGGGCTTGGCTCTCCAGTCTGTTGCGCCAGGGCATTCCTGAGTGAGCAGAAAACATGCTCTTCATGTTTCCTTAGCCAAAGTCCTCCCGGTAGTCTAGCACCACATGAATGAGCATGGACTTTGTGGCAGAAATGTTGCCTTTTCTGGGCAGACTCTGTCGTGGCCCCAGATAAGGATTATAAGTATGTTGTTGTGTGCTTTCCTTCCTACCTATTCTCTTGGCATGTGTCTCCAACATATTGCAGCCTCTTGATTCTCTCCCCTCTCTAGCACAATACAGGCAAACAACAGGAATCATTGTCAAGGGATAGAATAAGAGAAGCATTAATTGCCTCTCAGTCCTTGGCCTTATGAAGTAACCTGTCTTGCTTGACAATGTGGGCCTTATTCATTTTAATCCTTACTGTCTCATAACTCTGCCAGTTTGAACCATGTTCCAGCAAACCATGATAGCTGACCCCTAGAACTGAATTTGTGTGTAATAGGGCAGTGGCTTAATTTGACTGGATCCAGCTAAGCAAGCAAGAAGATGAGAGTGCAAAGGCGAAATAATCGTTAATAGTGTGAGCAGCCAGGCTGGCGCAGCTCAGTGATTGAGCGTCGACCTGTGAACCAGGAGGTCATGGTTCAATTCTTGGTCAGGGCACATGCCCTACTTATGGGCTCAATCCCCAGTGTGGAGCATGCTGAAGGCAGCCAATCAGTGATTCTCTGTCATCATTGATGCTTCTATATCTCCCTCCCTTTCTCTCTGAAATCAATAAAAATATATTTTAAAAAATAGTGTGAGCAGCCCTAGCCATTTTGGCTCAGTGGATAGAGCGTTGGCCTGCAGACTGAAGGGTCCCAGGTTTGATTCCGGTTAAGGGCACATGCCCGGGTTGCAGGCTTGATCCCCAGTAGGGGGCATGCAGGAGGCAGCTGATCAATGATTCTCTCTCATCATTGATGTTTCTCTCTCCCTCTCCCTTCCTCTCTGAAATCAATATATATATTTAAAAGAAAGTATTATTATTTAAAAAAAAATAGTGTGAGCAGTTCTACCCACCATCCCACTGAGTTCTGCAGAGTGAGCACTCGTCCTGGGATAAATATGTGAAGACATGAGAATCTAACATCCTGCCAGGTTTCACTTCTCAAACAGGGTCATCCTAGTGTTTAAAGATTCGTGGTTTTCTTGTAACATGGTCCCCAGTGCCAAGAAATTCCCCTTGGTTTGTTGGAATTCTGACTTTTACCTTACTACCCAACTGAGCACACTGTCCTTTTCAGTGATAGCCTGGTTTGCACAGACACTGCTCACATTTGTTTTATTTGACAAAGAAACACAAGCAGGTGGAGCCCAGTTAGTTTTTAGGGGGAAGATAGACTTGTTTGCTAGAACTTGGCCCCTATCTCAGGAACCCAGTTTGTTTTTTTTTGGTTTTTTTAATATTCCCTAAATATATTTCTCAGAAAAACAGTTTGAGATCTAAATTACCAAAATGGTTAGGATGGTCCTGTCTTCCTCGCTCAAGAAAACAGTGCTATTTTGGAAATCTCCTTAGTTTATTATCATAGTCATAGAGTGTGTGATGCATGGGAAACTGGGGAGCAGGTCCACCGTTAGTCAGTTGGCCTGCAGCCTGGCAGGAGTTAGTGCTGTGTCCTTGCAGCTCACCCCTGGGGTAGCAGGTCTACTGTTCTGTGGTAACACTGCTCCAAGCGATGCCTTCTCTCAGCCCTTTGCCGCCTGTTTAGGAATGTTGAAACCAGATCAGAGAACTCATTTTCCCTCCCCTCTGCCAGAAAATGCTTTTAGTGGGGTTTTCTGTTTGTTTATTTTTTGTGGGTTGTTTTCTGATTTTTTTGCAGAGATCCATCTCTAGAAACATTTTTTTCTTACATTTTTTTTTTTCGTACAATTAAGAAGGGCTGAAAATTCAGGCAGATAGTTACATTTCTTTTTTGTTTCAAGTTCATGTAAAATTGTGATCCAGATTTTTAAGCTGAAATAGACTATCCTGAACATTCAGGCCATTATACTCCCCAAAGAGCCTGTGGGCCTCTGGGAGCTCAGCATGAATTAAAATCCCTCTGCTGTGCTCAGAACAACCGTGGTGGTCTCCAGACAAGCAGCCCCAGGGTTGGCTGGCCTTCCCTCTTACAGCAGGGTGATGGTAGGTAGAATGAGAAGCCATGGAGTGGCCTCTGTTGTTCCTTTCACTTAGGTGTTTTGTTTTTCTTGAGTTGTCAATGCTTAAAAATTAGGGAATTTCACATGAAACCCAGATTTCCAGGTTCTTATGAAAAAAATCAGATATTCAGTGGGATGTGGGAGAAAGATGTCAGAGATGACTGTTATGACTTGAGGCCTAAACAGCTGGAACAAAGGAGTTGCCATCTCCTGAGATTGGACAGACTGTGGGTGAATCAGGTTTGTGGACGGATTGCTAGAGATGTATTAAGTTTTGGATGTATTAAGTTGGAGGTACATATTAAATAACCTGGTGAAAATGTAGAATAAGTAAGTAGATGTAAGAGTTGGGAGATAGGAGAGGTCTGGTGAGATATAATTATAGGAGTTGTCAGCATATAAGTGATATTTATAGCCATGAGACAAGGTGATATGACCAGGAGAGTGATTATGGGGAAAGTCTTGAAGACTGAGCCCTGAGGCAGGAGAATTCAGAGGAGTAGGGACAAAAGTCAGAACAGCACAGCAGAAGCCCAGCAAAATGAGGTGTTGTCCAAGCGAAGCAAAGAAACCCTGTGGAGGAGGAGGGCAGCGATGCATCTGTGTCAGGCTGTGGCAGGTCAGGCAGAGGACAGCTGAGGACTGACACTGGACCTGGAATGTGGTGGTCACTGGTATCATGGCAAGAACTCCTCCGGTGGACCAGTGGAGCGGCAATCCTGCTGAAGCGGGTCCCAGAGAATGGATAATGGGAGATCCTGAATGTAGACAGCTCTGCTGACATTTTCTTTAAAAGGGAGCAGGGAAATGTGTTGGTAGCTGGATAGGGATATAGGAGCCAGAGAGAGAGGGTGGTTTTGTAAAGATGAGAAGTTACAGCATGTTTGTGTTTGGTAGCAGGGATCAAGGAAGGAGAGAGAAACACTAATCATGCAGAAAACTGAAGGGAGACTTGCCAGAGTGATGTCCTCAGTAGGTGAAAGGGGACATGTCCTCGTGCACAAGTGGCGAGATCAGCTTCAGATAAGAACTGGGACAATACTGTGAAGGAAGGCAGAGTGTGTTGGTTGAATGAAAGAATGAATAAATGAGTGAATGCACAAGCAATCAGCCAGGCGAGACCAAAAATTACATATTATGCCCAGGAAAGTCTTCCTGGTGGCCTGCCCCTCTGCGGCTTTCCTGGCCTACTTTGTGAAGAGTAGCCAGCTGGTAGGTAGTGTGGATAACTAGGTCCTAGTCTGGGTTTGAGTACTTATGTTCTGATTTCCAGAACATGATTTGGAGATTTATTTAGCTTGAAAGGCAAGGAAAAATTGGATGTATTCCTGATGGCCTCAGTTGTTTGCTGGGAAGCAGCTGTCTTCAAATGATGGGACATGTGCTCACTCATGGTCCCCAGTCCTACACCACCAGGTCCACTCTTCCGCACGACCAGCCCAGCCCTTGGGCACTCAGGTTTATGACTCTTGATTTAGACTGAGTGGGTAAGAAGAGACATTTTAAGGAGAGAGAAGAGGTGGCTAATTTGTTGTGTGTGAATCAGTCTAAGAAGTTGCAAGAGTGACCGTACACCAGTGAACATGCATCGCTGAAGTGGGTGCAGGGTGGCCACCTGTCTCTGTGCTTCCCAGAGAAGGCTGCCCAAGCTGTACTTTCTCTCTCATGCCTAATTGAGCACTGCTGCACATATGAGCTTCACATGGAATTGTTCCTGTGGGCACTGTGTTGACTAGTTCCTTTTCCATTCTGAATAGTTCTGTAGTCTCGTCCACATGTTACCAGCTGCATTTCTCAACTGCTAACTAATCATGAAAATTCTATCTGATCTTTTGGTAACATCAGGTCACTGGGATTATTTTAACAGCTAACATAAGCAGTATTGTTGCTGGCTTGGGTTCAGGCTGTGTCTTGTGATCTGGAGGTCTCTTTTGAGATCCTAGCTGGTTAAAATTAGAACACTTATTTTAAGAGATGCATGCAAGCTGAGACAAATCCCCACTACTGGGTCAGAATGAATGCCTCTCAGCAATTGGGAGACAATTGTGATATGTTCCCAACTTGTTTATTGTTCCTGGCTGGTATTTTGATGGCTAAACAGCAGTGAGTCAGTGAATCTTCTGGTTATCTTTGCTCTGGGTCGAGGTTAGGTAAGACTATTTTCTGCCATCAACATTTCCCCTTCT
Source organism: Plecotus auritus (assembly GCF_963455305.1). Lineage (NCBI taxonomy): Eukaryota > Metazoa > Chordata > Mammalia > Chiroptera > Vespertilionidae > Plecotus > Plecotus auritus. The sequence continues at coordinate 118,165,387 of NC_137771.1, forward strand.
TATTCATCAGTTATTTTGGTTTTAGCCAGGCAACATAAGTTCCAGCAGATACTTGATTGTTGCCTTTGGTGAGCGAGAGAATTCCAAAAAATTATCACGGCTTACCCTTCCATAAGGAATACTCCCAGATTTGTATTTAGGCTGAAATATTATTTTAAGTAAGAAGTAATTTCCTCTTATACTTATGATCTGAGCTCTTATTTTATTTTGACATGGTAATTTTAGATTTTTATAAATGACTGAGGAGTAAATTGATTAAAATAATAGAAAATGAATTTTTAAAACATTCCTCAGGCAACATGATTGAGACATAAAAATGATTACATGAAATTTATATCTACTTAATTGAAACCCTAGATTCAAAAACAGTATTTGAGACCTTTTGCTCATCATGTTTGCTAAGTGTTTTATTATGAAAGCTAAGAGAGCCGGCCCTTCAGGCTCCTTCACCGTGTGAATAAATACTGTTCTGTTTGTGCAGTTAGTACCTAGTGAGTCTTAACTGTATAACCACAAACTTCACGTAAGGTAGCCAGCATCAGGCCTGCCAGTCGCCCTCATGTTCCCAGGGATCTGCTGTGGTGACTGCCTTGTGCAAAACCTCAGAGTCTGTCTCTACTCCCCTCCCACCTTCCTGACCCATGTTTCCCAGTTAGCAGCTGCCTCACTTCTCACCCTTCCCCACTCCTTTTACTCTCAGAAGGCCCTGGTTTGGTGGTTCGCCCAGGCCAGTGGTCGGCAAACTGTGACTCACAAGCCACATGCGGCTCGCGAGCCGCGGTTTGCCGCTCTGTTGACTAATGAGTTTACCAACCACTGGCCCAGGCCCTTTCCATAGAGTCCTTGCTCCAAAACCCGTTTTCCTCCTATCCCCCACTCATTTCTATAGATCTTTTAGATGTGTGGCGGTAATACCTCCATTCCTCAAAACAGAGATCCCGTCTCTTACTGTACGGAAATAGGGCTGACAGAGGCCGACCCAGAACACTGAAGCTGGTTCGTGATTGCTACATGTCCCAGTACTTTCCTTTCTTCCTCTCATGAATCTCTGCCGTCACACTTCTGGGTCCTCATGAGTGCTTTCTGGTCTTCCTGTTTTTTCAATAAACCTACTCATGTCGTGTATTTGTGACTTGTTTTGTTGCTGAGTTTGGGCAGCTGTTGTGAGGGTACTCACGCTGTGCAGCCTCCCACAGTCCTGCTTGCCTCTTATTCCTCGCACATGTCCCCATCTTGCTTAGCAGCCAAGGAATTCCTCACCTGTTGGCGGAAAGGGCAGTTCCAACCACATTTAGGGCCTCTTAAGATCTTGGTTTCTATGCCAAACAGGCTTATTAAGAACTTTCTTAAAACTAGGACTGCCCTGTCTATGAAAGGACTATCTAGTGCAAGCATGTCAAACTCACACCCTGCGGGCCATGTGCCTTGTAGCGGCCCGCTGGCTGCAAGTTTGACATGCTTGATCTAGTGGATACAATTTTTCCCATTGTTAGGGTAGAATGGGTAAAGAAGGTAATTTTGAAGAAGGAGGGTCCTCCCTCTGGCCCCAGAGGGCAACATTATCATTAAAGAGATGCTTGAAGATTCATGAAGGTAGAGCCCAGGCCTGAGCCACAGCAAAACCCAAGGTGTGGACTGTCCCCAAATGGCATTCCTGTTGATGTAGGGGAAGGTGGGCCATATGAGGAGGTGTTTACCAGCATGCAGCTGGTGTTCGGTGAGGTTGCCGAAGCACCTGGGACCCTGGGGGTGCAGAAGGAGCCCAAGGCTGAGGTAGGCAGTCCTGCTCCCAGCAGAGACTGGGCAACCTCACTGTGTAGGGTTTGCGGCCTCACAGTAGCTTTCTTGGGTCTTGGACCACGTGCCTGTCCTCTCCATGAGCTCTGAAGGCCAGTTCACAGAGCGAGGGGCTTCAGAGGCCCTGAGATACAGTCCACTTAAGGGGAAGCACCATCTATTTCTTGTTTGTTCTTCCCCTTCCTCTGAATTTTATGCATAGTGCATCTTCTGAGACCAGCCATTCTTCAGACAGTACTAATTTGATTTCTTTGTAGCTTTCTTTCCTATGGGTTACCTTCTGTTGCTCTGCCAATGACTATATTTGGGGTGTTTTCAGGATTCATTAGGCATACTTTTTCCAACTTTTAGGTTGACCATCAGTAGGCAATGAGTTAATGCATGGAGTAACAAATGTTATATCCTCAGACAATCGTAATAATAAAAGGCCAAGAGGTGTCACAACCTAAACGGCCAAACAACTGGTCACCATGAGGGAACCCCTCCCTGGATCAGGGGCGTGGCCAGCCTTCAAACCGCTGATGGCCCCTGGCCCAGGCCAGCCCAGTGCCCCAGAGGGGACCCTCGCCATGATCGGGGTCGTGGCCAGCCTCCAAACTGCCGGCAGCCCCTAGCCCAGGCCAGGATGGTGCTGGGGGCCCTGCATGTGCGGTGCAGTCTTTTAAAAATAAAGAAAGATCCGCTGGCACTCTGAGGCACCTCCCGGCACTGGCCGCCCTGCCCCCACTGCCACCCAGTATGGAGACCCAGGTGGAGCAGCTCAGGTGGGTGTGGGCTGCGGCCCCAGGCCCCAGACCCCGTGGGGGTGGAGAGGTTCACGCCACAACCAGTGTAGCAACGCAGGTTAACTTTGCTGGAGAGTCCAAATTGGACTGAATGGACTGCAGCTGGCGGTGCTGGCCAGGTTAAGCTCCAGGAAGATGTTTTGTATGAAGAGTGGGCAAGCCTATTCTCCCAGTAGAGTTCTGATCACAGAGAAGGATGTGAAGGAAGGCCTCCAGAAGTCTCACATTTTATATGCCCAAACAGGAGAAGAGCACTACAACTGCATCTCTGCTCTTCATAAGTCACTGCGGGGCTCAGACCCGAGCGCCTCCCACTACTGCCTGGCACACATGCTCGAAGGAGGAGAGGACCTGCTGTATGTGGCAAGGAGACTGGTGAGGTTTGCCAGTGAAGACATAGGTCTGGCAGATCCATCCGCATTACCACAAGCAGTGGCTGCCTACCAGGGCTGTCACTTCATAGGCATGCCCGAATGTGAGGTGCTTCAGTCTATAGTCTATTTTGTTAGAGCCCCAAAGTCTGTTGAGGTGTACAGCGCCTACAACAACATCAAAGTCTGCCTGCGGAACCACCAGGGGCCTCTGCCCCCATCCTGCTGCACCTGAGGAACTCACCAACCCAGCTCATGAAGGACCTGGGCTATGGCAAATGCTACAAATACAACCCCATATACAGCAAGCCTGTGGACCAGGAATACCTGCCCGAAGAATTGAGAGGAGTAGATTTCTTTTTTTTAAATTATTGTTATTTTTTATTATCTAAAGTTTTACATATGTCTCCTTTTTCCCCAATTGACCCCCACTGCCAGTGTCTGTGTCCATTGGTTATGCTAATATGCATGCATACAAGTCCTTTGATTGTTCTCTAAACTCCCCTCCCCCCCACCAATTGTCTCTAGATCAATCTATTCTTTTTTTTTTTAAATATATTTTATTGATATATTTTACAAAGAGGAAGGGAGAGAGATAGCTAGAAACATCAATGAGAAAGAAACATCGATCAGCTGCCTCCTGCACACTCCCTACTGGGTATGTGCCCACAACCAACGTACATGCCCTTGACCGGAATCGAACCTGGGACCCTTGAGTCCGCAGGCCGACGCTCTGTCCACTGAGCCAAACCAGTTAGGGCTCAGTCTATTCTTGTTCATCAAATTATGTTGGTCATTATATCCCACATACGAGTGAGATCATGTGATATTTACCTTCCTCTGACTGGCTTATTTCGCTTAGCATAATGTTCTCCAGTTCCATCCATGTTGTTGCAAAAGGTAAAAGGTCCTTCTTTTTTATAGCAGCATGGTATTCCATCGTGTAGATGTACCACAGTTTTTTAATCCACTCATCTGCTGATGGGCACTTAGGCTGTTTCCAAATCTTCGCTATTGTAATTGTGCTGCTATGAACATAGGGGTGCATATATCCTTTCTGAGATTTCTTCAAGCAGAGGCGATGCTGACTCTTTGAGGCTATGACAGCAGAAGGATGTTACTTTCTTTTCTTTTTTCTTCTTCTTTTTTTAATAGGAATGGCCAGAAAGAGAGTAAATGGATTGAAGTTGGTTTCCAGGTAAAAGATAAAACAGCCCAACTTTTTGTGCCAGAAATTTGAGAGTTTAAGTGGAGGCACAGCTACTTCAGCTAAGTGTGTAATGTTGAATTGTGTTCCTTTGCACTCTGCAATGGTTATGCGTATGGAAGTGTCTGGTAGCTTTGTGCAATGAATTAATGTTATAAAGAATTACCTATTTTGTCATAGTATTTAAATCATAATGTCATTTCAGAATTCAGTTCTGTAAGATTTTTCCCCCTTTAAAAATGTATATTCTGGGTAGTTTTAATTGGTAAAAAAAAATGTAACTGTGATTTAATACTGCATAGTGTTCTGGGGTATTTTCTTTTATATTCAGAGATCTTATGAGCCAATAAAACTATTTCAAAGTAAGTAAAAAAAAACAACCTTTGCTGGGGAGGCCGGTGGGGTTCTAGCATGTTCAGGGGTAGCCTGTTTATGCCAGAACCGGGATGTGTGGCCACACACGTGCAGTGGGCATGTGCTGGGAGCGTGGCGCAGGCATTATATGGACATTTGTGTATGAAAAGGTGTGCACACACCTTTATGTGCCTAAATACATCTGTTTCTCAGAAGTGTACCTGGAAAGGTGCTTTATCTGTAATAGCAGGTTTTCAAAATGTAATGCAGAGCAAGGGATCTGTAGCGAAAACATGCACACAAAAGGTTTTTGATACTAAACACTAAGCTGTAATTGAAGTGTTTATGCCCAAATATATTGTGAATCAAACATATGGTGATATTTATCGTCTTTTGGGTCTGTTTGAAAGGTTTGGTCAGTCAGTTCTCATTTCATAAAAATAAAATAATGTAACTAAGTCATTACTAAATATATACTTCTAAGGCAAAGTAGTTTATCCACTTTATGTACTTTTTGCACGTGTGTAGCACATCAAGGCTGTTTTATCAGAGGCCCGATGCATGAAATTCGTGCATGGGGCGGGGGTCCCCTCAGCCCTGCCTGTACCCTCTCACAATCTGGGACCACTGGCTCCTAACTGCTCACCTGCCTGCCTGCCTGATCGCACCTAACTGCCCCCCCTGCTGACCTGGTCACCCCCAACTGCCCCCCCTGCAGGCGTAGTCGCCCCCAACTGCCCCCCTCCCCGCCGGCCTGATCACTCCATAGTGCCCCACTGCCAGCCTGGTCACCCCTCAGTGCCCCCCTGCTGGTCTGGGCCTGGTAGCCCCATGAAGCCTGCTGCTCAGTTGTTTGGTCACCCCTCACTAACCCCACTGCTGGCCTGGTGGCCCCACACAGCCTGTTCAGTCGTCTGTTCAGTGGTTTCGGATGCAATGGTCACTTAGCCTTTTATATATATAGATAACTTGGATGATGTGACAATATGGTTGAGGAAGGGGGTGTGGCTGGTTGTTTCTAAAAATTAGGCACCTCATAGTTTTTAAGACAAACATGTTAACCTAAAATCTTCAGAAGGCAGGGTCAGGGGTCTTTTAAGACCTTTGTATAGGCCTAAGACAGGGGTCCTCAAACTTTTAAACAGGGGTCAGTTCACTGTCCCTCAGACCGTTGGAGGGCCGGACTATAGTTTAAAAAAACAACAACTATTAACAAATTCCTGTGCGCACTGTGGGCCGGGACGAGTCAGCTGCTAAGCAGGACAGGCAGCGGCATTCCCGTAGTTTGAGGACCCCTGGCCTAAGACATAAAAAAGCAGCTACCTTTTTAGGATGTGGCCTGAAAGAAACCTGTTATTTTCAGTTATTACTGTCTTCAAAGTAAAATAACATTTTTGCAGACTTTTTATGTGAGGGTTTTTTCCCCCATAATTCATTACAATATTTGAAATAGGTGTTGTGATTATTTTAAAGCAATAGTTTTTTCCTCTCAATATCAAGAGACCTAAATTTTCACACACACCCCAAAAATGTTTATTTGAAGTAACTTATGCATCTGAACTCCAGTTGGCCTAATTCAACATTATACACTTAGCTGAAGTAGCTGTGCCTCCACTTAAGAAACTCTCCAGGTACTGGCAGGGGAGGGCAGTTGGGGGTAATCAGGCTGGCAGAGGAGCAGTTAGGCATCAATCAGGACTGCAGGGGAGTGGTTAGGGGGCAATCAGGCTGGCAGGCAGAAGCAGTTAGGGGCAATCAGGCAGGCAGGCAGGCAGGCAGGCAAGCGGTTAGGAGCCTGCGGTCCTGGATTTTGAGAGGGTTGTCCGACTGCCTGTTTAACAGGCAGTCGGACATCCCCCAAGGGGTCCCAGATTGGAAAGGGTGCAGGCTGGGCTGAGGGACACACCCCCCCCCCCATGCACGAATTTTGTGCACTGGGCCACTAGTGTCCTTATAACTCTGGGAGTTCCCTTTAACAACAGCCTAGTTGTGGTTAAGGGCCTTGGCTTTGGAGCAATGGCATGGGTGGGATCCCAGCTCTGCCACTCACCAGCCACGTGATCCGAGGCAAGCTACTTAACATATTCACACTCTGGTTTCCTCACAAAGCTGATTTGGAGATTAACTGAGACAAGTCATGCAAATGTTAGCAGTGCCTGGCATGTGTGAGGCACTCTACAGGGCAGGCAGAAGTAGGTTTACAGTCATGAGTATGAAAAACAGTTTATTCTTATACTAGTGGCCCAGTGCATAAAATTCATGCACAGAGGCCCAGCCTGCACCCTCTCCAATCAGACATCCCTCTCGCAATCTGGGACCGCTCGCTCCTAACCACTCACCTGCCTGATTGCCCCTAACTATCTCTGCCTGCCTGCCTGATTGCCCCTAACACCTCTGCCTGCCTGCCTGATCACCCCTAACTGCCCTCCCCTGCTGGCCTGATCTCACCCCCAACTACCCTGCCCTGCTGGCCTGATTGCCCCCAACTGCCCTCCCCTGCTGGCCTAATCTCGCCCCCAGTGGCCCTCCCTTGCTGGCCTAATCTTGCCCCCAACTGCCCTCCCCTGCCAACCTGATCTTGCCCCTAACTGCCCTTCCCTGTTGGCCTGGTTGCCCCCAACTGCCCTATCCTGCTGGCCTGATCTTGTCCCCAATGGCCCTCCCCTGCCAGCCTGATCTCACTCCCAACTGCCCTCCCCTGCTGGCCAATTTGGTTCTGATTGGTCAGTTTCTAGGCCAGTCAGCTTCAAAAGCTCCCCTCCTAGGCAGCCATTGGCTCCTCACAGTTCACCCAGATTTGGTTCTGATTGGTCAGTTTCTATGCCAGTCAGTGTCAAAAGCTTTACCTTCTAGGCAGCCATTAGCTCCTCACAGTTGACCCAGATTTGGTTCTGATTGGTCAGTTTCTATGCCAGTTAGCACCAAAAGCTCTGCCTCCTAGGCAGCCATTGGCTCCTCACACTTCACCCAGATTTGGTTCTGGTCAGTTTTTATGCCAGTCAGTGTCTCTGGGCCTATCTCTGGGCCTGATCAGAGAGGCGGGGCTGATCAGCAGCCCCCACAGAAGCCCAGAGAGAAACAGAGGCATGGCTGCTGGCAAAGCCCGGAGAGAAAGAGAGAGGCAATGGCTGATCAACAGCTGCCACGGAGGCTGCAGATCAGACCCTGCCTCTCTCTTCAGGCCTCTCTCTGGGCCTGATCCGCAGCCCCCTCTGCAGTCAGTGCTGGGTCGTCGTGACCGTACCAGTGGCAGTCAGTGCTGGGTTGCTGTGGCTGCAGGACTGACTTTCGGTGTTCGGTCGAGCCCTTGGTCGGTCGTTATGGACCCTGGGTTTTTATATATTAGGATTACTTATTAGTTATTGTATTATGTTCAATACAAACAACTGTAAACCTACTTTTGCCCCACCCTTTTGTTAGCTTTTACTGTTACTACTGCTTAATTATTTTCGAAGTGTCAAGAAGAACAGACTAGAAAGGAATAGAGTTTATTCTATATTTATGTTTTAATGAGTATTTCTACATCTCATGTCATGACTATATGACATTTATATTAGCTTTAAGAAAATAATGAGGGTAGACTTCCTGGTCAATTAAGACAGGAGGAGCAGACAGATGGGACCTTGAGTCAGGAGTGAAAGTCTGAGAAGGTGAGGGAGCACCTCAGCTTCACCTGTGCACTGTCTGGTTTTAGTTAAGTGTTTGTATTGCTGGGATGGTTTCCCCATCACCATTGGGGCACTTGTTGAAGGCATTTATCATAATCCTGCATATCTTTCCCCAGCCTTGTCTGGCCACTTCTGCACAAAACCTCTTGTGGAAATGCCCGCCTGCTCTGGCTGTTCTGGAATCCCATGGTTCCAGTGTTGGCACTGCCCTGGTCCTTTATTATTTTTATTGGATGACTCATCTCCCTGTTTGGACAAAAGCTTTTTGGGACCATGCACTGAGCATAGTGCCTTACACATACCTAATTTGAGCATTATTATTTCTGTCCTTTTAAGGATAGAATTGCAAGTACTTGTGTGAGTTTGAGTGAGTGTATGTGTGTATGTAAAATACTCTGTATAAAATGAAGAGTTAGCTTGGGGATATCAGGTATCCTTCATTTTCAAAAGAAATGCACGGTGGGATAGTCACCCTAAGAGGGAAAGTGACAACAGGCTCTATTTTTCTTAAGTAGTTTGGAATGAGAGCATGGTAGGATGGGAAGAGCTCAGGCATAGGAGAGATAGAACTGTGCCAGATACCATCTCTACCACTTAATAGCTGTATGGCTCTAGGCAACTCACTACTAGGAGCCTCTATTAACACTAGGAAAATGTACCTTGCGGACTGTTATTTCCAATCATGTCCTTACATAATTTGGCCCTTGAATATAGTAAACTCTCAGATAATGACAGCTATATAACAGGTTTCCAACATTTAAAAAAAAAACTTTAGGCAGTAGGAAAGCTTACATGGATAGTTTGCATTGTTTTGATCTGTGTATTATGATCAAATCCTTTTGTTGCCTGTAGGATAAATCCACTAAAATCTAACACATGAGCCCAGCACTCAGGGATTCTGTCTCATTTTGTCTTTTGCTATTAAAGCTTTCTCCTGTTGTAAAGTTGTACAGACTTCAAGTCACATCCACCATCTCAGCACCTCGGCCCAATGCCCTAGCTTGCAGTGACCTCCTGCCCCTGAATTCCTAGCGCACCCCTTCCTTTGCCACCTGTTGTATTCACCTGCATTATTTAGTTTTATAGTCATAGATGTCCTCTAAGCCAAAATAGGACCACTCTTAATTCTTATTGTGAAATATAGTGTATATACCAAAGAATATTCAAAAATGTAGTTTTCTAAAATACCCACTACCCGAGTTTATGGGACACAACCAGGACCTTAGAAGCTCCTTTTGGCCTCTTTCCCATCACAGCTTCCCTCTCTACCAGAGAATCAATATGAAACTTTTATTGATTACAGTCTTTTGTTCTTTTAATAGTACTTTTTGTTTTGCCCTTACATAAGTGGATTCATATGTATTCCTATTTGAATTTGTATGTTTCTTTTTTCAGCATATTTTAAAAATTCATTTTCACTGCTGAATTGTATTCAATGATATAGATATACCTGAAGTTGTCCTTTAAAAAAAAAAGGATATGAAGGATCAGATCATATATCTTGGACTTTATTACACTGGACAGGTTTGTTTTAAAGTGAAGGGGTGATACTTGCTTTTGAAATTACATGAAGGAAAGTATCCATGGCTAATTTTTTTGCCAGAGAGAGAAATGGAAATGCAGGTATATGAGCCTCCCCCTCTCTTGTCCTCCCCTTTCAACCAACTGAGAATGAGGGTCTGTTTCTAGAGAAAAAATGATGGAAGCCTAAAAAGTTAAAAGAGCAGTTATAAAGTGAGAATACTTAATGAACTGATATTTAATAAATATTTTTAATGAAAAAAATATAGAATGCATAAATAAGCATAAAATCTCAGTGACATTCAGCATTAAGCACATATTTCTTGCTCATGTGTTGGTAGGTAGGCCCGGACAGCTCTGGTCACCTCAGCTGGGTTTAGAGCCAGGCCATAGGCTTGATCCTTGTCTGCTCCAAGCGTCTCAGTCTGGAACCTGCAGGCTGCCCAGGCCACATTCTCTGCTGTAGAAGTGGCAGCTTCTTGGAGAGGGTGAACAAAAACAGTTCACTGCTGCCCACATTCAGTTGCCCAAAGTAAATCATCTGAGCATGCCCAACATCAGTGAGGCAGGGACATGTACTCCTCACAGAGGCTGGGAAACAGAGTTGAACACGCTCTATAATCATCTCTCTGAACTTATGGTCATCCAGTTGTTTCCAGTTCACACCTACCTTCCAGTGCTGCTGCTGTGAACATTTTGATTATGTCTCCTGTCACACATCTGTGAGAGTTACTTTAGGGTACATGCCTAGAAGCTGAGCATTTTCAACTTGAGTAGCTAATATCACATGGTTTTATAAGCAGCTGTACCTTTGCTATGCACAGTGAATTGTGTTTTGGTTGTTGCACTGAACCACTGATACTTGGGAATTTTGTGTATATTTAACATACAGTTGAATAATTTAAAAAGCATGCCTAAATATTTTCCAGGGAACTTAATTTCCTTTCCAGCCACTACTGTGGGATGGAAGCTGCACTATTAAGTCTGCAGAACAAAGTGTTGCTTATCTTTTTGTTAGCGCTCAGAATCCACTAACCATTTCAACTGTGTTCACTTGGCAGGTTTGGTGCAAATGCCAAAGTTGTGCATTTCCTGGGACGAATCAAACCGTGGAATTATACCTATGATCCTAAAACAAAAAGTGTCAAAAGTGAGTCCCATGATCCCACCATGACTCACCCTGAGTTTCTCAGCTTGTGGTGGGACATCTTCACCACCAGTGTTTCACCTCTGCTGCAGCAGTTTGGCCTCATCTCAGATACCCACCTACACCTCAATGTGGTAGGTTCTGTTTTTTTCTTTCAGGTAATTTAATGCTGTGGTTTTATTTTATTTTTTTAAATATATTTTTATTGATTTCAGAGAGTTAGGGAGAGGGGGAGAGAAATAGAAACATCAGTGATGAGAATCATTAATCGGCTGCCTCCTGCACACCCACCACTGGGGATTAAGCCCACAACCTGAGCATGTGCCCTAACTGGGAATCAACTGTGACCTTCTGGTTCATAGGTCAAAGCTCAACTACTGAACCACACTGGCTGGGCAATGCTGTATTTTTTAAAGTTTTGTATACCAGTAGACATGGAGTATTTGGTGGTATGTTAACAAAGAGATAAGATTGTGTGGATAGAAAACAATGTTTATCTTAGAAGGGAGAAATGTTAACAGCAAAGACTAACGCAAAAGTAGAGTTTCTGGCAAATTTCCTCAGATCAGAGAACATAAGAAAGGGTTTTAGAGGTTTTACTATATTCCCACATATTGTAACCATAAGCCTCTTAGCCCAACTGTCCTATGATTATTCCTAAAACAGTGAAGGCCACGTTTCATGTTTTAGAAACTGCATACATTTAAACATAGTGATTTTATTTTTTCCATTTGCTCAGAAGAATGTATTTTCAGTGAAAATTATAGCATGGACATATAAATAAATACTTTTCCAGGATTATTTTGATATACCACGTTTGTACTCCTATATGGTTATATAGGATCGTAAAAAAGAAATCTTGTAAGAGAAATGACATATTAACATTTACAATAAAAAAGTGCTTAGCATCTTTTCTGACTTTGAAGTTCTCCCTCTAAGGTTTGCTCTTTTGGAGGAACTGGGAAAGGATGAGAAATTAAATTTTTGGGAGGTAGATGTGGGTAAAGTAGGGATAAATGGTGATGGATGGAGACTTGAGGTGGTGAACACACAGTACAAATGATGTATTATAGAATTGTACACCTGAAACCTATGTAATTTTATTAACCAGTGTCACCCCAATAATTTCAATAAATTAAAAAATAATAAAGCCTGTATGTTACAAATTAAGCTGTAAAGGATAGAACTATGGGTGAGTTACAATCAAGTCTAAGTGATCAGTTAATTGCCTTTCTATCCTATATAATAAAGAGGTAGTACGCAAATAGATCATCACTCTAACACACAAGATCGCCGCCCCTATGTGGACACAAGATGACCAGCAGGAGAGGGCAGTTGTGGGTGATCAGGCCTGCAGGGGAGGGCAGTTATGGGTGACCAGGCCAGCAGGGGAGGGCAGTTAGGGGCAATCGGGCCATCAGAGGAGCAGTTAGGCGTCAATCAGGCTGGCAGGCAGAAGCAGTTAGGGGCAATCAGGCAGGGAGGCAAGTGGTTGGGAACCAGCAGTCCTGGATTGTGAGAGGGATGTACCCCAAGGGGTCCCAGATTGGAGAGGGTGCAGACTGGGCTGAGGGACACACACACACACACACACACACACACACACACACACACCCCATGCACGAATTTCATGTACCAGGCCTCTAGTTAAGGTTATAAGAGATTAGTGGCCTGGTGCATGAAATTTGTGCGGGGGGGGGGGGGGGTGTCCCTTAGCCCGGCCTGTACCTGTACCCTCTTCAATCTGGGACCTCTCGGAGGATGTCCGACCCATAGGGATCGGGCCTAAACTGGCAGTCGGACATCCCTCTCACAATCTGGGACCGCTGGCTCCTAACCGCTCACCTGCCTGCCTGCCTGATCACTCCTAATCACTCTGCCTGCTGGCCTTCTTGCCTCCAACTTCCCCCCATGCCAGCCTGATCTCCCCCAACTGCCCTCCCCCGCCAGCCTGCTTGCCCCCAACTGCCTCCCCTCCCCCGCCAGCCTGATCACCCCAACTGCCCTCCCCTCCTGGCCTGATCGCTCCTAACTGCCTCTGCCTCAGTCCCACCACCATGGCTTTGTCTGGAAGGTCTCCCGGTCTAATTAGCATATTACCCTTTTATTAGTATAGATACTTCTCTTTGCTCTGGTATAGAGTTTAGCCATTTCACTTATTAGCACTTGTAACAAAATATGAAAAGGAGAATGGGAAAAATAACTCACCGCTTACATTCTTAACTCTAATTGCTTTGTATGGATCATGAAATAACACTTGGAATATTGCCTGGCACATAATAAGTGCTCAAGAAAAGTTAGGTATTTTTATTTAACAGTTAAACTAGTCTATCAAGTAAGTATTATTATTGTTAATATCTCTTCTCTAGATATTAAAATTAACAGAAGTGTAAAGAAGTTACATAACTGCTCTTAATTATGTAACAGACTAGTCAGTAGGAGAATAGGGACTCAAATCCAGGTCTGAGACTATTGTTATCCTTATGAAAAATACAGTGAGCAGAGGACTCTGGAAGAGCCTCCCTAAATCATTCCTGTTGCAAATGGAAGGCAAAGGCAGAACTAACCCAAGGGAAGGACTTACGTTGCCTCAGCTGTAATACAATCCCATGGAATCCACTCAAGTACCTTGGAGTTTCAGTATATTTAAATGCATTCATATGCATTTACACATGCATATAGATATAGCAACAAAAGCAAGTAATCCAGAAGTTTTGTTCTGTCAGTTTCTGTTAAAAGCAATACCTACATGTATTCATCCGCCTTGCTTTTTCTCTACCAAGATTTCCAGTACTTTCTCACCTTAGAGTTTTTTGAAGGTTAGCTTTGATATGCCTTTATGGTACAATTGAAGTTAATTGTGTGTCTATATGTAATAAGAATCTAATATAGAGTAGGTTTGCTCCATTTTCTGAACATTCATTTTGTTCCTTTCGCAAACCAAGGACTAAGAATTATGAACCAAGAAAAGTGACGCTGGGAATTGAAACAGTAGTTCAAAACTAAGCTAATTAAATGTACAGAAGCTACAAGATTAGATGCTACATGGTAATAAGCTTGAATAAGCAGATGAGTTTGGTGCATGGTCTCAAACCATTTAGCTCTCGCTTTTATGATGTGACAACTTGTTTTTGTGGTGCAGCTCTCTGGTTAGGTTCTTTCTGAAGCTTAGCCTCTAAGGTATCATTTTGTTTAAGTTCTCAACCTTTCTGAGCTGACAGATCAAGACTTATGTATCATGAGACTGTGTTCCCTTGTCCATCATCTTACACTTTCTAATGAACTGTTTGCAGCTTTCAGACTTGGTCTATACACTACACTGGCTTTCTCTTGTGGCTTCTCTAGAAAGGTATGCAGAACTTAAACATTGACCTTAATTACTTTGTTCTCTTAATGTTTTCACTGAGTCAAGAAGTCTTCATTTTGTTAGGGAAAAAATCATATGACCCTTGTATTTTTGTGTCCTTTTTTGTTTGTTTCACATAATACTTTTCAGTTTTTGCTACTTTGCATGATAATTCATCTCGGCTTTTCTCACCTTCTTCCGTTTATTGCTTTCTCTAAAACTGATTTTCAGCTCTCAAGGAGTCTCTGATTATGCTCTCCTTTCTAGGAAGATGTCTCCGGAGCCATGTCACATTTGTCTGTTGGGGAGACTGCGACTATGGCACAGCCTTTTGTATCCTCAGAAGAACGGAAGGAGAGGTGGGAACAGGGCCAGGCTGATTACATGGGAGCAGATTCCTTTGACAACATCAAGAGGAAACTTGACACTTACCTCCAATAGAAACACTGCCACTTTTCCATGGACACATCCACTTCACAGGCACTTTTTTCTCATACTTATTATCTAGAGCTGGGTCTGTTACAGTTGCTAGAGGCTTTCACTGAAATTCATCAGATAAGGGGTTTTTGACAACAACTGATAACAGCAGAAGTTATGAAGTAGCAATTGTTAAATGGACAATGGCCTGTTTTTTAAACCTAGACTTATTCAACTGATGTTTCAGAAATTCTGTTATGCTGATTGCCAACGTATGTGGTAAGGGAAACTCAAATGATTAAGATGGCTATATCAGCTCTTAAAATGGGCTGAGCCAGGGGCCAGATCAGTCTCTCTTCAGAGCGGGACATGGTATCTGTCTCTGGCTTGCTGTTACACCTTTGTAGACATGCATTTCAGAATTGTCCAGGGCTGCCCAAGTGATTACAGTTCTGCTTTCAGGTGAACAGCCTGTAATACTGCTGAGTGATTCATAAACCCATCAACAAATGGCATTAACCCATTTTCTTCCCTAGCTTTAGTGTCTGAAGATGCCCCAGTTTTCCATGTACAGTGAGGCAGCATGCTAAAATGCTTCTAGTCAGTTCTGTATATCTGAAAACAGCAATGGCACCTTATATGAAAAATAAAGACTTATTGCCATATCTTATTGTCTAGTTTAATTAAGGATTCCTACCCCTTGAAAAAAAATGTATGGGGGATTTTTCATAATTTGTAGAATGTCGGTGGTTTTAAAACCAGTGTAAAACTTGGTACTAGAATATATGCTTTAAAATTGGTTTCCAGATAGCGAAATATAATTAAATCTAGAGTTCTCCAGTGGTGGGATGGATCTGCTAGATGAAAGTGAGATCAAGCTCATCTAATCTGTGACCCACATTGCATCTCCATAGGAAATGAGTATTCAGATTTAGAGTGCTGTGACCTTAAAATCATCATGGGTTCATTGTCAGTCTCGGAACATACCCAATAATCTTCTAGGACTGTTAGAATCAATACTGGACCCCAGGGTTTTCTGGTGTTTTTATCCATGGCTTAAAATGATAGAAATGTGAAGAATATTTATTAAATGTACAAATGATTCTAGGTTGTAAGGATGGCAAGCTAGGGAAGAGTAGGATGCAAAATGACCTTTTAAAACTAAAGTGAGTATTCAGAAATCATTCTATTGAAGAAAACAGGGGAAGACCATTTACAAAAAGAAACTTGAGGTTTAATTGGGCAGAAACCTTCAATGGTTTTTATGACCTAAACTTCAAGGTCACCCTTCTTTATTTCCACAATATCCCACTGGTTACACAGGTTAGCCCTATTAAATATCAGTGTAGATGAATACACACGGGTCTGGAATTCTATAGGCAAGAATGACTGGAGACCACCTTGGAGGCTGTCTACCACAAGAGCTCAAGAAGAACATGTGGATTTACCCAAAATTGTAAAATATTAAATTATTCCTTTAGGAAAAATAAGCAACAATTATTTGGACTGGTGGAGAATTGAGTTGCTAAGTACATAAAGCACTGTCAGGTGCTGTGCTCCAAAGTCTCTCAAGATACTCCAAGTCCAAGGATCTCTGCATCAGGGGGTATGAGCTAAACTCTTCCCATGAGAATCCAAAGCATAGAGAAACATGGCTAAACGGAAATTTAATTTCTTTACAGTGGAACTTGCAAGTCATACAAATGAGCCTTTATTTCTGGACAGTATGTATAATTTCAAAGCTCTGTGTTGCTTTCACAATCCCAATGATCAAAGATAATTGTCTGGTTTCAAGAAAATACTTGAGCGTATTCCAGAAATAACATCTACCAAGAATTTATCTAGTACCTAAGATATCACACATGTAACGGGCATTATAAATATAGGACAAGATATAGTTCCTTATAGTCTAGTAGGGAACAGACCAAAACAGAAACTAACAAATATAATTACAAATATGCTAAAGTACACTGACAACATTGACAGGCAAGATCCAACCTTAGGGTGGTCAAGAAAGATTCTGTAATATCCTGATTAAGCCAGAAAGAGAGGTGCTGAGGTAACTAGAGAGAAGGGAAGACTATCCCCTTAAAAGGGAAACATGTGAGGAAAGGCCTGGAGCAGGCAAGAACTCGATCGAAGGAAAGGATACCAAGACAGGATGGAGAGGTAGGAAGTGGCTTCATAGGCCAAGGTGTGGGCTTTGGATTTTATTCTAAATTCAATAGCAGTTGATTGAAGTTTCATTCATGTAATTTATATCTAATTTTTTGTATTAAAGAGAAATAAGAGATGCACACAAAAGTAAGCAGGAGAGTTTAAAGAACCCCTATCACCCAGCTTCAACAATTGTTTAATCTATATCCCCACCAACTCTTGCACCCCCCGACACACACCAGCCTATTTGGAGGCTAATCCCATATAAGAAATTTCATATGAAATATTTCCATATATATCTTTAAGATGTAAGTACTTTTGAAGATCACACCCAAAAAAACCGATTATTTCCAAATGTCTCCATTGTTTTATTTCCACTTTGTTCTTATCAGGATCCAACTAAGGCCCATCCTATCTAATAAAGAGGAATATGCTAATTAACCATCATTCCGTCACAAAGATGGCTGCACCCACAGCTGAGGCCAAGTTCCCATAAGGAGCCTTAACAAGCAATCAGCAGGGAGCTGAGGCTACACCCTCCCCCGCCCCCAGGGGGCTTGACAGCACCTCAGGCTGGCAGGGCTTGACAGGGGATCTCAGGACACGCCCCCCACCTGGCGGGGTTTGACAAGGACTTCAGGCCGCGCTCCCCACCCCGGCACCAGGATGGGGGACCTCAGGCCGCACCCCCTGCCCCAGCACCGAGCCAGGGTATCTGAGGTTGCGCCCCCCTTCCTGGCGGGGCTTGACAGGGGACCTCAAGGTGCACCGCCAGTGCTGGGTTGGGGGAACTCAGGCCGCGCCCCCTGCCCAGGGGGGACCTGAGGCTGCACCCCCCTGCTGATGGGGCTTGACAGGGGACCTGAGGCTGTTCCCCCCTCCCGGTGCCGGGCCAGAGGACCTGAGGCTGTGGCCTCCCCTCCCGCCTGGCGGGGCTATACGGGGGACCTCAGGCCATGCCCCCACCCAGCAGGGCTTGATGGGATCTCAGGCCATGTCCCACACCTGGTGGGGCTTGACGGGGGACCTCAAGGCATGTTCCCCCACCCCAGTCTGGGCTGGGGGATCTCAGTTCTTTTTAAGGAGCCAAACATAAAATTGTCTTTATAATTTTGGTGAATCTTCCAAATCCCAATGAACACAACTGTGGCAAGTATGATAAAGAAAAAAATATACCAATGTCTTTGGTGTCCCCTAACAGAAAACAGATACTGTAGGAGGATAATTTCATTGGTACTCACTGATAATAAACAGATTATTTTCTTGATTAACTATTTCCAATCCTAGAGCTGTAATAGAGCAAAATCTATAATGCAGTGTGCATTATTTAGTAATACCACTATACATAGGTATTATCATAGGTAAAAAATTAGAACCAGTATTTTAGAAGATCAAAACATTTAACATAGTTAAAAATTATATACACTGATTTCTAAGCAAGAAACTCAACTAATATAGTAATATAGACATCTTCATAGAAGTGTGATATTTATGAAAGATTAAATTTTCTTTAAAGAAAAAGTCATTAAAATTATGGCACTGAGGAAGCAAATAAATTTTTGAAACTTTTATTGATTTTAAATTTAAACAAAATTCAGTTTGAACCACAAGTGGGAATACAATGCCTTCAAGATACTTCTAAAGCTATTATTCTACATAATAATGAAACAATTAACAACATAGCATAATGTGAACTTTTCATTCCAGTGGTCTATATATTTTCTTAGCATGGATTAAACTTGTTTTTTACTTAACACCATTTAATAGAACTATACAAAAACAGAAAGGTATTTTTAAATGACTCACCAAATTTATTATGAGTGTTTAAAAACACAAGCATGTAAATGTCTGGGTAAAGAAGCAAGCAAAGTCTTCACCTCTATAGTGAGTTTGCAAGACTTTACCTTTGTAAGGCAGAAGTGTTAGGCTGTGTTTGTTTTTTTTGTTGTTGTTGTTGGCTCCTTTTGTATTTATTCTCTCTGAAGTACTGGTATATAGAGAATCCACTTATTGTATTTGACGAGATTCTGATCCACCTGATTTTTTGTGTAATGCTAGTCCTATAAGGTAAAGAACTTCCCTATTGTTCCTTAATGCTAGTGGACCAACCCCAAGTTACTATTCCACTCTTGTCCCTACATGTAGAAAGGTCTGCTGATCCTTTACCTCACCTACTGCCAAAGAGACAAGAAACTGGAAAAATTCTTGCAATCTAACCCACTATTTCCTTGAAGCAAGAGACAGGACACAGGAAGGAGAGGACTTAGCTATTAATAGATTTAGCACAAACCTTAGATGTGTGCCCCAGAACACAACGTTGCCTCAATCTCCTATCTTTCAGTCAAGTCCCTTGTAACACTACAAGTGAAATATAAGGTGTTCTCTAGTCTGGATCATAAACATAAAGCTTCTCCCATTACACTAATTAATCTCTTCTTTCTTTGGATAAAAAAAAAAAAAAAAAGTTTCCCTTAAGGAAAAAAACAACACTGATTGCCTAACCTGATTGCTGAATTATAGCTTATTTATTTTAAATGTGATTAAAAGAATCATCTAGAATTCTATGGCAACTACTGTGAGTTTGATTAACAAAAAAAGTAACAGAAAGATGATAAATTCGGTAGATAGATGGAAGGATGAATTACTGAAGGTTCAAACACAAATTCTGATTCTAAACACAATAACAAAGATATTTTTCCATTCATCTTAAAGA
This sequence comes from Plecotus auritus, assembly GCF_963455305.1. NCBI lineage: Eukaryota > Metazoa > Chordata > Mammalia > Chiroptera > Vespertilionidae > Plecotus > Plecotus auritus. Next base: position 118,184,870 of record NC_137771.1, read on the forward strand.
TGTCTTTAAGAGTCAGAAATATTTTGGAGGTCATCCAGGTATTATACCTCTCACATATAGTAGTCTTCCTAATTATGAAAATGTACATAAATAAAAGTTATCTAAATATAGAAATACTATTCAGCAATTCTATAATTTAAATCAAATTGGGTAGAATTTTGCTCCCTTTCACCCCCACAGACCATATTTACACACTAACACATCAAATTACATTTAAGCAATGAATAGTATCTGACTAGAATGGAGAACACAGTACTCTAACACAGTCCATAATCTTTTTCATGAACATAAGATTGCAAATCACTTATATGAATTATATCTCAATGAAACTGGAAAAAAAAATTACAAGTAACTTACTAACCTGGACATTGGTCTTTCATGTTAAGGTTTGGTTCTGGAATGCAAATATGGTCTTTGAAAGTCCAATAAAACCAATCTTTTCTATAGTCTGTGTATATATGAATAGTTTACAAGCACTGTTGATCCATTGCATCACGAACAGGAGGACTGATGGAAAACCAAATGTGTCCAACATAGAAAATAACTATTTGGTCAAAAGTATAAAAGGTTTTACCTTATTTGAAATATGAAAAAGCTGAGTACTTACAAGATATATGAAAATACTCAGCAGAGATACTATGAAAACTTGAATAACAAAGTAACTTTTTTTCTCAAAAAAAAAATTCTTTTAGGCCACAGTATATAACGGAACTTATTGCTATTTTAAATATTAAAAATAGGTTCATATATAGAAGAGATTATATATCAGTAATACTACTTCACTGATAAAAAACAATATGCCCCTTTTAGAAGATATGTTCACGAGATCTCATTTCTAAAACTGTATTTTTCTCATTTCTAAAACAACTATGTATCTGATCAAACCAATCTTACCAAAATCCCACAAATTATAAATCAATTAAAGTTTTGATTTCATTAATTTTAGCTTGTTTCACTTCACTGGCATTTGTTTTTTTTGTTCCAAAGGCTCCAGCTGCCAGTTCTCTCTTTGTGTTTTGTATTTTCAGCATATTTTCTTCAACAGAGTCCTTCACAATAAACTTTAAAGGGGAGAGGGGCGGGGAGAGAAGGTAAATTGGTTAAGTATTTGTTAGGTCACAATATTTAAAATCTTTAACATACAGATCTTAAAACATAGAAACCCACACCTGAAACCTATATGTTCATGTTGACCAATGTCACCCCAATAAATTTAATTTTAAAAAAATGAAAACTTGAGAATATGAAAATGATTATCTACATTCTTACAGTATTTTATAGCTTTCAAAAATGGTCAATAAGCCCTAGACAATTTGGCTCAATGGATAGAGCGTCAGCCTGCGGATGGAGGGGACCCGGGTTCAATTCAGTCACAGGCACATACCCTGGTTGCAAGCTCCTCCCTTCCCAGCCCAGGCCCTGGTCGGAGTGTGTGGGAGGCAACCAATCACTGTGTTTCTCTCACATCAATATTTCTCTCTGCCTTTCCCTCTCTCTCTTCCACTCTCTCTAAAAATCAATGGAAAAATGTCCTTAGGTGAGGATTTAAAACAACAAGTCAACAATAACCTATTAGAAATGATTTAAGTTCCACCTTTTTCCTGAATATACAGTGAGAATATTTAAAACATAATATAAAACTAGAGATGAGATTGCATTCCCTTATCACTCAATATATTTTTCTGATACAAAAAATAAGGCCATAAAGACATGTTACATCTTAAAACCCTATCATCAAATAAGACAGCACACACAAAAAGACAAACTTTAAATGCAGCTCTGTAAGTAGAATGTTAGCAAAAATAAATTTATCATTATTCTATCAAATAAAAGAGTAATGTGCAAATTAACCATCACTCCGCTACACCAACAAGCCACGCCCACCAGCCAATGAGGAGCAAGTATGCAAATTAACCCAACCAAGATGGCTGTGGCCATGGAGAGAGCAGGAGGCTTGGGTTTCCCTGGCATGGAGGAAGCCAAACTTTCCGCACACTCTGCCGGGCCCAGGCCTCCAATCAAGGCTACAAAGTTTCAATTATAGAAGATAAATAAATCCCAACAAAAATGGCGGCAGCCACCAAGCTGGAGAGAGCAAGAGGCTTGAGTTGCCCCTGGCAATGGAGGAAGCCAAGCTTCTGCAGCCCTGGCCTGCCTTGGCCTCCGCTCAAGGCTACAAAGTTTCAATCATAGAAGATAGATAAATCCCAACAGAAATGGCTGCAGCCACGGAGCAAGCAGGAGGCTTGGCTCCGCTCAAGGCTACAAAGTTTCCATTATAGAAGATAAGTAAATCCCAGATACCAGGGCCTCCACTTGGGTCATTGGGGGGCGTGGCTGGCCTGCAAACCACCACAGGCCCCTCACCCAGGCTTCCCCAAGCCCCAAGGAAACCCCCACCCTGATCCGGGACACTCTTCAGGGCAAACCAGCTGGCCCCCACCCCCACCCATGCACCAGACCTCTATCCTATCTAATAAAAGAGTAATAAGCAAATTGACCATCACTCCAACACACAAGATGGCTGCCTCTATGTGGTCAAAGATGGTTGCCCCCAGGTGGACACAAGATGGCCGCCACAAGATGGCCAGCAGGGGACGGCAGTTGAGAGGGACCAGGCCTGCAAGGGAGGGCAGTTGGGGGCGATCAAGCCTGCAGGGGAGGGCAGTTAGGGGTGACCAGGCCTGCAGGGGAGAGCAGTTGGGGGGAACCAGGCCTGCAGGGGAGGGCAGTTAGGGGTGACCAGGCTGGCAGGGGAGCAGTTAGGCATCAATCAGGCTGTCAGGGGAGTGTTTAGGGGGTGATCAGGCTGGCAGGGGAGTGGTTAGGGGGTGATCAGGCTGGCAGGCAGAATCGGTTAGGGACAATCAGGAAGGCAAGCAGGCGAGCAGTTGGGAGCCAGCAGTCCTGGATTGTGAGAGGGATGTCCGACTGCCCGTTTAGGCCCGATCCTACCGGTAGGATCGGGCCTAAACGGGCAGTCGGACATCCCTCGAGGGGTCCCAGATTGGAGAGGGTGTAGGCTGGGCTGAGGGACACCCCCCTGTGCATGAATTTCGTGCACCGGGCCTCTAGTATCATTATATTTTAAAAGCTAAATGAGATTTTCTCAGAAATGCAAGAATGAGCCTTTAACTGGTATAATTCATAGCATGAAAAAAAAAGAAAAGAAAAGTGATTATCTCAACAGATGCTTAAGAAACACTTGATAAAATTCAACATTTATTCCTGATAAAAGAAAATCCACATTTACTTAGAAATAAATGTCCTCAACTGCATTAAGGGCATCTACTAGAAACTTCCCCAAAACAACATATTTCATATAAAACAATAAGAGCATTCCCAACAGAGACAGAAACAGGTCAAAAATTGTTACTATCACTACTGCTGTCCAATACTATTAGAGGTTCTGGTTACTGTAATAACTAGTGTTGTTATGTATTGAGATACATTAAAAAAATAATGATGTGAATGTGCTTAGGAGATACTACCTAAGTTCCTGTATAGAAACACTCTTTATTAAAAGGACTAGAGGCCCAGTGCACGAAATTCGTACATAGGTGAGGCCCCTCGGCCTGGCCTGCGGATTAGGCCAAAACTGCTCTCTGACATCTCTGAGAGGTACCAGATTGCGAGAGGGTGAAGGCCAGGCCAAGGGACCCCACCTGTGCACCATTGGGGCTGAGGAGGGACTGTGGGAGGGCTCCAGGGAATGTCTGGCCTGTCTCGCCCAGTCCTGATCAGCCGGACCCCAGCAGTAAGCTAACCTACCAGTCAGAGCATCTGCCCCCTGTTGGTCAGTGCACATCATAGGCTTTTATTATATAGGATAGTTACCAAGTTATCAAATTCTAATTGTAAATTCAATAAATCCCAAACCAGATTTCTTAAATGAGATTTGGTAACCTAAACCCAAAGTGCAATTCAGAATAGTAATAACCAATACAATATTCACAATGAAGGATAATGTGTGCACTTTGCCCCACTATGTCAAAATACCCTATCTAAAAAAAGTAATATGCAAATTGACCATCACTCTGCTACACCCACAAGCCATGCCCACCAGCCAATCAGGAGCAAGTATGCAAATTAACCCAACCAAGATGGCTGCAGCCACAGAGCGAGCAGGAGGCTTGGGTTTCCCTGGCAATGGAGGAAGCCAAGATTTCCGCACACCCTGGCGGGCCCAGGCCTCCAATCAAGGCTATAAAGTTTCAATTTTAGAAGATAAATAAATCCCAACAAAAATGGCGGCAGCCACCGAGCTGGAGAGAGCAGGAGGCTAGGGTTGCTCCCGGTGATGGAGGAAGCCAAGCTTCTGCAGCCCTGGCCTGCACTGGCCTCCTCTACAAAGTTTCAATTATAGAAGATAAATAAATCCCAACAAAAATGGCTGTGGCCACAGAGCAAGCAGGAGGCTTGGCTCTGCTGAAGGCTACAAAATTTCAATTATAGAAGATAAATAAATCCCAGATGCCAGGGCCTCCGCTTGGGTCGTTGGGAGGCGTGGCTTGCCTGCAAACCACCACAGGCCCCTTGCCCAGGCCGCCCCACGACCCAAGGGAACCCCCACCCTGATCCGGGACACTCTTCAGGGCAAACCAGCTAGCCCCTGCCCTCACCCGTGCACCAGGCCTCTATCCTATCTAATAAAAGAGTAATATGCAAATTGACCATCACTGCAACACACCAGATGGCTTCCTCCATGTGGTCAAAGATGGCTGCCCCCAGGTGGACACAAGATGGCCAGCAGGGGAGGGCAGTTGGGTGGGACCAGGCCTGCAAGGGAGGGCAGTTGTGGGTGATCAGGCCAGCAGGGGAGGGCAGTTGGGGGCGATCAAGCCTGCAGAAGAGGGCAGTTATGGGTGACCAGGCCTGCAGGGGAGGGCAGTTAGGGGCCAACAGGCTGGCAGGGGAGCAGTTAGGCATCAATTAGGCTGTCAGGGGAGTGTTTAGGGGGTGATCAGGCTGGCAGGCAGAAGTGGTTAGGGGCAATCAGGAAGGCAGGCAGGCAAGCAGTCCTGGATTGTGAGAGGGATGTCCGACTGCCCGTTTAGGCCCAATCCTACCTGGAACGGGCCTAAACGGGCAGTCGGACATCCCTTGAGGGGTCCCAGATTGGAGAGGTTGCAGGCTGGAATGAGGGACACAAATCCCTATGCACGAATTTCATGCACCAGGCCTCTAGTCTTACCTAATAATAGACAAACATGTAAATTGACCATACCTCCGCTACGCCCACCAGCCAATCAGGAGGAAATATGCAAATTAAAAGGCCAAAGATGGCAGCCGCCCAGCTGCTCCAGGCGCGGAGAGGCCGGGTGGGGCAGGACTCCTGCTATGAGAGGGAGGGCAGGGGGCGAAGGGATCTACAGGAGCGGCACTCCAGCCACAGCGAAGACAAAGACTGCAGACTCCGGAGTGTGCATCCAAGACAAAGATGGCAGACTCTGGCCTGAGTCTACAGCGAAGACGGCAGACTCTAGCTGGAGTCTGCAGCGAAGCAGCGAAGATGAAGATGGCAGACTCCGGCCAGAGTCTGCAGCAAAGACAGTTGACTCTGGCCGGAGTCTGCAGCAAAGATGAAGAAGGCAGACTCTGGCCAGAGCGAAGGCCTGGGTCCCGGGTGCCGGAGGAAAACCGGTGCTGGAAGCCAAGGGAAGAAAGGCCTATTTCACAAATCTCTTCATGCAACAGGCCTCTGGTACTATATAAAGCCATAGTAAATTATACCAGTAATATTGTCCTGAGAATAGGATAAAAAGAAATCAATGGCCCTAGCTGTTTTGGCTCAGTGGATAGAGCATCAGCCTGCAGACTGAAGGGTTTTGGATTCAATTCTGGTAAAGGGCACATGCTGGGTTGCGGGCTTGATCCCCAATAAGGGGGCATGCAGGAGGTAGCCGATCAATGATTCTTTCTCATCATTGATATTTCCATCTCTCTCTCCCTCTCCCTTCCTCCCTAAAATCAATGAAAAGAGAGAGAGAGAGAGAGAGAGATCAATGGAACAGAAGAGAGTCCATAATAGACCCATGTAGTATGTATGATAAAAGTGAAATTTCAAATCAAAAGAAAAAAAAAGGATGGGCTTTTCAAAATAAATGATAATGAAGCAAATGGGTCTTCATTTGAAAAAAAGAATAAAATTAGAATCATATCATGAATCCCAAATAGAGAACAATATTTCAAACAAATCAGAGGTAAATGTTAAGAGATTCAGTTTTAAAATTTGAAAATAAAGCCTATTCTAAGAAGATCTTAAAATCTGGAAGATATAAAGAAAGAGACTGACGTGTTTTACATCATAAAAATTTTAAGACTTTCTCATGACAAAAAACACATAAAGTTCAAAGATAAGCAAAAGCCTGGGATAAACCATTTCAATATATATAACAAAACATTTAAAATCAGAATGTATGAAGAAATTTTTTATACTATAAAATTGTATTTGTACTTTTTGAAAACTAGGCCAAAGATATAAACAAGCAAGTCACAGAAAAAATATTAACAAACAACAGATACCAGTATATGAAATATCCTCAAGGTCTTAGGTAAATGCAAATTAAAGGGTACTTTTTTGACCATCACATAAGAATAAATTTACATAATTCTCATATATCATAAAGTCTACTTTGAAAACAACATAAAAGTTATCTAATAAAAAATAATAAATCCAGAATTCTATTTCTTAACCTATCTTGAAGAAGTATTTGTATACTAGAGGCCCGGTGCATGAAAATTCATGCACTGGAGTGGGGGGTCCCTCAGCCCAGCCTGCCCCCTCTCATAGTCCGGGAGCCCTCAGGGGCAGGAGGTGACCCAGTGATCAGGGGAAGGAGACACCCCATCACACCTCTGCTGCTGCCACTGCCGGCAGCGCAAGCCTCGGCCGGCCCTGGTTACCTGAGCCTCGGGCCGGTCCTGGGCAGCTGGGCAGCTGCCATCCGAGGCTTGCCTGTGCCTCGGGCTGGCCCTAGGTGGCTGGGGGAACTGGGGGACTCAGGAGGCAGGTGCACGGGGTTAGGGGACTGGGCACCACCATCTTGTGCCTATGGGTGCCATCATCTTTGAGGGCGTGGCAGTCAATTAGCATATTCCCTCCTTATTGGCTGTGGGCACTGCCATCTTTAAGGGCGGGACAGTCAATTAGCATATTCCCTCCTTATTGGCTGTGGGCACTGCCATCTTTAAGGGCGGACAGTCAATTAGCATATTCCCTCCTTATTGGCTGGGGGCGCCACCATCTTTGCTATGGCATGAGGATCAATAAGCATATTCTCTCTTTATTAGGTAGGATATGCACAGATGCATGTAATATAATGCTCATTATAGCACTATTTTTATTAGCAAATAAATGGGACTGGTGAAATAAATTATGATGTATCTATATGTAGGCATTAAAAAGAATGGGTTTGTAGAGTAGTTACATTCAGAGACAAGAAGTAGAAGAGTGGTTGCCAGGGGGGAATAGGAAGGAATGATGAGTTATGTTTAATGGGTATAGAATCTCAGTGTGAGATAAAAAGTTCTGAAGATGGATGGTGATTGTGACTGCAACAATAATGTGAATGTACTGACTACCACTGAATTGAACACTTAAAAATACTTTTTATTTTTTTAAATACTACATTATGTATATCTTACCACAATAGAAAACAAAAGAATAGGTTTGATCTAAATGTACTTATATGAAAGTCTCCAATATATAATGTTAAGGGGGAAGAAAGCATGTTGCAAAATAATAAAGTATGATCACTGAAAATTTTTTAAATTTATTTTTATTGTTGAGAGTATTACAGACGCCCCCCATTTCCACACCTGTGCCCTCCTCCATCTGGCTCCCACCGTAGAGGTATACATTAAGTAAGAATGTATATAAACATAGAGAAAGGGATTTCAATAGCATATGTTAAACTACTGGTGGTGGTTTTCTCTGAAGAGGATAAAAGTGATATTCATATTTTGCCTGGGCTAAAAATATGTTTCATATTTGAAATATGAAAAAGCTGAGTACTTACAAGATATATGAAAATACTCAGCAGAGATACTATGAAAACTTGAATAACAAAGTAACAAACCAGCTAGGGCCATTGATCTCTTTTTATCCTATTCCTGGGACAATATTACTGGTATAATTACTATGGCTTTATCCTATATAATAAAGAGGTAATATGCAAATTGACCCTCACGCCCTCAAAAGATGGCTGCCTATGACCAGGCTGGCAGGGGCATTAGTGAGAGACGACCAAACGACTGAACAAGCAGGCTGTGTGTGGGGGGAGGGGGCAGTTGAGGGTGACCAGGTCAGCAAGGGAGTAAGGGGGATAGTTGGGGGTGACCAGGCCAGCAGGGGGTGGCAGTTAGGGGTGACCAGGTTGGCAGAGGGGGGCAATTGGGGACAACCAGGCTGGCAGGGGGGGTAGCTTGGGGTGATTAGGCTGGAGGGGGGGGGCAGTGAGGGGCCACCAGGACAGCGGGGGGGGGGGGCAGTTGGAGGCAACCTGGCAGGTGGAGCGGGGGGGCAGTTGGGGGTGATTAGGCTGGCAGGGGGGACAGTGAGGGGCCACTAGGCCAGCGGGGGCGGGGGGAGTTGGGGGCAACCTGGCCGGCAGGGTGGGGGCAGTTGGGGGCGACATGGCCGGCAGTGGGGGGCAGTTAGTGGCAACCAGGCCAGCATGGGGGCCAGTTAGGGGCAATCAGGCCAGCAGGCAGGTGAGCGATTAAGAGCCAGTGGTCCAGAATTCTGAGAGGGATGTCCAACTGCCGGTTTTAGTGGCCTAAACCGACAGTCAGACATCCCCCAAGGGGTCCCGGATTTGAGAGGGTGCAGGTTGGGCTGAGGGGACCCCCCGCTCCATGCTCAAATTTCGTGCATTGGGCCTCCAGTATAGTATATTTTGACAGTTTTTATATAGTATATTTTTAACCACAAGGAAGATCATCCCTGCAGAGGCTACTGTGAGGAGCAAGAGGTCCTAGCCCCACACCAGACCTCCACCCAGGGCCCCAGAGCTGGGAAGAAAAGTCCCTGTAACTTCGGGCTCTAAAAACCAGTTGGAATTGTAGCAGAGGGACATGGAGGCTGCCAGAGATACAGGTGTCCCTCTTAAAGAGCCAGGCACAGATTTACTCAGATTTGCTTCCTCTGAGCTCCAGTGCCAGGAAGCGTTGAGGGACCCAGACACATGTGTGGAGGAACTGGATTGTCTGGCATGGGGCAGGAACTTGGGGATGGCTTTCAGGGGTCATTGTTCCTATGCCTAGATCTCCCCTATCCCAGGGGTGATTGGCTTGACAACCATTACCTGGATCCCCATAAACCTAGAGCACATGTATTTGCTCTGCCCTGGTGATTTATTGAGACCCCACCCCATCCAATTTGCAGCCCCATCCAAGCAGTTTGTAGCTACTTTTACATATGAATGTCCTGTCCTGATTCAGGCTTCAGGCTTTCCTACAATCTTTTTTTTTTTTAAATAATCTTTATTCAGATTATTACAATTGTTTCTCCTTTTTCCCTCCATAGCTCCCCTCTACCCGGTTCCCACCCCACCTTCTGCCCTTACCTCCCCCCCACTGTCCTCATCCATATGTGTATGATTTTTGTCCAGTCTCTTCCTGAATGCCCCCGTACCCCTTTCCCCCTGAGACTTGTCAGTCCACTACCTTTCTATGCCCCTGATTCTATTATATTCACCAGATTATTCTATTCCTCAGGTTTTTAATTCACTGGATTTTTAGGTTCACTTGTTGATAGATATGTATTTGTTGTTCATAATTTTTCTCTTTACTTTTTTCTTCTTCCTCTTCTTTAAGAATACCTTTCAGCATTTCATATAATACTGGTTTGGTAGTGATGAACTCCTTTAGCTTTTTCTTATCTGTGAAGCTCTTTATCTGCCCTTCAATTCTGAATGATAGCTTTGCTGGGTAGAGTAATCTTGGTTGTAGGTTCTTGCTATTCATCACTTTGAATATTTCTTGTCACTTCCATCTGGCCTGCAAAGTTTCTGTTGAGAAATCAGCTGATAATCATATGGGTGCTCCCTTGTAGGTAGGTAACTATTTTTCTCTTGCTGCTTTTAATATTCTCTCTTTGTCTTTTGCCCTTGGCATTTTAATTATGATGTGTCTTGGTGTGGTCCTCTTTGGATTCCTCTTGTTTGGAGTTCTGTGCACTTCCTGGACTTGTAAGTCTATTTCTTTCACCAGGAGGGGGGAGTTTTCTATCATTCTTTCTTCAAATAGGTTTTCAGTATCTTGCTCTCTCTCTTTTTCTGGCACCCCCATAATTCTGATGTTGGTATGCTTGAAGTTGTCCCAGAGGCTTCTTACACTATCTTCAACTTTTTGGATTTTTTTTTCTTTTTGCTTTTTCAGTTGAGTGTTTTTTGCTTCTTTGTATTTCAATTCTTTGACTTGATTCTTGTGTTCCTCTAGTCTGTTGTTGGGTCTCTGTATAATATTTTTTATTTCAGTCAGTGTATGTTTAATTTCTAGTTGGTCCTTTTTCATATCTTTGAGGGTCTCGTTATATTTATCGGCCTTTTCTAGGATATTCTTGAAAAGCCTTATAACCATGGTTTTGAATTCTATATCCAGTCGTTTGTTTTCCTCCATTTCTTTCGTTTGTGATCTGTTTCTTTGATGCCGCATTTTCACTGCTTCCCTGAGTTGGTAGGGTAGCTTTGTGTGCTAGGTTTCCTATATGGCCCAGTGGGTCGGCCTCCCCAGTTAACCTGAGGTGGACACTCTTGGTGCACCCCTTTGTGGACTGTGTGTACAGCCTTGTTGTAGTTAAGTCTTGATTGTTGTTGGTATCACTGGGAGGAATTGACCTGCAGGCCAGTTGGCTGTGAGGATCAGCTGTGTCTATGCTGGAAGAAGTTTGGTGCTGGAGACAGCCTTGTTGTAGTTAAGTCTTGATTGTTGTTGGTATCACTGGGAGGAATTGACCTCCAGGCCAGTTGGCTGTGAGGATCAGCTGTGTCTACGCTGGGAGAAGTTCGGTGCTCGGACAGCCTTATAGGATTAGACTTGCCAAATTTCAAAAGCCTCTGTGCTCAGCTTGGATGGGGTGGAGTCTCAGGGCGGAGCAGACAGTCTTGGCTTCCCGTCAGCCCTGCGCTTGCGCGCGCACCTCCAGACCTCTGCCTTCCCCGGCTCCTGAGTCTCCGCCCGAGAGTCCAGATTCCCCCCGCAAGAGTGTGGGTCCCCAGGGGCTCGCCTGGAAGTGGGGTTCAGTGCAGTCAGAACTGGGGTTCAGTGCAGTCAGGAGCTTCCGACTCCCTTCTGCTAGGGAAAGCCTGTGTCAACCTCCGCAGTCTTTGTGCACACTGGCGCGCGCGCCACCAGACCCCTGCCCACCGGGGCTCCCCCGGGTCTCCCCTGGGTCTCCGAGTCTCCGGGTACCTTTCTCTCTACCTGACAGTCCAGACTCCCCCTGTATGAGCCTGGGTCCACAAGGTTTCGCCCGGAACTGGGGTTCAGTGCAGTCGGAACTGGGGTTCAGTGCAGTCGGGGGCTTCCTTCCCCCTCCTGCCAGAGAAAGTCAGCCAGGCTCTGAGCTGCCCTTACTCTCTGCACGCACAAAGACCCGTTGCCGTACCTCCAATTCTCTGTGAGCTTTTCTCTTTCCTTCTAGTTGTAGAATTTCTACTCAGCCAGCTTTCCTGTGGTTCTGGATGGTGTCTGTTCTGTCTTTTAGTTGTAGTTTTGAAATTGTTGTGCGAGGCAGCAGTTTAGGTGCTTACCTATGCCGCCATCTTGGTTTCTCCCCTACAATCTTTCAATCAAGCTGCAGCTGGTGTCAGCATGGCCCATACCTATCAGTAAAAGGCCCAAGACCTGGCACTGGCACCAGCACCAGCCTGCCTTGCTTCAAAGCTGGGCCTCACCTGGACAGTTCCAAATCCAATACAAATAGGAGGAGTCTGCATATCTCTCTGCTGCTCCTGCCAGGTGGCCCCAGGCAGTGGCTGACTTTGCACCTTCCTGGAGACCCAAGAGCCAGTGCACCTGGTGGACAGCTTCAGAACATACCAGAGTACAGCTCTACACATCCACAAGCAACACACTCAAGGGCAGACTGAGTGAGCACCATAGCCCCACTGAAGCAAGTCCTGCTCCATAGGGTTTTATCATGCACAGCAGCTCTTCCACTGTAGTTGCAACTGGTCCTCACAGCCAACTGTCCTGGAGGTCAATTCCTCCTAGTGACGCCAACAGCAATCAAGTCTCAACTACAACAAGACTATGCACACAGCCCACAAAGGGGTGCACCTAGAGTGCCCAGCTCAGGAGACTGGGAGGCTGAGTTTCTGAGCCCTACAGGATACCTACTACACAAGGTCACTCTACCAACTCCAAGAGACAGAGCAGCTCTACCCAATACATAAAACAAACACAGGAAACTGGCAAAAATGCAGAGACAAAGAAACATGTCACAAATGAAAGAAATGGAAGAAAGCAAACTACTGGATACAGAGTTCAAAACCATGGATATAAGATTACTCAAGGATCTTCAAAAGATGGAAAATGATCAGTCAGAAATTAAGCATACACTAACTGAAATAATGAATAATTTACAGGGATTCAACAGTAGACTAGAGAATTCCGAGAATCAAATCAATGATTTGAAATTTGAGGAAGCAAAAAACTCACAATCAGAAGAGCAAAAAGAGAAAAGAATCCAAAAATATGAAGATAGTGTAAGGAGTCTCTGGGACAACTTCAAGCCTACCAACAGTCGCATTATGGGGGTGCAGAAGGAGAAGAGAGAGAGCAAGAGATTGAAAACCCATTTTAAGAAATAATGACAGAAAAATTCCCCTACCTGGTGAAAGAAATAGACTTACAAGTCTTATATAAATATACACATTACCTATGGACATAGACAGGAAGCACAGAGAGTTCCAAACAAGAGGAACCCAAAAAGGAACAAACCAAGGCACATCATAATTAAAATGCCAAAGGCTAAAGACAAAGAGAGAATCTTAAAAGCAGCAAGAGAAAAAGAGTTACCTACAAGTACAACTGTTAGCTGATTTCTCAACAGAAACTATGCAGGCCAGACGGGAGTGGCAAGAAATATTCAAAGTGATGAATAGCATGGACCTAGAACCAAGATTACTCTACCCAGCAAAGCTATCATTTAGAATTGAAGGTCAGATAAAGAGCTTCACGCCGAAACAGGTTTGGCTCAGTGGATAGAGCGTCGGCCTGCGGACTGAAGGGTCCCGGGTTCGATTCCGGTCAAGGGCACGTACCTTGGTTGCGGGCACATCCCCAGTGGGAGGTGTGCAGGAGGCAGCTGATCGATGTTTCTCTCTCATCGATGTTTCTAGCTCTCTATCCCTCTCCCTTCCTCTCTGTAAAATATCAATAAAATATATTTAAAAAAAAAAAAAAAAAAAAAAGAGCTTCACAGATAAGAAAAAGCTAAAGGAGTTCATCACTGCCAAACCAGTATTACATGAAATGTTGAAGGGTATTCTTTAAGAAGAGGAAGAAGAGGAGTAGGAGGAAGAAGAAGGAGGAGGAGAAGGAGGAGAAGGAGAAGAAGAAGAAATATGAACAACAAAATGGCAATAAATACATATCTATCAACAATTGAATCTAAACATCAAAATAAATAAATAAGAAATCTAATGAACAGAATAAACTGGTGAATAACAGAATCAGAGGCATGGAAATGGAATAGAATGATGATTTTCAGAAGGAAGAGGGTAGAGGGGGTGGGAAGAGATTAAACAAAGATCTTATATTCATATATACATTACCTATGAACATAGACAATAGGGTGGCGAACACCTGGGGTGGAGTGGGAACCGGGTGGAGGGGAAAACGAGGAACATCTATAATACTCTCAATAATAAAAATTAAAAAAAAATTTTTAAATACATATACAAATGTGTATATTAATTTTTAAATTTTAAATATTCATGCATTATTTGTATAACTTGAAAACCCTTAAAACTTAATTTTAAGATAAATGGCTTCAAAACTCACTTTTGTGATGATGACTTCTTGCTTCTGTCCAAGTCTATGGCATCTGTCAAAGCACTGATCTTCAGCAGCTGGATTCCAGGCCTAAAAAACAGAACATGATCTGCTTTATTATCACTTTGTTCTGCCTCTTTCATTTCAGTATTCATTCACCATTTTCCCCCTTTATTTTTAACCCTCATCTGAGGATATGTCTTCATTATTTTAGAGAAGAAGGTAGAGGGGGAGAGAAACATTAATGTGAGAGAGAAGTACCAATGCCCCCACCACCACCCCAGTATGCACTACGACCAGGGATCAAACACACAACCTGAGTATGTGCCCTGACCAGGAATCAAACCCGCAGTCTTTTGGTGTATAGGATGATGTTCAAACCAACTGAGCCACAAATACTGATATTATAAATGCTGTGGGACAAAGAATCTACACTCCCCACCTGGCTGGCATGGCTCAGTGGTTGAGCTTCGACTTATGAACCAGGAGGTCACGGTTCAAATCCTGGTCAGGGCACATGCCCAGGTTGCCATTTTGATCCCCAGTGTGGAGCATGCAGGAGGCAGCCAATCGATGATTCTCATCATTGATGTTTCTATCTCTCTCTTCCTCTCTGAAATCAATAATAATATATTTTTTAAAAATCCACACTCCCCTCAGACTTCCAATCACTACTTTGATAGGCAGGTACTCTCCCCAATCATTTCACCTCTGTACTTCTACTATTTAACGCAGGGCCTAATACAAAGAAAGCACACAGTGTAAATGATTGTTGATTAATCACATAATATTTCCTGATTTCCCCCTCATTTTAAAGTAGATCTATGTCTGCTTAACAGAGAGAAAAAACGTTTACATATCCTTTTAAATAACTTAATTTGTATCAGCAAAGATGTAATAGGGTCCATTTATGAAAGTTTTTTTTCTCCTTTTGCTGGTCTTTGGTTCTATTTTTTCACTTTCCTCCACTCATTAAAAAAACAAAAAAGTACAAAAAAGATTTCAGGAGTAATCAAAAGTCCAAAATATTAAGATTTTATTGATGCAATTTTCTGTATCTATCTTTGAAATCAGTTTGACTTCAAAACTGACCTAAAAAAGTAACATTAGCTCTAACGTAAGCATTATCACAGAAAGTCTTATGGTGAAGAATAAAACAGTGAATCAACTAAAAGGGAAGAATAACTGAAAAGATAGAGTTACGCAGTCTAGAAAAGATAGAAAGGGGGAAAAAATGGCAGCCAAATAGGCAGACATGTCGTGCACCTTCGCCTGGGGCCAGACTGGAAAAAGCAACTAAATTGGCGAACATCCACTCAGAATTAACAAATTACAAACAGCTGAGAAGATAATTTTCAATAAGGAAGTGCAGAGGATGCCTGGAGAACAGAAGGAGTGGGGATCTGTGCTGGAGAGGGATGCCCCACCTCTGGGCCTAGAAGGTGAGGTGGAGGCTGCATTGCACCAAAGCAGCGTCAGCTTAGCCACAGGCGTAATACCAAATTGTGAAAAAGAAAAACACACAGGGCTGCTAGTGCCTGGGGCATTTAGACCTGGGATCACAGTGGCAGGGAGCTGCGCCCCAAAAGACAGCCTGAAAAGCGACCCAAATGGTTTGGTGCCGCGGGGAGAAAAACCCAGTTTCGTGGTTGTTTTGCTTTTGTTTTGTTTTGTCTTTACTTTTATTTGCTAAACGCAGATTATAGGACTTTTTAGTTGCAAAAACTCACCCTAGTCTCTGGTGCAGGAAGAGGTATGGATTTGTAGAGCCTGAGGAGAGACAGGGCTGGGAGACATGGCCAGGACTCTTTGTAACTCTCCAAACCCAAGGGTCATTTCTCCCCAGAAGAGCTAGCCCTTCCCAGTGGCCTCAAGGCAGGGAATACAGCCTGCCACACCTTGCCTGCATTTAGAACTATGCAAAGGAAACAAAGGCTCTGAATAGCCCCCAAAGTGCCCTCAGTGACTGGGTTGGAAGAGGCGCTGGTGCGCCCCACTATTCTGGGAACCAGACTGATAAAAACACCAGGCTGCCAGCCAAACCACTGGTCTCCATACAAGGATCTCTGACCAACAAAGGCCAGAGCTATATTTTGGGCCACTCTCGGAGAAGTGGCCCTGGGTAGGGGAAAATACATCCATCTGATCCCCAGATAGCGAAACAGCACCAACCCCACTTAAGCCCTGACAGAAACAGATGCTTGTGTAATTAAGATTGACAGCTGGCAGACATGCAAAGGATGCAGATTGGTCCTGCCTGCTTGCAGCCAATGCCTATGGAGATACACAAGCAGAGGAGCTGTGGATCACTTGCTTGGAGCTTCAACATGGTGCTAATCACCAAAGACAGTGGTCAGGAACTACCTAACAGGAAGCCCAGAATTGGCAGATAGAACAGAAGAGTAGGGTCCTAAACCAGCTCACAAGGGGCATTAAAACACGGCTAAAGTGAATGACACCACATTTTTAATATTTTTTGTTAATTTTTTAAAAATTCCTTAGTATTATATATATAATTTTATTTTTTGTTATTCTATTTTATTTTCACCTTTTTCTTCCTTGCTTCTCCCTTTTTCATCCTGTTTTTCTTCTACTTTCCCCACTTTAGCTTTTACCTTTTCTTTCTTTTTACCACTTGTTAAAAAGTAATTTTCTTTGTCTGCTTTACCGATGTGTTATTATTATTGTAGTCTCTGTTGGCTTGTTCATATATCTAATCTCCTCTTCCCTGCTCCTACTCCATTTCCCCTTCTCTTTTCTGTTTTTTAACTATTCAATATCATTTCCCTTCTCCTCTCTTGCTCCTTTCTTCTCCTAATTTTTTAAGTAGTTTCACTTCCTAAATTCAGGCCTATCTGCTCTCTCCTCTATTCTCCTTTTCAAAAATTAAAAAATAAATATTTTTTCTTCTTATCCACTCTCCTTTTTCCTCCTCTGTATTAAACAGTGGTTCTTCCCCTATTCATCCAATTCCTTAACCTTTTTTTCTGTATTTAAGCTCTGCCTCTACAGATTCTGACCCCCCTTCTTCTGGGTGTGTTTTGTTTGTGCTTTTGGGTTTGTTTGTTTTATTGTGTTGTCTCTCCATATTCTTTCCTTTTTTTATTTTTCTTCTTCTTTTTTTTCTTTTCTCGTGATATTTTTTGCTCTCTTTCCTCTCTCCTGATTCTCTTTTCTCTGGTGGCCACTCATATTGGGGTTATAGGTGTCTTGTGTACAGTGTTTGATCTAATACATAGAAACAATAACAAAGGAATAGCAAAAATGGGAAGACAAAGACACAACCCCTGCATGAAAGAAAAGAAGAAATCACCAGAAAGGGAAATAAATGAAATGGGGGCAAGCAAATTGTCAGAGAACAAATTCAGAGTAATGGTTGTAAGGATGCAGAAAGGCTGGATGGATATTCACCAACATGTGTAACAATCAAGTGGAAATGAAGAATGACATAGCTGCAATAAAGAACACAATGGGAAATAAGAGACAGGAGACAAAATGGCAGCTGAATAGGCAGATGTGTTCTGTGCCAGAGCAGAGAGAAGGAGCATCTAAATCGAATAACATCTACCCGAAATTGGAAAAGTAGACACAGCTGGTGAGACAATTTGCAGCTGGCAAGGTCAGAGAACAGTACGATCAGGGATCTGGGCTGGAGAGAGTTACAAGATCTCTGAGCCGGGAGGGTAAGAAAGAAGCCACACTGCACCAAGTCTGTGTCCCTTGGGGACAGGTGTAATATCTGACTGTGGAAAGGAAGTCCACAGGGCTGCTGGCGGCAGGGGATTCTAAATCTAAGTCCACAGCTGCAAGAGGCTGAGCCTAGAGGGGTCGGCCTGAAGAACTGCCGAAGCTGTGTGATGCCGGGGGGAGAGAGACCTGCAGTGGAGCAGTTGTTTCCCTTCTTTTTGGTCTTTGCTTTTATTCACTACACCAAGTTCATAAACCCTTTGAAATACAAACACTCACTCTTGGCTGAGTTACAGGTGGAGGTGTGGATTTGTGGAGTCTGGGGAGAGGCTGTGGAGAAGAGCAGGTTGGGGAGAGGTGACCGGGAGTCTGGCACTGGGACATTCCTAACACTCCAGACCTAAGCAGACATTTTCACGTGAAGAGCTAGCTCTTCCCAGCAGTCTCTAGGCAACCAATACAGCACACCCAAATTACACTCTGAATGGTACTAAGGACACACAAAAAATCTGAATAGCCCTTAAGAACCCTCAGGGACTGGGTTGATGAGAGGCTCTTCAGTCCTGGAAAGCAATACAGCAACCTCCCTAACTACAGCCCTGTCAAAAACATCCACTTGACAGATTAAAATTGACAGCAGGCAGAGAGGCTAACTGGTCAGATTGGTCCTCCTACTGGCCGTCAAGGTGGTGAAGATAGGTACAAACAGATCACTTGGAACTTCAACACTGCTGACTGCCTAACAGGAAACTGACAAGTGGCAAGACAGTACAGAAGAGTGGGATCTTAACCCAGCCCCCATGGGGCATTAACACTTGGCTAAAATGAACGACACTTCACTTTATATTTTTATTTTATTTTTTTATCATTTATTTTAAAATACTTCTTTATTTTTTTTTATTTTTCCACATTATCTTTTCTTCAATTTTTATTTTTATTTATCTTTTTTTTATCTTACTTTTAAATTTTTCTTTTTTCTTTTTCTTTTTAATTTTTTTCTTTCTCTTTCTTTTCTTCTTAACCACTCACCCTCTTTCTATCTCCTCTATTGTGAACCAAGGCCCTCCCCATATTCATAAAATTATTTACCTTTACTTTCTGTATTTAAGCTCTGCCTATACAAATACTGCACCCACCTTCTTTTCTGGAGGGGGTGTTGTTTGCATTTTTTAGTTTATCTCTTTGTTCTGTGGAGTTTTTTACCCCATATGTGTATTTTTTTTCCTTTTCTTCCTTTTTCTTCTTTTTCTTTTCTCTCATACCACTTTCTCTCTCTTCAATATCATTTGTGCTCTCTTTTCTCTACCTTAATTATCTTTTCTCTGGTGGTCACTTATAGTGGGGTTATCGGTGTTGTGAGTACATTTGTGTTTTGTTCCCTTTGTTTCATGTCTTGTCAAAGTGAATTTTATCCTGAGGAGAAAAATGGCAGCGGAATAGACAGACGTGTTCCGAGCCTTGTCTCGGAGCAGAAAGAAAGAACAGCTGAGGGTCGAACGAGGAGTGTTTGTTGGCAAATTGGGGGACAGCTGAATTCCAGAAGAAGGTGGGGGACTGATAGATGGGGTTCCCCTGACCTGGCAGCCCCCACTGCGGCTGGGTTCCCTCCCAGAGCTGCGGGCTTGGACGTGGAGTCTGCGCCATCTTAATCCGGAAAGTGGAGCTTATCGGAAACCTGAGAATCCACAGCCGCGGCACCCACAGAACAGCTGCGAGCCCCAGAACAACGCTCCCCAATTGGCACAAACACACGGGTTCAGAGGAGCTCTACACTCCACCACGGAAAGGTCAGATTTCGCCTGGGATAAGGTGAGGTCTCTGGTCCCGGCGGGAGAGAGGAACGCACGTTTTGCGGGAACTGGAGGACCAGGGAAGTCTGTGCCTAGAAAAATCCGTGGCTGTTGGGGCTGGTGTGATCTGTGAATGTGGAAGGGGATCCTCAGAGCTGTTAACAGAAGGGCTCTCTAAAAAGCAACCCATCTTGATCTGACGTGAAGGGACACCCTAAGAATTTCAGGGGTGTGCCGGCTGCCTAGACTTACGTGCAGCCCTGGAGTTCGCGCACTTGGGCTTTTGCCTCTTCAAATGCTTGCTTCTGATTACTAAGCCCAATACATAGGATCACCCAGTTGGGGACACCCTGGGAGACTGCAGGGGAAAGTTGTTTTTCTGGAACCTGGGGATCGGAGCAGGGAGTGACCATCGGAGAGCCAGCTCTGAGGCAGCCCACTCCCACAAACCAGTAGTGAGTGCCACAGAGAAAGAAGGCTGTAACATTGCCTAGAGAGGCAATAGATAGACCCGGAAGTCAATCCAGAAACACTGCTACCCAGGGGCTGAATCAAAAATTGACTCTTGTGTAATCAAAAATAAAGGAATACGAGAAATTAAGACACACCCTGCTTAAAATCAGGACTGGCTTACAACACTGAAGAGCAGTGGAACGCAAGGAACTGCAGTACTGTCCGGACTGAGAAACAGGCGTGCCAAACAGAATGACAGAGGAAGTGAATGACCTTCACTACTCCACATTTTATTTTTATTTTTTATTTTTTTATTTTCATTTTTTGCATCTTTTACTCAAGAAACTAATTATTTTTCTTTTTTCCTCACTTGATTTCACCTTTTTAATTATTACATTTTTATTTTCAATCTGTATGATTACTACTGCTATTTTATCTTTTTGTTTTTAAGTGTCATTTTATTTTCTCTTCATTTTATTTTGGGATTAGTGTTCTACATTCTATTTTTATCTTTCCTTTAGCATCGTTTTACTTGATCTCAACTCTACCTTTATGCCATCACTCTCCTCCTAACCTTCCCCTTGTCGGTGTCCTGTTTATCTTACCCCTTTCCAGCTTTAGATTTTCCCTATTCTTTCTGTTTACCCCTTGTTAAAATTTCACCCTACTTACATATCTAATCTCCAATCCCCTGCTCCAAGTCCTTACACACCTCTCTCTTCGCTGTCTTAACTTTCCAAAAAATTGTTTTTCTCTCTGTCCTTTTGTTGTTGTTCGCTTGAATGTAGATTATATCGAATTTTTATGCTTTTTTATGAGACTGATTTGCTTATTCTTCTTTTGTTTATTTTTTTGTTTGTTTTGTGCTTCTGTTTTCCCTTGCCTCACTCAATATTAGTTGGTGTTGTAGTTTGTATTAATCCCCAGGCACTTGTTGCTGGCATTTGCTGGGATTAGTGATTGTTCTATTGGAGTTTTATCCCCAATATATATAGTCTGTTCCCCTTTCTCTCTTAGTCTCTTTCTTTTCTCTCTTACTTTTTCTTTTCTTTTCCTTTTCCCAATTTCATTTTGACACTCCTTTTTTTTTTCCTTTCTTTCTTTTTCCTCTTGTTCTTTCTCTCCTATCCCCTAATTTGCCTTCTCTGGTGGTCACCTTTATTGGAGGTTATTAATATCGTGAATACATTTCTGTTCAGTGCCTTGTGTGTTGTACCTGGTAGTGCTGTATTTTGTGCCTTTAAATCAACCCAGGAGAGAAAGAACTACATAACCAGACACCCAGAGAAGAGAGACCATGGGGAGACAAAGAAACAGCCCGCATATGAAAGAAAAGCAGGCATCACCAGAAAAGGAAGTAAACGAAATGGAGGCAAGCAACCTTCCAGAGAAAGAATTCAGAGAAATGGTCATAAGGTGGCTGAAAAGAATGGAAGACAAATTCAACAATATGAGAAAGAACCAAAAGGAAATGAAGAAGAACCAAGAAGAAATGAAAAATGACATCGCTGCTGTAAAGAACTCAATAGAAAGCATCAAGAGTAGACTAGAAGAAGCAGAGGACCGCATCAGTGAGCTAGAAGACAAGATGGGAAAAAATACCCAAGTAGAGCAACTTCTAGAAAAAAAATTAAAAGGCAGGAGGAGAGCCTAAGGGAACTTTGGGACAACACGAAACAAAACAACATCCACATCATAGGGGTTCCAGAAGGAAAGGAAGCTGAGCAAGGGATAGAAAACCTCTTTGAAAAAATAATGACAGAAAATTTCCCTGATATAGGGAAGAAAAATCCCACACAAATCCAAGAAGTTCACAGAGTCCCAAGCAAAATGAACCCCAAAAGACCGACGCCAAGGCACATCATAATTAAATTGGCAAACACCAACGACAAAGTAAGAATATTAAAAGCGGCAAGAGAGAGACAGAAAGTTATATACAAAGGAACCCCCATCAGACTAGCAACTGATTTCTCAACAGAAACTCATCAGGCCAGAAGGGAATGGAATGAAATATACAAAGTCATGCAAAGGAAGGGTCTGAATCCAAGAATACTGTACCCAGCAAGGCTATCAATCAAAATTGAAGGTGAAATCAGGAGCTTCACAGACAAAAAAGGACTAAGGGAATTTATTACCACCAAACCAGCAAAGCAAGAAATGCTAAAGGGTCTGCTGTAAAAAAAAAAAAAAAAAAACGAAATACGAAGCAAAGAAGGAACACAGGGGTAAAGAATAGGAATGGCGACAAATAAGTACCTATCAATAATAACTTTAAATGTAAATGGATTAAATGCCCCAATCAAAAGACATAGGGTAATGGATTGGATAAGAAAACACGACCCATATATCTGCTGTCTACAAGAAACCCACCTCAGAAAAAAAGACGCTCACAGACTGAGGGTGAAGGGATGGAAAAAGGTTTTCCAGGTAAATGGAACTGAAAAAAAAGCTGGGGTAGCAATACTTATATCTGACAAATTAGATCTCAAAGTGAAGGACATAACAAGAGATAAGGAAGGCCACTTCATAATACTAATGGGAGCAATCCAACAAGAAGAAATAACTCTGGTAAACATATATGCACCCAATACAGGAGCACCCAAATACATAAAAAAACTCCTGGAGGATATCAAGGGAGAGACTGACAGCAATACAATCATAGTAGGAGACTTTAATACCCCACTATCACCATTGGACAAATCCTCTAAACAAAAAATCAGCAAAGAAACATCAATCCTAAATGACTCACTAGACCAGATGGAATTAATTGACATCTTCAGAACTTTTCACCCCAAAGCCAAAGAATATACATTCCTCTCAAGTGCACATGGGTCATTTTCAAAGATAGACCATATGTTGGGACATAGGCAAAGTCTCTTCAAATTCAAGAAGATAGAAATCATATCAAGAATCTTCTAAGACCACAGTGGCATAAAACTGGAAATCAACTACAATTAAAACAACCCAAAGAAATCAAACACATGGAGACTAAACAGCATGCTATTAAACCATGACTGGGTTACCAGAGAGATCAAAGAAGAAATAAAAAACATCATGGCAACAAATGAAAATGAAAACACTACAATCCAAAATCTATGGGACACAGGGAAAGCAGTCTTGAGAGGGAAGTTCATAGCTCTACAAGCCTACTGCAGAAAACAAGAAACAATTGTAATAAATTACTTAACCCTACAACTCAAAGAGTTAGAAAAAGAGCAACAAGAAAAGCCCAGTGTAAGCAGAAGGAAGGAAATAATAAAGATCAGAGTGGAGATAAACGACATAGAGACCAAAGAAACAATACAAAAAGATCAACAAAACCAAGAGCTGGTTCTTTGAACGGATAAACAAGATTGATGAACCTCTAGCCAGGCTCACCAAGAAGCAAAGAGAGAGGACCCAAATAAACAAAATCAGAAATGCAAGAGGTGAAATAACAACAGATCCCGCCAAAATACAAAGCATTGTTAAAAAATACTATGAACAACTCTATTCCAACAAACTGGACAACCTGGAGGAAATGGACAGATTCCTAGAAAAATATAACCTTCCAAAACACAATCAGGAAGAATCTAAACAGCTCAATATGCCAGTAACTATGGAAGAAATTGAAGCAGTCATCAAAGAGCTTCCGGCAAACAAAAGCCCGGGGCCAGATGGCTTCACAGGAGAGTTTTACCAAACATTCAAGGAAGAACTAAAACCTATCCTCCTCAGACTATTCCAAAAAATTCAAGAGGAAGGAACACTTCCAAGCTCCTTCTATGAAGCCAGCATCACCCTATACCAAAATCAGATAAAGACAACACAATGAAGGAGAATTACAGGCCAATATACCTCATGAATGTAGATGCCAAAATCCTCAACAAAATTCTAGCAAATCGGATCCAGCAGTACATCAGAAAGATCATACACCATGACCAAGTAGGGTTTATCCCAGGAATGCAAGGATGGTACAATATCCGCAAATCAATAAATGTGATACATCACATAAACAAATTGAGAGAAAAAAATCACATAGTCATATCAATTGATGTAGAAAAAGCATTTGACAAAATCCAACACCCTTTCTTGATAAAAACTCTCAACAAGGTGGGAATAGAAGGATCATACCTCAACATAATAAAAGCCATATATGATAAACCCACAGCTAACATCATACTCAATGGGCAAAAACTAAAACCATTTCCCCTAAGAACAGGAACAAGACAGGGATGCCCACTATCACCACTCCTGTTTGACATAGTACTGGAAGTATTAGCCATTGCAATTAGACAAAAAGAAGAAATAAAAGGCATCCAAATTGGAAAAGAAGAAGTAAAGCTGTCCTTATTTGCAGATGACATGATATTGTACATAAAAAACCCGAAAGACTCCATCAAAAAACTAACAGACTTAATAAATGAATTCGGCAATGTAGCAAAATACAAAATTAACGCCAAGAAATCTATGGCATTTCTATACACCAACAGTGAACTTACAGAAAGAGAGACTAAAAAAGCAATCCCGTTTTCCATCGTACCAAAAAAATTAAGATACTTAGGAATAAACCTAACCAAGGAGGTAAAAGACCTATACGCGGAAAACTACAGGACACTGAAAAAAGAGATAGAGGAAGATGTAAACAGATGGAAGAACATACCATGTTCATGGATTGGTAGAATCAACATCATTAAAATGTCCATACTACCCAAAGCAATCTATAGATTCAATGCACTCCCCATTAAAATACCAATGGCATATTTCACAGACCTAGAAAGAACTCTCCAAAAATTCATCTGGAATAAAAAAAGACCCCGAATAGCCACAGCAAACCTGAGAAAGAAGAATAAAGTAGGAGGAATCTCAATACCAGATTTCAAGCTGTATTAAAAAGCCACTGTCCTCAAAACAGCCTGGTACTGGCACAAGAACAGACATGTAGATCAATGGAATAGAATAGAGAATCCAGATATCGACCCAAACCACTATGCGCAATTAATATTTGACGAAGGAGGCATGAGCATACAATGGAGTCAAGACAGTCTCTTCAATAAATGATGTTGGGAAAATTGGACAGATACATGCAAAAAAATGAAACTAGATCACCAACTTACACCATACACAAAAATAAACTCAAAATGGATACAGGACTTAAATATAAGACGGGAAACCATAAAAATACTAGAGAAATCCACAGGCAGCAAAATCTCAGACATATGCCAAAAGAACTTCTTCACTGATACTGCCCCTAGGGCAACGGAAGCCAAAGAGAAAATAAACAAATGGGATTACATCAAAATAAAAAGCTTTTTCACAGCAAAAGAAACCATCAACAAAACAACAAGAGATCCCACTGTATGGGAGAATGTATTTGCAAATGTTATCACTGATAAAGGTTTAATCTCCAACATCTACATGCAGCTTATAGAAATTAATAAAAGGAAGATAAATGATCCAATAAAAAAATGTGTAACAGACCTAAATAGAATCTTTTCGAAAGAAGACAGAAGGAAGGCCAAGAGACACATGAAAACATGCTCAAGGTCACTAATTATCCGAGAGATGCAAATCAAAATGACAATGTGATACGATCTCACACCTGTCAGAATGGCTACCATCAACAAATCAACAAACAACAAGGGTTGGCGAGGATGTGGAGAAAAAGGAACCCTCATGCACTGCTGGTGGGAATGCAGACTGGTGCAGCCACTGTGGAGAACAGTATGGAGTTTCCTCAAAAAACTGAAAATGGAACTCCCATTTGACCCAGTAATCCCACTCCTAGGAATATATTCCAAGAAAACAGAAACACCAATCAGAAAGGATATATGCACCCCTATGTTCATAGCAGCACGATTTGCAATAGCTAAGATTTGGAAACAGCCTAGGTGCCCGTCAGCAGATGACTGGATCAGAAAACTATGGTACATCTATACAATGGAATACTATGCTGCCACAAAAAAGAAGGAATTATTACCATTTGTAGGCACCTGGATGGAATTAGAGAACATTATGCTAAGTGAAATAAGCCAGTCAATGAAAGAAAAATACCACATGATCTCACTCATTTGGGGATAATGAAAAACATTATAAACTGATGAACAAAAAGATAGATACAGAGGCAGTAAAGCATCAAACAGACTGTCAAATTACAGTGGGAAGGTTAGGGAGAGGTGGCTGAAATAAGAGATCAACTTAAGGACTTACATGCATGCATATAAGAGTAACCAACGGATGCAAAACATTGGGGGGTGTGGGCATTTATGGGAGTGGGGTGGGGGGGGCAATGGTAAGATATGTCCACAAACAATACCTTAATAAAAAAAAGATTTATTTAAAAAAAGGTACTGCTGTAAAAATTAGAAATAGAAAGGAAAGAAGGAACACAGGCATAAAGAATAAAAATGGGAACAATTACCTATCAATAATAACCTTAAAAATAAATGGATTAAATGCTCCCATAGGGTTGCTGAATGGATAAGAAAATATGATCCATACAATTGCTGTCTATAAGAGACCCACCTCAGAACAAAGGACCCACACAGACTGATAGTGATGGGATGGAAAATATTTTTTCAAGCAAATGGAAATGAGAAAAAAGCTGGGATAGCAATACTTATATCTGACAAAATAGACCTCAAAGTGAAGGCCATAACAAGAGATAAGGAGGGCTGCTTCATAATACTAAAGGGAGCAATTCAACAAGAGGATATAACTCTGGTAAACATATATGGACCCAATACAGGGGCACTCAAATACATAAAAAACAAACAAACAAACAAAAAAAAAAACCACTGGGTAAATCCTTTAAACAAAAAATCAGCAAAGAAACAGCAATCGTAAATGACTCACTAGATTAGATGGACTTAACTGATATCTTCAGAGCATTTCACCCCAAAGCTACATTCTTCTCAAGTGCACGTGGGACACTTTCAAAAAAAGACACAGGCAAAGTCTCTTTAAATCCAAAAAGATAGAAATCATATCAATCATCTCTCAGATCACAATGGCATAAAATTAGAAATCAAGTACAATAAAAACCAGGGGGAAAAAAATCAAACACTTGGAGGCTAAATAGCATGATATTAAATAATAATTGGGTTACTGAAGAGATCAAAGAAGAAATAAAAAGCATCCTAGAAATAAATGACATTGAAAACATAATAACCCAAAATCTATGGGACACAGTGAAAGCAGTCCTGAGAGAGAAGTTCATAGCTCCATATGCCTACCTCAAAAAACAAGAACGAGTGCATAGCACTCAATAACAAAGGAACAGCAAAAATGGTAATAAATTTTTTAATCCCAAGAATTAGAAAGAAGGCAACAAGAAAAGCCCAGAGTAAGCAGAAGGAAGAAAATAATAAAGATCAGAGCAGAAATAAACGACATAGTGACAAAAAAAAAAAAATCAATAAAACCAAGAGCTGGTTCTTTGAAAGGATAATAAACAAGATTGATGAACCTCTAGCCAGGCTCACCAAAAAGCAAAGAGAGAAGACCCACAAGTAAAATCAGAAATAAAAGAGGTGAAGTAACAACCGACCTGACAGACATATAAAGGATTGTAAAAAGATACTACAAACAACTCTCCTTCAACAAATTGGACAACCTTGATGAAATGGACATATTTCTAGAAAAATATGACTTTCTAAAATTCAATCAGGGAAAAAAAAAAAAAAACCTCAATAGGCCGATAACTACTGATGAAACTGAAACAGTAATTAAAAAACTTCCAGCAAACAAAAGCTTTGGACTGATGGCTTCACAGAGGAGTTTTACCAAACATTCAAAGAAGAACTAAAACCTATCCTTTTCAGACTATTCAAAAAAATTCAAGAGGAAGGCACACTTCCAAGCTTTCTATGAAGCCAGCATTACCCGAATCCGAAAACCAAATAATGACACTACAAAGAAAGAGAATTACAGGCCAATATCCCTGATGAACATAGATGATAAAATCCTCAACAAAATTCTAGCAAATCAGATCCAGCATTACATTAGAAAGATGAAACACCAAAACCAAGTTGGATTTATTCCAGGGATGCAAGGCTGGTACAATATCTGCAAATCAATAAACATGATACATCAATAAACAAATTGAGAGACAAAAAATCACATAATCATATCAATGGATGCAGAAAAGGCATTTGACAAAATCCAACACCCTTTCCTGATAAAAACTCTCAGCAAAGTGGGAATATAGGGATTATACCTCAAAATAATAAAAGCCTTATATGACAAACCTACAGTCAACATCATACTCAGTGGGCAAAAACTAAAACCACTTCCCCTAAGAACAGGAACAAGAAAGGGATGCCTACTTTCACCACTAATGTTTGAGATAGTACTGGAAGTGCTAGCCATAGCAATCAGACAAGAAGAAGAAATAAAAGGCATCCAAATTGGAAAAGAAGTAAAATTATCATTATTCACAGATGACATGCTATTGTACATAGAAAACCCCAAAGACTCCATAAAAAAAAACTACTAGACATAACCAATGAATTTGGCAATGTAGCAGGATACAAAATTAACACCCCAAAATTTATGGCTTTTTAATACTCCAATAGTGAGCTCATAGAAAGAGAAATTAAAAAGACAATCCACTTACTATTGCATCAACAAAATTAAGATACCTAGGAATAAACTTAACCAAGGAGACAAAGGACCTGTACTCAGAAAATTACAGGATGCTGAAAAAAGAGATAGAGGAAGATATAAACAAATGGAAGAATATACTGTGTTTATGGATTGGTAGAATCAACATCATTAAAATATCCATAGTACCCAAAGCAATCTATAGATTCAATGCAATCCCCATTAAAATACCAATGGCATATTTCAAAGACCTAGAACAAACTCTCCAAAAATTCTTCGGGAATAAAAAAAGACCCTGAATAGCTGCAGCAATCTTGAGAAAGAAGAACAGAGTTGGAGAGATCACAATACTAGACATCAAGTTATATTACAAAGCCATGGTTCTCAAAACTGCCTGGTACTGGCACAAGAAGAGAAATATTGACCAATGGAACAGAACAGAGAACCCAGAAATCGACCCAAGCCGTTATGCTCAATTAATATTTGACAAAGGAGGAAAGAGCATGCAATGCAGTCAAGACAGTCTCTTCAATAAATGGTGCTGGAAAAATTGGACAGATACATACAAAAAAATGAAACTAGACCACCAACTTACACCATGCACAAAAAATAAACTCAAAATGGGATGAAGGACTTAAACGTAAGATGGGAAACCATAAAAATTTTAGAATACATAGGCAGCAAAATATCAGACATATGACAGCAATATGTTTACCAATACAGCTCCTAGGAGAATGGAAGCGAAGGAGAAAAAAAACAAATGGGACTACATCAAAATAAAAAGCTTCTGTACAGCAAAAGAAACCATCAGCAAAACAACAAGAAAGCCCACGTAATAGGAGAACATATTTGCCAATATTATCTCCGATAAGTGTTTAATCTCCAAAATTTATAGGGAACTCATACAACTTAACAAAAGGAAGATAAACAATCCAATCAAAAAATGGGCCAAGCGCCCTAACTGGTTTGGCTCAGTGGATAGAGCATTGCCTGCAAACTGAAAGGTCCCAGGTTAGATTCTGGTCAAGGGCATGTACCTTGGTTGCAGGCATATCCCCAGTAGGGGGCATGCAGGAGGCAGCTGATAAATGTTTCTCTCTCATCGATGTTTCTAATTCTCTATCCCTCTCCCTTCCTCTCTGTAAAAAATCAATAAAATACATTTTTTAAAAATGGGCAAAGGACCTAAATAGACACTTTCGAAAGAGGACATACAGAAGATCGAGAGACATGAAAAATGCTCAAAGTCACTAATCATCCGAGAGATGCAAATAGAAACAACAATGAGGTACCATCTCACACCTGTCAGAATGGCTATCATCAACAAATCAATAAATGACAAGTGCTGGTGAGGATATGGAGAAAAAGGAACCCTCTTGCACTGTTGGTGGGAATGCAGATGGGTGCAGCCAGTGTGGAAAACAGTATGAAATAATTAAAAATGGAACTCCCATCTGACCCAGTAATCCCACTTCTAGGAATATATCCCAAGAAATCAGAAACACCAATCAGAAAGGATATATACACCCTCCATGTTCATAGCAGCACAATTTACAATAGCTAAGATTTGGAAACAGCCTAAGTGCCCATCAGCAGATGAGTGGATTAGAAAACTGTGGTACATCTACACAATGCAATACTATGCTGCTGTAAAAAAGAAGGAATTCTTACCATTTGCAACAGCATGGAAGGAACTGGAGAACATTATGTTAAGCAAAATAAGCCAGTCAGAGAAACATAAATATCACATGATCTCACTTGTTTGTGGCATATAATGAACAACATAAACTGATGAACAGAAATAGAACCAGAGACATAGAAGCATGCAACAGACTGTCCAACCTATGAGGGAAGGAGGGGGATGAGGAGGTAAAGATCAACCAAAGGACTTACATGCATCCATAGGAGCATAACCAACGGACACAGACAGTAGGGTGGTGAGGGCATGTGCTGGGGGGTGGGAGGGGCCAGTGAGAGTTCAATGGGGGAAAAAGGAGTTTCATGTAATACTTTAAACAATAAAGAATTTAAATTTAAAAAAGAAAAAGAAAGGAACACAATGAAAGGTTTCAATAGTAGACTAGAAAGATAGGAGACTAGTGGTTTTTAAATAATAGCATGAATTGTCAGGGTAGGGAACATTAAATTTTAAATTTAAACTATAGACAGCATGGAGGGACCTGGAGAGTATTATGCTAAGCAAAATAAGCCAGTTAGAGAAAGACATGTATCACATGATCTCTCTCATGTGGAATCTAAAGAATAAAATAGATCCAGAGACACAGAAGCATGCAACAGACTGAGGAATCTCAGAGGGAAATCATTGTGTGGGGGTGGGAGGTTGGAAGAGATTAACAAAGAATTTGTAAGCATATATGCATAACCCATGGACACAGACAATAGTGTTGTGAAGACCTGGGGTGGGAGGGCAGGGGCAGGCTAGAAGGGGTCAATGGGGGGAAAAGGTCCATCTGTATTAGTTTCAACAAGAAAGATAAATTTAACAAATTAAAAATTTAAACTAGGGGATGATTCTTGAAACTGAAAACAGAATGTTTTGGGGAAAAGGAACACTTATACAGCATGATTTTTACTTATGGCTTTATCTTCTTCTTTTTAAAGTTCCCTTGAGGTCAAGGAAAAAGATTTTACTATTAACTTGCTGAAATTTGAGTTTTGAGATAAAAGTTGGATTTAAGGATATACTCAATTTAAGATTTTCTAAAACTGAAATAATCAAATTTTGTGAATTTTTTCTATTTCACAATTGGACACATTTTGAAACCACTATGCCAAGAGACCAGGTAAAATGTTCCTTTCCATTGCCTATATTTGTCTAGATACTTTATGGTGAGCTCGCAATAATATATCTAGTATGACAGACAACCAGGAATCAAATTTATCTTATGAAAGTATAAAACTGATAGCTCTCATTCTCATGAGTGATGAAGCAATTAATTTTATCAAAAGCTCATAACTGCACATCAAAAGAAACTTTAACTCTCCTACAACAAGGTAAAAGATTTTCATGAGCAAATTTTTCTGATTGAATCTTATTTTTGGCTTTTGTTTTAAAGTTAGAAATAACATTTGAAAGCTTGAAATTCTCAAACAATCAACTTACTATAAAACTGTTAAGCCCTGGCTGATGTGGCTCAGATGGTTGGAGCATTGTTCCATACACTGAAAGGTGGCAGGTTTGATTCCTGGTCAGGGATGAGTACAGAAGGCAACCAATTTCTCTCTCTCTCAAGTCAATAAATACAAAAATAAAAACATATCCTTGGGTAAGGAGTAAAAAAACCTGCTCAAACATCCAGTAAGGATTACTATAACTGCTAAAGGGTTAGTCTCTAATAAACTTTATAATACTAATTAAATTACTCTATTGGTATTAATAGCCTTTTTCTTATCAAGTACTAAGATCATAACAAAAGAATAAAATAATTTTGGAATTTGTTCCAAAATCAGCCTCTAGAATTTTCGTTGGGTTAATATGTAACTTAATCTGTAGATACAATGAATATCTATATAACCATAAAGTAATAAAATTATAACAGAGATTTAAAACTTCATTCACAGAACTAAGGCAAGAAAATACAACAGATCACTGCCATCCATGACATTAATGTTTAACCCTTGAATGCCTAAATATGGCTCTGGTTGTAATCTAACTTGGAAAGTTATTATTTATTTCTAAAGTTTGCCTAAGGAATTTTCACAATTATAACTAGCCCTGCGCATGAATCTGTGCGCCAGTAGCTCGTCAGTAGCTTGCTGCCGCCCTCCAGTAGCTCTCCGCTCACTGCCCCACCCTGCTGTAGCTTCCCCCACCCCCCTCACAGTTTGCTGCCCTACCCCCTCCTGTAGCTCTCCGCCGCCTGCTTGTAGCTTGCTGCCCCACCCTCCTGCTGATCCGTGATCTAGTCATTACGCAGTCCATCGTTACACTTCACAGCGTAACGACCATTTGCATATTACATCTTTATTATATAGGATATTATATAGGATATGTATTTAACAAATAGTTTTTGTTCTTTTTTTTAATAGAAGTAATAACATAGCAAAAGTCTACAAAATTACTTACTGGGTCCATTAAAAATACTCGAGAAGCTGCAGAAAGATTCAAACCGACTCCACCTGCTTTTAAGGATAGAAGCATTATAGTTGGAGATCCTGCCTCAGTGTTTTGAAAACACTGAATTGATTCAACTCTTTTCTTTTGGGCCATTGAACCATCCAAACGAGTAAACACAAATCCAGAGGTTCTAAAGGAGGGGACAAAAAAGACAAATAACACTTCCTATACTATAAAAACATGCTAAGTAACTACAATGTATTTATTCAACTAATTCTCTTACTCTATTTATTCTGACAAATATTTACTAACCATCTACTACAATATAAGGCTCTGCAGTCAATTTTTTTTCAATAAATTCAGACTTAATCTATAAAATCCCATGCACTCAGGAAATATTCTTTATTGTGATTCTGAAATTTATTTTAGATAAATGAATGAATAAAACTGATAAAACTGATAAAACGTAAGTATTTTTTGTTATCCAAATCAAAACATATATAAAAATCCTTTACTGAAAGCGAGAAACACTGT
Source organism: Plecotus auritus (assembly GCF_963455305.1). Lineage (NCBI taxonomy): Eukaryota > Metazoa > Chordata > Mammalia > Chiroptera > Vespertilionidae > Plecotus > Plecotus auritus. The sequence goes on from NC_137771.1 coordinate 118,217,999, forward strand.
TAAACTTACCTGAGTGGTGTTTCTATTAAAGACAGAAACGTTGTAAATTGAGAAACAACTAAACTCTTTATATTTGGGTTCTTCTTTCTTAAGTCAATCAATGCGTGCATTAGGGCATTGATCTGAAAAAAATTTGGACACCAATTAGGTTACATTTTGAATTGGCAAAACATATCCAAAATTTTTTATTATGAAGAGAAAAGTGTTATGTTATTTCCCTAAAACGCAAAAGTAGAAAACCACCAATTTTAAAAATTAAGACTGAAAGAATAGTTCATAACCTGAAACCTTACTCTTTCCTCTAAATATCACCATTAGAAATAAAAAAGCTAATAGTCACCAAAACGTTTAATATTCAAATGACAGAATTTAAAGGATAATTATTAGTTTTATACATGGTATTTCTTTACATTAACATAAACAAATAACCAAATATTTTACCTTCGAGCTGGATGTCCATTCCATGTTAGACTTTTTCTCAGTATCACATGCCAGTTCTTCTGGAGGACACTCTAATAAATTGTCTCCATGTATATCATTTCTGCATAAAGGACATTTAGCATGTGGCTACATAAGAAAGAACAAAATATGAGTGACACTTATCAGAGGAGCAGAAATACAAATTTAGCTAGCATTTTATTAAACCTTTTATCAGATTCAACCATGACACAAATCCATACGTGCTGAACTCCAGGCCGATATACATTAATATTCTAATATAAAAGTAAAAGAATAAAAGTAAAAATATGTGATCTTGACTAACATTAAGAACTTGAAACAATAAATGATATACTATCTGCAGACAAGTAAAAAAAAAAAAAAAATAAGTAACAGTTTCTTAAACCTAACTACAATATAGAACACCACTTTAAACTATTTAGAAGGAAAAAAATTTCCTCCTTAATGGTTTGGGGAGCCAGTCTAGATCTGTTAAATCCTAATGGTTCATTCAAAGTAGTATCTGTTGTGTCTATTTGTCCCAAGACACGATAATAAAATAAGATTATCTCTTAAATAACTACATACCAAATCCCATCTAATAAAAGAGTAATATGCAAATTGACCATACCTCCTCTATACCCATAAGCCATGCCCATCAGCCAATCAGGAGCAAATATGCAAATAAACCCAACCAAGATGGCTGCACCACAGAGAGCAGGAGGGAAGCTTGGGTTTCCATGGCAATGGAGGAAGCCAAGCTTTCCGCCTGCCCTTGCTGGCCTAGGCCTCCACTAAATGCTACAAAGTTTCAATGATAGAAGATACATAAACCCAAACAGAAATGGCGGCAGCCACGGAGCTGGAGAGAGCAGGAGGCTAGGGTTGCCTGAGGCGATGGAGGAAGCCAAGCTTCTGCAGCCCTGGCCTGCTTTGGCCTCCGCTTAAGGCTGCAAAGTTTCAATTATAGAAGATACATAAATCCCAACAGAAATGGCTGCTACCACCAAGTGAGCAGAAGGCTTGGCTGCACTCCAGGCTACAAAGTTTCAGTTGTAGAAAATAAATAAACCCCAGATCCCAGGGCCTCCGCTTGGGTCACCATGGGGTGTGGCCGGCCTGCAAACCACCACAGGCCCCTCGCCCAGGCCGCCCCACGCCCCAAGGGAACCACCACCCTGATGTGGGACACCCTTCAGGCCAAACCAGCAGCCCCCACCCATGTACCAGACCTCTATCCTATCTAATAAAAGAGTAATATGCAGATTGACCATCACTCCAACACACCAGATGGCTGCCCCCATGTGGTCAAAGATCCTGCCCCCATGTGGACACAAGATGGCCGCCACAAGATGGCCAGCAAGGGAGGGCAGTTGGGAGGGACCAGGCCTGCAAGGGAGGGCAGTTGTGGGTGATCAGGCCAGCAGGGGAGGGCAGTTGGGAGGGACCAGGCCTGCAAGGGGGGTAGTTGGGGGCGATCAAGCCTGCTGGGGAGGGCAGTTAGGGGTGACCCGGCCAGCAGAGGAGGGAAGTTGGGGGTGACTGGGTCTGTAGGGAAAGGCAGTTGTGGGGGGACCCAGGCCTCCAGGGGAGGGCAGTTGGGGGGGAAGAGCCTGCAGGGGAGGGCAGTTAGGGGTGACCAGGCTTGCAGGGGAGGGCAGTTAGGGGCAAACAGGCTGGCAGGGGAGCAGTAAGGCATCAATCAGGCTGGCAGGGCAGTGGTTAGGGGGTGATCAGGCTGGCAGGCAGAAGCGGTTAGGGGCAATCAGGAAGGCAAGCAGGCGAGCAGTTGGGAGCCAGCAGTCCTGGATTGTGAGAGGGATGTCTGACTGCCCGTTTAGGCCCCATCCCGGGCCTAAACGGGCAGTCGGACATCCCTCGAGGGGTCTCAGATTGGAGAGGGTGCAGGCTGGGCTGAGGGACACCCCCCGCCCCCTTGCACGAATTTCGTGCACCGGGCCTCTAATATTATTATAATAAAAAAAGATTCTGGGGAGAAACCAAGATGGCGGCATAGGTAAACACCTAAACTGCTGCCTCGCACAACAATTTCAAAACTACAACTAAAAGACAGAACGGACACCATGCAGAACCACAGGAAAGCAGGCTGAGTGAAAATTCTACAACTAGAAGGAAGGAGAAAAGCTCACAGAGAATTGGAGGTACGGCAAAGGGGCTTTGTGCGCGCAGAGAGGAAGGGCGGCTGAGAGCTTGGCTGACTTCCTCTGGCGGAAGGGGGAAGGAAGCCTCGGACCGCGAGCTGGGAAAGGCAGAAGTCTGAAGGTGCACACGGGCCAGTGCGCACAAAGGCTGCGGAGGTAGCCATAGGCTTTCCCTAGTGAAAGGGAGTCAGAGGATCCTGACTGAGCCCCAGTTCTGACTGCAGTGAACCCCGGTTCCAGGCGAGCCCCTGGGGACCCACGCTCTTGTAGGGGGAGTCTGGACTCTCGGGCGGAGACTCGGGAGCCGGGGAAGGCAGAGGACTAAAAGTGCACACACGCACCGCGCTGGTGCGCACAAAGGCTGCGGGGGTTGCCACAGGCTTTCCCTAGTGGAGGGGAGTCAGAGGATTCTGACTGCACCGAGCAACAGTTCTGACTGCAGAGAACCCCAGTTCCAGGCGAGCCCCTGGGGACCCACGCTCTTGTGGGGGGAGTCTGGACTCTCAGGCGGAGACTCGAGCTGGGGAAGGCGGAGGACTGAAAGCGCACATGCGCGCAAGGGCAAGGCTGACAGGAAGCCAAGACTGAGACTCCACCCCATCCAAGCTGAGCACAGAGGCTATTGCAATTTGGCAAGTCTAATCCTATAAGGCTGTCTCCAGCACCGGGCTTCTCCCAGCATAGACACAGCTGATCCTTACAGCCAACTGGCCCGGAGGTCAATTCTTCCCAGTGATACCAACAACAATAAAGACTTAATTACAACAAGGCTGTACACACAGTCCACAAAGGGGTGCACCAAGAGTGTCCACCTCAGGTTAACTGGGGAAGCAGACCCACTGGGCCATATTGGAAACCTAGCACACAAATCTACCTTACCAACTCAGGGATTCAGTGAAAATGCGGGGTCAAAGAATCAGATCACAAACGAAAGAAATGGAGGAAAACAAATGACTGGATATAGAATTCAAAACCACCGTTATAAGACTTTTTAAGAATATCCTAGAAAAGGCCGATAAATATAACGAGACCCTCGAAGATATGAAAAAGGACCAACTAGAAATTAAACATACACTGACTGAAATAAAAAATATTATACAGAGACCCAGAAACAGAATAGAGGAACACAAGAATCAAGTCAAAGAATTGAAATACAAAGAAGCAAAAAACACCCAACCGAAAAAGCAAAAAGCAAAAAAAAAAATCCAAAAAGTTGAAGATAATGTAAGAAGACTCTGGGACAACTTCAAGCGTACCAACATCAGAATTATGGGGGTGCCAGAAGAAGAGAGAGAGCAAGATACTGAAAACCTATTTGAAGAAATAATGACCGAAAACTTCCCCCACCTGGTGAAAGAAATAGACTTACAAGTCCAGGAAGCCCACAGAACCCCAAACAAAAGGAATCCAAAGAGGACCACACCAAGACACATCATAATTAAAATGCCAAGAGCAAAAGACAAAGAGAGAATATTAAAAGCAGCAAGAGAAAAACAGTTAATTACCTACAAGGGAGCACCCATACGACTGTCAGCTGACTTCTCAACAGAAACTATGCAGGCCAGACGGGAGTGGCAAGAAATTTTCAATGTGATGAATAGCAAGAACCTACAACCAAGATTACTCTACCCAGCAAAGCTATCATTCAGAATTGAAGGGCAGATAAAGAGCTTCACAGATAAGAAAAAGCTGAAGGAGTTCATCACCACCAAACCAGTACTATATGAAATGCTGAAAGGTATTCTTAAAGAAGAGGAAGAAGAAAAAAGTAAAGAGAAAAAATTATGAACAACAAATACATATCTATCAACAAGCCAACCTAAAAATCAAGTGAATTAAAAACCTGAGGAGCAGAATAATCTGGTGAATATAATAGAATCAGGGGCATAGAAAGGGAGTGGGCTGATAATTCTCAGGGGGAAAGGGGTATGGGGGGTTCATGAAGAGAATGGACAAAAATCATACACCTATGGATGAGGACAGTGGGGGGGAGATAAGGGCAGAAGGTGGGGTGGGAAAGGGGTGGAGGGGAGCTATGGGGTAAAAAAGGAGAAATAATTGTAATAATCTGAATAAAGATTTATTTAAAAAAAAAAAAAAGATTCTGAAACTAAAACAATGTGAGAAGTCAGTATAGTTGGATTACCTTGAAGGAGGAGGGAGAGGGTAAATGATTGGGAGGAACACAAAGAGACCTAGGTAGTATTTACTTGGATGTGTTCACTCATAATTTACTGAGCTGTACAATCATGACTTGTACTTTTTTTTCTATATGTATGTTACACATCAACGTTGTTTTTCAAAATTCTATCTCAGTTGAAGGACTGCTTAATGGATTATTTCACTTCAAAAAATTCTACCGCACATAAGAATCCCTTAATCAATACCATAGGCAATAGCTACATGTAGCAACTGAGCCCTTGAAATGTGACAAAGTCAAATTTAGATGTGCTATATGTTTTACAATACCACTGGAACTTGAACTTAAATTTTATTAATAAAGTTTTAAGTAAAAAATATATAAAGTATCTCAATAATTTTTATATTTTAGATATACTAAATAAATAAAAATATATTCTAAGAGGTAACTTCATCTGTTTCTACCAAAAAAGTGAAAATTACCTTTGCATCTCACATTATATATTTATTGGACAACAATGATGTAAACAGTTATGCCACCAAACACATAATGTCTTTTTAGGTTGAAAGGTTTCAATTATAAGAAATATATCACCTATTAAAACAATGATATAATTAACCATGAAAAGTACATTAGTAAATTCAAGTGCAAAACTCTTATAGTCTATTGGACTTAAGCTTCCATTACACTCAAAACTAATGCGTCACTTCATCAAACACTGACTCTGTATGAAGCATAAAACAAACCTGCTCATTCTGGATGACTTGGCAAATACAGGGTTTACAGAAGACGTGTGCACAGTGCGTTATGACAGGAACTGTTAATGAATCCAAGCAAATTGCACATTCTTCATCGGAACCTGAGCTCAGAATTAACTTCATCTTTCTTATTAACTTCTTTTGTAGTTCTTCAGGTGTATCATTTCCTAGAGAAAAGGCTGAAAAATTAATTTCAGAGCAAATCTGTAATATGACTAGACAAGTTAATCTTCCTTATATAAGAGAAAGTTTTGCTTTGGTAGTTTTAGTCTTTTTCTATAAAAGGCAAAAAGCATGGTTTAAATGTGAAACTTGAAGCAAAATTCAGAATCTAAAATAGTAGCCAACTCACATAATACACCTTGCACAGAAGCATCGTTTTAACACAATCTGCACATACTACCACAGAATAAAAGGTAGATCCAATAATATTTATGTGGAAATCCTGGAAGAACTCATTAATATCCCATTTCATTAGTATAAGATTTTGGGGTATATTTCCAGTTGAGTTCTATATTAAAAACAATGTCTATGACAAACTAAATTTAGGTATATGAAAAATTTCTTCTTCTGATTTAAGTATCTCTAACAAATAAAGTGGTGTAAACAAGCCCTACGTACTTACCTGAGGGAACACTAGAAGACACTGCATTGGTAAGAAGGTGAGCATGACAACAGATCTGCCGCAATCTGAGCAGAAGACCCAGGACATCTGCATAGTGAGCAAGGACAGTCCCTTCATTAAAATACCTACAGGTAAAAATGTTAAATATGACAATGTTTCCTATTCTAAAACAGTGGAATAAAAATTGCATTGTTCTATTCTCCAGAAATTACATCAAAACAAGAATAAAAAACAGAAAAGCAAACTCTATTTTTAATGAAACCAGGAAAGGTTTATAACAAATATATATATATATATATATATATATATATATATATATATATATATATATATATATATATATGAGAAATAGCTGCCAACTGCAGTGTAAGTTGGATAGGAAGATGCCAAAAGACATGACTGCAGCTCTCAACAGACCTTCCAAGCACAATTCTTCAAAATAGACCACATGCCCTGGGGTGAAATAAACTTCTCTAATGTGCAAAAACAAAAACCAGGTGCATAACTAGTGGCTTGAATTTCCCTGGACAAGTTTTACACCAAGAAGGAGTGAAGGTAAGCTGAATAAGGAAACAAACAGAAAAGACTATGGACACAGCATTCCACACTATTAGAAACCTTAAAGCTTCTGATCAGTTGTATAAGCACAAATAAAACCTAGAAGAACTCACATGTAACCCTAAATCATAACTAATTAGAGACATTTCCTTCTAGTCTGGGCACAGCTTTGACCCTGTCCCCTTCATATGAATCTCTTGCAAATAGATAATCCAGAAAAAACTCAAAACATTAATCTATTAAGTCACAAACAGCAAAGAGCAAGAGAGTTCCAGTGTGGGGTGTGCAGGAGGCAGCTGATCAATGATTCTCATCATTGATGTTTCTAACTCTCCCTCTCCCTTCCTCTCTGAAATAAAAAAATATATATACTTTTAAAATTAAAAAGAGAAAAAGAAATTTAGCCTAATGATTAGAGCACAGACTCAAAGCTAGACTTGTCTTAAATTCAAAACCTTACTCTTCCAATTTAACTATGAACTTTGGCAGGTTTCGGTTCCTTTTTATTTTTATCTTAGTTTATTTATTGATTTTTTTTTTATATGCTCCAATCATTTGAGTCACCCGGCCAGAGCAAAACCTTGGGCAGGTTTCTTAACCTGTCTTGAGCTTCCTTGTAATAGTGGCATAATAGTAATGATACACACCTTAGAGGACTGTTGTCATAAAAAGTTAATAAATGCAGAGTATTTAGAATACTGACTATGGTAAGTGATATAAAATATCTGCTGTTACAAGTAACAGTAATATTATGGGAACAAATACTTACAAGTACTCAAGAATGTAAGGCAGTATATTATAAAGGTTAAACTTATAAGTTCTAGTATAGACCCAACATGCCTAAGCTTAAATACCACTCTTGTCGTTCACTAGCTGTGTGACACAATACACTTTACCTAACTGCTGTGCCACTTTACTATGAAATCTGCTTTGCAACCTCCTGCTTAGAAAAATCTTTCTTAATATCTCTAATTCCTATTAAACCTACCTTGTAACTACCTAAATTCTTTATGTTTTTGTTTTTTTTTGGGGGGGGTTATTTATTTTTTATTTTTTTTATTAAGGTATTATATGTGTACATATCTTACCATTGCCCCCCCCACCACACTCCCATACATGCCCTCACCCCCGAATGTTTTGCATCCGTTGGTTACTCTTATATACATGCATATAAGTCCTTCAGCTGATCTCTTATTTCCCCCACCTCTCCCTAACCTTACTGCTGTAATTAGACAGTCTGTTTGATGCTTTACTGCCTCTGTATCTATCTTTTTGTTCATCAGTTTATAATGTTTTTCATTATCCCCAAATGAGTGAGATCATGTGGTATTTTTCTTTCATTGACTGGCTTATTTCACTTAGCATAATGTTCTCTAATTCCATCCAGGTGCCTACAAATGGTAGTAATTCCTTCTTTTTTATGGCAGCATAGTATTCCATTGTGTAGATGTATCATAGTTTTCTGATCCAGTCATCTGCTGACGGGCACCTAGGCTGTTTCCAAATCTTAGCTATTGTAAATTGTGCTGCTATGAACATAGGGGTGCATATATCCTTTCTGATTAGTGTTTCTAGTTTCTTAGGATATATTCCCAGGAGTGGGATTACTGGGTCAAATGGGAGTTCCATTTTCAGTTTTTTGAGGAAACTCCATACTGTTCTCCACAGTGGCTGCACCAGTCTGCATTCCCACCAGCAGTGCACCAGGGTTCCTTTTTCTCCGCATCCTGGCCAACACTGGTCGTTTGTTGATTTGTTGATGATAGCCATTCTGACAGGTGTGAGATCGTATCGCATTGTCATTTTGATTTGCATCTCTCGGATAATTAGTGACTTTGAGCATGTTTTCATGTGTTTCTTGGCCTTCCTTCTGTCTTCTTTCAAAAAGATTCCATTTAGGTCTGTTGCCCATTTTTTTATTGGATCATTTATCTTCCTTTTATTAAGTTGTATAAGCTGCCTGTAGATGTTGGAGATTAAACCTTTATCAGTGATAACATATGCAAATATGTTCTTCCATACAGTGGGGTTTCTTATTGTTTTGTTGATGGTGTCTTTTGCTGTGCAAAAGTTTTTATTTTGATGTAGTCCCATTTGTTTATTTTCTCTTTGGCTTCCATTGCCCTAGGGGCAGTATCAGTGAAGAAGTTCTTTTGGCATATGTCTGAGATTTTGCTGCCTGTGGATTCCTCTAGTATTTTTATGGTTTCCCGTCTTATATTTAAGTCCTGTAACCATTTTGAGTTTATTTTTGTGTATGGTGTAAGTTGGTGATCTAGTTTCATTTTTTTGCATGTATCTGTCCAATTTTCCCAACACCATTTATTGAAGAGACTGTCTTGACTCCATTGTATGCTCATGCCTCCTTTGTCAAATATTAATTGCGCATAGTGGTTTGGGTCGATATCTGGATTCTCTATTCTGTTCCATTGATCTATATGTCTGTTCTTGTGCCAGTACCAGGCTGTTTTGAGGACAGTGGCTTTTTAATACAGCTTGAAATCTGTTATTGAGATCCCTCCTACTTTATTATTCTTTCTCAGGTTTGCTGTGGCTATTCGGGGTCTTTTTTTATTCCAGATGAATTTTTGGAGAGTTCTTTCTAGGTCTGTGAAATATGCCGTTGATATTTTAATGGGGAGTGCATTGAATCTATAGATTGCTTTGGGTAGTATGGACATTTTAATGATGTTGATTCTACCAATCCATGAACATGGTATGTTCTTCCATCTGTTTACATCTTCCTCTATCTCTTTTTTCAGTGTCCTGTAGTTTTCCGCGTATAGGTCTTTTACCTCCTTGGTTAGGTTTATTCCTAAGTATCTTAATTTTTTTGGTGCGATGGAAAATGGGATTGCTTTTTTAGTCTCTCTTTCTGTAAGTTCACTGTTGGTGTATAGAAATGCCATAGATTTCTTGGCGTTAATTTTGTATCCTGCTACATTGCCGAATTCATTTATTAAGTCTGTTAGTTTTTTGATGGAGTCTTTCGGGTTTTTTATGTACAATATCATGTCATCTGCAAATAAGGACAGCTTTACTTCTTCTTTTCCAATTTGGATGCCTTTTATTTCTTCTTCTTGTCTAATTGCAGTGGCTAATACTTCCAGTACTATGTCAAACAGGAGTGGTGAGAGTGGGCATCCCTGTCTTGTTCCTGTTCTTAGGGGAAATGGTTTTAGTTTTTGCCCATTGAGTATGATGTTAGCTGTGGGTTTATCATATATGGCTTTTATTATGTTAAGGTATGATCCTTCTATTCCCATCTTGTTGAGAGTTTTTATCAAGAAAGGGTGTTGGATTTTGTCAAATGCTTTTTCTGCATCAATTCATATGACTATGTGATTTTTATCTCTCAATTTGTTTATGTGATGTATCACATTTATTGATTTGCGGATATTGTACCATCCTTGCATTCCTGGGATAAACCCTACTTGGTCATGGTGTATGATCTTTCTGATGTACTGCTGGATCCGATTTGCTAGAATTTTGTTGAGGATTTTGGCATCTACATTCATGAGGGATATTGGCCTGTAATTCTCCATCATTGTGTTGTCTTTATCAGGTTTTGGTATTAGGTTGATGCTGGCTTCATAGAAGGAGCTTGGAAGTGTTCCTTCCTCTTGAATTTTTTGGATAGTCTGAGGAGGATAGGTTTTAGTTCTTCCTTGAATGTTTGGTAAAACTCTCCTGTGAAGCCATCTGGCCCCGGGCTTTTGTTTGCCGGAAGCTCTTTGATAATTGCTTCAATTTCTTCCATAGTTACTGGCATGTTGAGCTGTTTAGATTCTTCCTGATTGAGTTTTGGAAGGTTATATTTTTCTAGGAATCTGTCCATTTCCTCCAGGTTGTCCAGTTTGTTGAAATAGAGTTGTTCGTAGTATTTTTTAACAATCTTTTGTATTTCCGCGGGATCTGTTGTTATTTCACCTCTTTCATTTTTGATTTTGTTTATTTGGGTCCTCTCTCTTTGCTTCTTGGTGAGCCTGGCTAGAGGTTCATCAATCTTGTTTATCCGTTCAAAGAACCAGCTCTTGGTTTTGTTGATCTTTTGTATTGTTTCTTTGGTCTCTATGTCGTTTATCTCCACTCTGATCTTTATTATTTCCTTCCTTCTGCTTACACTGGGCTTTTCTTGTTGCTCTTTTTCTAACTCTTTGAGTTGTAGGGTTAGGTAATTTATTACAATTGTTTCTTGTTTTCTGCAGTAGGCTTGTAGAGCTATGAACTTCCCTCTCAAGACTGCTTTCCCTGTGTCCCATAGATTTTGGATTGTAGTGTTTTCATTTTCATTTGTTGCAATGATGTTTTTTATTTCTTCTTTGATCTCTCTGGTAACCCAGTCATGGTTTAATAGCATGCTGTTAAGTCTCCATGTTTTTGATTTCTTTGGGTTGTTTTTATTGTAGTTGATTTCCAGTTTTATGCCACTGTGGTCTGAGAAGATGCTTGATATGATTTCTATCTTCTTGAATTTGAAGAGACTTTGCCTATGTCCCAACATATGGTCTATCTTTGAAAATGACCCATGTGCACTTGAGAAGAATGTATATTCTGTGGCTTTGGGGTGAAAAGTTCTGAAGATGTCAATTAATTCCATCTGGTCTAGTGAGTCATTTAGGATTGATGTTTCTTTGCTGATTTTTTGTTTAGAGGATTTGTCCAATGGTGATAGTGGGGTATTAAAGTCTCCTACTATGATTGTATTGCTGTCAATCTCTCCCTTGATATCCTCCAGGAGTTTTTTTATGTATTTGTGTGCTCCTGTATTGGGTGCATATATGTTTACCAGAGTTATTTCTTCTTGTTGGATTGCTCCCTTTAGTATTATGAAGTGGCCTTCCTTATCTCTTGTTATGTCCTTCACTTTGAGATCTAATTTGTCAGATATAAGTATTGCTACCCCAGCTTTCTTTTCAGTTCCATTTACCTGGAAAACCTTTTTCCATCCCTTCAGCCTCAGTCTGTGAGCGTCCTTTTTTCTGAGGTGGGTTTCTTGTAGACAGCAGATATATGGGTCTTGTTTTCTTATCCAATCCATTACCCTATGTCTTTTGATTGGGGCATTTAATCCATTTACATTTAAAGTTATTATTGATAGGTACTTATTTGTCGCCATTCCTATTCTTTACCCCTGTGTTCCTTCTTTGCTTCGTATTTCTTTTTTTTTTTTTTTTTACAGCAGACCCTTTAGCATTTCTTGCTTTGCTGGTTTGGTGGTAATAAATTCCCTTAGTCCTTTTTTGTCTGTGAAGCTCCTGATTTCACCTTCAATTTTGATTGACAGCCCTGCTGGGTACAGTATTCTTGGATTCAGACCCTTCCTTTGCATGACTTTGTATATTTCATTCCATTCCCTTCTGGCCTGATGAGTTTCTGTTGAGAAATCAGTTGCTAGTCTGATGGGGGTTCCTTTGTATGTAACTTTCTGTCTCTCTCTTGCCGCTTTTAAGATTCTTACTTTGTCACTGGTGTTTGCCAATTTAATTAAAATGTGCCTTGGCGTCGGTCTTTTGGGGTTCATTTTGCTTGGGACTCTGTGAGCTTCTTGGATTTGTGTGGGATTTTTCTTCCCTATATCAGGGAAATTTTCTGTCATTATTTCTTCAAAGAAGTTTTCTATTCCTTGCTCAGCTTCCTTTCCTTCTGGAACCCCTATGATGTGGATGTTGTTTTGTTTCGTGTTGTCCCAAAGTTCCCTTAGGCTCTCCTCCTGCCTTTTAATTTTTTTTCTAGAAGTTGCTCTACTTGGGTATTTTTTCCCATCTTGTCTTCTAGCTCACTGATGCGGACCTCTGCTTCTTCTAGTCTACTCTTGATGCTTTCTATTGAGTTCTTTACAGCAGCGATGTCATTTTTCATTTCTTCTTGGTTCTTCTTCATTTCCTCTTGGTTCTTGCTCATATTGTCGAATTTGTCTTCCATTCTTTTCAGCCACCTTATGACCATTTCTCTGAATTCTTTCTCTGGAAGGTTGCTTGCCTCCATTTCATTTACTTCCTTTTCTGCTGATGCCTGCTTTTCTTTCATATGCGGGCTGTTTCTTTGTCTCCCTATGGTCTCTCTTCTCTGGGTGTCTGGTTATGTAGTTCTCTCTCTCCTGCGTTGATTTCAAGGCATAAAATACAGCACTTCCAGGTACAACTCACAAGGCACTGAACAGAAATGTATTCACGATATTAATAACCTCCAATAAAGGTGACCACCAGAGAAAGGCAAATTAGGTGATAGGAGAGAAAGAAGAAGAGGAAAAAGAAAGAAAGAAGAAAAAAAAGTGTTAAAATGAAATTGGGAAAAGGGAAAGAAAAGAAAAAGAAAAAAAAGGTAAGAGAGACAAGAAAGATACTAAGAGAGACAGGGGAACAGACTATATATATTGGGGATAAAACTCCAATAGAACAATCACTAATCCCAGCAAATGCCAGCAACAAGTGCCTGGGGATTAATACAAACTACAACACCAACTAATATTGAGTGAGGCAAGGGAACAGTGACGCACAAAACAAACAAAAAAATAAACAAAAGAAGAATAAGCAAACAATCTCACAAAAAAGCATAAAAATTCGATATAATCTACATTCAAGCGAACAACAACAAAAGGACAGAGAGAAAAACAAGTTTTTGGATAGTTAATACAGTGAAGAGAGAGGTGTGTATGGACTTGGAACAGGGGATTGGAGATTAGATATGTAAGTAGGGTGAAATTTTAACAAGGGGTAAACAGAAAGAATAGGGAAAATCTAAAGCAAGAAAGGCGTAAGATAAACAGGACACCAAAAAGGGGAAGGTTAGGAAGAGAGTGATGGCATAAAGGTAGAGTTGAGATAGAGTAAAACGATGCTAAAGGAAAGATAAAAATAGAATGTAGAACCCTAATCCCAAAATAAAATGAAGAGAAAATTAAACGATACTTAAAAAAAAAAAGATAAAATAGCAGTAGTAATAATACGGATTGAAAATAAAAATGTAATAATTAAAAGGTAAACTCAAGTGATGAAAAAAAAAAGTCAGTTTCTTGAGTAAAAGATGCAAAAAATGAAAATAAACAAAATTTAAAAAATAAAAAAATAAAAATAAAATGTGGAGTAGTGAAGGTCATTCACTTCATCTGTTGTTCTGTTTGGCAAGCCTGTTTCTCAGTCCGGACAGTATTGCAGTTCCCTGAGTTTCACTGCTCTTCAGTGTTATAAGCCAATCCTGATTTTAAGCAGGTGGTGTGTCTTTTTTTTTTTTTTTTTAATAAATCTTTATTCAGATTATTACAATTGTTTCTCCTTTTTCACCCCATTGCTCCCCTCCACCCGGTTGCCACCCCACCTTCTGCCCTTACCTCCCCCCCCCACTGTCCTCATCCATAGGTGTATGATTTTTGTCCAGACTCTTCCTGAATCCCCCATGCCCCTTTCCCCCTGAGAATTATCATTCCACTCCCTTTCTATGCCCCTGATTCTATTATATTCACCAGATTATTCAGGTTTTTAATTCACTTGATTTTTAGGTTCACTTGTTGACAGATATGTATTTGTTGTTCATAATTTTTATCTTTTTTCTTCTTCCTCTTCTTTAAGAATACCTTTCAGCATTTCATATAATACTGGTTTGGTGGTGATGAACTCCATTAGCTTTTTCTTATCTGTGAAGCTCTTTATCTGCCCTTCAATTCTGAATGATAGCTTTGCTGGGTAGAGTAATCTTGGTTGTAGGTTCTTGCTATTCATCACATTGAAAATTTCTTGCCACTCCCGTCTGGCCTGCATAGTTTCTGTTGAGAAATCAGCTGACAGTCGTATGGGTGCTCCCTTGTAGGTAATTAACTGTTTTTCTCTTGCTGCTTTTAATATTCTCTCTTTGTCTTTTGCTCTTGGCATTTTAATTATGATGTGTCTTGGTGTGGTCCTCTTTGGATTCCTTTTGTTTGGGGTTCTGTGCGCTTCCTGGACTTGTAATTCTATTTCTTTCACTAGATGGGGGAAGTTTTCGGTCATTATTTCTTCAAATAGGTTTTCAGTATCTTGCTCTCTCTCTTCTTCTGGCACCCCCATAATTCTGATGTTGGTACGCTTGAAGTTGTCCCAGAGGCTTCTTACACTATCTTCAACTTTTTGGATTTTTTTCTTTTCTTTTTGCTTTTTCATTTGAGTGTTTTTTGCTTCTTTGTATTTCAATTCTTTGACTTGATTCTTGTGTTCCTCTAGTCTGTTGTTGGGTCTCTGTATAATATTTTTTTATTTCAGTCAGTGTATGTTTAATTTGTAGTTGGTCCTTTTTCATATCTTCGAGGGTCTCGTTATATTTATCGGCATTTTCTAGGATATTCTTGAAAAGCCTTATAACCCTGGTTTTGAATTCTATATCCAGTCGTTTATTTTCCTCCATTTCTTTCATTTGTGATCTGTTTCTTTGACGCTGCATTTTCACTGCTTCCCTGAGTTTGTAGGGTAGATTTGTGTGCTAGGTTTCCTATATGGCCCAGTGGGTCGGCCTCCCCAGTTAACCTGAGGTGGACACTCTTGGTGCACCCCTTTGTGGACTGTGTGCACAGCCTTGTTGTAATTAAGTCTTGATTGTTGTTGGTATCACTGGGAGGAATTGACCTCCAGGCCAGCTGGCTGTGAGGATCAGCTGTGTCTATGCTGGGAGAAGTTTGGTGCTGGAGACAGCCTTATAGGATTAGACTTGCCAGATTGCAATAGCCTCTGTGCTCAGCTTAGATGGGGTGGAGTCTCAGGGCGGAGCAGACAGTCTTGGCTTCCCGTCAGTCTTGCCCTTGTGCGCACGCGCGCACCTTCAGTCATCTGACTTCCCCGGTTCCCGAGTCTCCGCCCGAGAGTCTAGACTCCTCCCACAAGAACGTGGGTCCACAGGGGCTCGCCTGGAACTGGGGTTCAGTGCAGTCAGAACTGGGGCTCAGTGCAGTCAGGAGCCTCTGACTCCCTTCCACTAGGGAAAGCCTGTGGCAACCTCCGCAGCCTTTGTGTGCACTAGCGCGCGCGCGCCTTCAGATTTCCACCTTCCCCGGCTCCCGAGTCTCCGCCCAAGAGTCCAGACTCCCCCCACAAGAGCGTGGGTCCCCAGGGGCTCACTTGGAACTGGGGTTCAGTGCAGTCAGAACTGGAGCTCAGTGCAGTCAGGAGCCTCTGACTCTCTTCCACTAGGGAAAGCCTGTGGCAACCTCTGCAGCCTTTGTGTGCACTAGCGCGCGCGCGCCTTCAGATTTCCACTTTCCCCGGCTCCCGAGTCTCCGCCCGAGAGTCCAGATTCCCCCCACAAGAGCGTGGGTCCCCAGGGGCTCGCCTGGAACTGGGGTTCAGTGCAGTCAGAACTGGGGCTCAGTGCAGTCAGGAGCCTCTGACTCCCTTCCACTAGGGAAAGCCTGTGGCAACCTCCGCAGCCTTTGTGCGCACTAGCGCGCGCGCACCTTCAGATTTCCGCCTTCCCCAGCTCCCGAGTCTCCGCCCGAGAGTCCAGACTCCCCCCGTAAGAGCGTGGGTCCCCAGGGGCTCGCCCGGAACTGGGGTTCAGTGCAGTCAGAACTGGGGTTCAGTGCGGTCGGGGGCTTCCTTCCCCCTTCCGCCAGAGAAAGTCAGCCAGGCTCTCAGCCACCCTTCCTCTCTGCACGCACAAAGACCCTTTGCCGTACCTCCAATTCTCTGTGAGCTTTTCTCTTTCCTTCTAGTTGTAGAATTTTCACTCGGCCAGCTTTCCTGTGGTTCTGGATGGTGTCCGTTCTGTCTTTTAGTTGTAGTTTTGAAATTGTTGTGTGAGGCCGCAGTTTAGGTGCTTACCTATGCCGCCATCTTGGTTTCTCCGGTGTGTCTTAATTTCTCGTATTCCTTTATTTTTGATTACATAAGAGTCAATTTGTGATTCAGCCCCTGGGTGGCAGTGTTTCTGGATTGACTTCCGGGTCTATCTATGGCCTCTCTATGCAGTGTTAGAGCCTTCTTTCCCTGGGGCACTCACTACCGGTTTGTGGGAGTGGGCTGCCTCAGAGCTGACTGTCCGATGGTTACTCCCCGCTCCGATCCCCAGGTTCCAGAAAAACAACTTTCCCCTGCAGTCTCCCAGGGTGTCCCCAACTGGGTGATCCTATGTATTGGGCTTAGTAATCAGAAGCAAGAATTTCAAGAGGAAAAAGCCCAAGTGTGCGAACTCCGGGGCTGTGTGTAAGCCTAGGTGCCCAGGGAACTCCGGGGCTGCGCGTAAGTCTGGGCAGCCTGAAATTCTTAGGGTGTCCCTGTACTTCAGATCAAAATGGGTTGCTTTTTAGAGAGCCCTTCTGTTAGCAGCTCTGAGGACCCCTTTCCACATTCACAGATCACGCCAGCCCCAACAGCCACGGATTTTTCTAGGCACAGACTTCCCTGGTCCTCCAGCTCCCACAAAACGCGCGTTCCTCTCTCCCGCCGGGCCCAGAGACCTCACCTTATCCCAGGCGAAATCTGACCTTTCCGTGGTGGAGTGTAGAGCTCCTCTGAACCCGTGTGTTTGTGCCAATTGGGGAGCGTTGTTCTGGGGCTCGCAGCTGTTCCGTGGGTGCCGCAGTTGTGGATTCTTAGGCTTCCGATAAGCTCCACTTTCCGGATTAAGATGGCGCAGACTCCGCGTCCAAGCCCGCAGCTCCGGGAGGGGACCCAGCCGCAGTTGGTGCTGCCAGGTCAGGGGAACCCCGTCTCGCAGTCCCCCACCTTCTTCTGTAGTTCAGCTGTCTCCCAACTTGCCAACAAACACTCCTTATGCGACCCTCAGCTGTTCTTTCTTTCTGCTCCGGGACAAGGCTCGGAGCACGTCTGTCTATTCCGCCGCCATTATTCCCTCCACCTAAATTCTTTATGTTTTGAAGATTCCCCTGTTTTCTGAGCCCTGTTTTGCCTTCACTTGTCTCCTACTCATTCTGGTTCCTATGGGCACTTACATCAACCATGCTCTTGCTTGGACTAGAATTTCTCACATTCTTCTAATCCCCAACCCCTTTAATCTACTTGGCCAACTCCTATTCTCAGATTTCCACATGTTATTGGAAAATACCGCATTAAGCCTTTCTACCACTCTAAAAACCTTACTTTTTTATGATGGCCTTCCTTATCTCATAAATACCTTGGTTTCACAGCTCAATGATTACTCTCTTAATATTCTTTTTTTAAAAATATGTTTTATTGATTTTTTTACAGAGAGGAAGGGCGAGGAATAGTCAGAAATATCGATGAGAGAGAAACATCAATCAGTTGCCTCCTGCACACCCCCTACTGGGGATGTGCCTGCAACCATGGTACATGCCCTTGACCAGAATCGAACCTGGGACCCTTTAGTCTGCAGGCTGACGCTCTATCCACTGAGCCAAACCGGTTAGGGCTCTTAATATTCTTTTTAGTATTTACCACCCCAGGCTTCGTTTTTCTCCATCAATTTGCTTTATTCTCTTTTGTACCTGTAATCTCTTCTATGTTCAATTCCTCTCAAGACAGTTACCAAATAAAATTATCAAAATAATTGATCCATGAAACAAATACTGATTCTATCTACCAGTCTCACTTTTACAAACTTTGTAAAAAATTGTCTACCCCTACAGCTGCTACTTCTTTGCAATCTCCTTAGTCCTACAATATAGCTACTTAATTCATTATCCTAGTGAAACTACTCTGAGAGTTTACACCAGTAATTTCTGAATCACCATATTAAATAGCCTTTTCCAAATGTCTGTACTGTGACACTACTGGCCATTCTCTCTTGATTCTCCTCTTTCCTAAAACTCTGTAACAGTTTTCTCTACTTTCTTCATACTTCTCCACTTGCTGAAATCTCCCTTTTTTTTTTAAATCAATTAATTAATTTATTTATTTCTTGAATGTGGACAATCCCCCAAGTTTTGGTCCTTAATAGGT
This sequence comes from Plecotus auritus, assembly GCF_963455305.1. Taxonomy (NCBI): domain Eukaryota; kingdom Metazoa; phylum Chordata; class Mammalia; order Chiroptera; family Vespertilionidae; genus Plecotus; species Plecotus auritus. The sequence goes on from NC_137771.1 coordinate 118,236,562, forward strand.
TTACTTTCCTTATATACATACTTCTCTCAATGTTTTTATCTACCCCCATGAGTACAAGGAAGGAAGCAATCAGAACTTGCCTTTTCATGTAAACTTTGAATTTTTTCCTAACTTAAGAAATTCTTCAATCAATTAAAAAATTAATTTAAACAAAAAAAGTCTTGGCCAGGTAGTTCATTTGGTTAGTGTCCTCCTGATTCACAAAAATCAACCAATGAATGCATAAAAAATTGGAACAACACATCAATATTTCTCTCTCTGTCTCTAAAATCAATAAATAAAAAATAAAAAGAAATAAACTGTTGAATTATAATATTCACTCACTTCAACTATTAATTCGTAAAAAGTAGTTAAAATATAGTTAAAGAAAGCAGATTATCTTTCAGTATACTTCAGACTTTATTGCTGACATATCTTAAGAATGCTATTCAGTTAAATGAGAAGCAAAAAAACCCAAAAATTATTTTCTAAAATGGTTTTCTCCATACCTTCCAATAGTATCTCTGCCTTCATTTTTCACAGACTGATAAATCTTTCTCTCTTCATCTGAAAGTGTAATATGCTGAATAAATACTTTACGTTCTGGTAACTCCAAAACAGGTTTTCCTTTAATTTTGCTTGTCTTTGTTCTTCTAAGTGTAATATTTTTAATTAGGGACTGTAAACGCCTAGAAAATAAAACAAATAATTACATAATTTGTTATTTCTATATAAGTTGATGCAACAAGAACAAAAAAGAATATTTTAAGCTATTACCATTTTATAATCTTAGCAAAGGATTTTTTTTAGTCTCTTACTTGGACTTTTATCCAATCTGATCATCACAGACATATTCTACAAACAGAAAATTACAGCAACAAATACATTGAAATTTGCCCTAATTCAATACCTGTCACAGTTTAAAATTTCTGCTCTTCTCCCATTTTTGTTCTAGTTTCTAACCCTTTTAGTTCTCAATTCTTCAGCTATATTACCCATATTCAATACTCACATTCTTAATAAGCACCTATTAAGTAAAAGGAATTATACTAAATATCATAAAAATATACACCTTCAAAAAGTATTTTAGTAACATGAAAATCAAGGTACATAAATAAATTTTATAAAGTAATGAAAAAAATAACGCAATATAACAACCCAGAAGAGGGACAAATGCCTTATAGGTTCTATAATTTGACACTCACCCTTTTCAGTTTCAGAATAAAAGGAGGCATGCCAATTTATTTTTAAAAAGGTTTTTCCTAACACTGAAATATAAATACCATTTCTTAAATTAGAATTTAAATAGCTGATTTGAAGGAATCAAAGAGATGGTATTACAAGCTAGGTTAGTGGGTTTTGAATCTTTTTCACTAAAACCCAGAGTAAGAAACAAATTTTAGTCCACTCAGCAAACATATAAACAAACACAACAGAAACAAACATTCCACAAAATACCATGTGTGATGCACTCTGCTTTTTTCTTTAATCTTCTACTGTATTCATTTTCTTTTATAATGCTAGCTGCCCTCTTTTTTAAGTAATTTCATAACTGGCTAGAGAATCCCAAACCCTCTGTTTAAAAAACAATATTCTAGACAAAAAAGTTAAAATACATTAGCCTAGTACCTTATAAAAATGGCTATTGCCAAGCTGAATTTTATTTATGTTCTCAACTTTTACCTATCTCCACCAGAAACAACTTTCTCTTATAAAACCCTTGTTGATGCCACTGTACATCATTCCATCATTAAATTACCACTGTATTAAAGCTATACAAGATAAGTTATGAAATTTGAGTGCATTTTTGACCCTCAGAGCCTATAAAGTTTTTCCTGTCACTACTTAAATCTTTATCTCCCCAAACAAGAATCACTAGGTTCTGAGAGTCAAAGGCAAAAGCAGTAACACTTTTTGGAGATTAAAGCCAATAGCTAAGTTAAATAGTAATGAAAGTGGAAATTGGTTCAAGCTGCTAACAGTTATTTGTAACTAATCAGTTATCATGAAATTACTTACCTAAGTCCTCCTTCATCTCCCATTGTGACAGGTCGCTGAATTGTTCTATGCCACCACTCTCTATCAAGGAATGGTTTTAGTTTTAAAAAGGAAAGAAGAGACCACAAGTCCTTTAAAGAATTCTGAATTGGAGTACCTAAAAATAACATGAAATAGTTACAATTCTATAACTAAAATATCCAATCAGTATATCTATCTAGCTGAATCGAGACAATAGCTGAAAATGGACACTCTGTACTAGGCACACCCACCATGAACCTGTGACTATAATCCCTTCTTAAACATATAGGTAATCTCAAAATACAGTTTGCTCTACTTTTTAGCTCTCATTTGCCATACTAACAAATAAAAAAAAAAAGGACTACAGACCCACTAAACTCAACTTTCTCCTTACCCAGAAAATTTCCTTGACTTTTAAAAAAATCTTTATTATTGAGAGTATTACAGATGTCATGCCTTTTTCCCCCCTCCATTACTTCCCTCCATCCAGTTCCCACGCTGCACCAGGGCTTCACCACCCTATTGTCTATGTCCATGGGTTATGCATATCTATATATATATATATATATATATATATAAAAGCCTAAGCAACCATCACAACCAAAACAACTGAATGGACAACTGAACAGGCTGCATGGGGCGACCAGGCCAGCAGAGGGGTTAGTGAGGGACGACCAAACAACTGAACAGAGGGCTGCGTGGGGTGACCAGGCCGGCCAGGGGGTTAGTGAGGGACAACCAAAAGACTGAACAGAGGGCTGCGTGGGGTGATCAGGCTGGCCGGGGGGTTAGTGAGGGACTACCAAAGGACTGAACAGCAGGCTGTGTGGGGCAACCAGGCCGGCAGGGGGCCAGTTGGGGGCGACTAGGCTGGCGGGGGGAGGGGGTGGCAGTTAGGGGCGACCAGGCTGGCAGAGGGGGGCAGTTAGGGGCAACCAGGCCAGCAGAGAGGGGCAGTTAGGGCGACCAGGTCGGCAGGGCAGGCAGTTAGGGGTGACCAGGCCAGCGGGGGGAGGGGGCTGTTAGGGGTGACCAGGCTGGTGGAGGGGGCGCGGCAGTTGGGGGCGATCAGGCCAGCAGGCAGGCAGGTGAGCGGTTAGGAGCCAGCGGTCCAGGATTGTGAGAGGGATTTCTAACTGCCGGTTTAGGACTAAACAAGCAGTCGGATATCCCCCGATGGGTCACAGATTGGAGAGGGTGCAGGCTGGGCTGAGGGGACCCTCCCCCTCCTGTGCACGAATTTCGTGCACTGGGCCTCTAGTATGCATATAAATTCTTTGGTTAATCTCTTCTCACAACCCCTTCCCTCTGAGATTTGTCAGTCTGTTCCATGTTTCCATGCCTCTGGTTCTATTTTAGTTATCAGTTTATTTTGTTCATTAGATTCCACAAGTGAGATCATGTAATATTTATCTTTCTCTGACTGGCTTATTTTGCTTAACATGATAATGGTCAGGTCCCTCCATGTTGTCTCAAAAGGAAACAGAGCGTTCTTTCTTACAGCTGCATAGCATTCCACTGTGTAAATGTACCACAGCTTTTTTATCCACTCATCTGCTGATGGGCACTTAGGCGGTTTGCAGATCTTAGCTATTGTAAATAGCACTGCTATGAACATAGGGGTGCATACATTCTTTCTGCTTGGCATTTCAGGATTCTTAGTATATATTCCTAGAAGTGGGATCACTGTGTCAAATGGAAGTTTCATTTTTACTTTTTTTGAGGTAACTCCACTGTTTTCCATAGTGGCTGCACCAGTCTGCATTCCCACCAGCAGTGTACTAGGGTTCCTTTTTCTCCACATCCTCACCAGCACTTGTTGTTTGTTAATTTATTGATGGTAGCCATTCTGGCCAGTGTGAGGTGATACCTCATTGTCATTTTAATTTGCATCTCTGACAATTAGTGACTTTGAACATTTTTCACGTCTCCTGGCCAACTGTATGTCTTTTTTGGAAAAGTGTCTGTTCCTCTGCCCATTTTTTTTAAATTGGATTGTTTGTCTTCTTTTTGTTGAATTGTATAAGTACTTTATATATTTTGGATATTAACCCCTTATCAGATGTATCATTGGCAAATATGTTCTCCCATACAGTTGGTTGGTTCCCTTTTCATTTTGATGGTTGTTTCTTTTGCTGTGCAGAAACTTTTTAGTTTAATGGAGTCCCACTTGTTTTTTTTTTTTCCCTTTGTTTCTCTTGCCCTAGGACAGTGGTCGGCAAACCGCGGCTTGCGAGCCACATGCGGCTCGTGAGCCACCATTTGCCGCTCTGTTGACTAATGAGTTTGCCAACCACTGCCCTAGGAGATATACCAGTGAAATTTCTGCTATGTGAGGTGTCTGATGTTTTGCTGCCTAGGTTTTCTTCTAAGATTTTTATGGTTTTATGACTTACACTTAAGACTTTTATCCATTTTGAGCTTATTATTGTGTCTGGTTTAAGTTGGTGGTCTAGTTTCATTTTTTTGCATTTATGTGCCCAATTATCCCAACATCATTTATTGAAGAGACTATCTTTACTCCATTGTATGCTCTTGCCTCCTTTATCAAATATTAATTGAGCATAATGGCTTGGGTAGATTTCTGGTTCTCTGTTCTGTCTCATTGATCTATATGCCTGTTCTTGTGCCAGTACCAGGCTGTTTTGATTACAATGGCTTTGTAGTGTAACCTAATATCCAGTATTGTGATCCCTTCAACTTTCTTCTTCTTTCTCAAGATTGCTGCAGCTATTTGGGGTCTTTTTAGGTTCCATATAAAATTTTGGAGTATTTGTTCTAGATCTGTGAAATATGCCATTGGTATTTTAAAAGGGATTGCACTGAATCTACAGATTGCTTTGGGTAGTATGGACATTTAATGATGTTAATTCTTCCAATCCATTGCTTACTTGATTTTTAAATCAATAGCACTAGCAAAATCTAATATGAGTTCATATTTTCTTCCCCATCCTCTAGTAAAGCAGACTCCAAAATGGCAAGTAGAGAAATCAAGATTCTAATTGAAGGATTAAAGTGTCTAATGAATGTCCACGGTTCAAGAATAAGTCTAGTTGTCTCATAAACTGACAAGTCAAATATTTTATTAAATGATTGCTAGGATTAATATTGGAATAGTCTTTATATCCACTTGAAGTTTACAAAGTTACTTCACTAACTCACTTAATTATACATATTTGGGAATTAATTTTTTAAAAAGGGTAATGTATCAGTATCATTACCTGTCAATACCCATTTTCTGTCTGCTTCTAAATAAAGTACAGCTTTAGTCTGCTGAGCATTTGGATTTCGTATGGCATGTCCTTCATCCAGGATCACTCTTAGCCACCTTATGCTATGCAATGGACTATCACCTTTCATCTGAAATAAATGTTTCATATGAATTAAAAACATAGGAAAGTAACATAGTAGTTTATGTAATTTGATAAGTAATATGAGTTAGTATTCTCAATATCAACTTACTATGTGATAGGTATGGCTTTAAGCATTGCATACATTAAATTAATGAATGTTCACAAGCTTATGAAGTATTATCACTCTTTTTTTTACACATGAGAAAATTGAAGCACCAAGATGTGAAGTATATTGTTCAAAGTCCCACAGCTAGGAAGTAGAAGAGTTAGCATTCAAAGCCAGGTAATCAAACCAGGCTTGATCTGCTGTGATCTTGGTCCAGTACACTGAAGTATTCTGCCTCAGATTAAAATCCTATATAATAAAAGGGTAATATGCAAATCAACTGAACGATGTAACAACTGGTTGCTGTGACGTGCACTGACCACCAGGGGGCAGATGCTCAACACAGGAGCTGTTCAGGAGGCATCCAATCAATGATTCTCTCTCATCATTGATGTTTCCATCTCTCTCTCCCTCTCTCTTCCTCTCTGAAATCAATAAAAAATATATTTAATAATTTTAAAAAGACTGAAATTTTTAAGAAATAAGGTATTTTCAAAAACATTTTAACTTAAAAACTGGAATTATAGGCAAACAACAATTAGACTTCTACATAAATTGGGAAACACAAATATCAGCTATGAAAAAGCTTATTTTTAAACTGAGACAATCAAATCATTATGATAGAAAATAATATTCTAGAATAGTTAAAAGAAAATTCATTTACAAATTGTTATGTAGACTTAAGTTTAAATTCAAATTTAAAAATTTAACTTAAAAAAAAATTTAACTTTAAGTGTTCTAAATGGAAGTATTTCTACCTTAATATCTAAAGGCCAACCATTTCTTTTGCATAATATTAAAACACAAATTCCTGTTTATTTACTGTGTATTCTTAAGTATTTAGAAAGAAAAAAAAAAGGAAGAGTATGAAGCTTAAATTTTAGAACACTTCAGAAACCTGAAGCATATTTCTTAAATTAAACTTTTGAAAATCTCTGAGTATCAGTATACTTACTCCATAGTCATGAGTTAAAATATTGTAAGTAGTCAAAACAATATACTGTTTTGACAGCAAAGCCGGGTCTCTAATACGATCAGGACCATAATAAACATAAAAATTCAAGTGCACATCTGATTTTATATGTTGTCCAAACTGTTCCTAAAGGAAAATTAGAAGTATTTTAAATAATAAGCAGATTAGTATCAGGTTTAATAAGTATATATATTTATATATATATATATATATATATAGTACTGTCTTGGTGTAGTTAAACAAAATCACACTACTAAAATTACATAACAACAAGTTTCCTGCAATCTAAACTAAAATAGCAACAATAATAATACTAATTATTATTTTATTGTCAGGAAAACTGGCATTTATATTATAATAATACACTATATAAATTTTTCTTGGACCTACCAATGAGCAGCCACTTCATTTTTGACAGAAAAAAACTACAAAGCTTCTTTAAAACAGTAATTAGCTCTTTTTTAATTTAATATTTTAACACACAGGATCTTTAATGCTTCCAGTTACTTGGTAGACTAAAAAATATCAAAATTAAACAATAAAAGAACAACAACCAGTATTTTCAAGATAGTAGATAAAGATTCAAATACAGTATCCACTTTCATTCAACATAGGCCTACTATGTGCCAGGTATGAAGAAGAAGGGTAGTACAGCTAAAAAGAAAAATAAGAACTGGTCCCTGCTCTCCTTGAGGACATGATCAGTTTTTAAAACTTGAGTTTTGGTTTTCTTAACATGAAAACAATATATGTGGGTGAGTCAGAGCAAAAAAACACACAAATCATTAGAATAAAGACAGAAGACACCAAAGAGAAACAGCTCGGAAACCATTTAGGTGAGAGATGATGAAGCCCTAAACCCAAATAGCATAGAACAGAATGGAAAGAACACATGTGAAAGAAACTCAGAAGGAACTCCTGGAACTTGAAGACTAATTAAATATGAAATATCTTCATGAAAGAGAATACAAAGAAGCTACTATTACTTAAAGTGACTGCCTAGGAATACTGTGTAATAAAGACATAGGTAAGTTTAAAATAAAGAAGGGGAAAGGGGAATAAAGATGAGAAAGAGATGATGAGTATTATTTTAAATGACATTTAAAATTTTGGGTTACTACAGAATATCTGACTAGAGAAGTATACTAAGAAAATTTAATTATTGGCCTATAATGCAAGTGTAGTTATGGACTTTAAAGTTTTCATCAGACAGTACATGAAGCTATAGAAGTGATTAAGATTTTCTAAGGAGAACATGTCCATGAGAAAACAGAACCTGTAGCCTACACAACACCAATATTTAAAGAGCAGGCCTGAGGATCTAAGATGGTGGCAGATTAGGTGAAAGCTGTACTCACATCCTCCCAGGACCAAATTGGAATTACAACTAAATTATAGAAAAACTAGAGGCCCAGTGCACGAAATTTGTGCATGGGGGCGGGGGGATGGGGTGTCCCTCAGCCCAGTCTGCACCCTCTCCAAACTGGGATCCCTCTCATAATCCAGGACTGCTGGCTCCCAACCGCTCACCTGCCTGCCTGCCTGCCTGCCTGGTTGCCCCTAACTGCTTCTGCCTGCCAGCATGATCACCCCCTAACCACTCCCCTGCCAGCCTGATCGATGCCTAACTGCTCCCCTGCCAGCCCCATTGCCCCTAATTGCCCTCCCCTGCCCTCCCCTGCTGGCCTGGTCACCCCCAACTGCCCTTCCTTGCCAGCCTGGTTGCCCCTAACTGCCCTCCCCTGCAGGCCTGGTTGCCCCCAACTGCCTTCCCCTGCAGGCCTGATCACCCCCAACTGCCCTCCCTTGCAGGCCCGGTCTCCCCTAACTGTCCTCCCCTACCGGCCATCTTATGGTGGTCATCTTGTGTACACATGGGGGAGGCCATCTTTGACCACATGGGGGTGGACATCTTGTGTGTTGGAGTGATGGTCAATTTGCATATAACAGCTTTATTATATAGGAGGATCATACTGAATAACCAACTGAAGACTAGGTGGAGACAAGCCTTATAACCAAGGACTTACAAAAGAGGCACATCAAGACTGGTAGGAAGCATGGAGTTGAGAGGGCTGGCCAGGCTCCCTCAGTGGCAGCTGAAGTTCCAAAGCGATACCTAAGCTGAAAGGGGTTCTCTGAGAACTCTGGGATCTAAACCCCAAGCGGGGCTCCCCAGCTCAGAGCACCAGAACTGGAAAAGGTGTCCATATAACATCTGGTTGTGAAAAGCAGTGAGTTTCTCTCTGCCATCAAGATGACTAGAGATGTAGGCACCCTCTGAAAGGGCCAACACACAAAATTTCATTTGCAGCCACTCACCCTGGGCTCCTATGGAGGGAGGGCAGAGTGGACTAGAGATGCATGAGGGGAGACCAGAGTTCGTTGCTCTGGGAAGAGAGCTGAGAGTTCAGCCACCAGGATCCCTGTGTTGAGTAATTCTCCCATACTACAGAAGCCATCTTTCTCAAGCAAAGCATTCCCCTTCATGCAGCATCAGCCTGGGGGGAAGCAATAGCCCCACCCATTAGAATCCCTCTCATCCCACCCTGTGGAGCTTAAACCCAGCTGAAGAATACAGCATGAGTTTCTTTACGTGACTGAGCCCAACTGCCAGCCTGCAGGCAGAGGCGGATCTCTGGGTGCTTTGAGTCTTTGCCTGAGATGCTCCTGGGACTAGGGCTAGTAAAAGCAGACCTTGGTGTACAGCTTGGTCCTTTCTACATGCACCCAGGTTCAGCAGAGTGAGCCACAAGCTGTGGAATGCAGATAACTCCCAAAAGATTGCCCAGGGCCAGGCACAGACATCTGTGACATTGGCCGGTACCAGAGTCCCTCCAAAGAGGCCCAGAACCAATACATCCAGTGGCTAGTTCCAGACAACAACAGAGCAGACTCCAATAAGCTTCACAAGCATCATATCATAAGGAGATCTCAGCAGGCACCAGACCCTGCTGAGTTGAATTTGGCTTCATGTGATCAGCACCTGCACAGCAACCTGCACACTGTTTAGAGTTGAGTTTCATTGTCACCAGGCCTGAGGATTGATCCCACACCCGATCAAACCAAGAGCAATCAAGACTCAATAACAATGAGGAGGCTCACATAACATGCACATTCTTAGAGCACTCAGCTCAGGTGATCAGGGAGACTGTGCCATTGGGTCCCCCAGGACACCTACTACATAAGGCTGCCCTACCAATACTGGGAGTCACGGCAGATCTACCTAAAACATAGAAACAAACATAAACAGGCAGCCAAAATGGGAAGACAAAAAATCAGTCCCCAAATGAAGGAACAAGAGAATTCTCCAGGAAAGGTAAATATAATGGAGGTTATTTATCAGATATAGTGCTTAGACTAATTATTATAAGGATGCTCAACAGCATGAAAAAGGACACAGAAACCATAAAAAAGGACAAGTCAGAAATGAAGAATGGTTTAAATAAAATAAAGAAAACACTGAAGGAATAAACAGTAGGCTCAATGAAGCAGAAGATAGAATCAGTGATTTAGAAGAGAAAATAGAAAAAACACCCAATTAGAGCAGAAAAAAAAAATTGAATTTTGAAAAATGAGTATAGTTTAAGGGACCTTTAGGACAACATGAAATGTAACAACATCCACATCATAGGGGTCCCAGATAGAGAAGAGAGAGAGCAAGGCATCCAGAACTGATTTGAAGAAACAATGACTGAAGACTTTCCTAACGTGGTGAATGAAAAAGACATACAAATCTCCTCAAATAAGATGAACCCAAAGAGGCCCACTTACAAGACACATCATAATTAAAATGGTAAAAGTTAGCCCATCCAGCGTGGCTCAGTGGTTGAGTGTTGACCTATGAACCAGGAGATCAGGGTTTGATTTCCGGTTAGGGCACATGCCTGGGTTGCAGGCTTGATCCCAAGAGGCAGCCAATCAATGATTCTCTTTCATCATTGATATTTCTATCTCTCTCTTTCTCTCTGAAATCAATAAAAAAAATATTTTTTAAAAAATGGCAAAAGTTAAAGACAGAGATAACAAAACTATAATCTTAGAAGCTGCAAGAGAAAGGCAGTTAGTTACCTACAAGAGAGCTCTCATAAGACTGTCAACTGATTTCTAAACAGAACATTTCAGGCCAGAAGGGATTGGCATGAAATATTAAAAGTGATGAGAGTGTCAGGGTCACAGATTATGCCCCTTCTCTCACCAAGAACTGGCTCTCCAGTTCCCAGGGAGTAGTGTTAACTGCCTACAACCATAGCAACAAAGACCAGGCCATAGTAGAGAGCCATGGTCAGGGAGGGGAGGAAGCTACCTCGAGCATAATGCTGTCCAGGTCCATCCACACTGTTTCAAAAGTCGCAGATATGGCCAGTATGAACCAAGAAATCACCAAAGCTAAGGAGAAGCCTCCATTTGATCGATCAAATTCCCATGGATGAACTATCTAAGGAGGACTATTGGAATGAAATAGACAATATCAAGAAATCTAGTGATAACAGACAAGATCAAGAGGTGGTGGTTGTCAAAGAGCCTGACGTGAGTGAATTAGAAGAGTGGCTGAAGGAGGCTGGTTTGTCTAATGTCTTTGGAGAGTCTGCTGGAGATCCCCAAGAAAGCATGGTGTTTTATCAACATTAACCCAAACCAGGCCGCAGCTGTTCAGAAATGGGTAGAGACTATCTCCCAGACTTTAAGGAAAAAGAACAAACAGTACCACATTCCTGACGTCAGAGGCATATTTGCTTAGCAGGCAGAGTCAAAAGAAAAAGCTCCAGGTGGCAGTGAATCACGGTCAGTTAGAATAAATGAAAACAAATACCAAGGAAAAGATGACCAGGCATCTAGCCTAGTTGTTGGTGAAAGAAGCTGATGCCACGGGTGTCAGAGGAAGCACCTGCCTCTGAAACAGTTATCAACCTGGAGGTATCACTTGCAGAGCAAGCCAGCCTGCTGAAGCTGTTCATCTGTGAGCTGCCCCAGCCACTGCTCAGTGTAGAATACCTCAAAGCTTTCCAGGCTGTCCAGATTCTTCCAATCAAGAAGCAACAACTACAGGCTTTGAACCTTCTCGTCATCCTTCAGCTGGATGCAAATCAAGACACACTGAAGGCCCTGCTTGAATTTCTCCAAAGAGTAATAGACAGACTGTCATAAATGTAGCAATGGTCATGGCCCCCAACCTTTTCATGTGTCAAGCACTGGGTTTAAAGTTCAAGAATTTGTAATGGTAGCTGGTACAGCTAACACCATGCACTTATCAAAAACTTCTGTGGACAATTACCAAGTTTCTTGTCAACCAGTGAGGAAGCAAAACACCAAAAATCTTAAGAAATATTAAAAACAATGAAGAAATTGATGAAGAAAATTGCTTATGACCAAGAAAAATATGAAAAGCAAGATAGGAGTACAAATGATGTAAGAAAACCTTGAAGATATGTATTTATACAGATTTCAGTATTGTTTTTAATATCACACAGCAAAGAGTTCTGCATGTTTTTGTTGTATGACTTAATACACATTCACTATGTCCTGGTACTACATTTAAGATAAAGGCATCAATAGCGATAAGTGTACTCCTGCAATTAGTAATGCTCGGCAGTTGCTCAGGTGTTGGGGATTCAGCATGCAAGCTGTTAATTGGTAGGTAACAAAGGAAGATAAGACCAGCATGTCTCAGGACACACCCGCTCACACATATACAACCAAGGACTTCCTGGAGACTCCAGCTGCCCAGGGAATGAGTAATGTCTAATGAGTAAAGAGTCCCTTGTGTGGACCATGGGTCTTTTTTTCTTTAGTGTTTCTCATTTGTGAAATGGGGAAAAATAACTAAGCCACAAAGACAGATAGGTCAATGTTTGTGTTGTGCCTGGTATACTTCTTGGACTTCAGTAAGTATTGAAAGGTTTTTAATTGGGTCATAAGAGGTATTTAGAGAAAGTTAGTTAGAATGGAGAAAATTAAAATATTTCAGAAAAGAAATATTTAGACTGCTATAATAATACATTAAAAGCTGGGTTTAAAATAACGCATTTTTGAAGTGAGTTACCAAAACTCTAACTTGAAACCTTAATATGAAATGGAAGGGTTTCTATTATTCTATTTATGGTGAAATACCCCCACCACCATCACCATTAAGGTTAGTCAGTTGCTTGCTTCCACCTTGTGGCATAATGTGGAAATGCAACTATCAGTTTTTGTTATTTCTGTTTTGGCCTACTTAAGGATCCAGTAATTGGGGGTAGGGGGGTGGGGGAGGGGGGACCTCCTATATTCATTGATAGCTCTCACTGTTACAAAAATAAAATTCTCCTATTATTAAAAAAAAAAAAAAAAGATGAAAACCAAGTACCTACAAGCAAGGCTACTTTACCCAGCAAGGCTATCATTCAAATTTCAGAGAAGTAAAGAGCTTCAAAAGACAAGAAAGTGCTAAAGGAGTTTATTACCAACAAACTAGTATTACAAGAAATGTTAAGGACTTGATGGAAGAAGAAAAAAGAACAAAGAAGGAAGAAGAAGAACAATAATAACAGAGGAATATAGTTAAAAAATAAAATGGCAATAAATATGTACCTATCAATAATCACTTTAAATGTAAATGGATTAAATGCTCTAATGAAAAGACATAAGGTAGATAAACAGATAAGACACACATCAGAACAAAATATACACAAAGTAAAAGAAAAAGGTATTTCATGCAAAAGGAAAGGGAAAAAAAGCTGGGATAGCAATCCTTACATCTGACAAAACAGACTTTAAAACAAAGGCCATACAAGATACAAAGAAGGACACTATATATAAGGATAAAGAAAGCAATCCAACTAGAGGACATAACCCTTGTAAACATTTATGGACCCAAATAGGAGCATCTAATACTAAAGCAAATCTTGATGGACACAATCTCAATAAATTTAAGAAGACCGAAATGATATCAACCATCTTCTCTGACCATAATGCTATGAAACTTGAAATCAATCACAAGAAGAAAACTGGAAAACACACAAAGACATGGAGGCTAAATAACATGTTATTAAACAATGAATGGGTTAACAATGACATCAAGAAAGAAATCAAAGGATACCTTAAAACAAATGAAAATGAGGACACAACAACCCAAAATCTGTGGAACAAAGGGAAAGTAGTTCTAAGAAGGAAATTCATAGCATTACAGGCTTATCTCAGGAAATAAGACAAAGCTCAAATGAACAATCTAATTTCACACTTAAAGGAACTTGAAAAAGAACAACAGACAAAGCCCAGAGTGAGTAGAAGGAAGAAAATAATAAAGATCAGAGCAGAAATAAATGAAATAGTTTTAAAAAGCAATACAAAAGATCAACGAAAACAAGAGTTGGTTTTTAGAAAAGATAAACAAGATTGACAAACATTTAATGAGAATCATCAAGAAAAAAAGAGATCACACATCTAAAATAAATACTCCCTGATAAACAAAAATAGATCCAGAGACAAATGGCAGGGAAGCGGGGGAGATTTAGAGATCAACCAAAGGACTTGCATGCATGCATATTAGCATAACCACTGGACACAGACACTGGGGCGGTGGGGGATTGCCCTCTGGAGTGGGAGTGGCTTGGGGGGTCAATCTAGGAAAAAGGAGACATATGTAAAACTTTAAACAATAAAAAATAGAGCATTTCACCCCTTAAAAATAACATTTATAGCCTGAAAAAAACTCCAAAACTCTATATGGAACCAAAAAAGACCCTGAATAGCTACAGCAATCTTCAAAAAGAAGAACAAAGTTGGAGAAATCATAATAACGAATATCAAGTTATACTACAAAGCCTTTGTTATCAAAACAGCCTGGTGCTGAAATAAGAACAGGCATATAGATCAATGGAACAGAACAGAGAACCCAGATATCAACCCAAGGCATAACACTCGATAAATATTTGACAAAGGAGGTAAGAACATACAATGGAATAAAGACAGTCTCTTCAATAAATGGTGTTAGGCCTGGCTAGTGTGGCCCAGTGGTTGAGAGTTAACCTATAAACCAGGAGGTTAGAGTTCAATTCCAATTCCCAATCAGGGCACATGCTTGGCTTGTGGACTCAATCCCCAGTAGGGGGGCATGCAGGAGACAGCTGATCAATGATTCCATCTCATTATTGATGTTTCTATTGCTCTCTCTCTCTCTCCCTTCATCTCTGAAATCAGTAAAAACATATTTTAAAAAATTTTAAAGTAAATGGTATTGGGATAATTGTACAGATACATATAAAAAAATGAAACTAGACCACCCACCTACACCATACACAAGAATAAATTTAAAATGGATAAAAGTCTTAAATGTAAGTCATGAAACCATAAGAATCTCAGAAGAAAACCTAGGCAGAAAAATCTCAGCCATCTCTAGCAGCAATGTTTGCAGGTGCATCTACTAGGGCAAGGGAAACTAAGGAGAAAATAAACAAATGGAAGTACATCATAATAAAAAGCTCCTGTATAGCAAAAGAAACCATCAACAAAATGAAAAAGGAGCCCACTGCATGGGAGAACATATTTGCCAATGACATATCTGATAAGGAGTTAATGTCCAAAATATATAAGGGATTCATACAATTTAACAAAAGAAAGACAAAAATCCAATTTTAAAGATGGGCAAAGGACCTAAATAGACATTTCTCCAAAGTGGATATACAGTTGACCAAGAAACAAAAAAATGCTTAGTCACTGATCATCAGAGACATGCAAATTAAAATGACAATGAGATATCACCTCACACCTGCCAGAAGGGCTACCATTAACAAATAAACAAATGACAAGTGCTGGTGTGGATGTGGAGAAAAGGTAACCCTAGTACACTGCTGGTGGGAATGTTAATTGGTGTAGCCACTATGGAAAACAGTATGGAGTTTCCTCAAAAAATTAAATATGAAACTGCCATTTGACCCAATGATCCCACTTCTAGGAATATATCCTAAGAAATCTCAAACACCAATCAAAAAGGATGTATGCACCCCTATGTTCATAGCATTGCAATTTACAATAGCTAAGAACTGAAAGTGCCCATTAGTAGATGAGTGGATAAAAAAGCTGTGGTACATTTATACCACTATGCAGTTGTTAAAAAGCAGGATCTCTTACCTTTTGAGGCAGGATGGAGAATATTACGCTAAACGAAATAAGCCAGTGAGGGAAAGACAAGTATCACATGATCTCATTCATATGTGTAATCTAATGAACAAAATAAACTTATGTGCAAAATAGATCCAGAGATGTAGAAGTATCTGACGAATCTCAGAGGGAAGGCAGGGTGGGTGGGTAGGGAAGAAATTAATCAAAGAACTTATATGCATATATGAATAACCCATGGACACAGACAATAGGGTGGTGAAGTCCGATGGGAGGGGGGTAATTCCGGCGGAGGGGAAAGTGGACATCTGTAACACTTTCAACAATAAAGATACATTTTTCAAAAAAGGAAAATGAAAAAGAGAGAGGACCCAAATAAATAAAATCAGAAATGAAAGAGAGTAACAACTAACACCAAAGAAACAGAAAAGATTGTAAGAAAAATATTTTGAATAACTGTATGCCAACAAATTGAATAATTTGGATGAAATGGGATAAATTCCTAGAAACATACAATATTTCAAAGCTTAGTCAGGAATAATCAGAGAATCTGAACAGACAGATTACAACTAGTGAAACTGAAGCAGTAATAATAATTTTAAAAACCTCCCCCAAAACAGAAGTCCTGAAATGAATGGCTTTATAGGTGACTTTTACCAAACATTTAAAGAACTAACACCTATCCTTCCCAAACTATTCCAAAAAACTCAAGAATAGGGAAGACTCTCAAGTTCATTTCACGAGGCAGGCATTATCCTAATTCTAAAACCAGATAAATACACAGCAAAGAATAAAAATTACAGGCCAAAATCTCCGATGAACATAGATGCTAAAATCCTCAACAAAATTTTAGCAAACAGAATCCAGCAATACATTAAAAAGATTATACACCATGATCAAGTGGGATTTATTCTGGGGATACAAGGTTGCTACAATATTCACAAAGCAAAGTATGATACACCACATAAACAAAATGAAGGATAAAAATCACATAATCGTATCATTAGATGCAGAAGAAGCATTTGATAAAATCCAGCACCCATTTAAGATAAACACTGTTAGAAAAGTGGGAATCCAGGGAACATACCTCAATGTCATAAAGACCATATATGACAAACCTACAGCCAACATCATACTCAATGGGCAAAAAACTGGAAGTGCTAGCCACAGCTATCAGACTAAAAGAAGAAATAAGAGGCATTCAAATTAGAAAGGAAGAAATAAAACTGTCATTCTCTGCATATAGAGAACCATAAAAAATTCATCATAAACTGCTAGATTTAAAAGAAATAAATTATCCATGATGTGCTCATGGATAAGAAGAATTAACATCATTAAAATGCCCATACTACCCAAAGCAAACAAAAGATTTAACACAATTCCTATCAAGATTCCAATGGGATATTTCCCAAAACTATAACAAATATTCCGAAAATTTATATGGAACCACAAAAGACCATAAATAGCAACAGCAATCTTGAGAAATAAGAACAAAATTGGAGAAATCACATTACCTGATACCAAAGCATAATATAAGGCCATACTAATCAAAACAACATTGTACTGGCATAACAACAGAATAGAGGGCCCAGAAATAAACTCATGCTTTTAGTGAATTAATATTTGACAAAGGAGGCAAAACATACAATGGGCTATTTAATAAATGGTGTTGGTAAGTTGGACAGGTATATGCAAAAAAAGTGAAACTAGACCACCTTCTTACACCGCACATAAGAATAAACTCAAAATGGATTAAAGACTTAAATGTTAGACTTGAAACTATAAAAATCGTAAAAGAAAACGTAGGCAGTAATATCTCAGATATTTCTCAAGGCAGTATTTTTTTAAAAGTACATTTTATTGATTTTTTACAGAGAGGAAGGGAGAGGGATAGAGAGTTAGAAACATCGATCAGCTGCCTCCTGCACACTCCCCACTGGGCATGTGCCGGCAACCAAGGTACATGCCCTTGATCGGAATCGAACCTGGGATCCTTGAGTCCGCAGGCCGACGCTCTATCCACTGAGCCAAACCGGTTAGGGCAAGGCAGTATTTTTTTAATGATATATCTCCTCAGGCAAGGGAAACAAAAGAAAAAATAAACAAACTGGACTGCATCAAACTAAAAAGATTTTGCACAGCAAAGGAAACAATTAACAAAATGAAAAGACAACCCACTGAATGGGAGGACATATTTGTCAATACATCTGGTAAGGGATTAATATTCAAAATTTATAAAGAACTTATAAAACTCAACATAAAACACACACACACCAAACAACCCAATTAAAAAATGGGCAAAGAACCTAAATAGACACTTCTCCAAAGAGGACATAAAAATGGCCAATGGACATATGAAAAGATGCTCAACATCACTAATCATCAGAGAGATGCAAATTAAAACCACAATGAGATATCACCTTACACCTGTCAGAATGGCAATCATCAATAAATCAACAAACAAAAGTTGGCCAGGATATGAAAAAAAGGGAACGCTGGTGTACTGTTGGTGAGAATGTAGACTGGTACAGCCACTGAGGAAAGCAGTATGGGGTTACCTCAAAAATTTAAAAGTGCCTGGCCAATGTAGGTCAGGGTTGAGCATCAACCTATGAAACAGGAGGTGACAATTCAATTCCCAGTTGGGGCACATGCCTGAGTTTTGGGCTCAATCCCCAGTAGGAAGCATGTAGGAGGCAGCCAATTTATGATTTTCTCTCATCATTAATGCTTCTATTTCTCTATTTCTCTCCCTTTCTCTTTCTAAAAGAAAAAATAAAATTTTTAAACAGAAATGCCTTATGACCTAGCAATTCCACTTCTGGGAATATATCCGAAGCAACCCAAGAGACTAATTCAAAAGAATATATGCACCCCTATTTTCATTGCTGCTGTATTTTTACACAGTACAATTACACAATGGAGTACTATGCAGCTTTAAAAAGGAAAAAAAAATGTTTACCCTTTTCAATTGCAACAATGGACCAGAGAACACTATGCTGAGTGAAATAAGCCAGTCAGAGAAAGACAAGTACCAGATAATTTCACTCACATGTGGAATCTAATGAACAAACTATACTAACAAGCAAAATAGACAAAATCCTAATAGAGAGCAGGCAGACAGCTCTGGTGGTGGGGGTTTGCAGGGATACTGAGGTGTGAAGGGATTGAGCAAAAAAAGAAAATGAGAGAGAAAAAACTCATGGACAAGAGACAACAGTGTGGTGACTGTGGAAGTGAGTGGATGGGTTGAGGTGGAAGAGGGCATATGAGGGATAAATGGTCATGGAAAAAATAATAATAAAATACAATAAAAGGGGGGAGAATATCAGAGCCAAGAAACATAAAAACCCAAGTCCTTGATTTCAGAGCTTCTGAATCAATTAACCCTGGAGCCCACCCTTATTTCTGGACTTCCAGCTCTGTAAGATGCTGCACCTCCTTAATATGTATACCGTTTGAATAGGTTTTCTATCTCTTGCAGCTGAAATAATCTGACATCCTTCCTACCCATCTGATGGGATTAAAAATAATAAGAAGAGGCCGCAGACACCTTCCCGGACTGCTCAGCAATGCAAAAGCCAACGGGACCCCAAGTGCCCGCAGATGACACCTGTAAGTCCTACTCTGTAAGAGAAGGGAGTACAGATCAGAACAAGGACAATCAAGGTGTGAGACACAAGGCAGACCCAACCACTGGAGGAAGTAGTCCCAGACCATGGGATTACTAGGGGATTCAACCTTTCCAATCTCAATCAGGTTGCCCAGGGCCATAAAGGGAGAGTGATTCACATTCACCTGCACTAGAGAAGTTCCCAGGAGGTCCAGTAAAGACACACCAAGGAACCAGATTCAACAATATCAGAGCAAAATCAAATGAGTCACACAAATAGTGGACTGAAAGCACATGGACAACAACTGGCACGATGAAGTTGGGGTTGAATCTCACTGGCAGCAAGTCAGAAGGGAGATCCCTCCCATGTATGGGACATTAATAATCAAGTCCCAATTATAACAGGAGAGCCCAAACAATGCACATAAGGCACATTCCTAGAGCATCCAGCTCAGGTGAACAAAGAGACTGTATCACTGGACCCCTCAAGACACTTTCTACATTAGGCCAGCCCATAAAGACTGGGAGGAATATCAGTTCATAGAAGCAAATAAATAGGAAAAAAAATAAAAACAGACAGCTAAAATGGGGACACAAAAAAGAACAACCCAAATTAAAGAAAAGAACGAATCTCCAGAAAAAGAAATACATGAAATGGAGACAAGCAACCTATCAGTCACGGAGTTCAAAGAAATGGTTTTAAAGATGGCTAAGGAACTTAGTGCAAATTACAACAGCATGAAAAGGGAAATATAGGCCATGAACAAGAACCACACAGGAATTAAAAATGATATATCTGACATCAAAACACACTGGAAGATATTAATAGATTGGATGAAGCAGAGGTTCGAATCAGCTATTTGGAATAAAAGGTAGAAATAAATGCCCAATTAGAAAAAAAAAAAAAGAATTAAAAAGCAGGAAGAGAGCTTTAAGGGAGCTCTGGGACAACATGAAATGTAACAACATCTGCATTATAGGAATACCAGAAGGGAAAGAGTGTGACCAAAAAATCAGAGAACCAGTTTAAAGAAAAGGCAGAAAAATTCTCCAATTTGGTGAAGGAAAATGTCACCCAAGATCAGGGGGCACAGAGTCCTAATCAAAATAAACCCAAAGAGACCCACACTTAGATACATCATAATTAAAATGGCAAATGTTAAAGACAAAAAAAGAATCTTAAAGGCAGCAAGAGAGAGATACAAAATTACCTACAAAGGAGTTCCCAAGAGAATGTTGGCTGACTTCTCAAGAGAAACACTTCAGGCCAGAAGGGAGTGGCATGAATTATTCAAAGTAATGAAAAGCAAAGGCTTAAATCCAAGACTTCTGGATCCAGCAAGGCTATCATTTAAAACTGAAGGAGAAATAAAAAGCTCTCTAGACAAAAAAAGGAGTACATTACCACCAAACCAACAATGCAAGAAATGTTAAAGGGACCGCTTTAAGAAGAAAAGGAGAAAGAGAGAATCATAGGCATAAAGAAAATTAAAATGGCAATAAATAAATACCTATCAATAATAACCTTAAATGTAAATGGATTCAATGCTCCAGTCAAAAGACATAGGGTGACTGAATGGATAAGAAAACATAGCCATTATATATGCTGTCTACAAGAGACTCTCTCAAAACAAAAGATACAGAATGAGAGTGAAGGGATGTAAAAATATATTACATGCTAATGGATAGGGGGAAAAAAGCTGGGGTAGCAATACTCATCTCAGACAAAATAGACTTCACAACAAAGGACATAACAGGAGACAAAGAAGGCCACTTCATAATACTAACAGGAATGATTCAACAAGAAAATATAACTGTTGTAAACATATATGCACCCAATATAGGAGCACCCAAGTACATAAAACAAAACAAAACAAAACATAACCCTCTTGTTGGACTTTAAGGGAGAGATTGACAGCAATACAGTCATAGTAGGGCACTTTAACACCCCACTGACATCACTGAATAGATCTTCCACACACAAAAAATTAATAAGGAAACAGAGGCTTTAAATAACACACTAGATCAGATTGATTAATCATTATTTATAAAACATTACATCCCAAAGTGGCAGAATATACATTCTTCTCAAGTGCACATGGAACATTCTCAAAGACAGACCACATGTTAGGGCACAAAACAAGTCTATACAAATTCAAGAAGATTGATATAATGCTAAGCATCTTCTCGGATCACATTGGCATGAACTTAGAAATCAACTACAATAAAAAAAAAAACACCTCAAAAACACTCAAATACAGGGAGGCCAAGTAACATGTTAGTAAACAATGAATGGGTTACCAATGAGATCAAGCTAGAAATTAAAAACTTACTGGAAAAAAATGAAAATGAAAACACAACCACCCAAAACCTATGGGACACGGTGAAAGCAGTCCTGAGAGGGAAGTTCATGGCACTACAGGCCTACCTCAAGAAACAAGCAAAAGTATTAATAAACTATTTAACCCTACAACTTAATGAATTAGAAAGAGAACAGCAATAAAAGCCAGAGGAAGTAGAAGGAAGGAAATAATAAAGATCAGAGCAGAAATAATGACACAGAGACTAAAAAAACATTACAAAAGATCAATAAATTCAAGAGATGGTTCTTTGAAAAGATAAACAAGATTGATGAACCCTTTGTCACACTCATCAAGAAACAAAAAGAGAGGAACCAGAAAGCAATCTTGGATCAGGGGCCA
Organism: Plecotus auritus; assembly: GCF_963455305.1. NCBI lineage: Eukaryota > Metazoa > Chordata > Mammalia > Chiroptera > Vespertilionidae > Plecotus > Plecotus auritus. The sequence goes on from NC_137771.1 coordinate 118,258,400, forward strand.
TTTTAGAAGTAAGAACATTTTCTTCATCAGCCTTGAATTATTTTCTTAGTATGGAAAATGCAAAAGGCAAGAAGAAGCCCCCAAAGAAGTCAGGGGAGTGGCAAAAACTTCAAAATCCCAACCGGTACGAACTAAAGAGAAACATGGGGCTGCTGGTGAACCAAATCAACAAAGAACCTCAGAGATGGAGACCAAATGGAAGAGATCTAAGAAAGATGACAAAGTTTCTTGTCCACAAAAGATGGCACCAGAAAAAAAAAAAGAGTAAGAATTCACAAGAAGATACCAATTCCTCCGCTGCCCCTTCACTTGCCACCAGTTAACCTGATTCACCAAGACGTCGTGAGGGGTTGGTGCCAGCAATTAAAGCTGAGCACCAGCGGCCAGAAATGGGAAATATATGATAGGCTGCGTGTATATGCTTACCCTAATCAAAAGAATATTCCTATCAAACCAGAGGAGGCAAAGATAGGAATAGGGGGGAAATGACTCTGGACAGTTTTGGTCTTCCTGAACTGACTGCTTCCCTGGTGGGGGGGCCTGCTCCTGATGGGGGTGTTGCTGCTCTCCTGGAGGGAATGGACAATATTTTTGTGACAACTTCCACCCTGGATGATGTGTTTGCCTCCTGGAGCAGAATTGCAGCCACTACGGGGAAGACTGGGAAGATGGAGACTGTGAGGTTGACACAGGAGGCCTCTGGTTACAAGTGGTATGTGGTCAATGGACAAAGTCTCCCTGCAGACACAGAGAGTTGGGTTCAGCTACAGTTTTTTGCTGGGCAAGCCTGGGTTCCTGAGAAACTGGGGCAAGTGTGTGCACTCTTCTTGATACCTCCCCACAACTTTCCACCCCCACACCTGGAGGATAATATGTTGTGCCCCAAATGCATTCATAGGAATAAGTTATTAGCGAGAAAAAAGGTACAGCTATGATTGTAATTAATATGGTAGAAAGGTGACTACAATCAACTCCACGGTGCCACTGACAGCAACTCCGGGCTGCTTGATACCCTCCATGCTCCCTGCTTACAGGGCCCAGATGGGTGGGGAGCAGATGTTACTCTCAGACTACCAACAGTGCCTGCTGCTTCGTCTGCTGGGATACGGTTATGGTTTAAAATAGACATGCATTTCACAAACTATCATTCATTGCAGTGAAGATGCAAAAGTCACACCATCCAACGATTACCCATCTAAACAGAAGGGACTCCAGCAGCTCTTTCACGGTGGGAGCCTGAACTGAACCTCTTGAGGGGAGTGGAGAAACAGGTGTGCTCCCTCACTAGACTCCTGCCTCAGAATTGTGTCCACTCCCAAAAAGCATTCTTAATATTCAAAACATTTTGCGAAGTTGTCTTAACTTAACTTGGGATTTCTGTAGTGTGTCTCTGGGATAAAAACACGGGGCACTTGGGCCAGTATCGTTTCCAGTTGTAACGTTTTGTATATTTTTGCTGTTTAAAATATGTCCAAGGTTACTTCTGAGTCATAAATACCTAGTATGCTTAAAATACATATGTAAAGTAATGCAAAGAGAGAGAGAGAGAGAGAGAGAGAGAGAGAGAGAGAGAGAGAGAGAGAGAGGAACCAAATAAATAAAATCAGAAACAAAAGAGGCGATATAACAATGGACACCACAGAATACAAAGCATTGTAAGCAAATACTATACACAGCTATATGCCAACAAACTGGACAACCTGGGTGAAATGGACAAATTCCTAGAAACATACAATCTTCCAAAACTCAATAAGGAAGAATCAGAAAACCCGAGTAGGCCAAAAACAACTGATAAAATTGAAGTAGTAATTAAAAATCTCCCAGCAAACAGAAGTCCTGGACTGGAGGGATTTTCAGGAGAATTTTACCAAGCATTCAAAGAACTAACACATATCTTCCTCACACTATTTTTAAAAAATCAGGAGAAGGAACACTTCCAAGTTCTTTTTACAAAGCCAGCATTATCCTAATTCCAAAACCAGATAAAACACTACAAAGAAAGTTACAGACCAATATCCCTGATGAACATAGATGCTAAAATCCTTAACAAAATATTAGCAAATCAGATCCAGCAATATATTAAAAAGATCATACACCATAATCACCTAGTTTTTATTCTGGGGATGCAAGGCTGGTACAATACTCGCAAATCAATAAATGTGACTTAACAAACTGAAAGAGGGGGGAGGAGAAGAGATAAATCAATGAACTTATCTATATATATAAAAGACTAAGTGACCAACTGTACATCCATCCGACTGTCCGACTCACCAACCGGCCGGTACATACGAACACATACTGGCAATTTAAAAATAAACGTTGACTTGGGTATGCACGATACATATAAAACTCTCACTGGCGCCAATCTCGCTGGCTTTCTCTCGAGTTTGAAGAGCATGTGGCATTAAAGTTAAAGTTGTAAATACTTCATCACAAGGGAAATTAGTCAAGCACTCTGAAAGTGTTTTTACTCTTACTAGTAATGTGGTATACAGGGAGATATTAGAATAAGTTTAATCAATTTATCAGTCATTGTTTTTATCAATGTTGTTTATAGATCATGTTTTTGTTGTTTTTATATCATATCTTTTTTGTTGTTATATCATGTTGTTATTTATTAATCAATTTATATCTTTTTTCATATACATTTTACTAATTTGCTTTCATCTCTGACACTTCTGTTATAAAGAAAGGGGGAATAGCAATCCTATACAATAAAGAGGTAATATGCAAATTGACCATCACTCCAACACACAAGATGGCCGCCACAAGATGGCCGGCAGGGGAGGGCAGTTGTGGGCGATCAGGCCAGAAGGGGAGGGCAGTTAGGAGGGACCAGGCCTGAAAGGAAGGGCAATTGAGGGCGATCAGGCCTGCAGGGGAGGACAGTTGGGGGGGACCCAGGCCTGAAAGGGAGGGAAGTTGGGGGAGACCAGACCTGCAGGGGAGGGCAGTTGGGGGGGACCAGGCCTGCAGGGGAGGGCAGTTGAGGGTAACCAGGCCTGCAGGGGAGGGAAGTTGGGGGCAATTGGGCCAGCAGAGAAGGGCAGTTAGGGGCAATCAGGCTGGCAGGGGAGGGCAGTTAGGGACAACCAGACCGTCAGGGGAGGACAGTTAGAGGCAACCAGGCCTGCAGGGGAGGGCAGTTAGGAGCGACCAGACTGGCAGGGGAAGGCAGTTAGGGGTGACCAGGCTGGCAAGGGAGGGCAGTTAGGGGCGACCAGGCCTTCAGGGGAGAGCAGTTAGGGGTGACCAGGCTGGCAGGGGAGGGCAGTTATGGTGGGGACTAGCCCTGCAGGGGAGGGCAGTTAGGGGCGACCAGGCCAGCAGGGGAGTGACTAGGGGGCAATCAGGCAGGCAGGCAGGCGAGCGCTTGGGAGCCAGCAGTCCTGGATTGTGAGAGGGATGTCCAACTGCTCGTTTAGGCCTGATCCCGGTGGGCAATTTATTTGTTTATTTATTAATGAATTTAGGCCTGGTGGGATCGAGCCTAAACAGGCCGTTGGACATACCTAAAGGGGTCCCAGATTGGAGAGGGTGCAGGCTGGGTTGAGGGACACACACACCCCACCCCTGTTAAAATATATCTTCTAATTAATTTCCTTTCAATATGCACAAATCTGTGCACCAGGCCACTAGTATACTTACAAACAAAGCCTATGGACATGACATGGGCAATAGGGTAGTAAGGACATGGAGGAAGGGGTAAGGGCTGGGAGGAAGGAGGGGTAAGGAGAGGGAAGGAGAGATAGCTATAATACTATCAATAATAAAATATTTTTTAAAAACACACACAAAACGCTAATACAAAGTTATTTTGCAAATCAGTAAAATGACCCTGAAACCAATAGAAATGTGAAAAGTATATGAACAGGCAGTTCACAGAAAAGGAAAATTGTCATAAGGGAATACTTAGCATAAATAAGAGCAAAATCACAAATGAACGGTTGTATAGTTTTAGTATGTCCTATTGTCCTAAAGAGGATGAAGACGCTGGATTATACAGTGGGTAATAAGAATGATAAACTAATATGCCTTAGTGGAAAACATTATAAGAAATTAGAGGCCTGGTGCACGAAATTCGTGCACTGGGAGGGGGTCCCTCAACCCGGCAGTGCCCTCTCGCAGTCTGGGAGCCCTCGGGGGATGTCTGACTGATGGCTTGAGAGCGGGCCTAAGCCATCAGTCAGAAATCCTTAGCACTGCCGTGGAGGTGGGAGAGGCTCCCGCCACTGCCGCTGCACTCACCAGCCGTGAGCCTGGCTTCTGGCTGAATGACGCTCCCCCTGTGGGAGAGCACTGACCACCGGGGGCAGCTCTTGCATTGAGCGTCTGCCCCCTGGTGGTCAGTATGTGTCATAGCGACCGGTCATTCTGCTGTCGGGCCAAAACTGGCTCTCTGACATCCCCCGAGGGGTCTTGGATTGCAAGAGGGCACAGGCCAGGCCGAGGGACCCCACTGGTGCATGACTGGGGCCGGGGAGGGATGCGGGAGGTTAGCCATCCGGGGAGGGACCACGGGAGGGTTCCAGGGCATGTCTGGCCTATCTCACTCAGTCCCGATCGGCCGGACCCCAGCAGCAAGCTAACCTACCAGTCGGAGTGTCTGCCCCCTGGTGATCAGTGCACATCATAGCAAGTGGTTGAGTGGCCTTAACATATCATTAGCATATTACACTTTGGTTGAACAGATGACCGGACACTTAGCATATTAGGCTTTTATTATATAGGATAGTTGTATAGACTCTATTTAAAAAGGTCATTGATAAATACATTATGTTGTTAGTTGTCTTAGGAAATTCTGTTTCTGGTTTCTTCTAAGAATGTCTATTTATGTTTAGTTATCAATAGAAAGGGATCAAGTAATAAAAATATAGAGTTTAATTTAAAAAACTGAAAGATAAAAACTACATGATCATATCAATAGATGCAGAAAAAGCATTCAGCAAAATCCAGCACTATTTTTTGATCAACACTGTCAGTAAAGTGGGAATAGAGGGATCATACATAATAGAGGCTATATATGACAAACCTACAGCCAACATAATACTCAATGGGCAAAAACTAAAAGTGTTTCCCTTAAAAACAGGAACAAGACAAGGATGTCTGCTTTCACCACTCTTATTCAACATAGTGCTAGAAATCCTAATCACAGCAATCAGACAAAAAGAAGAGATAAAAGGCATCCAAATTGGAAAGGAAGAAGTAAAACTCTCATTATTCGGAGATGACATGATATTGTACATAGAAAACCCTAAAGTCTCAACCAGGAAACTACTAGACTTAATATAATTATTTTGGCAAGGTAGCAGGATACAAAATCTACATCCACAAAGCAATGGCATTTTTATACACCAATAATGAACTGTTAGAGAGAGAAGCTAAAAAAGCAATCCCATTTACCACTGCAACACAAAAAATAAGATACCTAGGAATAAACTTAGCCAAGGAGGTTAAAAGACCTGTACTTGGAAAATTATAGCACATTGAAAAAAAAAATAGAGGAAGATATAAACAAATGAAAGTGAGAAGGCTAACCCCTATTTTGTAAAACTACTGTTTGGAATTCTCTGCTGTTTTTTTAGACGGACTCTTATTCTAAAAAAATAACTTTGCTTTCTAGCCTGCTTTAGCCTGCTTGAATAATGAGGAAGATAAACTTAGCTGTCTGACCTTGTAGGCCAGAGACTAGATATGCCCATAATTTCAATGCCATGCCAGATGCATTTTTTAATTGGATAGAACTGTGTTGTTTTCAAGACCAGCAGCGAGATAACCACTAAGTGCACATAGGGCTGGCTCTTTAATAAAAAGGGAAGTTCTGCTTGTAGCCTTACTTAGAATTTGAATTCATTTTCTCTAAGCCCACCGGTGAATAAAGTGTGACTCCAAACTCTCCGAGCATTGTTTGATTAGTCCAGTTCTCTGTAACAAAAGCATATACCATGTTCATTGATTAGAAGAATTAACTTCAGTAAAATATCTATACTATCCAAAGTAACCTATAGATTCAACACAATCCCTATTAAAATATCAATGGCATATTTCACAGAGCTAGAAGAAATACTCCAAAAATTTATATGGAACCATAAAAAACCCCGAGTAGCTGCAGCAATGTTGAGAAAGAAGAACCAAGTGGGAGTGATCATAATACCAGATATCAAACTATACCACAAAGCCATTATAACCAAAACAGCCTAGTACTGGCACAAGAACAGACATATAGACCAATGGATCAGAGACCCCAGAAATTGACCCATACCATTACGGTCAATTAATATTTGACAAAGGAGGAAAGAACATACAATGGAGTAAAGATAGTCTCTTCAACAAAAGATGCTGGGAAAACTAGACAGACACATGCAAAAAGATGAAACTAGACCACCAACTTACATCATACTTAAGAATTAAACTCAAGGTGGATAAAAGACTGGAATATAAGGCATGAAACCACAAAAATCTTAGAGAAGAACATCGGCAGTAAAATCTCAGACATCTCACACAGCAATCTGTTTACAAATACATCAAGTAGGGCAAAGGAAACTAAGAAGAAAATAAAGTGGAAATAAAGGGAAAAAGAGATAAAAGACATCCAAATTGGAACTACATCAAAATAAAAAGCGTCTGCACAGCAAAAGAAACCACCATCAAAATGAAAAGGGAACTCACTGTATGGGAGAACATAATTGCCAATGATACCCCTGATAAGGGGTTAATATCCAAACTATATAAAGTATTCATACAATTCAACAAAGGGAAGATAAGCAATCCAATTTTAAAATGGGAAGAAGTCCTCAATAGACATTTCTCCAAAGAGGACATACAAATGGCCAAGAGACATATGAAAAAATGCACAAAGTCACTAATCATCAGGGAAATGCAAAGTAAAACCACAATGAGATATTACCTCACACCTGTCAGAATGGCTTATCAAAAAAATCAACAAACAGCAAGTGCTGGTGAGGATGTGGAGAAAAGGGAACAGTAGTTCACTGCTAGTAGGAATGCAGATTGGTGCAGCCACTATAGAAAATAGTATGGAGGTTTCTCAAAAATTTAAAATGGAACTTCAGTTTGACCCAGTGATCCCACTTCTGGGAATATATCCTAAAAACCCCAAAACACCAATCAAAAAATAATATATGAACCCCTATGTTCACTGCAGCATTATTTACAACTAGAGGCCCAGAACGTGATTGAAATCGCGGGAGGAGGCACCCCTCGGGGGGCAGGGATCTGCACCTGACCTGCATAGCGACAGCCGCCACGTTGTCTGCTGGGGTGGGGGCAGGCACTGCTGTGTGTTGTGTCTCCACTCTGGCCCACCCCCAGCCCCAGCCTCCCCGTGGCTGCTGGGGCTGGGGGTGGCACCCAGTCCTCTCCCATCTGTGAGCGCAGCTACTCCTGAGCGGTCATGATGCCCGGCTAATTAGCATATTCCCTGTTTATATATATAGATAGCTAAATTTGGAAACAGCCCAAGTGCCCATCAGTAGATGAATGGGTTAAAAAGCTGTGGGAAATTTACACTAAGGAATACTATGCAGCTGTAGAAAAGAGGTATCTCTTATCCTTTGGGAGAACATGGATGGACCTGGAAAATATTATGCTAAGTGAAATAAGCCAAAATGAGAAAGACAAATATTACAAGATCTCACTTATTTGTGGAATCTAATGAAAAAATGAACTGACCAACAAAATAAGACCCAAAGCATGGAAGCATGGAACAGACTGATATACCTCGATGTGGGGACGAGAAGAGGTAAACCAAAGAACTTATATATGTATATGCATAGCCCAGGGACATGGGCAATCGGGTAGTGAAGACCGGGGAAGGGAGCTGGAAGGAGGGGGATAAAAGGGGTAATATGGGAGATATCTGTAATACTATCAACAATAAAAACTATATTAAAAAAAAAAGAAAACAGTAAGAGGAATTAAGAGTTTGGAAGAAGAGGACCTATTTTGCTTATAAAAAAACTACTTATTATTATTATTCTCTTTGATGGGGGTGGGGGAGATTGCTCAGTTACCTCAAATTATAGAATGTCAAAATTAGAAGGGTTTTTAGAACTTGTTCTTCTCAAGAATATCTTCTGTCTTCACAATCCACATTGGGTTCCCACCACTCTCCTACCACCTCCTATATTTTAACACTATATTCTGTTTTCTTGACAGAGCTTATCACATTTGAAATTACCTTTTTAATTTGTTTTCTTATTGGTTGTCTAATTTTTCCTGCTGAAACATGAACTTCCTGAGAACAGGGAACTTATCTGTTGTAGTGGAGATCTGAGTCATATTTTTCCCTGTCATCCTTACAAACAGAACCCCTATAGTGAGGGCAGTGGCAACATTATCTAGCATACAAAGCCATATTTCCCAGTCTGCCTTGATGATACAAGTGGCCAGTTGGATGTAAGATATAATTCTGTGGAATTCTTGGAAAGCTCTTAGCTGGAAAGAGTTCCCTCTGCCCTTTTCCTTTCTTCCCTCTTGATATGTAATGCAATGGTGGGGTTGCTTTAACCATCTTAGGACCATGAGGTGACGCTGATAATGAAATAACATAAGAATAGCATATGAGCTCTGATTTTCAGGTCTCTGGACTTGCTTTATGTAACATAAATAAATAAATCCTGTATCTTATTTTAAAAAATAAAGAGCAGACTTATGCTTCTATTGAGAAATATGACATGATTTCTGGGTTATGATTCAAAATATTCCAGCAAAATAATAATAACAAAGCAAATTCTGAAATTCTTGAATCTTGATGAGTAAATAAATATCTCATTAAAATTTTTCATAATGTTTAAAAATATATATCATGTTTTAAAGGGGGAAGGGCAGGGCAGACTACATAGAAACCATAGGAGAAAAATAGAAGTAGAGAAAAATAGTGGTCAGAAAGATGGGATAGAAAACAAAATTTTGGGAGAGGCCAAAGAATATCAAAGTTTCAAGAAGAAATATAAAACAACTTAAAAATTTTTACCTTATGTTCATTCCCTCTCCTTACAACTACTTTCAAAAACAATGCAAAAAAGGAAAAGAAAAAGAGAACTGGCTAGTCAGGGCAACAATGAGGTCACTGAAGGCCTTCACAAAGAGTTTCTAGAGAGGGTGGGAGCAAATACCAAACTACTGTAGGCTTGAAAAGGGAATGAGACCTGAAACAGTGTCGGCAAAAAGAGAAGAGAGTATAAAACATGAAAGAGTAAAGGTGAAAACACAGAAAAAGTTATCAAAAAATCTGGTGGAAAATGAATCCAGTGTGAGAAAAATGAGTAAGTGGAATTGCCTTGAAATTGAACACAGCATATTTGTGGAAGGTTTAAACTTGAAATAGAAAAAAAACTAACTTTTCTGGAGAAAGAGAATGCTAATATTGAATTTCTTGCCATTGTGCTATATTATATGACTATGTGTATGTATGTGTGAATGAAATAGATGTTATTTCATTTTACAGTGGGAGGACGAATTACTGATTTCAATATCTAGAAAAAGTAAGTGGTAGAAGTGACATTGGTATCTTAATCCTTTAACTAGATTCTTCCCATGTTTGAAGACAAAGAAATGGAAATAAGGTAGTTCTAGCCTGCTCATTAGGGTGCCAGGTCATTTATTTTGGGGCCAGAAAGACAATAGTTTGTTGAAAGATTATAAAATTCTAATTCTTGGCCAGGAATCCCTATATGCCCAACCATTCCTTAATATTTTTAGAAATATCAGTTTTTACACATCAGTAGGCAAGATTTTGCCAAGTTTTTCTTTCTGAAGTTTATGTTACCAAAACTTTTGTTTTCAAAATATAAAATTATAATAAAACACTGAGTACCCAATTTTATTTAATTTTTATTTTTTTTAGAGTGAATTCAACCTTCCTCCTTTTTCCCACTGTTATTGAATTTACTGGGGTTATACTGGTTAACAAAATTATACAGGTTTCAGGTACACAATTCCATAATACATCATCTGTACACTGTGTTGTGGTTCAGCACCGTGAGTACTCATTTTTAAAATACATATCCATACCCCAAGCTCTTAAGAAATCAGTTCTGGCCCAGCCAGTGTGGCTCAGTGGTTGAGTGTCAAACTATTAACTAGATGGTCACGGTTCGATTCCTGATCAGGGCACAGGCCCAAGTTGCGGGCTCGATCCCCAGGGGTGTGCAGGAGGCAGCTGATCAATGATTCTCTCTTACCATTGATGTCTTTATCTCTCTCTCCTTCTCCCTTCCTCTCTGAAATCAATAAAAATATATAAAGAAAAAGAAATCAGTTCAGTTGTTTATATCTCCATTAATATTTGGAAACCTCCCCCTGAAAATGCCAAATACTCATGTACTGTCCTTCCCATGATGGAAAACACATCAAAAGAAAAAGCATTGCCCTAAGCATTTTGACTCAGTGGATAGAGCATTGGCCTGTGGACTGAAAGATCCCAGGTTCGATTCCGGTCAAGGGCATGTACCTTGGTTGCAGGCATATCCCGAGTAGGAGGTGTGCAGGAGGCAGCTGGTTGATGTTTCTCTCTCCTCGATGTTTCTAACTCTCTATCCTTCTCCCTTCCTCTCTGTAAAAAGTCAATAAAATGTTAAAGAAAAAGAAAAGGCATAATTTTGTTGGAATTAAAAAAGAGCAACAGAGAAGCAAAATTCATTGTGGTGCTAAGAGGAAAAATGGCACACTAAACAGGAGAAGGTCTAATTTAAAAAACAAAACAAACTTATAATAAAAATATAAGCTATCTAAGCTGGTGTGGATCAGTTGGTTGAGTGTTGACCCATGCACCAAAAGGTCGCTGGTTCAATTTCCAGTCAGGACACATGCCCAAGTTGAAGGTTCGATCCCCAGTCAGGATTTGTGAATCCTCTGTTAGGGTGTGTGTGGGAGACAACTGATCAATGTTTCTCTCTTTTTCTTCCTCTCTCCCTTCCTCTCTAAAATCAGTAAGAATATATTTTTTAAAGAAAGATAAGTCAAAGAAAGCAAGGCTACATAAAGTCATGAAGAAATTTAAAAAGCCATGGAATTTTATAATTAGATAATAACTATTAATATTTTCCAATGCAATTTAGAAAATTAGTGGCAGAAACCAGATTACAATGAGTTGTTAGTAAGCAAAAGTACAAAGTGAAAATCCCATGAGGTATGACAGTGAAAGAAAGTATAGCAGAGTAGCAATTTAAGTGTGAGACAATCCAGAGAAAGTATTTAAAAATGAAAAATATCTATGTTTCATGAAAGAGCCAGTGAGGATAGGCTGAATAACCAGGGAAGGGAGAAAATAACATATGAAATGCAAAGGCTGGAAGAGACAGAATCCAATGAGTAGTCTAAGGTACAAAGAGTAGGACCTCTTCCACTCTCAGATTAGATAGATTAAGAGAGAGGCAGATAATTTTAGAAGTGACAAGAATGGAAGTTCACATCTAGTAGTCTTTATGTTTACAGTGCTTCAAAAACACTCATTATCCTATATAATAAAACCCTAATATGCAAATTGACCAAATGGCGGAACAACTGGCCACTATGACACGCACTGACCACGAGGGGGCAGACGCTCAATGCAGGAGCTGCCCCCTGGTGGTCAGTGTGCTCCCACAGGGGGAGTGCCACTGAGCCAGAAGCCAGGCTCATGGCTGGCAAGTGAGCGGTGGTGGCGGGGGCCTCTCCTACCTCCACTGCAGGTGGGTGGTAAGAAGCGAGGGGTCCCAGACTGCAAGGGGGATGTCTGACTGCTGGCTCAGGCCCGCATCAGACACCCACCAAGGGCTCCCGGACTGCGAGAGGGTGCAGGTCGGGCGGGCTGAAGGACCCTCCTCCCCTGCATGAAATTTCATGCACCGGGCCTCTAGTTTCATTATAATATGCAGAATGAAGCTCAAACTGGAAACATAACCAAGCTGCTCCTTACACATAACACATAAATATGTTTCATTCCAATGCAATGTTTTAGAACAGCAAAGCAATCTGGCAGAAAACACAAACAAGCACATTTTCTGGCAGGTAGCCTTAAAAGCAAAGGCTCTAAGAGTCAGAATGTTGGTGACCATATCTTAGCTCCATCATTTATTAGCTGGATGACTTTAGGCAAATTACTTAATTTCTCTATGATTCCACTTGGTCACCTGGAAAATAAGAATAGTTGTGAGATTAAATGAGAAAATCTATAAAAAAAACTTAGGGAAAAATGGAGCACACAGAAGCTCACTAAATGTTAAAAGCTATTAGTGGAATTCTTAAAAAAGGTTCCAATAGTTCATAAATATTATGGTAATAAATTATACACATTTCCTACTTTGGGGGACAGAAATGTGAGAGGCAGAAGTACAAATCTTATTATAGGAACTGATGATGTTTCTTTTCTATTCTAAATATTCAGAGGAAAATTGCTTCAATTCAGCAATATCTCCAATTTACCTATTTGAACTTAGATATAAAATGCTGACCAGGCATATTTCTCCCAATGTATGACATGCTAACAGGCTATGCACTTTTTATCTTATAAGACAAATATAAATTATTTCACATTTTTAAAAGGCTGTGAAGACTTACAATCCAGTTGCTTAACACAGAAAGTGGACAGATGATCAGTGTTGTTCTTGGTCTCTCTACATCAGTTCTCTTTGAACCCTCCACTGCAGATGCTCCTGAAAGAATAAATCAGTGGCACTAATATTAAGTGTTGTTTTTTGTTGTTTTTTCCCCCACAAATATATAGTCAATAAAGAAATGACAATAATGTGCCTCTATGGAAAAAGAAATTAGGAAGAACTAAAATGAAGCAGATGGACTTCTGTTTCCAGCTTTGAAGAAGTAACAGTAACTAGATTTTTACTTTGCCACTTTAAACTGCTAAATACCTAGACAGTGACTATTCATGGGGGAGGTAGAGGATTATGACTAGAAGGGGACACAAGGAGGAAGTTTCAAATACCCACTGATATTCATTAAATTATTCATTAGGATGAACATTTTTTTATGCAATTCTCTGAATGTGGACTATGGTTAATGTGGTAGCCAGACACCAAGATGGCCCCCAATGATAATCCAGTTCCTGACAGTCACAACCTTGTGTAGTCCCACCCCACACTCCACTGAGGTTGGTCTGTGGACCAAAAGGCTATGTCAGAAGTGACATATCACTTCTGAGACTAATTTATAAAAAATGCAGCTTCTCTCCCTTAGATGCTCTCTCTTACCCTGATCACTTTCTCTGGGGGAAGCCAACTGCCATGTTGTGAGGATACTCAGGCAGCCTATGAAAAAACACCCTCCAATTTTATTTTCCACTAGAGGCCCGATGCACAAAATGCATGCAAGAGTAGGCCTTCCTTCCCCTGGCTGCAGGCACCGGCTTCCCTCTGGCACCCGGGACCCAGGCTTGCCTCCGGCTGCTGGCAGGCACCTGGAAACTGGGCTTCCCTCCGGCCTCCAGCAGGCACCCCAGACCCAGGCTTCCCTCACAGCCCCGCCGTCATCCAGAGGGACGTCCAGAAGGACGTCTGGTCAAATTAGCGTATTACGCTTTTATTATTATAGACTACAGGCCCGGTGCACAAAATTCGTGCACGGGAGAAGGGGTCCCTCAGCCTGGCCTGCACCCTCTCCAATCCAGGACCCGTTGGATATGCCTCTTGCAATCTGGGACTGCTGGCTCCTAACCACTTGCCTGCCTGCCTGCCTGATCACCCCAACCCCTTCGCCTGCCTCCCTGATCGTCCCTACCTGTTCTGTCTGCCTGCCTGATTGCCCCTAACCACCTCTGCCTGCCTGCCTGATCGCCCCTAACTGCTCCCCTGCCAGCCTGATCGCCCCTAACCACCTCTGCCTCGGTCCTGCACCTGGGACCCAGGATTCCCTCGTCCAGCCGGCTGCAGGTATCCAGAACCCAGGCTTCCCTCCCTCTGGCTGGCTGCAGGCACCCAGGACCTGGGCTGGCCACACCTGCAGGCACCCGGGACCCAGGCTGGCTTCACCCGGGCCGGCCACAGCCGCAGGGGACCACGGGGTGGGCGGCTTTTCTCCCTCTCCTGGGCCGCAGCTGCAGGCGCTGGCGCCTGGGACCGTGGGGTGGGTGGCTTTTCTCCTTCTCCTGTGCCACCAGCCCTTGGCCCTCGCAGCCACTGTGGCTTTGAACGGATGGACATCTGGAAGACGTCTAGTCTAATTAGCATATTACCCTTTTATTAGTATAGATTCCCTTATTGGACAGTATTTACATTATTTCTAATATTTCACTAAATAAGGCATCAATGAAAACTGGTTTTTCATGTCTCCTTATACACATCTATAGTTCTACGTGGTCTATTTTTAGCTTCATTACATTTGGTCTAGCTGCTCTCCAGGGTAATTTACATTCCCATCTACAGTGCATGAGACTTCCTGTTGCTCACAACCTTGCCTATACTTGGCATTAAGATTTTTAAATGTTTGTAATTATGATGGGTGAGACAGTATCTCACTGTTCCCTTAATTTGCATTTCCCCAATGATTGAATCTGCATGTATTTTCCTATATTTATTGGTTATTTGGGTTTTCTTTCCTAGAACTATACATTTATATTCTTAGTGGCTATTCCCCTACTGTACTGTCTTTTTTGAAATGACAGCAGAGGGTTCTTTACATATTCTAGATATTAATCCTTTCTAAGTTACACTTAATCACAAATATCTTCTTCAGGCTTAACATTTTTCAATATTTATGGTACCTATTGATGCATGGAAATTTTAAATGTTGAATTTAATCTTTTTCTATGCCTTTGTGTGTCTTATTTTTTTAAAATCACTATTTACCACAATACATGGCTTCTATCTCCATGCACTGATTTTTGTTTTTATTCTGTTTCTATTCCAAAAATATCTTTATTTGGGTTTTAGATCAGCTATGATTTTTTTTAAGTTTCTCTCCTGTATTACCACTATGTGTCTGCAACAGAAAGGAACTTTTTGTGTGAACTTAATTCTATCTCAATTCTAATTCTATCTAAATCACATCTCAACTAAATTCAACATTTCTTAAAATTCCTAAAATTGGGGTTAAAAATAATCTATCTAAAATGCCTAAATTTTCTATTCCTAATTGTTTGATTCTTAGGCAAAAAGTTAGTTCTTTTTCATCATTCTGTGTTAGCTAAAATATCACCTTACACAGACTCCTTTGACCAATCTTTATTTTATCATCTTCCTTTATTTTTTCACAGCATTTATTGTCTATAATTATGTTTATTAATTTTATGTTTTCTCCATAATTAGGCATAAGTTCCATGAAAATACACTTTTGTCTGTTATATCTGCAACATGTAAAATAGAGGAAACTAAGATACAAAGATATAAATTGTCCCAAATCTCCTTAATCCTAGTTCAATCTCTTTCCATCTCCAATATTGAGACTTCTAAGCAGTGTTGATTTCCTATCAATTAAAAAATACAAAATTACAATAAACAATAAAGATCACTAACATTCTTAAGTGAAAAGCAGATTCTACTTATACCAAGTAGTAAACCTTTATTATAATTTAAATTAAATTAAGTTTTTAAAGCAGCCATAAATTGATCTGTGCCTTCACTAGAAGAAATATCCCTGCTACTCAGATGAGTAAGGGACCTCCTACAATCAATTTCCCACCTAACCAAAATAAATAAAATACAAAAGGTACTGGATAGAAAACACATCAAAACATATCTTTTTTTAATGGGATTATGTATTTTTTTCCTTTCTCTACTTTCTAAACTTCTTATAATATGGTTTTATAACTTGTGTCATTTAAAATATTTTTCACTGGAAAAAAAAAAGCAAACAAACAAAAGTTCAAAACCCTGCAGATTTACTGACCCTTTTTCAACATTTTCTTTTTTGTTGCAGGAGTAGATGAAGTAAGTGCACATGCAAACTCTGTATCTTCTTTAACCATAGAAGATCCTGCTGAAGTTAAAAACCACAGAATCATTAAGATATTTGAAAACATTTTCTCCTGTGCTTAGGCAGAGGTGCTTTCTGAGAACAGAAAATAGAATACCATTGCCACACTACCTTAAGAGCTTATATTATTAAAAAGGAATAAAATAATGTCTGGTAACCAAAACTGCCTCTTCTGACACTAAGCATATCTTCCTGAGGAAGAGATGTAAAAGTAGAAGCAGCCATATGCAAAGTGATTCAGCTCCTAGGTGGAAGGAGAATTTTTTCAAGTAAACAGGTATCTGACTTCTAATAAGGATGCCAAATTTTCAGGTTAATCAATGGTAATGAGTTATTTTCCAAATGCAATTTCTCAGGTAATTAGGAAACAATATGATCCTATTTAGTGGAAAAGAAAATAAAGAATATGTTTTAAAGATAAAGGAAAAAGTAAAAATAATCATTGGTTATTCACACATTTGTATGATAATGTGAATATACTATTTCCAAGAACATACTCCCACCATACTTTTGAAATTACAATTTAGACAGATATAAATAAGGTTTTATCAAAGTAATTTTATAAGTAGTAAAAAAAATCATTTTGTCTTATTTAAAGTTGGTTTAAATAATTTCTCTTACATTTTATTTTGAAACTATTCTTTCAATTTGCCTCATTCAATTAATATCCCTGGTAAGCTCCATGAATAGTTCATATATAAACAGCAGTCAAGTTTAAGACCTATTACTAAAGAATTCTAAGTTTGAGAGATGCAAATCAATGTTTTTTTCTTTAATAATTTGAAGTGTAGATTACAGATAGTGAAATGTACATACAGACCTTTAATTCTGCTTTTAGTTTCTAATTGTACAGTTCCCAGTTTGCCTACAAACAACCAAATACAAAAATGCTCACAAAAAGAAATTAGAATACAGGACACAGCATCAAATCAAATCCATTTCATATTACCTTTCATTTTCTGTGGCAATTCACTAGTTTCAATTTCCTCTGAATCGCTGCTTTCAGTATACTGGACAGCAGTTTTTCTTCTAAAAATAAATATATCCAAATTTTTTTATCAACCCAAAACAAAATTATAAATAAAAACATGTTTAACAAATACAATATAAATGCTTTTTGTCCTTCCCCACTTATATTTTGAAAATTATTAAAGTAAAACTTTATTTGACAAATGAGTCAAATTTTCTACAAGCATTGTGTTTTCTTTTTTTTAAATTAAATTTATTGAGGAGAATCAAGATGGTGGCATAGGTAAACACCTATACTTGCTGCCTCTCACAACCACATCAAAATTACAACTAAAAGGCAGAACAACTATAATCCTGAACCGTGGAAAAGCTGGCTGGGTGGCAGTTCCAAGCTAGAGAGGTGAAGAAAGCTCATTGAGACTGACAGGAGGTGCTAAGGGGCGAAAAGTGCTGGCACCCGAGTGTGCTGCTTTTTTAATCGAGAGGGAGATACAAGCTCCCGCTTGCTCTGAACTCCAGTTCTGGGTGAGACTCTGGGGGACCCAGACACATACAGGGAGAAACTGGATTGTCTGGTATCAGGACAGGAACGCGAGGGCGGCTTTCTTTCAGAGGTGCTTGCAGCCATCATTGTTCCTAAGTGGGGAAGTGGGGAGCTCTCCGGGGCAGGGCTGACTGGCAGCCATTGCTGTTCGCTCTGCCCTGGTGATTCCCTGAGACCCCGCCCCACCCATTTTACAACCCCACCCAAGCTGTGCACAGTGGCTTTTGCATGAATGGCCTGTCCTTTCTCAGCCTAAAACCTGTTAAACAGGCAGCAGCAGCAGCAGCCTGCCTTGCTACACAGTTGGGCCTCATCTGTGCACTTCCAAACCCAACACAAAGAGGAGGATTCTGCAGATCTCTCTATAGCTCCTGCTGGGCAGCCCCAGGCAGTGGCTGACTTTGCACCTCCTTGGAGATCCAAGAGCCAGTGTTCCCAGTGGTCAGTGTGAGACCATACCGGATTACAACTCTTCACATCCATAAGTGACAAAGTCAAGGGGCAGACTCAGTGAGCACCAAAGCCCCACTGAAGCAAGTCGTGCCCCATAAGGGTGTCTCCTACACAGCAGCTCTTCCAGTGTAGGCACAGCTGGTCCTCACAGCCAATTGGCCTGGAGGTCAATTCCTCCCAGTGATACCAACAGCAATCAAGGCTTAACTACAACAAGACAGTGCACACAGACCACAAAGGGGTGCACCAAGAGTGTCCACCTCAGGTGACTGGGGAGGCTGAGCCACTGGGCTCTATAGGACACCTACCACACAAGGCCACTCTATCAACTCAAGGGGACGTATCAGCTACCCAGTACATAGAAAAAAAACACGGGGAAGCAGCCAAAATGTGGAGACAAAGAAACATGTCACAAATGAATGAAATGGATGAAAGCAAAATACTGGATATAGAGTTCAAAACCAACAGTTATAAGGTTACTCAAGAGTCTTCTAGAAACCTCCAAGGAACTTAGTGAGATCTTTAAGGATCTTAGCGAGGATGCCAAAAAAATGGAAAAGGAACCATCAGAAATTAAGCATACACTGACTTAAATAAAGAATAATACAGAGGTAATAAAGAATAATACAGAATAATACAGAGATTCAACAGCAGACTAGAGGAACACAAGAATCAAGTCAAAGATTTGAAATACGAAGAAGCAAAAAACACCCAACCAGAAAAGCAAAAAGAAAACAGAATCCAAAAATATGAAGATAGTGTAAGGAGCCTCTGGGACAACTTCAAGTGTACCAACATCCGAATTATGGGGGTGCCAGAAGAAGAGAGAGAGCAAGATACTGAAAACCTATTTGAAGAAATAATGACAGAAAACTTCCCCTACCTGGTGAAAGAAATACACTTACAAGTTCAGGAAGCACAGAGAACCCCAAACAAGAGGAATCCAAAGAGGACCATACCAAGACACATCATAATTAAAATGCCAAGGGCAAAAAAACAAAGAGAGAATCTTAAAAGCTGCAAGAGAAAAACATTTAGTTACCTACAAGGGAGTGCCCATATGATTGTCAGCTGATTTCTCAACAGAAACTATGCAGGCCAGATAGAAGTGGCAAGAAATATTCAAAGTGATGCATAGCAAGAACCTATAACTAAGATTATTCTATCCAGCAAAGCTATCATTTAGAATTGAAGGTCAGATAAAGAGTTTCACCACCAAACCAGTATTAAATGAAATGCTGAAGGGTATTCTTTAAGAAGAGGAAGAAGAAGAAAAAGGTAAAGATAAAAATTTATGAACAACAAAGTGACACCAAATACTTATCTATCAACAAGTAAATCTAAAAATCAAATGAATATGATGAACAGAACAAACTGGTGAATGTAATAGAATCAGGGGCATGGAAAGGGAGCGGACTGACAATTCTCGGGGGGAAGGGGTTGTGGGGGGTGGGGGAAGAGATTGGACAAAGAGCTTACATCTCTGGATGAGGACAGTGGAGGGCGAAGGCCTGGGGTGGGGTGGGAACCTGGTGGAGGGGAACTATGGGGGGGTGGAAGAGAAACATATGTAATAATCTGAACAATAAAGATTATTAAAAAAATAAATTTACTGGGGTAAAGCTGATTAATAGGATCATATAGATTTCAAGTGTACATTTCTATGGTACATGATCTGTATGTTGCATTGTGTGCCCACCATCCAAAGTCAAAGTATTCTGTGTTCATAACCAGATGCATTTACTATGCAAAATGCAGTTATCACTATTATTAAAATAAATTTGAAAAAGTAAACCATTCTAAAATAGTAATCATTTCAATACTGAGTTCAATTCAATTAAAACACATAAAACTAGAACAAAAAAGAAATGAATCTTATCAAATAAAACACTTCCAATATAATGAAATAAGCCGCTAAGAGGCAATAATATAAATCTTCCACAATAAAAAATTTTGTAAATTTTGTGCAGAAAAAGTATATTACAGTGGTTAAATGCCTAAGTACAACAGGTTCTACAGTCAGACTGCACAGATTCAAATCCCCATTCTGCCACTTATTTGTTATGGTCCTCTATGCCTCAGTTTCCCCATTTGGAAAACAGAAATAAAGATACATTCCACTTCACTGGATAAAATGTTAGTACAAACAAAGCCCCTAAAGTAGTCGGTTATAAGGTAAGTATATATGTACTAGATGTAATTAATATATGTGTTGGTTGTTTTTAGTTTTATCATGTCCTCATTATTATTATTTCTATGTCCTTTAATCCAATCTGGTCCACCTAATAGAGCTGTTAACTAGTTTCCTGGTCAGTTCAGAGTTGTAAGATTTGATATTTGAAAGGAAACTGATGAGTCCTGGTTCTGTGCTCAGTGCAGACAGGTTTTAATGATAGAAGACAATTAACAGATACCCAGTTTGAGGTCTTTATTGGTGAAACAGCTAACAAAAACTCAGATTTGAGGTTACCCAGCCAATACTGATGGTAGAAAATACAACAAAAGCCAAATATTTGGATCTACTTCAGAGGGCAAATGAAATTTATAACATTAACAGATTCAAGTTGAGATCAGAGGGGATTGTGTGTTTTATTGAAATATCCCCTTCTAGTCTACATTAATATAATACTTTCCATAAATGACTTTATTGTGTCTTATTTCCACTAACAGTAAAGAAAGAACTGAGATGAGCAAAAGATGCTTTTGTCAAACTATCTAATAAAATGTCAGTTTTCATCTCCTCAAATTCATAAAGCTCTTCTAAAGTTTCAATAAAAACAAAAAACCCAGAAGCTAGATCTTAGTTCCTATGTGAAAGAAATAGGAAAAAAATAGTAGAAAGACAGGGGATTAAAAATTAAAATTCACTGATGTGCTAAACAAACCTGTAGCGGTAAATTAACAGAATGACTAACTTATTTCTGCCAGTCACCTTCACAAACGTTAAAAAAAATTATCAATTCACTTATTTTATAGATTATTACTTTCCTACCTGCCTAAATCACAGTGCTTTTTGTCAATTTCAAATAAAAAATGTATTTAAAAAACTATGTAACTCAGATATAATGGTCCTCTTTCTCTCCTATATGTAAAAAAAATGGAGAAAGAAATTTAAATAAACAAATTATATATTATCAAATCTTAATAAGAGTTTACCTTTTGGAGCGGGAACTAGACAATTCTGACTTGGGATATTTACTCTTTCCCTTGACATCTGAAATACTGGGTTCTCCGCTACACCTAGATCCTTCCATTTTAAAGAAAAGGACAAATATATAAAATATTAGTGAATTCTTAGGCTAGCAATAATCCTTCTTAAAACCCTGGTTTTCCAACTGAATAATACAACCTTTTAAAAATACATTTTAATTGAATTACAACTTCTTAATATCTCCATTTCTGCCCTTTCAATCAGTGAGCTACTCTACTTGTTTCCTATTCTAGTGTTTTCTCATAAAAAAGTACCTTCAATTTGTTTTGTACCCAGTCTGTCCCCTGTAGTCATCCAGCCAATCCCCATATTGGCTGAATTTCCTGATGTACCAAGGCAGCTGAGAGCTGCTGGAAAAAAATAAACGGTAAGTAGATAGCAATCTATACTAATAACAGGGTAATATGATAATTAGACCAGACATCTTCCAGACAAAGCTGCAGCAGCTGCTGCTGCTGCAAGGGCCGGGCCAAGGCTCAGGCAAGCCATGGATGGCAGCTGCTGCTGCAAGGGCTGGGCCAAGGCTCAGGCAAGCCACGAATGGCAGCTGCTGCTGCGAAGACCAGCCCGAGGCTCAGGCAACCACGGCAGCCAGCAGTGGCAGCAGCAGCGGCATGATGGGGGTGTCGCCTTTCCCTAATCGGCCCGGTCGCCTCCCACAGATGGAGGTCAGAGGCAGCAGCACCAGGGGGTGATGGGGGCAGTGCCTTCCCATGATCGGCCGGATGCCTCCTGCAGAGGGAGGCCAGACTATGGCTAAGCCGTAAGTAAGACATCCCCTGAGGGCTCCCGGAATGTGAGAGAGGGCAGATTGGGCTGAGGGACCGCCCCCACCCCCACCAGTGCACAAATTTTCATGCACCAGGCCTCTATTCCTATATAATAAAGAGCTAATATGTTAATTAGACTGAACAGCAGAATGATCGTCTAGACGACCTTCCAAACAAAGACAGGGCTGCAAGGGCCAGCTGCGGCTGTGAGGAGCTGCAAGGGCTGGCCGAAGCAGCCAGGGCTGCTAGGGCCGAGCCCCTTACATGACTTTCGTGCATCGTGCCTCTAGTCCTATATAATAAAGAGGTAATATGCAAATTGACCATCACTCCAAAACACAAGATGGCCGCCCATGTGGACACAAGATGGTCGCCACAAGATGGCCAGCAGCGGAGGGCAGTTGGGAGGCACCAGGCCTGCAGGGGAGGGCAGTTGGGGGCAACCAGGCCTACAGGGGAGGGCAGTTGGGGGAGACCAGGCCTGTAGGGGAGGGCAGTTAGGGGTGACCAGGCTGGCAGGGGAGGGCAGTTAGGGGCAATCGGGCCAGCAGGGGAGAGCAGTTTGGGGGGACCAGGCCTGCAAGGGAGAGCAGTTGTGGGGGGACCAGGCCTGCAGGGGAGAGCAGTTGGGGGCAACCAGAACAGCAGGGGAGGGCAGTTGGGAGGGACTAGGCCTGCAGGGGAGGACAGTTGGGGGTGACCAGGCCGGCAGGGGAGGGCAGTTGAGGGTGACCAGGCCTGCAGGGGAGAGCAGTTGGGGGCGACCAGGCCGGCACGGGAGGGCAGTTAGGGGTGACCAGGCCAGCAAGGGAGGACAGTTAGGGGCAACCAGGCCGGCAGAAGAGGGCAGTTAGGGGTGACCAGGCTGGCAGGGGAGGGCATTTAGGGGTGACCAGGCCTGCAGGGGATGGCAGTTGGGGGTGACCAGGCCTGCAGGGGAGGGCAGTTAGGGGTGACCAGGCCAACAAGGGAGGGCAGTTAGGGGCAATCGGGCCAGCAGGGGAGCAGTTAGGCGTCGATCAGGCTAGCAGGGGAGTGGTTAGGGGGTGATCAGGCTGGCAGGCAGAAGCAGTTTGGGGCAATCAGGCAGGCAGGTAGACGAGCGGTTGGGAGCCAGCAGTCCTGGATTGTGAGAGGGATGTCCAGCTGCCCGTTTAGGCTCAATCTGGGCAGTCAGACATCCCTGAAGGGGTCCCAGATTGGAGAGGGTGCAGGCTGGGCTAAGGGACACACACACACACACACACACACACACACACACCGTGCACGAATTTCATGCACTGGACCTCTAGTCTTCTTTAAACTGCCAATTTTTCTACCTTTTTACTTCCTCAATTATCTGTATTTTCCCTGAGCTATATTTTCTTTCTTTCTAATGCTAACTCATCTACCTATTCTCTTGATCTCAATTCTTCCCACAGGCCTATAAAATATTCTCTCTATTGTATTCAAAATCTTCCTATCAATGGGTTTCTTTCTTAAACTAAAAAATAGACAACAAAAAAACCCTCGCCCTAACCATTTTGGCTCAGTGGATAGAGTGTCGGCCTATGGACTGAAGGGTCCTAGGTTCAATTCCGATCAAGTGCACATGACCAGTGGGAGGCATGCAGGAGGCAGTCAATCAATGACTCTCTCTCATCATTGATCTTTCTTTCTCTCCCTCTCCCTCCCTCTCTGAAATCAGTAAAAATATATTTTTTAAAATGTTTGAAAACAAAACAAAACACCCTCAATTCTGCATCTCTTTCTAACTATCTATTTCCCTCTCCTATCTCAAAGAAAACAAACTGCAAATAGTACACAGTTGTACTTCCAATTCTTCACCTACTATTCTTAAAATATTTTCAGCCTGTTCTGCTCTAATCAATCTTCAGAAATTAATTTGTGAAGTGATTACTAAGTCTAACCATATAACTGCTAAGTCCAGAGATCTCACTTCTCCTGACTTCAGAATTTGTTTCTAACCTCTTTCCATAGGTGCTGCTGTCCATGCACATCTACATATATAAACCATCATACGCAAATAGACTGAATTGCAGAACAAACAACAGGTCGCTATGACATGCAATGAACACCAGGGGGCGCACACGGAACATGGCAGGTGTTGGCAGCAGGCAGCAGATGACAGAACATGGTGGGCATCGGCACGGTGTGATGGTGGAGCAGGTGAGCAGAGGTGCCAGACCAAGGCGGAGCACCAGTTGCCGTCATCAGGGTGAGCCTCTGGTGGTTACTGAAAATTTTTTGTCCCGCATGCAGCAGTCCCGTGGCTCACATCTGTTGCTGGCGCTGGCCCTGCTCCTACCTGCTGCCGGCGCCCGGCACTAGCCCCGATCACTTGGCGCCATCAGTGGGTGTGAGCGGCAGCTGCTGGCACTGATCACCCCTCAGGGCTTCTCCACCTCCCCCTGCTCCTGAGGGGCAATTGGAGCCGGCAGCTGCCTCTAGCACCCACTGCCGTCGCCAGAGATGCCACTCACACTCACTGCTGGCGCCAACCCCACTCACACCACAGCTGGTACTGGAGCTGCCACTCACACCCACAGCCAGCACCCAGCCCCGGTCCCAATCGTTTGGCACCATCAGTGGGTGCAAGCGGCAGCTGCTGACCCAATCACCTCTGAGGGCTTCTCCACCTTCCCCTTCTCCTAAGGAGCGATCAGGGCAGCAGCAGCTGCTCACACTCATTGAGGGCGCAAGCTCTGTTTGCACCCGCTGCTGGCGCCAGCCCCAATCGCTCCGCAACGTCAGTGGGTACGAGTGGTGCCGGGGCCATCAGTGCATGGGAGCAGGAGTGGGGCTGCGGGCAGACGGGACTGGGGGCTGCAGCAGGAGGGTCCGGGTCGGGGCTCAGAGGATGAGCCAAGACCCACCCCTGTGCCCACCACAGCCTCCCGGCCCACAGTTATTTTTAAGGTGCACGAATTTGTGCACTGGGCCCCTAGTTACACTATAAATACCATAAACTACTCTGAGGTCCCAGAACAAAATATGCTCTATGACTGTGTTTTTATTTTGCTGTTTTACTACCTTTCACAGGATATGTTTCTCAACCAAAAATGCTCTTCCCCAGCTTCTCTGCCGGATGTACTACCACCCAATTCCATCATCACCTCCTTGATGGAATTTTTCCTGACTATCGTCCTTCAGAAAAAGAGATTGGAAGTTTTTGTACAGCACAGAGCCCCAGCGCTAGAATTACATAATTAAATTAGGATAATCTCACAATAGGGTGGTGAAGGCCTGGGACAGGGGGCAGGACAGGCTAGAAGAGGTCAGTGGGGGGGAAGGGGGGACATACGTAATACTTTCAACAATAAAGATTTAAAAATAATAATTTAAAAAATCTCAATAAAATATGAGATCATATTCAAAATTAAAGTTTACCTTTGGTTAGTTCATCTGTCTTTTCACTGGTATTGTTTCTTCCAAGTTTCATAGATCCATTGTTAATATTACATTCCTGGATGAAAAGGCATATTTGTTACATAGTACTGTTGTCAGTTTTAAATAAGCTTAAAATGTATCCTATTTTATATTTCTTTATTTTACATAAAAAAGACTATTTAAGTTGTTACTCCATTCTGGAGCAAAGGGGAAAGGTGCATTAAGTAAAAATAAAAAATACACAAACTGATTAAATTTTTTTCACAGGTATCTCGAAAAAGAAAAGTAGTTGGTCTTTACCTTGCAAAAAGAATACAAAAAACAAACTTCAGTTATAAATGGCATATTAGTTACTATGAGAAACATTCATGAAATGGGAGTTACTTTAGAATTAAAAGAAATTCTCAGATGATAAGCTTTTAAAACAAGAGTCCCTACAGCAAGTAATAGATCTTTAATGAGGCTGCCATTGCCATGCTTTTTCTCTCGTTTTACTCTACCAGGGATTTTCCTGTCAACCTGACTTTCCTTTTTCCTTCATGTATACCCTTTTGTTTCAAAATGCATCAATGTACACGAGTACAAAAACTTCTATAAAAGTAAAACTTTAAACTTCTTCATGAAAATATTTTTAACTGAATCTAGTAAGGAAGGATTCCTCCCATCTTACTTCTAATTCTTGACTTGATTCTATAAATAGGAATAAACCCAAATAAAATGGGGTTTAATTGAATTAATTCTTGCAGGTTAAAAAATAGAAGTAGGTGAAGTTGTCATATTATAAATCAAAACCTCAGAATGGAGGGCAGGATTGGTAGACAGGAATATAATAATTTTTGCTGAAAATTAGGGCTAATAAAGGATATTTAATTTTAGTTTTAAAAAAAACAGAATTTTAAACATTTTACAAAATCTCATGACAGTTAGGATTTATTTAAAATGTGACTGAAAGCAGATACATCCCCTTCTAAAGGTATGGGTGGGAAAATCGAAAATGTAACATTTTTAGAGATATGTAGCTAGAGGAGTTATTTTAGATAATTTTTAAAGCATTAATAACTCCAAGAAACTAATATTAAAAAATGCTTTTCGATCTTCTTCAATAGTTAACACAACCATTTTTATTAAACAGTATGCAAAAAATCTAAAATTGTATCCACAAATAAAAGATACTCTTTACATTATTCATTTTATATTAATTTTATTTAGGCAAGCTTTTTCTCCATAGAGTTCAAATACAAATTTTCTATAACGTCCAACCCATCCAGTCATCTAATGAAATTTAAATCAATTATATTTTACTTTGTTAAGCTTGGAATATCTAAATTTACTTAAAATACTGGAATTTTTGTTGCAATAAATTCTAAGCTGGAAATCACATTTTCAGCCTCAATTTCAATTAATGTAGCAAACTATCCAAAAACCTTCCAAATATACAACACCTTAAACTCATGGCTAATCTTGGGGGGTGGGGAGGGGGGAAGGGAGAGTCTTACTGATAATAGATAAGTTTCAAATTGATAACTGACACTGAAGCTATAAATAGTCTTAGGTGCTTTTCTTTTAATGACCAAATGTAAAAAGAACAGTATATAAAGCATTAGACTATTCAGGTAGGGAATTAGATCTCAGATAAAAGAGTTAAACTCGCAATGAAAGTTTAAAGAAGAAAATGCAATTAAGTGCAGACATTAATAAATTTATTAATCAATGGCAGGAAACTGGAGTGCAGTCTCTTTGAAATCTAAAAATTTAGAAGTCTTAAAAAATATTTTTGCACAGAGCTTTTGCTTAGTTATTTCCTACTTTAAGTTCTTTGAATTTTCAGCTCAGAACAAAGAATACTGTTTCACTTTAATAATATTTATTTTTCCATAAAATGAATTCACTTTAATTATTAGAAACTGAATATAACTATATTAGGCATACATCTCTCTCTCTCTCTCTCTCTCTCTCTCTCTCTCTCTCTCTCTCTCTCTCTCTCTCTCACACACACACACACACACACACAAGTTAAATATAAAAAGTCACCCATATTCTCATCATTAGATCACAATTATCACTATTAACATGTTGGCACATATAGTGAATAACAATACTTAGATATACATAAATATGTATTTACAAAATGAGGAGTCAAACACTATATACAGATGTGGACTTGGCCCTGTTTTTTTTGTTAATCCTCACCCAAGGATATTTTTAGAGAAAGTGTAAGGGAGTGAGGGCAGGGAAGAGGAAGGAAAAAGAGAGGGAGAGAGAGAAGAGAGAGAGGAAATGAAAGGAAAAGGGAGAGAGGGAGAGAAAGAAAGAGAGAGAGACAGAGACAGAGAGAGAAATATCAGTGTGAGAGAGACACATTGATTGGTACCTCCTGAACACACCCCAACCAGGGCTGGGGATCTAACCTGCAACCCAGGTATATGTCCTTGACCAGGAATCGAACTGGAGACCCTTGAGTGTGTGGGCTGACATTTTAACCACTGAGCAACACCAGTGAGGGTGCCACTCGCCTTTTTTAACTAAAAAAAATATCATGACAATATTCTTCAAAAATAGAATTTTGTAATTTTGTATAACTATTAAATTTTATATCTATATTTTAATTTAACTATTAGTTTACTGAGAGGTGTTTCCTTTTTGTGTTTAAAATAATGCCAGGGGAAAATAAACTTGTACTTTTCTCTTTGGAAAAAATACATTTCTGATAACTTCTTTAGGTAGTTTCTTTAAAATGGCATTATTGAGTGGAAGATTATAAACATCTTCAAGGCTCTTGATACAAATTACCAAAATGCCCTCAAGAATGTGGCACTGATTTTCACTCTTATTAGTAACAAATGAGAGAGACCTGATGCTCTGAAAACAATGCATATTATCAATTTTTGGCAATTATTTTTTAATGACAAAATTAAAAGTTTTAAAAATAAACCAAAGACTTCAGAGGGAAAAAAAACTATTTACTAATATTTTACCTTCTTCAGTTGATTTTTTTTAATTCTTTCAACAGGAAGAGGTTTACCATCATGGAAGTTGGTAAGAATTACTGCAATGGCTGTAAGCGTTTTGCCCTTAAAATGTTTCAAAAAGACAAATGGTCAGATTCTAAAACCCAGTTGATGAAAGAACATTCCAAAACCAATTTAAAATCAATTAAGTAAATATCAAACACCATTCAAAGCCACAGAAGTGTACTGATTATTATATTAAACTAGAGGCCTGGTGCACAAAATTTGTACACTGGCGTGGGGGTGGGGGGGGGGGAGGTCCCTCAGCCCAGCCTGCACCCTGTCACAGACTGGGAGCCCTCAAGGGATGTTCTACTGATGGCTTAGCCACAGTCTGGCCTCCCTTTGTGGGAGACGACAGGCTAATTAGGGGAAGGCGCCACCCCCATAATCCTGCTGGTGCTGCAACTGCCCGTCGGCACAGCCTCAAGGTGTTTTCATCAACACGGACTCCATTCCCTTCACCAAGAAAAAATGACAACTTTTTTTAGGCATTTTCAAGATGTCTCTTTCATAGGATATGACATTTCTTTCTTTCTTTCTTTCTTTCTTTCTTTCTTTCTTTCTTTCTTTCTTTCTTTCTTTCTTTCTTTCTTTCTTCTTTCTTTCTAAAATCCTCACCTGAGGATATTTTTCCATTGATTTTTAGAGAGTGTGGAAGAGAGAGGGGGAGACAGAGAGAAACATCAATGTGAGAGGGACACTTCGATTGGTTGCCTCCTGCATGAGCCCTGACCTGGGCCCCGGCCAGGGAGGAGCCTTCAACCTAGGTACATGCCCTTGATCAGAATCCAACCTGGACCCTGCAGTCCGCAGGCCGAGGCTCTATCCACTGAGCCAAACCGGCTAGGGCAGGATATGACATTTCTTAGCCCCTCCAGCAGCGGACCTTCGTTTTCTCCTTGAGGAGTATGGTGGAAAAACCCTAGACCACCTTCTTGGATCCTTATTACCCAAGAACACTGTGAATGGCATACTGGGAGCTTAGCCAATGAGCAGTCAGAAAAGGTGTTTCCACCCTAACCGGTTTGGCTCAGTGGATAGAGCGTTGGCCTGCGGACTGAAGGGTCCCAGGTTTGATTCCGGTCAAGGGCATGTACCTGGGTTGTGGGCACATCCCCAGTAGGGGGCGTGCAGGAGGCAGCTGATCGATGTCTCTCTCTCATCGATGTTTCTAACTCTCTATCCCTCTCTCTTCCTCTCTGTAAAAAAATCAATAAAATATATTAAAAAAAGAAAAGGTGTTTCCTCTGCAGCTCACACAGAGGCGGGACTGCTGGTGTGCTGTGGCTGGAGCAGCCCCAGGCCCCCCTTCTGTGTCTGCTCTGGGGTTATCCGAGCCAGTGTGGTGGCTCGGGTGGCCCCAGGCCCCCCTTATCAGTGTCTACCCCAGGCTCCTCTGTCAGTGTCTGCTCCAGGGCCACCTGAGCCAGCCAGCGGCTCGGGCAGGCCACCCTGTCTCTGTCTCCATCTCCACTCTGGACCTCACCTGTGCGCATCCTCCTCCTGACTGGTCATGACTATTACAGTGTCCTGGCCTAATTTGTATATTACCTCTTTATATCCTATCTAATAAAGCGGTAATATGCTAATTGACCCTCATGTCGCAAAGATGGCAGCAGCCACAGCCAATAAGGAGGGAATATGCTAATTGACTGCCTCACCCTCAGAGATGGTGGTGCCAACAGCCAATAAAGAGGAAATATGCTAATTGACTGCCCCACCCTCAAATATGGTAGCGCCCACAGCCAATAAGGAGGGAATATGCTAATTGACTGCCCCACCCTCAAAGATGGCAGTGCCCACAGCCACAAGATGGCGGCGCACAATCCTCTCAGCCCCGCTGGGGCGGCAGGCACCTGAGGGCAGGCCTGGCGGCTCCACATGTCTGCCTCTGGAGTCCCCCAGTCCCCTCAGCCCCCCAGGCGCCCAGGTCCGGCCGAAGGCACAGGCAAGTCTCCGATGGCAGCTGTCCAGCTGCCCAGGGCCAGCCCAAGGCACAGGCAAGCCTCGGATGGTGGCTGCCCAGCCAACACCCAAGGTGCAGACAAGCCTCAGATGGCAGCTGCCCAGCAGCCCAGGGCCACCCGAGGCTCAGGTAACCAGGGCTGGCCGAGGCTTGCGCTGCCAGCAATAGCAGCAGCAGAGGTGTGATGGGGCATTGCCTTCCCCTGATTGCCAGGTCACTTCCCGCCCCTGAGGGCTCCTGGACTGTGAGAGGGAGAAGGCCGGGCTGAGGGAACCCCCCAACCCAGTGCATGAATTTTCATGCACCGGGCCTCTAGTATATAGATAATATACATATTAATTAAAAGTGTGTCATTAAGAAATACTTTCCCACACTGCATTGTTAGAAATTATTAAATTATCCTTACTAATAAAAGGCTAAGTAGTCATCACGCCCTCACGCGTGATGCCCTTATGCTGTCAAAAGATGGCTGCGCCACAGTGGAGGCTGGCTCCCCACAGCCCTGCACACATGCCGCAGGGGCAGGACTCCTGGCTCCAGCCTGCCTCTTTAGGGCAATCCATCAAGGAGCGCCAGATGGGTGGGCGGGACCTACCTCTTTGGGGCGATTGATTGTGGGGCTCGCACACTGTGAGAGGGCACAGGCCAGGCTGGGGGACCCCCCCCCCAAGTGCATGAATTTCATGCACTGGGCCTCTAGTTTAATCATACAATACTATAAACATCTCTGAGAAACATGGTTTTATTAAATGACTGCTATTCTAAGAGTTTACATTTAACCCTGAACTAATACCTTTATCATGAAACTACAACTTTTGCCTGCCATATAATTCAAAGCTAATTTAAAATTATTAGTCTTTCCAAGCATACACATAAGGTAATCATTTAATAAATTTCATTTAAATATAATTCCAACACTTAAAAGCTATAAAGAACATGATATATCTTGTAGGTTTTTCTTAAATAAAAAATTGCAATTTTTTATTTTTGGCCATAGCTGAATTTATAATTAGCAACACAGAAACAAATCTGGGAATTTTAAAGCAGTGTAAGGCACCAATTTTCAAAGTGTGATCCACAGGCCCTAGGGGACCTCAAGACCCTTTCAGGAGTTATGTGCAATCAAAACTATTTTCATAATACTTCTAAGACCTTATTTGTGTTAACATCTGTAGGAATGCCACAAAAAGCAACGGTGGGCAAAATTGCTAGTGCCTTAGCATGAAACAAAACAGGTGACACTACGTTCTAATAGTGGTTATTGTATTATCTGCCACTCATAATAAAAAAAATTTAAATGCCAGTTTCACTTTAAGAATGTTAAAAATATTCTTGATGAAGCAGTACACATTAATATTATTAAATCTTGCCTTGTAAGTACACATCTTTAAAATATTCTGTATAACAAGATGGGAAGTACATAAAATACTTCTTTTGACACCAAAATACGAGGGCTATCTAGGGAAAAATCACTGTGAGACTAACCACAATGCATCACCTCACATCATCACTTTTTTATGCATCACTAATTTTACTTGAAAGAATAACCAACAACTAGTTATTCATGACAAAGTGGCAGACATTTTCTTGAAAAATGAACAAAGTGAGTCTATCGCCTTCTAGGGAAACAATTGATAGCATTTTTTGTTAATGATAAAATTTCAACTTTCAAGCAAAAATCAGACTGTTGGAAAACTTGTATCCAATACTATGGGAATAGCAGCTTTCCAAAATGTAAATGCCTAATAAGATCAACAGTATTATCAATGAATTAAAATTGTTGATATAATATAATAAAATACATTGACATTTGACAGATCTGTATAACTCATTGAATGATTTTATAAAATGCCTGATGTTATAAAATCATGCATGGGTAAAATATGCATTCAATGTGTAAGTTAGACCAAAGGATTTTAATAAGCAGAGTATAAGAAGTTCACTGATATGACTTTTAAGTTCCACATTATAATTACAATATGTAATGAACTAATACTTGCCTGATTTTGTTATTGTATCAAATAAGAATATATTTATCTAAAAAGGCTATTAAAACACTGCTCCCTTTCCAACTACATATCTGTGTAAGGATTAAATTTCTTTACATATTTTAAACAAAACACATATCACAACGGACTGAAAAAAAAAACAGATTCAGATGTCATGTATTAGCCCAGACATTAAAATGATTTGCAAAACTAAATGTGAGTTTTCTTATCAAAATTGCTTTTGTTTTGGAATACTTTTCATTAAAAAATATGCTATTCATTTTAACAAGTAAGTTTATTAACTGTTATTTTTCAGTTAATAATTTAAAAAATTTGTTTAATGTCTAATAGTATAAATATTTATAGATATATTAACAGATATAACCCACAAAAACAAAAGCTCTTTGGGCTGCTCAAGAATTTTTTAGTGTAAAGGGTCACTGAGACCAAAAAGTATAAAAACTGCTGGTGTAAGGAGTCATAAATATACATTTAAATACTCTGCATATCACAACATTTGTGATATACTACAATTTTACATAACACTGTTGTCTTTCCTTTTAAAAAAATTTGAGGAAAACATGTTAATATCATTACACTAATTATTTTAATTGTACCTTAAGTGTAGAAAAACAAAAAGCTTACCATTATTTTAACTTAAACCATAGGAAAAAACTGTGTTCTACACTGGAAGTGAAATCTAGTCCCAAACTGGCATTAACATATTCCTCTTACCTACTTCAAAATTACTTTCTATAAAATCACAATTACAAAATACAATTTTACTAACTCAAGAAAAAGAATAATTACCAAACCCATATCATCAGCTAAAATTCCTCCATGGACATTTTCTGGTCGATCCTTCTCAGAAAAATTTGTTATTGTGTTATAGTATAAGTCACTTCGCTGTTCCCAGAATGGTGGAAGTTCTTTACTGTTTTCCCGGGAAATCATCCAAGCTAGAGCTTGTTTTTGATGTGGGAGCAATGATGTTTCAATAGCCTATAAATAAAAGAAATGTCATAAATAGAAGTACAATAAGTGCTTTCATACTCCCTCCCCCCAACCCCAAATGTGGAAAACAGCTAATCTTGTGATAAAAAATGTATAAATTAATAGAATATTAATAAATTGAAAATATTGGTTAAATACCTCAGCTGGTTCCATTTCATGAGTTTTATCATCTTCTTTTAGATCTTCAAACAATTTGTCAAATTCTGTTTTAAGCTACAACAAATAGCAATAAGAAACATGAAACAAAACAATTAAAATAATAATTACACAACTCGGAAATTTAATTAACTATGAAAGTTGAATAACAAAAGGTACATCAATTATTTAAAATACTATACTACTCAGTGAATACAGAATGAATAAGTGGTTTAGGTATAAAAGGTAACCATGTTACAGTTGGAAGAATATATAGAATAGAGTTGTAAATGTTGGTTTCAGTAATAGCTCTGTCACAAATAAATCTATAAATAACTTTGGGCAATACACTTAACCTTTATGGCCCTGTATCTTATTCCTGTAAAATCAAAGGAATGAACTAGATTTAGAATGTCTCTAAGGTTCCTCCTGCCATTGAAATTCTATGATTATACTATAGGCCCAGTGCATGAAATTCATGCACTTGGGGGGTCCCTCAGCCCCGCCCGTGCCCTCTTGTAGTCTGGGAGCCCTCGGGGGATGTCTGACTGCTGGCTTAGCACTGCCGCAGAGGCAGGAGAAGCTCCTGCTACTACTGCTGTGCTCGCCAGCCATGAGCCCAGCTCAGGGCTTCGGGCTGAGCGGCGCTCCCCCTGTGGGAGCACACTGACCACCAGGGGGCAGCTCCTGCATTGAGCGTCTGCCCCCTGGTGGTCAGTGCACGTCATAGCAACCGGTCATTCTGCCATTTGTTTGATTTGCATATTAGACTTTTATTATATAGGACTAGAAGCCTGGTGCATAAAATTCATGCACAGGGAGGGGGGTCCCTCAGCCCAGCCTGCACCCTCTCGCAATCCAGGACCCCTCGGGGAATATCCGACTGCTGGATCCCTGTGGGATCGGGCCTAAACCAGCATTCAGACATCCCTCTCGCAATCCAGGACCACTGGCTCCTAACCGCTTGCCTGCATGCCTGCCTGATCGCCCCTAACCACTCGCCTGCCTGCCTGATCACCCCTAACCACCTCTCTCTGCCTACCTGATCGCCCCTAACTGCTGCTGCCTCAGCCCCTGCCTCTGCAGCTTCGTCCAGAAGGTCGTTCAGCTGTCGGGTCTAATTAGCATATTACACTTTTATTATTATAGATAGGATTACATAGTTGCATTCAAACCATTTTGGTAGATCCTACCAGGTACATTTGACTTTTTTTCAGTCAATGATTTTTTATTTATTATTACTGCAGTAAAAATCTTGCTGTATAATATAAAATACTGGGGTTATTTCAATCTTATACTAATTTAGTTGGTTCTTTAAATTGGATCTAGTAAAATTTTATAGCAATGTATATCTGTTAGAATTACTTTTGTAAATATCACATGAATATATAGCAATAGTCCAGAAGAAATCAGGCCAACTCTAAACAGTTAGAAGAGGTAACCTGGGGTTTACCCACCAGACATAAGCTCAAGACTTTCTAACAATAAGCAGGGTAAATTCAGTAATTATAATCAGAATAGAAAATGGCTAACACTAATACTGATGGGTAGAGACAAAAAAAAAATTGGTGTTATTTGTAGATTGATCTGCATTACTTTATTTTATATCCCTTTCACTCCCCCCCCCCAAACTAATTCAGGATAACAGTATCCTAAATTACAAATTAGACAAAGTTAAGAATTAGAGTAATGCCAAAGAACTGGAATTATTTTTTTTAGCACTGTATTTGCAAGCTTACTGAAAGGAGTTAAGTTTCAAGCTTCAATTTTTAAAAAATACTTGCATTGTCCAAAAATTTCAAACACAACAAAAACATCAAAATATACTGAAACATCCCATGCATATACAGCAATATAGGTGTTTTAAATGTATGTATGAATGTGAGCCCATGGATATATTCTTTATCACTGATTTCTTTTTAGATAAATGTTCGCAATATATATTTATTCTACATGTTTCATAACTTAACAATATATCTGAAGATCACTAATGCCAGCACATACATATTTATCTTATTCTTTTAAACACCACTCTTCATTTAAAATTCACTTTTAGATTACAAGATATAAGAAAAGCACACCTGTTCAGTTGTCAGCTGTACTGCAGCATGAACTGGCATATTATAGCTTGGCCCAGCTCTTCCAGAGCCCCAACCACTTTCCAAACTGAATCCAAAAGCTATAATTTACAGAATGAAAATAAAATCACCAAATGAAATAGGTTATCTTTTAGCAAATAGCTTTTAAGACTTATAAAATAAGCTCCATTAAAAATACTCTTTAATATATTTTAAAGTTTTTTAGCCCTGGCCAGTGTGGCTCAGTTGTTTAGAGCGTCATCTCATACACCAAAAGGTCATGAGTTCGATTCCAGGTCAGGGCACATATCCAGGTTCAATCCCCAGTCAGGGTGTATGCAGGAGGCAGGTGATTGATGTCTCTATCACATCGATGTTTCTCTCTCACACACACTCTCCCCCATCCTCTCTCTCTAAAATAAATAAAAACAAATCCTAGGGTGAGGATTAAAAAAAAAAGTTTTTTAAAAGCTAAATCCTATCATTAATACATTATTAAAATAATTCCACATTATTTGAACAAACACTTGCTAAACAAATAATTCTTTCCCATTCTCTATTGTGAGATTCTTATTGTCTATATGTAATTTATCAAAGAGAATATTTACAATCAAGATTTCTAGATACTATCATTAGAGGAATTTCGGGGAGGGTCTTATACGACCTCCTTGTATATTTCTGTGTGTGTGTGTTTGTGTGTGTGTGTGTGTGTAAAACCTCCTATGAAACTATAGTTGTTTCAAAATAAAGAGGAAAAAATTCCCGGATTTTCTTTAAAAGACTCCAAAAATTTTATAACTTAGAGCCTTCATGCAAATTAGTTTAGTCAACCAAACTCAAAGTATCACTTAAGATAACAAATGTTTACAATTCCTACATTTTTACAATATCAAAATAATAGTAGGTTAAACCCTAAACTTACTTTTTGGTGCAGGACCCAATTTAAATCCATGTTTTTTCAATTGATCTAAAACCGCTTTTCTATTTTCTTCTTTTCCCCAAAGAGTCATATGCAAAGGCATGGTAAAAGCGTTGTTTGCACCAAAAGGGACTACCCTATTGTATTTAAGAAGGAAAAAAAGCGAGAAATTAAAAGTATCCATTTTTTACTCCCATTAAGAATCTGACTATTAAATACTCTGTGTTGCATTCAAATTTTGCATGAAGTAAAATAGGAACTAGTGGGCAAACTAGAAAGAAAAATGATAGGAACAGGACCAACAATAATCAGAAGAAAGGGGTAGTTTTTACTAACAGAATGCCAGAAGAAACAGAGTAGACTAGATAGATAAAGCAGTGTTTAAATATAAGAATAGTCTATAATCAATATTGTAAGATAAGTAAAATAATAAGTTTAACTGAGAGGGTAGAGCTTTCATTAATACAACCAGAGACTAGCGACCCATTCTGAGACTGGAGAATTATTTGCAAGAACTATTTCTGATCCAGTTTATGCTCAATATTTGAAAAACCTGATGAACTGAGAAAGAAGAAAACAAGTACACAAATAAAGTGAGAAGACATTTCTGAGCCTTTGTCTTCCAAATTCACTTTTTTATATCCTAAACATTCCATATTTAAATTGAGATCACAAACACAAATGTACAAAAAAACTGGAGTATGCCCTGGATAAAGCTATAGCTGATACTCAGCAGCAGTCAATTGATGTCATGTAAAAATGAGAGATCAGCATCACCAAATCTTCCATTTGTCTAGAAAAATCTTCATAAATAATTTTTATATTCAGGAAAAAAATAACATAAAAATATAGGATATCCAGATATTAAAATATTGGGGGAAATTTTTAATTTTTAAATACTGTGTAGGCAAAATGAAGCTGACCTACATCTGATCACAGGCTACCAGTTTCACAACCTCTGATTTAAACAAACACTTCCAAACTCCCAAATCTATGCACTAAAAGATTTGGAGAGATAGTGTGAATTTCCTAATATTTAAACCACAGTCTATTTTTCTCCAAGGCAATAATTCAAAAGAAAAGTGAGGGAATAGCTAGGTAGTAGAGGTTAGTGACAGGAGAATTAAAACATGTATTAAACACATACTAAAGGTGTCCTGATAAAAGTTGTCATGATAACTATACAGACATAACAAATTCAATCATCAATACAACTCAAAATTATTAAAACTAAACTCTGAAATACATTACCCTTCAACTTGTGCCAATTTGTTGTCCATAACATAGGCCAAAGCAGCTGCAAGATCTTTCTTTAAATGGCCAACCTGATTTCCATTCACATTGTTTACTTTAATTGCATTCTTATCATAGGGGTTATTGGGGTCTCGTTGTAATGCAACCATTTCATTATTATTAACCTAACAAAAATAATGAACAGATAATATTATAAATAATAAACATACAATAATAGCTTTCTTCATCATACTTTATCTGGGATTTCCATTAAATTTTTAATGATTACTGAGTACCATTGCATAAGAAATGTGTATTTTGTTGGACCCATCCTATCTAATAAAGAGGGAATATGCTAATTGATCCTCACGCTGTCGAAAAGATGGCAGCGCCCACAGCCAATAAGGAGGGAATATGCTAATTGACTGCCCTGCCCTCAGAGATGGCAGTGCTATTAGTCTGTAGGCAGAGGTGGTCTCTGGAGGCTTTGAGTTTTAGCCTTATCTAATTAGTCAGAAACAGTGTTTGACACTATCCTGCACTAGAGATTGAGAGGCCCAGAGGATCTACCAAATACAGAGTCACAAATCCAAACAGGCAGCCAAAATGAGGAGACAAAGACCACCCCCAAATGAAAGAACAAGAGAATTCCCTCCCCAGAAGAAGAGATAAATGAAGCAGATATTTTAAAAAAAAATTATCTGAGCCCTTGCTAGTCTGGCTGAGAGGAAGAGTGTTGGCCTGAGGACTGAAGTGTCCCAAATTCAATTCCAGTCAAGGGGACATGCCTGGGTTGCAGGCTCAATCCCCAGTAGGGGGTGTGCAGGAGGCAGCCGATCAATAATTCTCTCTCATCATTGATGTTACTAACTCTCTCTCCTCCCTTCCTCTCTGAAATCAATAAAAATATATTAGGAAAAAAATTTATCTGAAACAGAGTTCCAAGTAATGATGGTAAAGATGCTCAATACCATGGAAAAGATAGAGTTAACTATGAAAACAGAAATAAAGAATGACATAGCACAAACAAAGAACACATTGGAAGGAATACACAGCACATTAGGAGAAGCTGAGGATCAAATCAGTGAAGTAGAAGACAGGGTTGAAAAAAACCACTCAATAGGAGAACCAAAAAGAAAAAAAAAACAATTTAAAAAAAGGTGGACAGCTTAAGGGAGCTGTGGCACAACATGAAACCTAACAATATTAGAATAGCATGGTGCCAGAAGAGGCAGCAAGGGATAGAGGATATGTTTGAAAAAATAATGGCAGAAATTTTCCCTAACCTGGTAAAGAAAAAGTCACACAAATTCAGGAGTCACAGAGAACCCCAAGCAAGAACTCAGACAGGCCCACACCAAGATACATCATAATTAAAATGCCAAAAATTAAAGACAAAGAGAATCTTAAAGGTGGCAAGAGAAAAGAAAACTGTTACCTACAAAGGAGCTCCCATAAGACTGACTAACACCTGATTTTTCATCAGAAACTCCACAGGCCAGAAAGGAATGGCATGAAGTACTCAAGGTAATGGAAAGCAAGGATCTGAAACCAAGATTACTATATCCAGCAAGGCTTTCATTCACAATAGATGGTCAAATAAAAAGCTTCCCAGACAAAAAAAAAAGGCTAAAGGAGTACATCACCACCAAGCCAGCACTGCAAGACATGCTAAAGGGACTGATGTAATGAGAAGAAACAGAGAGAGAAACCTAGATGTAGAGAATTAAAATGGCAATAAATAAGTATCTATCAACAAGTAAATGGATTAAATGCTCCAATCAAAAGGCATAGGGTAGCTAAACGGATACAAAAATGTGACCCAACTATAGGCTGACTACAAGAGACTCACCTCAAAACAAAAGACTCACACAGGATGAGAGTGAAGGGATGGAAAACAATTTTTCTAGCAAATGGAAATGAAAAATAAAAGCTGGGGTAGCAATACTCTTATCAAACAAAATGGACTTCAAAATAAAGGCCATCACAAGACACAAAAATGGTCACTGCATAATACTAAAGAAATCTATCCAAAAAGAGGATATAACACTGATAAAGATGCATGCACCCAATATAGGAGCACCTAGATATATATAAAAAAAACTTATATAGGTCTCTAACAGATAGGTCGACAACAACATAGTCATAGTTAGGGACTTTAAAACCTCGCTGATTTCACTGGATAGGTCTTCCAGACAGAAACTTAACAAGGAAACAGTGACTCTAAAAGACACACTGAATCCAATGGATTTAATTGACATTTGTAGAACATTTCACCCCCAAGTAGCAGAATATACATTCTTTTCAAGTGCACATAGATCATTCACAAAGATAGATCTCATGTTAGGTCTCAAAACAAGTCTCTACAAGTTCAAGAAGATTGAAATCATATCAAGCATCTTTTCAGATCACAGTGGAATGAAATTAGAAATGAACTAGAGTTAAAAAACCCAAAAGCATTCATTCAAACACATGGACGCTAAATAGCACATAATTAAACAATGAAAGGATTACCAATGAGATCAAGAAAGAAGTCAAGAACTTCCTGGAAATTAATGAAAATGAACACATAACAACCCAAAATCTCTGGCACACAGCAAAAGCTATCCTGAGAGGGAAGTTGAAAGCACTACAGGGATATCACAAAAAAACAAGAAATATAAAGTATTCAACCCTACAACTTAAAGAACTAGAAAGAGAACAAAAGAAGTCCAGAGTAAGTGGAAGGAAGGAAAAAATAAAGATTAGAGCAGAAATAAATAGCATGGAGACTAAAACAACAATACAAAAAATAAATGAAACCAAGAGTTAGTTCTATGAAAGGATAAACAAAATTGATGAACTATTAGCAAGACTCATCAGGAAACAAAGAGGAAGGACCCAAATAAGTAAAATCAGAAACAATAACCACTGACACCACAGAAAAACAAAGGATTGTAAGAAAATACTATGAACAACTGTATGACAACAAGCTGGACAATGTACAGGAAATGGGCAAATTCCTAGAAAAATACAATCTCCCAAAACTGAATCAGAAGGAATCAGAAAACATGAATAGTCCAATAATAACTGATAAAATAGAGGCAGTAATCAAAAAACTCCCAGCAAGCAAATGCCCACCCAGGTCCAGGGGGCTTCACAGGAGAGTTTTACCAAACATTCAAAGACGAACTAACACCTATACTCCTCAAAATATTTTTAAAAATCCAAGAGGAAGGAACATTTCCAAGCTCTTTTTATGAGGCAATCATTATCCTAATTCCAAAATCAGATAAAGATACTACAAAGAAAGAGAATTACAGGCCAATATCCCTGATGAACATAGATGCTAAAATCCTCAACAAAATACTAACAAATCAGACCCAGCAATATATTAAAAAGATCATACACTATGACCAAGTGGGATTTATTCCAGGGATGCAAGGCTGGTATAATAATTGCAAATCAATAAACGCCATACATCACATAAACAAATTGAAAGACAAAAATAACATGATCATATTAATAGATGCAGAAAAAACATTCAATAAAATCCAACACCAATTTTTTTATAAAAAAGTCTCATCAAAGTGGGAATAGAGGAAGCATATCTCAACATGATAAAGGCCATATGTGACAAACCTACAGCTAAAATCATACTCAATGGGGCGAAAACTAAAACCATTTCCCCTAAAAACAGGAACAAGAAAGGGATGTCTGCTTTCACCACTTATAGTCAACACAGTACTGAAAGTCCTAGGCACTGCGGTCAGATAAGAAAAAATAAAAGGCATCCAAATTGAAAAGGAGGAAGTAAAACTCTCATTATTCGGAGATGACATGATATTGTATGTAGAAAACCCTAAACACTCCACCAAAAAATACTAGATTTAATAAATGAATTTGGCAATTTAGCAGGATACAAAATCAACACCCAAAATCGATGGCTTTTTTCTACACCAATAATGAAATCTCAGAAAGATAAACTAATGAAAAAATCCTGTTTACGATTATAACAAATATATTAAGATACTTAGCAATAAACTTGACCAAGGAGGCAAAATACATGTACTCGGAAAACTACAGGACATTGAAAAAACAGATAGAAGATGATAAAACCAAGTGGAAGAATATACCACATTCATGGATTTGTAGAATCAACATCATTAAAATGTTGATTCCAAAAACTTACTTGGGATCACAAAAGACCTCGAATAACTGCAGCAATCTTGAGAAAGAAAAACAAAGTTGGAGGAACCACAATACCAGATTTCAAGTTCTACTACAGATAGTACTGCCACAAGAATATGCATGTAGACCAAGGGAACAGAACAGAGAACCCAGAAAATGACACAAGCCATTACATTCAATTAATATTTGACAAAGGAGGCAAGAGTGAACAATAAAGACAGTTTCTTCAATAAGTGGTGTTGTGAAAATTAGACAGATACATGCAATTAAATGAAACTAGACCACCAACTTATACCATACACAGAAAAAACTCGAATTGGATAAAAGACTTAAATGTACGCCAAGAAACCATAAAAACACTAGAAAAAACCATACACAGCAAGATCTTAGACATATCTCTTAGCAATATGTTTACAGATACATCTCGTAAAGTAAAGTTAACTCAGGAGAAAATAAACAAATGGGACTACATCAAAATAAAAAGTTTAAGCACAGCAAAAGAAATCATCAATACAATGAAAAGAGAGCTCACTGTATGTGAGAACAAATTTGGCAATGATACATCTAATAAAGGACTAATATCCAAAATATGTAAGAAACTCATACAATTTAACAAAAGGAAGACAAACATTCCAATTAAAAAATGGGCAAAGGGGAGAAACCAAGATGGCGGCATAGGTAAACACCTAAACTGCTGCCTCGCACAACAATTTCAAAACTACAACTAAAAGACAGAACGGACACCATCCAGAACCGCAGGAAAGCTGACTGAGTGAAAATTCTACAACTAGAAGGAAGGAGAAAAGCTCACAGAGAATTGGAGGTA
The DNA here is from genome assembly GCF_963455305.1 of Plecotus auritus. Taxonomy (NCBI): domain Eukaryota; kingdom Metazoa; phylum Chordata; class Mammalia; order Chiroptera; family Vespertilionidae; genus Plecotus; species Plecotus auritus. Next base: position 118,301,004 of record NC_137771.1, read on the forward strand.
CGGCAAAGGGTCTTTGTGCGCGCAGAGAGGAAGGGCGGCGGAGTGCCTGGCTGGCTTTCTCTGGCGGAAGGGGGAAGGGAGCCCCTGACCGCATTGAACCCCAGTTCTGACTGCACTGAACACCTATTCCGGGCGAGCCCCTGGGGACCCACGCTCTTGTGGGGGGAGTCTGGACTCTCGGGCGGAGACTCGGGAGCCGGGGAAGGCGGAAGACTGAAAGTCCGCTCGCGCCAGTGCGCACAAAGGCTGCGGGAGGCTGCCACAGGCTTTCCCTAGCGGAAGGGAGTGAGAGGCTCCTGACGGCACAAAACCCCAGTTCTGACTGAAGTGAGCCCCAGTTCTGACTGCAGTGAACCCCGGTTCCAGGCGAACCCCCGGGGACCCACGCTCTTGTGGGGGGAGTCTGGACTCTCGGGCGGAGACTCGGGAGCCGGGGAAGGCGGAAGACTGAAAGTCCGCTCGCGCCAGTGCGCACAAAGGCTGCGGGAGGCTGCCACAGGCTTTCCCTAGCGGAAGGGAGTGAGAGGCTCCTGACGGCACAAAACCCCAGTTCTGACTGAAGTGAGCCCCAGTTCTGACTGCAGCGAACCCCAGTTCCAGGCGAGCCCCCGGGGACCCACGCTCTTGTGGGGGGAGTCTGGACTCTCGGGCGGAGACTCGGGAGCCGGGGAAGGCGGAAGACTGAAAGTCCGCTCGCGCCAGTGCGCACAAAGGCTGCGGGAGGCTGCCACAGGCTTTCCCTAGCGGAAGGGAGTGAGAGGCTCCTGACGGCACAAAACCCCAGTTCTGACTGAAGTGAGCCCCAGTTCTGACTGCAGCGAACCCCAGTTCCAGGCGAGCCCCCGGGGACCCACGCTCTTGTGGGGGGAGTCTGGACTCTCGGGCAGAGAATCGGGAGTCGGGAAGGCAGAGGACTGAAGGCACACACGTGCTAGCAAGGGCAAGGCTGATGGGAAGCCAAGACTGAGACTCCACCCCATCCAAGCAGAGCACAGAGGCTATTGCAATTTGGCAAGTCTAATCCTATAAGGCTGTCTCCAGCACCGGACTTCTCCCAGCATAGACACAGCTGATCCTTACAGCCAACTGGCCTGGAGGTCAATTCTTCCCAGTGATACCAACAACAATAAAGACTTAATTACAACAAGGCTGTACACACAGTCCACAAAGGGGTGCACCAAGAGTGTCCACCCCAGGTTAACTGGGGAGGCAGACCCACTGGGCCAAATTGGAAACCTAGAACACAAATCTACCAACTCAGGGAAGCAGTGAAAATGCGGCGTCTAAGAATCAGATCACAAACGAAAGAAATGGAGGAAAACAAACGACTGGATATAGAATTCAAAACCACGGTTATAAGGCTTTTTAAGAATATCCTAGAAAAGGCCGATAAATATAACGAGACCCTCGAAGAGATGAAAAAGGACCAACTAGAAATTAAACATACACTGACTGAAATAAAAAATGGGCAAAGGACATACAGAGGGCCAAGAGACATGAAAAAAAGCTTCAAGTCTCTGATCCTCAGAGAGATACAAATTAAAACAACAATGAGGTATCACCTCACACCTGTCAGAATAGCTACCATCAAACAATCAACAAATGACAAGTGATGGCAAGGATGTGGAGAAAAAGGATCCCTAGTACACTGCTGGTGGGAATACAGACTGGTGCAGCCATTATGGAAAACAGTATGGAGTTTCCTCAAAAAATTAAAAATAGAGCTTTCATATGGCCAGTAATCCCACTTCTAGGAATATATCCCAAGAAATCAGAAGCATCAATCACAGAGAATGTATGCACTCCTATGTTCATAGCAGCACAATTTACAATAGATAAGATCTGAAAACAGCCCAAGTGCCCATTTATATATATAAAAGCCTAAGTGACCATTCAACTATTTGACCAGTAGCTATGACCTGCACTGACCACCAGGGAGCAGGCACTCAACCCACAAGCATGGAAACATGGAAAATACTGATAAATCTCAGAGGGAAAGGTTGGGGGAGGGCGGGAAGAGATTAACCAAAGATCTTATATGCATACCAGAGGCCCAGTGCACGGATTCGTGCACCAATAGGTACCTTGGCCTGGCCTATGGGGATTGGGCCGAAACTGACATTCCGACATCCCCTGAGGGGTCCCATATTGCAAGAGGGTGCAGGCCAGGAAAGGGACCCCACTGGTGCACGAATCCGTTCACCAGGTCTCTAGTCAGTAGATAAATGAATAAAAAAGCTGTGGTACATTTATACGATGGAATACTATGCAGCAGTAAAAAAGAAAAATCTCTTACCCTTTGAGACAGCATGGAGGGACCTGAAGAGTATTATGCTAAGTGAAATAAGTCAATCAGAGAAAGACAAGTATCACATGATTGCACTGATATGTGGAATCTAATTAACAAAATAAACTGATGAATGGAGTGGATTGAGAAACAGGGAAGCATGCAACAGAGTGTGGCATCTCAGAGGGAAAGCAGCGGAGGTTGGGTAGGTGGGAGGTAATCAACCAACGACCTTTTATGCATATATGCATAACCCATGGACACAGACAATAGGGTGCTGAAGGCTTGGAGTGGGGGTGAGGGCCCAGACTACAGGGGTCAATGGGGGGGGAAAATGGAACATATGTAAAACTTTCAACAATAAACATTTTTTTTTTTAAGTAGACTGGATGAAGTGGAGGATAGAATCAGCTATTTGGAATAAAAGGTACAAATAAATACCCAATCAGAGCAGCAAATAGAAAAAAAAAGAATTAAAAAGCAGGAAGAGAGCTTTAAGGGAGCTCTGGGACAATATGAAATGTAACAACATCCGCATTATAGGAATACCAGAAGGGAAAGAGTGTGACCAAAAAATCAGAGAACCAGTTTAAAGAAAAGGCAGAAAAATTCTCCAATTTGGTGAAGGAAAATGTCACCCAAGATCAGGGGGCACAGAGTCCTAATCAAAATAAACCCAAAGAGACCCACACTTAGATACATCATAATTAAAATGGCAAATGTTAAAGACAAAAAAAGAATCTTAAAGGCAGCAAGAGAGAGATACAAAATTACCTACAAAGGAGTACCCATGAGAATGTTGGCTGACTTCTCAAGAGAAACACTTCAGGCCAGAAGGGAGTGGCATGAATTATTCAAAGTAATGAAACACAAGGGCTTAAATCCAAGACTACTGGATCCAGCAAGGCTATCATTTAAAATTGAAGGAGAAATAAAAAGCTCTCTAGACAAAAAAAGGAGTACATTACCACCAAACCAACAATGCAAGAAATGTTAAAGGGACTGCTTTAAGAAGAAAGGGAGAAAGAGAGAATCATAGGCATAAAGAAAATTAAAATGGCAATAAATAAATACCTATCAATAATAACCTTAAATGTAAATGGATTCAATGCTCCAGTCAAAAGACATAGGGTGACTGAATGGATAAGAAAACATAACCATTATATATACTGTCTACAAGAGACTCTCTCAAAACAAAAGATACAGAATGAGAGTGAAGGGATGTAAAAATATATTCCATGCTAATGGATAGGAAAAAAAAGCTGGGGTAGCAATACTCGTATCAGACAAAATAGACTTCACAACAAAGGACATAACAGGAGACAAAGAAGGCCACTTCATAATACTAATGGGAATGATTCATCAAGAAAATATAACTGTTGTAAACATATATGCACCCAATATAGGAGCTCCCAAGTACATAAAACAAAACATAACCCTCTTGTTGGACTTTAAGGGAGAGATTGACAGCAATACAGTCATAGTAGGGCACTTTAACACCCCACTGACATCACTGGATAGATCTTCCATACGAAAAAATTAACAAGAAAACAGAGGTCCTAAGTGACACACTGGATCAGATTGATTAATCAATATTTACAAAACATTACATCCCAAAGTGGCAGAATATACATTCTTCTCAAGTGCACATGGAACATTCTCAAAGATAGACCACATGTTAGGGCACAAACAAGTTTATACAAATTCAAGAAGATTTATATAATGCCAAGCATCTTCTCAGATCACATTGTCATGAACTTAGAAATCAGCTACAAAACAAAAACATACAAAAAAACCCTCAAAAACACTCAAATACAGGGAGGCGAAAAAACGAAAAAACACTCAAATACAGGGAGGCTAACTAACACTCAAATACAGGGAGGCTAAATAAATGGGTTAGCAATGAGATCAAGCTAGAAATTAAAAACTTACTGGAAAAAAAATGAAAATGAACACACAACCACCCAAAACCTATGGGACATGGTAAACGCAGTCCTGAGAGCAAAGTTCCTAGAACTAAAGGCCTACCTCAGGAAACAAGCAAAAGCACTTTAATAAACTATCTAACCCTACAACTTAATGAATTAGAAAGAGAACATCAATAAAAGCCCAGATGAAGTAGAAGGAAGGAAATAATAAAGATCAGAATGGAAATAAATGACAAAAAGACAAAACAACAGTATTAAAGACCAATAAATCCAAGAGATGGTTCTTTGAAAAGTAAACAAGATTGATGAACCCCTAGCTAGCCTCATCAAGAAACAAAGAGAGAGGACCCATATAAATAAAAACAAATGAAAGAAGAGATATAACAATGGACACCAAAAAAAATACAAAGGATTGTAAGCAAATACTATGAACAAGTATATGCCAACAAACTAGACAACCTGGCAAAATGGACAAATTCCTAGAAACATGCAATCTTCCAAAATTCAATCAGGAAGAATCAGAAAATCTGAGTAGGCCAACAACAACTAATGAAATAGAAGTAGTAATTTAAAAACTTCCAGCATTAAAAAGTCCATAGATGGATTCATAGAATTTTACTAAACTTTCAAAGAAGTACTAACACATATCGTCCTACAACTATTGCAAAACATTCAAGAGGAAGGAACACTTCCAAGTTCTTTTTACAAAACCAGCATTATCCTAATTTCAAAACACTACAAAGAAAGAAAATTACAGGCCAATATTCCTGATTAACACAGATGCTAAAATCCTCAACAAAATATTAGTAAAGCAGATCCAACAATATGTTAAATTCACAGAGCTAGAACAAATACTCCTAAAATTTATATGGAACCATAAAAGATCCCAAATAGCTGCAGCAATCTTGAAAAAGAAGAAGGAAGTAAAGCGATCACAATGCCGATATCAAATGAGATGATCAAATGGGATTTATGCTGGGGATGCAAGGCTGGTACAATATTCACAGATCAATAAATGTGATAAATCACATAAACAAACTGAAAGATAAAAACCATATGACCATATAATAGATGCAGAAAAAGCATTCAACAAAATCCAGCACCATTTTTTGATAAAAACTCTCAGTAAAGTGGGAATAGAGGATCATACCTCAACATAATAAAGGCCAAACCTGCAGCCAACATAATACTCAATGGGCAAAAACTACAAGTGTTTACTTTAATAACAGGAACAAGACAAGGATGTCCATTTTCACCACTCTTACTCAACATAGTACTGGAAGTCCTAGCCACAGCAATCAGACAAGAAAAGATAAAAGGCATCCAAATTGGCAAGGAGGAAGTAAAATTCTCATTATTTGGAGATGACATGATATTGTACATAGAAAATCCTAAAGACTCCACCAGGAAACTACTAATCTTAATAAAATGAATTCGGCAAAGTAGAAGGATACAATCAACATTCTCAAATCAATGGCATTTTTATACACGAATAATGAACTCTCAGAAAGAGAAGCTAAAAAAGCAATCCCATTTACCATTGCAACAACAACAACAAAAAGCAGATACCGGGGCAATGGGGGGATAAGGACACATATGTACTACCTTAATAAAGAAAAAAATAAAAAGTAGATACCTAGGAATAAACTTAACCAGGAGTTAAAAGACCTGTACTTGGAAAACTACAGAACATTGAAAAAATAAGTATTTGAAGAAACAAATACATGGAAACGTATACCATGTTCATGGACTAGAAGAATTAACATCCATTAAAATGTCTATACTATCCAAAGCAATGTACAATTTGATGAAATCACAGTTAAAATATCAAAGGAATAATTCACAGAGCTAGAACAAATACTCCAAAAATTTATATGGAACCCAAAATAGCTGCAGCAATCTTGAGAAAGAAGAAGGAAGTAGAAGCGATCACAATGCCGGATATCAAACTACTAGTGGCCCAGTACACAGATTTGTGCAAATTGAAAGGAAATTAATTAGAAGAAATATTTTAATATTGCTATTCTCCCTTTCTCTATAATAGAAGTGTCAGAGATGAAAGAAAATTAGTAAAATGAATATGAAAATAAGATATAAATTGATTAATAACAACATAATATAACAACGAAGACATTGATATAAAAACATTGATAAAAACAATGACTGATAAATTGATTAAACTTATTCTAGTATATCTCTGTATACCACATTAAGAATAAAAACACTTTTAGAGTGCTTGACGAATTTCCCTTATATTGAAGTATTTACAACTTTAACGTCACACGCTCTTTGAACTCAAGAGAAAACAACATATAACTGACCATGTCTGAAAACGTGTTCAGGTAGAAATATTCCTACTCTGTCTAGAGTTTGTCTTGTGATTTATTAATAGTCATCATAAATGCTGGCATCATGGGAAACTGTCTTTGAATTAATTTAAATAGGAGGCCAGTGTCAGACGGGGACAAATCAATTCTTGGAATCAGAACACCTCTCCTTCCGCAGAGCCTGTTAATACTTCAGCTTCAATTATGTTAGGTTGCAATCTTGTGATAATAAATCTAGTACCATTACAAAGACCCCATTTTCTATTAAGATTTCTCAGTAGCATGACAATTGCACCCACTTTCAATTTTAATTTATGACATGGCATTTAAAGGAGTAATACTATTAAGAAATTCGATGGGAAAATTTTCCTTTTCAGCATCATCTGTTGAGTCAATGGAATCATCACTCAAATATGTGTGAAAATCTCCATCGAGTATATCCAAAATTCCTTCATTTAATTTATGGACATGCTCATTTTTAGGACAAAGAATCACACATTTAGATATATTTTTAATATTATCTATAGATATACTATTCCAAAGGTAGCTTCAATAATAGATCTGTTACAAATCATTTCACAGGGGATTTCAATAATATTCATTCCTAAATGAAAACTGCTATCAAGTTTGCCATCTCCAAGTTTTATTGACTATTCGCTATAAGCAGAATCCTCTGATCTCATATTTAAGAGACAACTGTGTGAAACATCCCCAAACACTACAGTACTTTAAACTCGTTTGTACTATGACCAATTGCATAGAATGCAGCACAACACTGAGACGTTGTCGAAAATCCCCTCTGAGAAGGAGAACTTTCCCACCAAATGCAATATTCAAATCCATAATTTCTCTTAGTAATCTATCTATGGTGTTTATAGTATAACTGGATGTCATGGTGCATTCATCAATAATGAGAAGTTCAGCCTGTTTAATGGTTTCAGCAACTTCACTCTTTATATCGAGTCTAGAAATTGAAGTTTCATTTAATGGAATTAGTAATTTATATTGGGAATGAAAGGTTGTTCCACCAAGAAGTAAATTTTCAGCAATTCCTGTAGATACTGTGGGTAAAATAGTACCACCACAACCTCTAATATAATGTATTTAAACTTTATAAAGATACTAGGGGCCTGGTGCATGAAATTCGTGCACTGGGGGGGGGGGGGGGACCCTCAGTCCAGCCTGTCCCCTCTCACAGACTGGGAGCCCTCAGGGGATGTCCTCCCTTTGCGGGCGGTGTCTGGGCTGATCAGGGGAAGACACCAGCCCCATCACCCCACTGCTGCTGCCACTGCTGCTGCCACTGCCAGCCACCACAGCTGCCCTGGTGTTTTCATCAACACGGACTCCAGTCCCTTCACCATGAAAAAATGACAACTTTCTTTAGACATTTTCAAGATGTCTCTTTCATAGGATATGACATTTCTTTCTTTCTTTCTTTCTTTTTTTTATCCTCACCTGAGGATATGTTTCCATTGATTTTTAGAAAGTGTGGAAGAGAGAGGGGAAGACAGAAACATCAATGTGAGAGGGACACTGTGATTGGTTGCCTCCTGCATGAGCCCTGAACTGGGCCCTGGCCAGGGAGGAGCCTGCAACCTAAGTACATGCTCTTGATCAGAATCAAACCCGGATCCTGCGGTCGGCAGGCTGAGGCATTATCCACTAAGCCAAACTGGCTAGGGCAGGATATGACATTTCTTAGCAGCAGACCTTCGTTTTTTCCTTCAGGAGTGTGGTGAAAAAACCCTAGATCACCTTTTTGGATTGTTATTACCCAAGTTACCAAGAACATTACCAGTGGCATACAGGCAGCTTAGCCAATGAGTGGTCAGAAAAGGTGTTTCCTCTGTAGCTCAAGCGCAGAGTCAGGACTGCTGGCAAGCCGAGGCTGGCACCCCCGCAACTCCCCTGCTTGCTCAAGCCTCCACCCAGGCTTGGGCAGGGCGCCCCCGCTCCTCCACTCAAGTCTCTGCTGTGGCTTGGGCAGGGCCCCCCAGCTCCGATCAAGCCTGTGCTGTGGTTTGGGCAGGGCCCCCTGGCTCTGCTCTGGCCCTGCTCAAGCCTCTGCCACCCCACACCCAGCCGCTCGGTGCCAAGGCCTGTAGGCCAGGAGTGGCCGGGGCTTCTGGGACCCCGGCCAATCTGGGCCTACGCGTGGGCCTACAGGCTCTGAACGGCCTGGGTCCTGAGGAGGTTCCTGGGACCCAGGCTGCTGGGCACCTGCATATGCAAATTAACCCACGATCTTTGTCAGGTTAATTTGCATACTCACGCCTTATTGGCTGGTGGGCGTGGCGGAGGTACGGTCAATTTGCATCTTTCTCTTTTATTAGTGTAGATGTTTTTCCACTACCACCTGGACCACCCAAGAAAAAGCATTTGGGGTGTACAGTTTGATCTTCGATGGCTGAAGTTATAGTCTGAAAGGCTGTCAACTGTTCATCATTCAGAGAATTGATCAAAACCTCTGCCTGTTGTCATTTAATATGATTCATCACATGTATTTGTATTCCTTAATAAAGGATAGTCCAGAAGTTTGAAATCCGAATTTTGTTAAGGGCATGTATTTCACAGTTCACACAGGCACCTTCTTTTTGGTGTAATTTCCAACAAAAATCTTCCATAAAATGAGATTTATTCTCATCCCATAATTCGTCTGCATCAGAAGGACATCTAAACATGCATATATATGCAAAAAGTTGCCGTAGTTGTTTGGGTATATTAAGGATGATCGCACTGTCAATTGTATCTTTCCACATAATGTCCAAAAACAAACAAATTCATGATCGACAATGACAGATCGAAACACAAATGTGCGATTGACACCAGCGAAAGCTTTGTATGCACCATGCATGCGCGAGTCAACTTTTATTTTTAAATTGCCAGTGCCGGTCAGTCGGATGGGCCGGGCACTTATTTTAAATTGCCAATGCGCGTCATATGTCCCGGCTGGTCAGTTGGATGGGTCAGGCACTTAGCCTTTTATATATATATAAACTAGAGGACTGGTGCACAAAAATTCGTGCACTCGGGGGTAGCCTCCCTCTGCAGGCGACAGGCTGGGGTGCCATGGCTTAGCTGGGCTGGGCCTCCCTCTTTCTTTGCTGGTGTGTGGAGCCAGCCCTGCAAGGGGCCGTCTGCCTACCTGATCACCCCTAACTGCTTGCTGGGGGCGGGACCAGCCCTGCGAGGGGCTGTCTGCCTACCTGATGGCCCCTAACAGCTGGTCTGCCTACCTGGTCACCCATAACCACTCTGACTGCCTGCCTGATTGCCCCTAACCGCTTGCTTGGGGCAAAGCCAGCCCAGCGAGGGGCCATCTGCCTACCTGATCATCCCTAACCACCTGCCTGCCTACCTGATCAACCCTAACCACTGGTCTGCCTACCTGATCACCCCTAACCACTCTGCCTGCCTGCCTGATTGCCCCTACCCGCTTACTTGGGGGTGGGGCCAGCCCAGTGAGGGGCCGTCTGCCTACCTGATCTACCCTAATCACTCTGCCTGCCTGATTGGTCCTAACCACTTGCTTGGGGGCAGGGCCAGCCCAGCGAGGGGCCGTGGTGGTCTGGTCTCTGGTCGTTCCGGTTGAGATGCCTGGCCTTTTATTAGTAATAGATATTACAAAGCCATTATAACCAAAGCAGCCTGGTAGTGGCACAAGAACAGGCATATATAGCAGTGGATGAGAACAGAGACACCAGAAATTGACACATACATTATGGTCAATTAATATTTGATAAATGAGGCTACTGTGCTTTAAGCCATTTCAGCTTATAAAATGTTTCATAGGAATACTATACTTTTGGATAACAGGGGGAAACCTGTATATTCTGAAGAACACTTGTAATAGAGTCTCAGGAACAGAAAGAAAATTCATGTAGAAACATGAATAGCCCTAGAGGCCTTTGGGACAACAGCAGTCATGTTCAGAAAGGGAAAAGGGAAAGGGAAAAGGAAAAAGAATATTTGAAGAAATAATAGCTGAAAACTTCCCAAACTTCATTAAAAACATTAATCTATATATCTATGACATTAAATGAACTCCAAGTAAAATAAACTCAAAGAGATCTAAACCCATACCCTACCCAGTTTGGCTCAGTGGATGGAGTGTTGGTTCATGGACTGAAGGTTCCCGGGTTCGATTCTAGTCAAGAGCACATGCCTGGGTTGTGGGCTTGATCCCCAATAGGGGAGGTGCAGGAGGCAGCTGATCAATGATTCTCTGTCATCATTGATGTTTCTATCTCTCTCTCCCTCTTCCTTCCTGTCTGAAATCAATAAAAATATATATATTTTTTTTTAAAAAAAGAGGGAGATCTAAACCCAGACACACCATAATTAAGCTGTGGAAAGAATCTTGCAACAAGAAAGAAGCAATTCATTACATAGTGGGGATCCTCAGTAAGATTAACATCTGACTTCTCTCATCAGAAACCATTGAAGCCAAAAGACAGCGGAATAACTTGTCAAAATGCCAAAAGAAAAAACTCAAACAAGAATTTCATATCTGGCAAAACTATCCTTCAAAAATGAGGGAGAAATAAAGACAGTCCCAATAAACAAATACTTTAAAAAATCATCATTAGCAGACATGCCCTGTAAGAAATATTAAAGGGAAAACTTCAGGATAAAATTTTAAAAAACAGTAGACAATAACTTGAATCTACATGAAGAAATAAAGAGCACTCGTAAAGGTAATTACACAGATAAATACAAAAGACCATAAATTTTTCTTGATGATGACTTTGCTCTCCTATCTCATTTAAAAGGACACAAAACAAGCATTATAAATCTGTGTTGAGAAGCATACAATATATGTAAATATGTAATCTGAGCCCTGGCTGCGTGGCTCCGTTGTTTAGAGCATTGTCCTATGCACCAAAAGGTTTTAGGTTCGGTTCCTGGTCAGGGCACAGGTTGTGGATTCGATCCCCAGTTGGGGCATGTATAAGAGGCAACCGATCGATCTTTCTCTCACACAATGATGTTTCTCACACCCTAAAGTCAATTTGAAAATACATATATATAGATAAACAGATATGTAATTTGGTAATAGTACCAAGGAGTAGAAAGGAGAAGGGCACTATTTACAAGAAAAGATTTTATAAAATATTAAGTTGGCACTAACCCAGCTGTGGGCAAACTACGGTCCGCGGGCCGGATCTGGCCCGTTCGGCTGTTCTATCCGGCCCGCGGAGCCGAAAGAGCGGAGGGTTCTCTTGCTCTCCCCTCCGCTCCTTCACCAGCAGCAGTGTTAACATGGCAACGTGGGAAAACACGGCCGCAGCTCCTTCTTCTGAGTGGGCAGATATAAATCAGTAGAAGGAACAACCTCTCAATCTTCCAGAGGCTCCTTGTAATGCCCGCGGACGCGTCTCCCAACATCACCCTGGGAATGCGTAGACACGTTATCGTGGTGATGTAGGGAAACACACCCCTGGAGAGCACAGTATCAGAGCCTTTCTGAGGTAAGATTAAGAGTTCTACTCAAACACAAATTTTTCCTGTTCCCACATTCTGTACATCACAATGACTTGTTAATAAAACAACAAAGACTTTTAGCTTTTAGGGCTTGTATCCACTGCAGTTTCTTTTCCCACTGCGGACGCGCGCAGCAGGGAAAAAGACACACAGAGGACATGTCATACTAGCCATGCTGCGGCTGCATTTTTTTGCTGATACGGATGCGGTATCAGTAACGCTACCATGGCCACTAACCACATGTGTTAGCGGCAAAACAAATGCATTTTGCACTGCGTTTGCTTCTCCCCCTTGTGCCTGTAAAAATGCGTGCTACAGGGCATTTGTGTTAACATGCACCACTGCACATTAGTATCAACGCAAACATGATGGAAACCTGTGTACCCTGCATTAACCCTAGCTGCGCTGCATTGCAGTACTGCACCACACTGCAACGGCAGCACGGCTAGTGTAAACGAACCCTAATTCAGTGGGTTGAACAAAAAGATTGTATAGAAATGTGATGAACTAAAGATTTTATTACAAAATCGCTTAATTTCAGGGTTTCAGAAGTAATTGGACAAATGAAAAACTGAAAATCAAATGTTCATATCTAATACTTGGATGAAACCCTTTCCTGGTAATGACAGCCTGAAGTCTTGTACTTATGGACATCACCAGATGCTGGGTTTTCTCCTTTGTAATGCTCTGCCAGGCTGTCACAGTAGGGGTATATATATAAATATCCTGACATTTCCAGCTTTTAATAAGAAAAACTGTTGCAATGGGCATTTAAAAGTGGCACTTGGTTGTTTTTATAGAGTCCAGTGGATGCAATCTGACATTGATAATGGGCTCTTTCACACTATGTGCACTGCGGTTGTTTTTTGCCAGTAACAGAAGTGCTAGTGGTAACTACTGGTTACCCATGTTTTGCACTGCCCTAGTAACCACTACAAGTGTGTCTGGAAGACACAGCAATGTGCAGCTATGTGTGTTACCATAAACAAAGGGCCTGTGTGAAAGATACACAGGTTTCCTATGGAGGAAAGGGGTTGTTCTCTATGGTCAGGATGTGCCTCTGTCCCATGTCTGAACTTTTTCAGATGATTTTGTTATATATATATTTTTTAGAAGACCAAAAATGTTATAGTAGAGCAAATTTAATCACTTGTTTTTATACTTTACTGTCTTATTTTAGTAAAGAATTTAATAAGAGAACGGTACTGTTGGTTTTAGCCCAATATTAAACATGAGTGGACCAAAGAAAAGGAAAGTGGACAGTGAATGCCGAGTGTTTAAGAGGGAGTGGACAACAAAATATTTTTTCACCGAAGTCCGATCAATGCCGGTATGTCTGATATGCCAGGAAACACTTGCAGTCTTCAAAGAGTACAATCTCAGCCGTCACTTTGCCACAAAACATTGCAACTATGCTAGCAAGCAGTCACCTCAAGAACGGGAGGCTACTGCACAGAGGTTGATGGCTAAATTACAGGCTCAGCAAAATGTCTTTCACAGACAAACTGCAATTCAAGAGACAACTACCAAAGCAAGTTTTATGCTATCATTCAAATTAGCAAAAGCTAGCAAACCTCTCTCTGAAGGCGAGTTTTTGAAAGAATGTATGATAGAGACAGCAGGTCTCTTGTGTCCAGAGAGCAAAGGCAAGTTTGAAAAACTCAGCTTATCATGCAGGACAGTGACTCCTCGAGTGGAACTGATTGATGAAGACTTGGCCAGCAAGTTAAATAGTAAGGCAGCGTTCTTTAAGTTTTATTCACTAGCATTGGATGAAAGTAATGACGTAAAGGACACTGCTCAGCTCTTAATTTTTATCCGAGGGATTAGTGACAATTTTGAAATTAGGGAGGAGTTTTTAGCCATGGAGCCACTGAAAGGAAAAACACGGGGAGAGGACCTGTATGACCGGGTGTCCACTGTCATCGAGAAAATGAAGCTACCATGGAGTAAACTTGCTAATGTCACGACAGATAGATCTCCAAATTTAACTGGAAAAAATGTTGGATGCTAAAAAGAATTCAGGATAAAGTGAAAGAGGAGAACCCTAACCAAGATGTTATTTTTCTTCACTGTATTATTCACCAGGAATCATTGTGCAAGTCTATATTACAACTTAATCATGTTTGTTAATCCAGTCGTAAAGCTTGTTAATTTCATTCGAGCAAAGGGACTTCAGCACCGTCAGTTTAGTAAGTTTCTGGAGGAAACTGATGCGGATCACCACGACTTACTTTACCACTCTCGTGTCCGCTGGTTGAGTTTAGGCAAAGTTTTCCAACAAGTGTGGGAGCTCAAAGAAGAGATTGGTGCATTTTTTAAATTAAAGGGGAAGTCTGACGAATTTACTGAGCTGAGTGACAAGAATTGGCTGTGTGACTTTGCATTTGCTGTAGATATATTTTCACATTTGAATGAGCTAAATGTGAAGCTACAGGGAAAAGATCAGTATGTACATGACATGTACACTAATGTGAAAGCCTTTAAATCGAAGCTGATTTTCTTTTCCAGACAAATTTCAGACAAAGTCTTCACTCATTTTGCCACACTTGCCACACAGAAAGAGACCATCCAAAACGTGAAGAAATACAGCAAATCACTGGATGACCTGCATGCAGAATTCTGTCGTCGGTTTTCTGATGTTGAAAAAATTGACCAGTCACTTCAACTGGTGGCCTGTCCTTTGTCACAAAACCCTGAAACAGCACCAGAAGAGGTGCAACTGGAACTCATCGATCTTCAGTCTGACTTTGTCCTAAAGGAGAAATTCAGCTCTCTTGAACTAAGAGACTTTTATGCTTCACTTAATGAAGCCACTTTTCCAAACATCCGGAGGATGGCACAGAAGATACTGGTGCTGTTTGGGTCATTCTATGTTTGTGAGCAGACATTTAGCATCATGAACATCAACAAAGCCCCTCACAGATCCAGCTTAACTGACGAACACCTCAGATCTATCCTGAGAATAGCCACAACAAAACTAACTCCAGACTTTGATGCATTAGCTAAAAAAGGAGACCAACAACACTGTTCCCACTGAAGTTGATGTTTTAAAGACCAAAAACCTTTCAACCCAGACTACATTGCCATCTACATCTACGTCCCGGGCATAATTTGGAAGTTGCACTAAAGAAAATGTTTAATTTACTGTTTACACATTTTGTTCTTTTCTATTTGTTTTAGTTTTAAATTATTTTATTATATTTAATTTGAAAGGCTTTTGTACCTTTCCTTTGTTAGGCAATTTTATTTTGCCTTTGCCATCTTCAATATAAGGTATGTTATTGTGCTATGATTCCTCCATTTTTTGAAGTTTCAAATTATAATAATTAGTGTTTACATTCTTCTTGTTAAAATGTTTGAAATGAATAAAACTATTGAAATAAAAAAAAAAAAGACCGTACCCTTTTATGTAATGATGTTTACTTTGAATTTATATTAGTTCACACAAACACTCCATCCATGCTTTTGTTCTGGCCCTCCGGTCCAGTTTAAGAACCCATTGTGGCCCTCAAGTCAAAAAGTTTGCCCACCCCTGCACTAACCCCAAACTAGAATCTTATAAATTAAGATGCTAACTGTAATTCCCAAAGGCAACTACTGAAAAAAAAAAAAAACACATCACAAAATATAGAGTTTATTAAAAACGACAACAGGTAATTAAAATGGTACACTAGAAAATATCTATTTAACACAAAAGAAGGCAATAATGAAGGCCATATCCAAGGGTCACATATTATATGATTCCATTTATATGAAAGGTTCTAGAGTAGCCAAATTAATAGAAACAGAAAATAAATTAGTGAATGACAGGACTTGAGGGAAGGGAGTAATTAGGAGTCATTACTAATAAGTACAGAGTTCTGTTTGGATGGTGAGGATGGTCGCATATCCTTGTAAATATTCAAAACTACTCAATTGTATACTCTAAAACGATAAATTTTATGGCATGTAATTTATTTCAACTTTTTTAAGACACAGGAAAAGCTGCTTTAGACCTCACCTAGATGATCTTCAAGGTTATGTCAGAGGAATGGCAGCAAGAGAGATCCCCTTGGCCTCTGCCCCTACAACTTCAACAAGTTCATCAACTGTAACTCAACAAAGGATTCCCTGCTCAACAAAGAAGCATCCTGAGAAATCCATGCACTGAAGGATCTAAAGGTGGGCAAAATATGAACAAACAGGGAAGGTGAAAAGGGAGGAGAGCTTAGACAGCCACAGGCACAGCCCATAGAGGGGAGAAAGACAGCCATAGCAGGCACATCTGTCTGCCAGGAGGAGTAGAGAATCTCGGTGAGCACTCGTTTAGGAGTGAGTGTTAAAAACTGCGCTCAGCCCAGTTGCCTGGGAAAGGACACAGTGCAGAAGTTTTGCACATTGTAGGGTGGTCCATGCTCCAAACAAACAAATGGAGCCACAGAACCCTACCACACCTTAGACTCTTAAAACTTACCTCTTGTTGTCCTTGTTGTCCAGTTGAGGAACACATTATCTGTAAACCTAGAACTATTGGTGCAGAATATCTATTTCCCTCTTTGATCACAAATTGGGGCACAAACCCAGAGGATCTATTTCCCTCTTGACCGCAAATTGGGGCACAAACCCAGAGGTCTGGGGTCACCATTACTGAGAAGGCAAAACAAACCCCACCCCCAAGCAGCGTGGATATACTGACCGCAGCCACAGAGGTCAGTTTCAGGATTTCACAAAGCTAAAAATCTTGTAATTCAGCACAACCTACTAGAAAATAGCAGAATGACCTATTTATAGAAAGCTGCTAGAGAGGGACTATAATACATAGATGCCTAGCCAGAGGAGACCAGCAAATATGATGAATAACCACTGTAGCAAGGCAGCTCAAAAGGAAAATGAAAAATCTCCAAAAAGTAAACCGAAACACAAGGATGTATGTGATACAAATGACAGAGAATTCAAGAATGCAGTCTGGAAATACTCAATAAGATGCAAGAAAATACAGACAGGCAATTTAATGCACTTAGAAAATAAATTAATGAACAAAATGAGTACTCTACCGAAGAGACTGAAAAGTGAAAAAAGAATCAAACAGAAATCCTGGAAATGAAGCATTCAATTAAGGAGAATATGAGTGAACTACTACTGAGCAAAGGAAACAGAGCCGACCAGATGGAAGAAGAATTAGTGATATCAAAGAAAGGAATCCACAAATGATGAGGAAGAACAAGGGAGAGACCTAAACATAAAAAGATAAAACAGCTCTATGAGAACTATCTAACTCCATCAGAAAAAGCAGTATTAGAATAATAGGCATACTGGTAGAAGAAGAGAGGGAGAAGGAAGAGGAAAATGTATTCAGACAGACAGTGAATGAGAACTTCCAAAACCTATGGAAAGAACTAGGTCCTTGAATCCAAGAAGCAAACAGAACAACTAGTTACCTTAATCCAAAGAGGCCCTCTCCAAGGCAAACTGTATTAAAACTGTGAAAAATTTAATGACAAAGTAAAAATTCTCAAAGCAGCCAGGGAAAAGAAGTGACCTACAAAGGAAAACCCATTAGGTTATCAAGGGACTTCTCAGCAGAAACTCTACAAGCCAGAAGAGAGTGGAACCAATATTCAAACAACTGAAAGAAATACCAGCCATGAATAATATATCCAGCAGTTATCCTTTAAATATGAATGAGAAATGAAGACTTTCCTAGACATACAGAAGCTAAAGGAATTTATCACCAGAAAACCTTCATTGCAAGAAATACTCAAAGCAGTTATTCTACCTGAAACAAAGAATATCCTACATAATAAAAGGCTAATATGCAAATTGTCCCCACAGGGGGAGTTTGACTGACTGGGAGTTAGACATGCGCTGACCACCAGGGGGCAGCGTGGAACATGGCGGGCGTCAGCGATATGGCGCTGGCAGTGGGTGGCAGTGGAGGTGCTGCCAACTCCGACAGGCCCTGATAAGAGCGAGACCGCAGCAGGATGGTGGAGAAGGCAAGCGGGTGGCACCAGGCCAAGCTGGGTGTGAGCGAGGGCCCCGTTGCTCCGGTGGTTGCCCCACAGGTCGGCCCTAATCACTGGCAAGGCCTAGGGACCCTACCCATGCACGAATTTAATGCACCAGGCCTCTAGTAACATTACATGAAAGACCATCAAAAGACATAGAGCATGACAGGGATAATTAGTGACAACAAAAGCATAAAAGGGGTGGGGGTAAAGGTCCGAACTGGCAGAGGATGGAGATCAAAGAAACTCAGAATATAAAAAAAAAAACTTACTGTATATATGCAAATTCCTTTATCATAAACCTAATAGTAATCACACACAACCCCAAAATTGAGCCCAGCCAGTGTAGATCACTGGTTAAGCATCGACCCATGAACAAGGAGATCACAGTTCACTTCTCAATCAGGGCACATGCCCAGGTACTGGGCTCAATCCCCAAAAGGGGATGAGCATGAGGCAGCTGGTCAATGATTCTCTTTCATCATTGATGTTTCTATCTCTCTCTCCCTCTCCTTTCCTTTCTCTGAAATCAATAAAAACATTTTTTAAAAATTGAGACACAGCTTAAAAAAAGAGGAAACACAGAAAAGATATGTGCAATACCACCAAGAAAAACCAACAAAAATAGAAACTCAAAGGAAAAGAACCAATGGAGAAACAGCTACCAGAAAATAAGGATAACATAGCTATAGCAAATCCTCATCTTCAATAATTACCCTAAATGTAAATGAACTGAATTCACCAATAAAGCGGCAGAGAGTAGCAGATTGGTTCAAAAAGCAAAACCCAGGCTCCGGAAGATGGCTGCTGACAGGAAGGCAGACTGCAAGACTGTGTGAATGAGAGAATGAAAGGAGAGTGTGTGGTCCCATGGGGAGTGTTTATTTGTGAGTTGAGGGACAGCTATACTCCAAGGGACTGTTGGGGATTGCCAGACGGGGTTCCCCTGACTGTGCGACCTCCACTGCTGCTGAAATCCCTCCCAGAGCAACTGGCTCTGACTCGCAGACAGCACCATCTTAAAGAAGAGAGTGGCTGTTATGGGAAGTCTACAATAACAACACCCAGGGAACAGCTGTGAACCCAGGAACACCAGACCCCAAGAAGCGCGAATACACAGACTCGGAGGAGCTCTGCACCTTCTCATGGAAAGGTCAGATTTCGCCTAGGAAAAGGTGAGGTCAGTGATCCAGGAAGGAGAGAGAAACGTGAACAATGGGAGCTAGAGGATCTGGGGAAGTCTGCGCCCCAAAAAATCCGCAGCCATCGGGGCTAGCATGATCCGTGAATGTGGAAGGGGATCCCCAGGGCTGCTAACAGAAGGGAACTCTAAAAAGCAACTCATAGCTGAACTGGATGCAAAAGGGCAGCCTAATAATTTTAAAAGTGTGTCGGCTGCTTAGAGCCAGGAGGAGAAAAGACTGCACAGAACTGCACGCAGCACCGGAGGGTAAAAGTAGCAAGTTCACGCACTTACTTTGGCTCTTTTTTTATTTTTATTTTTTATTTCTCTTTAAATCCTTACTTTTGATTACTAAGCCCAGAACATAGGATCACCCAATTGGGGACCCTCTAAGAGACTGCAGGGGAAAGATGTTTTGGTGGAACCTGGGGATAAGAGCGGGGAATAACAATCAGAGAACCAGCTCTGGGGCAGCCCATTCCCCCAAACCAGTATTAAGTGTGCAAGGGAAAACAAAATCTAAGCACTAGTTAGAGAGGACTTACAGACCTGGAGGTCAATCCAGAAACACTGCCACCAAGGGGTTGAATCACAAATTGACTCTTGTGTAAACACAAATAAAGGAGTATAATAAACAAAGAAGTACTCCCTGCTTGAAAATCAGGACTGTGGCTTACAACAATGAGGAACAGTCTTGCGCAGGGAACTTCAATACAGTCCCTACGAGGAAACAGGCGTACCAAACAGAACAGTAGAGGAAGTGAATGACATTCACTAATGCACATTTTAATTTTTTTTTCATTTTTTTACTGAAGAAACTATTTTTTTTTCTTTTTTCCTCACTTGATTTTACCTTTTTAATTATTACATTTTTATTTTTAATCAGTATTATTACTACTACTATTTTACCTTTTTTTTAAAGTGTCATTTTATTTTCTCTTTATTTTACTTTGGGATTAGTGTTCTACATTCTATTTTCATCTTTCCTTTAGCATTATTTTACTCTACCTCAACTTTACCTTCATGCCAATACTCTCTTCCTCACTTTTCCCCTTTTGTTGTCCTGTTTCTCTTACCCTATTCCTGCTTTAGATTTTCCCTATTCATTCTTTTTACCCCCTGTTAAAATTTCACCCTACTTATATATCTAATTTCCAATCCCCTGCTCCAAATCCATACACACCTCTCTCTTCTCTTTCTTCACTATTCAATTTTTTTTTCTCTGTCCTTTTATTGTTGTTTGCATGACTGTTGATTATATTGGTTTTTTTATGCTTGTTTGTGAGATTGTTTTGCTTTTGCTTTTTTGTTTTGTTTTTGTTTGTTTTTTGCTTCTGTTTTCCCTCACCTCACTTGATATTAGTTGTTGTTTGTAGTTTGCATTCATCTCTAGGTATTTGTTGCTTGCATTTGTTGGAATTAGTGGCTGAACTAATAGAGTTTTCTCCCCATATAAACAGTTTTTTCCCCTCTTCTTTTTTATTCTCTTTCTTTTCTCTCTTACCTTTTTTTCCTTTTCTCAATTTCATTTTTGCACTCCTTTTTTTTTTCTTCTTTCTTTCTTATCCCCTAATTCTCTTTTCTCTGGTGTCATCTTTATTTGGGGTTATTAATATCGTGAATACATTTCTGTTCAGTGGCTTGTGCATTGTGCCTTGTTGTGATGTATTTTGTGCCTTTAAATCAACGCAGGAGAGAAAAAACTACATAACCAGACACCCAGAGAAGAGAGATCATGGGGAGACAAAGAAAGAGCCTGCATATGAAAGAAAAGGAGGCATCACCAGAAGAGGAAGTAAACGAAATGGAGGCAAGCAACCTGTCAGAGAAAGAACTCAGAGAAATGGTCATAAGGTGGCTTAAAAGAATGGAAGACAAATTCAATAATATGTGTAAGAACCAAGAGGAAATGAAGAAGAACCAAGAAGAAATGAAAAATGACATCGCTGCCATAAAGAACTCAACAACAGTAGACTAGAAGAAGCAGAGGACGGAATCAGTGAGCTAGAAGACAAGGTAGGAAAAAAATACCCAAGCAGAGCAGCATCTAGAAAAAAAAAAATTAAAAAGCAGGAGGAGAGCCTAAGGGAACTTTGGGACAACAAGAAATAAAACAACATCTGCATCATAAGGGTGCCAGAAGGAGAGGAAACTGAGCAAGCAATAGAAAACCTGTCTGAAGAAATAATGACAGAAAACTTCCCTGATATAGAGAAGAAAAAACCCACACAAATCCAAGAAGCTCACAGAGTCCCAAACAAGGTGAACCCCAAAAGACCAATGCCAAGGCACATTATAATTAAATTGGCAAACACCAATGACAAAGTAAGAATCTTAAAAGCGGCAAGAGAGAGACAGAAAGTTACCTACAAAGGATCCCCCATCAGACTAGCGACTGATTTCTCAACAGAAACACATCAGGCCAGAAGGGAATGGAATGAAATATACAAAGTCATGCAAAGGAAGGGTCTGAATCCAAGAATACTGTACCCAGCAAGGCTATCAATCAAAATTGAGGGTGAAATCAGGAGCTTTACAGTCAAAAAAGGACTAAGGGAGTTTATTACCATCAAACCAGCAATGCAAGAAATGCTAAAGGGTCTGCTGTAAAAAAGAAGAAATAGGAAGCAAAGAAGGAACACAGGGGAAAAGAATGAAAATGGCGACCAACAACTACCTATCAATAAAAATTTTAAATGTAAATGCATTAAATGCCCCAATCAAAAGACATAGGGTAGCGGAGTGGATAAGAAAACATGACCTATATATCTGCTGTCTACAAGAAACCCACCTCAGAACAAAGGACTCATACAGACTGATGGTGAAGGGATGGAAAAAGGTCTTTCAGGTGAATGGAAATGAAAAAAAAGCTGGGGTAGCAATACTTACATCTGACAAATTATATCTCAAAGTGAAGAACATAAAAAGAGATAAGGAAGGCCACTTCATAATACTAAAGGGAGCAATCCAACAAGAAGAAATTATTCAGGTAAACATATATACACACCCAATACAGGAGCACCCTGCCAGAAGCCGCCCATTGTCCTCACTAATAGAGAGATGTGGACAGGGAACACGGAAGGCTGGTCAACCTTAAATGCTCTGAAAGGTCAGAGATAATCACACACTGTTTAGTTGAGACATTGGTAGCTGAAGCAGCCTCCACCTGTTAGTCTTATGTAAATTCTTGCTGATTGGCTATTATTGGAATTGCCTGCCTAAAGGCTATGGGTGTATCACATAATCTTAATAAAAGGGATTGCAAGGCCAGAGCAGGGTGTAGTCCTCCCACTAGAGGTGGGCTCCCGCCTGGCCCCCAATATTCCCAAATTAATACTTTTCTAGTCTCTTTCATTTGTGTGCGGCCTCCTTCAGAACCGGAACCCTGAACCTGAACCCTGAACCACCTGGGACATGAAAAGGGTTCCCACACTGGTGCCTGAATGCGGGGCACCTGGAGGAGATGATATTTTTCGCCTAGAGCGAAGGAGAAAAGGAAAAAATACACCAAGAAAAGGTGTGGGAAATTCACCACACGCAAAAGCCCAGGACCAGCTGCAGAAACCGGATCTGTAAGTAGGATGGGAACGTCTTTTTCAACCAGGCTAATGGGGAAGAATTAGGCTATAAAGTAAATTTTATTATAGAATTTTGGTTTGTATGCTTAAAGAATTAAAAGTTTCAGAAGGTATTCTTTTATAGTTTTTGTTTGATGTTATAGAACATAACCCTTGGTTTCCTGAAGAAGGTATGTTAGATCTTGAGTGTTTGGCAAAAAGTTGGTCAAAATTTGAAAAAAAGCTCAGCAGCTGGAAAAAACTTACCTCAAAAAACTGTTTCTCCATCGGTAACACAATATTGCATTTGCTAGAGCCTTTTAGAGAGGCTGAGGAGGAGCCTCCTCGCCTGGTTCCCTCCACTCCTCCTAGAGAGGAGCAGGAAGAAAAATTGGAGGAATGGCCTTTATGGCCCCCTCCACCTCCATGTCCTAATCCTGAAACATTTAATTCGCCACCAGTAGAATCATCTATACACAGCCATCAGAGAAGGAATGAAGGACATGTCGGTGGAAGAAAGGCTTGCTTTTCCTGTTATACAAGTAGCTGACCCACAGCTCCCAAATCAGGTAATAAGACACCATGAAAAAATTGATTTTAAAATGATAAAAGCTTTGCGAGAAAGTGTTGTTCTAAACGGCCCAACGGCTCCTTTTACAGGAGAAATTATGAATAATATTTCTGAAGCATTCTTAGCTCGTTATGATTGGTATTCTCTGGCTCGTGCAACTCTGGATGGAGGAGATTATTTACTATGGAAGGGAGAATATTTGGAGAAATGTCAAGAGCAAGCCCGTGCAAACTGAGGGCTGAATGCTCAAATAACTTATGAAATGCTGGCAGGACTGGGACAGTATATGGATGTACAAAATCAGCTACATTATGTGCAACAGGCATATGAGCAAATTGGACTTTGTGGAAGGAAAGCTTGATGGGCTTTACCAGCAAAAGGGGACCCTCAGGGAGTTTTTAGTAAACGTATGCAGGGACCTATAGAGTCATTTTCTGATTTTGTGGCTCGTCTCACTCGAGCAGTGAGATGACAGATTCATGAGACAGCAGGAGATATTTTAATTCAGCAATTAGCTTGTGAAAATGCCAATGCTGATTGTAAGAAATGCCTGACGCCTCTGAGAAGAAATCGTACCATTACACAGATGATTCCAGCGTGTCAGAATGTGGGATCAGGCACTTTTCAAGCAAATTTATTTGCTGCTGCAGTAACAGTGGGAAATAAGAGGTGTTTTAAGTGTGGAAAAGCAGGACATTTCCAAAAGGAATGTAGGCAACCGAGAAAGACACAAGGTAGTGCTCTAGGGAGAGGCATAAAGAGCCTCCAGATTCAATCTCTCGGTGTCCTAGATGTCAGAAAGGGAACCATTGGGCCAGTCTGTGTAGATCGAAATTTCATAGAAACGGGCAGCCTCTTCAGCCTTGGGCAAACTACGGCCCACGGGCCGGATTCGGCTGTTCTATCCGGTTCTCTTGCTCTCCCCTCCACTCCTTTACTTTGAATTTATATTAGTTCACACAAACACTCCATCCATGCTTTTGTTCCAGCCCTCCGGTCCAGTTTAAGAACCCATTGTGGCCCTCAAGTCAAAAAGTTTGCCCACCCCTGCTCTAGATCAAGATAGAGGGCATGGTCAATCACCGGGAAACGGCCAGAGGGGCGCCCCCCCAGCCCCGTCATCAATAGGGGAAATCTGCCCTGCAAGGCCCACAGTGGATTCCCTCATCCAAGCAACTCCAGAAAGTGCAAGCCTGGATCTTAACAGCACTATAGCGGTTACTTTGACCCCTGATATTGCTCAGCAAGCTATTCCTACAGGAATTTGGGGACCTGTGCCACCGGGAACTTTAGGATTAATCTTGGAGGAGTGGAAACACTCTGAAAGGACTAACTGTTCTGCCTGGAGTCATTGATTCAGATTATGAAGGAGAAATTAAAGTTATATTAGAATGTAATCATGTTATGCAAATTACTCCAGGACAAAGAATTGCTCAGATACTACTTCTACCTTATGTTCAGCAAGGTGAGGCTATAATTAGGAAAAGAGGAATGCAAGGATTTGGAAGCTCGGACATCTATTGGATACATGAAATTAGCAAAACCCGTCCTATGATTAATTTAAGAATAGAGGGAAAACAATTTAGGGGTCTAGTGGACACTGGAGCGGATGTCAGTGTTATCAGCAAAGAATTCTGGCCTCCAAGTTGGTCCACAGCAGAAGCAATGGGCTCAGCTAAGGGGGTAGGAGTTCCTGATGACACACAACGTAGTGCTGCAGTGTTAAGGTGGCAAGATGAGGAAGGACAGACAGGATGCTTTCAGCCCTACATCATCTCTGGAATTGCAGTCAACTTATGGGGCCGGGATGTTTTAGAAGGTTTACAGGCATGTATTATTACTGGCAAAGGACAGCAGTTAATGACTCAGATGGGATATCAGACTAGTCAAGGCTTGGGAAAAAATGATCAGGGAATTAAAGAGCCCATCCAAGCCAAAGGAAACCCAGGAAGATGAGGATTAGGATATCAACCTTTTTAGGAGTGGTCACTGCTCAGTCTCCTCACCCTCATGCTGATCCTATATAATGGAAAGATGATAGACCTGTATGGGTGGATCAGTGGCCATTAACCAAGGAGAAATTAAGTCATATTCATGAATTAATACAAGAACAAATAGAAGTTTCCAATAGTCCTTGGAATACACCTATATTTACAATCCATAAAA
This sequence comes from Plecotus auritus, assembly GCF_963455305.1. Lineage (NCBI taxonomy): Eukaryota > Metazoa > Chordata > Mammalia > Chiroptera > Vespertilionidae > Plecotus > Plecotus auritus. The sequence goes on from NC_137771.1 coordinate 118,326,500, forward strand.
AGGTGACAGGAAAATGTCAATTGTTACATGATCTTAGAGCAGTTAATGCTACTATGCACACCATGGGAGCTTTACAACCTGGACTCCCAGTGCCTTCACAAATCCCTCTAGATTGGTCTCTCATAGTAGTAGATCTTAAGGATTGTTTTTTCACCATTCCCTTGGCACCTCAAGATAAACAAAGATTTGCATTTTCAGTGCCATCTATTAATAATATAGAACCCATGAAAAGATATCAATGGAAGGTTTTACCTCAAGGAATGGCCAATAGCCCTACTTTGTGTCAAAAATATGTGGCTCAAGCTGTTCAGCCTTTAAGAGACAAATACTCCCCATATTACATTATTCATTACATGGATGACTTGCTCTTAGCAAGCCCACGGAAAGAGCAGACTTTGGCCATGTTTTCCCAATTAGAAGAGGAGCTCCCTAAATGGGGCTTAAGAATTGCTCCAGAAAAGGTACAGAAAGAAATGCCTTTCCAATATCTGGGAACCATAATTGAAAACCAATGCATTAGGCCTCAGAAGGTGGAGATAAGAAAAGACTGTCTTAAAACTTTAAATGACTTTCAGAAATTATTAGGGGACATTAACTGATTAAGACCTTATCTGAAGATCTCTACAGGAGAAATGACAAATTTATTTAATTTACTTAGAGGTGACTCTAATCTTTCCTCTCCCCAAACATTAACAGATGAAGCTAGGAATGAGTTGCTGAGAGTTGAGCAGGCAATTTCCTCAACCCAAGTAGCACGGGTACAGCCCGAATTACCTTTATTGGGACAAATTAACCCTACTGCAAATAGTCCCACTGGAGTCATCTTTCAAAATAAAAACTCTCCTGCCATTATTGAATGGGTCCACCTAGGACATCAATCCTCTAAAACTGCGGTTACATATGTAGAACTATTGGCCCAGTTATTATTTCAAATTAGAAAACGCTGTAAACAGCTTAGAGGGGAAGAGCCCCAGTGTATCTACCTCCCCCTCACTGGGAAGCAATTAGAAATGTTATTTCAGACTGATATAAATTGGCAAATTGGGTTAAGTGGATATTCAGGGGAACTTAGCTGTCACCTATTAAAAGATAAATTACTACAATTTTTATATAATACCTCCATCATTATACCAAAAAATACTAGGCAGGAACCTATTCCTGGAGCTTTAACTGTTTTTACTGATGGATCATCTAATGGGAAAGCTGCCTATCATACAATAAATTCAGACCAAGTCATACTGACCAGTCATACTTCTATACAAAGAATTGAACTAGAAGCAATTAAGGCTGCATTGCAGGATTTCCAAGGGCCTCTTAATATCATCTGATTCCTTTTATGCTGCGAACTTAGTGAATAGAATTGAAACTGCCCAGTTTAAATGGCTTAGTGACCAAAGTTTATTTTTACTATTTAAACAAGTTCAGCAGATTGTACAACAGAGACAATATCCTTTTTATATCACTCACATCAGGGCTCATAGTGTCTTACCTAGTCCTTTAACAAAAGGAAATGCACAGGCTGATCAATTGGTTGCTTTATTAAAAGAAGCCTTAGAATCTCATCAGCTTTTACATCAGCCTGCCAAAATGCTGTCTAAACAATTCTCAATCACTCGACAACAGGCAAAACAGATTATTAAGGAATGTCCCATTTGCATGTTACATCTACCTCAAGGGCCTAACACAGGAGTCAACCCTAGAGGTTTGCAAAGAGACCATATCTGGCAAATGGATGTACTGCATTATACTTCCTTTGGACGCCTTGGGGCATTACATGTCTCTGTAGACACCTTTTCAAAAGTAATATGGGTTATTGCATCTACAGGAGAAACGGCAAAACAGGTTATTAATCATTGCCCAGCTGCTTTTGCCGTCATGGGAGTTCCAAAAATTATTAAAACTGATAATGAGCCTGCTTACACAAGCTGTCAATTCCAGGAATTTTGTAAAAGGTGGAAAATTCAGCACATTACAGGAATACCATATAATTCCCAAGGACAGGCCATTATTGAACAACAGCATCAGCAGCTAAACTCCCAACTTGAAAAACAAAAAGGGGGAATGATGGAGAAATCACCTGCGGGTAGGCTGCACCAAGCCTTAATGACTTTAAATTTTTTCACTTGTGATGCTGATGGAAGACACCTGTGGAGCTACATTAGTGTCAGAATAAAACAAAAGAAAATGGTCTAGTTAAATGGAAAGATCCCAAATCTGGTTTATGGAAGGGACCTGATCCATTAACCTTTGGCAGAGGGTATGCTTGTATATTCCCAGAGAATTTTTCCAAACCCGTGTGGATTCCTGCTAGAAATATTAAACTGCAACAGGGATTCAAGAGAGAAACTAGCCAGACTAATGAGGACCTTGCGCCTCTAGCCACACCATGCAGCTGCAGACAATCAACTACCCCAGCCACAGAGAGCAGCAACTCCAAGCAATCCACTGAAGATGAGGAGCAGGAGGAGGACAAGCCAGACAACAAACAGCCCGGAGACCACCTGGGGCATGGTAAAGAAGAAGGTACAGACTCCTGAGAACGTCTTTGTTGCCATGCTAGTAGTGATCAGCTGTACGGTAATATTACCTGGTGAAAATGGGGCAAATGTGAAAGTATTTTGGACTTATGTTCCTGACCCTTCATGGGTAAGAACCCTTACGTGGGCTGATCCCATGCCTAATGTAGTATCCAGGAGGAACATGGGTGGGGCAAAGAAGTAGGGGACTATTCACTATTTGCTCCTGGGAGAGGTGCAAAAAAATGTATCTAAGACCTTGTCTATACAAAAAGAAATTGACAGCCAGTTTGAAATTGAATTCTCATGGCCTAGAACAAAGAATATCCTTACATGATATTATTCTACAATGTCATTATAATTTTTGATATTTCACAACAGCATATTGTACAATTATCCCAAACAAACTTACAAACTAATTCTTTGCATGTTTGGCAGCATTTTTTTTAAAAAGGACATGAAAGGATTTAATCCCTTCCAGAAAGGAATTAAGGCACTGGGAAGGCACTTGAGCATTCTATATTGGCCTCTCTTGCCCTTTTTGCCAAGAGGGACCCTCTTCTCAAAATCCAATTGCCAACAGCTGTTGCCTGTGCTTTCTGTTCATGCTGAGCCTCGTGGTGACTGGTACCATGGATCTGTCTCTCACCCAATGGCATGAGCTGGGCCCTCTCTGGAGAAGAAACCTGGGTTCCCCAAGATATGTGATCAATGCCGGGGCCCCGCCAGAAGGCAAGGGGATCCCAAGGCAGGTGCTGGGCGTGGAGGCCACGGGGGCATAGGCTACCAAGGAGACAGAACTGAACTTCACATCACCCTGCTTGGCCCCGGAGGATGGCTGGTTAGCCAGAGACGGGTAAGATTCCTCAGGGAAGGAACAACCTAAGACAGGCACAGTCGCAGAGGGGCCACCAGGAGAGAACTTGGGGATCAACAGAGGTGGGGCACAGACCCTCAACCCCCCAACCTTGCAGGGGCCTGAACCCTCACCCCATCTGAGGGAGGTCTCCTGCCCCCATGGCTGCTTTGCTTCCCATGCCCAGCTCAGATTGGGACACATGTGACACAGTGACTTGGCCCAGCTCAGATTGGGATCCAGGTAACAGACAGAGACTTGGCTGACAGCAGCTGCCCTATATCTAAATCCAGCCTAGCACCAGGAATGCTCAGGGCCTACTCAAGAATGCAAATAATCCATTCCACTAATATTTACAGGGTAAAATAAGATTGTTGTTAGAGTATTAAATTTGACAGTAAAATAGTAGTCAAGTTTTCAGATTAATTTAAATTGGCTAAATGAAATAAGTGAATACTCAAGAAAATTTAATTGTACTGGACAAAAAGTTGTTCCTAAAGTATTAACTAATATTTCTATTGGTAGTTCATCTCATGGTAAAATTGCTTAACATGCAAAGAACCTAAAGCAGTCATATTTTTGTGCAAAAAATTAAAATTTAAAATTATCAAGACTGCATTATAAAAATTTCCAAAAGCCTCCATTAATCAAAAAAAGGGGGGATAGTGGAGTAATATCATGTAAGGAAAAATATCCTGTAAGTAAATTACATCTAGAAAATTTTTACTTTTAAAAATTAGTTTTCATTTGTAATGCTAACAGCAAAACACCAATGAAAAAGATACATGGTGTCAAAATAGGCCAAAGGAAAATTGTTTGGGCAAAAATAAAAAGGATCCCAAGTAAAATTTATAGAAAAGATTCCTTTGTTAACTTTTGGTCGAGAATATGTTTGTATATTTTCAGAAAACAACTCCAAGACCATGTGGATTCCTGCAACAGAGAGGAATTGACAGGTCTGCTCCAACCACGAAGACAAGAGGAGAAACAGTCCAAAGATGGAAGATGCTGACGACGCCTTGCCATGCTAGCAGTCAGCAGCTGTGCGTCGCTGCAGGTTGCCCAGGACCAAACCAGAGAGGGTCGGACCTGCATTGCCACCATCCAGATATCATTGCTGACATGTACACATAAGGAACTGTTTCACATTGAAACTTGGACTCAGAACTGTTTGACACTGAAACTGGGACTCAGAACTCTTGGACATTGAAACTGGGACTCGGAACTGTTGGACATTGAAATTGGGACTCAAACATTTTTGTTCTTATGTGTTTATTTCTGGTCTGCAGATGCAAGATTTTTTTTTAAGGAAAGAAATGGGGGAGATGCCGGTGAAGTAATTTCATTCTCCTAATACCTATCACTTTAGCATACCAGAGATTGTGTTCATTTATAGAAAATACTTGGGTAAAAATTGTTTAATATTTTAACCTTGCTGTTTTGGGTTCTGTACTCATTTAAAAGTTATTTTGATTTTCTGAACTTATGATTGAAAACTCCATTGATGGTGGTTTGAATATCCCATTGATTGTGATCTCACTGGTCATCGAAGCACATTCCTCTGGGACCCAGGACAGATAGTGATCCTAAATTGTCTCAGTAGCTACAGATAACTGAGTTTCGGTTGACTCAGTGGTCCCGGAATCTGGACAGCACAACTATTCTAAATTGTAAAGGTGGTCCCAGATAATGCATTTCTGTTGATTCAGTGATTTGTAGATACTTTAGATAACTAAGTTGCTCAAATTCTGCTTCTGTAAAAAATGCTTTTTCGTGAAACAGGTTCCCCATTCCAGACCCAAAGATGTAATCGATACTTTTGTGATATTCTGCCAATATAAGCCTGATGTGGTAAGCTGTTCGGGGCTGGGAGGTCTGGAGCGCTTTTGCTCCCTTGTATGCTGCCAGCTTTTAATAAATGACTCCATAATTCGACCTTTTTTTTGAGGCGTCCTTTGTAAGATGGGGGTTACACTACAACACCGGAAACCGATCATTGTCCCACTAATAGAGAGATGTGGAAAGGGAATCCGGAAAGCTGGTCAACCTTAACTGCTCTGAAAGGTTGGAGCTAATCACTCATTGTTTAGTTGAGATATTGGTAGTTGAAGCAGCCTCCACCTGTTATTCTTATGTAAATTCGTGCTGATTGGCTATTATTGGAATTTCCTGCCTAAAGGACATGGGTGTATCCCATAACCTAAATAAAAGGGATAGCAAAGCCAGAGCAGGTGGTAGTCCTCCCCCTAGAGATGGACTCCCACCTGGCCCCTAATATTCCCAAATTAATGCTTTTCATTTGTGTGCAGCCTTCTCCAGAACCCAAACCCTGAACCTGGAACCCTGAACCACGTGGGACGTGAAAAGGATTCCCACACAGTGGGGCTTGACGGGGGACCTGAAGCTGCGCTCCTCACCTGGCGGGGCTTGACAAGGGTGGGACCGGCCGGGTCTGGATCTAGCCCAATTGGGGAGGCCAGCCAGGTCTGAGTCTCGCACAATTTAGAGGCACATGTGGGTGGGCGGGGACTTGACTCTGGGTCCCATGGTGTACCCCAGACTCTGACAGGAGGAAGATTTTCATATACAGTTTACTAATTTTCTTTCATCTTTGACACTTCTATTATAGAGAAAGGGCAAATAGCAATATTAAAATACTGCTTCTAATTAATCCCCTTTTAATGTGCACAAATTTCATGTACCGGGCCACTAGTATATATAAATATATATATACACACACACACACACATACACACACACACAAACACACACACGCATATGCATAAGCCATGGACACAGACAATAGGGTGGTGAAGGCCTAGGGCAGGGGGTTGAGGTGGGTTAGAAGGGGTCCAAGAGGGAAAAGAGGGGACATATGTAATACTTTCAACAATAAAGATTTTAAAATTTATAAAATATACTAGAGGCCTAGTGCACGAAATTAGTGCACAGAGGGGGTTCCCTCAGCCCCGCCTGCACCCTCTGCAATTCCGGACCCCTACACCTTTTCCTTATCTAACTAACCTCTTCACATTTTAAAAAAATTAACTGAAATATCACCTACTCTAGGAAATCCTCTTTGAACAAATGTCTTTACAATCTGTATTAAGTATTTTCATAGTATATCATTCTTTTTCTTTAACAGCTACTTAGAGTAGATGCAATGTGGTTTTCATTCTTGCATCTGAATTTTTTCTTCTTGCTCTTGTAATAGCAAAGCTTATCCAATTTACATTTGCCCTTCAAGGGCTTATATTTGGTTCAGTTTCTAGTTGGCTCCCTGCTTTTTTTTTTTTAAGCAATAAATTTGGGTTGTGATAGTAAGCCTCACTTGTAATCAAGCCTGTAGGTCTCCTAATACCTATCACTTTAGCATACCAGAGATTGTGTTCATTTATAGAAAATAACAATAAATGTCACCTGATCATTTGATCTTCTAGTAATATTTTATAGCAAGATGTATTATTCTAGTAATTTAACTATTACAAAACTGAGGCGTACAGAAATAAATCACGTTGAACAATAAAGAATGATTCAAATATCAAAGCATAGTACACTTAGGGCCTCCCTTGTCCTGTGCCTCAGATATCATAACATAGTACACAGTTCACATGGAACTCAGCTTCCTTTAAAATAGGAAGGGATGCCATACTCATGAAGCAGCTACTTCCACACATATTTTATTTAATTCACAGCACATATTCTTTGTACTAATTATTGGAAAATCATCCTAGCAATTGCCTCTGTTCCTCTGTATTGTTGCCTTACACTTTGATGTTATTACTGTGCTTTTATCATCCACTCGCTCTAATAAGATGGTGAATTTTTTAAGGACAGAGATCATGACTTGAGCTTGTGTTTCTCTGTCATCGTGCCTAGATAAATACTCAAATGCCATCCAGTCCAAATGACTGTGATGAGAGAGGCCCACTGTTGCTGGAGACCTCTGATCTTTATTTAAGGGGCCTCACTTGTTCTGCGCCTTTACAGAGGGGTGAGTAGGGGCTGAGAGAATTTGAGGAAACCCAGACAGAATTCTCCTACTAAAAGATTTTGCTAAGCTGGCACCAGGACCGCCGGACATTAAACCACGACACACAGCAATAACAAAGGCACTGGTCTCCTACTGCTAATGCGTGGGGATCAAACCCCAGCCTGCAGGAACTCACCCCCGCAGTCAGGACCAGGCCGGTGGGTCTAACTCTGGGCTGGTGCTCCTAACTCTGGGGAGAGGGAGACTTCCCGTGGCTGCAGGCTAGAGGCCCCAGACTCCGCACCACGTGCCCAAACAGGTCCCTAGCGCAGGTTGGTCAGTAGAGCAGCTTCTTGGCCTGGGATTGTGGGGCAGCTCGGCCTGGCCTGTTCGCCCGTGATCGCGGGGCGGCTGGGCCTGGCCTGTTCGTCCCATGATCAAGGGGCGGCTCAGCCTGGCCTGTTCGCCTCGTGATCGCGGGGCGGCTCAGCCTGGCCTGTTCGCCCCATGATCGTGGGGCAGCTGGGCCTGGCCTGTTCGTCCCGTGATCGAGGGGCGGCTCGGCCTGGCCTGTTCATCCCTTGATTGCGGGGCTGCTAGGCCTAGTCTGTTCTCTCCGGGATTGCAGGGCAGCTCGGCCTGGGCTCACTGCTTTTCACCAGCTGCAGCTCGCCAGTCTCCTATGGGCTGGGAGGAGCCAACCAGTCGAGCCCACAGCATGTGGCAGTGGCTGTGAAGGTCACCACGGCAATCCAGCACTGACTTCCAGTTGGTCAGCCTTTGGTCGTGATCGGTCGTTACAAGTTACAACCCTGGGCTTTTGTTATTAGGATAACATAAATATTTTTTAATCATAAAGTGATCACTATAATAGGCATCTAATTTTATTTATAGGTAACTTGGTTGTGATTTACAAACAAATGTTCATAGAGTAAAGTGTGGAAGGCACAATAAAAGGAGTAAGTTTTGGTTCTGGACCTTAGACTTTAGGGATATTTACTGCTTTTTCTTTTAGCTATTTTTAAATTTCTTTTTTACTTTTCCCAACACTATTTATCCCCTTATACCCTCTTCCATCTCCACCCACTTCCCTCTCCCCCACTGTTGTCCCTATCCATGAGTTCCTTTTTTTACTCTATCCCTTTATGCCCTCTTTCTCCCCCGCCCCTCCGAAGTCTTTTAGCCATTTCACTTAATGAACATGCATTACTTATAAAATAAATACACATTTTAAAAAATAATCAGCCCATATTTTTATTAGCTTACCAGTATCACAGAAATTATTCTAAGATCAACAAATAGTGATTGTTCTAAGATCAATAACAACCATAATCTAATATTTTACAATAGCTTAAAGTAATTTATAAAATAATACGAGTATTGGGAAAAAATAGCACAAATCAGAAATAGGAAAGCTCAGGGATGGATCTGAGAGATAGAGAATCATCTAGCTGGATGTGAAATAACAAGCTGATAGATTTCAGGAAAAAAGTTAGAAAAGAAAAAGTGCAAAGAACACAAAAGTGTATAGTCCTTGTTAAAAACATGGCTAGGGAAATAAATGATGAAAAACAGAAAAGTGAAAAAATATGATAAAAAGGATTCCAGAAGAATCAATAGGCATATATATGGCAAGTGTATATACAGAGAATCTAACATAGAGTGGGATGGAGCCCCTTGAAGAAAAACAAGCTTTGGAAAAAGTAAACATTTAAAACTATAACTAAAGAAAATTTTCTGAAATAGAAAAAAATGACCTTATGAAACACTCAGCACTAAGATATAGCTTAATAAAACCATTGGACTTTCAAGATAAGGAAAAATACATTTTAGTTATCCAGACAAAAAGAAATTCCAGTTCACTTATATAGAAAAGAAGATCCTATTGGCAGAATTCTTACCAGCAACATTTTATGCAATATCAAAGATATCATGGAGAGCAAATACGGGTCAAGGATTTTTTATATTCAGTGAAACATTGTAAGTATAAACATCACAATTATGAGTATAGAAAAACTTTGTTCCTTCCTAAGGAATCTCCAAGACAACATATTTCAACACATTTCCAATCACAGAATGATTTTATAAGTTCTAATATAAAGAAAATATGGGAGAATGAAAGACAGACAAATCCAGATCACGGGATTCTTTCCCAAGGAATCTCCTGCAGAGCATGCTTCAAACAATGATTTGAGAAACTTTGACATAAGAAAAATATGGGGAGAAACTAAGATGGCGGCATAGGTAAACACCTGAACTTGCACTTGCTGCCTCGCAAAACCACTTCAAAACTACAATTAAAGACAAAACAAATATCATCCAGAACTACGGGAAGGCTGGCTGAGTGGGAATTATACAACTAGAAGGAAAGAGAAAAGCACACTGAGACTTGGAAGAGGTGTGGAGGTGCAGAAGTGAAGTGGGAGGTACAGAGGCGAGCGCAAAAGGGGCTAACAGCTGGGTATGTTGTTGTCTTTTTCAACTGGGTGGGAGACACAAGCTCCTGACTGCTCTGAACTCCAGTTCAGGGGAGACTCCGGGGACCCAGACTCTTAACAGGAGAAACTGGACTGTCTGGCATTGGGCAGAAACACAAGGGGGCTTTCTCTCAGAGGTGCTTGCAGCGATCATTGTTCCTGCACGGTGACGCGGGACACAGAGACCCAGGGGCCTCTTCGGGGCAAGGCTGATGGTCAGCCATTGCTGTTTGCTCTGCCCAGGCGATTGCCTGAGACCCCACCCCACCCAATTTACAACCCCACCCAAGCCGTGCACAGAGGCTTTTGCATATGAATGGCCTGGCCCTTTGCAATCTAAAACCTAACAAACTGCAGCTGGGTCAGAGAGCCCCAGAGCCTCCAAGAAGGCCCAAGGCTCCACAGCAGCTTGCATTACTTCACAGCTGGGCCTCATCTGGGCACCTCCAAACCACAAACAAAAAGGAGGAATCTGCAGATCTCTCTGTAGCTCCTGCTGGGTGGCCTCAGGCAGTGGCTGACTTTGCACCTCCTTGGAGATCCAAGAGCCAGTGTACCCAGTGGTCAGAGTGACACCATCCAGATTACAACTCTTCACATCCATAAGAGACACACTCAGGGGGCAGACTCAGTGAGCGCCAAAGTCCCACTGAAGCAAGTCTTTTCCCATAAGGGTGTCTCCTGCACAGAAGTTCTCCCAGTGTAGACACAGCTGATCCTCACAGCCAATTGGCCTGGAGGTCAATTCCTCCCAGGGAACCAACAACAATCAAGGCTTAACTACAAGACTGTGCACACAGCCCACAAAGGGGTGCACCGAGAGTGTCCACCTCAGGTTATTAGGGAGGCTGAGCCACTGGACCCTATAGGACACCTAGCACACGAAGCCACTCTATCAACACAGGGAAGCAGCCAAAATGCGGAGACAGAGAAACAGGTCACAAATGAAAGAAATGGAGGAAAGCAAACAACTGGATATAGAGTTCAAAACCACGGTTATAAGGTTACTCAAGAATCTTCTAGAAACCTCTGAGAAATTTAGTGAGACCTTCAAGGATATGAAAAAGGACCAACTAGAAATTAAGCATACACTGACTGAAATAAAGAATAATATACAGAGATCCAACAGCAGACTAGAGGATCCCAAGAATCAAATCACAGATTTGAAATACAAAGAAGCAAAAAACACCCAACCGGAAATGCAAAAAGAAAAGAGAATCCAAAAATATGAAGATAGTGTAAGGAGCCTCTGGGACAACTTCAAGCATACCAATATCCGAATTATGGGGGTGCCTGAAGAAGAGAGAGAGCAAGATATTGAAAACCTATTTGAAGAAATAATGACAGAAAACTTCCCCTACCTGGTGAAAGAAATACACTTACAAGTCCAGGAAGCACAGAGAACCCCAAACAAGTGGAATCCAAAGAGGAGCACACCAAGACACATCATAATTAAAATGCCAAGGGCAAAAGACAAAGAGAGAATCTTAAAAGCAGCAAGAGAAAAACAGTTAGTTACCTACAAGGGAGTACCCATACAACTGTCAGCTGATTTCTCAACAGAAACTATGCAGGCCAGAAGGGAGTGGCAAGAAATATTCAAAGTGATGAATAGCAAGAACCTACAACCAAGATTACTCTACCCAGCAAAGCTATCATTTAGAATTGAAGGTCAGATAAAGAGCTTCACAGATAAGAAAAAGCTAAAGGAGTTCATCACCGCCAAACCAGTATTATATGAAATGCTGAAGGGTATTCTTAAAGAAGAGGAAGAAGAAAAAGGTAAAGATAAAAATTATGAACAATAAAGTGACAACAAATACATATCTATCAACAAGTGCATCTAAAAATCAAGTGAATAAAAAATCTGATGAACAGAATAAACTGGTGAATATAATAGAATCGGGCATAGAAAGGGAGTGGACTGACAATTTTCGGGGGGAAAGGGGTGTGGGGGTGCGGGAACAGACTGGACAAAAATCATATATCTATGGATGAGGACATTGGGGGAGAGGGTTAAGGGCAGAGGGTGGGGTGGGAACCGGGTGGAAGGGAGCTATGGGGGGAAAAAAGAGGAACAACTGTAATAATCTGAACAATAAAGATTTATTAAAAAGGAAAAAAAAAGAAAAATATGGGAGAACAGAAAAACTGACAAATCTAGAACTTTCCATAGAACAGATATAGTTTCTTCAACAAATCAATGACATGAAATAAAAGGGGGTTTAGGGAGAGGGATGAATTACGAGATATAACAACCATATGCAATATATGAATTTTGTTTTGATTCTGATTTGAAAAATGAACTATAAAAATTCATTTTTAAACAATCAAGAAAACTGATTATGGAATAGAATGAGAAATTATTATTAATTTTGTTATGGGTGTAAAGTGATAGGATTTTTAGTATAAAAGGACAGATAAAAAGAAAAAAAGGATGAAACAAATGTGCAAAAAGCTTGTTAACTACTGAATCTGAATCATAGGTATATGCAGTTTATTGTATTATTTTACTTTTATGCATGTTTAAAATTTTTCATAATCAACTAAAAAATAAAACTAGAATTATATTATCCAGGTACTACAGAGACAGTATAGACAACCATAACAAAGACAACTACTTATCAGAGAAATCATATATTCTCTATCTCTATCTGTACATGCCTATCTATGTATCTCTCCTTCTCTCTCTCTCTCTCTCTCACACACACACACACACACACACACACACACACACACACAATGACGAGAACAGAGATAAAGACAGACACGGGAAGAAAAATTGATAGACCAAGAGTCTTAAGAAAAAAATACCTAAAAATAGACAATTCCCCTATCTAGTAAGAGTTATCTTCCTAAATTAAAAATATTAAAATGTAGCCCAACCGGTGTTGCTCAGTGGTTGAGCAGCGACCCATGAGGTCACAAATGGATTCCTAATCAGTCAAGGCACATGCCCAAGTTGCAGACTCATTCCCCAGAAGCCCAGAACAGGCATGCAGGAGGCAGCCAATCAATGATTCTCTCTCATCACTGATGTTTCTATCCTTCTTTCCCTCTCCCTTACATTCTCTAAAATTAATAAAACCATATATTGTTTTTTAAATTAAAGTGTAGAAATGTGCTGAGGGGCAGAAGAAGAGAAAGCAATGGACTGACTTGGAAGTCATTTTTACAGTTTTTGTGCCTTTTGGGCAAATCATGTAACCCTCCTGAGCTTCAGTTCTTCAGTTACAGAAAGGAGATAATAGATGCCCTATATACTTCAGAGTCAATATAGCCATCAAATGAGTCCATACAGAAAAACATGCTTTGTATATTACAACTATGATATAAATGTAAAGGAATATTAGTCATTAGGTATTTAACTCTTGACCATATATATTTCAATTACTTAAAGTAAAAACAAAATTAGCCCTAGCTGGTTTGGCTCAGTGGATAGAGCGTGGGTCTGTGGACTGAAGGGTCCTCAGTTCGATTCTGGTCAAGGGCACATGCTGGGGTTGTGGGCTAGATCCCCAGTAGGGGGCAGTCTCTCTCTCCCTCTCCCTTCCTCTCTGAAATCAATAAAACTATATAGTAAAAAAAATAATTAAATGCACATATCACCATCTAATTTTTATTTTCTAGGTTAATACCATAAATACATCACATTTTAACTTAACGTCTAAGGTTATACTCACTACTCCGGTGTAATAACGTAGTCCAACTACATGGCTTCTCAAAGTTCCAAATAAAACTGAATCTAACTCTTCATCACTAGTTAGGAAGTCATCTGGAGGGATAATGTCTTGGAATTCAAAACGGGGAAAGAAAGTTGGATATGAGAGGCGTGTAAAATTTCCATGGACTCCGCCATACTGGACAGTCTGCAAGTACTTCCAAACAGGATCTCTATTAAAAAAAAAAAAGGCAGAGAAAAAAAATTTAAATCAAGTATTTCTCAAAGACCATACCATATTCATAAGCCAATTGTTTTCTCACACTTTATTTCAACAAATTAATTCTTATGTGGGAATTTCTGTATAAGATTAAGAAAGTGTTACTCTAGTCTAGCCCTAACCGGTTTGGCTCAGTGGATAGAGCGTTGGCCTGCAGATTCAAGGGTCCCAGGTTTGATTCTGGTCAAGGGCATGTACCTTGGTTGTGGGCACATCCCCAGTAGGGGGTGTGCAGGAGGCAGCTGATTGATGTTTCTCTCTCATAGATGTTTCTAACTCTCTCTCCCTCTCCCTTCCTCTCTGTAAAAAATCAATAAAATACGTTAAAAATAAAAAGAGTTACTCTACTTAAAGCAGGATTTGAGTCAGTTGGGGAGGAACCCTACCTATTCAGTAATGCCTCTTCTAACCAGATATTCAAAATGAAAAACCCAATAAGGGTTCACAAATCTTTTTCCTAGTGATTATCTATTTAAATTGAAATGTATGTGATGTCTGTAACTTTATATGCCAAAATTTCAATGGAGATTGAGCTAAAAGAGACTTGCAAATATAGAACTATTATTATGTGTGAAGCAGTTTATATAATTACAGATAACACATTCAGCATCCATTACTTTAATTCCTTCCTTATCTTATTCAGGTATTCAAACCATGCCACCATCAGAGGCTGACTGACCTAAAAGCCTCCCACTCCCGTTGGTTTAAGGGTAACTTTAATCCCATTATAAATAACTGTTTCAGGACCGCGCATGTAAACCAATTTGGATACTGAAAAGTAAGGGGGAAGTCAGCTGGGGGGCTTCCAGGATGTTTCCACTCTCCTAAGACCAGACGGAAGGTACTTCCCCTGCGTTTTCCTTGCAGGTCATGCAAACCTCTTTTGGCTCCTCTGCAAATATGTATTTGCTCGTCAGTGTATGCACATAAACTGTGAGCTACTTAGGGTCAAGGGCTGTCCTACTAGGCCCTTTATTCCGAGCACAATGCCTAATGCACAGTGGGTTTCTCATGGGTGTTTTGCTGAATAAAGCACAGTAGAGATCCCCGCTAAGGATTGGAGCTTTGAGCCCCAGAACCCTCCCACTCCCCACAGCCCTTGACAGAGATTTATCCAAGGCCCTGGCACCAGACTCGCCTGAGGAGCCTCCCCTCACCAACCAAAATTATGCGTTTACTTCTACCGAAGATATATGAGCCACCAGCAAAACGAACACATGCGCCCAAATCGCACGGGAACCGCGAAAGGAACGCGGGGAAGGTCAGGTTCATTTGGGGACACCACCAGGCCGTTACCCCCCTGCGTCCCACTCCCTCCATCCCTTCACCTCTTGAACATCCAGGACATGGCGCAGGGTGGGTGACGAAGGTGACGCTTGGGTGCCCGGGGTCGTTCTAGAGCCGCCTGGATACACCTCCTTGCAGGGCCTGCAGCCGAGAAGTGGGCAACACTTTACCAGCGCCAGAGGAAGGGCGCACTACCGTAAGCCAAGATGCCGTGAGTCTAATCAGACGTGGAAGCCGTCTCCTTCCAACAACAATCTGGGAAACCGCCGAGGCTTTGTAACTGGCACTGGGAACACTCAATCACGAGGAGGGGCCTAGGAAGGTGAACCAATCAGAGTACTGAAGGGAGGGCAACTACGCCCAGCTCATCGATTCAAAGATCGCGGGCGGGGTCCGGGCTGCAGGGGAGGTTCATCCGGGTTCTTCCCCACCCGAGGCGGGTGCGCGGGAAAATCCAGCAATCCCACCTGTCCAGTGCGGTGCCCCCGGTTTGTTTGACTCCCTGCCTGAAACAGAGGGAAACGACGCTCCTTTTCGCTGTGTTCCCCAAGTCCTAAGCCTCAGCCCCATTCCTCAGGCCTCGCTGCACCTGCTTCTCACTTCCTCAGCTGATGTTATCTATACAGTAATAATAAAAGCGTAATATGCTAATTAGGCCGGAAGTCCTTCTGGAGGAAGCAGGGGCTGTGAGGGAAGCCCGTCCCAGGTGCCTGCCGGTGGCCCCGGGGAAGGAAGGCCTACTCTGGCACGAATTTTGGGCATCAGGCCTCTAGTATATAATAGGGTTTTCCACTGAATAAACTCCCGATTTATAAGGGGTGGGGGTACCAGCGAGATAATTTCACTTCCTGCGGTTAACCCTGTGTAGTTGCCTTCAAAATACTCATTTTAAACCCGGCGGGCTAAACTTTGAGACTCGCTGAGTTCAGAAGAGCTTCGCTGGAGTTTAGATTTACGGAGTACCCCCTCCATCTCTTTTTTTAAAGGAACATTTTCATTTCCAGTAGAGGAAAACCATAAAATGCGGTGATGGTTTAAAGTGTTGGGCTAGCGATCAGTTGCCGGTGAGGGTCGGGCTGCCCTGGAGAGCCCTGAGGAAGAGTGTTTTTCCCCGGGCGGCCTGCTTCTGAGTCTGACTAGAATCAGAGAACTGTTGGCTTAGGGTGGGTGGGTGGGCTTGGTGGGCACTGACTCAGAAGGACTTTTACCTGGTGTGGCAGCAGCACAGGGTTGGCAGCTGGTGGTGGCGCTGACCTGCTCTAAGGCTCCTAGTAACTGTCAGAATTGCAGGATCAAATAGGAAATGTATTTGTGAATGTGGATCAATGTTGACACTTGTCCTTCCTACAATGACACATTTTACACTTCCCTCAGCAGAGAATGAGAGGTGGTCTATGAAACAGTTTTTTCATGAGGCATTGTTCATTATCTTAAACTACCATGATGTAAACATGAACCAGCAATGGAATGAGAAATCAAATTTGCAGCAATTTATTACTTCCTTTTACTAAACAGTAGGAAGATGAAGACAGTGGCATTTCAAATTATTTTCATTACTTTACTTTCTTCTGGAAGTATTATGAGGCAAATGGCAATATAGTTCAATTTTTGGTATGCTAGACTCTAAATAAGTTCTTGAAAAATATGCCAGAAAATTCCCTGATTGGAAATGTTCTGTGTGTAAAGTTAATGAAGAAGCCATGTTCATTAGACTAAAAGATAAAATTCCAAATGTGAAACTACAAAACTTGAGACCTATGTGTAATGACTGTCCCATCATTAAAGAACCCAGATTGAATGACATAAAAATGTACTATTTAATGTCAACATTTTTGTCCATCTAGTCACTATTTAATATCTCAGATCTAGCTGTTGAACTTGAATACTTTTTCACTTAATCATTCTTTTTTATAAATGAAGTTCAGTTTGTACTAGTTTGGTTAAAATGTTACAATAGAACTATCACACTAGATAATGTATTCAGCAAAATGAACATTTGTAACTGAAAAAAAGAATGGAAACTATAGAGTGACCTGTGTTGGACTATTGTGTAAGGAGGGTGGTGAGGAAGATAATGGTCAGATTACATAGAAATTAATGGTCTATGGCAGAGTTTGTATTTCATTTTAAATGCAATAGAAAGCCATTGAATGTTTTAAGCAGGGCAATGACCATCTGAATTAGCTTTAAAAAGTCACTCTGGCAGCTCTGGAGAATGTATTATGGGAACAAGAACGGAGGCAGAAAGACTGGTTAGTTGATAATTAGGAAACAATTGTGTCCATATAAGAGATGATGGTGGTTTGAAATGGGGAGGTGATGAAATTAAGAGAACCAACAAAGTTTACTGATGGATTTCAATGTGGGTGTTGATGGTGGGAAAGGAATAAAAAATTCCTCGAGCCACCCACCTCCTAATCCCAAACATTTTTTCTCATACTCCCCCACTTTTTGCAAATTAATCATGTCACTTCCTGCTTGATGCTGTGAGCATGAAATCAAAGAATGGTATGTGTAGCTCTATGTAATCTATCCCCTACCTTCCATTCCTGTCACTTCCCAACCCACTCTGCCTAAAATGGTCTTCACTAACTTCTCTAAAAATTATGAATATTTTCATATGTACCCACAAGGCCATTTTCAAACCCAACAAGATCAATAAATCAATCCTTGTTATCTTCTAATAACTAGTTCATAATCAAATTTTCAGTTGTCTCAAAAAGAGTTCTTTTATAATTTGTTAACAAAATAGAATTTTGAAGACCTTGGCAAAAATCAATCAATCAATCAATCAGAAAAGCAAAAAACTTTAAGAATCTGTATTTCCAAAAGTCTGCCTTCAATACAAAAACCTCTATTTTTTTTCATAACTAATAGATTCTGGGAGAATATGTGATACTAAAAGAGCTTGTTTGTTTGTTTGCTTTCCTCACTCCAAAAGAGATCGAGACAAAGTTCAAAGGAGAATTTTCACAGAGTACATCTGTAAGTGGGTCTTATGGAAAGGGCCTGGAAAACCAATACTTTGAGCGAAGAGTCACAAAGGAGGTATGATAGACAGCCTAACAAAGTTTCTGGAGATCCCATAAGAAAAGGAAGCTGTGCCTCATTTTTTCAGAAAGTAGCCTCAAAATTCTGCAGATCTTAGAAAGAGAGCCCCAGAGACCAGAAATGTGTCAGGGCAGTGAAGGAGTAAAGGCTAATGAGGTGGCCCTCTTAAGGGACCCAAGGGTAGCCTTTCAAAATCCTAAAGAAGTCCCCAGGGAGCCTCCAGCACTGTGAAGGCTGGAGGCTTTCAATAGTTCATGGTTCTAGTGAACAGAAGCAAGGAGGCTGGTGCCACAAAGTTGAAAAGAAGCCCCTAAAGGGTAAGAAAAAGGAGACTGAAATTGAAACCTGAATTTGACTTGAAATCTTAAAAGAACTGAAGTGCCTGGAAATGGCTCTATTAAGTTTCCTCTCCTTAGGCAAAATAAAGGTTTAAGACAAATTAAGTTCAATAAATATAAAGTTCTATCTTTGCAAATGAAATCACTGATTAAAATTCATTTATACTATATATATCCATATACACATACATCTCAATAAATTTAGACCTAGATATTTATAGCAGACACCTCTACTCGACTGGATTAGGTAATTTTCATTTTATTCTTTCCGCTTGTATGCATGTAAAATGATCTCTATATTGAACATGTAGTGCTTTTAAAAGATATAAATAATATAATAAAAGATATAAATTGTAGTAAAGAAATTACGAAGATTTTTTCAACTTTGTTTTTAATTAACTTTAGACTTACAGAAACTTGCAAAAGTCGTGTAAAAAGTTCCATCATTTTTTTACCCCAATTATTTTAACATCATTCATAATCACAGTATAATTATCAATATCAGGAAATTAATATTGGTATAATATTATTTATGAACCGTTTTAAAAAAATAATCAAAGAAGACAAGGCAAAGGAAATAATAGAAAATAAAATCTTGCCAGGCCAGTGTTGCTCAGTGGTTGAGCCTCGACCTATGAACCAGAAGGTCCCAGTTTGATTCCAAGTCAGGGCACACTCCTGGGTTTTGGGCTGGAGCCCCCGTAGGGGGCATGCAGGAGGCAACCAATCAATGATTCTCTCTCATCATTGATTTTTCTCTCTCTCCCTTTCCCTTCCTCTCTGAAATCAATAAAAATATATTTGAAAATAAAATATTTTGTGACTTAGTTATTTACAGTTGAATTTTCTTACACTTAATTAAGACCCCTACATATTCAGGGTCAGATTCCTCTGTTCAACCACAGCTGATAGGGCAGAGGAAGTAATGTAAAATAAATGCCAAATAAAATGTTTCTTAATTGTAATGACTATCAAGCTCCTGGCTTACTTAAGCAATCAATAAAGTTCTTATTATCATTCCTATCATTATTGTAATAAATTTATTCTCTAGTGAGTCCTCTAGCACTTAACAAGGAATATAGTTGATTGAGACTGATTTCCTGGTATTGATCAGCAGGGTTATTCCAACATGCCAGCATAACACTGTTTCCAGAGCCAGTCATTTCCCCAGGTTCATGTCCTTGAAAATGACTGAATTGTTTCATCAAGAACCAGGAGATACTTGGATCCCAACTCCCACTTTGAGAAATTTGTGCTGTTCCAGATTACACAGGCCTTTCCCAGGAGATAGTCGGTTCCTCCTCCTGTAGGCCTTGGCTTACTAAGAACGCTTATATGGCAGAAGACCAGAATTGCTAAAGCATCAGGACTGCCTGAGATCTGTCCCCTCCTTTGCTTCTTGCCCAGGATCCTTTTCACAGCTTCAGGAAAGTGCCACCCTGGGCCATGGAATTATTTAGGGTTCTTGAGATGGCCATGGCCAAAGTTATTTTTATTTTAATGAATATGCAATGATTGATAAATATTTTTCTGCCTCCTTTATGGCTAGAAAATTAAAAGGCCAAAACTTAACTTGAAATGCACTTTTGATATTATCAAAAACACTCTTTTAATGTGGGAAACTATATTGTATTAGCAAATCAATTTTTAATCATTATCACAAACTAATGCATTCTACGACCATACCTGTGCTAATCCTAAAATTAAGGTTTAACTTGCTATTTCAAATAGTCCTTTAGAAAGTTTTAAAAAACTGCAAAAAAATCAGACTGGTACAGCCACTGTGGAGAACAGTATGGAGTTTCCTCAAAAAACTAAAAATGGAACTCCCATTTGACCCAGTGATCCCACTTCTAGGAATATATCCCAAGAAACTAGAAACATTAATCAGAAAGGATATATGCACCCTATGTTCACAGTGGCACAATTTACCATAGCTAAGATTTGGAAACAGCCTAAGTGCCCATCAGCAGATGAGTGGATTAAAAAACTGTGGTACATCTATACAATGGAATACTATGCTGCGGTAAAAAAGAAGGAATTCTTACCATTTGCAACAGCATGGATGGAACTGGAGAGCATTATGCTAAGCGAAATAAGCAAGTCAGAGAAAGATAAATATCACATGATTTCACTCATTTATGGGATATAATGAACAACATCAACTGATGAACAAAAACAGATCCAGAGACAGAGAAGCATCAATCAGACTGTCAAACCTCAGAGGGAAGGTAGGGGAGGGTGAGGGTAAGGGGGAGAGAACAACAAAAGGACTTATATGCATGCATATAAACCTAACTAATGGACACAGGGAGGTGAGGGCATTGGAGTGGGGGGAGGAGGGCAATGGGGCAATAAGGACACATATGTTATACCTTGATCAATAAAGAAAAAAAGAAAAAAACAGCAAAAAATTAAACACATTTCTCAAAGATAAAAAAAATAAAGCATTCAAATAGATTTTTAGAGGAATTTTATCTTTATTATTGATTTTTTTTTTTTTTTGAGAGAGAGAGAGAGAGAGAGAGAGAGAGAGAGAGAGAGACATCTATGTGAGAGGGAAACATCGATTGGTTGCCTCCTCCCATATGCGCCCTGACCAGGGATGGAACTCATAACCTGGGTATGTACTCTGACTAGGAATAGAATGCACCTTTGGTGTATGATGCTCTAACCAACTGAGCCACACTAGCCAGGGCAGGAATTTTATCTCTTGATGTAATAGAATTGAAAATTTTAAGAGACTCAAGTTCATAAACAGATGAAAATTTTAGGATCAGGATATATTAATACCTTGTTTGAATTGCTAATTTTGTAATATTTACAAATCAGATTTCCATTTCTCAAATATTTTTGGGGTAAAGTTTTGAGTAAAAGAGAAATAAGGTAAGATGTACCCCCAAATGAATATCAAAACATTGATGACCTAGGTTAGCATGCTAAAGTCAACACAACTCTATAAATATTCAGAAAATAGAGCTTATCAGGAAACATCAATAATGGGCTACATTATAAATTTGTGAAAAAGAAAGATAATTCAAAGGACAAGACAAATATTATGATCCATAAAATTAATATTAATTTTTTTAAAAGGATGAGAAACACAGTTGCCTGGTTTTCTAACAGAGGTTTATTCAGATTCTTTGGTAAGAAATAAATCACCATACACTTGTTTAAAAATTACTATTTATGTGCAGGAAAATTTGAATTTAGGAAAGAAGTAGCAATAACTAGTACATACATTTTAAAAAAATTTTTTTACTAAGTTCCAGAGAATAATTCTCAATCTTTTCCCAAGAACGCTTTACTTATTGAAAGATATCTAAAACTTAATTAATTTACTCAGGCTTTTAATCAAGTTTCTGTTGTAGTCAGCGGGAATAGCACCAGGAGTTAGACAGGTGAGGTTGGACCAGCCCTGGGTTCAGCAATCTTGGTACTTGAGTTCTGGCTAGGAAAGAATTCACACCCAACACTCAAACTATAAAGAGAACATTTATATATAAAATCACAGAGGTAGAAGAAGTAATTCATAGAAGAAATGGGCTGAAGAAACAAGTTATAGAGGCAAAGGAAGGGCCCAGGAGCTTGGGAGTGAGGAAGGTAAAGGTAACTCGCCTAGGAGGGAGGAGGAGGGGGAGGGAAAGGAGAGGAAGAAGGAGAGGGAGGCTCCTGGGAGGGAGAGCACACAGGGTCCTCCATCCTAAGGATTTTAAGGGTGAAGATTTTAGGGGAAGTCCCAGGGGAAGAACTTAATAGAATATTCAGCAGCTTTCCAGGTGCTTCCTTTCAGGGTCAGCATCTCCAATGATGACTGGTCAGTGCCAGAGCAGGGGATCATTATCCAATGCAGGTGGTCCTGAGGGCAGCCATAGGGTCCCTGGTCTGGTTTTGTTGCTCTTTTGGGCTTGGAGGTGAAATACAACTGAGGCCTACATGTTATCTTTAGGGATGAAAGGTCAGAGGGTCCAAACTGCATGACTAGCATACGTTAGGGGAGAAAACGTCACCCTGGGGGCAAGGTCCCACCCTACTGTTGTCCTCTGTTAAGCACCCAGGGCTTTCTGCCCTGGTGACCTTCTGCACCTGGTCCATTGTCCTTGCTCTGCTCATATCTGTCTAACTGCCTACCACATTTCTAATTAGCTTTAACAAACTTGAAAAGTTATATTTTGAAAATAATTTTTAAAAGTTTTGTTAAACCTATACATCTTAATTGAGAGAATATGTTTAATTTTTTATACTGAAAATAGGTGAATAAATATTACCTTTGCCAGTGGTTTCTGGCCTCAGGCTGGAATTACAAAGTTATATGAGCCAGTGTATGTACACATACAAACAAAAATGAGTAGTACATGGCCATTAAGTAAATATAAAAGATGAGTAATATATGGTCTCTTAATATACAAAATAAAATAATGCATGACTTACATGATTTACAATGCAGCAAGGTATACAAATGAAAAATACAAATCCCCAAAATACAAGGGAGATTAACAGAGTGGGGTAACAGATATAAAAAATATACTGTGTTCTGAGAACTAGGGAAAAGATATTCAGAAGCTTCATGGACTAGGTAGCAGCTAAGCAGGAAGGGAATGCTGAGTGGATTTCAATGGATGTGTTTCAAAGGGGTCTTCAAAGCTGGGAGGAAAATCCAAGTCACAGATGAAGACCATTCAAAAGATAATGGAGTGTTTATTTTGGGTAAAAAACAAAACAATGTCTAATAACAGACTGTATAAAACAAAAAATGAAAATTTCAATCAACTAAGTCTATAAAGAATATAGAATTCAATATAGAATCTGAGGTGGCCTACAAAAAATAACAAGAGGATAAATATTACCTAAACACTAAGGCTTGATATGCTTTTTATTAAAGGTTAATTAGCCTTAATAAAAGGGTGGTTATCCTGCTGCCCACCATGCATCCCAGGAATCCCTTACAATCAATGCCACCTTGAGCAAGAATCTTCCTTAATGGATAACTGTGTCTGCCCCAAACTAAAACTAAAATACAAAATGAACAAAAATCCAAAACAAAACTAAAAGAGACTGAAGCATAGTAACCTCCATCTTGGGTAAAAACTGCTGTTTAAAATTTTAACCCTGCTATTCTGGCTTCTGTAAACATTTGCTTCCTTAAATAATAGGGAAAAATAAGACTACTCCCATTCCAGAGAGGCCATAAACTATGCTCCAGACAGAGTTGTCAGTGCTGGTGCCAGGCCAGGCCTTGAGATATGGTCTCACAGCCTGTCCCAGCACACAGGACCTTTTCTCAGAAGGTCCGGAAGTCTCATTCCAAATTTGGAAAACAAAGAGCTGAAAAACATATAAATAAGGGAGACTTCCACCATATTGGGCCCCAGAATTTGAGAAGCAAGATTTCCTCTGGGCCTGCTAGCGCTAGCGAAATGAACAGGACTCCGAATAAATTGATTAAGGCGTCTTCTGATTTATAATATAACAAGACCATCACAGCAAGCTTTAACCTTTCTCTCTACTTCTCTTTAAATTATCAAACTGGATTACTCTCTACTTAGGAGGCATCTCTTGTCTCCAGATGCCATCATTCATGGATGGACACACTAAAAATTCTTTAGTATTTAAGGATCACGCTTAAATGTCGCATCTTCATTACAAGTTTACTGCCTAAGCAGTTTCCTTTCAGAAATGAAACCAAGAAAGGTTAAACTACTACTCAAGAGTACACAGTGAAGAGAAACAGACCCCACAGAGTATAAGGGGTGAGGAGCTCAGATCCCACAGCAGGGATCTAGTTTGATTTTTTTTGCCCTTCCCAGTCTAGCACGTGCATTTGTGTAAATGAAATCCAATTAGTGCCATTTGCCAACCACACCCAAGGACAGACAAATTAAGAGAATAAATCTCATTTTGGTATCTACACTAATAAAAGAGAAACATGCAAATTGACCATCATTCTGCTATGCCCACCAGCCAATCAGAGTGAGTATGCAAATTAACCCAACAAAGATGGTGGTTAATTTGCATATGCAGATGCGGAGTGAAGACTGAAGACAGCATAGAAGGAAGGAAAAGGGAAAGCGGAAAGCAGGGCGGTGGTGGCAGAGGGAGGGAAAGCACGGGGCAACAGCAGTGGTGGCAGCAGCTGTGGGAGGGAAAGTGCAGGGGGGGGAAGAGAGGGAGGGTGGCACAGCAGCAGCGGGAGGGAAGGGAAAGCACAGAGGGGCGGTGGCGGGAGGGAAGCCCACCTAGGCGGGCTTCACTCAGGCCACAGGAAGCCCTGTTCTTGCAGGAATCTTCCTGCAACGGGCCTCTAGTATCAGCATAAAACTTATGAATATTCTATTGATCCTCCCCTAAGACCAACTCTACACACACAGCCTTTAAAATCCCTGAAAACAAAGGTCCTAACTCACTCTCCCTCCAGGGAGCACACCTATACCATTCCTTTCCCTCTCTCATTCCCTCACAGGGACGCATCTCCTAACCTCTAAGGGACCCCATGAGACTTGCAACCAGAAGAACAATGGACAGGAGCAGCTAATCCCAGGCTAAACCCCTGAACCTGTCTCCAAGGCCCCCTTTTCTCTGACTTCCCAGTGAGCCAACGCAGCCCAGCCTAGGCTCTCCTGTTGATTTTTCTAAGCCCTTCCTTGTCTCACTGTCCTAAGTGTGTTTTTGCTGTGGTCAATAAATTCTTGCTTGCTTTCCTACACTTTGTCTCTTGATTGAAATCTTTCCTTCAAGAAGACAAGAACCGAGGTCTTGTTGTCTTGCCTGTGGTCTTACCGGTAACACCCACGCATTCAGTAACCATTCTTTTTCCAGACTATCTCCTAAATATACCTCATTGCCTATCACATCCTATCCACCTCCTACTCTAGCCCAGGTCACTATCATTTCTTCCCACAAATTCCTGACTCCAACCCCTCCAATCAGCTTCTCACGAAGCCAATTTTTTTCTAAAAGCTGATTCAGAACAGGCAAGGCCACTGCCTAGAGCTATAATGTGTAAACACTGCCCTGGGGATAATGTCTATGTTAGTCAATGCTGCTTTAGTTGGTCCTTCTCCTCCTTACCTTCACCTCTCTCCCCACAAAATGGTTCTATTGATTAATTCCAGTCTATGTCCTAGACCTGTGACTGATATCTCCACCAGGAATCTTGGCTCTGGCCTTACCCCCTTGCCAGGCTCCTGGTTATTGGTCCTTCAGGTTTCAGCACCAACCTCAGTCACTCTAGGAAAACCTTCACCATCCACACGCTTCTGTGAATGCAGCAATTAAAACACATGCCCTTCTACCCATGTTTTGTCAGTTTGGTTGTTAACCCTTTCCAAGTTGTGAGCTCTGGAAGAAATAAATCCTGTCCTGTAGGAAAGTCAGATAGAGCCTCCATTAAGGGGCAGGAGCAGGGTGGAAGGGATGAATGGGGGGAAAAGGAAAGACATCTGTAATAATTTTAACAATAAAGGAATTTTTAAAGAAGAGGCAGAGGGAGGAGCAGTAGTCCCACCCACCCACCTTCTGGCTGCAGGAATCCAATTTCCTTGACAATAGTGGGAGTAGGGTTTTTGGGGTACTGCTGGAATAAGCACTTGCAGAGGCCCCACAGGATGAATGGTTTTTATTGGTGTGGAATTATATTTCTTGGGTTGTAAAGTCCCATGCCCTTAACCCAGTCCTAAAAAAGATATAGCTGGGGGTACAGCAGAGCCAAAAGTAGGGCCAGTGTCCAGAGTTTCTGTTCCATGATGGAGCTGGGTCCAGCAGAGTATCAGTCTAGTTAAAATCCATTAGTCCATTGTATGGAGTCCACATGGCCAGCTTGTGGGTGCAGGGGAGCTTGCCCCCTGCAACAGGAATCCCAGGAGTGCAGGCAAGCAAGAGAGAGAAAGGGCCTCCTTTGTTCAGGAGCTTAAATATCAAATCTTCCTGCACTCGCAGTGGCCACACCTATTCTGGCCACTGACTTGTTCCCAGGTGTGACTGACAGCTAAGCACCTTCCCACATCACCCAGACCTTACTGGGCATGCATCTATTGTCCAGTGTCTTCACCCAACAATCTGTGGGGAACAGACTTGGAGAATGTTAACTTCAGCTTCCTGGCAAATCTGTATAAATGGCATGCCTATATTATCTAGTCTTCCCTTTATTCCTTTTCTGTTATCTAATAACCAGGTTATTACCACAGTACCAATTGGAAGTTCCAGGAAATGGAGATTTTGGAGGAAGTGGAAGGACAGGGTCTCTTCAGCCCAGGTCTTCAACTCACACTAGCCAGGAAGGCCTCTTGGTCCCCAGGAACCCCAGTATCCTAGGAGTCACGCCTGTGGTTGGCAGCAGACATCTGCTATGTTTGGCGAGGAAAGGGCAGTGGAGTTACTGGCTGTTCTCAGTATGTTTACAAGGAAGCTACCTAAATGGGGTCCCAGATCTCACTTGCTCCTGACACTTCAGTCCTCAGAATCCACTCCACTTCTGCAGCAGTGACTCAGCTCCACTAGATTATGTGCAAGGATCCACCTCACCCCCATTCCATGCTTTAGTCCCTAAATCTTCAGCCTCTACCCTCCAACTCTCATATCCTAGCATCTTCTTTCAGACAACCCCATATTTTTATCTTATACTCGGGCATCATCTGTCACTACCTCATATTGAGAATGTCACACCCCTAGTGTTCCATTAGTGCTGGTGCTACAGGTTAGCCCAGGGCTTTCAGAAGCCTGCCTGGAGATGCAGTTCTGTACTCAGACCTCAGTTTCCCTACTTGATATGAAGCCCCTTGGATTCAGGACAGAGAGGAATGTGTCAAGATGGATGGGACAGTACCTTTCATTGGACCTTATTCTCTTCATTTGTGCAATGGAGACAGTTAACCTTAACCAGAGGCTCAGTTGCTCAGACTTCCTTAGCCGGCAGTTCAACTTTTGCCTTTTATCCAACAGGAGAAATAAAAACTGCAGGGCTCAGAAGAGAGAGATCACTTCTCTCCAGATACTTTTAGCTCAGGTCAGTTATATGACTGTGTTTGGCAGTTGCGGGAATATAGGTCATGGTTAGGAGCTAGAAATGCAATTTGGAAGCTGTTGATTCACACTTGTGGTGCTCATACTGGGAAGTTGAGAAGATGAGGCCACTCTGGGGGAGGATGTCCTAGAGAGGAAGGGGAAGTTGGAGAACCCATCAAGTTTCAGTTCCACAGCTATTAATGATTCTTTTGTGATCTTGGTCAACTTCCTCTCTAGGCTTCATCTTCCCTTTCTAGATAATATATGTATGTGGTAGAAGGGGCAAGGGGTGGAGAGTGGTCATTGATACTTTTTCCTTGTGTTAAGAACATTCCTTCAAGAATACCAGATTATTTTAGGTTCTCACACCACACCACCAGAGATCACTATTGACTAACTATCTCAAGAGCATTTTAGTCAGTTTAGGACTGCCCTGCTACTTTCAAAGCTTTATACACATTACTTTGAAAAATGAAACAATGTCCTCCCAGGTAAAGGCTTCAATTTATGCAGCACCCTCAACACAGAAGGAAAATGAATCTGTTAAGCCAGTAGTTCCCCAAATTTGTTGCGTATTAGAACCTTTAAAAGATGCCGATGCCTGGCACCTGTTTCCACACATTCTGATTTCATTGATAAGGTGTACAATGTGGGCATCAGCACTTTTAACCAGTCCCCAGTGATTCTAATGTGCAGCAAAATTGGGGAACTGCAGGCTGAAGTCTGCCTCTCAGTTTTCCATTTTTGTTTGCTTGGTATTTTTTTGTTAATCCTCATCCAAATATGTTTTTCCATTGATTTTTAGAGAGAGTGGGGGCGGGGGGCGCGAAGAGAGAGGGAGAGAGGGAGAGAGAGAGACATCAATGTGAGCGAGACCCATCAATTAGTTGCCTCCTGTATGTGCCCCAACCAGGGCCTGGGATTGAACCTGAAACCCAATTATGTGCCCTTGACTGGGAATCAAACCCACAACCCTTCTGTGTGGGTTGACACTCTAGCCACTGAGCATACCGGCCAGGGCCTGCTTCTCAGTTTTAACAAAAGAACCTGATCTAAACTTTACATGTGTCAACTTCAGAGGAGAAAAGCAGCAGTCCTTGGGGAAGCATTTCTAGGAACATGCTTGATGCAGCTCTAACTTGAGACAATAATAGCACCTATGTGCCATTTAGTATTCCCAGGAAAAAAGAGCCTCACTAGAGTAACCAGGGAATTAAATTGAAAAATGGTAATAGTAGCTTTTACTTACTAAACTCTTACAATGTGCCAAGCTATGATTTACCCTTAATAGGTTATAGCTCATTTAACCTTCAAAATAAGAGGTTAGATGCTATCATTATTTCCATTGCACAATGAGAAAACTGACACACAGAATGGTTAAATAATTTGCCCACCATAGCACAACACAACTAGTAAATTGCAGAGCCAAGGTTCAAATCCAGGTAATCCGTCTCTAAGAACACAAACGCTTAAACACTATATTATTCTACTTCCTAATCCCCCCCCCCAAAAAAAAACCCAGTGAAATTTACCCCTTTCTCCCCATTTGGTCTATGTTCCCTCCATTAGTGTTCATCCCTCCTTCATTCTCTAATCTCATCTCTAAGGCCTACATTTCTGGCCATTTTTCATTGTTAAATTACACAGGTTTTTAGCCTCATACAACACTGTGCTCTGGGGAGATACAGGGATGTAACATTTATTTTATCACTATGTGGCAGGACCTTCACTACAAACTTTATGTGTATTATTTCACATGAGGCTCATAATAACAGTAGTGCAGGCAAAAAACAGGCTTGATGAGATAAAGTAACTTGTTCAGCTGATATGGTTTGGTCTCAGGCTTGTGACCTATATAAAATTCCCTGGCTCCTGCTGCCTAAAATGGGGGAAAGGGTCATGGGTCACAGAAAAATGACAGAAAAAGCAGTTAATATATCAGAATATAAAAGAAATAGAATGCATGAGCCACCTGCCATGTGCCAAACACCATGCTAAATGCTTTATTTTTTTTTAAATATATTTTTATTGATTTTGGAGAGGAAGGGAGAGAGGGAGAGAGAGATAGAAATATCAATGATGAGAGAGAATCATTGATCAGCTGCCTCCTGCATGCCCACACTCAGGATCTAGCCCGCAACCCAGGTATGTGCCCTTGGCCGAAATCAAACATGGGACCTTTCAGTCTGCAGACTGACACTCTATCCACTGAGCCAAACTGGCTAGGGCATGAGGAGGATTTCTTTTTTTTTTTTATTGTTTAAAGTATTACATATATTAGTACATATATCTCCTCTTTTTTCCCCATTGACCTTCCCCCAGCCTCCCCTACCCCTGTTGCATGCCCTCATCCCACCCACCCCCAGTGTCTTGTGTCCATTGGTGTGCTTATATGAATGCAAACAGGTCCTTTGGTTGATCTATTTCCCTCCCTCCCCAACACTCCCCAGCCTTCCTGCTGTAATTTGACAGTCTGTTCAGTGCTTTACTGCCTCTATATCTATCTTTTTATTCATCAGGTTATAATGTTCTTTATTTTCCATAAATGAATGAGATCATGTGGTATTTTTCTTTCATTGCCTGGCTTATTTCACTTAACATAATGCTCTCCAGGTACATCATGCTGCTGCAAATGGTAAGAATTCCTTCTTTTTTATAGCAGCGTATATTCCATTGTGTAGATGTACCATAGTTTTCTAAATCACTCATCTGCTGATGGGCATTTAGGCTGTTTCCAAATCTTAGCTATGGTGAATTGTGCTGCTATGAACATAGGGGTGCATATATCCTTTATAATTGGTGTTTCTAATTCCTTGGGATATATTCCTAGAAGTGGGATCACTGGGTCAAATGGGAGTTTCATTTTTAGTTTTTTGAGGAAACGCCATACTGTTCTCCACAGTGGCTGCACCAGTCTGCATTCCCACCAGCAATGCACGAGGGTTCCTTTTCCTCCACATACTCGACAGCACCTGTCGTTTGTTGATTTGTTGATGATTGCCATTCTGACAGGTGTGAGAGGGTACCGTGTTGTCGTTTTGATTTGCATCTCACGGATAATTAGTGACTTTGAGCATGTTTTCATGTGTCTCTTGGCCTCCCTTCTGTCTTCTTTTGAAAAGATTCTATTTAGGTCCATTGCCCATTTTTTTATTGATCATTTATCTTCCTTTTATTAAGTTGTATAAGTTGCCTGTAGATGTTGGAGATTAAACATTTATCAGTGATGACATTTGCAAATACGTTCTCCCATACAGTGGGCTTTCTTTCTTGTTGTTTTGTTGATTTTTTTTTGTTTTTTCTTTTTTGTTTTTGTTTTTCTTTTTTTTTTGCTATGAAAAAGCTTTTTATTTTGATGTAGTCCCATTTCTTTATTTTCTCTTTAGCTTCCATTGCCCTAGGAGCAGTATCAGTGAAGAAATTGCTTCGGCATATGTCTGAGATTTCTCTGCCTGTGCATTCCTCTAGTATTTTTATTGTTTCCCATCTTATGTTTAAGTCCTGTATCCATTTTGAGTTTATTTTTGTGTATGGTGAAAGTTGGTGGTCTAGTTTCATTTTTTTGCATGTATCTGTCCAATTTTCCGAACACCATTTATTGAAGAGACTGTCTTGACTCCATTGTATGTTCATGCCTCCTTTGTCAAATGTTAATTGAGCATAGTGGGTCAATATCGGGATTCTCTATTCTATTCCATTGGTCTATCTGTCTGTTCTTGTGCCAGTACCAGGCTGTTTTGAGAACACTGGCTTTGTAATATAGCTTGAAATCTGGTATTGAGATCCTACCTACTTTGTTCTACTTTCTCAGGATTGCTGTGGCTATTCGGGGTCTTTTTTTATTCCAGATGAATTTTTGGAGAGTTCTTTCTAGGTCTGTGAAATATGCCATTAGTATTTTAATGGGGAGTGAATTGAATCTATAGATTGCTTTGGGTAATATGGATATTTTAATGATGTTGATTCTCCCAACCCATGAACATGGTATGTTCTTCCAGCTGTTTACGTCTTCCTCTATCTCTTTTTTCAGTGTCCTGTAGTTTTCTGCGTATAGGTCTTTTACCTCCTTAGTTAAGTTTATTCCTAGGTATCTTAATTTTTTTGGTGCGATGGAAAATGGGATTGCTTTTTAAGTCTCTCTTTCTGTAAGTTCACTATTGGTGTATAAAAATGCCATAAATTTCTTGGCATTGATTTTGTATCCTGCTACATTGCCAAATTCATTTATTAAGTCTAACAGTTTTTTGATGGAGTCTTTCGGGTTTTTTACGTACAATATCATGTCATCTGCAAATAAGGACAGCTTTACTTCTTCTTTTCCAATTTGGATGCCTTTTATTTCTTCTTCTTGTCTAATAGTAATGGCTAATACTTCCAGTACTATGTTGAACAGAAGTGGTGAGAGTGGGCATCCCTGTCTTATTCCTATTCATAGGGGAAATGGTTATAGTTTTTGCCCATTGAGTATGATGTTAGCTGTGGGTTTATCATATATAGCTTTTATTATGTTGAGGTATGACCTTCTATTCCCACCTTGCTGAGAGTTTTTATCAAGAAAGGGTGTTGGATTTTGTCAAATGCTTTTCCTGCATAAATTGATATGACTATGTGATTTTTATCTGTCAACTTTTTTATGTGATGTATCATGTTTATTGATTTGCGGATATTGTACCATCCTTGCATTCCTGGGATAAGTCCTATTTGGTCATGGTGAATGATCTTTCTGATGTAGTGCTGGATCCAATTTGCTAGAATTTTGTTGAGGATTTTGGCATCTATGTTCATGAGGGATATTGGCCTGTAATTCTCTTTCATTGTGTTATCTTTATCTGGTTTTGGTATTAGGGTGATGCTGGCTTCATAGAAGGAGCTTGGACATGTTCCTTCCTCTTGGATTTTTTTGGAATAGTCTGAGGAGGATAGGTTTTAGTTCTTCCTTGAATGTTTGGTAAAACTCCCCTGTGAAGCCATCTGGCCCCAAGCTTTTGTTTGCAGGAAGCTTTTTGATGACTGCTTCAATTTCTTCCATAATTATTGGCCTATTGAGATGTTTAGATTTTTCCTGATTGAGTTTTGGAAGGTTATATTTTTCTAGGAATATGTCCATTTCCTCCAGGTTGTCCAGTTGTTGGAATAGAGTTGTTCATAGTATTTTTTAACAATCCTTTGTATTTCTGTGGGGTCTGTTGTTATTTCTACTCTTTCATTTCTGATTTTGTTTATTTGGGTCCTCTCTTTGCTTCTTGGTGAGCCTGGCTAGAGGTTCATCAATGTTGTTTATCCTTTCAAAGAACCAGCTCTTGGTTTTGTTGATCTTATGTATTGTTTCTTTGGTCTCTATGTCGTTTATCTCCACTCTGATCTTTATTATTTCTTTCCTTCTGCTTACACTGGGCTTTTTTGTTGCTCTCTTTCTAACTCTTTGAGTTATAGGGTTACGTAATTGTTACCATTGTTTCTTGTTTTTTTGCAGTAGGCTTGTAGAGCTATGAACTTCTCTCTCAAGACTGCTTTCACTGTGTCCCATAGATTTTGGATTGTTGTGTTTTCATTGTCATTTGTTGGCATGATGTTTTTTTATTTCTTCTTTGAGCTCTTTGGTAACCCAGTCATTGTTTAATAGCATGCTGTTTAGTCTCCATGTGTTTGATTTTTTTAGATTGTTTTTATTGTAATTGATTTCTAGTTTTATGCCATTGTGATCTGAGAAGATGCTCGATATGATTTCTATTTTCTTGCATTTGAAGAGAATTTGCCTATAACCCAACATATGGTCTATCTTTGAAAATGACCCACGTGCACTTGAGAAGAATGTATATTCTGTGGCTTTGGGGTGAAATGTTCTGAAGATGTCAATTAATTTCATCTGGTCTAGTGAGTCATTTAGGATTGATGTTTCTTTGCTGATTTTTTGTTTAGAGGATTGGTCCAGTGGTAATAGTGGGTATTAAAGTCTCCTACTATGATTGTATTGCTGTCAATCTCTCCCTTGATATCCTCCAGGAGTTTTTTTTTATGTATTTGGGTGCTCCTGTATTGGGTGTGTATATGTTTACCAGAATTATTTCTTCTTGTTGGATTGCTCCCTTTAGTATTATGAAGTGGCCTTCCTTATCTCTTGTTATGTCCTTCACTTTGAGATCTAATTTGTCAGATAGAGGTATTGCTACCCCAGCTTTTTTTTCAGTTCCATTCAACTGGAAAACCTTTTTCCATCCCTTCACCCTCAGTCTGTGTGCATCTTTTTTTCTGAGGTGGGTTTCTTGTGGAAAGCAGATATATGGGTCGTGTTTTCTTATCCAATCTGTTACCCTATGTCTTTTGATTGGGGCATTTAATCCATTTACATTTAAAGTTATTATTGATAGATACTTATTTGTGGCCATTTTTATTCTTTTTTTTATATTTTATTGATTTTTTACAGAGAGGAAGGGAGAGGGATAGAGAGTTAGAAACATCAATGAGAGAAACATTGATCATCTGTGTTGTGCAAACCCCATACTGCAGATGTGCTCACAACCAAGGTACATGCCCTTGACTGGAATCAAACTGGGACCCTTCAGTCCACAGGCTGACGCTCTATGCACTGAGCCAAACCGGTCAGTGTGCCATTTTTAGCCTTTACCCCTGTGTTCCTTCTTCGCTTCCTATTTCTTTTTTTTACAACAGACCCTTTAACATTTCTTACATTGCTGGTTTGGTGGTAATAAACTCCCTTAGTCCTTTTTTTGTCTGTGAAGCTCCTGATTTCACCTTCAATTTTGATTGATAGCCTTGCTGGGTACATTATTCTTGGATTCAGACCTTTCCTTTGCATGACTTTGTATATTTCATTCCATTCCCTTCTGGCCTGATGAGTTTCTGTTGAGAAATCAGTTGCTAGTGTGATGAGGGTTCCTTTGTAGGTAACTTTCTGTCTCTCTCTGGCTGCTTTTAAGATTCTTACTTTGTCATTGGTGGTTGCCAATTTAATTATAATGTGCCTTGGCATTGGTCTTTTGGGGTTCATTTTGCTTTGGACTCTGTGAGCTTCTTGGATTTGTGTGGGGTTGTTCTTCCCTATATCAGGGAAGTTTTCTGTCATTATTTCTTCAAACAGGTTTTTTATTGCTTGCTCAGTTTCCTCTCCTTCTGGCATCCCTATTATGCAGATGTTGTTTTATTTCTTGTTGTCCCAAAGTTCCCTTAGGCTCTCCTCCTGCTTTTTAATTTTTTTTTCTAGATGCTGCTCTGCTTGGGTATTTTTTACTACCTTGTCTTCTAGCTCACTGATTCTGTCCTCTGCTTCTTCTAGTCTACTGTTGTTGAGTTCTTTATGGCAGCGATGTCATTTTTCATTTCTTCTTGGTTCTTCTTCATTTCCTCTTGGTTCTTACTCATATTGTCAAATTTGTCTTCCATTCTTTTCAGCCACCTATGACCATTTCTCTGAATTCGTTCTCTGACAGGTTTCTTGCCTCCATTTCGTTTACTTCCTTTTCTGGTGATGCCTGCTTTTCTTTCACATGTGGGCTGTTTTTTTGTCTCCCCATGGTCTCTCTTCTCCGGGTGTCTGGTTATGTAGTTCTCTCTCTCCTGCATTGATTTAAAGGCACAAAATACAACACAACCAGGTACAACACACAAGGCAATGAACAGAAATGTATTCACGATATTAATAACCTCCAATAAAGGTGACCACCAGAGAAAGGCAAATTAGGGGATAGGAGAGAAAGAAGAAGAGAAAAAAAATGAAGAAGAGAAAAGTGCCAAAATGAAATTGGGAAACGAAAAAAAAAGGTAAGAGAGAAAATAAAGAGAATAAGAAAGAAAAGGGGAACAAACTAGATATATGGGGAGAAAACTCCAGTAGAACAGCCACTAATCCCAGCAAATGCCAGCAACAAGTACTTGGAGATGAATACAAACTAGAAACAACAACTAATATCAAGCGAGGCGAGGGAAAACAGAAGCAAAAAAAAAACACAAACAAAAATAAACAAAAAAAAAACCTAACAAAAAGAATAAGCAAAATAATCTCACAAACAAGCATAAAAAATCAATATAATCAACATTCAAGCAAACAACAACAAAAGGACAGAGATAAAAACAATTTTTTGGATAGTGAAGACAGAGAAGAGAGAGGTGTGTATGGACTCGGAGCAGGGGATTGGAAATTAGATATATAAGTAGGGTGAAATTTTAATAGGGGGTAAAATGAAAGAATAGGGAAAATATAGAGCAGGAAAAGGGTAAGAGAAACAGTACAAAAAAGTGGAAAAGTTAGGAAGAGAGTGATGGCATAAAGGTAGAGTTGAGATAGAGTAGAATAATGCTAAAGGAAAGATGAAAATTGAATGTAGAGCACTAATCCCAAAGTAAAATAAAGAGAAAATAAAATGACACTTTTTTTTAATTTTTAAAAATTTCTTCATTGATTAAGGTATTACATATGTGTCCATATTCCCCCATTACCCCCCACCTCCCATTTATGCCCCCACCCCCCTGTTGTCTGTATCCATTGATTAGGCTTATATGCATGCATAAAATTCCTTTGGTTGATCTCTCCCCCTTACCCCCACTGAAATGACATTTTTTTTTGAAAAAAAGGTAAAATAGTAGTAGTAATAATACTGATTGAAAATAAAAATGTAATAATTAAAAAGGTAAAATCAAGTGAGGAAAAAAGAAAAAAAATTAGTTTCTTAAGTAAAAGATGAAAAAAAAATAAAATGTGCAGTAGTGAAGGTCATTCACTTCCTCTGTTGTTCTGTTTGACACACCTGTTTCCCAGTCAGGACAGTATTGCAGTTCCCTGCATTCCACTGCTCCTCAGTGTTGTAATCCAGTCCTGATTTTTAAGCAGGCAGTGTGTCTTAATTTCTTGTATTCCTTTATTTGTGATTACACAAAAGTCAATTTGTGATTCAACCCCTGGGTGGCAGTGTTTCTGGATTGATTTCCAGGTCTATAGGTCCTCTCTAGCTTGTGCTTAGATCCTGCTTTCCTGTGGCACTCAATACCGGTTTGTGGGAGTGAGCTGCCCCAGAGCTGGTTCTCTGATGGTCACTCCCTGCTCTGATCCCCAGGTTCCAGAAAAACAACATTCCCCTGCATTCTCCTAGGGTGTCCGCAACTGGGTGATCCTATGCATTGGGCTTAGTAATCAGAAGCAAGGTTTTAAAGAGGAAAAAGCACAAGTGTGCGAACTCCGGGGCTGCGTGCAAGTTTGCACAGTCCTTTTTTTCCCTTGTGTCCAAGCAGCCAGCACACTTTTAAAATTTTTAGGCTGTCCTTCTGTGTCAGATCAAAATGGGTTGCTTTTTAGAGATCCCCTCTGTTAGCAGCTCTGAGGACCCCCTTCCACATTCACAGATCACGCCAGCCCCAACAGCCACAGATTTTTCTAGGTGCAGACTTCTCCCGGTCCTCCCGCTCCCGCAGTACGCATGTTTCTCTGTCCTGCCAGGACCAGAGACCTCACCTTATCCCAGGCGAAATCTGACCTCTACGTGGTGGAGTGTAGAGCTCCTCTGAATCCACATGTTTGCGCCAAATGGGGACCGGTGCTCTGGGGATCGCAGCTGTTCGGTGGGTGCCGTAGTTGTAGATTTTCAGGCTTCTCATAACATATACTTTCCTCTTCAAGATTGCGCAGTCTCCGCGTCCGAGCCGGTGGCTCCAGGAGGAAACCCAGCAGCAGTGGGGGTTGCCCGGTCAGGTGAACCCTGTCCAGCAGTCCTCCATCTTCTCCTGGAGTATAGCTGTCCCTTAACTCACCAACAAACACTCCCCGTGTGACCCTCAGCCCTTCTTTCTATCTGCTCTGGGACAAGGCTTGGGACATGTCTGTCTATTCCACCGCCATTTCTATCGCTAAATCCTTTAAAAACATTATCTCATTTAATCCTCTTGAGCACACTCAGGTAGGAAATGAGAAATTGGAGGCTGTGAGAGATTAAATAACTATGACTATAAGGATTCCACTCAATTGTGTCCAAGTTCATTCATTAAGCAAATATATATCAAGCACTTACTATCAGGCAATGTTCTAGGTACTGGAGATATAATTGTGAAGAAGACAAAGTCTCTGCTCTAAATTTGCTTCTTATCTAGTAGAGGAGAAAGACAAACAGGAAACAAATATATAATGTGATGTCGATGATAAAAACTAAATAAAAAATATAAAAAGTAGGGTATGTTACATGGAAGTAATATTAAAAAGGATGTAAAATGAAGTGGGGGCAGTAAGTCGTGGGAAGATGTGGGAACACATTCTAGGCATAGGAAACAGTAAGTGCTAAAGTTATAAGGAGAGAATGAGCAGTAAGAGTGTTTCTGTGTATAGGGTGCAATGAAAAAGCTGATAGGAAATGATTTTGGAATGAGATAATGAGATTGGCTAGAAAATGTAGGGCCTTGATGGCCAAGCTAAGAAATCTGAATTATCATGGGAAGCCCTTGGAAAGTGACACTAGCTCTTTCTCCCTCTCTCTCTTTCTCTCTCTTTTATTTTTGTTTTTTTAAAAATTTTTATTGACTTTTTAAAATTTTATTTTATTGTTTAAAGTATTACAAATAAAGTATTACATATATCTCCTTTTTTTCCCATTGACCTTCCCCGGCCTCCCCTACCCCCCACTCCCCTGCACATGCCCTGACCGCCTCCACCCCCAGTATCTTGCATCCATTTGTTATGCTTATATGCATGCATACAAGTCCTTCCATTGATCTCTTGCCACCCCCAACCCTCACAATGGTCCCGCTGTAGTTTGACAGTCTGTTTGATGTTTCTCTGCCTCTGTATCTATTTTTGCTCATCATTTTATAATGTTATTACCCATAAATGAGTGAGATCATGAGGTATTTTTCTTTCACTGACTGGCTTCTTTCACTTAGCATAATGCTCTCCAGTTCCATCCATGCTGTTGCAAATGGTAGGAATTCCTTCTTTTTTACCGCAGCGTAGTATTCCATTGTGTAGATGAACCAAAGTTTTCTAATCCATTCATCTGCTGATGAGCATTTAGGCTTTTTCCAAATCTTAGCTATTGTAAATTGTGCTGCTATGAACATAGGGGTACATATATCCTTTCTGATTGGAGTTTCTGTTTTCTTGGAATATATTTCTAGAAGTGGTATTACTGGGTCAAATGGCAGTTCCATTTTCAATTTTTTGAGAAAACGCCATACTGTTTTGTCTTTTCTTCTGAATTTTTTTATATTAAGGAATTATATGTGTACATATCTTACCATTGCCCCCCCACCCCACTCCCATACATGCCCTCACCCCACAATGTTTTGCATCCATTGGTTATTCTTATATGCATGCAAATAAGTCCTTCGGTTGATCTCTTATTTTCCCCACCTCTCCCTATACTTCCCGCTGTAATCTGACAGTCTGTTTGATGCTTTACTGCCTCTGTATCTATCTTTTTGTTCATCAGTTTATAATGTTTTTTTATTATCCATAAATGAGTGAGATCATGTGGTATTTTTCTTTCATTGACTGGCTTATTTCACTTAGCATAATGTTCTCTAATTCCATTCAGCTTGCTACAAATGGTAAGAATTCCTTCTTTTTTATGGCAGCATAATATTCCATTGTGTAGATGTACCATAGTTTCCTGATCCAGTCATCTGCTGACGGGCACCTAGGCTGTTTCCAAATCTTAGCTATTGCAAATTGTGCTGCTATGAACATAGGGGTGCATATATCCTTTCTGATTCGTGTTTCTAGTTTCTCAGGATATATTCCTAGGAGTGGGATTACTGGGTCAAATGGGAGTTCCATTTTCAGTTTTTTGAGGAAACTCCATACTGTTCTCCACAGTGGCTGCACCAGTCTGCATTCCCACCACCAGTGCACGAGGGTACCTTTTTCTCTGCATCCTCACCAACACTTGTCGTTTGTTGATTTGTTGATGATAGCCATTCTGACAGGTGTGAGATGGTATCGCATTGTCGTTTTGATTTGCATCTCTCGGATGATTAGTGACTTTGAGCATGTTTTCATGTGATACTATTTTCCACAGTGGCTGCACCAGTATGCATTCCCACCAGCAGTGAAGGAGAGTTCCTTTTTCTCTGTATCCTCACCAGCACTTGTCGTTTGTTGCTTTGTTGATGATAGCCATTCTGACAGGTGTGAGGTGGTACCTCATTGTCATTTTTATTTGCATCTCTCGGATGATTAGTGACTTTGAGCATGTTTTCATATGTCTCTTGGCTTTCTGAATGTCCTCTTTCGAAAAGTGTCTATTTAGGTCCTTTGCCCATTTTTTGATTGGCTTGTTTATCTTCCTTTTGTTAAGTTGTAGGAGTTTCCTGTAAATGTTGGAGATTAAACCCTTATCAGAGATAACATTGGCAAATATGTTCTCCCATGCAGTGGGCTTTCTTGTTGTTTTGTTGATGTTAACTTTTGCTGTGCAGAAGCTTTTTATTTTGATGTAGTCCCATTTTATTTTCTCTTTAGTTTCCATTGCCCTGGGAGCTGTATCAGTAAAGATATTGCTACATCAAATGTCTGCTATTTTGCTGCCTGTGGCTTCTTCTAAGATTTTTATGGTTTCCTGTCTTACGTTTAAGTCCTTTATCCATTATGAGTTTATTTTTGTGTATGGTGTAAGTTGGTGGTCTAGTTTCATTTTTTTGCAACTATCTCTCCAGTTTTCCCAACACCATTTATTAAAGAGACTGTCTTGTCTCCATTGTATGCTCTTCCCTCCTTTGTCAAATATTAATTGAGCATACTGGCGTGGTCAATTTCTGGGTTCTCTGTTCTGTTCCACTCGTCGATATGTCTATTCTTGTGCCAGTACCAGGCAGTTTTGAGAACAGTGGCTTTGTAGTATAGCTTGATATCTGGTTTTGTGATCCCTAACATTGTTCTTCTTTCTTAAGATTGCTGCAGCTATTTGGAGTCTTTTTTTATTCCAGATGAATTTTTGGAGAATTTGTTCTAGGTCTTTGAAGTATGCCATTGGTATTTTAATGGGGATTGCGTTGAATTTATAGATTACTTTGGGTAGTATGGACATTTCAATGATGTTGATTCTATCAATCCACAAACATGTTATATTCTTCCATTTGTTCATTTTCTTCCACTATCTCTTTTTTTAGTGTCCTAAAATTTTCTCAGTACAGGTCCTTTGTCTCCTTGGTTAAGTTTATTCCTAGGTATCTTAATTTTTTTGTTACAATAGTAAATGGGATTGCTTTTCTAATATTTCTTTCAGTGAGTTCACTATTGGTGTATAGAAAAGCCATAGACTCCTGAGTGTTAATTTTGTGTCCTGCTACATTGCCGAATTCATTTATTAAGTCTAGTAGCTTTTTGATGGAGTCTTTGGGGTTTTCTATGTACAATATCATGTCATCTGCAAATAAGGACAGTTTTACTTCTTCTTTTCTAATTTGGATGCCTTTTATTTCTTCTTCTTCTCTGATTGCAATGGCTAGTACTTCCAGTACTATGTCGAACAGGAGTGGTGATAGTGGGCATCCCTGTCTTGTTCCTGTTCTTAGGGGAAATGATTTTATTTTTTGCCCATTGAGTATGATGTTGGCTGTGGGTTTGTCATATTAGGCTTTTATTATTTTGAGGTATGACCTTCTATTTCCACCTTGCTGAGAGTTTTTATCAAAAAAGTGTGTTGGATTTTGTCAAATGCTTTTTCTTCATCAATGTATAGGGTTATATGGTTTTTATCTCTCAGTTTGTATATGTGGTGTATCACATTTATTTATTTGCAGATGTTGTACCATCCTTGCATCCCCAGAATAAATCCCACTTTGTCATGGTGTATGATCTTTCTAATGTAATGTTGGATTCGATTTAGTAGAATTTTGGCATCTATGTTCATGAGGGATATTGGCCTGTAATTCTTTCCTTGTATTGTCTTTATCTGGTTTTGGGATTAGGGTAATGCTGGCTTCATAGAAAGAGCTTGAAATTGATCCTTCCTCTTGAATTTTTTGGAATAGTCTGAAGAGGATAGGTTTAATTCTTCTTTGAATGTTTGATAAAACTCCCCTGTGAAGCTGTCTGGTCCATGGCTTTTGTTTGTTGGAAGTTTTTGATTACTGCTTCAATTTCCTCCATAGTTATCTGCCTATTCAGATTTTTTTATTCCTCCTGGTTGAGTTTTGGAAGGTTGTATTTTTCTAGGAATATGTCCATTACTTCTAGGTTGACCAGTTTGTTGGAGTAGAGTTGCTCATATTATTTTTTAATAATTCTTTGTATTTCTGTGGGGCCTGTTGTTATTTCACCTCTTTGACTT
This sequence comes from Plecotus auritus, assembly GCF_963455305.1. NCBI lineage: Eukaryota > Metazoa > Chordata > Mammalia > Chiroptera > Vespertilionidae > Plecotus > Plecotus auritus. The sequence goes on from NC_137771.1 coordinate 118,368,206, forward strand.
CTGATTTTGTTTACTTGGGTCTTCTCTCTTTGCTTCATGGTGAGCCTGGCTAGAGGTTCATCAATATTATTTATCATTTCAAAGATCCAGCTATTGGTTTCATTAATATTTTTTATTGATTTTTTGGGGGTCTCTATGTCATTTATCTCTACTCTGATCTTTATTATATCCTTCCTTCTGCTCACATTGGGCTTTTCTTGTTGCTCTCTTCCTAGTTCTTCATGTTGCATAGTTAGATGGTTTATTATTAGTTTTTCTTTCTTTCTTTCTTTCTTTCTTTCTTTCTTTCTTTCTTTTTTTTTTTTTTTGAGGTATGTCTGTCATGCTATGAACTTCCCTCTTAGGATTGCTATCACTGTGTCCCAAATATTTTGGAGTTTTTGTTTTCATTGTCGTTTGTTTCCAGGATGTTTTTTATTTCTGCTTTGATCTCATTGGTAACCCACTCATTATTTAATAGCATGTTATTCAGCCTCCAAATGTTTGAATTTTTTTATTGTTTTCAGTGTAGTTGATTTCTAATTTTATGCCATTGTGATCTGAGAAGATGCTTGATATGATTTCAATCCTCTTGAATTTGGAGAGACTTTGCCTGTGTCCCAATATGTGGTCTATCTTTGAAAAGGTCCCACGTGCACTTGAGAAGAATTCTGTAGTTTTGGGGTGGAATGTTCTAAAGATGTTGATTAAGTCCATCTGATCTAGTGAGTCATTTAGGATTGCTGTTTCTTTGCTATTTTTTTTTGTCTAGAGGATTTATCCAGTGATGTTAATGGGGTATTAAAGTATCCTACTATCTTTGTTTTGCTGTCAATCTCTCCCCTGATATCTTCCAGAAGTTTTTTTAATGTATTTGGGTGCTCCTGCATTGGGTGTATAAATGTTTACCAGAGTTATAGCCTCTTGTTGTATCGATGCCTTTAGAATTATGAAGTAGCCTTTCTTGTCTCTTCTTATGGTCTTCACTTTGAGGTCTATTTGTCAGTTATAAGTACTGCTACCCCAGCTTTTTTGGCATTTCCATTTTCCTGGTAGATATTTTTCCATCCCTTCACTTTCAGTCTGTGTGAGTCACTTGTTCTGAGGTGGTTCTTCTGTAGACAGCATATATATGGGTCATGTTTTCTTATCCATTCAGTCACTCCATGTCTTTTGATTGGAGTATTTAATCCATTAACATTTAATGTTATTATTGATAGGTACTTGTTTGTAGCAATTTCTGTACTTTATGCCTGTGTTCCTTCCTCCCTTTCTGTTTCTTCTTTTTACAGCATTCCCTTTAGCATTTATTGCATTGCTGACTTGGTAGTGATAAATTCCCTTAGACTTTTTTTGTCTGCAAAGCTCCCACTTTCCCCTTAAATTTTGATTGATAGTCTTGCTGGATAGAATATCCTTGGACTCAGTTCTTTGCTTTGCATCACTTTGTATACTTCCTTCCATTCTCTTCTAGCTTGATGTGTTTCTGTTGAGAAATCATTTGATAATCTTGATGGGGGATCCTTTGTAGGTAACTCTGTGTCTCTCTCTTGCAGCCTTTAAGATTCTCTCTTTGTCGTTAACATTTGCCATTGTAATTATGAAGTGTCTTGGTGTGGGTCTTTTGGGATTCATTTTGCTTGGGACTCTCTGTACTTGGGTAAATTTTTTCTTCCCCATATCAGGGAAGTTTTCTGTCATTATTTCTTCAAAGATATTTTCTAATCCTTGCTGCTCTTCTTGTCCTTCTGGCAGCTGTATTATACATATGTTACTTCATTTTGTGTTGTTCCAAAGCTTCCTTAGGATCTCCTCCTACTTTTCAATTTTTTTCTCCAACTGCTATTCAGATTGGGCTTGTTTCTGTACCTTACCTTCTAACGTACTTATTCGGTCCTCTGCTTCTTCTAGTCTACTGTTGAAACCTTCCATGATGTTTTTGATTGTAGCTATATCACTTTTGATATTTTCCTGATTTTTGCTAGGTTGTTGATTTTCTAGTCCATCTGGTGTATGAACTGTATGACCATTACTCTGAATTCTTTTTCTGTCATGTTGCATGTCTCCATTTCACTTATTCCTCTTTTCTTTCCTCTGGGGATTATTTCGTTGTCTCCCGATTCTAACTATCACCAGAAGGTTCAAACGCCGAGTTGTGGGGGCCTGGGCCATGTGCAGTGGGAGCTTCGCATCATCTGAGTGTTACTGAAGAGCTCCAACACCAAGACATGTGGCTGCTGTGGGTTGGTGGGAGCCACACTCGTCCAGGATCAGAGTCACCAGTGCTCAGTGCAGCCTCGTGCATGTACCTAGAATCAGGAACCCCACCTGCACCACACTGATAAAGAGACCCCGCTTGCATGTCCCGAAAATCAGAGTCCCTTAGCACATGCCAGGAATCTGAGTCCCCCTGTTCCCACACCGAAAATTGAGTATTAGAGTCTCTCTTGCTTGGTGCGGCCTCATGCTGAGAATCAGGTTCCTGTGTGCTCATGCACCGAGAGTTGGAGTCACTGGCTCTTAGTGTGTGTGCACTGGGAATCAGGGAACCCAGGCATGCGTGAGTCAAGTCACTATTGCTCAGTGCTGCCTCTCACGCTGAGAATCAAAATCCCTGGTCTGCTTAGGAGACCGGGTTGCAGAGCAACCCTGTGTCAGGAGGAGGACCACTCCTGAGCTGTGAAAAACAGACTTCGTGTGCACTTGCCCAGAATCAAAGTCAGGTGGCACTGCCGCCCTGTGTGGGCATGGGGTCTGGTCTCTGTAGGAAATAGATTCCCAGTGTCTGTGCACCCAGGCTCAAATTTGGGTAGCGGAGCCAGAGCCGCCCTGTGTGGGCAGGAGGCTTGCTTGCACGTGGTAGGACCAGCAGTTCCTATGTCGCTGCAGCGAGCCTGTAGGGAGGGGGATGGGCTCTGTGACTCACAGAAATCTGCTGCCGGGATGTCTGGATTTTTGGTGTCTGTGGGTCTGCAGCTCTGGTCGCAGGTCTTTGTCCATAGTGGCTGTAGGGTCCTGGTTTGCGTCTAAGACCAGATTGGGTGGTGGTGAGGCTAGGATCCTAGTCTCAAGCAGTTCTGTTTTTTAAGATGGCGTGCCTGCGCTGTTCGCCTCTAGAGTGTCCGTGGTGGCAGTGGGGTTTCACCATCTAAGGCTGCCTGTTTTGGCAGTCCCTTGGAAGACCTGCAGGATCTAACTATTCCCAGCTCACACACACATACACACACACACACACACACACACACACACCACACACATCCACACACTCCTCCATCGCTCCCACACTCCCTCACACTCACACACTCTCCCTCCCTACCTTCTTGCTGGTCGCCATCTTTCAAACTTCCCTCTCTTATTTTTAACAAATATTTATGAAGTAACTGTTAGGCCACTGATAGTCATACAATGAACTTTACTTTGCTTCTAAGTAGCAATATGATTTGGGTAGGTCTCTTAGCCATTATACTATGTCTTATGGTCTTAAAATAATTCCACATAGTGCCGAAACCGGTTTGGCTCAGTGGATAGAGCGTTGGCCTGTGGACTGAAAGGTCCCGGGTTCGATTCCGGTCAAGGGCATGTACCTTGGTTGCAGGCACATCCTCAGTGGGAGGTGTGCAGGAGGCAGCTGATAGATGTTTCTCTCTCATCGATGTTTCTGGCTCTCTATCCCTCTCCCTTCCTCTCTGTGAAATATTAATAAAATATATTTAAAAAAAAAATAATTCCACATAGTTCTGGCAGGGGTTGCAAAGTGGTTAGAACATCGGCCCTAGGCTAGAGGGTCATCGTGGTTCAATTCTGGTCAAGGGCTGCTACCTCAGTTGCAGGCACCATGCCTCAGGTCGGGGTGAGTGTAGAAGGCAACCAATCGATGTTTCTCTTTCACATGGACATTTCTCTTTCTATCTCTGCCTCTCCTCCTCCCTTCCACTCTCTCTAAAAATCAATGGAAAAAATATTCTCAGATGAGGATTAACAAACAATTCCACATATTTAAAGAATATAATATGTTACAGATATACACCCATAAACCATTATCGAAATCAAGATAATAAACATGTCCATAAAGTTTACTTATGTTTCTTTGTAATCTCCCCCTCACACTGCTGCCCCTAACTAGAAGCTAGGCAACCAGTGCTGTCTGTACAGGTTGGTTGTATTTTCCAGAAATTTATATAAATAGAATCATTGCATTAGTATGCATTTTGTCTGGCTTCTTTCATTCAGCATAAGTATTTTGAGTTCTATCCATGTTGTTGCATGTATAAATAGTCTAGTCGTTTTGATTGCTGAATAGTATTTCATTGTATTGATGAAACAAAATTTCTTTATCCATTCATCTGTTGGTGGATATTTGACTTGTTTCCAGTTCTTAACTATTATTCCTAAAGCTGCTATTAAAATATGGGTACAGTCTTTTAAAGGATATACACTTTTAATTCTCATATGTAAACATCTAGAAGTGGAATTGCTGTATTATATGGCAGGTATATGATCAACTACCTAAGAGACCGCCAAACTGTTTCAAAGTTTTTGTACCATTTGACATCCACATTAGTTGCTCCATATCCTCAACAGCACTTGTTATGGTTAGTATTTTTCATTTTAGTCATTATAATAAAATAGAGGCCTGGTGCACAAAAATTCATGCACTTGGCGGGGGGGGGGGTCCCTCAGCCCAGCCTGCGCCTTCTTGCAGTCTGGGACCCCTCATAGGATGTCCACTTGCTGGCTTAAGCCCACTCCCCATGGGATCGGGCCTAATCTGGCAGTCAGACATCCCTCTGATAGCCCAGGAGCCCTTGGGGGTTGTCCGACTAATGGCATAGGCCCACTTCCCATAGGGACATCCTTAGTGTTGCCATGGATCCCGGATCCTGCTGCCACCACTGCTGCGCTGGCTAGCCATGAGCTGGCTCCTGGCTGAGCAGTACTCCCCCTGTGGAAGTGCACTGACCACCAGGGGGGCAGCTCCTGCATTGACCGTCTGCCCCCTGGTGGACAGTTTGCATCATAGTGACTGCTGTTAGGGTCAATTTGCATATTACCCTTTTATTATACAGGACAAAAATTCATGCATGGGGTCGGGGAGTCCCTCAGCCCGGCCTGCCCTCTCTCCAATCTGGGACCCCTTGGGGGATGTCTGATTGCTGGTTTAGTCGGACATCCCTTTCTCAATCCAGGACCGCTGGCTCCTAACTACTTGCCTGCCTGCCTGATCACCCTTAACCACCTCTGCCTGCCAGCCTGATGCCCCTAACTGCTCCCCTGCCTGCCAGATCGCCCCTAACCGCCTCTGCCTTCCAGCCTGATTGCCCCCTAACTGCTCCCGCCAGCCTGATCGCCCCCTAACTGCCCTCCCCTGCCAGCCTGATTGCCCCTAACCGTCCCTGACCTGGCCCCCGCCACCGTGGCTTTCTCTGTAAGGACATCCAGATGTCCAGTCTAATTAGCATGTTACCCTTTTATTAGTATAGATGTGTAGTGGTTTTAATGTTGGTTTTGACTTGCATTCCTATGACTAATGATGCCAGGCAGGCATTGGAATCCTAATGCCAAATGTGATAGTGTTAGAAGGTGGTCCTTTGGGAGGTGATTAGGGCATGAGTGGAGCCCTCATAATGGGCTTAGTTACTTTATTTTTAAAAAAACAACATACAGAGCTCCCTACCTCCTTCTAGTAAGTGAGGACACAGCAAGAAATCAGCATTCTGCAACCCTGATAAGGGGCCTCACCCAACTATGCTGGTAACTTGACCTGGGACTTCCCAACCCAGAACTGTGAGAAATAAGTTTCTGTGGTTTATAATATGCCCAGTCTGCGGTATTCTATTGTAGTAGCCCAAATGGATTAAGACAGTGGTCATCTGAAAGCCAATAGAGAAATCAGAGCTATGGACACCTTTATTGATCTTGAATTTCTTGTTTCCAGAACTGTGAAAAATAAATTTGTTGTCTAAACCATCCAGTCTGTGATATTTTGTGATGGCTGCCTTAGCAGACTAACACTGTTGCCCCTGCATTTGTAACAGGAAAACAAATGGGCAGCCCTGCTCACAGCTTCTGACAAAAATGGAAACTAGGCATATCTCCCACATTTCCAGCAAGTGAGGATACAGCAAGAAATCAGGGAATTGGCTGACTAGCATGTCTATTTCCTAAAAATCTTAGATAAGCCGGTGGTAGGGACCCTTCTAGTAAGGGAGAGGTAGCTATCTCCAGAAGGGATTGAGGTTCCAGGCTTTGAGCAAATATTTACCTCTTTCTACAAAACACATTTTTTATGCAGACAAAATTGTACTTTTAGTTTTGAAATTTTAATTTAGTACTGAAAGTATAATTTTCAGCCTTAAATGAGAAAATTAATCAAAAAAGGACAATATGGCAGATATTGGTGAAGGGAAAGGGGTATTCATGAGCATGGTATTTAAAACAAATGAATTATGGGCAGCTAGGCTGGTTGTTTTCTTAGCAGCCTTCTATGAGTTTTCAGCACTCTATGGTTGACCAGAACAATCTGCTTGTCCACATCTCTGCCTCACTGATTTGATGGGCCTGTTGTCTCCTGGAGTCCCTATTGATTGAGTGAAGAAAAGAAGAATATTATTTAGGGGTACTTTATTCCTCTGGAGGACATAGGAAATAGAGGCAGGTTTAACTTCAATGCAATTGCACTTACTTTGTAAATACTTGGAAGAAATGGCTCATGAGGTGGCTGAACTAGACACTGACTGAAGGAATTTTTGCTCTTTCTTCCAGTTGTGTCCCTGCATGCCAAAAGCAACATCCCTCAATCAATACTTAAATACATATTTTCTGGATGAATTGGAAATAGTAACCACAACACCAGCTTCTGTAAAAGAAAAAATAAAAGGGGGGTTGTTGTATGTTCTCTCTCCTGGGAGCACGCCTTTCCCTTTCCCCTCAGGTATGCATCTCATAAACTCTAAGAAACTCTAAGAGACTTACAATCAGGGAAGCAATGTGCAGTGGCAGCTCATCCCAGGCTCAACACCTGATTCTGTCTCCAAGGCCCCTGGGGTTCCTCTTTCTTATTCTGACTTTTCAGTGAGGCAATAGCAACCCCACCTTGGCTCACTTCTGTCACTGTGACTTTTATTTCTCAGTGAGTCCTCTCTGTCCCACCTAGTCTCTCCTCTGTTGCTTCTTCAGTCCTAAGCCCTTCCTTGTTTCACTATTCCCAGCTTTAATAAATGTATTCTCAAAAGCACCTGGACTTGTGCTGTGAAATCTTTCCTGCACAAAGTCAAGAATCCACACACCACAGGCTGGCCCAAGGCAGACCCACTCAGGGTCAGGTCCCTGTCTGGATAACAAAAGCAGGAGTAATTTTTCCATGCTTATTGTGTTCTTGCTGTCTGCACTTGGAACTATGGAGTCATTTGTAGAAGGGACTGGGTATATCATCTTTGTGTTGATAAAAAAGAGACAACAGCCCAGCCAGTGTGGTTCAGTGGTTGAGCGTAGACCTATGAACCAGGAGGTCACAATCTGATTCCTGGTTAGGGCACAAGACCAGATTGCAGGCTCGATCCCCAGTGGGGGGCACGCAGGAGACAGCCAATCAATCACACTCTCTCATCAGTGATGTTTCTATCTCTCTCTCTCCTTCTCCCTAGAACCTCTCTGAAATCAATATCTACACTAATAGAAGAGAAACATGCAAATTGACCATCACTCCGCTACACCCACCAGCCAATCAGGAGCAAGTATGCAAATTAACCCAACAAAGATGGTGGCAGCCACAGAGCTGGAGTGAGCAGGAGGCTTGGGTTGTCCCTTGTGATGGAGGAAGCTAAGCTTCCCGCCTGCCCTGGCCGGCCCTGGCCTCTGCTCAAGGCTACAAAGTTTCAATTATAGAAGATAAATAAATCCCAGATACCTGCTTCCAGCCGGCCCTGGCCTCCGCTCAAGGAGGCGCTGAAAAAAAAAAAAAAAGAAAGAAAGAAAAAAAGGAGGGGCTGGGAGCTTGGGTCGCCGGGGGGTGTGGCCATCCTGAAAACAGCCCTCAGCCCCTCACCCAGGTTGGCCACACCCCTACGGCCCGACCCCTGTAAACGGGCAGTCGAACATTCCTTGTGGGGTCCCAGATTGGAGAGGGTGCAGCAGGCTGGGCTGAGGGACAACACCCCCCCGCCCCGTGCACGAATTTCGTGCACCGGGCCTCTATTATAAAATATATTTTTTAAAAAGAGAGACAACAGACCCAAAATGGAGTCATTTGTGCTAAGCTCCACATCACCAAATGGAGACTTAATTTCTAACTTAAGACAGCCTTCTCCAGAAGTAAAATCACAAACAGTTAATTTGGAATTATCTGATGGGCACTAGTGAGGTCATCTGCCTGATAGATCCCTGCCATCTCCTAAAGAAAGGTGACCTTGCCACAAGCAACCAGCTCTTTGCTTGTATAACTTTCTGTTCCATCCCCTTCTGCCTATAAAAGTCTATCATTCTGGACAGCTTCTTGGAGATACTTTCTATTTGCTAGATGGGATGCTGCCCAATTCGTGAACCATTGAATAAAGCCAATTAAGAACTTTAAAATTCACTGGGTTGAATTTTGTTTTTTAACAGTGTCCTCGGCCATCTGAAAAGGTAGCAGAGCATGCCATCCCAAACTAGGCCTCTTGGCCTAAGGATTATTTTGAGAAACAGCAGATACAATAGAAGTTGTGAAAACAGAGTAGAAGTCACCCTTCTGTAGGGACATTTGTCTTTAGAAAGGAAATCTCCCTGTGTAAGGTGTCTCCCTCTCTGCACCAGGAAGAAAAGGACGTGTCTAAATCACCAGGACTTCTTATCAATGGGGGAGGAACAGACTTACAGCTGCATAACCTCCTTACCCTCTTGTTTGTGGGATTATAACCACAGACTCCACGTTTGAGATGTTAGGAATAGATACAGATTACCGGATAGTTTTAGGACTGAGAGCCAGTGAATTTCTGGCCCTTAGTCCTTTTTTTTTTTTTTAATTCTCTGGGGCTGAAATTAATTTGTCAAATACCTGGAGTTCACTAGATGTCCACAGATTCTTTCATTCAGCAAACTTTTTTTTTGTTTTTGCCAAGCACGTTCTAGGCATCGCTCTTTCTAACTAAACCATTCTAGAATTTAAAGTATTCCTGAGCAGCTCCTCCTGTATTTAGTAGCGAGTTGCGCTGTGTGCACCTCACTTCAGTTATTGCAGCCCTACACTCCAGAGGCTCAAGGCTGGGGGTGGGGCTGGGAGTGGGGGACATCAGTGATGCCCCTGAAGCAAGCAGGAAATAGTATATGAGAGCAGATGACTAAATGTGAAAACGTATTCCAGGGCCTAAAATCTCTCCCGGCCCAAAGCGGCAACGTGAAAAGACGAAGAGAAGTACAGTGGCACCTCGCCTGCTAACCGCTGGGTACCAGCGCTGGCACCTCGGCCCTCGGCTTTCCCAGCGCGGGCTGGGGCGGAGCTGGGCGGGCGAGCGGCTGTGACCACCCTCCCATCCTCAGCTCCGCCCCGCCCCGCAGCGGCCACTTTAAGAGGCGGAGCCGCGGACTGCCGGGCTGGCGTTCACGTGACGCGGCAATCGCTCTCACTCACGGAAGTGGTCTGGCCCGCAGCCGTGGCCGGGATGGTGCAGTTGTATAATCTGCACCCGTTCGGGTCGCAGCAGGTGGTGCCCTGCAAGCTTGAGCCCGAACGGTTCTGCGGCGGGGGCCCCGACGCGCTGTTCGTGGCAGCGGGCTGCAAGGTGGAGGCGTTCGCGGTGGCCGGACAGGAGCTGTGCCAGCCGAGGTGCGCCTTCTCCACGCTGGGCCGGGTGCTGCGCCTGGCCTACAGCGAGGCCGGTGAGTAACGATGGGGCCGGGGCGCCTGGGCCCCTCCTTGGGGCTTCCTTCAGCGGACCGAGCGTCCGGCGGCAGGCCTGGGAGGGAAGGGGTCTTCATGCTTCCGGGAGCTTGCCGGAAGGTCTCGCGTGGTGGGGCGGCTGATGTCTGAAAATGCGCTGAGCTGTGCTGTTGTCCTGGCAACGACTGGTGAGAGCCTGCTTTTAGAGGGCGGGGGATGCTGACTGCTCCTCCTCATCTTATGCCCTAGCCAAAAGCCTGTGGTTGGGTAACTGGGTTCCACTCACTGTAAGAAACCCAGACACTTAAAAAAATAACAAAACAAACATATACAACATTTCAAACACATACAAAAGTAGGGAGAATAGTAACCTGAGCCCCCAGGTACTCCCAGCTTCAACAATTAGGCCAACTCATGGCAAGCCCTGTTACACCTATACCTATATCCACTGTCGATTTTTGAAAGCTCACATTGTATGATGATTTTAAAATCTATATACGTGGAACTCCCCTCTTAGAACGCCCATCCATCCCCACACTCCTACCCTGTCCCCAACCCCACCCCTGCTTCCAAACAGCTTAGCAGCATCCACTGTTATTTTTCCACCAGAAAAGTGAAGTGTACCAAGGGGGCACTGTGTGGGTGTGTATATCCCTATTTTAGAAAACTCCAACATTTAATAATAGGTACTTCAGATTGCAAAAGGATTCACCATAGGATTTTTAAAAACTGTCTAAAAGATACACTTAGAATTCGATTCCTCCTTTTCCAGAGAGGTGTAAAGGTGTAAATATTAGTATTACAGTGGAACCACTTCCGTTACTAATGAAGTACAGAGCATCTAGTCCTTTCTCTGTCTGCAGGTGTGAGTTCATTGAAACTTTTGGATCTCAGTTTCTGTAAAAAAAATAAATAAATAAAACAAAACAGTTGAATCACTAGATCAGTGATTTCCAGGCACTGGGATTCTGTGGATCAGTAAAAAAACTGTGAGGCCGCCATATCTGTTCATTTTATCAACTATATATATATATTTTAAATGAAGAGTCCTTATATTTACTGCCACCATTATTTATAATTATCAAAGTAAAAACAGCCCCAAATGATGGATGTCTTTGCTTTATGATCAACTTACTACACTGTAATTAGTTTTTCTTTTTGACCAGTGAAGACATTAACAGGGGCCTGCAATGATTCATGGACCTGTTTGAACATTTTTAGATCTGTAAGTTCTCTTTTAGCAGGAGATTCTGATTTAGGTATTTCTTATGAAATTAGTTTCAATCATTTCACAATATTGATAGTTTTTCCTGCCCAACCCCCTTTTAGGAATAGGAGTTCTCACCTTTAAGAGCTCTACTGAGTGTCAAACTCACCAGTTTCAACTTTACTGTGTGTATGAGAGAGAGAGAGAGAGCGCGAGAGCACAATACACTGTTTACATTATTTGCCCCATTCTTCCAAATGGACATTTATTCTAGAATTGAAAGTGGCAGGCATTTTTTTTTATTAAGGTATTATATGTGTACATATCTTACCATTGCCCCCCACCACACTCCCATACATGCCCTCACCCCCCAATGTTTTGCATCCGTTGGTTACTCTTATATGCATGCATATAAGTCCTTCAGTTGATCTCTTATTTCCCCCACCTCTCCCTAACCTTACTGCTGTAATTTGACAGTCTGTTTGATGCTTTACTGCCTCTGTATCTATCTTTTTGTTCATCAGTTTATAATGTTTTTCATTATCCCCAAATGAGTGAGATCATGTGGTATTTTTCTTTCATTGACTGGCTTATTTCACTTAGCATAATGTTCTCTAATTCCATCCAGGTGCCTACAAATGGTAGTAATTCCTCTTTTTTATGGCAGCATAGTATTCCATTGTGTAGATGTACCATAGTTTTCTGATCCAGTCATCTGCTGACGGGCACTTAGGCTGTTTCCAAATCTTAGCTATTGTAAATTGTACTGCTATGAACATAGGGGTGCATATATCCTTTCTGATTGGTGTTTCTAGTTTCTTAGGATATATTCCTAGGAGTGGGATTACTGGGTCAAATGGGAGTTCCATTTTCAGCTTTTTGAGGAAACTCCATACTGTTCTCCACAGTGGCTGCACCAGTCTGCATTCCCACCAGCAGTGCACGAGGGTACCTTTTTCTCCGCATCCTCACCAACACTTGTTGTTTGTTGATTTGTTGGTGTAGCCATTCTGAAAGGTGTGAGATGGTATCGCATTGTCGTTTTGATTTGCATCTCTTGGATAATTAGTGACTTTGAGCATGTTTTCATGTGTCTCTTGGCCTTCCTTCTGTCTTCTTTCGAAAAGATTCTACTTAGGAACGTTGCCCATTTTTTTATTGGATCATTTATCTTCCTTTTATTAAGCTGTATAAGCTGCCTGTAGATGTTGGAGATTAAACCTTTATCAGTGATAATATTTACAAATATGTTCTCCCATACAGTGGGGTTTCTTGTTGTTTTGTTCATGGTTTCTTTTGCTGTGCAAAAGCTTTTTATTTTGATGTAGTCCTATTTGTTTATTTTCTCTTTGGCTTCCATTGCCCTAGGGGCAGTATCAGTGAAAAAGTTCTTTTGGCATATGTCTGAGATTTTGCTGCCTGTGGATTCCTCTAGTATTTTTATGGTTTCCCATCTTATGTTTAAGTCCTGTATCTATTTTGAGTTTATTTTTGTGTATGGTGTAAGTTGGTGATCTAGTTTCATTTTTTTGCATGTATCTGTCCAATTTTCCCAACACCATTTATTGATGAGACTGTCTTGACTCCATTGTATGCTCATGCCTCCTTTGTCAAATATTAATTGTGCATAGTAGTTTGGGTCGATATCTGGATTCTCTATTCTATTCCATTGATCTATATGTCTGTTCTTGTGCCAGTACCAGGTTGTTTTGAGAACAGTGGCTTTGTAATACAACTTGAAATCTGGTATTGAGATCCCTCCTACTTTATTCTTCTTTCTCAGGATTGCTGTGGCTATTCGGGGTCTTTTTTAATTCCAGATGAATTTTTGAAGAGTTCTTTCTAGGTCTGTGAAATATGCCGTTGGTATTTTAACGGGGAGTGCATTGAATCTATAGATTGCTTTGGGTAGTATGGACATTTTAATGATGTTGATTTTACCAATCCATGAACATGGTATGTTCTTCCAGCTGTTTACATCTTCCTCTATCTCTTTTTTCCGTGTCCTGTAGTTTTCCGCGTATAGGTCTTTTACCTCCTTGGTTAGGTTTATTCCTAAGTATCTTAATTTTTTTGGTGCGATGGAAAATGGGATTGCTTTTTTAGTCTCTCTTTCTGTAAGTTCACTGTTGGTGTATAGAAATGCCATAGATTTCTTGGCGTTAATTTTGTATCCTGCTACATTGCCGAATTCATTTATTAAGTCTGTTAGTTTTTTGATGGAGTCTTTCGGGTTTTTTATGTACAATATCATGTCATCTGCAAATAAGGACAGCTTTACTTCTTCTTTTCCAATTTGGATGCCTTTTATTTCTTCTTCTTGTCTAATTGCAATGGCTAATACTTCCAGTACTATGTCAAACAGGAGTGGTGATAGTGGGCATCCCTGTCTTGTTCCTGTTCTTAGGGGAAATGGTTTTAGTTTTTGCTTATTGAGTATGATATTATCTGTGGGTTTATCATATATAGCTTTTATTATGTTGAGGTATGATCCTTCTATTCCCACCTTGTTGAGAGTTTTTATCAAGAAAGGGTGTTGGATTTTGTCAAATGCTTTTTCTGCATCAATTGATATGACTATGTGATTTTGATCTCTCAATTTGTTTATGTGATGTATCACATTTATTGATTTGCGGATATTGTACCATCCTTGCATTCCTGGGATAAACCCTACTTGGTCATGGTGTATGATCTTTCTGATGTACTGCTGGATCCGATTTGCTAGAATTTTGTTGAGGATTTTGGCATCTACATTCATGAGGGATATTGGCCTGTAATTCTCCTTCATTGTGTTGTCTTTATCTGGTTTTGGTATTAGGGTGATGCTGGCTTCATAGAAGGAGCTTGGACATGTTCCTTCCTCTTGCATTTTTTGGAATAGTCTGAGGAGGATAGGTTTTAGTTCTTCCTTGAATGTTTGGTAAAACTCCCCTGTGAAGCCGTCTGGCCCCGGGCTTTTGTTTGCAGGAAGCTCTTTGATGACTGCTTCAATTTCTTCCATAGTTACTGGCATATTGAGCTGTTTAGATTCTTCCTGATTGATTTTTGGAAGGTTATATTTTTCTAGGAATATGTCCATTTCCTCCAGGTTGTCTAGTTTGTTGGAATAGAGTTGTTCGTAGTATTTTTTAACAATCCTTTGTATTTCGGCGGGATCTGTTGTTATTTCACCTCTTTCATTTTTGATTTTGTTTATTTGGGTCCTCTCTCTTTGCTTCTTGGTGAGCCTGGCTAGAGGTTCATCAATCTTGTTTATCCTTTCAAAGAACCAGCTCTTGGTTTTGTTGATCTTATGTATTGTTTCTTTGGTCTCTGTGTCGTTTATCTCCACTCTGATCTTTATTATTTCCTTCCTTCTGTTTACACTGGGCTTTTCTTGTTGCTCTTTTTCTAACTCTTTGAGTTGTTGGGTTAGGTAATTTATTACCATTATTGTTTTTTGCAGTAGGCTTGTAGGGCTATGAACTTTCCTCTCAAGTCTGCTTTCGCTGTGTCCCATAGATTTTGGATTGTAGTGTTTTCATTGTCATTTGTTGCCATGATGTTTTTTATTTCTTCTTTGATCTCTCTGGTAACCCAGTCATGGTTTAATAGAATGCTGTTTAGTCTCCATGTGTTTGATTTCTTTGGGTTGTTTTTATTGTAGTTGATTTCCAGTTTTATGCCACTGTGGTCTGAGAAGATGCTTGATATGATTTACTGTGGTCTGAGAAGATGCTTGATATGATTTCTATCTTCTTGACTTTGAAGAGACTTTGCCTATGTCCCAACATATGATCTATCTTTGAAAATGACCCATGTGCACTTGAGAAGAATGTATATTCTGTGGCTTTGGGGTGAAATGTTCTGAAGATGTCAATTAATTCTATCTGGTCTAGTGAGTCATTTAGGATTGATGTTTCTTTGCTGATTTTTTGTTTAGAGGATTTGTCCAGTGGTGATAGTGGGGTATTAAAGTCTCCTACTATAATTGTATTGCTGTCAATCTCTCCCTTGATATCCTCCAGGAGTTTTTTTATGTATTTGGGTGCTCCTGTATTGGGTGCGTATATGTTTACCAGAGTTATTTCTTCTTGTTGGATTGCTCTCTTTAGTATTATGAAGTGGCCTTCCTTATCTCTTGTTATGTCCTTCACTTTGAGATCTAATTTGTCAGATAGAGGTATTGCTACCCCAGCTTTTTTTTCAGTTCCATTCAACTGGAAAACCTTTTTCCATCCCTTCAACCTCAGTCTGTGAGCGTCTTTTTTTCTGAGGTGGGTTTCTTGTAGACAGCAGATATATGGGTCGTGTTTTCTTATCCAGTCCGTTACCCTATGTCTTTTGATTGGGGCATTTAATCCATTTACATTTAAAGTTATTATTGATAGGTACTTATTTTTCGCCATTCCTATTCTTTACCCCTGTGTTCCTCGCTTCCTATTTCTTTTCTTTTTTTTTTTACAGCAGACCCTTTAGCATTTCTTGCATTGCTGGTTTGGTGGTAATAAACTCCCTTAGTCCTTTTTTGGCTGTGAAGCTCCTGATTTCACCTTCAATTTTGATTGATAGCCTTGCTGGGTACAGTATTCTTGGATTCAGACCCTTCCTTTGCATGACTTTGTATATTTCATTCCATTCCCTTCTGGCCTGATGAGTTTCTGTTGAGAAATCAGTTGCTAGTCTGATGGGGGTTCCTTTGTATGTAACTTTCTGTCTCTCTCTTGCCGCTTTTAAGATTCTTACTTGTCGTTGGTGTTTGCCAATTTAATTATAATGTGCCTTGGCCTCGGTCTTTTGGGGTTCATTTTGCTTGGGACTCTGTGAGCTTCTTGCATTTGTGTGGGTTTTTTCTTCCCTATATCAGGGAAATTTTCTGTCATTATTTCTTCAAAGAGGTTTTCTATTCCTTGCTCAGCTTCCTTTCCTTCTGGAACCCCTATTATGCGGATGTGGTTTTGTTTCGTGTTGTCCCAAAGTTCCCTTAGGCTCTCCTCCTGCCTTTTAATTTTTTTTTTCTAGAAGTTGCTCTACTTGGGTATTTTTTCCCATCTTGTCTTCTAGCTCACTGATGCGGTCCTCTGCTTCTTCTGATCTACTCTTGATGCTTTCTATTGAGTTCTTTACAGCAGCGATGTCATTTTTCATTTCTTCTTGGTTCTTCTTCATTTCCTCTTGGTTCTTGCTCATATTGTCGAATTTGTCTTCCATTCTTTTCAGCCACCTTATGACCATTTCTCTGAATTCTTTCTCTGGAAGGTTGCTTGCCTCCATTTCGTTTACTTCCTCTTCTGGTGATGCCTGCTTTTCTTTCGTATGTGGGCTATTTCTTTGTCTCCCCATGGTCTCTCTTCTCTGGATGTCTGGTTATGTAGTTCTCTCTCTCCTGCATTGATTTAAAGGCACAAAATACAGCACTACCAGGTACAACACACAAGGCACTGAACAGAAATGTATTCACGATATTAATAACCTCCAATAAAGGTGACCACCAGAGAGAGGCAAATTAGGGGTTAGGAGAGAAAGAAGAAGAGGAAAAAGAAAGAAAGTAGGAAGAAAGAAAAAAAGGAGTGTCAAAATGAAATATGGAAAAGGGAAAAAAAAAGTAAGAGAGAAAAGAAAGAGACTAAGAGAGAAAGGGGAACAGACTATATATATTGGGGATAAAACTCCAATAGAACAATACTAATCCCAGCAAATGCCAGCAACAAGTACCTGGGGATTAATACGAACTACAACACCAACTAATATTGAGTGAGGCAAGGGAAAATAGAAGCACAAAACAAACAAAAAAAGTAAACAAAAGAAGAATAAGCAAAATAATCTCACAAAAAAGCATAAAAATTTGATATAATCTACCTTCAAGCGAACAACAACAAAAGGACAGAGAGAAAAACAATTTTTTGGATAGTTAAGACAGCGAAGAGAGAGGTGTGAATGGAGTTGGAGCAGGGGATTGGAGATTAGATATGTAAGTAGGGTGAAATTTTAACAAGGGGTAAACAGAAGGAATAGGGAAAATCTAAAGTAGGAAAGGGGTAAGATAAACAGGACACCGAAAAGGGGAAGGTTAGGAAGAGAGTGATGGCATAAAGGTAGAGTTGAGATAGAGTAAAACGAGGCTAAAGGAAAGGTAAAAACGAATATAGAACACTAATCCCAAAATAAAATGAAGAGAAAATAAAATGACACTTAAAAAAAAAAAGATAAAATAGCAGTAGTAATAATACGGATTGAAAATAAAAATGTAATAATTAAAAAGGTAAAAGCAAGTGAGGAAAAAAGAAGAAAAAAATTACTTTCTTGAGTAAAAGATGCAAAAAAAGAAAAATAAATAAAAATAAAATGTGGAGTAGTGAAGGTCATTCACTTCCTCTGTTGTTCTGTTTGGCACGCCTGTTTCTCAGTCTGAACAGTATTGCAGTTCCCTGCGTTCCACTGCTCTTCAGTGTTTTAAATCAGTCATGATTTTAAGCAGGCGGTGTGTCTTAAATTTTCGTATTCCTTTATTTTTGATTACACAAGAGTCAATTTGTGATTCAGCCCCTGGGTGGCAGTGTTTCTGGATTGACTTCCAGGTCTATCTATGGCCTCTCTAGGCAGTGTTAGAACCTTCTTTCCCTGTGGCACTCACTACCTGTTTGTGGGAGTGGGCTGCCTCAGAGCTGGCTCTCCGATGGTCACTCCCCACTCCGATCCCCAGGTTCCAGAAAAACAACTTTCCCTTGCAGTCTCCCAGGGTGTCCCCAACTGGGTGATCCTATGTATTGGGCTTAGTAATCAGAAGCAAGGATTTGAAGAGGAAAAAGCCCAAGTGTGTGAACTCTGGGGCTGCGTGTAAATCTTGGCAGCCAGCACACCCCTGAAATTCTTAGGGTGTCCCTGCACTTCAGATCAAAATGGGTTGCTTTTTAGAGAGCCCTTCTGTTAGCAGCTCTGAGGACCCCCTTCCACATTCACAGATTACGCCAGCCCCAACAGCCACGGATTTTTCTAAGCACAGACTTCCCTGGTCCTCCAGCTCCCGCAAAACGCGCGTTCCTCTCTCCCGCCGGGACCAGAGACCTCACCTTATCCCAGGCGAAATCTGACCTTTCCGTGGTGGAGTGTAGAGCTCCTCTGATCCCGTGTGTTTGCGCCAATTGGGGAGCGTTGTTCTGGGGCTCGCAGCTGTTCCGTGGGTGTCGCAGTTGTGGATTCTCAGGCTTCCGATAAGCTCTACTTTCCGGTTCAAGATGGCACAGACTCCGCATCCAAGCCCGCAGCTCCGGGAGGGGACCCAGCCGCAGTGGGGGCTGCCAGGTCAGGTGAACCCCGTCTAGCATTCCCCCACCTTCTTCTGGAGTTCAGCTGTCCCCCAACTCTGGCAGGCATTTTATAAACTTTAAACTTTCTTGACTGTCAGTAGTGGTGATTCTAGGGATCCTTGGATGACACTCCTAGTACATAAGAATTACCTGTAGGAAGCTTTAAAAAATACTGTTAACATAAGAAACATTCAAACCAGTAAAGAACTTTATGAGTTTATTTGAGCCAAACTCTCAAAAATTGCTGGGAAGTAGAATCTCAGGTATTGAGATAATGCTCTAGATAACGATGGTTTTTCACCTTGTTTCATATGTTGCAATCAAAGGAGGAGACATAAGTCGGTTACATGAAATCCATTGGTGATAGATTAGAAAGGCAGGAGAAAGCAAAAGTGGGGTAGGGGAGGAAAACTCTGGGATTGGATAAAAAGTAAATTGATAGACACATGCTTCTTTTTTTGTTTTTAAATATATTTTTATTGATTTCAGAGTGTAAGGGAGAGGGATAGAAACATCAGTGATGAGAGAGAATCATGGATCAGCTGTCTCCTGCACGTCCCCTACTAGGCATTGAGCCGACAATCCCTGGCATGTGCCCTTGACCGGAATAGAACCCAGGACCCTTCATTCCACAGGCCGATGCTCTATCCATTGAGCCAAACTAGCTAGGGCACATGTTTCTTTTACATAGGTGGGTACAGGATAGTTAACAGTCAACAATTAATGATAACAATAATGAGGGAATTTGTGATCTCCACCTTGGAGCCTTGGCACATTGGTTGTGCTCTGAGGGGTCTGGAAAAAGGGAAGTTACAAGTTACCCTGACATGCCACAGGTATGTTATCTAGGTGCAAAAATACAATAGGCTCAGTAAAAATCGAAGTTGATCTTTGCCAGGGAAGATATTGGCCTGGGACATGACTACCCACCATAGGCTGCTTTTTAATTAAAGTTTTAATTTCAGACTGTCCTTTATGGTTACTTTATTTATTTTTTTAAATTTTTTTCTTTGTGGTTACTTTAAGTCTCTTGAGTTTGCAAGGTTGCCACGCAGACCTTTCCTGAACTAGTCAGGTTAGCATGTGGCCCCTTTTCATCCACAATACCAATGCCTGGACCACAACCTAGAAAACCAGTGTCAGTTTTTTGAGGTGTGACCCAGCATTGGGGTGAGTCTAATATTTAGCCAGGATTGAGAACCACTGACCCAGAGGCATACTGGCTACTATAGGCAGTGAGTAGGATGGTGACTTCATTAATGAGGCCTTGAAATCAAAGATGTTTTTATAATCTGGTTGCTGTCTTAAAGGAAGTTCAGGAGTCATGTGGAATGTATTAGCATGGGTTATATAGCTCAAGGGTAACTTTCAGTCCTTGCTTGAACTTCAACCGCTGGGTACAGCTTTTATTAGTCTACACATAGCTAACTCCTAGCTATGCGATATACAGGTAACTTATGTTCCACGTCTCAGCTTTTACTTTTTGGTGTTCTTTCCTCCCATTCACAGTAACTTGGACATGAGGGGATTTATGCTCTAAGCACCCAGTGTCTTCCTCTGTAGGCAAACCCCCCGTCAAAAACAGAATGAATCTCATATCAGCCATTTATATGGGGTGGGCAAAAGTAGGTTTACAGTTCTTCATACGGAAAATGCAATAATTAATAATTAATAATACTAGAATAAACTTTTGTATATTCACAACTGTAAACCTATGTTTGTCCCACCCTATATTTACTGTAAATGCTTTGCAGTCCTCAAGCAGTAAACACTTTCAGTTTTATTGTGTTTTTTTTTTTTTTTTTTTTTATCTCTAATTGGATGCTATTCTCCTTTGATAAGATTTGGGGGTATTAGGGAGAAAGTAGGTAGAAATTTTAAGTCATAAAACATATTTTGATGCATTGTATATTATTTCTGCCTTCTTTTTTTATTTTTTTATTTATTTATTTTTTTTTTTAAATATATTTTATTGATTTTTTACAGAGAGGAAGAGAGAGGGATAGAAAGTTAGAAACATCGATGAGAGAGAGACATCGATCAGCTGCCTCCTGCACGCCCCCCACTGGGGATGTGCCCGCAACCCAGGTACATGCCCTTGACCGGAATCGAACCTGGGACCCTTGAGTCCGCAGGCCAACGCTCTATCCACTGAGCCAAACCAGTTAGGGCTCTGCCTTCTTTTTTTAAAAAGATATATTTTTATTGATTTCAGAGAGGAAGGGATAGGGAGAGAGAGATTGAAACATCAGTGATGAGAGAGAATCATTGATTAGATGCCTCCTGCATACCCCCTACTGGGGATCAAGCCCACAACTCAGGCATGTGCCCTTTTCATGATGCAAGGTAAATGGTGGTTTCTTTTTTTTTTTTTATATTTTTATTGATTTTTTACAGAGAGGAGGGAAGAAGGATAGATAGTCAGAAACATCGATGAGAGAGAAACATCGATCAGCTGCCTCCTGCACACCTCCCACTGGGGATGTGCCCGCAACCAAGGTACATGCCCTTGACCGGAACCGAACCCGGGACCCCTCAGTCCGCAGGCTGACGCTCTATCCACTGAGCCAAACCGGTTTTGGCTAAATGGTTGTTTCTAATTACAAATTCTAAGTATAATCTTATTTCCTTCTCAGGAGACTATTTGGTAGCAATTGAAGAGAAAAACCAAGCTACATTTCTACGTGCTTATGTGAACTGGAGAAGTAAAAGGACTGAAAATTCTCGAGTGTGCATCCGAATGGTTGGACATAATGTAGAGGCACCTTTTCAAGAAACATTCAGAGACCAGATGTCTATTGTTGAAATGCCCCTTTCTGAGACCCCCTTGTGCATTTCCTGTTGTCCTGTGAAAGGAGACCTTCTTGTTGGCTGCACAAATAAGTTAGTCTTATTTAGTCTGAAGTATCAGATCATTAATGAAGAATTTCCAGTACTGGACTTTGAACGTTCTTTAATTATACACATACATAATATAACTCCTGTTGAAATTTCTTTCTGTGTTGGATATGTGGCTGTCATGTCAGACTTAGAAGTTTTAATCCTAAAACTGGAGTCAAACCCTAAAAATGGAGAGAGTGTTCACCACCATCCACATAAGCCCAACAGTCCAGTGACACAGGCAGAAGGTAAATGATGACTTTGCTTTCTTGTTCTAGGTATAGAGTAAACCTCACTTCTGGCAATCTCTGAATTGGGTTTGTGATTTTATTCTGTAGCATGCAATGCATTTCAGTAATATTTGTCAATAGAAATAATGGAGCAACTGTTCGATGAAGAGTTTGTAGTCCCAGTTCTTAATATTTATTAGTTGAATGAGCTTGGGTTTGGAATACCATTTTTGGGTTTCAGTTTTCTCCTGTATAAAATGGGGATGATAATGAATCCTGTTGTATTGATCGTTATTGTGAGAAATAAATGAGCAAATGCTAAGACTTCAGAACCCTAGTGCCTTGTTAATATATGAAGTGTGTGTATATATAAATAACATTACTCCTTGTTTATTTAATTGGTGGGAGATGTTGTGAAATGTAATTTCATTCAAGTAGCATTTGGACTTGTTGAATTCTTTTCTTCAATATTATTTTTTAAGGCACCAGTAATGAAACTTTGCAACTTGAGTCAGATGATTTTGTTATCTGTCAGAAGCCTATGGAACTTCTTGGTAAAAATAGTGAGCAGTCTGGAATATCTGTTACGCTGGAGTCAACGGGATTAGATGATGAAAAAATAAAATATTTCCATGTTCAGCATCTGCTCTATAGGTATTAGAAAGTTTTTTATTCACCAGCATTTAATATATATTTACCTGTTTAAAGTACATGGAAATTAGATCTCTCTCTCTCTCTCTCTGTATGTCTTTTTAAACTCACAGACGTTTTACTCCTGATATTTCGTCCTATGTCTTGTCTGATGACATTAAGTTGCATTCACTTCAGCTGCTACCCATTTACCAAACAGGTAAGTATGATCGTGATACAGTGCAGTGAGGTAAAAGGCTCTGCTCAGGGAATAATAATGTGTGTAATAGGTTAGGTTCTTCTACTCAGTCTTCCTGTAGCTTTGGACAAGTTCCTTAGCAAATCTCTGTGAGCACTAGAAAGGGAAGTTGTATCTGCTAGGAGAAGCCATGGATAGGACATGATAGACAAATGCCATTTCCCTTTTAAAAAAAAATGGTCACTTGACCCAAAAAGCACTGCTATAGTTGAGGTTTCCTGGGTTCTAGCTGGGCACTTGGCAGACTTCTATGATAGCATGTGAGCAAGGTGGGGATGGACTGAGGGAAGTTCATTCAGAACAGTGTTTTCCAGTCGTGCTGCATACTGGGTTTACTTGGGTACCTTTAAAAATAGTGATGCCCAGCCTGACCGCCGTAGTTCAGTGGTTGAGTGTCAACCTATGAACCAGGAGGTCATGGTTCAATTCTGGGTTTGATTCTTGGTCAGGGCACCTGCCCAAGTTGTGGGCTTGATCCCAAGTGGGGGGCATTCAGGAGGCAGCTAATCAATGATTATCTCTCATCATTGATGTTTCTATTTCCCTCTCCCTCTCCCTTCCTCTCTGAAATTTAAGAAAAAAAGAAAAATAGTGATGCCCAGACTCCATATGCTAGAAATTCTGACATAATCTGTCTATTATGGAACCTGGGTATCAGTATTTTTTAAAAGCTTCCCAGGAATGTAATGGGCAGCCAAAATTGAGAATCAACATTTTGTTCTGTACTCAGTCCTAACCTGTTTAATATTTTTATATGTTGCCTAGGGAAAGGTATAAATATTGTTCTGATTAAATGTGTTTATACCTTCACTTATTTTTTTTATTTGTTTTAGTAAACATTTATTGAATACTTACTATGCTGGGTATGGTGCTGAATACTAGGGAACTAATAATAAGCAAAAGTAGGTCAAGTATTTACACTCATGGAGCTTATGGTCTCATGGGGGAGATAGATGATTATTAGTCAAATAATCACAAAAAAAAGCAGGATACAGTTACATGCTGAAATGAGCACTCCGTTGGCGGCTGGGACGGGGCCGGGGGGAGGGGGGAACAAAACAAAACCTGTCTTGAAAGCCTGTAAACAAAAAATCCTAACCTCATCTGGTGGTTAGAGAAGGCTTCTTGAGAAAGAGATCTGAAGAGTGAAATGGTGCTGATTTGGGGATAGGATGCAGAAGAAGCGGCAAAGGCATGGTGGAGGGCAAATCTTGTTTGAGGAACTGAGAGAAGCAAGACCATGGAGAGTCGAGCAAGGAAGAGGGGGTTGGGAGCCCAGGCTTGAGACAAGATAGGGCCCATAGCCATGTTAGAGGGTAAACTCTATTCAGTGGCTTCCCATAGCACTTGGGATAAAATCCCAAATTCCTACATGACCCTAATTCTGGGCTTATCTTGTCCCTCTCACCCTGCTTGCTATTCTCATCCATATGGCCTTTCTCTCATCCTCAGATAGGCCAAGTGCACTCTTGTGTAAGGCTTGTTACTTAGTCTTCAAGTGCTGAGGTTGTACTTTCCCCAGATCTTGCATGCCTCACAGCTCAAGTGTCACCTCACCACAGAGGACTTCCCTGAACTCTCAATTTAAACTATTCTATCTCCACATACTACCCAGTTTGTTTAGTCTCTACTACAGTCCCCATTACTAGAATGAATGCAGTTAGCTTGTCTTATGCACTGTTGTATCCCCCGAACTGCGAACAGTGGCACTTAGTAGGTATGTGATGAATGTTTAATAGGCAAATGGAAGGGTAGTGCATATTTGAGCTGGGCCTTAAGGGATGAGTAGAACTTTTAGGAGATGGAGATTTTAGTGAGATATTACATAAGAGGAACCAACATGTACAAGGTATAAAAGTATTTGGAGATTAACAAGCAATTCTGTCTGACTAGAGCACAGATGTGTATAGGAAAGGAGGGAGAAATAAATGGACAGGTTGTTCTGGGCCAATTATGGAGAATGCAGAATTGGACTTCCTTCTGTTATTGATGGGTGTCTTTGAAGAGTATCAATCAGAGCCAAACTTTAAAAAAACTTTGATTATGAAAAATTTCAAGCACATAGATATAGAGAAAATAGTACAATGAACCCATCACACAGCTTCAATATTATTGTCTCGTGATTACTCCCTGCCAGATTATTTTGATGCAAATTCTAGAGTTTATACCATTCCATCCATAAATATTTCAGCATGTATTTCTAAAAGGAAAGGATTCTTTTATTTAAACAAACCCAAAATACCATTTCACATTTTTATTTTTTTAAATATGTTTTTATTGATTTTTAGAGGTAGAGGAGAAGGGAGAGATAGAAACATCAATGATAAGAAAGAATCAAATTGATTGGCTGCCTCTTGCACACCCTCCACTGAGGATCCAACCTGCAACCTGGACATGGGCCCTGACCAAGAATCGAACTGTGACCTTCTGGTTCATGGATCGAAGTTCAGCTACTGAACCACACTAGCCAGGCCCATTTCACATTTTAAAAATTTCATTGATGATATCAAATATCCAGTCAGTGTTCAGATTTCCCTAATTGTCTAAAAATTTTTTCTTTAATTCATTTGTTTGGATCAGATTCATTTGTTTGGTTCATATATCACAATCAGTTGCTATGTCTTTAAAATTTCTTGTCTTCCAGTCTCTTTTTTTTGTTGTTGTTGTTAAGCCTCACCTGAGGATATTTTTCCACTGATTTTTAGAGAGAGTGGAAAGGAGTGGGCGAGACAGAGATAGAGAGAAACATCAATATGAGAAAGACACATCAACTGGTTGCCTCGATTGGTTGCTTCCCTCACACGCCCGAAAGGAGGTGGGGGAATGAGCCTGCAAACGAGGTAACATGCCTTTGACCAGAATCACACCCCGGATCCTTCAGTCTGAGGGCCAATACTCTATGCACTGAGACAAACCAGCTAGAGCTAAAGTCTCTTTTAATATGTAGGCTGTCCCTTCCTCTCTCTTTTTCTTTTCTTTGCAATTTATTTAGCAAGAAACTGGACTGATAACTGTAGAATTTCCCACAATCTGAATTTTGCTAGTTAACTCCCCACAGTGTCATTAAACATTTTCCTGTATTTCCCTGTGATATGGTAGTTCTATCTTTTTTTATTTTTATTGATTTTAGAGAGAGGAAGGGAGAGGGATAGCAAGAAGCGTCGATGAGAGAAATATTGATCGGCCTGCCTCCTGCACACCTCCTACTGGGGATCAAGCCCACAACTGCGACATGTGTCCTGACCAGGAGTCAAACCATGATCTCCTGGTTCATGGGCCCATCCTCAACCACTGAGCCACAATTGGCTAGGCTTGGTAGTTCTATTTAAAGCTACACTTTTCATTATGGTAGCCGTTAGTGACATGTTGCTATTGAGCACTTGAAATGTCATGAGTCTAAATTGAAATGTACTGTAAGTATAAAATTTATACTAGATCTTGAAGACTTAGTACAAAAAAAAAGAATATAAAATCATTACATTTTTGTTGCTTGCTTGTTGAAATGATAATGTTTTGATTATATTGGTTAATATGACAAATGTATTTTGCCTGCTTTTACTTTTGTAAATGTGATTTCTGGGAAACTTTAAATTACACATTTCTGTTGACAGTGCTAGTCTAGACTTAGTCTTGATCATAATAATAATAATTATTATGTAACACAAGTAGTGTTGAGTAGGGTTGAGTTCTGTTGAAAGGTGCATAGAATCTGGTTGACTCTTTTTGTAATGTTAATAGCCATTAATGATTATTACCTAGCTCTGTTCATTTATTAGGAGTTACAATATGGTGATACTCTCCTTTTTAATTTCTTACTGGCATTCTTCTATAAAGAGCAACTTCCCCTAAAAAGCTCTTCGGTTATCTACTAATAGACTTTTTTGCCTAGAAAAGTAAAAATATGCTTCCCTTTATTTGCTGGTTTTATTGTTTGTTTGTTTTTTCTTTTTCATACAGATTCTCTTACTTCTGAGAGAAAAAATTTGTCTCAGGAAAAGGAGTTGCTGAGTCTCTTTTGTTTTTTCTCATTGCCTCATGTGGGCTATCTCTACCTCGTGGTCAAATCAGTTGAATTAATGTCAGTTTACCAATATCCCGAGAAGTCTCAACAGGCAGTACTCACGCCACAATTTTTGCATGTCATCACAAGGTATGTTATAGTTGCTGGCCTTTGAGTCACTTATTTTTCTGTAAATTCTTGAGGTGTTTTCCAAATCTAAATGAGAATTGAGTGAACCAATATGTAGCTCTGAAAATTAATGTATATATCTGCCTTTTGATGGCCCATACCTGCCTTTTTAGTGTAAGTGTTCTGGTTTTATCTTTTTTAATTTTCTGAGATTGGATGGGGATCTTTGTAAGAAAGAATGAGGTTCTTCATGAGGAAGATTTTTATAGGGAATTCTAATGAAAAGTCAGTGGGGCCAGTCAGGGTATCTCTAGATTTCTTGTCCTAATTTTTTTTCAGTGCTACTATATCTTTTCTGTATGAGTTGAATTATTCCATAATGATTTAGAACTATGAAGTGGCCAGAAACACTATCTGATTGTACCTTTCATTGGTGCAGATGGGGAAGTAGTCCAGAGGTTGAGATTGGTCAAGGGCATGTTGCTAATTGGTGGCAGGTGTCTTTTGAGTTGCCTTATCCTGGTTTGCTGGCATCTAAACTGGGGTCCTGAGCAGGACTTTGACTTCATTTCCTTTTATCTCAACTGTAAGTGATGCTTTTGGTTTTATTTCCTGTTTTTTTTTAAGCTTAGATTATGTGCAAGGCGCTTACATTTGTGCCTTCTGGTCGAGCAACTATGAATAAGGTACACCATCTGCTTTCTAAAGCAACAAAATAGAGGGGGCCAGAGATACATAACCAGGGCACAAAAACTAGGAGATCTGTGAAAAATGTCTTAAGACTTCATGAAAGTGGTAGGCACTGGGAGGAGAGAAATTACTTTGGCTAAGTCATATGGGAAAGTTTTTTATGTTTGAAGTCTGGCCAGAGAGCTAGTTAGAATTTGACAGATGGAGATTGGAAGAGAAGGGCATTATGGAGGGAAGACTATAAACAAAGGGTATGTTATACAGTTTTGCAGGAGCAACCAATAATTTATTATATTGTTATTAAATTATTTTTTAAAACAAGGATAGTGATTTTTTATTTCTTTTTTTTTTTTTTTCAACTGAGTGGTGGTATCAGAATCTCCAGCAGGTGCTAGAATATATTTCAGACAGCATAAGACCCACCTGGGGATTTGATGCCCACTCCTAGTGTGGGTGCTCCTCTCTTCCCCCACTCTCTGGTGTAAGGAGAAATGCTGTTGTGTGTTTCTTAAATGAACATTCTGGAGGTAGCTAGTTTTTTCAATTTCCAAAGTGTTGTGTAGTGATGTAACTCAGGGCTTTGAAAATTAAACTAAGGATTTTTTAAGGTTTTGACCAAAGAAAGTGATGTGGTCAGAGCATTGTTTTAGGAAAATTAATAGTGGCCATTATGGAGGTTGGATTGAACATAGATAAATAAGCTATTGAAGTGGTTCAGGTAAGGATAATGAAGGACTGAATTTGGGCAGGGCAGTAGCAGTGAGAAGAGAAAGAAGAACGGATGGGAGAGGTTTCTGTAAGAGAATTAAAGTACTTGGTTTCAGATGGGATAGCTGGAAGGAGGAGGCTTGAAAACCCCATGAGTTTTAAGCCTACTTTTATGAAAGAATGGAGGCTGGTGTAGTGTGGGGCAAAAGAGAAATTTGTTTTACACATTTTGAGTTGGAGGTGTTTAGGGAATATAAAGAGGAAATGTTAAGTATGCTTTTGGACACATAGGACTAAAGATTAGGGAAGAGAGAAAAACTTAGATGTTTTATTATGATCAAAAAAGAGCTGATTATTTAAGTAGTGAACATAGCTCCAAGAGTGTGTAGCAGAGAAAAGTAGTTGAACTAAAAGTCTGGTGAAGGTCATGTTTATGAAGCAAGAAAAGGAAAAGAAGAATCTTCAAGGATGTGGAGAAACCTAGGAAACTATAGCATCTCAGAAACCAAGGAAAAAATAGAGGGAGAAAGAAGGAATAAAATAACAATTTGTGTTCCAAAATATTGATGCAAAGAGTATCCATCTTTCCTCCATCTCATTGCACAGATGTTACAGGACAGAGAATTTACTGAGTGGACCCTCTAAACCCCCCACCCCCTTTTAAGTGTAAGTCATGTATTTTTGCAGACCAGTATGTTTATACACCCTAAAAAAAGGCAATAGAAGAGAAGATTTTAATCTAAGAATATAAAATCATGTAAAATGTCACCCTTATAGCAATGTATAAATGAGTCCTACTTCTCAGAGTCAACCAAATCAACATGTTGCTTTGACTTAAAA
Source organism: Plecotus auritus (assembly GCF_963455305.1). NCBI lineage: Eukaryota > Metazoa > Chordata > Mammalia > Chiroptera > Vespertilionidae > Plecotus > Plecotus auritus. The sequence continues at coordinate 118,396,897 of NC_137771.1, forward strand.
AAAAAAAAATACTACTACTATGATTTGTTTTCACAGAAGTGGATCATATATCCACTGTTCAGCATGATTAGCAGCATGTCCTGGACATCTTTCCAGGCAGCACATTTCAGTTCACTTTAATTTTTTATGTTGCTCCAACAGTAGCCAGCAGCTGAAGTGGAGGGGAGTCAGAGGAGCCCATCTTTTTACCTCTAGACCAGCGGTTCTCAACCTGTGGGTCGCGACTCACAGGTTGAGAACCGCTAGCAGGGTTGTCTAAGACCATCAGAAAACACAGATATTTACATTACGATTCATAACAGTAGCAAAATTACAGTTATGAAGTAGCAACGAAAATAATTTTATGGTTGGGGGTCACCACAACATGAGGAACTGTATTAAAGGGTCGCAGCATTAGAAAGGTTGAGAACCACTGCTCTAGACCCTAACAGTAATCAACTACTTTCATTAGACCTTTGGTCATTCTGGTCCCACTGTGGGTGCTGTTTTGTTCCTCACTGTCTCAAAGTACCTTCCAATCATTTTAATTCCTGAGAATGCTCTCTACTCCAAATTTCCAAGTGGTGGTGCTGTTGTCTTGACTTTAGAGATCATGTCCTAGAACTTTGTGGAAATTGATAGAAATGGCAGTGGGCTGAGGCTGAAGTGGAAGCCCCAACAGATGGAGAGAGCCTTGACTGATGCCCCTTCCCTACATTGTGCAGATTATTGTTAGATTTGCTATAGTCTTTCGCCTTTTTATTTTAACAGAGTTCATTTTCTTTTTTAAAAATATATTTTTATTGATTTCAGAGGAAGGGAGAGGGAGATAGAAATATTAATAATAAGAGAGAATCATTGATCAGCTGTCTCCTGCATGCCCCACACTGGGGATCGAGCCCACAAACCCTCACTAGGAATTGAATTCCTGTTTCATAGGTCGATGCTCAACCACTGAGCAGAGTTCATTTTCACTTCTCCCACTTTTTAGTTTGTTTTTTAAAAATCATTCCTGTGAATTCACTACAAGATAGGTTTTGTAGCAATTTCTAAGTTAACTGTTTTTAATGTCAATATTGCAGTGCTGACTTATCCACCAGTCACCAGGCATCTATTGTGCACTTACTGTAGGGTCCCTAGGTTATTTCCACAGAAGCAGCCTGGGATTGTGGAAAGAGAGAGAGGAGTGTGAGGAGTGAGGAGACCTGGGATCTAGTTTCGCTCTATTCTCCAGGGAGGCCTTGGACCAGTCATGAACTTCCCATGCCCTAATCTTTAAAACAAGCTGCTGGATTGGTAATACTTGAAGATTCCATCAGACAGCCTCTGATTTTCTGTTCTACCACTGGATTTGTGTTTGCATCATCTAAGTGTGTTGTCCAGCATAATCCAAGCTCAATTTCATCCTGAGATGAGTGGGATAGAGATAATAGTCAAGAATTTGGTTTCTAATCTTGGCTTTGATACTGAATTCTCTGTACCTTGGACTGATCCTGGTGGCATCATTTGTCTGCAAAATGAGACTGTTTGACCTAGATCCCTGTTTCTTAACTAGGGGTGTACAACAGAGCCAAATGTAGAATTCTGTGGAGACACACATGTCTGGATTCAGCCCCTAGAAATTATGATTCAATAGGAGTAAGGAGAGGACCAGTTATGTTTTAAAAAATACTCTATAGGACTCTCCTTGATAAGCAGTCTACCTCATCAGCATTTGACAGATACTTGCATCTTCTTCCACCTTGGCCATAGTTCTGTTCACCTGCAAAATTCTCCCAGCTATGGACACATTTTTGGCCTGCACTTTGCTCAGTGGCCTTTTTCCTCTTCCTCAGTAACAACCTGCAGTGTTTCACAGTGCGGTGCAGTGCGGCGGCAGCTCGTGAGGAGGACCCGTACGTGGACTCCACCCTGAAGGTTAGAACTACATTATTATGACAGTGCAATCTTAGATCAAAAAGGAATGAATGCACACTTGTAAATGCGCTCTTGGTTGTAAGTGAGGTGAACAGTATGTCTTAAGATCTTGTTTATTGAATTAGAACCTTTGAATGTAAAATAGTAAGCAATTTTTTATTCATGGTTTAGATGACAATATTAAGATTATTTTGAAAACATTTCACTCAGAATTTAGTCTAGTACATAGTTTTGAAAGTTTGGTAAAGAATATAGTGTAACTTCAGAGAGAGTACTTCACAACTACAGTATACTACAATTTTATTTTTTAACAGAAATATTGGTGGCAATTATATGTAGCTATTAATACTTCAGCTTTGAAATTAGTATATTCAAGAATACAAAATTGAATAAAGTGCATTAAAATAATTTCTTTATATTGTTATCAGATATGCCTATAATTCTTTTGTTATTTTACAAGCCTTCAACAATCTTTTGTATTTCTATAGACTAAATCTAGGAGTTAATGGATATATTAGATCAATAACCTCATTTTTAGTATGCTTATTCTGTGCAAAGCTCTTGACTACAAAATAAACATAGGTCATCTATGATGAAATTCTATGTTTTCTGATGTTGAATTTCTGTTCTCAAAAATATACGGATCATTTTTATGATATTCATCGTATGATATATTACCTCTGACGTATAAGCTGCTTGAATGAATGTTTGTTGTAAACATATAGGCTGCAGGAAACCCCAAAATCATGAAGGCCTATATTTCACAGGTTAGTTTATGTCTATCATAAAAGGCATCTGGAACACCTTTTCCGGGAAAACTAAGTGCTCAGTAACGATTGTTAATGTTAATAAGCCAGCATGTGAAGTGCTAAAGTGTCTGAGGCACTCTCCTGTTATCACTGTTGCTCAGGTTAGGATAGGTGATCTCGAGTTTCATGTGATTTGAGTTTTTAGTAACTCTTTTTTTGTTGTGGCCCTACATGTAGCTTTTTTGTTGCTGACCAGGCTTGCTGCCTACCTTCAGCTCTTGGGAAGCCAGAATCGCATCTTTTCCTTGTCTTTCTGTTTGTGGTTAAGATACACACATGGCCTTTTAAATAGATTATTTTTAAAATAAAGGTTATTTTCCTAGTAAAAATTGAAAGCTGACAGATTCTTTGTCCCTTTCTTCTCCTCACACCATGCCTTTAAGGAAAAAGAAAAAAACTCAGAAAGACATAGGCTTACATAGGTAGTGATGGCAGAGTGAGGGATATATAATAGATTGAGGTAGGATCAAAGCTATAATAAAAATGTCAGATAATAACAAATACTGGTGAGGATGCTAAGAAATTGGAACCCTCATACATTGCTTGAGGGAATATAACATGGTGTGGCCACCTTGAAATAAGTCTGATATTTCCTCAAACAGTTAAACATTGAGTTACCCTGTGACCCAGTGATTCAACTTCTAGGTATATGCCCAAGAGAAATGAAAAAAATACATCTACACAAAATGTCCACACACTATACACAAATGTGTATAGCAACGTTATTCATAATAACTAAAAGGTGGAAGCAATACAAATGTTCATCAGCTGATGAATGGATAAACAAAATGCGATATATCCATATAACAGAATATTATTTGGCCATAAAATGAAATGAAGCACTGACACATGGATGAACACTTGGAAACTGACACATGGAAGCACCATAATATGGATGAACCTTGCTATAACATAGATGACCCTTTTAGCACTGTAACATGGATGAATCTTGAAAGAAGCCAGTCACCAAAGACCACACACATATTTATATGATTTCATTTATATAAAAGTCCAGAATAGGCAAACCAATAGAGAAAAAGAGTAGATTAGTTGTTGCTTAGGATTGGGATGGAGGAGAGAGAGGGGGACAATAGCAAATGGGTACATAGTGTTGTTGTTTTTTGAGATGATGAAAGTGTTCTAAAATTGACTGGTGTTGGTTGCACATATCTGTTTGCTAAACACTATTATACTAGAAACCATTCAGTTGTATGCTTTAAATGGGTGAATTGTATAGTATGTGAATGATATGTCAATAAAACTCTTAAGAAAAAGAAGGGAAAATAAAGAAAATAAATCATACTTTCAGGTCTTCTCAGTCTCATAAAACCAGAGGGAAGGAACCCAAACGAGAGGAAGGGGGAAAAGAAGAGAGACCAGTAGCTAGTTGGGGCTGCTGCACTTGAGACCCTTCCTCTGGAGCGTACACAGGGTGGGATGGTGATCACACCTCATGGCTCCCCCTTCCCTGCATCCCTACCATTCTGAAATCCCAGATGCCACCTGAGTGAGCATGCATTTGGCCCACTTGCCGACTCAGGCTTTGGGAGCTGAGGGCTCTGAGAAAGATTTCACAGCCTCAGAGTTTGGCTCAAGGGGCACATATCTTTTTTTCCCATTCCTCTCCAATTCTAGCTCTTCAGCACTATCCAGGGCCACCTTATTACTCTAAGGGATGACAACATAGATGGAGGTATTCCCCAAGCATGCTGTACAAATGGACAAGGAAGATGACCTCGAAATCAAACAGTGTGAATGCAGGAGGAGGCATGGGCCTGGCAGCCTTAACATGGATAACCTTGCTATAACATGAATGTCTTGTGAGCTCCCTGAAAGAGTTCTTCTGTTATCTTTCTTATCCATTCTAATTGAATTAATGTTCCTCCAGGGACAGGAGCCTGGCTCCCGATCCAGATTTCCTCCAGTTTACCTGACACACCCAACCTGTCAGGCATTCTAGGCAGTGTTCACACTTAAGGACCTAAGAGTCAGGGGCCATCTGAACATACAAGCATTTTTATCCTACACACCCATCTACTAAGAAACTATTTTATGTACTCTCTGTACAGTGGAATGCCTTTTTGTAGTGTCTCATTTTGCCTTGGAGCTCCGTTTGGCCATACCCCCAAGCCAGCACGGTGTTAGTGGGATTTCCCGGAGTGGCTGCACTCCCAGAGTCATGGGGAGTCCCCACTGCTGTGAGGGCCTCAGGCACACCCACTTTCTGAATTCATTCAGAAAGAGGAGCTCTTTGACAGGCACATATAAAGTAGATAGTTGGTTATATAAGTTTGATAGTTTAACCTTCTTGCTCTGATAAGAATAGGAATTTGAGGAGTTTTTTTTAGCAGGATAGGGCAGGAGAGACTTTATCAAATAAACAGATGGGTTTTTGAAGATTAAAGTTCATGTATATTTTTTCCTTGGTTAAATTTGTGATTTTTCCTTTACTAGGCTTGCCCACCTGTCAGTATGGATGTCTGTGCTTTAAGAATACAGCTTTTCATAGGCTTGAAAGCCATCTGTCACTTTAAAAACCACATCATACTTCTGACCAAGGCAGACCCTGAGGCCATTCCAGAGAGAAGAGAGGCACCGAGGAGGCTTCTGTGAGCATCCCTCTCCCCAGAGAATCCTGCCAAAGTTTCTGCACTGAATTGTTTATGGGTGTATTTTTTCTGTGTTTTACTCTGTTTTTTAATTTAATTTTTTAAAACATATTTTTATTGATTTCAGAGAGGAAGGGAGAGGGAGAGAGAGATGGAAACTTCAATGATGAGAGAGAATCATTGATTGGCTGCCTTCTGCACACCCCCTGTTGGGGATCAAGCCCGCAACCCAGATATGTGCCTTGACCAGAATCGAACCCAGGACCCTTCAGTCTGCATGCTAATGCTCTATCCACTGAGCCACATCTGCTAGGGCTACTCTGTTTTTTTAAATCAAAACTTTGAATAACCAGATGACTTTTCTATGGTGTTATTTTTCTAGAGAGAGAAAATAAGGTTTTAGTGATCTCCATAATACCCTTTATAATTGACCTTCTAACTTTTAGAAGAAAATGAACTATAAAATAGTTTCAATAAATGTCTGATTTTTAGATAAAATGTTAAAGGACATGTTTTTCTGTGTAAAGAGAAAGACAAGGCCTCTAATGCTAGACCAAATGATAAGTTTCTTAATACGTATTTTTCTTTTTTGACCTTTCAGTGGCTGCATTTTTATCCAAAGACTAGAGGCCCAGTGCATGAAAATTTGTGTACTTGGGGGGAGGGGCCCCTCAGCCCAGCCTGTGCCCTCTCACAGTCCGGGACCCCTTGGGAGATGTCCATCTGCCAGCTTAGGCCCGCTCCCTGGTGGTCAGTGAGCGTCACAGTGACTGGTTATTCTGCCGTTCGGTCGATTTGTATATTAGCCTTTTATTATATAGGATTATTTCCTGGTATTTCAATTAAAAAAATTAGCAATGTATTTCTTACCTTAAATCACATTCATAATATATAGATATATGCTGATCTACCTTAAAATAGAATTGCAACTTGGTAGCACTAATCTCTGGTTGACGCTTCCGTGTTCTGTTTTCACACTGTTTAGAACAGAATAGTTACACTTCTATTTGATGTTTTCTATACTGTGAACTTAGTGGTAGGGAATGCAGTCTGATTTGAACGTTTCTATACGGAAAACTTAAATCAAGTAAGAAATTTTTGGAGAGATAAGAAACATAATGTGTTTCAAATCTAACATTGGTTTTTATTTTTAACATAAGTTTTTTTGTTTTTTTTAATTGCTTGTGCCTGTACTTGTTCCACCAAAAGGAATAAACAGGTTGACTTGGTTAAGTGATCATTTAGAGAGTGCAGAGTGGTCTGACTGAGCGTAAAAGCTTATAGCAAGAGAAAAACAACTTGTAACCTTGCATATTTGACATTTGTAAAGTATTATATATTTTATTTCATTAAGTTTTCTTTTTTTTGTTTAAAGTTTAACATATGTCTCCTTTCTCCCTGATTGACGCCCCCTCCCAGCACACCCTCCCCTGAGCGCAAGCCCCCACCGCCCCAGTGTCTGGGTCCATTGGTTATGCTAATATGCATGCGTACAAGTCCATTGGTTGATCTCTAACCCCCCACCCCTGCCATTTGTCTCTGGATCTATTTTTGTTCATCAGTTTCTATTGATCATTATATCCCACATATGAGTGAGATCATGTGATATTTATCTTTCTACAACTGGCGTATTTCACTTAGCATAATGCTCTCCAGTTCCATCCATGCTGTTGCTAATGGTAAAAGTTCCTTCTTTTTTACTGCAGCGTAGTATTCCATTGTGTAGATGTACCACAGTTTTCTAATCCACTCATCTGCTAATGGGCACTCAGGCTGTTTCCAAATCTTAGCTATTATAAATTGTGCTGCAATGAACATAGGGGTGCATATATCCTTTCGGATTGGTGTTTCTGGTTTCTTGGGATATAGTCTTAGAAATGGGATTACTGGGTCAAATAGGAGTTCCATTTTTAATTTTTTGAGGAATCTCCATACTGTTTTTCACAGTGGCTGCACCAGTCTGCATTCCTACCAGCAGTGCACAAGGATTCTTTTTCTCCACATCTTTGCCAGGATTTGTCGTTTGTTGATTTGTTCATGATAGCCATTCTGACAGGTGTGAGGTGGTATCTCATTGTTTTGATTTACATCTCTCTGAAGATTAGTGACTTTGAGCATGTTTTCATATGTCTCTCGTCCTTCTGTATGTCCTCTTTTGAAAAGTGTCTATTTAGGTCCTTTGCCCATTTTTTGATTGGATCGTTTATCTTTTGTTAAGTTGTATGAGTTCCCTATAAATGTTGGATATTAAACCCTTTTTGGAGATAACATTGGCAAACATGTTCTCCCATGCAGTGGGCTTTCTTGTTGTTTTGTTGATGGTTTCTTTTGCTGTGAAGAAGCTTTTTAGTTTGATGTAGTCCCATTTGTTTATTTTCTCCTTAGTCTCCATTGTCTTAGGAGCTGTAAAGGTATTACTATGAAATATGTCTGATATTTCTCTGCGTATGGAGTCTTCTAAGATTTTTATGGTTTCCCGTCTTACATTTAAGTCCTTTACCCATTTTGAGTTTGTTCTTGTGTATGATGTAAGTTGGTGATCTAGTTTTATTTTTTTACATGTATCTGACCAAATTTCCCAACACCATTTATTGAAGAGACTCGTGACTCCATTGTATGCTCTTCCCTCCTGTGTCAAATAATAATTGAGCATAATGGCTTGGGTCGATTTCTGGGTTCTCTGTTCTGTTCCATTGGTCTATATGTCTGTTCTTTTGCCAGTACCAGGCACTTTTAAGAACAGAGGCTTGATAATGTGGCTTGATATCTGGTATTGTGATCCCTCCAACTTTGTTCTTCTTTCTCAGGATTGCTGTAGCTATTCGGGGTCTTTTTTTTTATTCCAGGTGAATTTTTGGAGAGCTTGTTCTAGGTCTTTGAAGTATACCATTGGTATTTTAATGGGGATTGCATTGAACATGTAGATTGCTTTAGATAGTATGGACATCTTAATGAAGCTAATTCTACCAACCCATGAGCATGGTATGTTCTCCCGTTTGTTTATGTCTTCCTCTACCTCTTTTTTCAGTGTCCTGTAGTTTTCTGAGTACAGGTCTTTTACCTCCTTGGTTAAGTTTATTCCTAGGTATCTTAATTTTTTTTTTTGTTCAATGGTGAATGGGAGTGTTTTTTTATTTTCTATTTCTGTGAGTTCATTATTGGTATATAAAAAGGCCATAGATTTCTGAGTGTTAATTTTGTGTCCTGCTACATTGCCAAATTCATTTATTAAGTCTAGTAGTTTTTGATGGAGTCTTTGGCATTTTCTGTGTACAGTATCGTGTCATATGCAAATAAGGATATTTTTACTTCCTGTTTTCCAATTTGGATGCCTTTTATTTTTTCTTCTTGTCTGATCGCTGTTGTTAGCACTTCAGGTACTATATTAAACAGGAGTGGTGAAAGTAGGCATCTGTGTCTTGTTCCTCTTCTTAGAGAAATGGATTTAGTTTTTGCCCATTGAGTATGATGTTGGCTGTAGGTTTGTCATATATGGCTTTTATTATGTTGAGTTATGATCCCTCTATTCTCACCTTGTTGAGAGTTTTTTTTTTTTCACTTCTCTAAATGTATATTTTTATTTTTATTTTTATTTTTTTTCCCGTCTCCGGGTCTGTTTTTATTCATCAGTTTATGTTGTTCATTATTTCCCCTAGATGAGTGAGATCATGTGATACTAGAAATACACTTATAAGAACCAAAAATGAGACAAGCAATAATGGTTATGCTGAGAGGCAAATGAATCAGTCTGTAGTGAGTTTCTTTATGGGCCAACAGTTCTTTTGAGTCCCAATTTCAATGTCAAACAGTTCCTTATGTGTACATGTCAGCAATGATATTTCAGTTCTGGATGGTGGACAAATGGTGGCAATGCAGGTCCGAACCTCTCTGGTTTGGTCCTGGGCAACCTGCAGCGATACACAGCTGCTGACTGCTAGTATGGCAAGGCATCGTCAGCATCTTCCATCTCTGGACTGTTTCTCTTCTGTCCTAATGGCTGGACTAGTCCTGTCAATTCCTCTCTGTTGCAGGAATACACATGGTCTTGGAATTGTTTTCTGAAAATATACAAACATATTCTCGACCAAAAGTTAATAAATGAATCTTTTCTGTAAATTAGATTTGGGATCCTTTTTCATTTTTTGCCCAAATGATTTTCCTTTGGCTTGTTTTGACACCAAGTGTGTTTTTCATTGGTGTCTTGCTGTTAGCATTACAAATGAAAGTTAATTTTCTAAAGTGAAAATGTTCTAGATGTAATTTACTTACAGGATATTTTTCCTTACATGATATTCTTCTACTATCCCCCCTTTTTTGATTTAAATATTAGGAGGCTTTTGGAAATTTTATAATGTAGTCTTGATAGCTTTTAAATTTCAATTTTTTGCACTAAAATATGACTGCTTTAGGTTCATTACATGTTATGCAATTTTACCATGAGATGAACTACCAATAAAAATTTTAGTTAACACTTTAGGAACAGCTTTTTGTCCAGTACCATTAATTTTTCTAGAATATTCGCTTATTTCACTTAGCCAATTTAAATTAGTCTGAGAACTTGACTACTATTTTACTGTCAAATTTAATACCCTAACAACAATCTTATTTTACCCTGTCAATATTAGTGGAAAGGATTATTTGCCTTCTTTTTTTTTTTTTTTAAAAATATATTTTATTGATTTTTTACAGAGAGGAAGGAAGAGGGATAGATAGTCAGAAACATCGATGAGAGAGAAACATCGATCAGCTGCCTCCTGCACACCTCCTGCTGGGGATGTGCCCGCAACCAAGTTACATGCCCTTGACCGGAATCGAACCTGGGACCTTTCAGTCCGCAGGCTGATGCTCTATCCACTGAGCCAAACCGGTTTTGGCTTATTTGCCTTCTTAAGTAGGCCCTGAGCATTCCTGGTGCAAGGCTGGATTTAGATATCAAAAACCCACTTCCCCACACCATGGGTACAAGACAACTCAAACAAGTCTTGTTGCAGTGAGAGAGCAGCTGCTGTCGGCCAAGTCTCTGTCTGTTACCTGGGTCCCAATTTGAGCTGGGCATGGGAAGCGAAGCAGCCATGGGGGCAGGAGACCTCCCTCAGAAGGGGTGAGGGTTCAGGCCCCTGCAAAGTTGGGGGGGTGAGGGTCTGTGCCCCACCTCTGTTGACCCCCTAGTTCTCTCCTGATGGCCACTCTGCGACTGTGCCTGTCTTAGGTTGTTCCTTCCCTGAGGAATCTTACCCGTCTCTGGCTAAACAGCCATCCTCCGGGGCCAAGCAGGGTGATGTGAGGTTCAGTTCTGTCTCCTTGGTAGTCTATGCCCCCGTGGCCTCCACACCCAGCACCTGACTTGGGATCCCCTCACCTGTTGGTGGGCCCCGGCACTAACCGCATATCTTGGGGAACCCAGGTTTCTTCTCCAGGGAGGGCCCAGCTCATCCCACTGGGCGAGAGACAGATCCATGGTACCAGCCACCACGAGGCTTCAACCTCAGCATGAACAGAAAGCTCAGGCAACAGCTGAGGGCAATTGGATTGTAAGAAGAGGGTCCCTCTTGGCCAAAAGGCCAAGAGGGGCCAATATAGAATGCTCAGGGGGCCCTTTACACAGTGGAAGGGATTAAATCCTTTCATGTCCTTTTTAAATTGCTGCCAGACGTTCAAAGTATTAGTTTGTAAGTTTGTTTGGGATAATTGTACATTATGCTATTGTAATTCTAAAATATCAAGAGATGTGTTACCTTTGTCTCCAAGCACCAAAAAGATGATTTTTTATTGATTCCCAAGGGTGCGAGGTACTATTATAGGTAATGGGGGTAATACAAATCTGGGAAAAATTATAATGACATTGTGGAATAATATCATGTAAGGATATTTTTTGCCCTAGGCCATGGCAATTCCATTTCAAACTAGTTGTCAATTTCTTTTTGTATAGACAAGGTCTTAGTTACATTTTCTGCACCTCTCCCAGGAGCAAGTAGTGATAGCCCCTTCCTTTGGTGTCCACGCAAGCCAGAAACCTCTCTTTAATTTTACACACAAAGGAGCAGTGGTTTGATTTTGTGTCATACAAAAGGGAAGCTGGGTGGCGACCCCTGTGTAATTATACTTCCTTGCCCCAGCCATGGTCCTCCTGGATGACCAAGGTGTTTGGTATTATTGGTGACTACATTAGGCTGGGGATCAGCCCACGTAAGGGCTCTTAACCATGAAGGGTCAGGAACATAAGTCCAAAATACTTCCCCATTTTCCCCTGGTTTTATTACCGTACAGCTGATGACAGCTAGCTTGGCAAGAAAGACGTTCTCAGGTGTTCTTGGGGTTCTGGTTACCTCACCATTTCTTTTCTATTTTTTTTAATTTTTATTATTTTTTATTATTTTCATTATTATTTTTTTACATATGTGTCCTCATTCCCCCATTACCCCCCACCGCCCACTCATGCCCCACCCCCCTGTTGTCTGCGTCCATTGATTAGGCTCATATGCATGCACACAAGTCCCTTGGTTGATCTCTCCCCCTTACTCCCACCAACCCCCTCCTTCCCTGAGGTTTGAGGTTCTGATCGACGTTTCTCAGTCTCTGGATCTGTTCTTGTTCATCAGTCTATGCCGTTCATTATATTCCACAAATGAGTGAGATCACGTGATATTTATCTTTCTCTGCCTGGCTTATTTCACTTAGCATAATGCTCTCCATCTCCATCCATGTTGTTGCAAATGGTAGGAACTCCTTCTTTTTTACTGCAGCATAGTATTCCATTATGTAGATGTACCACAGTTTTTTAATCCATTCATCTGCTGATGGGCATTTAGGCTGTTCCAAATCTTAGCTATGGTGAATTGTGCTGCTATGAACATAGGGGTGCATATATCCTTTCTGTTTGGTGTTTCTAGTTTCTTGGGATATATTCCTAGAAGTGGAATCACTGGGTCAAAAGGGAGTTCCATTTTTAGTTTTTTGTGGAAACTCCATACTGTTCTCCACAGTGGCTGCACCAGTCTGCATTCCCACCAGCAGTGCAAAAGAGTTCCTTTTTCTCCGCATCCTCGCCAACACTTGTCGTTTGTTGATTTGTTGATAATAGCCATTCTGTAGGTGTAAGATGGTACCGCATTGTTGTTTTGATTTGCATCTCTCTGATGATTAGTGACTTTGAGCAGGTTTTCATATGTCTCTTGGCCTTCCTTCTGTCTTCTTTCGAAAAGTGTCTATTTAGATCAGTTGCCCATTTTTTGATTGGGTTGTTTATCTTCTTTTTGTTAAGTTGTATGAGTTCTCTGCTAATGTTGGAGATTAAACTATTATCGTTGATATTATTGGCAAATATGTTCTCTCATGCAGTGGGCTTTCTTGTTGTTTTATTGATGGTTTACTTTGCTGTGGAGAAGCTTTTTATTTTGATGTAGTCCCATTTTTTTATTTTCTCTTTAGTTTCCATTGCCCTAGGAGCAGTATCAGTGAAGAAGTTCCTTCGGCATATGTCTGAGATTTCTCTGCCTGTGGATTCCTCTAGTATTTTTATGGTTTCCCGTCTTATGTTTAAGTCCTTTATCCATTTTTAGTTTGTTTTTGTGTATGGTGAAAGTTGGTGATCTAGTTTCATTTTTTTGCATGTATCTGTCCAATTTTCCCAACACCATTTGTTGAAGAGACTGTCTTGACTCCATTGTATGTTCATGCCTCCTTTGTCAAATATTAATTGGGCATAGTGGTTTGGGTCTATTTCTGGGTTCTCTATTCTATTCCATTGATCTATATGTCTGTTCTTGTGCCAGTACCAGGCTGTTTTAAGAACAGTGGCTTTGTAATACAGCTTGATATCTGGTATTGAGATCCCCCCTACTTTGTTCTTCTTTCTCAGGAATGCTCCAGCTATTCGGGGTCTTTTTTTATTCCAGATGAATTTTTTGAAGGTTCGTTCTAGGTCTGTGAAATATGCCATTGGGATTTTAATGGGAAGTACATTGGATTTATAGATTGCTTTGGGTAGTGTGGACATTTTGATGATGTTGATTCTACCAATCTATGAACATGGTATGTTCTTCCATCTGTTTATGTCTTCCTCTATCTCTTTTTTCAGTGTCATGTAGTTTTCCACGTATAGGTCTTTTACCTCCTTAGTTAAGTTTATTCCTAGGTATCTTAATTTTTTTGGTACGATGGAAAATGGGATTGCTTTTTTAGTCTCTCTTTCTGTAAGTTCATTATTGGTGTATAGAAATGCCATAGATTTCTTGGCGTTCATTTTGTATCCTGCTACATTGCCGAATTCATTTATTAAGTCTAATAATTTTTTCATGGAGTCTTTAAGGTATTCTATGTACAGTATCATGTCATCTGCAAATAAGGACAGTTTTACTTTTTCTTTCCCAATTTGGATGCCTTTTATTTCTTCTCCTTGTCTGATCGCAGTGGCTAGTACTTCCAGCACTATGTTGAACAGGAGTGGTGAGAGTAGGCATTCCTGTCTTGTTCCTGTTCTTAGGGGAAATGGTTTTAGTTTTGCCCATCGAGTATGATGTTGGCTGTAGGTTTGTCATGTATGGCTTTTATTATTTTGGGGTATGATCCTTCTATTCCCACCTTGCTGAGAGTTTTTATCAAGAAAGGGTGTTGGATTTTGTCAAATGCTTTTTCTACATCAATTGATATGACTATATGATTTTTATCTCTCAATTTGTTTATGTGATGTATCACGTTTATTGATTTCTGAATATTGTACCATCCTTTCATCCCTGGGATAAATCCTACTTGGTCATGGTGTATGATCTTTCTGATGTACTGCTGGATTCGATTTGCTAGAATTTTGTTGAGGATTTTAGCATCTATGTTCATGAGAGATATTGTCCTGCAATTCTCTTTCATTGTGTTGTCTTTATCTTTGTTTTGGTATTAGGGTGATGCTGGCTTTATAGAAGGACTTTGGAAGTGTTCCTTCCTCTTGAATTTTCTGGAATAGTCTGAAGAGGATAGGTTTTAGTTCTTCCTTGAATGTTTGGTAAAACTCCCCTGTGAAGCCGTCTGGTCCCGGGCTTTCGTTTGCTGGAAGCTTTTTGATGACTGCTTCAATTTCTTCCATAGTTATCAGCCTATTGAGATTTTTAGAATCTTCCTGAGTAAGTTTTGGAAGGTTGTATTTTTCTAGGAATGTGTCCATTTCCTCCAGGTTGTCTAGGTTGTTAGAATAGAGTTGTTCATACCATTTTTTCACAATCCTTGTATTTCTGTGGAGTCTGTTGTTATTTCACCTCTTTCATTTCTGATTTTGTTTATTTGGGTCCTCTCTCTTTGCTTGGTGAGCCTGGCTAGAGGTTCATCAATCTTGTTTATCCTTTCGAAGAACCTGCTCTTGGTTTCATTGATCTTTTGTGTTTTTTTTTTTTTTTTTTTTTTTTTGGTCTCCATGTCATTCATTTCTGCTCTGATCTTTATTATTTCCTTCCTTCTGCTCACTGTGGGCATTTCTTGTTGCTCCCTTTTGAATTCTTTGAGTTAGATGATTTATTACCATTTTTTCTTGTTTTTTGAGGTAGGGCTGTAGAGCTATAAACTTTTCTCTCAGGACTGCTTTCATTGTGTCCCATAGGATTTGCAATGTTGTGTTGTTATTGTCATTAGTCTCCAGGATGTTTTTAATTTCTTCTTTGATCTCATTGATAACCCAGTAGCATGCTATTCAGCTTCCAATTGTTTGAATTTTTTGAAATGTTTTTATTGTAGTTTATTTCTTATACCATTGTGGTCTGAGAAAATGATTGATATGATTTCAATGTTTTGAATTTGGGGAGACTTTGCTTGTGACCCAATTTGTGGTCTGTTTTTGAAAATGTCCCATGTGCACTTCAGAAGAACGTTTATTCTGAGGCTTTGGGGTGAAATGCTCTGAAGATGGCAATTAGGTCCATCTGATCTAGTGTGTCATTTAGAATTACTGTTTCTTTGGTGATTTTTTGTCTAGAGGATTTATCCAGTGATGTCAGTGGTGTATTAAAGTCTCCTACTATGATGGTATTGTTGTTGATCTCTCCCTTGATATCTTCCAGGAGCTTTTTTATGTATTTGGGTGCTCCTGCATTGGGTGCATATATGTTTACCAGAATTATATCTTCTTGTTGAATTGCTCCCTTTAGTATTATGTAGTGGCCTTCCTTATCTCTTATATGGCCTTTACTTTGAGGTCTATTTTATCAGATATAAGTATCGCAACCCCAGCTTTTTTCTCATTTCCATTTGCCTGAGAAATGTTTTTCCATCACTTTGCTCTCAGTCTGTGTGAAACCTTTGCTCTGAGATGGGTCTCTTGTAGACAGAAAATGTATGGGTCATGTTTTCTTATCCATTCAGCTACCCTATGTCTTTTCATTGGTGCATTTAATCCATTTACGTTTAATGTTATTATTGACAAGTACCTGTTTGTTGTCATATTTTTCCTTAGTGTTTGTGTTTCTTCTTGCCTTTCTCTTTCCTCTTTTTACAGCAGTCCCTTTAGCATTTCTTGCATTGCTGGCTTGGTAGTGATAAACTCTCTTAGCCCTTTTTTGTCTGTGAAGCTCCTGATTCCACCTTCAATTTTGAATGATAGCCTTGCTGGGTATAGTATTCTTGGATTCAGTCCCTTGCTTTGCATCACTTTGTATATTTCATTCCATTCCCTTCTGGCCTGGTGTGTTTCTGTTGAGAAATCAGTTGATATTCTGATAGGAGATCCCTTGTAAGTAACTTTCTGTCTCTCTCTGGCAGCCTTTAAGATTCTTACTTTGTTGTTGGTGTTCGCCAATCTAATTATGATGTGTCTTGGTGTCGGTCTTTTGGGGTTCAACTTGTTTGGGACTCTGTGTACTTCTTGGTCTTGCATAGTTTTTTTCTTGCCAATATCAGGGAAGTTTTCTGTCATTATTTCTTCAAACAGGTTTTCTATTCCTTGCTTCTCTTCCTCTCCTTCTGGTATCCCTATTAAGCGAATGTTGTTTTGTTTTGTGTTGTCCCAAAGCTCCTTTAGGCTCTCCTCTTGATTTTTAAGTCTTCTTTCCAGTTGCTGCTGTGTGTGTTTTTTCTTACCTTGTCTTCTAATTCGCTGATGCGGTTTTCAGCCTCTTCTAGTCTACTGTTTAGGCCTTCCATTGTGTTCTTTATTGCAGCTATGTCGTTCTTCACCTCCCCTTGGTTTCTTTTCATGTTGGTGACATTCTCATTCAGCTCCTTATAGTTCTCATTGAGTTGTGTGTATTTGTCATTGAGTTGCGTGTGTTTGTCATTGAGTTGTGTGTATTTGTCATCCATCCGTTTAAACATCCTTATAACCATTATTCTGAATTCTATGTCTGATAAGCTCCTAGCCTCGAATTCATTTAACTCCCTTTCTGGTGATTCCTCTTTTTCTTTCCTTTGGGGATTGCTTTTTTGTCTTCCCATGTTTTCCTGTAATGTTTTAATTGTAGATCCAATTGCTTTTTTACCCAGGTTCTTTTGGGGATGGTGCTACTGGCGTAATCTCTCAGTTCTCCTTAGCTTGTTAATCTAGTGTAGCTCCCTACTTGATCTATTTGGGTTCTCTTGATGTAGGTCTGCGAGCTTGAGAGGCACAACTGCGGTGTCTAGAAGTCAGCTGCCGTGGAGGGGAGTATCCCAATTTTTGCTGTCTTGCACCCGTAATTGAAATCACGTGTGCTCAGCAGGGACTCACCCAGGAACCATCTGTTGGGGTGATGGGGCTCAAGGGGCCTGCTCTCTGGAAAGGTGTGACTGTGGTGCCCAGAGTTCTTCAGTATTGGGGTGGGCAGACCCAGCTTTTGCTGTTGCACCTGTGGTGGATAGGCGCTTACTCCCAGTGGCAGTTCACAGGAGCACCCATGGTACGTTTGCCAGCGAGGCACACTGAAGGACTCTGAAGAGCCCTGGTAGTCTAGCCGCGCAATTGAGGTTCCTGTGGGCTGGTATCCAGAATGAGTGAATTCAAAACTTTTACTGCTGGTGGGGAGTTCACCCCTGCTTGTTCAAGATCACACCCAGGGAGAGCTCACATTTGCTCCCACTAGTGCCCTGTGGGTAGATGGGCTCAGGGTGCCTGCCTGTTGGAACTTTGCCTCTGTGGAGGAGCACTTGCCGGGCGCAGAGTTCTGATGCACTCTGAGGGGGCCTGGCACCGCGGTTGCGCTGCTGGGGTGAATGTGGGCAGTTATCCAGGAAGAGGAAATTCAGAATTTCTACTGCAGGGCTGTGTGCCCTTGTCTGTGCAGAATCACACCCTCGGGGGCTCTCAGCGGCTCCCAAGCGCTGCCTAGGGAGTGGAGTGCCCTGCGCGGCTGGAAACGCACAAATCCACCTGCAGGGCTGGATACTCGTGAATCCAGAGTTCTGCTGCTGGGGAGGGGGAGGTTGCACTTACTTCTGCCGAGCAGTGCACATTTGGAGGTGGAGGTCCCAGGGTCCACGGGTCTGCAGCTGGGGTAGCAGGATTTTGGCTGGAGTGGCTTCTGGCTCACAGGGCAGTTCCAAGGCCTGTCTGGTTGATGGTGTTGATGAGTTCCTAAAAAAGGCTGTTCTCCCCTTCAAGATGGCGTGGGCTCCGTGCTGGAGTCCCGCCATCCGGGGAGTGTCCACAGCGGTGGTAGTCTCTCCTTGTCAAGGAGAGCCTGTCTGCAAGCCCATGCTGCTCCTGCGATATTTAACTTTCCCTCACTCACTCACACACACACCACGCGCATCAACACATTCTCCTTTCATACCCTCACTCTCTCACTTCCTCTCCCTCACCTCCGTCCTGCCAGCCGCCATCTTTTTCTCTCTCTGTTGAGAGTTTTTATCAAGAAAAGGTGTTGGATTTTGTCAAATGCTTTTTCTGTATTGATTGATATAATTATGTGATTTTTGTCTCTCAATTTGTTTATGTGATGTATCACATTTATTGATTTGTAGATATTGTACCATCCTGCATCCCTGGAATAAATCCCACTTGGTCATGGTGTATGATCTTTTTCCTGTAATGCTGGATCCAATTTGCTAGAATATTGTTGAGGAATTTAGCATATATGTTCATCAAGGATATTGGCCTCTAGTTCTCTTTCTTTGTGGTGTCTTTATCAGGTTTTGGAATTAGGGTAATGCTGGCTTCTTAGAAAGAGCTTGGAAGTGTGCCTTCCTCTTGATTTTTTTGGAATATTCTGAGAAGGATAGGTTTTAGTTCTTTGAATGCTTGGTAGAACTCCCCTGCAAAGCCATCCAGACCAGGGCTTTTGTTTGCTGGAAAATTTTTTATTACTGCTTCAATTTCTTTGGTGGTTATTGGCCTATTCAGGTTTTTTGATTCTTCCTGATTGAGTTTTGGGAGCTTCTATTTTTCTAAGAATATGTCCATTTCATCTACATTGTCCAGTTTGTTGGAATAAAGATGTTCCAAGTATTTTTAAATAATCCTTTGTATTTCTGAGGGATCGGTTGTTACTTCACCTCTTTCATTTCTGATTTTGTTTATTTGGGTCCTCTCTCTTTTAGGTTAGCCTGAGTAGAGGTTCATCAATTTTATTAATCCTTTTAAAGAACCAGCTCTTGGTTTTGTTGGTCTTTTGTACTGTGGGTTTTTTTTTTTTTTTTTTGGTCTCTATGTCATTTATTTCTGCTCTGATCTTTTTTTTTTTTGACTTAAATTATTTTATTTTATTTATTTTTATTTTTTATTTTTTTAAAATAAATCTTTATTGTTCAGATTATTACAGGTGTTCCTCTCCCCCCCCCCCCCCCCCATAGCTTGGGTCCCCCGCGTCTCCTCAGAAACTGGAGTTCGGAGTAATCGGGAACTTTTCTCCCTTTGGGTTGAAAAAAGCAGCGCTCCCAGTCACCCGCCGCCAGCCGGATTCGTGCGCCTCCGTACCTCAGCTTTTCAGCGCTTGTGCACGTCTCAATGCTCTTTTCTCTTTCCTTCTAGTTGTAGAACTTCCACTCAGCCAGCTTTCCCGTGGTTCTTGTAGGATTGTTGTGATAAAGAGTTAAGAATATTTCTCTCTTTTCTGAGTCCAGCATGGCTAGAGAGCGGTCCGGTTCCTGAGTAGGGGCAGCTGGGGATTGAGAAAATGAAAGAGCTGCTCTGATCTTTATTATTTTCTTCCTTCTGCTTACGTTGGGCTTTGCTTGTTGCTCTCTTTCTAACTCTTTGAGTTGTAGGGTTAGATAATTTGTTACCATTTTTTCTTGTTTTTAGAGGTAGGCCTGTAGAACTATGAACTTCCCTCTCAAGACTGCTTTCACTGTGTCCCATAGATTTTGTATTGTTGTGTTTTCACTGTCGTTTGTTACCACGATGCTTTTTATTTCTTCTTTGATCTCTTTGGTAACCCAGTCATGGTTTAATAGCATGCTATTTAGTCTCCAAGTGTTAGTTTTTGTTGTAGTTGATAGCTGATTTCATGCCATTGTGATCTGAGAAGATGCTTGATATGATTTATATCTTCTTGAATTTGAAGAGACTTTGCCTGTGTCCAATATGTGGTCTATCTTTGAAAATGACCCGTGTGCACTTGAGAAGAATGTATATTCTGTGGCTTTGGGTTTAAATGTTCTGAAGATGTCAATTATTCCATCTGATCTAGTGAGTCATTTAGGATTGAGGTCTCTTTGCTAATTTTTTTGTTTAAAGGATTTATCCAGTGCTGTTATTGGCATATGAAAGTCCCCTACTATGACTGTATTGCTGTTGATCTCTCCCTTGATATCTTCCAGAAGTTTTTTTTATGTATTTTGTTGCTTATGTATTGGGTGTGTATATGTTTACTAGAGTTATATCTTCTTGTTGAATTGCTCCCTTTACTATTATGTAGTGGCCTTCCTTATCTCTTGTTATGGCCTTCATTTTGAGGTCTAATTTGTCAGATATAAGTATTGCTATCCCAGCTCTTTTTTCATTTCCATTCACCTGAAAATTGTTTTTCTATTTCTTCACTATCAGTCTGTGTGAGTCCTTTGTTTTGTGGTGGGTCTCTTGTAAACAGAAGATATATGGGTCATGTTTTCTTATCCATACAGCTACCCTATGTCTTTTGATTGGGGCATTTAATCCATTTACATTTAAAGTTATTATTGATAGGTACTTGTTTGTTGCCATTTTTATTCTTTATTCCTGTGTTCCTTCTTCCCTTTCTATTTCTTCTTTTTACAGCAGTCCCTTTAGGATTTATTGCACTTCTGGTTTGGTGGTAATAAGCTCCCTTTGTCCTGTTTTGTCTGTGAAGTTCCTGATTTCACCTTCAATTTTGAATGATAGCCTTGCTGGGTATAGTATTCTTGGATTCAGACCCCTGCTTTGCATGACTTTGTATATTTCATTCCATTCCCTTCTGGCCTGATATATTTCTGTTGAGAAATCCATTGATAGTCTGATGGGTGATCCCTTGTAGGTAACTCTCTGTCTTCTCTGGCAGCCTTTAAGATTCTTTGTCGTTGATGTTTGCCAATTTAATTATAATGTGTCTTGGTGTCGGTCTTTTGGGTTCATCTTGTTTGCGACTCTGTGAGCTTCTTGAACTTGTGTGAGTTTTTTCTTCTTTCCAACATCAGGGAAGTTTTCTGTCATTATTTCTTCAAACAGGTTTTCTTTTTCTTTTTGTTTTTTAAATAAATCTTTATTGTTCAGATTATTACAATTGTTCCTCCTTTTTCCCCCCCTAGCTCCCCTCCACTCGGTTCCCACCCCATCCTCTGCCCTTTTCCCCCCAATGCCCTCATCCATAGGTGTACAATTTTTGTCCAGTCTCTTTCTACACCCCCACACCCTTTTCCCCCCGAGAATTTTCAGTCCATTCCCTTTCTATGCCCCTGATTCTATTATATTCACCAGTTTATTCTGTTCATCAGATTTTTTATTCACTTGATTTTTAGATGCACTTGTTGATAGATATGTATTTGTTGTTCATAATTTTTATCTTTACCTTGTTCTTCTTCTTCCTCTTCTTAAAGAATACCTTTCAGCATTTCATATAATACTGGTTTGGCATTGAACTCCTTTAGCTTTTTCTTATCTGTGAAGCTCTTTATCTGACCTTCAATTCTAAATGATAGCTTTGCTGGGTAATCTTGGTGTAGGTTCTTGCTATTCATCACTTTGAATATTTCTTGCCACTGCCGTCTGGCCTGCATGGTTTCTGTTGAGCAATCAGCTGACAATCTTATGGGTGCTCCCTTGTAAGTAATTAACTGTTTTTCTCTTACTGCTTTTAATATTCTCTCTTTGTCTTTTGATCTTGGTATTTTAATTATGATGTGTCTTGGTGTGGTCCTCTTTAGATTCCTTTTGTTTGGGGTTTTCTGCACTTCCTAGACTTATAAGTCTATTTCTTTCACCAGGTGGGGGAAGTTTTCTGTCATTATTTCTTCAAATAGGTTTTCAGTATCTCTCTCTCTTATTCAGGCACCCCCATAATTCGGATGTTGATACGCTTGAAGTTGTCCCAGAGGCTCTTTACACTATCTTCATATTTTTGGATTGTTTTTTCTTTTTGCTTTTCCGGTTGGGTGTTTTTTGCTTCTTTGTATTTCATATCTTTGACTTGATTCTTATGATCCTCTAGTCTGTTGTTGGATCTCTGTATATTATTTTTTATTTCAGTCAATGTATGTTTAATTTCTAGTTGGTCCTATTTCATATCCTCGAGGGTCTCGCTAAATTTGTCGGCCTTTTCTAGAAAATTCTTGAAAAACCTTATAACCATGGTTTTGAACTCTATATCCAGTTGTTTGCTTTCCTCCATTTCTTTCATTTGTGACCTGTTTCTTTGTCTCCGTATTTTGGTTGCTTCCCTGAGTTGATAGAGTGGCTTTGTTTGCTAGGTTTCCTATAGGGCCCAGTGGCTCAGCCTCCCCAGTTACCTGAGGTGGACACTCTTGGTGCACCCCTTTGTGGGCTGTGTGCACAGTCTTATTGTAGTTAAGCCTTGATTGTTGTTGGTACCACTGGGAGGATTTGACCTCCAGGCCAATTGGCTGTGAAGATCAGCTGTGTCTATGCTGGGAGAACTTCTGTGCTGGAGAAACCCTTATGAGACAAGACTTGCAAAAGCCTCTGTGCTCAGCTTGGATGGGGCGGAGTCTCAGGGCGGAGCAGACAGCAATGGTTTCCCGTCAGCCCTGCCCTAAGAGGCCCCTGGGTCTCAGTGTCCTGCGGTAATTGGTGCAAGCACTTCTGAGAGAAAGCCGCCCTCGAGTTTCTCCCATTGCCAGACAGTCCAGTTTCTCCCCGAATGAGTCTGGGTCCCCAGAGTCTCGCCCGGAACTGGAATTCAGAGCTGTCCGCAGCTTTTGTCTCCCTCTCGATTGAGAAAGCCAGCTGCGTACTCAGTTGCTAGCTCTCCCCGCGCGTGTGTGCTCCTCCGTTCCTCTGCTTTCCGCAGTTCCTCTGAGTCTCAGTATGTTTTTTCTTTCCTGACAGTCCAGTTTCTCCCTGTATGAGTTTGGGTCCCCAGAGTCTCTCCCGGAACTGGAGTTCAGAGCTGTCGGGAGCTTTTGTCTCCCTCCCGATTGAGAAAGCCAGCCGTGTGCTCAGTTGCCAGCCCTCTCCGTGTGCGCACCTCCGTACCTCTGCCTTCTGTAGCTCCTCTTGAGTCTCACTGTGCTTTTCTCTTTCCTTCTGGTTGTAGAATTTTCACTCAGCCAGCCTTCCTGTGGTTCTGGATTATGTCCGTTTTGTCTTTTAGTTGTAGTTTAGAAATTGTTGTGCGAGGCAGCAGTTTAGGTGTTTACCTATGCTGCCATCTTGGTTTTCACTCAAACAGGTTTTCTATTCCTTGCTCAGTTTCCTTTCCTTTTGGCACACCTATTATGCATATGGTTTTTTATTTCATGTTGTCCCAAAGCTACCTTAAGTTCTCCTCCTGATTTTTATGTGTTTTTTTTTTTTTTTTTCCAGTTGTTGCTCTGCTTGGGTATTTTTTCCTACCTTGTCTTCTGGCTCACTGATGCGGTTTTTAGCTTCTTCTAGTCTAATGTTGATGCTTTTTATTGTGTTTTGTATATTAGCTATGACATTCTTCATTTTTTCTTGGTTCTTACACATGTTGTTGAATTTTCCTTCCATCTTTTTCAACATCCTTATGACCATTGCTCTGAACTCTTTCTCTGATAAATTGCTTGCTTCCATTTCGTTTACTTCCTTTTCCAGTGATTCTTCCTTTTCTTTCATATGGGTGCTGTTTCTTTGTGTCCCCATTTTCGCTCCTCTCAGGGTGTCTGGTTATGGGGCTCACTCTCTACCACGTTGGCTTAAAGGCACAAAATACAACTTGACCAGACATGAAACACAGGGAACAAGACACGAATGTATTCACAATACCAGTAACTCCACATAAAGTTGACCACCAGAGAAAAGAGAATTAGGGGAGAGAAAAGAGCACAAAAATGATATTAAGAAAAGGAAAAAAGTAAGAGAGAAAAGAAAAAGCAGAAAAAAGAAGGGGTATAAAATATATGTATATGGGGAGGAATCTCCAAAAAACCAACAGTAATCCCAAAAAATGCAAGCAACAAACACCCAGAAAAGCAGGAGGGAAGTTGAATCTAAAGAGGCAGAGCTTATTTCCAGAAGGTAAGGTCAAGGAATTGAATGAATGGGAAAATGGCCATGATTCAGTATAGAAGAGATGGAGAGTGATTGTATAAGAAAAATGTAAAAAACAAAATACTAAAAAAAAAAAAAAAAAAAGTAGAAAATAATTTGAAAAACTTGAAATATATATTAATATATATGTATAAATTTTTCAAAAAAAACCTTTTTCCTTTTGTTTAATCTATCTATCTATGTATTCATCTATTTTTGGAAAAAGAGGATAGAGAGCAGATAGGCCTGAGTTGGTGTTTAAAACTAATTAAGCTATTAGTAGAAGAAGAGAACAAGTGAGGAGTGGAAAAACAAAAGCATACAATAAAAAAACAAAAACAAAAAAACAAAATAACAAACAATCAAACAAACAAACAACAAGAAAGAAAGGAAGAAAAAAAAAGAAAGAAAGAGAAAAATTTGGTTGGTGAGGAAAAAGAGAAGTGTGCATGGACTTGCAGCAGGGGAGAGGAAATTAGATATATGAGTAGGCCAACACAGACTACTTTAATAGTAATGCATCAATAAAGCAGATAAAGAAGATTAATTTTTAACAGCAAATAAAAAGAAAGGATGGAGAAAAACTAAAGGAGGAACAGGAGAAGAGAAACAGGATGAAAAAGGGAAAAGTGAGGAAGAAAGTGTTGGCATAAAGGAAAAACTGAGATAGAGTAAAATAATGATTAAAAAATAAAAATAGAATGTAGAAGACTAATCTAAAATTTTTTTAAAATGGTAAAAAAATAAAAAAAGTAATAATACAAAAATAAAGTGAAAAATTGTTTTTAGTTTCTTAAGTAAAAGATAAAAAATAGTGAACTAGTGAAGTGTTGTTCGCTTCAACGTAGCTTCAATGACCCATGGGGGCTGGTTTAAGACCTCTCTCTACTGTTCTGCCTGCCACGTGTCACTTTCTTGTCAGGTAGTCAGCACAGTGTTGAAGTTCCCAGCGATCCACTGCTCCTCTGTGTCAGACACCACTACCTTGGTTTCAAGCAGGCAGGATCAATCTGCCCACTTTGTTTTTCTACCTGCTTTCAGTTGTATTTACACAAGCATCTATTTCTGACACAGCCCCTAGGTGGCGGTGTTTCTGTATTAGTTTCTGGGACCAAATGGCCCCTCAACCCAATGTTTAGACTCTTTTTCCCAGCTGCACTCAAGACTGGATTGGAGGGACGGACTGTCCCGGAGCTGGTTTCCTGCTCATCTCTCCCTATTCTGCTCCCCATTTTCCCACAAAAAACCACCTTCCCCTGCAGTCGCAGTGAGTGTTTTTAATTGGAAGATCCTATGACTGGGCTTAGCAAGGAAAAGCAAAGAAGTAAAAAAGACAAAGCAGTCACGCTGCCCCACTTCTTTCTCCCCCTGGCACTGCGTGGCCGGTTTGGAGAACTTTAGGCTGCTTTTCTGGGCACAGTTTCCCATGGCTGTGGGCTTAGATCTAGAGTCTCTCTCTGCCAGCAGCCCTGTGGACCCCCTTCCACATTTGAGGGGTACACTGACTTCAAGGGCCGCAGATTTGGTGCAGCGCAGTCTCCCTCTTAGACTCTAGTCCTGGCTGCATGCGTTTCTTCCTCCAGCCCAGATCCCCAATCCCACCTCTCTAAAGGCAATCTCTGACCTTTCCAACCACAGATTATCTCACCAGCTGTGTTTAATTTGTCAATTTTGGGTGGATGTTATTTGATTCAACTGTTTCCTCTGTCTGCTCTGTGAGAAGGCATAGGACATGTGCACCTATTCAGCCGCCACCTTGTCTACCCCTGGACAAACTTTTTAGGTGCTTGCAGCCGGGGAGGCTGGAGTCTCAGTGTTCAATGGGTTCTCAGCTGAGGCAGCTGGTCCCTGGGCATTGTGGATAGGGTTTCAGGAGGTGCCCAAGGTGTCCCTGGGTGAAGGTAAGGCTGGGCTTCCGATCACAGCCACTCTCCCCCTCAATTTGGTGTGGTCTCTGTGGCAGAGCTGGCCTCCCCAGGAGAGATTTCAACGGTAGTAGAGGCTGCCTGGCCAGGGAAGCTTGGTCTGCCAGTCCCCAATATTCCTGTGGAATATAACTGTCCCTCACTCACAAATACACACACTCGCCACATACCCACACACTCTCCTTTCACTCTCTCACTCACACTATCTTGCTTACTGCCGTCCTGTCGGCCACCATCTTGGATCTCAAAGGTATTATATATTTTAAATTATTTTTTAAAACTCTAATTTTTTAAAAAATTCATTTAATCAAACGTCTGTATTTTAAAAGGTTTGTAAACCACAGAAAATGCATCACATAGTGAAAGCAAGAGACGGGATAGTGCTTTAAGCAGACTTGCAGTTATATGTGTCTTCTGCACTTTCCTGGCAGCTGTTTGTTGCTCTGTTGAGGCTTCATAGATTTGTGATGCAGGGCATGCTGGGCTTATGAAGGCCACTTTCAGGAGAGATCCTGGGCACAGGGACTTTCACAGCCACGTCACCCTTCCTTTTGAGGGCTCTTTCCTGTTCTTTGAGCTTATTGCCTATTTAAGAATACTTGTGGAATGAAGTGGAAGTGATTGGTTCATCAGTTCATGAGTTGTAGAATATTAAATGTTATAGGCCTGTGTAGCATTGTGAACAAACAATCCTATATAATAAAAGCCTAATATGCTAAGTGTCCAGTTGGCCAGTTGGCTGTTCAACCAATCAAAGCATAATATGCTAATGATATGCTAAGGCTGCTCAACTGCTCGCTATGATGTGCACTGACCACCAGAGGGCAGACAGTCGACCAGTTGACCAGTTGCTATGATGTGCACTGACCACCAGGGGGCAGACACAAAATGCAGGAGCAGAAACCACAGGCATGTTAACATGGAACAGACTGATGAATCTCATAGGAAAGGGAGAAGGGCGGGAAGAGATTAACCAAAGATCTTATATGCATATTAGAGGCCTGGTGCATGGATTCATGCACCGGTGGGGTCCCTCGGCCTGGCCTGCGGGGATCAGGCCGAAAAAGGCCCAGTGCACAGGTTTGTCCACCAGTGGTGTCCCTTGGCCTGGCCTGTGGGGATTGGGTCGAAACTGGCTCTCCAACATCCCCTGAGGGGTCCCAGATTGCGGGAGGGTGCAGGCCAGGCCGAGGGGCACCACTGGTGCATGAATTCATTCAGGCCTCTAGTACTTTATAAAAATTGATTGTATAGTTAACACCGAAGAAAATACTAAATGAAAATTATTTTATAGTTATACTAGAGGCCCAATGCACAAAGATTCGTGCAAGAATGGGCCTTCCTTCCCCTGGCTGCCGGCACCGCCTTTGCTCCAGCCTGGAGCCACCTTTCCATCTTCCCATGCTGCCCAGTGGCCCAGAGCGGCTGGGGTGGTGCAGAACACCTGCGTCCTGCCCCCAGCCACTTGGCGCCTGTGTATGCAAATTAACCCACCATCTTTGTTGGGTTAATTTGCATACTCACTCCTGATTGGCTGGTGGGCATCGCAAAGGTACAGTCAGTTTGCATATTTATCTTTTGTTAGTGTAGATTATTTTAGGTATCAAATATTTACCATTTAAAATTGCCATTTATTAAATATGACTTATCTTACAGTTCTTGTCCTTTGTTTTGCTTTTAATTCTAGAAAAGGTACCAGTGTAAAGCTCAAAACACCTCCTGTAGCTGAAGCTGGGTGGAATTTGTATATTGTGAATACAATCTCACCAGTGCAACTGTACAAAGAAATGGTACTCCTTTCAGACTTCTCATTCTTATTTGTAGAAATATAGAGTGGAATTGATGACCAAAAATGGATTCTAACTATCTTACATTCAGAATGCCACACCCACCAGCTTTGTCTGACAGTGGAGTGTACATCTTTCTCCATCTTCTTATTTTTCCAACTCCTGGCATTTGAGGAGCTAGTAGAAATTCCCTTCATGAAAATAAGACTGCCATATTCATACCATCATTCTATGAGCATTAATTAACCAATCTAAATATAAATAGCCTTTAACCTTTATTTTGAATCCTAGCAAAGAGAACCATGAAAGAAATCTTAGATCATTTATCCCTGTCTCATTCTTCTTTGAAATATCAGCAGGTTTTCCCTGGGCACTGCAGCACCTATAGCATTGTCCTGTGAGTAGGGCCCCAGAGTGGGTATTCTTTTTTTTTATTTTAGGCACTAGAGGCCCGGTGTACGAAATTCGTGCACGGAGGGTGTGTAGGATTGGGCCTAAACGGGCAGTCCGACATCCCTCTCACAATCCAGGACTGCTGGCTCCCAACTGCTTGCCTGCCTGCCTTCCTGATTGCCCCTAACCGCTTCTGCCTGCCAGCCTGACCACCCCCTAACCACTCCCCTGCCAGCCTGATTGATGCCTAACTGCTCCCCTGCCAGCCTGTTTGGTCCCTAACTGCCCTCCCCTGCAGGCCTGGTCGCCCCTAACTGCCCTCCCCTGCAGGCCTGGTCACCCCTAACTGCCCTCCCCTGCAGGCCTGGTCACCCCTAACTGCCCTCCCCTGCAGGCCTGGGTCCCCCTCCAACTGCCCTTTCCTGCAGGCCTGTTTGCCCCCAACTTCCCTCCTCTGCCAGCCTGGTCACCCCTAACTGCCCTCCCCTGCTGGCCATCTTGTGTCCACATGGGGGCAGCCATCTTGTGTGTTGGAGTGATGGTCAATCTGCATATTACTCTTTTATTAGATAGGATTCTTATTCCTTTTCTAAAAGTGACAGCTGCCAACTCATTCTTGGCCATTTTTTTTTAACTCTATTTTGAAATATGTAATTTCAAACTTACAGAAAAGTTGCAAGAATAAGAATAGTACAAATAAAACTTGTATATTCCCCACATAGGTTTACCCTGAATGTATATCCCTTGCCTCTCTCTCTCTCTCTCTCTCTCTCTCTCTCTCTCTCTCTCCCTCTCCCTCTCCCTCTCCCTCTCCCTCTCCCTCTCCCTCTCCCTCTCCCTCTCCCTCTCCCTCTCCCCCCCCCTTTCACTTTCTACACACACAAACACACATGTTATTTTCTGATCCTTTGGAAAATAAATTGCATAGATCATAGTCTAAGGCTAAATACTTAAGTGTGTGTTTCCTAAGAATCAGGATATTTGCTTGTATAACAGGGCAGTCATGTGCTTCAGTACATTTAACACTGACATGATACTTTAGTCTCTGGTTCATATTTCATTTTGTCAGTTACCCTAATGGTCTAATAGCATTCCCCTACTCTGATCCAGGATCCACTCTGGCATCAGGTATTTTATTTGTCATGTCTCTTTAGCCCTTTAAATTCTGGAATATGTTCACAGCCTTGTTTTTATGATAAAAACATTTTGAAAAATATATTTTCCCTTTTCCACCTTTTATAATTTTTCATGAGTAGCTTATCCTTCTTGGCCAGAATATTGCACAGGTGATCCAGTAGTGTTTAATGTGTTTCTCAGGGTATGACCTTGATGATATCCATCTGCCCCTTATTGGTGATGTTAATTTTAATCATCAGGTCAAGGTTTTGCCTGATTTGTCACAGGCATTTAAATGCTGATGATTATATCAGCTTTGCTCTGGTTTTTAAGTTTTGTTTAATTGAAACTCTGAGACTTCATCTAGATGATTTGCCTACTAGAATCTGTACAGATACAGATTGGTTCAGATAGCTCGTGATAATTTTTTATCAGCCCTCTGCAAGTTATAGAAATAGATGTAGTATGATTTCATTTCACCAATTGAAACTAACAGAAGGGATACTTAGTCTGAATTTGAGAAATATTTAAATCATAGAACTTTAAAAAAGAGTTAACTATTTCAGAGGTTCATTAGCTTTATTGCTAAGTTAACAGTATTGTTAGTATTACAGTATTATTTGTACTTTTTCTAATGATGAGCGCTGTTTATCAAAGGAGTATTTATAATTGTGTGTATAAAACTGCCTCATAGATTGGGAGGGGGTACTTTAGCTAGGCCCTGTCAGAATTATAAATAATCACTTTTTAGGACTTAATGTGTCCAAATATTAATTTTATTAACAAAATATATAAATATTCTTAAGAACTGGGAAACTTTTATGAGTTTTTCTGCTGCAACATTAGCTGTTTGCTTTTTCATTTTAGGTAGACTACAGTAATACCTATAAGACTGCAAAAACCCAGAGCTGCATCCACCTTCTTAGTGAGGCCCATCTGTTAGTGAGAGCTGCACTGATGGATGCCAGTCAGCTGGAACCTGGAGAAAAAGCAGAGCTTTTAGAAGCATTTAAAGAAAGCTGTGGGCACCTCGGAGACTGTTACAGCAGGTTGATGATGCTTTTTGGAAACTTATTAGAGAAACCGTCTTGAACTTTTGGTGTACTTGCTATCTTTTCCATCTCTGGTAGTTACCTAATAATTGGGGGTACGCATGAGGGGAGGTGGCTCCTTTATTTCACAAGCATTTGTTGAGCACATAAAATGTGCCAGATATTGTGTTAAGCTTAGAGATATAAAGATGAATGTTACCTGCCTTCAAGTAGTTAGTTTATTAGGTGAGTAGTGAGTCTCAAGTTCATTAGTCTCCCACCACTTAATTTATGAATTGGAAGTTTCTTTTCAGGCCTCAAAATGGGGGTATTGTGGGGCATTAAAATCCCTGACAGTAAAATCCCTGACAGTGAAAGCTTTATTACTAGTTTATTTCTTGTTAGCTTTAAGGGAGAGATACCAGTTGAATGTTCTGTGGTTTTTTAATCTTAGTAGTCAATGCTTTTATGATGCCAGAAAAGGACACTAGTATGAATAACGATTTTTATTTCTGAGAATGATGTTTATAAATTGTTTTGTATATGATTGTTTCAAAGGCTTATTTGACCCCGGGGCATGATTATAAATTAATAAAACAGACTTTTCCTACCTATAAACACCATTATTTTAGAGCCACATTATGAAAATAAAATTCATTTAATGAATTTTTTTCTATTTTTATTATGGTCAAGTAAAAATTACTACATTAATTAGAAGGGCTTTGCAGAATAAAACTTAGGAGCTTATTACAACTACTAATGAGAGTAGAAAAGTATTTTGAGAATTATGTCATCTGGAAAGCATAATCTGCTTTATTGTGAAGCGTATTGGATACCGTGGCTTAAAAATGACAAATCTGAGCTTTCTTTGCTTCCTTTTCTTCAGGCTTGACACCCAGTATTCCCACCTCGCCTTGCCCTACTATAAGATGTCTGGTTTGTCTATGGCTGAAGTTTTGGCTCGAGTGGACTGGGCAGTTGAGGATGGATCACAGAATTATGAGAGGGGGTTAATCTTTTACATTAGTCATTCACTTTATGAGAACTTGGATGAAGAATTAAGTGAAGTGAATATGGTTTTCTATTTAGTTATATCTAATATTTTTAAGTTTTTATTTTAGCAATTTATTTTATGTAATACCATTAAGAAGTCAAGTTCCAAATATTTTTCCTTGGTAATAGTTTCTTTTCCTAAAATGGTAACTAATGTGCCCCTTTCTTCATTAGTAATTATAGAATTATAGCTTGGAAAGGAATTTACAATCATCTTCTCATATTTTCTCATTATATAGACAGAGAAATGTGGTCCATTGTGATTGAGTGACCTGTCCAACGTAACAGTTGCTTGTCTTTAAAAGAATGACATAGAAATGAGGGCATTGCTTCCTTCTCGTCTGCAGACCTTTCACAACCCTAGTCACCCCACTCTCCATGTGCCCAAAACTTCACTTACAATATCCTGGCCTAGTGACCTTAACACATTATTAAGGATTATTTGTAGCCCCTCATGTATTTTTACTTTTTAAAAACATGTTTCTATTGATTTTAGATAGAGAAACATTGATGTGAGAGAGAAACATTGATTGGTTGCCTCTGGTATGCACCCTGACTGGGGATTGAACCCCCAACCCAGGCTTGTGCCCTGACCCAGAATTAAAACAGCGACTCCCCAGTGTATAGGACAGTGCCCAACCAATTGAGCCACACCAGCCAGGCCCTCGTGTATTTTTAAAAAGATGAATGCAGATTTGCAAAGTTAGATACTGTGATACCAAACGTTTTAAGATTTTGAGAGAAATGAAAATTTTTAATAAATTACCCCATTAAGTATATTTTTTACTAAGTTGTAATTTCTTATAATGGACTTTTGAGTGTGATATAATCTAATATTTTCTTCTTCTGAATGCTTGTTAAAGTTAGAAGTGCTGGCCACAATTCGGTACATACTTTCACTGCTTTTTCATTTTAACTCAGCAAAGAAATTACTTCAAGTAATCCGAGTTCTCCCACATTATTATCATCAACTCTGTCTTTTTAAATCAAAACATAATACTATAATTTTATTTTAATTGGAATGTTATATCTTAGCTTTGTATCATTATTTACCCCTGATTTTGTTGCTTTCTGTTGACTGACTGGCCTTTTATTTCTCATTCATACTCACCGAAGGAATTAGCAGTAAAAGTGGTTCAGATGTTTCATGTGGCTGAGCCAAAGCAGCTGCCCCATATCCTCTGTAGTCCTTCTATGAAGAATATTAACCCTCTAACTGCCATGAGCTACCTAAGGAAACTGGATACTTCTGGGTTTTCATCAGTCTTAGTGACATTGACCAAGGCAGCAATGGCTCTGAAAATGGGAGATCTTGACATGTACAGAAATGAAGTGAAAAGCCATTCAGAGGTATGGTGCCCTGCCTGGTATTAACAGCAGGCTGAAATAAGACCAGTAGTCCTAAGGTGTTTAGCTTTCTTCTGGCTTCTGGCTAGTTCATTTTTTCTTAGTCATAAAGGAAAATAGACTTGACATTATAAAGGAAGTGACCCAGAGGGAATGCTTGAGCTTTGGATCTGGCGAATAAAAAAGAATTATAAAGGGCAGCAGTGGGTATCCAAAGACCTTTCAACTTAGGTACATTCAGAGCATGGGAAATACATAGGCTCTTTCTGAGCCGACAGCATGAGGGAATGCCATCCCCACTGAAATAGAGTGAAGTGTATTCAAGTACAGCATGTGGGATATTAGCTGTGAGTCTTAGGAGTCCAGTGGTTGCAGAAATAGCCTGCACTTGGGAAAAATCACAAAGGACTATATGGAGGATTGGGCATTTGAATTATGTAGCGAAGAAAAGGTAGCTTTCCCTTGAAAGATAGGCCATTTGGGGGCATGAGCCAAAATGTTAATTATTGGGCGAAGAAATTATGAGGCAACATTAATTGAATGATGTCCCAGGCCTATTCCCTTGCATATGTTCTCATTTAATTTTTGCAACAATGCTATAAGGTAGATGCTGTTATTATACTTATTCTATAGATAAGGGAACTAAGCCAAAGAAAGGTTAAATAACTTGTTCAAGATGACACTGCTGGTGAGTGTAGAACCAGGATTTAAAGCAGGCAGGCTGTCTTCAGATCTGTGCTCCTACACTGTTATTTTACTGCCTGACTATAGGCAAACACCCACAGTACAGCTTTGGTTTCTAAAACAAGAAAAGCAGGAGTGCTTTATTATTATGAGAAGAGCAAGTCAACATTGAGGTATCCTTTGCTTTGAAGAGTAGAATTCTAGAAAGATGAATTTTCTTTCCATAATTTTGAAAAAACTTAAGGTATATTATTATTAAATCAAGTAAGCTTAAATATAAAGCTCTCTTCAAAAATAGGACATCTTGATGCTTGCTTAAATATTAATAACTTTTATGAAGACAGTTAACTGATGTTCTTAAAGTAAGAACTGGTCTTTATAGTTAAAGAAAAAATTGAGATTAAAGTAAATTATTAATAGCTTAACCATGAATCTTGAATGCACTAGTATGTATTTATAAGATGAATGCAATGTACATTTTGTTCCTAAATTTCTTTTTTATCTTTAGATGAAATTAGTATGTGGCTTTATTCTTGAACCTCGGCTATTGATTCAACAGAAGAAGGAACAGATGTTTCCAACTGAGCTTGCAGTTCACTTGAAAGAGACCCAGCCTGGGTTGCTTGTGGCTTCAGTCCTGGGGTTGCAAAAGAACAACAAAATTGGGATTGAAGAAGCAGATTCCTTCTTTAAGGTTTGTCAATTTCCAAATGTAAATTGTTCTAGATAAAATTGGTGGGGGCCAGGGAGCAGAATAAGAGAAGTGAGTTTTTATTTGTTTATTGAAAAAAAACACAAACTTAGACATAATCAATTTATAAAAGAGTATATGTAGAAAATTTTCATCCATGCAAGCTCTAAGTTGTTTCCTGTTAAAATGTCTAAGTGTGCTGTGCCATGGCACTAATGTTAATGATAGATTATGAAATGCATGGCCCACATGATGGAATGCTGTTTAAACCAGTTTTAACTCTATCAATACTATATTTATCTGTGATATGGGGGCTTGTTTCACACGTTCAAGGTGCTCTGTGGTAAGGATGGAGATACGATTCCTCAGCTCTTGGTAGACTTTTGGGAAGCTCAGCTGATAGCATGTCTCCCAGATGTGCTACTGCAGGAACTCTTTTTCAAGCTCACATCACAATACATCTGGAGATTATCAAAGAGGCAGCCCCCTGACACCATACCATTGCGAACATCAAAGGATCTGGTAAGATAATGGAATAATACATTACACATTAAAATAATGTGCCTTCTTATTTTGAATGGCTTTAAATTAAACCTAAGTTTTATCACCAGATATCTTTTTTTTTTTAATATATCTTTATTGATTTCAGAGAGGAAGGGAGAGGGAAAGAGAAATAGAAACATCAATGATGAGAGAGAATCATTGATTGGCTGCCTTCTGCATGTCCCCTAATGGGGATCAAGCCCACAACCCAGGCATGTGCCCTTGACTGGAATCGAACCTGGGACCCTTCAGTCCGCAGGCTGATGCTCTATCCACTGAGCCAAACCAACTAGGGCACCAGATATCTTTTTCAGGAGTTAAAAGTACACTTCGAACTTGTCCATGGGTGAAGTTGCCCACATCCTATATAATAAAAAGGTAGTATGCAAATTGACCCTAATAGTGGACCAACTGGGAACGATAAGTTGCTATGATGTGCACTGACCACCAGGGGGCAGATGCTCAATGCAGGAGCTGCCCCCTGGTGGTCAATGTGCTCCCCCTATGGGAGCCGGGCTGATGGCTGCGAGCACAGCAGTGGTGGCAGGAGCATCTCCTGCCTCCTCTGCAGCGCTAACGATGTCCAACTGCCAGCTTAGGCCTGCTTCTGGACTGCAAGAGGACGCAGGCCGGGCTGAGGGACCCCTCCCAAGTGCACAAATTTTGTGCACTGGGCCTCTAGTTTTAAATAATTTTGTATTCTAAAGAGTGCCTGTACTGCCTCTGACTTGCAGTGGTACCTCAGTAGTTAAAGCATGAGGGAAGGGGCTTTCCCAGAACATGTCTGTGCTTCCCAGGATGGCCATGAAGTAGAACACGAGAAAAGACATCTGACCTCGCTTGCACGTGAGGGACTGTGGAAAAGGATCTCATTATGTCCTGTCAGCCACACACATAAGAGCTGTTCTGTAGCCCTCATGGCAGCCCTCACCGCTGCTTTTACCCATCTTGCTCCTTTCCCCTACCAGCTTCTCTGCCTCTCATGGATGCTACAGCTAACTGAAAAAGACACCAACTTTTTGAATAAGAGGGCTTTTAGGGGAATCATCTTGAGAACTTATGGAGCGATTTTGTCTCCCAAGGAAAGTAGTAGAAATAAAAAATTATTTCCAATATTATTGTTAACTTTTTAAAAGAATAATTAGCTTAAAAGCACTATTGCTTTTTTTGCTAGAAAGGGCCTCCTTGGAATATTTTAAAATTTAAAGTATTAAGGAATATTCAGTGCAGATTTGTTCAGTGAGAAGCAGGAAGACTGAAACTTTCCCCAGGGGAATAGATTCTAAATGACTTCCCTTCTCATTCCCAGGAAGGTGTATACTTAATTCTGCAACACGGCTGAGGACTAGTGATTGCTTGTTCTATTTAGCATGGATGAAGAACATCTGTTTTGTTGTATTATGTTTATATTAATTTCTTTTACTTTTTAGATAAACGCCTGTAGCCATTATGGCTTAATCTATCCATGGGTTAATGTCTTAATAACATCTGATTCCTTAGCTGACAAAAATTATACAGAAGATCTCTCCAAATTACAGGTAAATGAAAATGCCTCTTTTTAATGAGTATACATATTACAATTTAATGTAGGATATAAATTTGTAGGACTTCAGATGTTGTGTTAATCTAGAATTTATAATTTTGAGGGGGAAGTCCACAGGCATGCTCAGGAGTTCTCCTGCCTCTGCCTGAAACTGCTCACAGGAAGGCTGCTTTTGTTACCATAAATGAATAAGCACCCAAGTCACATGACTGTCTTGGCTCTTTTTCAGCATGTGCTTGAAAACACTTTGTGAAATGCATATGTGGCAAATGTTTAGCAGAGTTTTATTGCTTTGATTCATATTTTTTCAGTCTTCACTCATACATTTTAGGCCTCTAGCCCAATCTAGCTACTACTGTCTGTTTTGTAGGAAATAGTTCAAAGTAGCCAATTTATCTGGCTCCTGAAAGGATTAAAAAAAAAAGAAAGAAAAGAAAAAGGAAGACGTATGATCAGAGAGTGTAGATAATCCTGCAGGAATTCTGTGACAGTGTTTTGACCAGAATGAGAAAGTCTACATTTGACTTGGTGGACCAGGCTGGGCTAGATGTGGATATGATTTTGTTTAATAGTAGTTCAATGGTCCAAGGATCAAATAGAACCCACAAATCTGTTTTGTTTGGTCATCCAGTGTATCTACTAACATATAAAAATTAAGAATTCTGAGTTTTACTTTTCTCTTGAAAAATTCCGCAGACCTGGTAACCCTGGGCCCTCATTGCCTAAGAACCGCGGGTTGGAGCCAGCCAGTGGCTGGCTGTCTTGCCGCTACAGTTTTTGGTCTAGACACTGAGCCTGTGGTGTCCAGTTTCCTTACACCCAGCTGCCTTTTGGCCTCCTTAGGTTTTTGAGTTTGCAGCCCCTCATTTTCCCTGGGAACAGGTATAAGTGTGGTTATTGCTTATGGAAACCAAAATTGGGGATGGTGGTTGGGAGGGAAGCTCAGCAGGCAGTATTGCTTGGATAGCCTCTGTGTTGTCTCCAGAAATGGAGTTACATTCTTAAAAAATCAACAGAGAAGAGTCTTGTTGGTCCTCATTTTTAGTACCCTTATGATGTAGAGCAGCCGTGGGCAAACTACAGCCCATGGGCCGGATTCGGCCCGTTCGGCTGTTCTATCCGGCCCGCGGAGCCAAAAGAGCGGAGGGTTCTCTTGCTCTCCCCTCCGCTCCTTTACTTTGAATTTATATTAATTCACACAAACACTCCTTCCATGCTTTTGTTCTGGCCCTCCGGTCCAGTTTAAGAACCCATTGTGGCTCTCGAGTCAAAAAGTTTGCCCACCCCTGATGTAGAGGCTACTGAGCCTCAGGCTTGTTCATTCCACAGATATTCCTTGAACATATACTGTAAATTTGTACAGCATGGGACCAGGCAGTCAGGGCCTTGCTCTCCTAGATCATGTGCACTAATCACCTATTTAAAATCATAATTGTAGCCCTAACTGGTTTGGCTCAGTGGGTAGAGCATTGGCCTACGGACTGAAGGGTCCCAGGTTCGATTCCATTCAAGGGCATGTACCTTGGTTGTGGGCACATCTCCAGTAGGGGGTGTGCAGGAGGCAGCTGATTGATGTTTCTCTCTTAATCGATGTTTCTAACTCTCCCTCTTCCTTCCACTCTGTAAAAAATCAATAAAATATATTAAAAAAAATCGTAATTGTAACAAGTGCTATTAAATCTCACCTGAGAAAGCATATTTGTAATCACTGCTTGAAAAAGTATAATATAGAGGTCTCTTAAAAAGGAGTCTTTGCTGTTAAAGGATAGAAATGTAAGCCACTTTCTTAAGTCACTTTCCTAGTTATATCTCTTTCTAGATTATCTGTAGGTCAATTAGTCTTAGTTATTAAGAACAAAATAACTCTCAAGAAACAAGAAGATTTCATGTGGTTCTCACCTAGAGAGGAATGGGAAGGTTCAGGATCACCTGGAGAGGTTTCTCAAATTGTATGACTCCCTCCACCCCCACCTACCACCACCACACAAATTTGATGTGTCTCTTGTCCTCAGTCATTGTGACAGTATACATTTGTGCAAAAATTAAAATAAAAACAATATAGAAATCATCTACATGTCAAAAAGCTGCTGCCTGAAATGACACAGTAAGTAGTAAATGCCCTGCCCTTTGCCAAAATTGTCATGGGCCCCTCCCCCACTTCCTTGCCGGACACCTCACCTTTAGAGCAGCAGTTGATTGAGTAGGTAGAGGAGCCCCAGAAGTCTGGATTCCAGTCCTGCAGAGCCAGCTGAGGGCAAGGGATCTAAATCAGAGAAGGGAGTAAATGGTACCTGTGCTGGGGGTGGAGAGGAGTCCATTTCCTATCCTAAAAGAACAATGGAGCAGTCTGCTAAGAAGCAGACAGCACTGGGAGTATTTTAAAGGGCAGTAGTAACCTTTGGCCCATTTTTTAATTCAGTAATATATGTGTTGTCTGGTGTGTTTTACTTTTAAACTTCTTGATGGTAATGGATAAAACTAAGGAAAAGTTCATGAGTAATCATCTTGTACCAAGCTTTGACTAATTGCATTTTAACCATGCTTTGCTCCTTCCAATATAGAAATAATCTTTTATGTTGGGAGATCTATGAGTGGCAAGTTATCACCTTATTTTATGTTTGCTATCTTACATCAGGAAATTATTCAGATGGGAAGGTGATTATTAAACTTGCAGGAAGGAAAGGGATTGACCTTATTCTCCTAGCCATTCCTTGGTAGAGATTGGAATAAAATAAGCATGCTGACTATAAATAGATAGTTCACATTCTATGTCCTCTTGTGAGCCTAAGAAGCTGTAGCAAAAAGGATACAGGAAGAAGAAAAACAGTATATGATCTCATGTTTATCCAGAAGAAAGGTGGTAGAATAAAAAATATTATAGTTAAATAAAACAAAACAGTAGGACAGTTGGCCCTTGAGCATCATGGGTGTTGGGAGCACCAGCTGCCCGCACAATGGAAAATTCATATATAACTTGAGTCGACCCTCAGCATTGCCAGTTGACCCTTGAACGACGGTTTGAACTGTGTGGGTAACTTGAAAAAATCTGCATATACGTGGACCCATGCAGTTCAAATCCACAATACTAAGGGTCAACTGTATTTATAGTTTAAATACTTAGAAGTAAAATATCGGTTACAGTTCTGAATACTGAAATAGTACCTGCTTTTTTATTCAGCTTGTGGCAAATGGTATTGATACAAATTATTAGGGTCTTAACAGTTGTGTTAGTTTTCTTAAATGTTAAATTTTATTTTGGTTATATGTGTAATGCATGCTTATTATAGAAACTTTGGAAAATACAGGAAGACACAAGTAGGCTTTGTCCTCCCATTCATTGAGCTGATCTCTGTCTCAAATTCCATGCTCTCCCAAAGGCATTTCTATATGTGTATGTACCTATGAAGATTTTATGAAACTGATCGTGCTCTGAATATAATTTTGTATTAAGATGTTTTTACTCATCATTTTATCATGAGTATTTTGTCATTAAATGGCCTTCGAAAACAATTTTGGTGACTATATAATATTCCATCATACAGATGTACCATAATTTACTTATCCCTTTTTGTGTAACATTTAGGTTGCTCCTACTTTTTCAGTATTATAAATATTCTTGTGGTGAACATCATTGGACATAAATTGTTGACTATGATGTTGATTATTTCCTTAGGATGGAGTCCCTAAAGCATTCCCATTAGTTTTTAAATGCAGTCTATGCTAAGCAAATAAAATCATGTTATTTTTTAAATTATTGCTTTCTATCAAATAGATTGTTATTCTTCAAACTAGAGGTGGTTAAATATTATTTAATACTTCACTTAAGCTTAATGAGTATCATATATGTGTGCTCTAAAATTGC
Source organism: Plecotus auritus (assembly GCF_963455305.1). NCBI lineage: Eukaryota > Metazoa > Chordata > Mammalia > Chiroptera > Vespertilionidae > Plecotus > Plecotus auritus. The sequence goes on from NC_137771.1 coordinate 118,436,760, forward strand.
GTTCTTCTTTTTCTTGAAAAAATAGTACTCTCATATGTTGTGCACTAGATTTTGGGGTGCCTCATTCCATAACTTTTCACTTTTCTGTTCATAGTCTCTTATATGTGGTCCTTCATTTGACATAGCTTCCGTTGTTCCGTTCTTGGAGCCCCTCTCAGAAGACACTGTTGCTGGCCTCAGTGTCCAGGTTCTGTGCCGGACGCGTCTGAAAGAGTATGAGCAGTGCATAGACACACTGCTAGAGAGGTGCCCACAGGCGGTCATTCCATATGCTAATCATGAACTGAAAGATGAGAATCGGGTATGCTTTTCAGATTACATTTATTACATTTTCTAGATCAGTGATAATCAGATTTGATCATCTTGTTGCCTTTTCTGCAAAATGGGGACAGATTAATGCCAGTCCAGCTTCACAGGACTGTGCAGGTCAAATGAGCAGATGTATTTAACATGCTATGTGTTTTGAGTACTGTTAGGGGCTATTAAAATGTATGGTGATGGTATGTTATCTTCATTAAAAATCACTCATTTGAAGATGAAGTAGGCTATTTCCCGTAATGATAATGGGAAAATATTTTTCTGGGCTACGTGGTCTTTAGTTTAGAAATTAGAGATCTAGACTTTAGTCCTTTTTCTTTTCTTCCTTCCTTTCTTCTTGCTACCTCAGAGATAATCCAGGACATGTTTGTGTTTCTTAGTGAACATAGCTGTGTACTTATGCACAGTATACATACTATTAGATTTTCACACTACAAATCTGACTTCCATGTTATAGTTTAACCAGAAGACTGGCTGCTGATACAACTTCTGTTATAACAAAGTTGCCATCTTAACCAAAATGATGCATTTTTGTCCAGTACTTTCCTGCATGATCTTCTCATTCTTTTTGGAAATCTTAATGTAAAATGCAGCAAACTTAAAATTTATTCATTTTTTCTAAGATAGACTTTGTGGTGGAAAAAACTGCTGCCTGAACTTTGTCAGAGAATAAAATGTGGTGGAGAGAAATATCAACTTTACCTGTCATCATTAAAAGGTAAAATGATCATTTTTGCTTAATTATATATTTAATTGCATCTTAGCTTTAGTTTCCATAATTTGTTGAAGCCCTGCTTTCTTGAGTTTTTTCATCTGATTCTCAAGTGAGGCAAAGAGGTTCTCCTAATAGGCTGGAGCTGACTTTCAGCGTTCACACTCCCCCATTGCATTTGACATGCATTCATCTCTTCTAGCTACAGAGCTGACCCTTTCAGTTAATCTTTTCAAACATAAGTTATCATAGTACCAGAAACTCACAACCTCAGGATTTCAAAAATTGGAATTTTCATTAATACAATTACATTTTTATTAGTGCTTAATTTACTTCATGTAGGAAATTAAGATGGTTATCATTATTAATCATAATTATAAGCAAGTATTGAAGAATTACAAGGTTCTCAATGATTTAAAAGTGGAGTGTCTCTAAATTATGCAGTATTTTATAGCATTGGTAGTTATTTTTTAAATTTCCAAAATAATCCTTTGTAAATCTTGATAGATACATGGTTATCAAGTTCTTACTCTTGTGTTTATATCACTACTTAATTGTTGGCCTGATGACAGAGGGTGTGGTTACATTGATTCCAGTGCTGGAGTTGTATTTTCTAGCAGAGCTCATTGGTCTTTAAAGTGTTAGGCAGAACCAGCAGTTATTGGAAGGAGTTTTTCTGAAAATCTCCCTTCATGATTGGGAGAAGGTGACTATACACTAACGTTTTGTGCTGATTGTTTTTTGGTTTTCAGAAGATGGAAGTGTCAGGTGTTTGATTGCCTGGCCCACCTGCATCACATTTATCACATAATTTTGAACTTAAGGTTTGTATTAGTGAATCACTTTCCAGTGCAGAGAGCCCACATCTTCACACCTCAGGCACATCATTACCTTACTCAAAAGACTCTTTATCATTTTTTAAATGTGTATTTTTCTTTAATTAAATTTATTGGGGTGACATCCTATATAATAAAAGGCAAGAGGCGTCACGACCGGAATGACCAGTGACCAGACCACCACAGCCCCTTACAGGGCTGGCCCCACCCCCAAGCAAGTGGTTAGAGGCAATCAGGCAGGAAGGGAGAGTGGTTAGGGGAGATCAGGTAGGCAGACCAGCAGTTAGGGGTGATCAGGTAGGCAGGCAAATGGTTAGGGCGATCAGGTAGGCAGGCCAGTGGTTAGGGGCGATCAGGTAGACAGGCGAGTGTTTAGGGTTGATCAGGTAAGCACACGGCCCCTCGCAGGGCTGGGCCCACCCCCCAGCAAAGAAAGAGAGAGGCCCAGGCCAGCCAAGCCATCACACTCCAGCCTGTTGCCTGCAGAGGGAGGCCAGCGGTGGCAGGGGAGGGAGGGCAGTGCTGCATAGGTGGCAAGCAGTGGCAGCGGCAGGGGTGGGGCCAGCTGCCCACAGCCAGGGGAAGGAAAGCCCTGCTAGGCCGTGATCTCAGGCCAGGCCTAGGGACCCTACCCAAGGGGTCCCGGATTGTGAGAGGGTGCTGGCCAGGCTGAGGGACCCTCACCACCCCCCGAGTGCACGAATTTTTGTGCACCAGGCCTCTAGTTGGTTAATAAAATTATATAGGTTTCAGGTATACAATTCTATAATACATCATCTGTATATTACTGTGTTCACCACCCCAAGTCAAGTCTCCTTCTGTCACTATTTATCCCCCATAAAACCTCTCAACCTCTTCTAGTTACTCCCACTCTCTTTTCCTTTCGGTAATAACCATACTATTGTCGGTGTCTATAAGGTTTTTAAGTTTTGTTTGTTTTTTACTTAATCCCTTCACCTTTTTCTCCCTGCCTAAAACCCGTCTCCCCTCTGACAGCAGTTTGTTCTCTATGAGTCTGTTTCTCTTCTCTTTGTTAGTTTATTTTGTCTATTAGATTTCGCTTATATGGTATATGTCTTTCAGTAATTAGCTTATTTCACTTAGCATAATGTTCTCCAGGTCCATCGATGCTGTTGCTAAGGGTAAGATTTCCTTCATTTTTGTAGCCTCCTAGTATTCCACAGCATTTTTATCCACTCATCCGCTGATGGACACTTGTGCTGCTTCAGAATCTTGGCTGTTACACAGGGGTGCATCTGCATATATTCTTTCCATTTAGTGTTTAAGATTTCTTCAGATATATTCCCAGAAGTGGATTCATTGGATTATAAGGCAGTTCCATTTTTTAAAATTAAATCTTTATTATTGAAAGTATTACATATGACCCCCTTTTTATCCCATTGACCCCTTCTAGCTCACCCCCATCCTCCACTCCAGGCCTTCACCACCCTGTTGTCTGTGTCCATGAGTTATGCATATATGCATATAAGTTCTTTGGTTGATGTCTTCCCACCACCACTCCCTCCCTCTAAGTTTCTGCAGTCTGTCCCATGCTTCTAGGTTTCTGGATCTATTTTGTTTATCAGCTTATTTTGTTCATTAGATTCCATATATGAGTGAGATCATGTGATACTTGTCTTTCTCTGACTCACTTATTTCACTTAGCATAATACTCTCCAGATCCCTCCATACTGTCTCAAAAGAGTAAGAGATCCTAGAGATCCTTCTGTTTTGTTTTTTAATCCTCACCCGAGGATATTTTTCCATTGAGTTTTAGAGAGAGAGGGAAAGAGAGAAATATCAATGTGACATAAACACATCAATTGATAGTCTTCTGCACAAGCCCAGACCAAGGCCGGGGCCAGGGAGGACCCTGGAACCGAGGTACATGGCCTAGACTGGAATCGAATCCAGGACCCTTCGGTCCACAGCCCGACATTCTCTCCACTGAGCCAAACTAGATAGGGCAAGAGATCCTTCTTTTTCACTGATGGCACAGTATTTCATGGTGTAAATGTACCATTATTTTTTAGCCACTCATCTACTGATGGGCACTTGGGCTATTTCCAGATCTTAGCTATTATAAATTGCACTGGTATGACCATAGAGGTGCATCATTTTTTCTGATTGGTGTTTAAGTTTTCTTAGGATATATTCCTAGAAATGGGATCACTGGGTCAAATGGCAGTTCCATATTTAAATTTTGAAGAAACTCCATACTGTTTTCCATAGTGGCTGCACCAGTAAGCATTCCCACCAGCAGTGTACTAGGGTTCCCTTTCCTCCACATCCACACCAGCACTTGTCATTTGTTGATTTGTTGATAGTAGCCTTTCTGGCAGATGTGAGGTGATACCTCATTGTTTTAATTTGCATCACTCTGATGATCAGTGACTTTGAACATTTTTTCATATATCTCTTGACCATCTGTATGTCTGCTTTGGAGAAGTGTCTATTTAGGTCCTTTGCCCATTTTTTAATTGTCTTTCTTTTGTATGAGTTCTCTATATATTTTAGATATTAAACCTTTATTAGGTGTATTATTGCCAAATATGTTCTCCCATACAGCCTTTCATTTTGTTGATGGCTGCGCAGAATCTTTTTATTTTGATGATGTAGCCCCACTTGTTTATTTTCTCCTTAAGTTTCCTTTGTCCTAGGAGATGTAGCCATAAACATATTACTATAAGAGATGTCTGAGATTTTGCTGCCCATTTTTTCCTCTAAGATTTTTATGGTTTCATGACTTACATTTAAGTCTTTTATCCATTTTGAGTTTATTCTTGTGTATGGTGTAAGTTGGTCTATTTTCTTTTCTTTTGCTTGTATCTGTACAATTTTCTCAACCCCAATTATTGAAGAGACTTTCTTGACTCCATTGTATGTTCTTGCCTCCTTTGTCAAATATTAATTGAGCATAGTGGCTTGGGTCAATTTCTGGGATCTCTGTTTTGTGCCATTGATCTATATCCCTGTTCTTGTGCTAGTACCAGGTTGTTTTGAATACAGTGGCTTTGTAGAATAACTTGATATCTGGTATTGTGATCCCTCCAACATTGTTCTTCTTTCTCAAGATTGCTGCAACTATTCGGTATCTTTTTTGGTTCCATATAAATTTTTGGAGTATTTGTTCTAGATCTGTGAAATATGCCATTGGCATTTTAATAGGGATTGCATTGGTAGTATGGACATTTTAATTATGTTAATGCTACTAATCCATGAACAGGGTATATTCTTCCACTTGTTTATGTCTTCCTCTGTCTCTTTTTTCAACTTCCTGTAGTTTTCTGAGTACAAGTCTTTTACCTCCTTAGTTAAGTTTATTCCTAAGTATCTTAATTTTTTTGTTGCAAGAGTAAATGGGATTGTTTGTTTAGTTTCTGAGAATTCATTATTGGTGTATAAAAATGCCATTGATTTCTGGCTATTAATTTTGTATCCTGCTGCATTGCCAAATTCATTTATTAAATCTAGTAGTTTTTGGTAAGTCTTTAGCGTTTTGTATGTACAAAATCATGTCATCTGTGAATAATGAGAGTTTTACTTCCTCCTTTCCAATTTGGATGCTGTTTATTTCTTCTTGCCTTATTGCTGTGGCTGGGACTTCCAATAATATGCTGAATAAGAGTGGTGAAAGCAGACATCCCTATCTTGTTCCTGTTCTTAGAGGAAATGGTTTAAGTTTTTGCCCATTGAGTATGATGGTGGCCAAAGTATCATATATGGCCTTTATTCTGTTGATATATGATCCCTCTATTCCCACTTTTCTGAGAGTTTTTATCAAAAATGGGTGTTGGATTTTATTGAAGGCTTTTTTTTGCGTCTGTTGATACGATCATGTAATTCTTTTTGTCTTTTAATTTGTTTATGTGATGTATCACATTTATTGATTTGCAAATACTGTACCAGCCTTGCATCCCTGGAATAAATCCCACTTGGTTATGGTGTATGATCTTTTTAATACGTTGCTGGATCCACTTTGCTAAAATTTTGTTGAGGGTTTAGCATATATGTTCATTATGGATATTGGCCTGTAATTGTCTTTCTTTGTTTACCTGGTTTTGAATTAGAATAATTCTGGCCTCATAATAAGAGAATGGAAGTGTTCCTTCCTCTTGGATTTTTTTGAATACTTTGAGGAGTAGAGCTGTTATTTCGTCTTTGAATATTTGGTAAAATTTTTCTGTGAAGCCATTCAGACTATGGCTTTTGTTTCCTGGGAGTTTTTTTGATTACTGCTTCTACTTCATTAATTGTTATTGGCCTTTTCAGGTTTTCTGAGTCTTCCTGATTCAGTTTTGGGAGATTGTATTTTTCTAGGAATTTGCCCATTTCCTCCACATTGTCCAGGTTGTTGACATATATTGAAATCATATCAAGCATCTTCTCAAATCACAATAGAATGAAATTAGAAATCAACTATAGAAAAACAGTCAAAAACATTTGTCATAGTATTTTCTTACAATCCTTTGTATTTCTGTAGTGTCAGTTGTTACTTCTCCACTTTCATTTCTGATTTTATTTATTTGGGTCATCCCTTTTTCTTGACGAGTCTGGCTAACAGTTCATCAATCTTGTTTATCTTTTCAAAGAACAAGCTCTCGGTTTCATTGATCTTTTTTATTTTTAGTCTCTATTATATCATTTATTTCTACTCTAATCTTCATTATTTCCTTCCTTCTAATCACTTGGGGCTTTTCTTATTGTTGTTTCTAATATTTTAAGTTGTAGGGTTAAAAAGTTTATTAATAATTTTTCTTATTTTTTTTTGTGGTAGGCCTGTAGTGCCTTTCAGGACTGCTTTTGCTGTGCCCCAGAGATTCGAGGTTGTTGTGTGTTTACTTTCATTTATTTCCAGGAATTTTTTTTCCTTCTTTCTTGATCTTATTGGTAACCCATTCATTGGTTAATAACATGCTATTTAGTCTCCATGTGTTTGAATGTTTTTTAGTGTTTTTACTGTAGTTGATTTCTAATTTCATTTCATTGTGATCTGAGAAGATGCTTGATATAATTTCAATCTTCTTAAACTTGTAGAGACTTGTTTTATGTCCTAACATGTGGTCTATCTTTGTGAATGACCCATGTACACTTGAGAAGAATGTATATTGTGCAGCTTTGGGGTGAAATGTTCTACAAATGTCAATTAAATCCATCTGATCCAGTGTGTTATCTAGAGTCACTGTTTCCTTGTTAATTTTTGTCTAGAAGATCTATCCAGTGAAGTCAGCAGCATGTTAAAGTCCCCTACTATGACTGTTTGGCTGTCAATCTCTTCATTAAAGTCCTCTAGAAGTATTTTTTGTTTTGTTTTGTTTTGAATATAATTAGTTGCCCCTATATTGGGTGCATATACACTGAGTGGCCAGATTATTACGATCTCTAAATGCATAATAATCTGGCCACTCAGTGTGTGTGTGTGTGTATGTATGTATGTATATATTAGAGGCCTGGAGCATGAATTCATGCATGGATGGGGTCTGGCCAGCCTGGCCAGGGGGAGGGGACATGGGTGGTTAGCTGGCCTACCTGCTGGTCGAACTCCTGGTTGAGGGGACAATTTGCATATTAGCCTTTTATTATATAGAATATACACTGAGTGGCCAGATTATTATGTGTTCAGAGATCATAATAATCTGGCTACTCAGTGTATGTTTACCTGGGTTATACTCTCTTGTTGAATTGATCCCTTTAATATTATGTAGTGACCTTCATTGTGTCTTGTGATGGCCTTTATTTTGAAGTCTATTTTGTCAGATATGAGTATTACTACCCCAGCTTTTTTATGTTTCCATTTGCATGGAAAATTTTTTCCCATCCTTTTGCTCTCATCCTGTGTGAGTCTTTTGTTCTAAGTGGGTCTCTTGTAGACAGCATATAGTTGGGTCATGATTTTGTATCCATTCAGCTACCTTTTGTCTTTTGATTGGAGCATTTAACCCATTTACGTTTAAGGTTATTATTGATAGGTACTTATTTATTGCCATTTTAATTCTGTATACCTATGTTTCTCTCTATATTTCTTCTTCTCATTATCGCAGACCCCTTAGCATTTCTTTCAGTGCTGGTTTGGTGGTGATAAACTCATTCAGCTATCTTTTTGTCTGGGAACCTCTTTATTTCACCATCTATTTTGAATGATACCTTGCTGGATATAGTACTCTTGATTTCAGGTCCTTTCTTTTCATTACCTTGAATACTTCATGCCATTCCTTCTGGCCTGTAGAGTTTCTGATGAGAATTCAGCTGACAGCCTTATGGGAGCTCCTTTGTACGTTACAAATTGCTTTTCTCTTGCTGTCTTTAAGATTCTTTGTCTTTAATTTTTGGCATTTTAATTATGATGTGTCTGGGCGTGAGCTTGTTTGGGTTCTTCCTGCTTGGTACTCTCTGTGCCTCCTGGACTTGTGTGACTGTTTCCTTCACTTGGTTAGAGAAGTTTTCTGCCATTATTTCTTCAAACCTGTTCTGTATTCCCTGCTCACTTTCTTCTCCTTCTGGCACTCCTATTATGTGAATATTGTTTTTATTCATGTTGTCCAGGGGTGGGCAAACTTTTTGACTCGAGGGCCACAATGGGTTCTTAAACTGGACTGGAGGGCCGGAACAAAAGCATGGATGGAGTGTTTGTGTGAACTAATATAAATTCAAAGTAAACATCATTACATAAAAGGGTACGGTCTTTTTTTTTTAATTTCAATAGTTTTATTCATTTCAAACATTTTAACAAGAAGAATGTAAACACTAATTATTATAATTTGAAACTTCAAAAAATGGAGGAATCATAGCACAATAACATACCTTATATTGAAGATGGCAAAGGCAAAATAAAATTGCCTAACAAAGGAAAGGTACAAAAGCCTTTCAAATTAAACTTAAATATAATAAAATAATTTAAAACTAAAACAAATAGAAAAGAACAAAATGTGTAAACAGTAAAGTAAACATTTTCTTTAGTGCAACTTCCAAATTATGCCCGGGACGTAGATGTAGATGGCAATGTAGACTGGGTTGAAAGGTTTTTGGTCTTTAAAACATCAAATTCAGTGGGAACAGTGTTGTTGGTGTCCTTTTTAGCTAATACTCTGATACTGTGCTCTCCAGGGGCGTGTCTCCCTACATCACCACGATAACGTGTCTACGCATTCCCAGGGTGATGTCGGGGGACGCGTCCGCAGGCATTACAAGGAGCCTCTGGAAGATTGAGAGGTTGTTCCTTCTACTGAATGGGCGGATATAAATCCGCCCACTCAGAAGAAGGAGCTGCGGCCATGTTTCCCGACATTGCCATGTTAACACTGCTGCTGGTGAAGGAGCGGAGGGGAGAGCAAGAGAACCCTCCGCTCTTTCGGCTCCGCGGGCCAGATAGACCAGCCGAACGGGCCAGATCCGGCCCGCGGGCCGTAGTTTGCCCACGGCTGATGTTGTCCCACAGCTCCCTTAAGCTGTCTTCCTGTTTTTTAATTGTTATTTCTCTTTGGTTCTCTGATTGAGTGATATTTTTCTGCCCTATCTTCTAATTCACTGATCCAGTTCTTAGCTTCCCTTAATCTGCTGTGTATTCCTTCCAATGTGTTCTTTATTAGCGCTATGTCATTCTTTATTTGTTAATGGTCTTTTTTCATATTTACTATATCTTTTCTCATGCTGTAGAGCTTCTTTGCCATCATTATGCTGAACTCCATATCAGATACATTTCTTATCTCCATTTTGTTTACCTCTTCTTCTGGAGAATTCTCTTATTCTTTTATTTTGGGATTGTTTTTTGTCTCCCCATTTTGTCTGACTGTTTGGATTTGTATCTGTGTATTAGGTAGATCTGCAATAACCCAATATCTAGTGCAGGACAATGACAGATGCTGTTTCTGACTACCCCTGAGTACCCTGTTTGGAGCTGTCACCAATCCACCTCTTATGGCTCCCTCTGCTGGGGCTGGTTGCCTTTGGAAAGGACCAAGATGTGCACCAGGGTTTGCTTTTCCTAGCCCAGGGCCAGAAGGAGATCAGAGACTCAAAGCGTCCAGAGATCTGCCTCTGCCTGCAGTCCAATTTACACTCAGTTTTGATTAGACTCAGACTATCAACCACTCGGTGGGGCAAGAGGACTTCCAACAGGGTGGGGCAACTGCCTTCCCTTCAAGCAAAAGCACCTGGATATCAAAGGTCCTAGAGAAAGATGTCCTCTGTGGGCAGCTGTATTACACTGAAAAGTGACTGGGATCAGAGCCTGGAGAATTGGAGCTAAGTTCCAGGTCTGCTACTTACTGAGTGCCCTGAAGCAAGCTAAGTTTTTAATATCCTGGGACTAATGAGAAGTTCAGGGGTAACTCTAGAGTAAATGTTAGGCAAAATTGCAAGATGGTAATGTTGGAGATGGAGGTCAGGTACTTATACTAGTATATGCTTAGGAGCTTGTATTTCATATCTCTAATGCAGTCTTTCTTAACCTTGGTACTATTGACATTTTGGATTGAATAGTGTGTGTGTGTGTGTGTGTGTAGGTGTGTGTGTGTGTGTGTGTGTGTGTGTGTGTGTAGGTGTATCCTGTACATTTTAGGATGTTGAGCAACATCCCTGGTCTCTGCCCACTAAATACCAATAGCACTGTCCCAGTTACAGCAAATAAAAATTTCTACAAACATTACCAGATATTGCATGGGGTTGGGGTGGCGGGAATCATACTGGTTGAGAACCTTTGCATTAATGCAGAGCCATTGAACCTAGGGTTAGTAGTTGGCTTGTTTGTTTTAAGGAAATCGCTTTTCTGATAATGAACTGTGCTTATTGTTACAAATTCTCATACTCTAGTAAATTCTAAAAATAAAGTTTAAAAAGTCATTTAAAACCTCACCAGGCAGAAATAACTGGTTTTTTAGTATTTGATGAATATTTTCTCAGCATGCTAGAGGATTTAAGGTACTCTTAAAGATTTAAGATCTTGACCTTGTTCTTGAAGTTATAATCTGTTAGCCTCTCACTAGTTGGCTACAGAGAATTGGGTAGTGGCAAGACTTTTTTGTTTGTTGGCTCTGTGCACTGGCCCCCAACTCATTATTTTTTGTGTGTGGTATACTTCTTATAGGTACCACATTTAGGCTAAGTAAACTGGTTTGGTAGGAAAGCATTAGTAATTCATGTTCTTCATGTAGGTTTTACAAACTAGTTAGTAGTTATTATTAAGGTTCTATTATATATCAGATGTGAATCGCTGTATCTGAATACTCAAAGGCCTCTAGAAGCTAGCAAATGGTACCACTACTTTATAGATAAGGAAATTAGTACTCAGGAGGTTAAGTGAATTTCTTAAAGTCACCCAGAGAGTAGGTAGAAGAGTCTGATCCCTGCCCAAGTCTGTCTGATTCCAGAGCTAGGGGATCTTTTCTATACATTACTGCTGCTGCATTCATTAACTTTTAGCAGCAAGCACATGTCAGTCCTTTATGTAAAAGGCGATTAGGTTGCTGAATATTGGACAGATAACTTTGGATGGATGCACACACCCCTGACTAGATTTACTTCAGTCACTCGGCAAATAGAGTAATGGTGGACATGTGAAAATCACACAGGGAGTAGCACTGAAATATGTTTATTGGGGAACATTGTTCTTAGGTGTCACCCCTTCTCCTCCCAGCAGAAGGCAGCATGTATTCATCCATAAGCAATAGAATCATAAAATTGCATAGTTATCTTTAAAAAAATGTTTGCTAAATTCTTAATATTTGAAATATTCACAAAAGCTCATTACTTTTCAGATTGGAAAAAAAGATAAATGGTCATAAAAAACAGTTTATGCTTATTAATAACATGAAAATTTCAGCAAGAAACTAATTTAAGAAAATGTTATCCAACAATTAATAGTATTTCTTGTCCTAGCAAATAATGTTTATAAATTAGCTTTAAAAACAGTATTCTAATGATTGTATTTTTCTTCAGAATAGAAATTTATTGAAAAATATTGTAATAATTTCTCTGAATCAAATGAAATAGTAAATCCAAATTGCATGGGGCTAATCTATACTAATAAAAGGGTAATATGCTAATTAGACCGGACGTCCTTCTGGACAAAGTCATGGTGGCAGGGCTGAGGAAGAGGCAGTTAGGGGCAATCAGGCCAGGAGGGGAGGGCACTTGGGGGTGATCAGGCTGGCGGGGGGGGGGGGGCGCAGTTGGGGGCGAGCAGGCCGGCAGGGGGGGCCAGTTCGGGGCAAGCAGGCCAGCACGGGGGGCAGTTGGGGGCGAGCAGGGCGGTGGCGGGGGGCAGTTGGTGGTGAGCAGGGCAGCAGGCAGAGTGGTTAGGGGCAATCAGGCAGGCAGGCAGGTGAGCTGTTAGGAGCCAGTGGTCCCGGATTGCGAGAGGAATCCCAGATTGGAGAGGGTACAGGCCGGGCTGAAGGACACCCCCCTCCCCCGTGCAAAAATTTTGTGCACCGGGCCACTAGTAAATAATAATAAGCTTCAAAGGATTCTCGAAAGAGTAAATAAGAAGTTGCAAAACCATAAGATACTATTTTTTATTTCATAATTATAATATTGTTTTACCTGAACTAACTTCTGGTTTATTGAGTGATAAGAGAATTGGATAAAGCCATTTTGTTCTAACTCAGATATTTTTTCCTACAAACAGAAACACTGTCAGTTGTTGCTGTGGAACTAGAACTAAGGGACTTCTTGAATGTCCTTCCAGAAGATGGCACTGCAGCATTTTTCTTGCCATATCTTCTTTATTGCAGCCGAAAGAAATCATTGACTTGAAGGTATCATTTGGAAATCAGCATAATAGCATGTGAGACTGAATTTAAAAAAATTGAATGCCAACTAAAAATATAAAGGATTTTCATATTGAATATGTGCATATATTGCAAATGCTTTCATGTTGCTTACCTTACCATGGTATTTCATAATTTATTACCTGAATTCATTTAGATTCCACCTAGAAACTAAAAACTACAAGGTAAAAGAATTTTCTCAAAGAAGCCATATATTTTTAGAAGTAGAGATTGACTTTTATTTCAAAGAATGTCAATTTACTGTTATCAGAAATATGGCAATCGTTTTTATCCCAGGACCACAAAGAACCATTTTGCAAATATGTGTGAAAGAATGTCACTCCATGAGGTCCAAAATTCAGTCTCCTTGATTTTTCCAGTTTTTCTATTGGGTCCCTTTTTAAAACAATTTTCTTTTAGAAAGATGTTAATATTTCCCCTCAGTAAAATATTTCAAACTTTATTATTTTGTTACTTTTAAAACCCACTGCTGCCTTTCTCTCTCAATCACACGAAGTATAATTTTACAAAGTAACTTTCTTGACTGGCTGTTACCATGATATGCTGAATACATGATTTTCAGCCAAAACCTCATTTTCATTTTTCATTGAGGTGTACCCTTGCTCTTTTAGCTAGAGTGTATGTGAAAATAAAGGAATATATAATTGTATTCACAACTGTGTCATCTTTTTTAACTCATCTCAAACAATTTTGAGTCCAAGTTCAGCTCATTGATAGTGTGCTTTGACTGCTTAAGGCTGGGCATAGTGCTACTCACCAGGCATCTGCCACAACCACATTTTGAAAGTTTTCTGAGGATTTAATATATACAATTCTTAACTTGGTCTTTTTTCAGTTCCAGATTCAATATCCTTTTGACATTTCTTTAAGGGTTCATTTTCTATTTTATTTTAAACTAGAGGCCTGGTGCACAAAATTCGTGCATTGGGGGGGTCTCCCACAGCCCAGCCTGCACCCTCTCCAATCTGAGACCGCTCGGTGGGATCAGGCCTAAATGGGCAGTCGGACATCCCTCTCACAATCCAGGACTGCTGGCTCCCAACTGCTCGCCTGCCTGATTACCCCTAACCGCTTCTGCCTGCCAGCCTGATCACCCCCTAATTACTCCCCTGCCAGCCTGATCGACGCCTAACTGCTCCCCTGCTGGCCCGATTGCCCTTAACTGCCCTCCCCTGCCGACCTGGTCACCCCTAACTGCCCTCCCTGCTGGCCTGGTCACCCCCAACTGCCCTCCCCTGCAGGCCTGGTCGCTCCCAACTGCCCTCCCCTGCTGGCCATCTTGTGGTGGCCATCCTGTGTCCACATGGGGCAGCCATCTTTGACCAAAAGGGGGTGGCCATCTTGTGTGTTGGAGTGATGGTCAATTTACATATTACCTCTTTATTATATAGGATACTCATTTAATTTTTACTTTTAATTTAATTTTTATTTTATTATTTATTTATTACTTTATATTTTATTTTAAATTATACTTCCCTGTACCCCTATGTCTACTGGTTCCTTAGGGATGTCAGCAGCACATTAGAGGGATTGATGGGGAATCCAAAGATTGGAAACATATTAATGAATCTTAATAGTAATCCTTTGAGGACTATCCAAGGACAATATCTGGTCATAGATTTTTTTTTTTAAATACAGCTTTATATAGCCCCAGTGATGGTGACACAAATGGCCTATATGAATCAATTAAAGTACCTAGTGTGTTAGAGTAGGCCATGTATAATAGTCTGTTGAGCTTTTCATGTGAAACAGTGTAATACAGTTTTCCCGCAAATGCACAGAAGTGTATGTTTTCAGTCTTCTTTTAATGTTTATAGACATTCCTAAGTAAACATTCTATTCAACACTTTCACATACATTATAATGAATTGGTGGTGGTTGTTTTTTCTTTTCACTTAACACCAATTTATTTCTTTCAGCCAGACTTGGTCTCTATAGAAAAAGAAATGTTAAGACCATTATTAAAAATAGTATATATCATATGATTAAAAAATGTACATGGTATTTTAATTATATTCTAATTTTTTAATTAGTTATTTTGTTTAATTATTCTAGATTTATTTATATTTTTCTGCTTGCTCTATGTTTAAAAACACGTCTTTCATTCCAGTACTGCTTTGTTTGAAGAAAAATTACTTCCCTCCCTCTTCACCTCCCCCAAGATCCTTATCTATACTAATAAAAGCCTATGTTAAACCAAGATGGCGGCATAGGTAAGTACCTAAACTGCTGCCTCGCACAACAATTTCAAAACTACAACTAAAAGACAGAACGGACACCATCCAGAACCACAGGAAAGCTGGCTGAGTGAAAATTCTACAACTAGAAGGAAAGAGGAAAACTCACAGAGAATTGGAGGTACGGCAAAGGGTCTTTGTGCACGCAGAGAGGAAGGGTGGCTGAGAGCCTGGCTGACTTTCTCTGGTGGAAAGGGGAAGGAAGCCCCCAACCGCACTGAACCCTAGTTCTGACTGCACTGAACCCCAGTCCCGGGCGAAACACCGTGGACCCAGGCTCATACAGGGGGAGTCTGGACTGTCAGGTAGAGAGAAAGGCACCCGGAGACTCGGAGACCCAGGGGAGACCCGGGGGAGCCCCGGCCGGCAGGGTTCTGGAGGTGCGCGCACCAGTGTGCACAAAGGCTGCGGAGGTTGCCACAGCCTTTCCCTAGCAGAAGGGAGTCCGAAGCTCCTGACTGCTCTGAACCCCAATTCTGACTGCACTGAACCCCAGTTCCAGGCAAGCCCCTGGGACCCGCGCTCTTACGGGGGGGGGAATCTGGACTCTGGGGCGGAGACTCGGGAGCCGGGGAAGGCAGAGGTCTGCAGGCGCGCACGCACGCAAGGGCAAGGCTGACTGGAAGCCAAGACTGTCTGCTCCACCCTGAGACTCCACCCCATCCAAGCTGAGCACAGAGGCTATTGCAATTTGGCAAGTCTAATCCTATAAGGCTGTCTCCAGCACCGAACTTCTCCCAGCGTAGACACAGCTGATCCTTACAGCCACCTGGCCTGGAGGTCAATTCCTCCCAGTGATACCAACAACAAACAAGACTTAACTACAACAAGGCTGTACACACAGTCCACAAAGGGGTGCACCAAGAGTGTCCACCTCAGGTTAACTGGGGAGGCCGACCCACTGAGCTATATAGGAAACCTAGCACACAAAGCTACCCTACCAACTCAGGGAAGCAGTGAAAATGCGGCGTCAAAGAAACAGATCACAAACGAAAGAAATGGAGAAAAACAAACGACTGGATATAGAATTCAAAACCACGGTTATAAGGCTTTTCAAGAATATCCTAGAAAAGGCCAATAAATATAATGAGACCCTCGAAGATATGAAAAAGGACCAACTAGAAATTAAACATACACTGACTGAAATAAAAAATATTATACAGAGACCCAACAACAGACTAGAGGAACACAAGAATCAAGTCAAAGAATTGAAATACAAAGAAGCAAAAAACACTCAACCGAAAAAGCAAAAAGAAAAAAAAATCCAAAAAGTTGAAGATAGTGTAAGAAGACTCTGGGACAACTTCAAGCGTACCAACATCAGAATTATGGGGGTGCCAGAAGAAGAGAGAGAGCAAGATACTGAAAACCTATTGGAAGAAATAATGACCGAAAACTTCCCCCACCTGGTGAAAGAAATAGACTTACAAGTCCAGGAAGTGCACAGAACCCCAAACAAAAGGAATCCAAAGAGGACCACACCAAGACATATCATAATTAAAATGCCAAGAGCAAAAGACAAAGAGAGAATATTAAAAGCAGCAAGAGAAAAACAGTTAATTACCTACAAGGGAGCACCCATACGATTGTCAGCTGATTTCTCAACAGAAACTATGCAGGCCAGACGGGAGTGGCAAGAAATATTCAAAGTGATGAATAGCAAGAACCTACAACCAAGATTACTCTACCCAGCAAAGCTATCATTCAGAATTGAAGGGCAGATAAAGAGCTTCACAGATAAGAAAAAGCTAAAGGAGTTCATCACCACCAAACCAGTATTATATGAAATGCTGAAAGGTATTCTTAAAGAAGAAGAAGAAGAAGAAGAAGAAGAAGAAGAAGAAGAAGAAAAAAGTAAAGATAAAAATTATGAACAACAAATACATATCTATCAACAAGTGAACCTAAAAATCAAGTGAATTAAAAACCTGAGGAACAGAATAATCTGGTGAATATAATAGAATCAGGGGCATAGAAAGGGAGTGGACTGATAATTCTCAGGGGGAAAGGGGTATGGGGGGGTTCAGGAAGAGACTGGACAAAAATCATATACCCATGGATGAGGACAGTGCGGGGGAGGTAAGGGCAGAAGGTGGGGTGGGAACTGGGTGGAGGGGAGCTATGGGGGGAAAAAGGAGAAACAATTGTAATAATCTGAATAAAGATTTATTTTTAAAAAAAAAGCCTATGTGGTCATCATGCCCTCACACTGTAACAGTCCATCACCAGGAGGTTGCGTACGCAGTGGGCGTGTATGGGTGGGCTGTGACTTGACTCTGCGTGCGCGGCACGGAGTTGGGTCCTGCGGCACATGGCGACGCCAGGGGTCCCAGTGGCTCTGCGTGGGGGCAGGTCCTATTGGCCCTGCATGGAGCTGCAGGGGTGGGTCCTGGTGGCTCTGCACGGCGACGCCAGGGGCAGTCCCGCCAGCTCCATGTGGCAATGCTGGGGGTGAGACCCCCGGCTCCGGCCTACCTCTTTGGGGCAATCCATCAAAGGAGCCCTGGATGGGTGGGCAGGACCTACCTCTTTGGGGAGATGGATTGTGGGGTTCCCACACTGTGAGAGGTCACAGGCCAGGCTGGGGAACCGCCCCCCCACCACCCGAGTGCACGAATTTTGTGCACCAGGCCTACAGTTAATTATAAAGGGAAAATAGTAACTTTACAGTGGATAAACCTGGCTGATACTACCTTAATTAAAAACTTAAACATAACCCAATAAGGGGACAAATCAACATCTTCTGCTTCTTGACATGTGTACTGAGAGAAACAATATCACTTCTGTGAGAGACCGGCCAGGAAATGCCTAATCTGAATCTAATCATGAGGAAACATTAGGCAAACCTAAAATGAAGAACATACTATAAAGGGACAGCCTTGCATTCTTTAAAAATGTCCCAGTTGCAAAAGAGAAAGACTGGGGGACCTGTTTCAGACAGGGTAACTGAGGACATGCTAGCTGGATGTGACACATGAGCAGGGTTTTCATTTTCTAGGAAGAATGTGAGTAGAACAGTGGGGCAATTAGAAAAGGGTATGTAGTTTAGGATCACTTTTAAGTTCCTGATTTTGATATGTGTGCTGTGTTTATGTGTGGGAATATCATTGTTTTGAGGAACATGAGTATATCCTATATAATAAAAGCCTAATATGCAAATCGACCAAATGGTAGAATGACCGGTTGCTATGACATGCACTGACCACCAGGGGGCAGATGCTCAATGCAGGATCTGCCCCCAGCCTGCAGGCCCCAGGCCAGCCAAGGTGGGTCCATCAGGGGCCCCCCGATCACCCCGCCGGTCTCCCCACAGATCGGCCCTGATCGCTGGCCAGGTCTAGGGACCCTACCTATGTATGAATTTCTTGCACTGGGCCTCTAGTATATTTATAATGTATATATAATGTGGATATGGGGAGAGACGGGGAGCTAGGAGAGAGAATAAAAGAGCAGATGTGGTTGTGCAAAAGAGCAACATTTTGTGGAAAATTGTAATATCTAGATAACTGGGTGAAGGGTGTATGGGAGATATATATATATAGATATATATATATATATATATATATATATCTATATCTATATCTATATATATATATATATATATATATCTATATATATATATATATATCTCCACTCTTTCAGTTTTTCTGTAAGTCTGACATTATGTCCAAATGAGTTTTTAAAATTTCTTTTCATTAAGTTAATATTGGGTTAGATATTTACCAAGCAGAGTATTATACTGGATTTGGCTACTTAATAGAAACCAGAGGCCTGGTGCATGAAATTCATACATGGGGGCGAGGGGGGAATCCCCTCAGCCCAGCCTGCCCCCTCTCCAATCCGTGACCACTGGCTCCTAACTGCTCACCTGCCTGCCTGCCTGATCGCCCCTAACTGCCCCCCTGCCAGCCTGGTTGCCCCCAACTGCCCCCCACCGCCGGCCTGGTCACCCCATCTGTCCCCCTGGCTGGCCTGGTCGCCACTCGTTGCCCCTCCTCCCCACCAGCCTGGTCTCCCCCAACTGCCTCCCCTGCCGGCCTGGTCACCCCACGCAGCCCGCTAATCAGTCATTTGGTCGGCCCTCACTAACCCCCCTGCAGGCCTGGTCACCCCACACAGCTGCTGCTCAGTCATTTGGTCGTCTCTCACTAATCCCCCTGTTGGCCTGGTCGCCCCACGCAGCCTGCTTGTTCAGTCGTTTGGTCATCCCTCACTAACCCCCCTGCCGCCCTGCCAGCCTGGTCGCTCCACGCAGCCTGTTCGGTCATTCATTTGGTTGTTTCAATTGCGATGGTTGCTTAGGCTTTTATATATATATAGATACAGACTATACAGTCCCGGCCTATAAGGAACTTAAAGCTAAGCAAACTTTTTTTCTAGAGGCTACTCCAAAATGTCACAGTATAAAAAAAAGTACCCTTTTTATATTTGTCATAGGAAGTCTTTATTATGCTTCCTCTGGTAGAGAAAATGAAGCATTACGTTAAGTATGACAGGCCATCCATAATTTTTTTCTAAAATTTTTTTGGGGGGTGGGTAGGAAATTGTGTTTCTCCTGGTGCATAATACTGAAAGATTTCAAGCTAACCCCACTGCTCTCTGTGTGTCATGGTAGGAAGAAACTTATCTGAGATTCAGAATTAATGTAAGTTGCCCAAAGCTTTATTAAACTTTTATTTAAAGATAATTCAGACTGATAATGTGGCTCCCCACTTTTCTGTATATAGTTTAAACTGTCTTTTTTATTCATTACTCCTTCTTTCAGTCCCATAAAATATCTTTCTCTTTGTAAATGCCCAATTTCTCTAAATTTTTTTCCAACATGTGTTTTTTCCTTCACATTTTTCATTTGTTCTACAATTTTCTCTATGGCCTTTTTTTTTTTTTTTAACTTCCCTACTTTATTTATTTTTATTGATTTTTAGAGAGAGAGATGAAGAGAGAGAAACATTGATGTGAGAGTGGAACATCAGTAGTCTGCCTTTTGCATGCCCTCCACCGAGGATCAAGCCCACAACCCCAGACATGTGCCCTGATGGAATCAAACCAGCAAGCTTTTGGTGCACAGGATGATGCCCAACCAACTGAGACACACCAGCCAGGGCTTCTCTATGGCTTTTTAAAAAAATATGTATTTTTATTGATTTCAGAGAGGAAGGGGGAGGGAGAGAGAGATAGAAACATCAATGATGAGAGAGAATCATTGACCGGCTGCTTCCTGTACACCCCCTACTGGGGATCGAGCCTGCCCCTGACCGGAATCGAACCTGGGGCCCTTCAGTCCGCAGACCGATGCTCTATCCATGGAGCCAAACTGGCTAGGGCATCTCTATGGCTTTTTAAGATAATCTCCCCTTCCTTAACCAAGCAAGCAGTCGTCTCTCTCTTCTCCTCTAGACTCATTATGCAGGGAAACCTTCTCCTTGTCTGTGTGGGGTTGTTTATAGCAGCATCCTCTATGTGCCAGCAGTTTGCACGCGTGGATTTCCTACCTAACTGTTCTCTTGCCCTTGGTTATTTTTTCTGAATAAGAACCATCCTTTTGTATGGTAAGTGTGTATGCTAATGTTCTTTAGAGTCTCAAGTTTTCTTTTTCTCTTTGATCCTTCACCCTGCTCATCAGTTGCTGGCATGAAGCCTGGAGGTTTGTTTGCCTGTGTGAGTCTTGGGTGTTCTGGTGCTCAGTATGCTCTTTGTGATCAAAATTTTGCATGGAAGCAGTTTTTTATGGTGCAAGGTGTTTATGTAAGACCCAGTAGAAATTAAATCTTTTCATTTGCACTGATGGTTGGTCTTTCAGTGATTTTTAATTTTTGAAATATGTTTACTTCTATATTTTCTTTCATTTATATGTTCCCTTTATGCCTATATTTAGGAAACACAAGGAGTTGTTTTCTCTACATAATTTCCCCCTGTAGGGTTTGCCTTTGCCAGTTCCAACAATTTGAACCCAGAAGACCCAGAAAAGAGCAGACCCCGCAGCCACAAAGCAGGAATTTTACTTTTTATATAACACATTGTGTTAGTGTTTATCCACAAAAGAGCTGTTTGTTTTCCTGTGAGTGGATGCTTGTGCGTCTATGGGGGAAGGGAGTGTTACTGCTGGAGTGAGGGAGTGGGAAATTTATATTCTGTTTTCTCCTAGGATCTTTGCTGTGATCTGCATGTTTCTCTCACCCCCACCTCCCCTACCACCCAAAATTGTTATATATTGAAAACCTAATGTCCAAGATGATGGTTTTAGGAGGTAGGTATTTGGGAATTGATTAGGTCATGAGAGTGGGGCCCTTGTGAATGGGATTTGTAGACTCCAGAGAGCTAGTTTGACCTTTCTGCCATGTGAGGATATAGCAAGAAGTCTGCAACCCGAAAAAGGACCCTCACCTGATCATGCTGACACCCTGACCCCAGACTAATAGCCTTCAGAACTATGAAAATAAATTTCTGTTCTTTGTAAGCTACCCAGTTTTATATTTTGTTATAGCAGCCAAATGGACTAAGACAGTCTTTCACAAACAATAATCAAGAACTCCCCCCCACACACACCTGGGCAGTGTGGTTCAGTGGTTGAGCATCAACCTATGAACCAGGAGGTCATGGTTCAGTTCCAAGTCAGGGCCCGTGCCTAGATTTCTGGCTAGATCCCCAGTAGGTGGTGTGCAGGAGGCAACCAATCAATGATTCTCTCTCATTATTGATGTTTCTATCTGTCCTATCTGAAATCAATAAAAATATATTAAAAAGTTATTTTTTTAAAAAGAACACACCCCACCCTCCAGAACCAAGAAAGACACTGTTCTGCCTGATTGCATAGTTCGATTATATTGATTATTTGGGAATTTTTTGGGGGAGGGAGGAATGTTTGTGTACCAGGTACCACCTAGGAAAAAAAGCTAGTTTTAAGAAAGAAATTAAATGTGTGATCCATGATCAGTTTCTTTATAGATGATATAACTGCTCACTTATATCCATTTTAAGTATAATTACACTACATCTAATTGGTGTCATTTGGACTAGCTTAAGGAGTAGTGGTGCTGTTTTCAAAAAAGCAGTATCTCATACCATTTAGCAATAAAAAAAAAATCCTGTTCAAAGGTAGAGGAGGAAGAAAGAACAGCAAATTCACAAATGCTTTCTATCAGGGGACGTATTTTGGCAAAGTAGTGCATCTTAATTATATTTGTGGGTATATGACTTCTGGGATCACTAATATGATATTCACCTTTATTTGGTAGAACGGTGTAAGTAGTTTCCATTCCGGCATGGATGTGGTCAGTCACATGGCAGTGGAGTAACCAGATTCCAGGTGTTCTTGGGACCATTTCTAGGGTTTGGTATGTCCCAGGGAAAATGTCAAAGACATCAGAACTATAAATGCCCCTGTGCTTAATTAGAAAAATGACAACATTTATATGAAATATATTATCTGTGAGAATTCATTCAAATGTTTCATTGGCCAGCTCAGATATTAGACAGAAGGATTTAAAAAAAAAAAAAGCCCTGTATATTTCTGTGTTTCATACAAACAGTGGGATATGTGGTCCTTGGGTTCTTGCTAAAGCCTTGGCACTATGGCCTTCAGGTAGATGTGGAGGAAAGAGGTCTGTTACCTCTTACACTTAGACAATGTTTTGCTTTTTGTTGGAACACTGTGTTACACAAGGGAAAATTCCTACCCTCTCTGCTAACACTTCTATTCAAATGCCCTACCCAGGAATATATGAGCAGAACTCCATGAAAGTCCAGCAAAAACTGCAAATCCCAGGAGGAGTCCCAGATGTAACAAAGACTGGTAATGGCAATTGAAACTGCCATGTGCCACACTCTTAGAAAATAGTTATCTCTTCAAACTTTCAGTTTTCCATAAGTCTCCCTGAGGAAATATTTTCTTCATTTGTATTAAAACATTGTCAAATTGAGCAAGAATAATGACCATGGCTGGCTCTTACCTTGTATCGGAAGCTGTGGCCATGGAAATGCACGGAGTGCAAGTCTATCTCATTGCCCATTCCCATTAGGTACCAGTTGACTTCATCTCCCGCATGCATTGTGAGGCCTTGCAGGTTCCCAAACATTCTCCCATTAATAGCTGGGGAAGCACATGATTTTTATGTTACCTTTCAGGATATTTTAAACCAAGAGCTATTTCATAGAAAATATGATTGTGAGGTCAATGAATGGGATCTTTTCTGAGGTACTAGAAGTTATTTCACGACAGATGAGGGAAATGAGTACTTTAAGGTCAATAATGTCACATTGCTATCTAGTCACTTAGCATCAAAAGCCTTAAGCCTGATTTGAGTTTATTTAAAAAGGAATGAGACTTTGGAATAGGAGAGAAGTAAATAGATGATTTTGCTTTGAACAGAATACTACCTCACTTACAATGTGAGACAGATGTGTTTCATTTAAAAATGAATAGCCTCCAAAATAATTGCATTTGAAAGGAAAGGGTTTTAGAATAATGTATCATACCATGCATTTTATTGCTTTCTATGAATTCATCATTGTCTTTGTTTACTTTCTCAGGGTGATCAGAGTATGTTTTGATGTTGTCATCTAAGTACCAAGATTCATTCTCATCAAAAACTAAAAACAGAAGTGAAAATTCCAGTTTCTTTATAGGATTGTATACTTTCAGGTAATGTCTCCGACAAACAATCAGTGGACCAATTAATCCACTATAGAGATCCTGAAAAGAGCAAAAACTTCAGTCATCATTGTGATATAGGTCAGGATTTGTTTATTAATCCTCACCTGAGGATATTTTTTCCATTGATTTTTAGAGGAAGTGGAAGGGAGGAAGGGAGGAGGAGAAAGAGAAAGAAACATCAATTTGAAGAGACACATTGATTGGTTGCCTCCTGCACATACCTCACTGGAGCTGGGGAATGAACCTGCAACCCAGTTACATGCCTTTGGGAATTGAACCTGAGAGCCTTTAGTGCATGGGGCTGGCACTCTAATTACTGAGAAACAGCAGCCAGAGCTAGGTCAGGATATCAGAGTGCTGGAGGGGAACCTTATTGCCCATGACCTGAGGAATTTTGGAAGGACTGATTTAGGTAGTAAACGTTGCCCAGTGTGGTACAGTCAAGGCAGCAACTTTCTACTTGAAGCTGTTAAATTGGAACAATGGTGAGTTACAGGTAGGTGGTGTGGGTGCAGAGGCCAAATATTGACTTAGCTAATGAGCAGCAATTTAAAGAACCCCAAATGAACAATGTTGGTTTGCCTATTCCATAACCAGGGGTCCTCAAACTTTTTAAACAGGGGGCTAGTTTACTGTCCCTCAGACCATTGGAGGGCCGGACTATAGTTTAAAAAAAAAACTATGAACAAATTCCTATGCACACTGCGGGCCCGGGACGAGTCGGCTGCTAAGCAGGACAGGCAGCGGCACCGTCGGGCTGGATAAATGTCCTCGGTGGGCCGCATGTGGCCCGTGGGCCGTAGTTTGAGGACCCCTGCTAGTAAGCCAACCACTATGCCAGTCACTGAAATTCCAGAGATGAATCATATAAAGCCCCTGCCCTGTAGGTACTCAGTCTAGCCAGGGAAATAGAGGAGCAGAAGAAGGAACCTCTTGCTGTGATGGAGGTATGTACAGTGCTAATGAATACAGAGGAGGAAGACCTCAGTTGACTTGGGCCTACTTGGCTGGGCATTAGTAGTGGCAGATTAGTTCCTGAAGGACCTTTGTGTTGTATCATGATCAGGAATTTTAGATTTTGTCTTGTGGGACATAGGTGGCCACTGAAACATTAAACATGGAATGGCAGTGTATTTGCATTTTAGCCCAGTCATCCTGATGGTGGAGTGAAGGAATGCTTGGAGGAGGGAGAGACTGGAGACTAGGAAGCCATTGCATTGTGGGGGCAAATTACAAGGACCTGATCTATGGCGATGGAGAAAAGGAATGGACTGAGGCCTATGTAGGTGAATTCCTTGGAGGAGCAAAGAGGGTGCATTCGATACTTTATATCCAGGGTTCTAGCTTGAACAACTGAGTAGATTGGGTGCTTAGGTGCTATCTAGTACAACAGGAAATACAGGAGGAGGTGGAGGAAGATCTTGATTTCCATTTTAGAGTTGCTGAGTTTCCAGTGCCTATGGGACATGCTGATGGAGATGTTCAGTCGACAGGTGTATAGACAAATCTGAAACTCAGGAGAAAGATTGGGACTAGAGATTTAATTCTACAAAAGAATTTGAGGACCTGATCTGATTTGTCATTGTTGAGTGTTTTGTTGGCTTTGGAATATTTAGTCAAATGGCAGTATTAGTTGTGCTGTGATTGGTGAGGTCAGCATTTTAAACCATGTAATAATAGAGCTCTGAAATCACGGACTTCAGTTCTTTGTGTTTATGTATTCTGAAGTGAAAGGGAAATAAAAAATTATTGATTAATATTTAAATCTGTGTTACCCACAATCAGCAGTCATAGATGTATCCTTAAACACAAACAAAAAGAAACTGAAGTGAATTGCAGAGCCACTTACTCCCTGGGAATTTACCGTAGAACTGGCCTACAGGAAACTGTAACCTCATCTTCCTTCAGCTGTGTGTCTGTTTTGGGGCTTTTCACAGAACACAGATGATATAAGTTTACCTTAACTTGATCTACAGTTGAATAGTAGGCCCATGGAATACAAGCAGAATCCTCACTTCCAGCTCCAGATCTTTCTGGGATTTTCCATATGTAAGTATGAGTTTCACCTAAATTAATCAAGTATTGATACATCCAGTTATATTCGGTATATATACATATATATGCACACACACATATGTACATATGTATTTATATACAGGCTTAGTCTTAAAAACCAGTGACCCAGAAACCGGAAATGTGAAGGAAATTAGATTTAAAAAGTAGTGGTACTCAAAATTGTTTTCAGAAATTTGGTTTTAGGATAAACTGTAAGATACACATTTCTATCTTCTTTGTCAGTTATGAATTAACTGGACTTGGCATGCATGCCGTACCACAATAGCCAGGAGAGGGTGAAATAGGGCCCAAACACTGAACCAGACCCTCATAGATTTCCCACTCCTAGTTATTTTGACTTTCAGGAGGTAACAGCAAGCCTACTCACAGTGCCTGGACACCACCAGACCAAGCCAGGCCAGACTGAGCTCAGAGGCTGGAGTGGGTGCAAAAAGCCAAATGAACTCCACTGAGCCCTACAGGTGGCCAGAACCAAAATCTGCCCCAGTCCTTGAGGACAGTATGCCGAAGCAAGGGTGCCTAGATCTCACCCAGTCAGACCCTGTCAACTTGGAATTTCTTTATACTTTCTCTCACCCTTCCCATCCTTATCCTAGATAACTTAGATCCAAGAGCCCTTGAATTAGAATTAATCAATATGTATAGCTTCTTTCTAACCTCATTTAAATTTGCTCTAAGCCCTTGTCTGAGGGAGACTGAGTCTTCCCTCCTGTCTCCCTGTCTCGCTGCCTGCCTAATGAATAAATCTATTTCTTTCTGGGAAAACTGTTGCCTCGGACTTTGGCCTCTCTGTGCTCGAGGACATCAAATTCCTTGATCTTGTTCAGTAACAGTGGCAATTCCAGTATCCCAACTTGAGGAAACGTTGCAACAGATCTCTTCTTAGCTTGAAGTGTGTTTCTCTACTACACTGTCCTCATCCCCACTGAGCTATCACCTGCCCCAGTCTCCTGTGTCTGTGTGTCTGTACCACACAATGTGACTCCCTCGCTTCACCATGGCCTTCCTTTTCTCCTTTTATACAGTTATCCTCCGTGATTTCATGATACCTGGGGAAGAGTCATCAGACCTTGCTCTCATAGGTCACTTACCTCTCTAGTTTGTCCCATTCTGTCTGTCATACTATACACTGTGTGGTCACAACTCTGTCACACACAGGACTGTACTCTGGACCTTGACACTCTAAAGATGGCCAGTTGCTCCACTCTCCTGTCTTGTGAAGGCCTCTACCCTGGTCCATTTGTGCTGGGTTCTTCTGCAGCCGATCTCTGCTCCCAGTCACCCAGGGCTTCCTGTACAGCTGCTCACAGGACCTTGACTTTCAGCCATGAAAGGCACTATAAACTCCATGTATGTAGTAGAACTCACTATTATTCATTCTGTCAGACTTCAATTGGCCAGAGTCTAACAAACCTTTATTAGGGAATCAAGCAGGACATGAGGGATATGATAGACTAGTTTCTTTTTCCTAAAGCCCTCCATCTTTTCTGTCCCTATGCCCTCACCCTTTTCATAAGAAGAATATTTCACTGAGAATAAAGCATAGATTTACCTCCTGAATATATTGTTTCTTCATCTATACTCTTATTTTCATGAGCTGAATAATGGCATTTCCTTCTCCATTTCCACCACAATCTGCTGCCCAATGCCCAACCTTTTAGCATGCCCATTGCCCAACCTTGGCACTGTCTAGACTCCTCCTTCCCTAACCTTCCCTAATGCCCAGCCTTTCAGCAGGTCCTCTTAACACCAGCTTTAAAATAAAACCAGAATGTGACAATTTAGCATTTCTGCCATTTCTAAGCTGGTCCAAAACTCATTTATTTACCCAGATTATCATTACAACCCTCTAACCCAGTGGTCGGCGAACTCATTAGTCAACAGAGCCTAATATCAACAGTACAATGATTGAAATTTCTTTTGAGAGCCGAAAACCGACTTCTGCACATGGGCCACGAAGTTTCAATCGCACTATACGTGCGTGCCCGCACGTGGTATTTTGTGGAAGAGCCACACTCAAGGGGCCAAAGAGCCACATGTGGCTCGCGAGACGCAGTTTGCCGACCACTGCTCTAACCAATCCTTGCTTCTTCCCTTGTCCCCTACAGTCACTGACCCACACACTAGCCAGACAGTCCTTTAAAAGTGTTCATAGGATCATCACTCTCCAGTTCAAACCCTTGCATGGCTTTTAGGATAAAAATCTAAGGTCCTGACTATGACCTCTTAGGTCCTCTCGCATCTCACCTCTTCCATCTCTCCCTCTCCTCAGACATACCAAGTCCCCTCCCATCTTGGGACCTAGAATGCTCTTCTCACACAACTCTTCCCAACTAAGTGGATTGTTGCTTCTCATAACTTAGATGTCTTCACCAGTGGCACCTCCTCAGAGAAGCCCTCTTGATCACCCTACCTAAAATAGTGCCATTGTTACTTATTCTTTCTCATCTGTCTTAATTTTATTATTATTTTGGTTAATCCTCACCTGAGGACATTTTCCATTGATTTTTAAAATTTTATATTTTTTTTTAAGAGAGAGAGAGAGTGGAAGGGAGAGGGAGAGACAGAAAGAGAAACATTGATGTGAGGGAGACACATCGATTGGTTGCATTCTGCACACCCCAACCAGGACCTGGATCAAGCTTGAAACTGAGGTATGTGCCCTTAACCAGAATCAAACCCGAGATCCTTCAGTACACGGGCCAACACTCTATCCACTGAGCCAAACCAGTTAGGGCTCATCTGCCTTAATTTTTTGATACATTGTTTATTTCCCTAGGAAGACTGTGAGGATCATGAGGGCAGGGCTTTTCATTTCTACTCCCCTATATAGTAATTTATTGTTTCTCATTTGATATACAGTTGTAAGTACACAAAACAGAGTTGATTCTTATATTTTTATTTATTAATTATTGTTTTCCATATGAACATCTATAAACCTACTTCTGCCCCACCCTGTATTTGGGAACTGCTAAATTACTGAGAAAAGGATCCTCCCTAAGAGCCAACTTTACAACTAATAGATGAAAAATACAGTTCTTATGAAAGAAAATACACCCCTGAATTTAAGTTATTTCGGCTTTTACTCTGTTAAACATTTATTGAGTTCTTATACATTTCAGATAGTGGATTAGATACCAGAGATTTAAAATTTCAAGTGGCAGCCTCTGTCCTTAGGATCCTATCCTCAGACACAGGCAGGGGAACATTCCGCCACATTCAAGGTGATCCGTGTTGTCTGGGGTGTGTTCTAGCTGTGTGGAGAGAGACCATCTCTGCTGACTCAAACCTGAGTGTCTGGATGCCCAGCACCATCAGATTTCTTCCTCAGTGCTGTGCATTTTTTTTGGTAGGTGAATGCAATCACACACATGCTGACACATTTCCCTGTGTGCCCTCTTGACCACCTCCTTCACTTTCTCAAGCAACAATCATTTGGAAGGAATACCTTTCTGACAAGTCATTTGTGGAGAAGCTGTAAAATCTATTGCACACCTCCACCCTATGCCTACCTAGGAAGGTGGAGTAACAGTAGCAATCTCCCACCCATGAGTACCTGGAAAGGTTGGAGTAGCAGTAGCACTCTCCGTTTTCACCCCATGGGCATGTATTGAGTAGGGTCTTGTGGCCATGTTTTTAAAGATAATTGTCACTTTGTCTCCAACATCTGCATGAAGTTGAGGACCTGGCAAGAGTGAAGAGGAAGAGTGGCTTATATGCTGTCAGATCAGAAGTTCTAACTCAGGAATAAAAACACAGATTGGATAATTTAGCATTAAGGCCCTAGTCTGTTTTACCTCCTGTGGCTCCATGCTGTATTACTATTGGATTATACCTCATTTCAGAGGATTCAGGATAAAAACACCAGTATGGCTGCAATGTCATCTTCAGGCCTGGGGAGGTTTGGGCCTGAAAGCCCCCTGCAGGTTAATGGCCTAATCTTGGTGAATCACTGTGACTCATCCCTGGCCAGGAGTCCTGATCTCTGCATTTGGACTTCCAGAATTTCCTGGGCATGAATTAATAACTGCAGGCAGTCCTGCATTTAAAAGGATGGGTGGGGCTACCCTGCCCATTTCTCCTCTCCAGCCAATCGTAGCTTGTTTCCTGTCTGGGAGAATTTCTGTGAACCAGCAACACTGAATTCTCCCTGGGGTGGCTTTCTCTGGTGCTTGAGGATAACCAAGCCCTAGAGAACTCTGTTAGTGTGGAAACACAGTGGTGTCCCCTATACTTGATAATTTCCAAGGAAATTCCCAAGACCAGTGTTAGTAAAGTTCTTAAACATTCTGTCTTAAAATGATTCCTGAAAAATTGAAGAGATCTTTCCCCCCTGCTGTGTGCACAGTAACACTCTTTTCTTTCCGTATCTCCTTATCTATATATAAATTTCTCCCATTTAGAGTTAATCATTTACATCTTAATTTTAAGAGTAAATAGCTATGATTTTTTTTTTTTGAGGGATGGGAGAATCATGAAGAATTTGGTTAAGAATTTCATTAGAATGTAATTTCTAGGAATTCCACCCAAACTATAAGCATCAGTTTAATAAACACCAAGTATATACAATTTCATTAGTATATGGGATAATATATTGCTTTTGACACAGTATTTTATTATGCCATATTTATAGGCTCCTCATTTTTATTGAGTGACATTTTATTTTTTAAAGATCTAATTGGCTTTATTAAGTGATTCATTAATTTGGCAGCCTCCCATATAGCAACTAGAACTCTCCTATTTTTATTTAAATAACTGATACATGAACCAAGAAAATGAAACTCCTAGACATGGACCATCACCACATGCAGCAGCATATCCCTTGCCCACACCTGGTGAACTGGAGCTGTTAGAGTACCTAGAATGCCCAGATGTTCTTCTTCAGCTTTTCTCTCCACTGGAACTTGGAATGTGCCATCAGTGTATTGCCGATACACAACTTTCTTATACTTTGAGCCTATGTAAAATTCTTCCTTATCTAAAAATGCATTATTTGAAACACTTAAAAAAAAAACACACACACAACTAAGTTAGTATTTGTCTTAATGAAAGTGGAAGTTGAGTTTCAAATTATGAATAAACATACAATTTTTATTTAAGTAATTATGCTAGTTTTCAATACCACTCTCCCATTCCTGCAAGACTTTAAAAATAGACACGGGTGGTAGAAAGTGCACCTAGCCAGAGTGGAGCCCAGACTCTGCCACTAAAATGACCTCCAGCTAGTCATTTCTCATTGGGAGTCTTGGTTTCTTCTCCTCTGAAATGAGGTATTAAAGGAGGTCATACCCAAGGTTTATTGCTTTAAAACTGTATGGGTCCAGATTTCACCACTGCCATGTTCCCTGGATACTATAGTGTTTCTAGTCTATAGGAACTGAAGTAGCCATGTTTTTCCAGATGTTTCCTTTACCTAAAGTTTTTATTGACTCCTAATGGCTCCTGTGGCCTTTTGACTGTTTTACCCCAATCACTGAAATAACCTTTTACTCCTTTACATCACAAATCATAATCACCATCACAGTCAAACTGCCCAGGTAACCACTGCCCAGCTACATGTTATGAACCAGATCTGAATACATGACCACACCCATCTGCCCAGTCATACTACAAAAGGCTGGTGCATTATGTGGAAGATG
Organism: Plecotus auritus; assembly: GCF_963455305.1. Taxonomy (NCBI): domain Eukaryota; kingdom Metazoa; phylum Chordata; class Mammalia; order Chiroptera; family Vespertilionidae; genus Plecotus; species Plecotus auritus. The sequence continues at coordinate 118,468,018 of NC_137771.1, forward strand.
ATAGAAGGGACAATCCAAAAGGGTTAACCACAGTGTGGGTGAGGCTGCTCTAAATGGATGATTCTATAGCTTCAACCACCACCCTTAGCTAACATCTATTCAAACTGAACTTATTTTTTTATTCCCATGATTTCTTTCGAAAGGTACCCAGCCCCAGCAGAGGGAGCCATGATTTACTTGTTATTGGTAGTTTTGAACCATATTTTCCTGTAACTTCTTGGAGGGCAGAGACCATATCTGTAATACTGCTCTCAATTTAAAGTTTCCTTTCATACATACTAGTAATAGCTTTAAAAATGTGAAATAACTGGTTAATAGACTAATAACAAAATTTTTGGAGAAAAGATAACATAAATAGCAAATAGTTGATAGAGAAAATAATACTTTAGCTCTGTACTGAGGCATTAATTGTGTAAGTTTGAAAATCAGTGACAAGATAAGGGCACATGAATATAAGAAGACAGTCCAATAGAAAAGAAACATGAATAACTACAAATGAAAAATTTCCTGTGAGAAAATTGAGAGAAACTGAAATTAATGAGAAGGATGCACAGGAAGCATTTTGTTGTTATTCTTATTTAACACAACTGTTTATTTTACTGCAATTTAACATAATTCTGCCTTCTTTTAAAGAGAAACTAAAAAAATTGGGAATCCACCTAAAGAATTACCTTTGCTCTTGTAAGTGATGCAGCTCCTTTTCCCATTCCCTGCTTGGAGAGTAATCCCATTCCACCTCCACCGCAGCGATGAAGTAGGTCCGCTCTCCCAGGTATAGGTTTGGATTTTCAGACAGCTGCCTGCGTTGGCTCACAGTGTATTTTTGCTTCATGCCACCTGTGTAGTGATCAGTTGTGAGGCACTCAACATCGAAAGTCCCTTGAAAGGTAAATGAGAAAGCATGTCACTCCTTTGCTCAGTGCCTTCCATGGTTCCTCACTTCATTCAGAATAAACACCAAAGTCCTTACTGTGGCCTGGGTTACATCAGCTGACTTCCCACACCTCTGATCATGTGGCCTACTGCTCATGCCACCCAAGCCACATGTCAAGGGTTTGCCTGCCTCAGGGCATTTGCATTTTCTGTTTTCTCTACCTGGAACATTTCTTTTCAAAATATCCACACTATCTCATGCACTCATTCACTCAAATCACTTTTTAATTGTCTCCTCCTTAGAGAACCTTGACCCAACTACCCTCATCAGTCACTACAGCCTTCTCTTGCCCGGTTATTCTTCAGAGTACTTATCAGCTGCATGAGAGCAGACAGTTTATCTCTGTTGTTTATTGCTGTATCTGAACTTGTGTAATGAATGAAGGAAAGGTTGCCCTGGACCTGGTTACCTTTTAGTGACACATAAGAAACCAAAAAAAAAAAAAAAAAAAAAAAGCCTGAAACAAGTTAGCATTTTTTCACTTTTTTTGTTTGTTTGTTTTACTCATTCAGAGCCAGACCTGTGGGAGTCTCTGAATTTGCATGGCTATGGTTCTCGTATAAGTTATTTAACTGCAAAGAATTGACAAGCCAACACTACATCTAGGCTATAGAGAAATGATGAGAAGTTTAGGTAAAGAGCCTTTAGGGAGTCTTCCAATGTCTAGTCTGATTTACCAGTGTAACAGGGAATGAAAACTTTATACTACTCTGGCTAACCATAGAATAGAACTAAATAAGAATGAACAAAAGAGATTTAAAAATGGTGGCAGAGTAGGTGGAAGCTACACTGACAGTTTCCCAGGAATAAACTGGAAGTATAACTAAAATACCAAAAAACCATCCTGAAAAATCAATTGAAGACTAGCTGGAGAGAACCATGATAACCAAGGGTGGAAAGTGGAGACTACATAGAGACTAGTAGAAAGTGTGGAGGCACGGAAGGCCTGGAGGGATGTCTCAGCTGTGGGGGGTTCCTACTGAGAACCCTGGGTTCTAAACCTGAAGCTGGGCATTATAACCCAGAGAAGGTGCCCACTGAATGTCTGGCTGTGAAAAGCAGTAGGGTTACTGTCCACCAGTGAGAGATAGCTGGAAATACAGGTACTCTCTTAAAGGGCCAACAAAAAATTTTGTGTGCAGCCACTCACCTTGGGCTCTGGCAGAGGGAGGGCAGAGAGAACTGGAGCTATGTAAGGAGAGTACAGGGTTGGGGGCTCTGGAGTTGGAGCTCAAAGGGCAGCCACCCTGCTTCCCTGTGCTGAGTCATTCCATCACACTGCGGAGGACCTTTGCTATCCAGGTGGTTTTTGCCTGAAGGGAAGGCAGTTGCCCCACCCTATTGGAAGACCTCTCACCAGTCCCTGTGGTCCATAGCCTGAGGCTACTCAAACTGTAAATTGGACTGAAGGCAGAGGCAGATCTCTGGAGGCTTTGAGTGTTGCCTGATTTCCTTTTGGGCCTGCGGCTAGGAAAAGCAGACCCTGGTGCACATCTCAGTTCTTTCCAAAGGTACCCAGCCCCAGCAGAGGAAGCAATAAGCTATAGGTTACTAATAGTCCAAACAGGATACTAAGAGCCACTCAGAAACAGTGTCTGCTCTAGAGATTGGGAATCATAGCAGATCAACCTAATACATGACACAAACCTAAAATAGGCAGTTAAAATGGGGAGACAAAAACAAAAACAAACAACAAAAAAACCCCACCTCAAAAGAACAAGAGAATTCTCAAGAAGAGGTAAACGAAATGGAGATAAGAAATTTATCTGATACGGAGTTCAGCATAATGATGGCAAAGAAGCTCAACAGCATGAGAAAAGATTTTGTAACTATGAAAAAATACCAGACGGACATAAAGAATGACATAGCACTAATAAAGAACACATTGGAAGGAATACACAGCAGACTAGAAGAAGCCAAGAACTGCATCAGTGAATTAAAAGTCAGATAGGAAAAAATTAACTCAATAAAAAAGAAAAACAAAAGGACCCCCCCCCCAAGAAAAGAAAGAAAAGAACCAAAAAGAAAAAAACAATTAAAAAAACAGGATGACAGCTTAGCAGGGGTCCTCAAACTTTTTAAACAGGGGCCAGTTCACTGTCCCTCAGACCGTTGGAGGGCCAGACTATAGTTTAAAAAAAAACTATGAACAAATTCCTATGCGCACTGCAGGCCCGGGATGAGTTGGCTGCTAAGCAGGACAGGCAGCGGCACCTGGCGGGCCGGATAAATGTCCTCGGTGGGCTGCATGTGGCCCGCGGGCCGTAGTTTGAGGACGCCTGGCTTAAGGGATTTGTGAGATACCATGAAATGTAACAATATTCACACTGTAGGAGTGCCAGAGGAGAAGAAAGTAAGCAGGAGATAGGGAACATGTCTGAAGAAATAATGGCAGAATACTTCCTAACCAAGTGAAGGAAACAGTCACACAAGTCCAGAAGGCATAGAGAATACCAAGCAAGAAGAACTCAAACAAGCTCATGCCCAGACACATCATAATTAAAATGCCAAAAATTAAAGAATCTTAAAGGTAGCAAGAGAAAAGCATTTATTACTTACAAAGGAGTTCCCATAAGGCTGTTAGCTGATTTCTCATCAGAAACTCTACAGGCCATAAGAGAATGGCATGAAGTATTCAAGGTAATGAAAAGAAAGGCTCTGAAGCCAAGATTACTATATCCAGCAAGGCTATCATTTAAAATAGATGGTGAAATAAAGAGCTTCCCAGACACAAAAAAGGCTAAAGGAGTTTACCACTACCAAAAAGGTACTGTAAGAAATACTAATGAGAAGAAGAAATATACTAGAGAGAAACATAGGCATACAGAATTAAAATAGCAATAAATAAGTACCTATCAATAATAACCTTAAACATAAATGTATTAAATGCCCCAATCAAAAGATACAAGTTAGCTGAATGGATACAAAATCATGACCCAATTATATGCTGTCTACAAGAGACCCACCTCAGAACAAAAGACACACAGGTTGAGAATGAAGGGATGGGAAAAAATTTTCTATGCAAATGGAAATATAAAAAAGCTGGGGTAGTAATACTCATATCTGACAAAATAGACTTCAAAATGAAGGTCATCACAAGAGACAACAAAGGTCACTATATAATAATAAAGGGATTGATTCAACAAGAGGATATAACCCTGGCAAATATATATGCACCCAATATAGGAACACCTAAATATGTATAAAAAACTTCTAGAAGATATTATGGGAGAGATTGGCAGCAATACAGTCATAGTAGGGGACATTAACACTCTGCTGATTTCAATGGATCTTCCAGATTAAAAACTAACAAGGAAACAGTGACTCTAAATGACACACTGGATCAGATGGATTTAATTGACATTTGTAGAACATTTCACCCAAAGCAGCAGATATACATTCTTCTCAAGTTCACATGGATCATTCACAAAGATAGATCTCATGTTAGGACAAAAAACAAGTCTCTACAAGTTCAAGAAGACTGAAATCATTTCAAGCATCTTCTCAGATCATAGTGGAATGAAACTAGAAATCAACTATAGTAAAACACCCCAAACATTCAAACACTTGGAGGCTAACTAGCATGTTATTGAACAATGAATGAGTTACTAATGAGATCAAGAAAGAAATAAAAAGACTTGCTGAAAACAAATGAAAATGAACACACAACAACCCAAAATCTCTGGGACACAGCAAAAGTAGTCCTGAATGGGAAGTTCATAGCACTACACGCCTACCTCAAAAAACAAGAAAAATTAATAATAAACTAACCCTACAACTGAAAGAATTAGAGAACAACAAGAAAATCCAAGAGTAATAAGAAGGAAGGAAATAATAAAGATTAGAGCAGAAATAAATGACATAGAGACAAAAGAAGAAAAAAACAATACAAAAGATCAATGAAACCAAGAACTGGTTCTTTGAAAAAATAAGCAAGATTGATGAACTGTTAGCCAGACTCATCAAGAAACAAAGAGAGAGGACCCCTCCCCACCAAATCAGAAATGAAAGTGGAGAAGTAACAACTGACACCACAGAAATACAGAGGATTGTAAGAAAATACTATGAACAACTATATGCCAATAAGCTGGACAATGTGAAAGAAATGGACAAATTCCTAGAAAAATACAATCTCCAAAAATTAAATCAGGAAGAATCAGAAAACCTGAATAGGCCAATAACAACTGATAAAATAGAAGCAGTAATAAAAAACAACAACAAACTCCCAGGAATCAAAAGCCCTGGTCCAGACGGCTTCACGGGGCAGTATGAGTTTTACCAAACTTTCAAAAAAATAACTTTTCTACTCCTCAAACTATTTGACAATAATCTAAGAGAAAGGAACACTTTAAAGCTCTTTTTATGAGGCAAACTTTATCATAATTCCAAAACCAGACACTATAAAGAAAGAGAATTATAGGCCAATATCCCCGAAGAACATAGATGCTAAAGTCTTCAACAATATATTAGGAAAGCAGATCCAGCAATATATTTTAAAAAATCATATATGACAAACCTACAGTCAACATCTTATTCAATGGGCAAAAACTAAAACCATTTCTTCTAAGAACAGAAACAAAACAAGGATGCCCACTCTCACCACTCTTATTCGGAAATCCTAGCCACAGTGTTCAGACAAGAAGAAGAAATAAAAGGCATCCAAATTGGAAAGGAGGAAGTAAAATTGTCATTATTCACAGATGGCAAAATATTGTACATGGAGACCCTAAAGACTCCACCAAAAAGCTACTAGATCTAATAAATGAATTTGGCAATGTAGCAAGATACAAAATTAACACCCATTAATCCATGGCATTTTTATACACCAACTAAAGGCCCGGTGCACAAAATTTGTGCATGGGGGGTGGAGGGGGGTGTCCAGCCTGGCCTGCACCCTCTTGCCATCTGGGACCCCTTGGGAGATGTCCAATTGCTGGTTTAGGCCCACAGGGATCAGACCTAAACTGGCAGTTGGACATCCCTCTTGCAATCCAGAACTGGCTCCTAACTGCTCGCCTGCCTGCTTTCCTGATCGCCCCTAATCACTCTGTGTGCCTGCCTGAGCAACCCTAACCACTCACCTGCCTGCTGATCACCCCTAATTGCTCACCTGCCTGCCTGATGGCCCCTAACCACCTCCGCCTCGGCCCCCACCACCGCAGCTTTATCCAGAAGGACATCTGGAATGACATCGGGAAGGTCATTCGGCTGTCCGGTCTAATTAGCATATTAGGCTTTTATTATTATAGATAATGAATTCTCATAAACTAAATAAACAATGCCATTTATCATTGCAACAAAAACATTAAGGTATTAAGGAATAAACTTAACCAAGGAGGTAAAAGACTTGTACTCAACTATTGGACATTGAAAATAAGAGAGATATAAACAAGTGGAAGAATATACTGTGTTTATGGATTGGTAGAATTAACATCATTAAAATGTCCATACTACCCAAAGCAACCTATAGATTCAATGCAATCCCTATTAAAATACCAATGGCATATCTCACAGACCTAGAATACTCCAAAAATTTATATGGAACAAAAGAAAATCCCAAGTACCCTCAGCAATCTTGAGAAAGAAGAACAAATTTGGATGGATCACAATACCAGATATTAAGTTATACTACAAAGCCACTGTACTCAAAACAGCCTGCTACTGGCACAAGAACAGGCATATAGATCAATGGAACAGAACAAAGTCCCGAGAAATCGACCCAAGCCATCACACTCTATTTTTGACAAAGAAGGCAAGAATATACAATGGAGTCAAGAAAGTCTTCAATAAATAGTGTTGGGAAAATTGGACAGACACATGCAAAAAAAAAGAAAAAGAAAATTAGACCACTAACTTACACCGTACACAAGAATAAACTCAAAATGGATAAAAGACTTAAATGTAAGTCATGAAACCATAAAAATCCTAGAGGAAACCGTAGGCAGCAAAATCTCAGACATCTCTTGTAGTAATATGTTTATAGATACATTTCCGAGGGCAAAGGAAACTAAGGAGAAAATAAATGGAAGTACATCAAAATAAAAAGATTCTACACAGCAAAAAAACCCATCAACAAAATGAAAAGGGAGCCCACTCCATAGGAGGACATATTTGGCAAAGATACAGCTGATAAAGGTTTGATATCCAAAATATATAGGGAACTCATACAACTTAACAAGAGAAAGACGATCCAATCCAATTAAAAAATAGGCAAAGGATCTAAATAGACACTTCTCCAAAGCAGACATACAGATGGCCAAGAGACATATGAAAAATGCTCAAAGCCACTGATTATCAGAGAGATGCAAACTATAATGACAATGAGGTATCAGCTCATACCTGACAGAAAGCTACCATCAACCAATCAACAAGTGACAAGTGCTGGTGAGGATGTGGAGAAAAGGGAACACTAGTACACTGCTGGTGGGAAAACAGTATGGAGTTCCCTCAAAAAATTTAAAATACAGAATGCCATTTGACCCAGTGATCCCACTTCTAAGAATCTATCCTAAGAGACCTGAAATACCTATCAGAAAGAATGTATGTACCCTAATGTTTATAGCAGCACAATTTACAATAGCTAACATCTGGTACTGGCATAAGAACAGCCCAAGTGCCCATCAATAGATGAGTGGATAAAAAAGCTGTGGTACATTTACACCATGGAATACTATGCAGCAGTAAAAAAGAAGGATCTCTTACCCTTTAAGACAGCATGGATGGACCTGAAGAATATTATGCTAAGCAAAATAAGCAAGTCATAGAAAGATAAGTATGCCGAAACCGGTTTGGCTCAGTGGATAGAGCGTCGGCCTGTGGACTGAAGGGTCCTGGGTTCGATTCCGGTCAAGGGCATGTACCTTGGTTGCAGGCACATCCCCAGTGGGAAGTGTGCAGGAGGCAGCTGATCGATGATTCTCATCGATGTTTCTAGCTCTCTATCCCTCTCTCTTCCTCTCTGTAAAATATCAATAAAATATATTTAAAAAAAAAGAAAGATAAGTATCACATGATCTCACTCATGTATGGAATCTAATGAAAAAAATTAACTGATGAACAAAAATAGGTCCAGAGACATGGAAGTATAGAACAGACTGGAATCTCAGAGGGAAAGTGGGAGAGGGTGGTGGGTGGGAATAGGTCAACTTGCATATATGCATAACCCATGGACACAGATAATAGGGTGGTGGAGGCCAGGGGTAGGATGTTGGGGAAGAATAGAATGGGTCAAGGGGAGGGGAAGGGACATATGTAATTCTTTCAACAATAAAGATTTAATTAAAATAAGAATGAACTAAAAAGAAAAAGAAATTTATATAAAGCAACCCATATTAATCTGAGTAAGTGTTAAACCCAACTTGCTACTGTGACCTGATTTTTCTCTTGAAACTAGTGCTTACATGTTAAAAGTTTTAAAATATACTTTATAGTTCAGGATTTGCCATTCCTATGCAAACTTAGGAAGCAGCCTGGCCTCAAGACCTGGCTGATGCTAACCACTCATTCACAGGAACTCAGCAGACAAAAAGACCAGATAGCCAACTCAAGAATGGTCACCATAAAGATCCATATCAAGGCCTATGGGAAGACGTCCTTCACATCCTACACATCATGCACATCCACATCCACAGTTTTCTCTCCCCTCTTTCAGCCCTATAGAATTTGTTAGCTTGACCAGAGCTGTTAAGATGGGCTTTGGGACAAAAGTCCCCATCTTCTCAAGGGGCCAATACTTAAATATAGTGCTTTCTTTTTTACCAGCACCTTTCTCACAAGTTTGGCTTTTGTTGCATTAAGTAGCTAAACCTGGGTTTGGTTACACCAGCTATCTTTAAAAGAACCATAATATAAAAGTAGAATGTGTTAAGGTTTCTGCTTTGTGGAAATGGGAGACATCCCAGTCTGCTCTTTTGTTACTCACTTCCCTCCCACTGACAAACAGGAAATGGACCTATCTGGCATATAGCAGGGAGTGGCCTAGTCTTGCTCTTCCAAGGGAAGGAATGGTACTTGGGAGGCTTGGGGAAGGGATGAGTTTATCACCCACCACAGGATTATAAATCAAAACCTCAGGAATTGATCCAATAGAATCTTGTCTTGACTTTAAAGAAATACACCTTCAGTATCAGGCTGCATGGTGAGTGTGAGACTTGTTTGAGGGAAGAGGTTTGCTGTGTCCCTCCTTTCTTGTCTTGACAGGTATGTGTTTCCTGAGAAGTAAATCCCGTGTACATCAGCCTCATTTCCAGCACTGAATAAGTACCACGTGACCAAATCTCCTTTGCTCATATTGAGACCAGGCTGATTCCCATACATAAATCCATTCATGGCTGTAAAAGGTGAAAAATAACATTTTGAAAGTGGTTTACCTTATGTCCTACTACATGACAACCTCCTAGACTTTGCAGAGCCAACTTTATTTAAATTTTAAAAGACCCATTCTGGCCTCTCTACTCCTTTCTGTGTCAGTAGTGGCTTTGCAATTTCTTGATGTTCCCTCCAGAGCAGAAAGGAGCAGAGCTAAATGCAGTGTTCTCAGAGTTCTGTGCCCTAGGAATCTTACTGTTCTTTCAGTTCTCTCAAGGGTCATATTGTGAACACCTAAATATATGAGAAATACCACCTCTTCCTGGGCACTGTAGACTGGGAATGGGTTTGTTGTTCTAGATGGAAAATTCTATGATTCACCTTCAATTAATAGAGCAGAGTATTTGCAGGAAGTTTTCTCTCACTACTGTTTTCGATAGATAATATCTTTGGCTCCTCCAGAATGCAAAAAAATGCTAAATCGAAAGGATTATTTTAAAGATTGTGAGTAATGTGACTAGTATCAATCCAATTTAAAAAATCTATAAAACAACTTTACATTTTTTTCTTCTTGCTACAATAATTTTCACATGTCCATTAGTGGTGTGGTGGTTTTTGTTGTTGTTGTTTTTGTTTTTGTAAACAATTAGCTCACTATCTCTGAACCCTAACTGCATTTTAGAACTGCATTTTAGAATTACACTGGGAGCTAAAAATAAATCTGATGCCAGATTTCAATTAAATAAAAACCTCTGGAGGTTGTCCTGAGCATTTAAAAAATAGCTTTAATAGTTTTTAAAATCTCCCAGTTGATTCTAATGTGTAGTCAAGGGTGAGAATTATTGAAGTTTATTGAGATCAGAGACCATATCTTTCTTCATATTAAATAATACAATGAGCCTGTCATTCTTAAATCACAGATGAGAAAAGCATCTAATCAACAGTTCTCAAACTTGAACATAGATCAGAATCACCTGGAGGGTGTGTTAAGCATAGATTGCTGGCCCCACACCCAGAATTTCTGATTCAGTAGGTCAGGGTTGGGGCCCAAGAATTTGCATTTCTAAGAAACCCTGCGTGATGCTGTTTACATATTAAGCACTGTGCATTTAATCGACATGTTTTGTATGTTTTATCCTGAATTAAGTGAAATGAGGAGTAACTGAACAATACATTAAATAATCAGTGGTATTACCCTCACTATATTTAATTGTTTATTGAAAATTGAACAATAGGCAAAGCTATTGGAATTTTGTTATAATTAAAAGCATTCCATGTGCAATGAGGCAGTACTTACAGTGCATCTTATTAGATTCCTGAAAGTCTGCGTCTTCCTTATTCACCTGATCAGATGCAGTTGTAAACATTTTTATATTATCATCTAAGAGCAAACTCTCATTCTCATCAAACACTATAGGGAACAAATAGAACTCCTTGTCTACATCTTTCTGTAAATAAAAACAAGAACAACAATTTGAAGACAGGAGAAGTAAAGCAGAAAGACTTTCATGTACACAACACTATTTTTGAAGGATAAGAACAGAAGTTTCCATTCCTCTTTGTAAATGCGGCTCACGGAATCATCCAGTTGACCATCAGAGTTTTCCTTAGTATCTGTGTAGTGGAATTTTGGTTCAACATGATAACCTAAGCCTTTCGCTGTACCTGAAAGTTCTGACTCTCCTCTCCTTACCTTCCTGCCAGCTCTGCAGATATTCATTGAAACCACCAAAAACAATTGTTCAAATGGGGTGAGGGGACATGTGCCTGTGCTAGAAATCAGGGAAAGTGTCATCTGCATTCATGAAAATGAAGAATCCTGTAAGGCAGAGCAGGAGGAAGCAGTTAGAGGGAAGCATTATCTTAAGGAAAATAGCCTGCCAGATAAATTGGAACAGAATTTTCACAACCTTGAGGCATCTGAACAAGCACTCTTACTCCTGTTCCCCCATTCCTGGTGAAAAACAAGGAAGCAGAAATGCTATTTGGTCTATGAAATGATTCAGTAGTTCAGAAGAAGGCGATCAGTCTAAGGCAGTGGTCGGCAAACTGCGGCCCACGAGCCACATGCGGCTCTTTGGCCCCTTGAGTGTGGCTCTTCCACAAAATACCACGGTCTGGGCTAGTCTATTTTGAAGAAGTGGCATTAGAAAAAGTTTAAGTTTAAAATATTTGGCTCTCAAAAGAAATTTTAATCGTTGTACTGTTGATATTTGGCTCTGTTGATTAATGAGCTTGCCGACCACTGGTCTAAGGAATCAAAGCATATAAGCCTTTAATAAGTTACTGCCTCACAGAAGAGAAAATTTCAGAGATGATTGCATGTCTTTCTCCTGAGATTGTTTTCAGATCAAAAACATAAATATCAAAATTTAAAAATCCAACTAAAGCAGATATCTGAGGTTAGATCCTACAGAAAATAACATAATGGAGATGATCTTTAAAAAGCTCCCATAAATCAGAGGAAAAGATGAAAAATATACACAGCAATAATTTTAAAGACAAGTTATAAAAGGAGAGACATAATGATAACTAATAGTGGGAATCATTGGACTTCTCTACTATAATAAATGTCAGAGAAATAAGGAGTAGTGTTTATGTTTTTGAGGGGAAAAGATTATGTTACAAAAATTCTGTATCAGGCAAAGAACAACAAAAAATTTTTCAGATGTTTGAGGTTTCCAACAGGGGACCACTACAATCACTTTATATTCTAATCTGCAGAGAAAAATTAAGTGAAAGTTTATAGGTCACATTTTCTGATTTTAATGCAACAAAACTAAAAATTACTAATATAAGGACAAAAAGCTAAAAAATATAAAAGGATCATATTTGATCCAAATAACTCTTAGACCAAAGAGGAAACAAAAATGAATTATTACATAGTTAGTAATGTCCACGAGAACACTATGAGTTATAATGTATGGAATATAACTAAACATATAAACTGAGAGTCTGAAATACTTTTTATTTTAACAAAACCAAATAAAAATAAATATCTAAATACTTTAGAAACAAAATTATAAAAAATTTAATAAGACAACACATAAATTAATAAATTAGAACATTTAAATAGCTATACCTGAAAATGTAGTCTTTGTAAAGACCAATAAAATACACAAACCTCTGACGAGTCTAACAAAAAAATTGAGATTCCAAATATTCCACATTGGAAATGAGAACAGAATATAACTACATGTGTGAAAGATAAATAAAGACCACTGTGTACAATAAATGTGATCAGGTGACTTAGAAGGAGGTACCAGAATATACCAATATCCATGGGTGAAATAAAAACAGTGATTAAAACATAAATAACATAACTAACTACTTATTAAAATTCACAAAGTCAAAAATTTCTAAGTAGCAGATGGGTTTCTATCTAAACTGTTTAAAAATATTAAAAACATAAGAATCTTCTCAATTTATTTAATGAAGATAGTATAACCATGATATAATACCTGAAAATGCACACAAAATTTAAACTGTTATCACTTATAGCTTTGATGAGAAATTCTAAATAAAACAGTATCATATATGCATAACCCATGGACACAAACAATAGTGCAGTGAAGGCCTGGAGTGGGGGGGGGGGGGGTGGCTAGAAGAGGTCAATGGGGATAAAAGGGGACATCTGTAATACAACAATAAAGATTAAAAATAAATAAATAAACACTATCAAATTCAACACAGAAATATATTGGGAAAAAAAACAAAACAAACAACACACCATAATTAAGCAATGTCTTTTTGCAGAAGTGCAAGGATAGTTCAACATCAGGAAATCCTTAATGTAGTTAGTTACACTTATAAGGTAAAGGAGAAAAAAATACGTTTTATATATCTTTTTTATTTTATTAATTTTAAAAATAATTTCAAGAAAACCTAAAAATAAATTCTTACAAAATTTGACATCCTGGCACTAGCTGTTCCCTTTGTTTTTCCCCCAGATCTTTGCAAGGCTGCTCCATGAAATTTAAATCTTACCCCTAATATTACCCCCACTTTATCTAAACTAGGAATTCTATTAATTATGATATTACCCAATTTTGTTCTTTAAAACTCATCACTTTCTATAGTTATCTATTTCTATTTTTTTGTGTTTGCTTATCTTCTCTCTTTCCCACCCCCTTCACACCCATCCCTCCCACTTCTTCTCTGCTACACCACACATCTATACTAATAAAAGGGTAATATGCTAATTAGACTGGACATCATTCCAGACAAAGCTGCAGCGGCTGTGAGGGCCGAGGGCTGGTGGCGCAGGAGAGGCAGCAGTGCTGCGGGGCCAGTGCTAAGAAGCGAGGGCCAAGAGTCCGCAGCCGTGGTGATGGGGATGGCGCTTTCTCCTGATTGGTCCGATTGCAGAGTGGACCTAAGCCATCAGTAGGACATCCCCTGAGGGCTCCCAGACTGTGAGAGGGGGCAGGCCAGGCTGAGGGAACCCCCCCACCCCCGCCAGTGCATGAATTTTCATGCACTGGGCCTCTAGTTACAGTGTAAACACAATTAGAACAGGAAACTGACCTGTCTTATTTAGCAATGAATTCTGTGCCTAACACAGGATGTTTTCTGAGCAGCTCAAGTGATTTTTTCTTAACTTTTTTTTTTTTAATCCTCACCTGAGGATATTTTTTCCATTGATTTTTAGAGAGAGAGTGGAAGAGAGAGGAAAAGACAGATAGAAATATCAATGTGAGAGAAACACATCGATTGGTTGTCTCCTGTACACCCCCAACCAGGAACTGGGCCGGGAGGAGCCTACAACCAAGGTACATGCCCTTGAATGGGAATCAAACCTGGGACCCTTTGGTCCACATGCTGCTGCTCAAGTGATTTTAAATAGAAAAACATTTTCAGTAAGCCAGAAATAAAAATTTTAAATACCAACTAATAGCCAATATCATACTTAGTGGTAAAATAATAGTTATCTTCATTAAGATCAGATACTAAACAAAGCACTAATTTACATTATTCAAATATTGTACCCAATCTGAAGCCACATGGCAAGTAAGTGAAAGAGCCAGGATGAGAACTTTTACTGCCTCCTGTAGACCTTCCTGTGTAGTGACTCCTTCATTTGCAAAATGAAGATGATGAAACATGCAGAGGCTAAAACTCACATTTTAAATCTCAACTCACGAGTTCCTCCTCTCCAAAAAGTAGGGATAACAATATTTAGCCTCTTGGGTTGTGAAGGCTAAATGAAATAATATAATATGTGTGAAAGTGCCTGGAAAGAGTTCAATAAATACTAGTCCCCTTTTATTCCTTCCCAAGGTAAGCACAAGATCAAAGAATGGGATCCAGAGGTAGAAAACCATTTTTCTTTCAGTTACATGTTTTCAAATTTTTAATTTATAATAGCCAAATAAAAAAATCCAGATATAAACAACAAAAATTATCCAAAGCCTATATAAAAGAAACTATAAAATACTCCTGAAAAACACAAAAGTAGACTTGAGTAAATGGAAAAACATGTTCTTCTGCAGGGTGACTCAAATGTATAATGATGTCTGTTCTGTCCTGGCCAGTGTGGATCAGTTGGTTGGAGCACCCATTGTCCCATACACCGAAAGGTGTGAGTTTGATTCCCAGTCAGGGAACATAACCAGGTTGTGGGTTCCATCCTTGGTTAGGGCGAGTGCAGGAGGCAATGGATCAATGTTTCTCTCTCACATCGATGTTCCTCTCTCTCTCTCTCTCTCTCTCTCTCTCTCTCTCTCTCTCTCTCTCCTTCCATCCCTCTCTCTCCCTTTCTCTCTCTCTGAGATCAATAATAAAAAGAAATGATGTCTGTTTTTCATAATTTAATTTGTATATTTAGACAATCCCAACCAAACACTGTTAGGCTTTTTTTCTCCTGGAGCCAGGTAAGTTTTTATAAGGTTCATTAGAAAGAATAAGTCAGCAAAAAGAGCTGTTAAAGTGATGGGAAAAAAGTGCAATTAAGTATAGCTACTAGTCATTAAATATATAGATGCTATAATTAAAATAGTATGATATTGGTGCATGGATATATAGAGATGAATGGATTAGAATAGAAAATCAAGAAAAAGACTGAATTGTGTATGAAATTTTTGGCATCTGATAAAGGCAGCTTTCAAATCAATGAGGAAAAGTTAATAAATGGTGTTGAGATGACTGGATAGTCATATAGAAAAAGATATATTTGATTCATTTCTCAACCATACACCTGGATAAGTTCTAAATGGAACAGAGATTTAAATGTGAAAAATAAAACCATACAAGCACTTGTAGGCAGTATGGGTGAATTCCTTTAAGGCCTGTGAAATGGAAAAACTTTCTTAACTATGACAAAATCTATAAATGAGGAAGGAAAAGATGATAGAAATAAAAATTTTACATGGCAAATAACATTCATAAACAAAAGAAAAACTAAATAAGTAAGAAAAAATATTTACAACTAATATCTCAGACAAAGGGTTTTTATCCCTAATGTATTAATAGTTTCCAAGTCAGTGAAGAAAAATAAAAATGTAGAAAAATGAGCTATAGATATAAACAGTCAAATAAAAGAAGTGAAAATTCTTAACCATTTGAAAAGACGCTCAAATACTAGTAACAATAACATCAACAAAACATTAAAATTATAGAGATACTGTTTATGTCCTATTAGATTAGTAAAAATTTCCAAATTTGTGAAAAAACAGATCATCTCACAATATACCTGGTAAGGATACAATGTAGCACAATTCTTATGGAAGGAAATTTGGCAATATCTAGTAAAATTGTATATGTACTTATCTTTTGTCCAAGCAATGTCAATTTTAGGAATTTATCCCAAAGGTATGCTGGCAAAAATATGAAGAGATGTATGAATAAGGCTACCCATTGTATTGTATTTGTAAAAGGATAGAATGGACACATCCCAAACCCCTATCTAATAGTAGACTGGCTATATCAGTGGTTGGCAAACTGCGGCTCGCGAGCCACATGTGGCTCTTTGGCCCCTTGAGTGTGGCTCTTCCACAAAATACCATGGCCTGGGTGAGTCTATTTTGAAGAAGTGGCGTTAGAAGAAGTTTAAGTCTGAAAAATTTGGCTCTCCAAAGAAATTTCAATCATTGTACTGTTGATATTTGGCTCTGTTTACTAATGAGTTTGCCAACCACTGGGCTATATAAACTGTAGCATGTCTACACTATGGAGCAATAGCTACTGTAAAAAAAGAAATGAGGAATATCTTCATATATTACAAATGGAAGGGAATTACGGATTATATTGTTAAGTGAAAAAAAAAAGCAAGGATATGAATACACATACACATACATATTTGTTTATTTAAAAAATAAAAGAATGAGAATTAGAGAAGTATTCAATGACATTGAAAACAGGAACTCAATACAAAAAATCAATGAAACTAAAAGGTGATTCTTTGAAAATATTGATAAAAATCAATAACCCTCAATGCAGGCTAAGTGAAAAAGAGAGAGAACACAAATTACTAATATTAGAAATTAGACATCACTACTGATCCTATGAACATTAAAAGGATATTAAAGGAATACTATAAAAATTATATGCCTATAAAATTGGTAACTTAGATAAAATGGATAAATTCTGTAAAAAACACAGTTAGCCAAAATCACACAAGAACAAACAGACAATCTGAACAGGCTTATATCTCCTAAAGAACTGTTCAAAACACAAAGCACCAGGCACAGATGGGTTCATTGGTGAATTCTATCAAACATTTAAGGAAGGAATTATGCACATGCTATACAATTTAAGGAAGAAATTATGTGCATTCTATACAATCTTTTTCAGAGGATAGAAACAGAGGAAATGCTTGTTTTCTTATTCTAAAAGTCCGAAATTATTCTAATACCAAAATGAGACAGACATTACAAGAAAACTACAGACCAATATATCTCTAAGGAATATACTAGTAGATATAAAATGTGCCCCAAAATATTAGCAAGTCAAATCCAACAATGTATAAATATAATAATACTAGAGGCCTGATGCACAAAATTCATGCAAGGGGCTTGGCCCTTGCAGCCCCGGCTTCATCCGGAAGGACATCCAGAGGTCATTCAGTTGTCCAGTCTAATTAGCATATTACGCTTTTATTATTATAGATATCATGATCAAGTGGGATTTATCCTAGGTATGCAATGCTGGTCCAACATTCTAAAATCAGTTAATGTGAACCATCAAATCAATAGTCTAAAGAAGAAAAATCACATGATTATGTCAATAAATGCATAAAAAAAGAATTTAACAAAATTCAACACTCATTTATGACTAAAAACTCTCAGTAAACGAATAGCAAGGAGAACTTCCTTAACTTAAAAAATATCTACACACAAAAAACTACTGCTAACATCAGACTTTATAGTGTGAAACTAAAAGTTTTCCCACTAAAATCAGGTACCAGGGAAGGATGTCTCTTCTTATCATTACTTTTAACATTGTACTGGAAGTCTTAGCTAATGTAATGAGACAAGATAAAACAAAGGCATACTGATTGGGAAGAAAGAAATAAAGCTGTCTTTGTTGCCCAGCTAGTGGCTTAGGGGTTGAACATCGACCCATGAACCAAGAGGTCACCAGTTTGATTCCTTATCAGGTCACATGCCCAGGTTACATGCTCAATCCCCAGTGGGAAGCATGCAGGAGTCAGCCAGTTGATGTTTCAATTTCTCTATCCCTCTCCCTTCCTCTCTCTCTAAAAAAAAAACAACAAAAAAAAATATAAGTAAAAATAAAAAACAAAAAAAAAACACACACCCTGTTTTTGTTCACAGATGACATGATCATCTACATAGAAAATCCCAAAAGAATTGATGAAGAAACTCCTATAACTAATAAACAATTATAGCAAGGTTGCAGGATAATATACAAAAGTAAATCAAATCACTCTCCTATATACCAGCAATGAAAAAGTGGATTTGAAGTTAAAAATAATACAATTTACATTAGTATCCCCAAAATGAAGTACTTCAGTGTAAATCTATCAAGATATATACAAGATCTATATGAGGAAAACTATAAAACTTTGGTGAGTGAAATTAAAGAACTAAATAAATAGACATATTCCTTACTCATGGATAGAAAGACTCAATACTGCTAAGTTGTCAGTTCTTCCCCCCTGATCTATAGATTCAATGCAATTCCAATTTAAATCTCAGCAAATTATTTGTGGACATAAAAAAGTGGTTATAAAGTTTATGTGGAGAGCAAAAGATTCAAAATAAGCAATGAAATATTGAAGAACAAAGTTGGAGGACTGACACTTCCCAACTTCAAAACGTACTATATTGCTACAGTAATCAAGACAGTATGGTATTGGCAAAATAACAGATTAATAGACCAATGGAAAGAACAGGGAACCAAAAAATAGATCCACATAAATTTAGTCAATTGATCTGACAAACAAGCATAGGCAATACAATGGAACAAAGATAGACTTTTCAACAAATGGTGCTGGAACAACTAGATATCCACATGCAAAAAAAAAAAAAAAACAACCTAGACACAGACCCTACCGTCTTTGAAAAATTCACTCAAAATGGATCACAGACCTAAATGTAAAGGCAAAGTCATAAACTCACTAGAACACTAGAAGGTAACATTGGAAATCTAGATGACTTTGCATAGAGTTATAACTTTTTAGATAAAATACCAAAGGTACAATCCGTGAAAGAAAGAATTGATAAGCTGCACTTCATTAAAGTTAAATTTTATGCTCTGTGAAGATATTAAGAGAGTAAGAAGATAAGCCACAGAATGGAAGAAAATATTTGCAAAAGACACATCTAATAAAGGTCTGTTGTTTACAAACATTAAAAAAACCTCTTAAAACTAAACATTAAAAACATAAACAACCCAATTAACAAAAGGGCAAAAACCCTTAACAGACACCTCACCAAAGAAGATAAACTAGTACAAATAGAAAATAAGCATATGAAAAGAGGCTCTGCATCATATGTCATTAGGGAAATGCAAATTAAAACAATAATAAGATACCACTACACACCTATTAAAATGGCTAAAACCTGAAATACTGACAACATCAAATGTTAACAAGGAAGTGGAGCAACAGGAATTCTCATTCATAGCTGGTGGAAGACAGTTTGGTGGTCTCTTACAAACTAAACATACTCTTACCATACAATCCAGTAATTGGGCTCCTTGGTATTTACCCAAAGGAGTTGACAACTTATGTCCAAACAAAAACCTGCACATGGATGTTTATAGCAGCTTTATGCATAATTGTTAAAAGTTGGAAGTAACCAAAATGTTCTTCAGGAGGTGAGTAAACTGCAAAACATCCAGACAATTATTCAGTAATAAAAAGAAATGAACTAGAAAGCCAAGAAAAGAATTGGAGGTAACTTAAATGCATACTACTCAGAGAACAAAGGCAATCTAGAAAGGCTACATATTGTATAATTCCAACTATATGACGTTCTGGAAAAGGCAAAACCAAGGAGACAGTAAACTATGGTCTTTTACTGTCTCCATAGGATAAATAGGTAGAGCAGAGAGTATTTTTTAAGGCAGTGAAAATACATGATAGATACATGTCATTATACATTTGTCCAGACCCATAGAATGTTGACACAAGAGTAAAACATAATGTAAACTATAGACTTTGTATGCTAATGTTGTGTCAATGTAGGTTCACCAATTGTAACAAATGTACCATCCTGGTGGGGGATGTTGATATTGGGAGATGCTGTGCATGGGTGGGGCACGGGGTATACGGGAAATCTCTGTACTTTATCCTCAATTTGCTATAAATTTTTAACTGCTCTAAAAAAGTCAATAAAATAACAATAAATAAAAGATTAAACTATAAAATAAAAATAAGTTACTTGCAGTGAGGGAATAGGTGAGCAGAAAGAAAGGATAAAGGCTAGATTTCTCTGAATATACTTCTTTTTGTAAATTTGGTATTGGAACCAGGTAAATATATCACATAATTATAAAATAGTATTACAGTTTTAATAAAAGCAATTCCTTAAAAAAGAAGTAAAGTTAATTAAATAAACCTGTGTATCCCGTGGATTACAAAATAACAGAGAGGAAGTATTCCAAATGACTTTAAATTTGTAATTTAACTGAACATTCCTAGTGGGATCCACTCTGAGGACAAAAACGACTGCAAACAAATCTTTAAAAGTTTTCAGTAATTAAAATGAGGGAGAAACCAAGATGGTGGCATAGGTAAACACCTAAACTGCTGCCTCACACAACAATTTCAAAACTACAACTAAAAGACAAAACGGACACCATCCAGAACCACAGGAAAGCTGGCTGAGTGGAAATTCTACAACTAGAAGGAAAGAGAAAAGCACATTGAGACTCAGAGGAGCTGCAAAAGGCTGAGGTACGGAGATGCACGCGCGGAGAGGACTGGCGGCTGAGTGTGTGGCTGGCTTTCTCAAGCGGGAGGGAGATGGAAGCTCCCAACTGTGCTGAACTCCAGTTCCAGGCAAGACCCTGGGGGCCCAGACTCATACGGGGGGAATCTGGACTGTTAGGAAAAGAGAAAAGCACACTGAGACTCAGGGGAACAGCAGAAGGCAGAGATCTGGAGGCGTGCAGGCGCAGAGAGGACTGACTGCTGAGTGCTCAGCTGGCTTTCTCAAGCGGGAGGGAGGCAGAAGTTCCCAACTGCACTGAACTCCAGTTCCAGGAGAAACTCTGGGAACCCAGACTCATTCAGGGAGAAACTGGACTGTCTGGCGAAACTCGAGGGTGGCTTTCTCTCAGAGGTGCTTGCAGCAATTACCATGGGACACTGAGACACAGGGGCCTATTAGGGCAGGGCTGACGGGAAACGGGTGCTGTCTGCTCCACCCTGAGACTCCACCCCATCCAAGCTGAGCACAGAGGCTTTTGCAATTTTGCAAGTCTTGTCTCATAAGGGTGTCTCCAGCACAGAAGTTCTCCCAGCATAGAAAAGGCTGATCCTCACAGCCAATTGGCCTGGAGGTCAATTCTTCCCAGTGATACCAACAACAATCAAGACTTAACTACAACAAGGCTGTGCACACAAGTCCACAAAGGGGTGCACCAAGAGTGTCCACCTCAGGTAACTGGGGAGGCTGAACCACTGGGCCCTATGGGACACCTAGCACACAAAGCTACTCTACCAACTCAGGAAAGCAGCAAAAATGTGGAGACAAAGAAACAGATCACAAATGAAAGAAATGGAGGAAAGCAAATGACTGGATATAGAGTTCAAAAACACGGTTATAAGGTTTTTCAAGAATTTCCTAGAAAAGGCCGATAAATTTAGCGAGACCCTCGACGATATGAAAAAGGACCAACTAGAAATTAAACATACACTGTCTGAAATAAAAAATATTATACAGAGACCTAACGGCAGACTAGAAGACTGCAAGAATCAAGTCAAAGATTTGAAACACAAAGAAGCAAAAAACACTCAACCGGTAAAGAAAAAGAAAAAGAATCCAAAAATTTGAAGATAGTGTAAGGAGCCTCTGGGACAACCTCAAGTGTACCAACATCCGAATTATGGGGGTGCCAGAAGAAGAGAGAGAGCAAGATACTGAAAACCTATTTGAAGAAATAATGACTGAAAACTTCCCCACCTGGTGAAAGAAATAGACTTACAAGTCCAGGAAGTGCAGAGAACCCCAAACAAAAGGAATCTAAAGAAGACCACACCAAGACACATCATAATTAAAATGCCAAGAGCAAAAGACAAAGAGAGAATCTTAAAAGCAGCAAGAGAAAAATAGTTAATTACCTACAAAGGAGCACCCATACGATTGTCAGCTGATTTCTCAACAGAAACTATGCAGGCCAGACGGGAGTGGCAGGAAATATTCAAAGTGATGAATAACAAGAACCTACAACCAAGATTACTCTACCCAGCAAAGCTATCATTCAGAATTGAAGGTCAAATAAAGAGCTTCACAGAAAAGAAAAAGCTAAAGGAGTTCATCAACACCAAACCAGTATTATATGAAATGCTGAAAGGTATTCTTTAAGAAGAGGAAGAAGAAGAAAAAGGTAAAGATAAAAATTATGAACAACAAATACATATCTATCAACAAGTGAATCTAAAAATCAAGTGAATAAAAAATCTGATGAACAGAATAAACTGGTGAATATAATAGAATCAGGGGCATAGAAAGGGAGTGGACTGACAATTCTCCAGGGGAAAGGAGTGTGGGGGGTGCGGGAAGAGACGGGACAAAAATCATACACCTATGGATGAGGACAGTGGTGGGGGGGAGGTAAGGGCAGAGGGTGGGGTGGGAACCAGGTGGAGGGGAGCTATGGGGGAAAAAGAGAAACAATTGTGATAATCTGAACAATAAGGATTTATTAAATTAAAAAATAAAATAAAAGTTTTCAGTAATTACATTATTGGCTAACAGTGTTGTAATTGTGATTTTAAGCCAGTTGTGTGTACTTTGGGGGATGAATTGAGTGCATATTTATCTTGGTATCATTGAGAACTAAGAGTTTTCAGTGTGGTTGAAGGGAGATCAATGAGGTTATGTTAAAAAAAAAAACACACCACATACCTAAATTGATAGAAAGTGTACTATACACTCATGATGAATTTCATCTTCAATTTTTTTCCAGTTCTGCCCACTGAAAAGACATAGCCAGTTTGGCTCAGTGGATAGAGCGCCAGCCTGTGGACCAAAGGGTCCCGCGTTTGATCCCAGTCAAGGGCACATACCTTGGTTGCAGGCTCCTCAGGCCTTGGCCCTGGTCCCTGATCAGAGGCAACTAATCGATGTGTTTCTCTCACATCGATGTTTCTCTCGTCTTTCTCTCTCTCTTCCACTCTCCCTAAAAATCAATGGAAAAATATCCTCAGGTGAGGATTAACAACAACAACAATAATAATAATGATTAACCTAACAGCCATGAGCCCTCCCCACAGCCCCAGTGCCCAGATTCTGGTTCTGAAAATAATTTCTTACTCAAAAGAACCAGGGCTTTTTGGAGAAATGGCCAATTCCAGGTTCAGAAAAGGTGTAATATAAGTCTAAAATAGCTTTTTCTATTAGAAAAGAAGCTAAAAGACTACCAAGTACATGTAAAAATGAGGGAGTCTACCTGAATAACTCCCTCCAGTGGCAAAAGCAGGATATATGTAGCATCTATAAGCATAATGATAATGCATTGAAAGACAGCAAATATGCTTAAATCCACGAGTTCACAATAGTACTTGAAAAGAAACTGTTAAGAACTTTTGAAGTATGTTAGAGGAAAATTATTAAGTTGAAAACTTGTAACTAAAGGGAAAGAATTAAGCATTTGCCTTTCCTTCCTTATATAATACTAGAGGCCTAGTGCATGAAATTCGTGCACGGGGGGGGGGGTGTGGAGTGAGGGGTGGGGGGAAGTCCCTCAGCCTGGTCTGCATCCTCTCGCAATCCGGGACCCCTTGGGGGATGTCGGGCCTAAACCGCCAGTCGGACATCCCTCTCGCAATCGGGATGCTGCATGCACCTTTGACCATACTTTTCATACAGGTGAAAGGCATCTTGCTGTTGTATGGGCAGCTACATTTTTTTGCCCTGATTATAAAAAGTAGTATATAACATGATCCTGCTGAGGCAGTAGTACCATTTCCCCATCTTATGGGTGGAAACACTAAAGCAGAGAGAAGTTAAGTAATTGGCTTTGTCACACAATTATAAGTGTCAGAATCAGAGCTGACCACAAAATGTGCAAGCCAGAGTCCATGCATGTCATCACTGCATCATCCTGTTTTTTTCAGTGTTAGAGTAGCCTTGCCAGGTTTTAATTTTTAAATCTAAGAGACTGTTCCCAATATATAGGGTAGGGTCCCTAAGCCTGGCCGGCTACCAGGGCCATCGGTGGGGCAACCAGCAGGCGGGGCAATTGTGTGTGTGGGGGGGCCACTGGCACCCGCCTTGGCTGGTGGCCTGGTGCTGCCTGCTGGACACCTCCCTCTCGGAGGACAGATGCTCAACGCAGGAGCTCAACCTCCTGTGTTGAGTGTCTGCCTGTTGGTGGTCAGTGGGCATCACAGCAACCGGTTGTTCTGCCGGTCGTTCCCCCATTCGGTTGATTTGCATATTAGGGTTTTATTATATAGGATGTACCTCAGGGTAAGCAAATAGTCTATTAAGGGAAGTTTCTGTTTATAGAAGTATACTAGCTAATGTGCAAACAAGGAATGATGGGATCAGAATATTGCTAGTGTGTAATACCTGATTAGTTTATGAACCTAATAGGAAATGGTTATCAGTGGCTGATAACATGGTTATTGGTGGTTGATAACATGGAGAGAAAATTATATAGTATCTATTCCCTGATAGAAGTACCCAGTACCACTCATGAAGTAGTATTGCTAAAAAAAACTAACACACAAAATACCTAACCTGAATCTGATCAAGTTTGCATATCTGGTCACTGATCTATATGAAATTGAAAGAGAAACAAGTTAAATGACAGCACAGGAACGCATTTACTAAAATCTAGACATAAGAAACTTCTATAGAATAAATGACTTGCAAAAAATAACTATGCAAAGAAATCTTGAGAAACTGATTATTATGTGTGAATTATTTAGGTACTCATTCAAGCAAACTTGAAACAATTAAAAGACAATTGGGAAATTTAAACATTGATTGGAAATTTGATGATATTAATGAATTATTATGATGATTTTAGGATGTGATAATTCTATTGAAGGCATTTTTAAGACGTTCTTCTCTTTTAAAGGTTAATATTAAAATATTTATTTTAGATATAAAAACATGATGGGGTTAAGTGTTCCTATTTCTAGGTCAAAGTGTCATTTTCTCAGTTCTAAAAAATATTTTAAACAATATTTTCCTCAGTGAATATTAAATGACCTATTACCATTAATTGGTAGCTTTTTATGTGTGTGTGTAAATCTAATTGTATCATAAAAAAACCTTAGATCCCAAGGAAATTTTTGTTTCCAATTCATCTTGTAGCAATCATTTTAGTAAGAGAATCTCTGCATAATTACAGATCTTATAAGCCTGAAAAAAATTATGATAAACATTATATGTAGAATCTTCATTATGTTTAGAAAACTCGGAATTTTTCTTGTAATAATGATAATTCAAAGGGATTTGGAAATCATTTTCATTTTCCCTGATTGGACTTACCTGTTTCCCATTTGCATGTAAACTTCCTTTCCTGCATATTTTCATTGGCCCAATAAGCCCAGTGAATATATCTTTGGTAGGATCCACAGCAGAATAATACATCTTAGCTAGACAGATGGGGTCTTTGTGAGTGGGTCCCACTTCTTCAGGGACAGTCCATTCATAGGTGAAAGTTTCTGTGGGTGCCACATGGGAGGCTAAAGGAGGAGGCACACCTGTGAGAAAGGTCACATTGGGGAGGTTAAGTGTACTTTCTAATGTGGTGATTTGAGCCACAAAGTAGACTGGGTTTAATCTAGGATAACCTGCTTCTGAGCTCCTTATGAAGTTGAATGGAATCCTATTTGAATGAAATCCTACTTGTGCTCCTGTGTCAGGTCCCCTATGAGGTGATTTCCTCCAGGAAGCTTCCTCTAAATCTCTGTTTGAGATGGGTGCCTGCTACCATCAAGAATGTTTATAACCCCCGTACCCCTACCCTAATCCCCACCCCAATCCATATTCTGGAACCCTAATGCCCAATGTGATGGTGAGGCCTTCAGGAGGTGATTAGGTCATGAGAGTGGAGCCCTCCTGAAGGGGATTAGTGCCATTATAAAAGAGGCTCCACAGAGCTCCTTAGCCCTTTCACCAGGTGAGGATACAGTAAGAAGTCTGAGGCCCAGAAGAGGGATCTCACCTAACTATGCTCTGATCTTGGACTTCCAGCCTCCAGAACTGTGAGAAATAAATTTCTCTTCTTTATAAGCCATCCATTCTGTGGTATTTAGTTACAGCAGCCTGAACAGACTAAGTGCCCCTCTTTGTGCCCTCACAGCTCCTAAGAAAGTCTCTGGCACCTTTCATGTTACATTGTCTATATTTCCCCACCCCTCCCAATCAGAACCTTCTTGAAGGCAAGCATTAATTCTATATTTCTATCAGCTAGAACAACACCTGGAAATAGGGGGCAATCAATAACTTTTCTATTGAACAGAACTGAACTAAAAATAATTTTATAACTGAAAGGGAGTTTGTTGGTGATCCTGTTCAAATCTCCCAATTTTACACTTGAGAAAACTGAGGCCAGAAAGACAGAATAACTTGCCTGCCCTCACACTGCAGGTGGTGGCAAAGCCACTAGTCTTTATTGGTCAGACTTGACATATAAAAATACCTAAATACATCTATATCATGGAATATATTGTATCATTTAATTACATTTATAAAATACTTGTAATGCTAAGAAAAATTCTGGGTATGAAATTATGGTGATAAGTATATTTATATACTACAAACTCAACCATGTTTAAAATATTTCTAAAAATACACAGATGAAAGAGTAGAGGAATTATATAAAAATGTAGTAGTGGTTGTCTATAGAACTATGGAGATATTTTGGACTATGCCTATTTAGATTTTTTAAATATTCTAAAATGGGCATCTAATATTCTTATAATTGCAAAAAAATTTTTAAAATTTAAAAATCACCTAAATAGTACTCCAGAAATGTATAATTGATATTACCCAAATAAGTTACTGCTAGTATTGTCAATAATTGTTCAATTAGGGGTGCACAAAGTCCCATCACCCAACTGGAAATGGTGGGAGCAGAGGTGTACTTGCTTCCTAATGGTATCTGGGCAATTTTCTCAGAATTCCTGACTTCAGTTTTGGTGGGACAGTTCTCCGGAGGTGAGTAGGTTGTTAAATGGGGTCAATTGTTACAGAGTGCTGTACTCACTTCCATTCTGGGGGTTGTAATGGGAGGCGTAATACGTGCCCTCATTGTTCTTATTGACTCTCATCCCAATTGGCTCAATACTGAGCGGGTATGCTCCTTTGTTATGGAAGGTGACTCTGATGGTATCTCCCACCTCTGCCCAAATGACAGGACCTAGGGACAAAGAGAGAATTATTATCTCTTGGTATGTACCATACAGAATATATAAGATGGTTATTTTCTTTGGCTTGTCCTCTGACAAGAATCACTGTGAGCAACATGCTTATCTACATGCAGCAAATAGAAAGCTTGGTTTTTAAAAGCCCATTACCAATTTGATATGGTAAGACTAGAAAGAGATGAGCAGGGTGTTTTGATTCAGTTTCAGGTTCCTGAAATTTGCTATTATTTTTATCCAAATCAGTTCACAAGCTTTATGCATCTACAAAAACCTATGCAGAGTGTCTATGCTTTCCTTGGCCTAGTCTGTTGGCTAAATGTGTGTTATTATCAAGAGTCAGGGGGGTGCTAAAAACCTTGAGCACCCAAGCAGGTAAGGTCAATCATCTTGGATGTGAAGACTAACAATGCTGTGAATTTTCCATCACCAAAATTCATATTATCACCAAATATAGAATAAACCATAGATGTACAGTACACAGATATTTTATGTGATATGTAAAACACCATTTATTTAAAGCTTCTTATGTGCCTTTGTGAGTGTTTATGTGAATTAAATCATTTAATCCTTACAACAACTTTATGAGCTAAGGAATATTAATGTTATTGTTCCTATATTACAGAAAGGGAAAAGGGACAGAACATTGAGCACCCTCAAAGGTCATTTGGCTAACAGGTGAAGAGTGAGGACAGTCTGAATCCACCCACTCTGCTATTCTACCCCAGTGACTGAGCAAGAACCATTCTTTGGGCTCTGCCTCAGGGCAGCCTACAGAAGGCTCTACAAACCCAGCCTGACTCATTAGTAGCCTGGGGTTTATTTCTAAGGGAATGCATCTATTTAAACAATGTGACCTAAACACACAATTCCCCTTACCTCTTTGAAGAAAAAAAAAATCATCATTTGAAGCCAGCATGGTTTTTAATGATAAAGATTTACTATTGGTAACTTACATTTGGAAAAGAAAGTAACTGGTGCATTTTACTGATTGCTCTTCAACATCCCTAGTTTTTTTCCTTCTTTCTGAGGTTAGTGTAGTCCAAGGCAAGAGCAGAATGGTCATTTGTGATCTGCATGGACTCACCCAGGATGCCAAGATGCTCCTCTTCAGGGCTTCTCTCCTTTCTATTTGTGAAGGAGGCATCTGTGTACTCACGATAAACAAGCTTTTTATAAGAGCCTCCAATTCTTGCAGGACCATGTTCAAAAAATACCTCTGAAGCACTGCCAAAAGAAAAGCATTTAATGCTAGAGTTGAAAGCAGAATAGAGAACAGGTATTCACCCAGGATACTAATTGAAGAGAAAAATTCTGACCAGTGCTTAGAGATAATTATTACCCATGAGTTACTAAATACTGAAACAGAGCAGACAGGACTAGGCCACTTCCTGAAAGGATGATCAGATAGGAATGGAGAATCGTGGCAAAGAAGTTTCACTTTTTCAAGTGAAGTAAAAAAATTTTAAGAGGGCCAGTGTCAATTGCTGATGGTTAATAAATCATAAAAAATTGGAAGTTTAAACTAATTATGGAATCTTCAAAAATACAGTAGCTACTGCTTATTGCATATGAACACCAGCCAGGTGCTCAGGAGCTTTATTTATTATCTGAAACTCAAATGGGAATGCAACAAAGTTAGTAATATTCTTCCCATTTTACAAATGAAGAAATTTAATCTTAGAAAGACATTTGAGTGGAAGTATAAGAGACTTGGTTGGAAAGTCTGTAAGGAGGAAATTCTGAATTTCCTTGGGGAGTTGGCTGAAGGCAACCACCCCTAATTGTTCCTTGACTTTTCCAAACAAGTCTGTGTACATGCAGACCTTCAGGTGTTTACTGGTATCTTTATGCTTAATCTTTATGTTTAAAGCGTACTACTGATGCCTGTGTCTTCCCAAGAATGCTTACCCTACTGATAGGGTCTAAAAGTTAATTTTAGTTCCAACTGCTATTATAATAAAAGCCTGAAGAGGCAGGTGAACGAGGCTGTTTGGTTTCTCTAGTCAGGCAGTCCCTTAGCCCTCTCTTTCACAGAAACATTTGTCAGAGTAATCATTCATCTGTTGCTCAGGGTCTGCTGGTAAGCCCTGGCAATTTGACTTCACAAAAAACCCCATTCACCTCTTCTTTCATTTAACAAATATATTAAACACCTGCCATTTTCCAGGAACTGCGGTGTGCTGATGACATACCATAAGCAAGCTGAACCTGTCTCTCTGTGCACCTGACATCTGCAGGAAAGATAGACTAGGAACCAATCAGTATAATAACATGGACTTAGCATGGGATATTGTGGAGTATTTCTCCTGGAGTTAGGGAAAGTGGTGGAAAGAGCCCCACAGGCTTCCCAGAGGAAGTGATGTTTTAAAACTATCTAGAAGAGAAGTAGAATTAAAAAGATGAAGTGTATGTAGTAGGGAGTATGGGGCATTTACAAACAGAAAATAGATGATAGGAAACTTGGAGGAGAGATGGAGCATAGCATGCTCCCCACAATTTGACAGCAGCATAGCATTCCAGGCAGGGCAGAGGAGCAGAGAATGAGGGATGGACAGGAAGGACTAATTAAAGTTTTAGTACTCCATCCCAGTGGGAAAGCTTTAAAAGATTTAAGCCTTTAGAATTCATGTTTCAGCAGGATCCCTTGGGCTGCTGCCTGGAGAATGTGTTGGACTGTGCTAGACTGAGAGGCAGTGATGAATTCAGGGTCTGGTCAAAGAGGATGGAGAGAAATAGACAACTTTCAGAGATATTTAGGATATAATGAGATAGTACGTGATGTAAGAAGGAGGGATTAGTGAAAAAGGGAGGGAGTTCAGGATGGGGCTCAGGTTTGGAGCTTGATGGATGGATGGTGATCCTATCCATGGAGAAGAGGCATCTCAGATTTGTGGAGGAGATCATGAGTTCAGGTTTGGACATAATGATTTGGAAAAGCCTCATCCAAGTGGGGTGACCATTAAGCACTTTGAAATGCAAATTTGAAATTTATAAAAACCTCTGGGCTAGAGATGCAGTTTTGAGAGTCAGTGTCTCTAAATATCAGTGTAGCCTGGGTCTTAAATTTCTGCTTTAAGAGTCACAGCTATTGACTTGTGTGTTGTTGAGTAAATTATTTAACCTTTTTAAGTAGTTGAATGGCAAAGCATCTCTGAAGAGGTGGTGTTTGAACACAGACTTGAAGCAGGGAGGTAGCATATCTCATTGATATTTTTGAAAGTTCATAATAGACAGTATGAAAGGAAAACTGAGACTAGAAGAATAACTTGGATGCTATGGAAGTCATCAGACATGCACATAGAGTAGCTTGCGTGCATCAAAGGATATGCTGCAGAGAATGACAAGAAAACCTACAGAATGAAAGAAAATATTTGCAAAGCATATATCTGATAATGGCATAATACCCAAAATATATAAAGAACGCCTATCACTCAACAACAGCAACAACAACAAAACAACCCAATTAAAAAAATGAACAAGAACTTGAATAAACTTTTCTTCAAATGGCCAACAAGTATATGAAAAGATGTTCAATATCACTAATCATAAGAGAAATGCAAATCAAAACCACCATGAGCTACCACTTTGCACCCATTAGGATAGCTAATTATAACAAAACAAAACACAGAAAATAAGTGTTGGCAAGGATGTGGAGAAATTGTAACCCTTGTATGTTGCTGGTGGAAACAAAGTGTTGCAACTGCTGTGCAAAAAAGTATGGCAGTTCCTAAAAAAATTAAAAATAGAATTAGCAAATAACTCAGCAATTTCACTTTCAGGTGTATATCCAAAAGAATTGAAAGCAGAAACCTAAACATATCTATATATATAAAGAGCCAGAGTCTGTAATGACCAAAGGCTCAACCTAACACTGGAAGTCAGTGCTGGGTTGCCGTGGCAAATGACTGCCGAGGGGGCTTCAGATTAGGTTTGGAGAGAGGCCTGCAGAGGGAGAGGCAGGGTCTGATCTGCAGCCTCAGTGGCAGCTGTTGATCAGCTGTTGCCTCTCTCTTTCCCTCCAGGCTTCATCAGCAGCTGCACCTCTGTTTCTCTCCAGGCCTCCCCGGGGCTGCTGATCTGCCCCACCTCTTTGATCAGGCCCAGAAATAGGCCCAGAAATGCTGAATGGCATAGAAACTGACCAATCAGAACCAAATCTGGGTGAAGTGTGAGGAGTCAATGGCTGCCTAAGAGGCGGAGCTTTTGACACTGGCATAGAAACCAACTAATCAGAACCAAATCTGGGTGAAGTGCCAGGAGCCAATGGCTGCCTAGGAGGTGGAGCTTTTGACACTGACTGACATAGAAACCGACCAATCAGAACCTAATCTGGGTGAACTACAAAGGCAGAACCTAAGGTGGGGGCTGAGGAGGGGTTTTAAGGGCAACAGCTATTTGGTGTAAGGTGTAAGAAAGTGGTTCAATTTCTTAATGACTGATTTGGCAGTATAGTGCATATGGCTGGCTATCAGTCCAGATAGAGGGATTATGTGTTTTTGTATGCCAAGAGCATCTCCTCCTGCTGAAAAAGGCCCCCCCCCCCCCGCCATTTAAGCAATCCTATCCTATATAATCTATCTATACTAATAAAAGGGTAATATGCTAATTAGACTGGGTCAACTGGCCATCTTCTGGACGTCCAACTTCCTTCTGGACAAAGCCATGGTGGTGGGGGCCAAGGCAGAGGCAGTTGGGGTGATCAGGCTGTCAGGGGAGGGCAGTTGGGGGCAAGATCAGGCCAGCAGGGGAGGGCAGTTGGGGGCGAGATCAGGCCAGCAGGGGAGGGCAGTTAGGGGCAATGAGGCAGGCAGAGGCAGTTAGGGGTGAACAGGTCGGCAGGGGAGGGCAGTTAGGGGCGAGATCAGGTTAGAAGGGGAGGGCCGTTGGGGGCAAAATCAGGCCTGCAGGGGAGGGCAGTTGGGGGCAATCAGGGCGGCAGGGGAGGGAAGTTGGGGGTGAGATCAGGCCGGCAGGGGAGGGCAGTTGGGGGCAAGATCAGGCAGACAAGGGAGGGCAGTTAGGGGTGATCAGGCAGGCAGAGGCAGTTGGAGGCAAGATCAGGTTGGCAGGGGAGAGCAGATGGGGCGAGATCAGGCTGGCAGGGGAGGGCAGTTAGAGGCGATCAGGCAGGCAGGCAGAGAAGTTAGGGGTGATCAGGCAGGCAGGCAGAGGGGTTAGGGCAATCAGGCAGGCAGGCAAAGGCAGTTAGGGGCGATCAGGCAGGCAGGTGAGCAGTTAGAAGCCAGCAGTCCCAGATTGTGAGAGGGATGTCTGACCGCCGGTTTAGGCCTGATCCCACAGGACATCCCCCAAGGGGTCCCCGATTGGAGAGGGTGCAGGCTGGGCTGAGGGAACCCCTCCCCCCCATTCATGAATTTTGTGCACCAGGCCAGTAGTTTGTATTATAATGTTCATGGCAGCATTATTCACAATAGCCAAAGGCACAACAAACAACCCAATTGTTCATCAACATACATGAATAAATAAAATGTGATATGTGTACAATGGAATATTATTCAGCCTTAAAGAGGAATGAAATTCTGACACATACTAAAAATGGATGAACCTTGTAAACATTATGCTAAGTGAAATAAGCAAGACCAAAAAGGACAAATATTGTATGATTTTACTTGTATGAGGTGCCTAAAATAGACCAATTCATAAAGACAAAAAGTGGAATAGAAGATATTAGTGTTAGAGAATTATTATTTAATGGGTACAGAGTTTCTTTTTGGAATAATGAGAAAGTTCTGGAAATGGGTAGTGTTGATGACTGTACAACTTGTAAATGTATTTAATACTGCTTGATTGCACAATGTTATGTTTTCAGAAATAGAAAACAAATAAATTGATCTGTCTAATGATACTGAGTGTTGTTGTTTTTTAGGATTTTGTTAAGCATTTGATAACTTTTAAACCCATCTTTTTTTCATGGACTCGAAAGACTCAAAAGTCATAGTTCTCAAACTTGGACTCATCCCAAATACCTTAATACACACTGAGTGGTCTAGTTACTTAATTTCAGGTACCAATTATTATTCTAATTGTTGAATGAACATTTTATGATTTTTTAAATATTTTTATTGATTACAGAGAGAAAGGGAGAGGGAGAAAGAGATAGAAACAGCAGTAATAAAAGAGCATCATTGATTGGTTGCCTCCTGCACACCCCCACACTGGGGATTAAGCCTTCAACCTGGGCATGTGCCCTGACCTGGAATCAAACAGTGATGTCCTGGTTCATAGGTCAATGCTCAATCACTGAGCCCTGCCAGCCAGGCTTATGATATTTTTCAGAGGGATGTATATATATATATATAACCTAATATGCAAATTGTCCCCTCAGGAGTTCGACTGGGAGACCGGGAGCTCTATCGCTCCCTATGCTGTTTGCTGACCACTAGGGGGTGGCACGGAACGAAGGAAGGCCCCGGCCGGCAGCTGGAAGAAAGGCCCTAGTCAGCAGCTGGTAGGCCCTGATCAGCCCTGATTGCCGGTCAGGCCTAGGGACACTTCCCATGCATTATTTCATGCACCAGGCCTCTAGTTTTAAAATAATAGTCTTTTTTTTTTTTTTCTGGATTACCTTCCAGGTGCTGTTAAGTTTTCGTTGGTGAAGGTGTCCGTGCCAGATGGTGCATAGTTCCAGATGACTTCCTCAGCAGCAATGTAGTAGTGTCTAACATGCTTCCCACGGATACTGCCCTCTGATGAAGGCTTGTTACAGTCTTGTACTTGGAAAAAGGCCTGCAAACCAGCTGAAAACCACACAGGAAACGATGTGTTAATGGATCAAATGTTTCTCTCTGCTGCCTTGTAAACACTGCTGGTGAAGTGATAGGTGGAAACTGAAGAAATAGATAGCTAGAAACAATATTATAAACTATAGCAAACAGTTATAAATAAGTTATTACTGATGGAAAATTAAAGCCATTTTTTAGACTTCTCTACTGGTATACTATATAGAGAATAGATATTAATCAGTAGTGTTTTAAAAAATATGGTGCTAGTTTCTGTGGGCTTTCACATGGGAGGTCTTTTGGTGATAAAAAAAAAAGACACATTAATAGATAAGTGAAGAAGAGAGGCTCTGCCATATTTTAAGAGGTAGGGTGAGATAGAGGAGGTGGAATAGAATGAACATCTATAATTATTGTTCTCTCATACAAAATGGTTATGTACCTGTTGTACTAGGTGTTCTGCTGCCAAGATCACATTTGATAGGTGAGATTATGTTTGAAGGTCAAAGTAACATACTCAAAGATCCATATTAAACCTAATTTTCTTCAGGAAACTAGTATTTCAAATTAATATTTTTCAAAAACTGAGAATGTTTTATCACATCATATGAAAAAGATGGGGAAGTAATTTATCAAGTTAAACCAAGGAATAACTGGACTCAAATAAAAACAAAATTGGCTAGACTTGATAGAACCAAGTAAAAAACAGACAAATTTTCAGCACAATATACAAATATTATGGTGTTTACAATATTGTGTATTTTTCAAAGCTCAGAAACTATATACAGTATTATACTCTTAGGGCAGTACTATATTTTCAGGGCCAATTGTTCTTTCCAAAATTAATATATTTTCAGATTTCATTATTTCATAAATGTTCTAGTCTTTCACTCTTTTTTATTACATTACTAGAGGCCCGGTGCACGAATTCATGCACCAGTGGGGTTCCTCGGGTTGGCCTGTGGGATCAGGCCGAAACTGGTTCTCCGACATCTGCTGAGAGGTCCCAGATTGCAAGAGGGCACAGGCCAGGATGAGGGATCTCACTGGTGCACAATCGGGCTCAGGGAAGGACGTGGGGGGTTGGCCAGCCAGGGAGAGACCGCGGGAGGGCTCCAAGGCATGTCCAGCTAGTCTCGTTCAGTCCCAATCAGCTGGACCCCAGCAGCAACCTAACCTACTGGTCAGAGCATCTGCCCCCTGGTGGTCAGTGCACGTCATAGCGAGTGGTTGAGCGGGCCTTAGCATATCATTAGCATATTATACTTTGATTGAATGGATGAATGGACGACTGGACACTTAGCATATTAGGCTTTTATTATATAGGATGTTGTATGCCATCATAGGAATAATTAAGTTATCAATTCAAAGTTCTATCATTGCAAGGATATTAAGCTTTTGGTTTCTGATTCCTAATGATTACCCCATTAAGTAGTA
The DNA here is from genome assembly GCF_963455305.1 of Plecotus auritus. NCBI lineage: Eukaryota > Metazoa > Chordata > Mammalia > Chiroptera > Vespertilionidae > Plecotus > Plecotus auritus. Next base: position 118,503,455 of record NC_137771.1, read on the forward strand.
TAACTGAAACATGACTCCTTTTTTTAGCTGACAGCTTATTTCAGGTAAAGATGTCCTACCTTTCAGATGGTTTAGATTCTGACAGCTAAGCATCCATTCTCCAGGGTTCTGGGCCACCATAAAAGCATCAACAAGGGTGGCAGGAAAAAGATTGATTGTATCAATACGGTAGTTCTTGTTAGTCAATGTTTGGCCGTGGAAGAAAGCTGCGTGCACATCAACTTCATTACCCATACCAAAAAGATACCATTTCACTCTGTCCTCTGCACACATGGAGAGTCCTGGGAGACTTCCAAAAGCATGCCCATTTACAGCTGTAAGTCAAGAGAAGAGATTGAGACTAATAGACCCTGGTCCCTGGGATAGTGATAGTTACCTCTACAGAAGTAAATCAATTTGGATTACAAAAGACCTGGCACATATGCTGCTATTCCTGTCTCTCTCATACTCACATCAGACATTACTAATTGATCACAACACTCTTTAATTTGGACCTGAATTCAGCCTCAGGATTCTTGTGGACACAGTACTAGCAGATGAACCCAACACTGAAGGTGAAGCCCATTTGCTTTTTTTGTCACAGACTATACACCTTGGTATGTATGTGTGTTTCTTTCTAAATACAAATGTGTGCATATATGTGAAATAGACATGCATACAGTGAATAGAAAAAAGACTGATGGTTATTTAGTAATTGATCATTAATTGTGTTGTTGGTGGTAGTATGGATGATTTCTTTTTGACTATAAGAATTTTTACAGTTTTCTACAGTAAATATTAGTTGCTTTTATAATAAGCAATTTGGTTAATCAGCTTTTGGTTTCTGATTCCAAAGGAAAGGGACAACATGAGAAGAGATGTGGAGAAGAAAAAAAGAAATACAAGGGACATAAGTTAGGGAGCAGTGACCAGAGCCACAGATACCTAAAAGTTTAGAAGCAGAATGGCCTGAGACCCTTTGAAGAAATTTAGGGTCACTGTTCATAGTGGGTGGCCCTAGAGATTAATGGAAATTGGTTCTGGGAAGCACCGTGAAAGCACCTGCTGCAACTGAAGTACCAAATCAGACCTCTCCAGACTAGAATTTTGAGTACCTTTTTCTAACATTGGTTTTTGTTGACACATAACAGAGGCAGGATTAAAGTATGGAAAGAGGATCTTCCAGCCAGAATAAGCAAATGTTGGAAACAAAATCTGTACTTTCTTAGTAAGTTTTCTGTTTTGATAGCACAATTATTTTTGTCTTCTCAGTTTCTTAGTAAAGCTTATTTTGAAGAAACAAAAAACAAGCAAACAAAATTCAAAACTTATTGGTCTAGTTGGTGTTAAGGAATTTGATTTCTTATGCAAATTCTAATTGAATGATAGAAAATCCTACTGAGCTCATAATTTGGTCTCTGAGAACTAAAGAGAAGCCTAGGCAGTAAAGAAAACATTTCTAGAATAAATAAAATGAACTGAAATATAGAAAAAATTATGCAAAGTGAGAAGGGACAATGTAAATTTAGAAGAAATACTTTTTAGAACTATTTTCTTAAATATAGTTCAATGCTTTACAATATAAGCATAATTTTAAGCATTTAGTTTAATAATTTAAGGCTGCCTCAATTAATTTTAGAAGGAGGTTGGAGGATAAATAAATATAGAAATATGAATGTTAATTCATATGCATTGATCCATAATTGATTATATTTTTCCCCTAGTGGTTTGGAAATAATTTGGTGAATCTGGCTTTCCCTGTCCAATAGTTTTGAATTGACTTGTTTAGCTGAATATGAAGTTGCATGTCCAATATGTTTTGTTATCAGAGCCACAGATTAGAAACTACTTACTCATATGAGGGAATAAAGCTAGCAGAATTAATGGGTCAAGAGCAATATGATAAAGTTAACATGACTTTGGTAATCTTACAATACATTCTGTTACTCTCCTGGAAGTCTTCGTTGTCTTTGTCAACTTTCTCTGGTTTGGAACAGTAGGTTTTAATGTTGTCATCTAGGTACCAGCTGAAATTTTCATCCACCACAGAAAACATCACTACAAATTCTTGGTCAATATTCTTTTCTTTTTCTTTATCCAGAGAATCTGAAGTAAAAATTGCTATTTTAGTGTAACTTAATGTTTAACATGTAGTTTTTAAAGCTCTTAAATTTTACTCTTTTTAAATGATATATATTTTTATTAATTTTAGAGAGGAAGGGAGAAGGAGAGAGAGATAGAAACATCAATGATGAGAGAGAATTATTGATCGGGCTACCTCCCACATTCCCCCCACAGGGCATGAAACCACTACATAGGCATGTGGGGAATTGAACTCGATCTCCTGGTTCATAGGTCAATGCTCAACCATTGAGCCATGCTGGCTGGGCTTTAGCATGTATTTTAACATGTAATTTATAGTTTAACATTTTTTAAATAATCTATTTTCCTAATAATCCACAAATCTGGACTTGTCACTCCTGTTTTCCATAATTGGGAACACTTAGGAAGTTTAATATTTAGTGTTCTGGGCTTGGCAGGTACTCATATATCTGGATGTTTATTAACCACATAACTATTAAATGCTCTTTGGCAAATGTCAATTCAAAGTTGTATACTAGTATATATCTTCATAATAGATACTAGAGGCCTGGTGCATGAAGTTCGTGCACTGAGCGGGGTGGGGGTGTCCCTCAGCCCAGCCTGCACCCTCTCCAATCTGGGACCCCTCGAGGGATGTCCGACTGCCGGTTTAGGCCCAATCCCATAGGGCCGGCAGGGGAGGCCAATTGGGGGCCATCAGCTGGAAGGAGAGGGCAGTTGTGGATGATCAGGCCAGCAGGGGAGTACTTAGGTGTCAATCAGGCCAGCAGGGGAGCTGTTTAGGGGTGATCAGGCTGGCAGGCAGAAGCGGTTAGGGGCAATCAGGCAGGCAGGCAGGCAGGCGAGCAGTTAGGAGCCAGCAGGGATTGGGCCTAACCTGGCAGTTGGACATCCCCTGAGGGGTCCCAAATTGGAGAGGGTGTAGGCCGGGTTGAGGGACACCCTCCCCTCTCTCCCCGTGCATGAATTTCTTGCACTGCGCCTCTAGTTATATTATATTTACCAACACAAAGCAGATAACCATAGATCTATCACCATGGAGTGCCACTAAGGGAATCATATTTGGTAAAGTCACACATGTCTTGAACACCATTATGAAGTTAGATACAGCAAACCTGTCCCCAAGAAGAGCAACTTTTCTGTAGCTTAGCAATATGTGTCAATGCCTGGCCTGTTCCATTTATCAATTCTTCTCCTTATCCTGCCCTGCTCTTCCCTCCCTTTTTCTAGATTTACTGCCTCTCTACCTTACCTATTCAGTCACAACACAGAAGACTTTACTTATACTTAAAAAACAAACTGCCTCCCTATCACTTGTTTTGGGTCATACATTCTGAGTAAAAGTGAGACAGTGTACCTTTTTTGCAGAGTATTAAAGGTCCAATGAGTCCTGAGGCAATATCTCTTGGGGCATCAATATGGGAGTGGTAGATTCTGGTTACACAATTGCCATCTTCCTCAGCAGGACTTTGTTCTTTAGTAGCATGAAGCCTGTATGTGTACTGCTCCCCTGGATGTACTTTGTCATCTGCTTTGTGGAAATCTGTGGTGTTATCAGGGTAGATGGCCCCTAGGAAGCAACATGCAATGAAATTGCAAATTGAATGTGTTTGAACTTGAATGAGAGAATAGATGTTTACAAATTTATTCAATAAATATTTATTCAACATCTTGTATATGTCCTCTTGGGGGTGCAGTGATGTCCTATTTGAATATAGAGGAATGAGAGTCGAGTGTCTTGAAGCTTCACAGAAAATTTTACCATTTCCCTTGAGTCTTCAGGGAGCCGTAATGGATATGTCAGGAGCATAGTGACTGTTTGTAATTTAAAGAACCACTCTTGCCCTAGAGTCATGGTATGGAAGTATGAACAAAATAGCTATACTCTCATATAATTTGGAGCTTTTTATATGATACCAGATTTTTGCCTGTGAAGTAACCATGAGATTTAAAAAAGTGTTTTACTTTAAATTTTGTAAATTTCTGAACACTTGCACATTGAGAGAATAATATGGACCTCCATGCACCCATCAACCCAACTTTAACAATGATGAACTCAAGGGCAATCTTGTTTCATATATATCCCACCCACTCTTATGTCCATCACCATCTATTTATTTTAAAGCAAGTCCCAGACATCATATCATTTCATTAATAAATACTCAAGTATGTATCTCTAAAACATAAGAACTCTTTTTTTAACATAGCCACAATACAATTATAATACCTTAAAAATGATGAATAAAACTGTAAAAAAGAAATAAGATAGTACTCAGCTTCTATGCTATGAATATAATTGTTGGGTTCAGAAAGAGAAACAAAAATATGTGGTTAAAACATTCACCTTCTAAAACAAGACTAAGAAAAGACTATTAATTTAAAAATCTAATTTTATCTTAATTTTTCAACTTGATTCTTATAATTTCAATGAACTGTATAATGGCCTCAGCATTTTTGCTTATGATCATAGATGACATTTATTGAGATATTACTATTAAGAGAAGGTAGCTTGAAATGCAGGCAGAAAGGGCAGGGGTCCAGTGGGAAACAAAGGCAGTTAAAACATTGGCAGGGGTAGATACGGCAGTTTGAGCAAGCCTAGTCACAAAAACCAATCATGCTAAATTATTAGAACGTTTTTGAACACCGAACTGGAGGCATGGGAAACCAAGGGAGGGCCTGCAGTAATAAGGTGAACTGACACATAAGAAACAGGGAAAGTTCAGGTCCATTGCTGGGCAAGAACAATAAGGAAATCAATAAGGTAGTGACACAGGTAGACATAGAGCAGGCTTTTAACAAATATATACCCCTGGACTACAAGGCTTCATGGGAAGCTCATTATTGGGCCCTCCTCCCCATGTGGGGAGCCTGAATCTGTTTGTAATAAATTTTCTACACTTTTATTTAAATCTTTTGGTCTATGGAGCTCATTCTTTGGTGTTGTGAGACACGACCCTGGGAAAAACACTCAGCTCACCGTTCTGGTTATCACTATGTACTAATCATTGTCCCTATTTTATACATGAGGAAACTGAAGCACAAAGAATTTAAGCAACTTGCACAAAGTCATTCAGCCAGTAAAAGACAAGGTTGCTCTCGGACCTTGGTCTATCAGTTTTGAAGCCCTTGCTCTTAACCACAATAAAACACCAACTCTTTTCATCATCATTATCATCATCAAGTATTAAGGATGAGATGGCAGTCACCAAACCTAAGGTTTCCAAGTCCTATATTTAAAGGACCTTTTGGTTAATAGTGTCTCAGATGTGACTCTGGGGCCATGCAGCCACATGCACTATTTGGCTGACCTGTGAGAGTACCCATGCTGCTTTAGCTGCCACAGTGTATCCAAAGTTAGGGTGGGAAGTGATAATGGCCACAATGGGTTTACTGTCTTCAAAGATAAGACAATCCCCGTCTTGAGTCCTGTTTCTTCCTTCTGGACTTTTGCCTTTTCTAGGCCTTCATGCACATTACTTATTTTTCTTATTCAGATTATTTGGCTGGAAAGAAATTGGACACTGGGAGGGATGTCCCAACTCTCACTGCCTCTCACTATGTGTCCACCCAGTAATCCCATCACATTCACACTTTACACAAACATCACACCCAAGAGAAACATGACATTATTATGATGAGCCAAAATACTTAATAAAATAGTTTGGAGCTAAACAACATAGTGACAGGTCTTATCTAAGAGTGGAGTTCATAGTCTTAGAAATTAAAAAGTGTTCCTACAGAAAAGTGAGAGAAAATTCCAGCTAGAGTATGAGCTGAACTTACCCTCGTGTTCCTTATAGTAAATTATCCCATGTGAATGAAAAGTGTAGGGCCTAGAGGCAAAGTTTTTTAAGTGTACATAAATAGTATCTCCAGTTTCTGCCTTGATAATAGGGCCTAAAAATCCCAGCCATGCAGGTTTTTCTATCGCTGTTGTAAAGGTTCCATCTGTGTACTGAAGATAAAGGGCCTTCTTGTATACTCTTCCAATTCTATCCGGGCCGTTCTGAAGATAGATGTTGGAATGTTCCCTGCAAAGGGAAAGAAGACACTCACTCTATCAGAAGCCATAATTTCTGGGAGTAACATTATAATTAAAGAGGCATTACTGACCTATCACATTAAATGTTTGCCTATTGTTGGAGGGGTGCCTCCAGAAAATGAAGAGGAGAGCTGGCACTTAGCCCTGCCAAATATACACAATGGAATACTACTCAGCCATAAGAAAAGATGAAATATTGCCATTGGATGGACCTTGAGAACATCATGCTAAGTGAAATAAGTCAGTCAGAAAAAGCTAAGAACTTGATAATTCTGTTTTGATCATCAAAGAAATCAGACATATGATTTCACTCATATGTGGGATATAAAACTAAAACTCTGGACATGAAAAGCAATGTGAGGTGGGGTGAGAAGAGGGTCCTAATACATGGTGATGGGAAATTTGACAGGTGGTGGACACACACTGTAATATACAGATCTTGTAACATAGAAACCCACACCTGAAACCTGCATGATCATATTAACCAATGTTATCCCAATAAATTTAATAAAAGAATAAAAAAATTACCCTTATGTGTTTTTTAATCCCCTGCTACCTAGAATTCTTGAACAATGAATATTTATATTCTGATTAGTAGCTGATTAACAGTTGCTTAAAACTTTCCTAAAAATATAAGCAAAGTAAATAATAGTCAAGAAAAACAAAACAAACAACAACAACAACAACAACAAACACAAGAGAGGAAAAAGAAGGAAAAGAAAGAAAGTGAGTCTGGTATTCAGACTTTGGAACTGATAGCTTGGTGGGAGCTGTGGGCGCTGTGATCTTGTGCTTTGGGAGGACCCATTTCAAACTGGACTTTGGCAAGTCCATCTACAACCAAGCAAACTAAGTCTCCTCCAGGAGAATAAAAACTGCTCGCACTCAGGCTGATGATCTGGGGTTTGTATTTGTGGGGTGTTTTGGGATGTGTGTGTATTGACTATTTTTGTCTCAAGGACCTTTGATGCCTTACCATTTTCCACTCAACCCTGCGAGTTCCAAATAATCTGATTGAGGAATAAACATCATCTTGTTTTTTCAGCTGTGAGCTCATCAGAAAGAGTGAGAGAAATTTTCCCTTTCCTTCTTCAAGACAAGAACACAGCTTGTCTGGGAGCTCTGGACTTTCATTGCTGCAGAGTTTAAAGACCTAGCTTTTAAAAATCTAGGGCTCTGGCCTAAATTTTCTTAAGTTTAATGTGTATAGGAATCTATGGTGGGCCTTGGTAAAAATGCAAGTTCCTGAGCCCCAAACCCATTGATTCTGATTCTGTGCAGCTGGGTGGGGTTTGGGCATCTGCATTTACTAAGACCCCTTACTCCCACCCCAAGTATTCTGATGCTGCTCTGGGCTCATTTAGTAGCTTGAGTTGAGTGGAGAGGCTTGCAGTGAAGGTAAAGTCTCCTAGCTGCCCAGTCGCAGAGGCAGTGGAATTCCTTAAGATCATGAGACAGAAAGATGGCAGGGTCTGTTTCCAGACCATATTAGGTAGTGGCCGGGCCTCTGCTGGCGTGGTGCATGGGGGCAGCAGATTAAGGCTGGAGCCAGGGAGCATGGCTGCTTGGCAGTGGTAGTATGGCTAAGTTCAGACAGCAGGAGCAGGTGTTAATAGCAGAGCCATCTTGTTCTGGGTTGACTGGGGGCTTCAACAATGAGCATATTGTAATTGTTATCATATACCAAACACCCCAATTTTCCTGGATTATATAAACCTCAGGATTCTCAAATTGTTCACTTAAAAATGAATGAGATGGGGTCTTCTTTCCCCATCTTGGTAAGAAGAGGGTCAAGCAGAAAGTTAGAAAAATAAAGAAATGATATCTTTAATATCCAGTATGGGGTGGCAAATCCATGTTTATGCCTTCATTTCTCCTATTTGTTTTCATTTTCGAGTTGTTTGTATGTTTCCATTTTGTTAGAACAAAACAGAAAAAAACAACCACAATTCAGCAAGGCTCAGAAAAACTTCAAGGACATCAAAGTGCATATAAAAACAGTAGGACAGGGGTGTGGATTTCCCCCCAAGTTGCAGGATTAGTAGCAATGGAATGGTCTTAATAAATAGATGTTTTAGCAAAATTTGGAAGCATTGAAGACCACTGAGATACAAACAGGTTTATCCAGCCCATGCTGCTGACAGGAGCCCAGCGAGAGTACAGTTCACTCAGGTGCACAGCTGCAAAGCTCACAGAGCAGAGATGCAAGTCACGAGGCTGCAATAAGCACAGGGGTGGGTCTCAGCCCATCCTCCACTTCCCCACCTGGCCCCTCCAGCTCTGGCCCCTGGTACCTTGTCTGACTGCAGCCCTGCTCCCGCTGCCGCCGCTCCCATGTGCTGATGGCGCCGGCCCTGCTTGCACCCATTGACAGTGCAGAACAATTGGGGCCAGCACCAGCAAGATGGCGCAAGTGGGGCTGGCGCCATCAGTCGGTGCAAGTGGAGGCTGCTGCCCCGATCACCCCTCAGGAGCAGGGGAGAGGTGGAGAAACCCTCAGGGGCAATCGGGACTGGCAACTGCTCACACCTGCTGATGGCACCAAGTGATTGGGACCAGCGCTGGGCACCAGCAGTAGGTGTGAGTGGTGGCTCTGGTGCCAGTTGTGGGTGCGAGAGGGACCGGTGCTGGCAGCAGGTGCAAGCGTTGGGTGGGACCGTGGCATGTGGGAGCTGAGAATTTTCAGTAACCACCAGAGTCTTGCTCTGATGACAGTGACCAGTGCCCCACCTTGGTCTGGCGCCTCGCTCACCTGCTCCACCATCTCGCAGTGGCCAACGCCCACCATGTTCCGTACGTGCCTTGGTGTTCAACGCATGCCATAGTGATCAGTTGTTTGGTTGTTCGGTTGTCCCACCGTTTGGTCTATTTGCATATTAGCCTTTTATTATATAGGATTAGTGAAATGTGGGTAATATGTGTGAAAAGTTTCTGGATTCTTGGCTTCATTAATTGAGACATAGTGTATGAATTTTCTATTGGTGCATAACAAATTATCACATAGCAGCTTAAAGCAACATTCATTTATTAGTTCATGTTCTTGGGGCTGATGTCTGGCATGGCATGCTGGACTCTCTGCTCAGGTTATACAAGGCACTGGCTGGGCTGAGTGCTTATCTTGAAGCTCTGTGGAAAAACCCACTCCCAGGCTCATCCTTGTTGTTGGCAGAATTCAATTCCTTGTGTTTGTAGGATTAAAATCCTTGTTTCCTTGCTGGCTGTCAGTTGAGTTCCTTAGGGTGACTGTATTCCTTCTCAGGTGGCCCTTCAGTTTGGTGAATCCTCAAACTTCTTTGACTCTCTCTGACTTCCTCTTCTTCCCTCTGAGAGCTCTCTGCTTTAGATTAGGCCACTCAGATCATCTCCCTATTTAAAGTTATCTGTGCCATTGAATGTAGTGATCTTTCATGATTTGTGGAGACTGTGGGACCATTTAAGAAATTTTGCCTATTACACATAGGAATCCCAAGGAAAACAATTAAAAATGAATTGATAGGCAAAGACTCAACCTGGGTGTACTAGTACATAGCACAAGCAAGTGGATGACAGGTCCCAATTAGCCTGACTTCATTAGCACAACATGAAAATAGCAACTGTTCTATTTCTGGTTTATTTCTCAAACCTACGATAGGCTGGAAAACTAAGTAACAGAGTTTGTAAGAATTGTATGTTAAGTAAGAGATGCCAAGCCTGAGCGAGAGCCTTCAAAGTCCAGGGAAAGGGTTTTTCAATGGCTATTCTTGTGCTAAAGAATTTTTCACTTACTTCTAGCTTTCTATATATCACCAGGAAAAAAGGTAGTCTGGAGATAACAGGAGTATTATTATTTGTTGGCCTTATATAGACAATAAACACAACAAATATTTAATTAATGCCTTTCATAGGCCCAGAACACACTGTTGTGCTTACTAATTGTTTTGTATATGCATTGTTTTGTAAAATATAAATAATTTAGGAGCAGAAAAATGTATTTTATAGAATCTTCATTTATTAATTTGTTAAAGTGACAGATAAGTCAGTCACCTTAGAAAATGACAGTACTAAATATAAAAAAATTACTTTCCATCTCATTTCATTAGAAAAAAATATTATTGGTATTACTACAAGAGAGGTAAACTATTTTCCTACTAAAAAATCCATATATTTCTCTATTTTAATATCTGCTTATATTTTCAGTTTCACTAACTGACTTTTTATATTTTATTCCATAGTTTGTTTTATTGCATAGTGTGAAACAGTCCACATTAGGAGCAAGTGAAAATTTTTATAACACAGCCTATAATTTCTTCTAGTTTCCTATATATCTTTCATTCATTTATTTTTATTTATTCACAAATATTTATTTAGTGTCTCCTATGTTCTAGGTACTACTGACCAAGCAGTGAATGTAGCAAATGGATTTGCTGTCATCACATTTTCTATTCATTGTCCAAAATCTTCAAGGTCAACATCTACTTAAACTTCATTCTTTGCCTGACACCCATCTTACACTCTTTCAACCTTGTTTCTCAGCCTATTCATCTCCACTACTTTCTAGCCTTCACACACCAATTATATCTGGTGATATCCCATCACCCTTTGCTGACTGGGTTGGTGTTATGGTCTGAATATTTATGTCCTTCTCAAAATTCAGATGTTGAAATTCTATCCTTTAACATGATGGTATTAAGAGATGGCACCTTTGGGAAGTGGTTAGGTCATAAGAATGGAGCCCTCATGAATGGATAATACCCTATAAAAGAAGCTCCAGGGAGATCCTGAGCCTCTTTCACCATGTGAGAACACAGTGAAAAGGCTCTGACCCAAAAAGAGAGCTCTCACTAGAACATGACCATGGTGACGCCTTGATCTTGGACTTCCCAGATTCCAGGACTATGAGAAATACATTTCTGATGTTCATAAGCTACCCAGTCGGGTACCTTTTGTATAGCAGCCTTAACCAAGTCAGATGGATATGCTGGTCATCAGAGACGAAGAAGGAAGCAAAAAGTTGCTAGCTAAACTCATTCATACAAAGAGTTTAGCATAATATGAGCAAATTTGCCGAAGCTCTAGTCAATATTTACTATTCAGATCTATTTTAAAAACACCACAGGCAGAGTAAACAGTGCCATCTAAAGTGTGCATGACCCTAGGCTGTGTTGAAGCCACAGGAGATTATCAAATCAGTGTTGCATAACCCCCCAGCACAGGCAGGATAAAAACAAAAAAATTTTTTGCCCACTAACCCTCACCCCCATGAAAACATTCTTAACAAATTCCCTGTCTCATCTATTTTCTAACTCTAGAATTATAGACTTCTTTATTGAAACGTGCTTGGGGCAATGTTTTCAGCTTAGTTTATGCCCAATAAAACTGGTTGATTTTTAATCATGAATAATGGAAAAAGGATGGTGGTTGGGAATATGGAGTAGGAAAGTACCTTTTTTACAAATGTATCTGATTTTTTTTTTTTTATGTACCTGGTTTCCCCCCAAAAATGCATATGATTTACATTATATTTAATCAGGGGAAATAATACTGAATCCATATAAAATATATAAAATAATGGTTTTGGTGGAACCATGAAAATATGTCATGCTCTTAAGAAGAGAAATTACCTCAAAACCAGGTTTAAAAAAATAATTGCAAGATGTATTAGTTTTATTTACAACTAGAGGCCCGATACATGAAATTCATGCATGGGTAAGGTCCCTAGGCCTGGCCAGCAATCAGGGCCAATCCATGGGGCTATCGGTGGGGCAATCAGGGTCCCCCGATGGCACCCGCCTTAGCTGGGCTGGGGCCTGTGGGCTGGGGGCAGCTCCTGCATTGAGCGCCTGCCCCCTGGTGGTCAGTGCACATCGTAGTAACCGTCATTCAGCCATTCAGTTGATTTACATATTAGGCTTTTATTATATAGGATGAGTTATTTTTAGGCCAGAAACAATCCTTATTGTATATTACTAAATTAATTACAACAATTAATAGCATTATCATCTATGCATTTATTTTTTACTGTGAAAAATTTTAAACATACATAAAATTGATAAGAATAGTATATGCCCATCAACAGTGAACAATTATGAAATTTGATATACTTATTTAGTTTTTGTTGTTGTTGTTAATCCTCACCCAAGGATATTTTTCCATTGATTTCTAGATAGTGGAAGAGAGGGAGAAAGACAGAGAGATAGAAACATTGATGTGAGAAAGACACATTGATTGGTTGCCTCCTGCAGGGATCAAGCCTGCAATCGAGGGCCGTGCTCTTGACCAGAATCGAACCTGGGACCCTTCAGTCCAAGGGCCAACGCTCTATCCACAGAGACAAAACTGCATTTTTAAAGATATAATCCTAGTCCAATCTGATGGTCATTGGGATAACATGTGCTTTATTACCATTAAAATATGTTTTTAAATGTATTGACCATTGCTTTCAATGCAATATTTCAATTTGGTGGCACATGCTTATTAGCTTTATTAAAAGTGAGGACCTTAGTCCTGGCTGGTGAGGCTCAGTAGATTAGAGCATCCTCTTGAGCACCAAAGGGTCCTGGGTTCAATTCCTAGTCAGGGCACATACCCAGGTTTTGGGTTCAATTCCCAGGAGGCAACTGATCGATGCTTCTCTCTCACATTGATATTTCTCTCTCTCTCTTCCTTCCTCCCTCTCTAGAATCAATAGAAAACATATCCTTGGGTGAGGATTGAAAAAAAAAAAAGTGAGGACCTTAGCACAAGTAAAATTCCATTACACAAACTTCAAGGAAAACTATACTCTTGTTTTTGTGTATGGTAACTACTGCTGGAAATAAGAGGGCTTTCAACTGCAACATAAACACAGTTAAGTACATAGAGTTTTTCACATGATACAGTTGCAAAAATATCATAATCGATATTTTTGCACCTGTATCACATTCCAGGCACTATATTGAGAGCTTTATAAGCACCCACTCTTCAAACAACCTTTTTAGGTTTTCTTCATCTTACAGATTAGGATGCTGAAGCTGAGAGAGATCAGTTAACTGTCCAGTCATCCAATAAGTATTAGGCACAGTCATATTTGTTAAACTTGTATTTTATTTCTATAAATGATGTTTTTAAAGCATGAAAAATTTTATCCTTACCACTGATAATCAATAAATGGTGTATAATAAACATAACATTGTATAATCATTATTTATTTATTTTTAAAATATATTTTATTGATTTTTTACAGAGAGGAAGGGAGAGGGAGAGAGAGTTAGAAACATCGATGAGAGAGAAACACCAATCAGCTGCCTCCTGCACACCCCCTCCTGGGGATGTGCCCGCAACCAAGGTACATGCCCTTGACCGGAATCGAACCTGGAACCCTTCAGTACACAGGCTGATGCTCTATCCACTGAGCCAAACCAGTCAAGGCTGTATAAACATTATTTAAATTAACGAATGTCTGCATAAACAAACAAGAGGACTGAGTCCTGATGGGAGATGCAATTACACCCTGCGGAGGTCCTAAGAAGCCTGCACAGGTTCCAGGACCAAGGGGTGCGAATAGGGCAGACACTCAAAACAAACAAACAAACAACCCAAGAACTTTAAGGACATTTATTAAGTGTCTTGGATTCCACATTTTGCAGTTTCTGTATATAACAAATTAAATAAATATTTCATCTTATTGGCTTTATTTTAAAATGGATAATTAGCAATAAAAATAGTGACTTACTTGTCAATGGCAATAAGTTTCTTTTCCCCATTGTCAGAGGCATAATTCCAAGTTGTTTCAATAATTCCAATGTAATAATGCTTTTCTTTTGCCCAGGCTGGGGTACTATGTAAAAATAGAAAAATACCCAGCAACAAAATCTTCATTTTTTCTCTCTCTTGGAGCCCCAGAAGCAATGAAGTGAAATCAGGAGCAGGCAGTTTTATAAGTAAGACTTTCTCCCTTTATTTGCTTGATTGACACAATTTAATGTTGCATAAGAGTAAAGTGTTCCGTTAAAGCAAATAACATTTTCCACTTTCGTTCAGTTCTCGTAAACCCAGAAAAAAAATTGTTTTTCATTGCCAAGCTTCTCTGATTACACATAAAAAGTCAACAGCTATTGCTGGGGGACTAGAGTGTGCATAAGTCTGTGCCTTTTCCACTCACTGTGTAAATTCCACGAGGGCAGAGATCACCTCTAAATGCTCCTTTTGTTCCTCCACAAGGCGCCACAGTACAATGCCCTGAACACTCTGCACTTTTAATCAACCAGGATGAAAAGTATGCAAAGTGGATCAAAACTTGTGCTCTTTACTTTTGAAAAGCCTAACAATACTTAATTGCAACTTTATGATATGAAATATGATCTTTATCATGCCAAATTTAAGTAGTCAAAACTAAAAAATTTATTTTGAAGGAATTGTCTATTTTGTAAGTTCTGAACATATCTACATAGAAAGTTTACAGATTACTCTGTATTGCTGTCTACAATCAGTGGCAGAGCATAATAGGCTTGATAATTCTGTTTTGATCATCAAAGAAATCAGACATAAATCAACCTGTCTTCAAAGGTGAAGGTTGGTCTTAGTAAATACTAGAAAGTGCCCAATTTATTAACGTGGGATTTCTGTCTTTGACATGGACATGAATTTTGGGGTAAAGACTTTAAAAAAATAGCCTGTCATTTTTCATGACATATTTGTCTAAAAATATAAGGTAGTATTTTTTTTCTTAGCTGAAGAGAATCCTGAAGATAACAGTGCACATCCTGTGCTAATATAACCTTTGCCTCTAGAATACAGCAGTGGGAGTATTTGCCAAAAGTTGTGTAAAGAGTTTGGGATAAGAGAAAGCATTCTGGTGTGCAAACAATTCATTCAATTAGCATTGCTCTGTAGGCAATTGCTAAGCACTGGGGACAAAACAGTGAACCTCTACCCTTCTCAGCTTACATTGCACTTGACAGAGATGGATGGTATACAAATAAAGAGTGAAAGACCGAGAATTAGCAGCAAGGGTTATGGAGAATAGTAAATAGGGAAGAATAATGAAAACAGCAGGATGAAGATCAAAATCTGATGGGAACCACTTGACTTCGGGCAAGATACTTATCAGAGCCTCACTTTCCTCATTTGTAAAATCTCAGAGGCCTGTTGTAAATCCACTGAAATGATACTCATTAAGGTACATAGTGGGGATTTCTTTTCACCAGCTAGTAATCATCTTAACTAATTGCTCTGATACAGAAAACTGAGTCACAGTACCACCCAGAATGTCCTGCTCACTGAAAGGACTTGAATGGGGCCAAAATCTTGCCCAAACTTCACTGGTCAAGCTCTGTGCCTTGCAAGATGCTGTTCTTTTTAAAAATATAGAATTGTACACTTGAAATCTATGTAATTTTATTAACCAATGTCACCTCAATAAATCAACAAGAATTCAAAAATGAAATAAAATTAAAAATTGGTCCACACAGACAGGGCATCTTCCAGCAGTCCAGAGGGAGGGGGCACTTGTTTCAAATTGGCACGAAACCACTTGTTTGAGCCAGCAGATTCTGGGCACCTCCTTTCACATTCTCTACTCCGTGCTCCAGCTCAGCCCTGTGGGTAGAAAGGATGGTGATCAGTGCACAGCTACAATCGCTGCAGTCACTCCTTCCATCAGATTCTACCCTAACGACTGCTCGGATTGTGACCAAGGGCTTCAGGATGTACATGTGCAGCTCCTTCACTGTTAGGGTCTCTGAAGGAGGAATGCATGAGGCCAAAAGGGGTAAAGAATTATGAATTTATTAGGTCATCTGGAAACCCAGATGGGCTGAGCCCCAAAATGGCTCCTGCACCCAAAGATGGGGAGTCAGAGTTTTTTAAAGCACTCTAGGTGGGTTTTTTCTGGGCGGAGAATTCTCTGTGCAGGTCCAGATTCTGGGAGACTTTGGAGGGGAGAAATAATGGTCTTAGCAAGTGGAATGTTCATTGTGAAGTGGCCTAAAGGTCAGTTCCCAGGAGAAGGGGTATTGATTCAATTATTTGATCAGACCTAACATTCACACCTGTGGTGAAATGGCAAGTTCAGCAGAATCGCCATTTTAGACTGTAATGCAGGAGGGGCATGATGTCCAAATTTCTGTCCTGTTCCATGAACATTATTTTTCCTGGTAAAAAGCATGCAGCTGCTGTGTGGCAGGAAATAGGGAGAATGTTCGGAGCCTCAGGCCTGTCTGAATAAGAGGAAAGGCCATCTTTAACATTACAAACCTCTTTATGGGGAGTCCAGAGTTGGTACCTAAAAGTGAACTTTGAACAATGTTGCTGTTGAGAATTTCTGCGTTCAAAACAATGCTCACAACCAGCATGGAAGGCAGGAGCCACCAGCAGTGGCTCAGAGACTCAAAGTATTGCAAGAAATAATAGAAGAGAGGAATCTGGATTGGACCAACAGCCAGCCTCTTAGCTATCTGTCAGGTCTTTACCTCAAAGCCCCAGGTTTGTTATAAATGATTACTATATGCCTAAGTTAACAGTTTAGTAACCTGGGTTACATAGCACATGTTTTAATCATTGTCCACAATTTCTTTTCTTGTCATTTTAAGATTCCTGGTCTAGGCGAGACTTATCTGCATTTAGCAATCAAGATTCTGGGGTTGATAATGGTTAAAATCAAAGAAGCAGTTGTCCTTACAGAATATCAGCTTTATTTCTGTTGGGCAAGATGCAAATTACCTCCATTATTCCTCCTCCACAACATCAGAATTATTAAGAACAAAGCAGCAAGGACAGTCTTTCCCTTTGTGAGAGGGAGACATGGGTATGAAATAGCAGGTCATTTTGTCCAGGGCCAGTCAGATCACCACAGTGCTATCTTTTTCACAGAAAATTGTGTAACTGTAATTTACAGGTGAGTGTGGTCACATATAGAACTTTGATAATGAGTCCACTGAATTGACCTTGCACAATGTGACTGTCCAGTTCATGATTATTCAGGGAATGATGACACAGGTAATGTCATCATTATCTCCACCCCTTTGGTTGCCCACGAGTGGGTCAAGGCCTTACTCATCATTTTTTGGCATGCAGAGGGGTCACAAGCAGGGGAAGAGAGAAAGCTCAGACTCTAATCCAGCCAAAGACAGCCTGCTAGTGTTGGCATCTACAGTTCTATGGGAAAGGAGATTTTTTAAAAAATGGCATATGGATTCCAATTACTCCTTCAATTTTGTTCTCTCACAACATTGAATGAAGTGGAAATCAAAGCATATGATGTATTAACAATGGAAAAGAAGCACAATACTAGAATTCTTTTTGCAAAAGATTAAAGAATAACTTATACATGAAGCTTGATTGCATAGAACTTCAATGTGTGACTTTCCTCCCTTGTCATCCCTAACCTCATTACCTCTTGCTTCTATACTACTATTCTGGGGTAGTCCACTCTGCATAGCACTTAGCACTTTATTTGTTCCAGTTCTTAATTTATAAAAGGTGACTGAGTGATGACATGAAGAGGCCAAAGCCATTGTTGTCACTTGTAGTTTTTGTAGAAAGGAGAGGCCACACATGTCTTGCAGGGCCACATGAGGAGGCACCAGATTTTTTTAAGAGTCATAAATAGAAGCCAGCGGGATGCATAGGCCACAAATTTTATTGGGGTTTCTGCAAGAAAGGCTAGGCAGGGAAGAGTAAACATGGTTAGGATTGGCTAGTTTCAGTAATTCCAGCCCTGGTCAGTGTTACCCAATAGTTAGAGCATTGACCCACGCACCAAAGGGTCATAGGTTCAATTCCGGCCCCGGTTAGGGAGTGTATGGGAGGTAAGCAATCAATGTGTCTCCTCACATCTTTCTCTCTCTCTCTCTCCCCCTCTCTCCCTCCTCCTCCCTTTGCTCTCTCTAAAAATCAATGGAAAAAATATCCTTGGGTGAGGATTAACAACAACAACAACAAAATAATAATAATAATAATAATAATAATAATAATAATAATCTATACCAGGGGTGGGCAAACTTTTTGACTCAAGGGCCACAATGGGTTCTTAAACTGGACCGGAGGGCCGGAACAAAAGCATGGATGGAGTGTTTGTGTGAACTAATATAAATTCAAAGTAAAGGAGCGGAGGGGAGAGCAAGAGAACCCTCCGCTCTTTCGGCTCCGCGGGCCGGATAGAACAGCCGAACGGGCCGGATCCAGCCCGCGGGCCGTAGTTTGCCCACTGCTGATCTATACTAATAAAAGGGTAATATGCAAATTGGTCACGACGTCCTCACGGTAACAACCGAATAGCAGGCTGCGTGGGGCGACAAGGCTGGCAGGAGGGTTAGCGAGGGACGACCAAACAACTGACCAGCAAGCTGCGTGGGGTGATCAGGCTGGCAAGAGGGGCAGTTGGGGCTGAAACCGGTTTGGCTCAGTGGATAGAGCGTCGGCCTGCGGACTAAAGGGTCCCAGGTTCGATTCCGGTCAGGGGCACGTACCTTGGTTGCGGGCACATCCCCAGTAGGGGGTGTGCAGGAGGCAGCTGATCGATGTTTCTCTCTCATCGATGTTTCTAGCTCTCTATCCCTCTCCTCTCTCTTCCTCTCTGTGAAAAATTAATAAAAAATATATATTTTTTTTTAAAAAAAGAGGGGCAGTTGGGGATGACCAAGACAGCGGGGGGGAGGGGCAGTTGGGAGTGACCAGGCTGGCAGGGTGGGCAGTGAGGGGCAATCAGGCCAGCAGGTGGGGCAGTTGGGGGCAAGCAGGCCAGCAGGGGGGGCACTAAGGGGCAACCAGGCCAGCAGGGGGGGGCAGTTGGGGGCACTCAGGCTGGCATGCAGAGGTGGTTAGGGGTAATTAGGCTGGCAGGGGGGCAGTTAGGGGTAATCAGGCAGGCAGGCAGGTGAGCAGTTAAGAGCCAGTGGTCCTGGATTGTGAGAGGGACGTCCAACTGGATTGGGATCGGGCCGAAACCGGCAGTTGGACATCCCCCAAGGGGTCCCAGATTGGAGAGGTTGCAGGCTGGGCTGAGGGGACCCCCTCCCCCATGCACGAATTTCATGCACTGGGCCTTTAGTAGTAGTAATAATAATGATAATAATAACAATAATAATAAAAATTCCAGCCGGTTTGGGGGACAACTGTCTCTAGTTGTCTGATATTTGGCTTTGGTTGATTAGGGTAGGGGAAATAGGGGCTTGGTGTGTGAGAGTTAGATAAAGAAGGCAGTTGGGGGTATGGACTTTTTTTTTTTTTTTTAAATCCTCACCTGATGATATGTTTTCGCTGATTTGTGAGAGTGGGGAAGGGAGAGAGAAACACTGATGTGAGAGAGAAATGTCAATCAGCTGCCTCCTGAATGGGGTGAAATGTCAATATGCACCCCAGCTGAGGACTGAACCTGCAACTTAGGTGTATGCCCTGACCAGGAATCAAACCTGCAAACTTTTGTTATACTGGATGAAGCTCCAACCAACTGAGCCACTCAGCCAGGACAGGAGGTATGGACTTTTGATTGGTTGGTTTGCATATGAAAGCCTGGTTTACCTACAGGTTGTTAACTATCTCTAGGTATTAACTAGTCTGGGAGGGGCGGTCTCTCCCCAGATAGCAAGGCCCACCAAAGATGTCAAAGCATCATAAAATATTAAAAATAAAAAACATGATTGATACATATTTTATATCAGTGTTATCTGTTTATGTGACTGTCTCCTCAATTAGACTGGGCCTCCTTAGGGCCAATGATTATGCCTTGTTTTGTATTGAATCCCAGGAATTTAGCATAGTGCTTGTCACATAGCTAGTAGAATTATTAGTATATTAATTTTTAAAAGTCCTCTTCTGGAGATACATATTGATGTATTTTTGGGGTGAAATGATATGATGTCAGGGATTTCCTTAATACTCAAGGAATTCATGTATTACAAAATTAAGAAGTTAAAAAAGTAAAAAGAATGAAAAGTCTGACTGGTTTCAATTTTTATTTAATTCATAATTTATTAATTATTTTATTTTAGAGTTTTAAAAATTGACTTTTAGAGATAGAGGAAAGGAGAGAGAGAGAGAGAGAAGAGAGAGAGAGAGAGAGAGAGAGAGAGAGAGAGAGAGAGAGAGAGAGACATCGATGTGAGAAACCTAGAAACCCGGGCATGTATCCTGATGGGGAATCAAACCAGCAACCTTTCAGTGCACAGGATGACACACAACCAACTGAACCACACTGGCCAGGGCTGGTTTCAACTTTAGGTTGAACTTTTTGTTTAACTAACTCCCGATTTGAAATATTCTTACTGTCTAAGGCAGAAGCTGTTTGTTAGCCAACCCACAAGACATTTTCAACTCCTTCTTCCTGTTTATTTCCACTATAGAGGTTACAAAAGCTCTTTTCAAGCCTTCCTTGCAGTAGCCAAATATTAGGGGTTTGACCAATGACACATCAGGAGAAGTTGGCTAGAGCTCCTCAGCAGACTTTATGTTTTCCTGGTAAAAGATGTGATTTAGTACTACTTTTCCCCCCTTCTTTTCTGCCTTCAACTTGGATGTAATATTTGGAGCTGTAGCAACCATCTTGAAACCATGAGACAATAGTCATGAGGGAAAGGCCAAGAGAATTGGAGACACTGGCCCTCACATCACCAAGTTGCTGAACTAACCCTGGCAGCCACCTACCACCTAATTAAAAAAAAAAAAAAAATTGAAACAAACACCATTGATAATTCCTTCTTGGTTTGGTTTTTATGTTACTTATAGCAGGACACATCCCAACTGTTAATATTGCTAGATACAAAGTCATAGCATGAGTCCTATTTTGCTTCTGGAAAATTGGCACCTACACATTCTATAACCTGCAGTCTTTCGTATATGAATGTGCATTTTAGAGACTGATTTAAATACTTACCCATGCGATGATAATTTCATTCTTTTCAAGGTTTTCAAATGTTGCAGTTTATGGGAGAGTCTTGGATTGTGTATTTTTTTCTCTCTGAGCTAGACTTCAGTTTGAGCCTGCTCTCTTTATCCCTTCGACCTACCCCCACTGCTGATTAAAAGCTTTGTTGCAACTTCACAGATTCTACTCCTGTGACACAATTTACAGAAAGAAAAGGCAGCTCACACACAGAATTTACCAACAAAACTTTTATTTCAAGCTAGTTTGCTTGGTACACTGCCATCAAAGTCTCCAGCCAGCCCTCCTGGACTCCTTCATCCCTGGAGCTTTTTCCTCAGCAGCTGGACTTCTGACTTCAGGGAGATATTTCTGCTGTCAAAAAGAAAGTTTCAAGAAGATCTAAGTTGGAATATTGAAGTAAAATAGTTACATACCTTTAAGTAAAAACTAGAAAGTTTATATAAGTCTCAAGAAAATCCTTAAAAGAATTACCATTGTTTGTGCAACAAGAAAGCTTAGTCATAAAATCAGTAGCAACATTGCTGGCACTCTCCCATGTGGACAGAAGTCCTGCAGAATGAGCCAGGTTTGGCTTTATGTTAATTGAAATGTTTCCCCGAGAAACAGTGCTATAAATGGGGATTTAGATCTTGGACACCACACCCAAGTGTCTTTTACTAGGAATGAGTATGATTAATTATAGGAATAAGTAATGATTATTATACTTATACTAGAGGCCCAGGGCACAAAATTTGTGCACGGGTACGGTCCCTAGGCCTGGCTGGTAATTGAAGCGTGAGTGTTTGGCATGGAAGGGCAGGACCCAGCTGACCTCTGGGCCCTGGGCAGCACCTGGCCCCTGGGCCCTCACTTGCCCCCCCACCCCCACCCCGGCTGAGTCACGGCGCCCGAGTCCCTACGCAGAGATGTGGTAAGTGCGGCTAGACACCATGGGCCGGGGTGCAGCATGGGCCTCTGGGTCGCCCAGAGGCACCACACCGAAGCCAGGCGGGCAGTGTGCTCTCTCCCAGCCGGCCTCAGCAGACTGGCTCCTGCGCGAACCCACTGTGAGCCCGACCAGCCCCTGTGGTATCAGAAGCCCATTGGGGCCGGCAGCACCTCCACTGCCATCTGCTGCCAGTGCCTCACTGCTGACGCCCACCATGTTCTGCGCCTCCCCCTGGTGGTCAGCGCACATCATAGCGAGCGGTGGAACTCCCAGTCGAGCTCCTGGTCGAGGGGACAATATGCATATTAGGCTTTTGTTGTATAGGATATCTTCCATTGATTTCAGAGAGGAAAGGAGAGGGAGAGAGAGAGAGAAACCTCAATGATGAGAATCATGGATCGGCTGCCTCCTGCATGCCCCACATTGGGGATCAAGACCACACCTGGGCATGTGCCCTGACAGGGAGTCAAACCTTGATCTCCTGAGTCATAAGTCTACTTTGAACCACTGAGCCAGGCCCTCCAGGCTCTTGTTCTCATTTTAAAGGAGAGAGAATTGAAGGAGATCCAAGATGGCGGCGTAGGTAAACACCTAAACTGCTGCCTCGCACAACAATTTCAAAACTACAACTAAAAGACAAACCATCTGTCACCCAGAACCACAGGAAAGCTGGCTGAGTGGAAGTTCTACAACTAGAAGGAAAGAGCAAACAGCATTGAGGGGTGCACAAGCGCTGAAAAGCTGAGGTACGGAGACGAGGGAATCGGGCTGGTGATGGGTGACTGGGAGCGCTGCTGTTTTCAACCAGAAGGGAGATAAGCTCCCAATTACTCTGAACTCCAATTTCTGGGGAGACGCGGGGGACCCAAACTCCTACGGGGAGAAGCTGGACTGTCTGCCATGGGGTCGGAAAGTGAGAGTGGCTTGCTTGAAGGGCTGCGCGCAGGAACAATTGTTTATTGTGCTGGGGCGTGGGACATGGGGACACAGTCTGAGACGCAGAGCCGGCTTACTGGCAGCCATCGCTGTTTGCCACGCCCTAGCCTAGTCACGCCCTGAGACCCCGCCCTGCACAATCTACGAACCTACCCAAGCTCCAAGCAGCGGCTTTAGCATATGAATGGCCTGCCCTATCACAGCTTAACCTAGAAAACTTGCAGCCCGGGTCAGACAGCTCCAAAACCTCCAAACCCCAAGCAAAGAGGAGAAAACTGTAGTTCTCGCTGTAGCTCCTGCTGGGTAGCCTCAGACAGTAGCTGACCTGCACCCCATTGGAGATCCAGAAGCCAGTGTACCTAGTGGTCAGTGTGAGACACCAGATTTCAACTCCTCACATCCATAAGTGACACATTCAAGAGGCAGACTCAGTGAGCACCAAAGCCCCACTGAAACAAGTCCTGCACCATAAGCGTGTCTCCAGCGCAGCAGTTCTTCCATTATAGACACAGCAGGTCCTCACAGCCAATTGGCCTGGAGGTCAATTCCTCCCAGTGTACCAACAGCAATCAAGGCTTAACTACACCAAGACTTTGCACTCAGCCCACAAAGGGGTGTACCAAAGGCGTCCACCTCAGGTGATTGGGGAGGCTGAGCTACTGGCCCCTCTAGGTCACCTACCACACAAAGCCACTCCATCAACACAAGGAAGCAGCAAAATGCAGAGACAAAGAAACATGTCACGAATGAGAGAAATGGAGGAAAGCAAACTAATGGACGACATAGAGTTCAGAACCACATTTATAAGGTTACTCAAGAATCTTCTAAAAACCGCCGAGAAACTTGATGAGACCTCCGAGGAGCTTAGTGAGACCTTCAAGGACCTTAATGAGAATGCCAAAAAAATGGAAAAGGACCAGTCAGAAATTAAGCATACACTGTCTGAAATAAAGAATATACAGAAACTCAACTGTAGATCAACGTACTCCAAGAATCAAACCAAAGATCTGAAATATGAGGAAACAAAAAACACCCAACCAGAAAAACAAAAAGAAAAAATCCAAAAATGTGAAGATAGTGTAAGGAGCCTCTGGGACAACTTTAAATATACCAACATCCGAATTTTTGGGGTGCCAGAAGAAGAGAAAGAGCAAAATATTGAAAACCTATTAGAAGAAATAATGACAGAAAACTTTCCTTACCTGGTGAAAGAAATAGACTTACAAGTTCAGGAAGCACACAGAACCCTATACAAGAGGAATTCAAAGAGGACCACACCAAGACACATCATAATTAAAATGCCAAGGGCAAAAGACAAAGAGAGAATCTTGAAAGCAGCAAGAGAAAAACGGTTAGTTACCTACAAGGGAGCACCCATACGACTGTCAGCTGATTTCTCGGCAGAAACTATGCAGGCCAGAAGGGAGTGGCAAGAAATATTCAAAGTGATGAACAGCAAGAACCTACAACCAAGATTACTCTACCCAGCAAAGCTATCATTCAGAGTTGAAGGTCAGATAAAGAGCTTCACAGACAAGAAAAAGCTAAAGGAGTTCATCACCACCAAACCAGGATTACATGAAATGCTGAAGGGTGTTCTTTAAGAAGAGGAAGAAGAAGAAAAAGGTAAAGATAAAAATTATGAACAACAGCCAAAACTGGTTTGGCTCAGTGGATAGAGCGTCAGCCTGCGGACTGAAGGGTCCCGTGTTTGATTCCAGTTAAGGGCATGTACCTGGGTTGCGGGCACATCCCCAGTGGGAGGTGTGCAGGAGGCAGCTGATCGATGTTTCTCTCTCATCGATGTTTCTAGCTCTCTATCCTCTCCCTTCCTCTCTGTAAAATATCAATAATAATAATAAAAAAAACTTTAAAAAAATTATGAACAACAAAATGACATCAAATACATACCTACCAACAAGTGAATCTAAAAATCAAGTGAATAAAAAATCTGAAGAACAGAATGGACTGGTGAATATAATAGAATCAGGGACATAGAAAGGGAGTGGACTGACAATTCTCAGGGGGAAGGGGGTGTGAGGGGTGCGGGAAGAGACTGGACAAAAAGCTTACACCTATGGATGAAGACAGTGGTGGGGGGTAAGGGCATGGGGTGGGGTGGGGAAACAGGTGGAGGGGAGCTATGGGGGAAAAAAAGAGGAACACCTGTAAAAATCTGAACAATAAAGATTTATTTAAAAAATTAAAAAAAAAATAAAGGAGAGAGAATTAATACTCCAGAGGTCAACTTGCCCAAAACAGCCAAGTTTTGCAGTGATGGAGTCAGAAGAAGGGAGGGGGACTGTTTATAAACACACACTCATGAGGCCTGTGGGTTAATCGGTTCAGCCAGGGGGGCGGATGGACAGACACTGTCTCTGGCTCTTCAAGTGGCACTTCCTCGAGGCCAAGGCCCTCAGATTCTCCTCATGACCCCCCACCCTCCCTACCTGCCATTGGAGCTGAGGAGGGTGGAGGAAAGGAAGGGCCATCCATGGTTCAACTGGGAGGGGCGTGGGAGGGGGAGGGAAGGGTAGAGCTGGGAACACCACAGACCCCTGGTGGGAGTTAGAGGCAGTGATCTGGATGCTGATCACTCTGTCCCAGCCTCTCAAGAATGTTTCTTTCTCTGGAAGCACCACAAGCATTGCCCTAGGCTTCGGGATTTGGGGGCTGGTCTCGGCAGTTCTGTTCTGTGTGCGGGATCCCCTCTGCCCTGGAAACTGGAGTTGGGGATTGGAGTTGGACCACTTGGGCAAGCCCTTTACATTGGACCTGAGACCTTTTGTGTCACACGTGACCCGGTTCCAGGCACAGCTGATCTGTGTGTCCAAAAGGGAGCTTCATTTTCCTAGTTTTCAACACTTGCTTTCCATAATACTGTACATTCTGTTGTGTTGTTTTTTGTACTAAAAATAAAACCATTTGCTTGTTTTTAATAAGTACCTGTCATCACTGGAGGGGGAGGGGAGGGTGTCATGAAGGGATTAGGGCAGCCAGCTGGGAATGACATGCCCCCTGGATCTCAGGGTGGGAGGCTGGTCGTGAACATTCCACGTCCCTCGTGTGGAGCTCAAACTAAGGTCTGGGTTTTACAGTCAAACCCTCAAAACAGACAGCCCCCTGTCAGCAGCTGCCAGAGACACTGCCTTCCAAGGGGCTGAGAGTAGCATGGGGCCTCCTTACCCTTCCCCCACATCATTCCTCACGCTCTGGCTTCCCTCCAGTACATCCCAAAGCCACCACCTGGGCTGCCACAGTTTCCACTGTCTCCACATCGCCCTGGGGGAGGGTGCTGTCGCCTCCTGCTGTCACCCTGCTTCCTCTTCCCCCTCAGTCTGCTCCTGACACAGAAGCCAGCAGGTCCTCACCTACAGCCCCGGTGCCTCCGCCTGCACTCAGGGGATGCCAGGTTCTCACCGGCCCTCGATCCTGCAGGATGTGACCCCCTTCCATTTGGCCTCTTGCTTGTCCTGCTGCCCCTCCATTGGCTGTGCCCTCTGCCCCTCCATTGGCTGTGCCCTCTGCCCGATGCCCTTCTCCAGGCGTCCGCCTGGCTCTCCTCCATCAGTCCAGTTTCCCTCAGTGAGCCTCCTTTTGCCCCTCCCTCGCGGAGCCCCTATGTGGCTTCATTCCCATGTTTTCATGGTGCCCGTGCCCTCTAAAGGCTGCACCTCACGTCTGTCCGAGGCTGTTTCCTCCCCACACCCTTGTCCTCTCCTGGTGGAAAGCACGCTCAGCAGGATAGGGCAGATGGCTCCCTGCTGCTCTGTGAGCACCCGGCATCGCTTAGGACACAGCGGCTGCTCAGTCAGTGATACGGTTGAGTAAGATGCGCAGACAGTGGTGTTAGGTGTAAAGGCCATTGAAGGCAGACTCACTTGGAGCCGAGGGCCAGTGAGCTCTCCCAAGAGCGCTCAGGGTGGGGCCTTGGGAGCCAGTTGTTCCTTTTCTTGCAAGAAGGCAGGAGGAAGAGAATGAAAAAGGAGCAGTGTGTGTTTTCCCTCAACTACTTAAAAGCTGACGATCTCATTCCATTCTGAAAGCTATGAAATGAGACCCTTAGATCAACCCTGTGAGGCGGGTTCTGGGATTATCTGAGATTCTGTGGAGAGCACGTGGCTTTCGCCCGCCACAAGGATGGTGCTTAGTACTAAACCATCAGCTTTTAGTGCTGTGATCCGTGCACTGGTGGGCGGTGGCCTGCGAGGATCAGCCTGCTGTGGGAGCTCTGCTCATCCTGATCAGCCCAGCGGCTGTGGACCTGCCCTCTGAGCAGCTGCTACCGCTGTGGGAGGGCCGCACACTGACCACCAGGGGGCAGCTCCTGCGTTGAGCATCTGGTGGACTTGTGGTTTTGGTCATCCCGGTCACTGCCTTTATATATATATATATTAGCAATATATTATTAATGGTGTTAATATAATGCTATAGATAACATTATATTTTAGGCTAGTAAGTTTGTGGTTTTGTGAGAAATGTGGTCCTTATATTCAGAGATGATTTTTGAGGACTGTCCACCTGCACCTCCTTCCCACTTTAGCTGCTCTGTGCCTTCAGTCCCGCAAGGCACCCACAGGGAAAACATCCACAGAACTCGAGAGCTGCACAACATACTTAAAATAGTATATAATATACACTGAGTGGGCAGATTATTATCATCTCTGAATGCATAATAATCTGGCGAATCTGGCGACTCAGTGTATATCCTATATAATAAAAGGCTAATATGCAAATTGTCCTCTCGACCAGGAGTTCAACCAGAAGGCAGGCTGGCCAACCGCCCATGTCCCCTCACCTGGCCAGGCTGGCCGGACCCCACCCATGCACAAATTCATGCACCGGGCCTCTAATATATATATACTAGAGGCCTGGTGCACGAAATTCGTGCATGGGGGGGTGTCCCTCAGCCCAGCCTGCACCGTCTCCAATCTGGGACCCCTCAAGGGCTGTCTGACTGCCCATTTAGGCCTGGTGGGATCGGGCCTAAATGGGCAGTCGGACATCCCTTGCACAATCCAGGACTGCTGGCTCCCAACTGCTTGCCTGCCTGCCTTCCTGATTGCTCCTAACCGCTTCTGCCTGCCAGCCTGATCACCCCCTAACCACTCCCCTGCCAGCCTGATTGATACCTAACTGCTCCCCTGCCAGCCTGTTTGCCCCTAACTGCCCTCCCCTGCAGGCCTGGTCACCCCTAACTGCCCTCCCCTGCAGGCCTGGTCACCCCTAACCGCCCTCCCCTGCAGGCCTGGTACCCCCCAATTGCCCTCCCCTGCAGGCTTGATCACCCCCAACTGCCCTCCCTTGCAGGCCTGGTCCCTCCCAACTGCCCTCCCCTGCTGGCCATCTTGTGGTGGCCATCTTGTGTCCACATGGGGGCAGGATCTTTGATCACATGGGGGCAGCCATCTTGTGTGTTGGAGTGATGGTCAATCTGCATATTACTCTTTTATTAGATAGGATAGAGGTCTGGTGCATGGGTGGGGGCCAGCTGGTTTGCCCTGAAGGGTGTCCCGGATTAGGGTGGGGGTTCCCTTGAAGTGTGGGGTGTCCTGGGCGAGGGGCCTGTGGTGGTTTGCAGGCTGATCACACCCCCTGACGACCCAAGCAGAGGCCCTGGTATCTGGGATTTATTTATCTTCTACAATTGAAACTTTGTAGCCTGGAGCGGAGCCAAGCCTTCTGCTTGCTCCATGGCTGCAGCCATTTCTGTTGGGATTTATTTATCTTCTATAATTGAAACTTTGTAGCCTGGAGTGGAGGCCTGGGCTGGCAAGGGTAGAAAGTTTGGCTTCCTCCATTGCCGGGGAAACCCAAGCCTCCCTCCTGCTCTCTGTGGCTGCAGCCATCTTGGTTGGGTTTATTTGCATATCCACTTCTGATTGGCTTGTGGGTGTGGCTTGTGGGTGTGGCTTGTGGGTGTAGCAGAGGTATGGTCAATTTGCATATTAATCTTTTATTAGATAGGGTATACTGAGTAACCAGATTATTATGCATTCAGAGATCATAATAATCTGGCCACTCAATGTATATCTATAATAATAAATGTGTAATATGCAAATCGACCAAACGGCTGAACAGTAGAATGACTATCCAGAGGACCACACTATGATACCCACTGGCGTGAGGCCAGCCAAGGCAGGTGCCATGCAATTGGTCGGGCGGCCCGCCATAGCCTCATGATTGCCCTGCAGAGGGAGGCCCAGGCCACTGACCAGCAGGCTGCGGTAGGTGGGCAGGGCCTCTCTCTGTGAGGGAGATCCATTGTGGGACTCCCAGACTGTGAGAGGGAGCAGGCTGGGCTGAGGGACATCCCCCCGCCCCGCAGTGCATGAATTTCGTGGCCTCTAGTATTTATTAGTTTTCCTGATTTTGAAAGTAATTTAAACGTTAAGGTAACCTTGAAAAAAATGGAAAAGTACAATAAGAAAATAAACCTCACTCATAATTTTACCACTTAGTGTCACCATTAATATTTCAGTAATTTCTGTTCATAATATTACATGTATATTATATGTCATATATAGGTAAATATATAATATACATGTAATATACAGAGAATTTGAATAATATTTCAAATACTATTTTGTAGACTTTTTATCACTCAATATTATATTGTAAGCATTTTTTCATTAAAATTTTAAGGCATGATTTTTTTTATGTTAGATAGCACTTTAAATAATAAGTGTAGCAAAACTTAGTGTAGATGATTTGCTTGTTTTCAGTTTTCCATTAGCATGAAATAACATAGCAATAAATGTTTTTTGGCATTGTTGATAATTTTCTGAGATCAATTGCCTGGTCAAATTATTAGAATTAGTGTGTCCAAATATTAGAATTATTGTATCAAAAGACCAAAAGATAATGACTTTCATGGAGAAACTGATGAAAATCACAGTAACAAAGATACTATTTTCACACTGATATTGCTAATAAAATGGAGAATAAGATATGAATGAGAGGAAATAAAATGTTGCTTGAATGTGAAAAAAAATTGGAATCATTATTTTATATTTCTTGAGAGCTGTGGAAATATTGTATACGTCCCCAAAACTATATGTAATATGTACAGTTATTGATTGGAAAATTGAAAAATGAAATCTTTGCCAAACTGACAGCTTCCTCATTCAAAAAGGTATCTTATTGTTGTTTAAATCCTATTTTTAAATGATTTGATTATAAGGAAGGTTAAACATTTTTATAGGTTCAATTGCCATTTGTATTTCCTGTTCTATGAATTGTCCTTATCATTTATTATATGAATCTGGAAATTACATTTACCAGAGTATCTTTTATTAGATCAGGAATAGTTACATAAAAATAAAACCAAAGTTTCTTGGTCATCTCAAAACAATAATCTTTGAATGGAAGCATGGTGTGTCACATCACATACATAGTCAATGGATTAGATATCCTTATGTAAACATTAAGTTTATCTAAATATGATCACTTCCAGTTAATTTAGCTTACCTTTTTACTTCATTACAGTGTAAGTGCTTTCCATTCCAGCATCAAGGTGACTACTAACGTGGCAATGAAATAACCAGGTTCCAACATCTCTTGTATACATTTTTACAGTTTTATAGACCCCAGGAGGAAGGTCATAAACGTCAGAGCGATACAGTCCAGAATCCTCAACAAGGAGACAAAACATCATTAAATAGCTTTTAAAAGGTATCAGTCAGCCATTTACACATTTTACCATTTTCTCTGACTCCCCACTTCTAACAGACTTTGTTACATGACAATTGGAAAACACTATGTGCTGCTGCACGTCTCCTCTATGTACAGCTGAAGGTTTGGAGGAGGAGCAAGTCCCAGAACATTTCAGTGATAGGCCACAGGGAAAACACCTCACACTAAAAGGGTTTCTGTGTCAGTGTTGGTGTTAGATGTCTTGTCAGCATCTCCTACAGAAGAATGCTCTAGATTTCAGAAAACATCTGGTTTCACAAATCCCAAAGGTTTTAACTGAAATGTTCCTAACTAGGGATGTAATCAGAAAAACTCATGGTTATGGGACAGAAAGGAACTCACCTGGCTCCTGCAGCTCCATCTGCCTTCCAGGGACTGGGGCTGAGGGCTGAGGGCCTGTATGGTGAATTTTTCTTCCCAATAGAGAATTTGATATTTAAGAGACTACTTCCTATGTAGGCTACTTTGATTTTGAAAGATGAAGCTCAAGGTCTTGGCCCAAATGGATTAGAAAGAGAATTTAAGAGGGAGATGAGTTGTTCTCCATAATAGAATAGCAGGCATTTGGAAAATGAGGGATGTATTGGAAAGAGTAGCTCAAGATAGGGTCCAGAATAATTTGGAGAGATAAGAGATGTCAAGAGAGTCTGGAGGGGAAGAATGCAGGAAAGAAGTCCTGAGAAGGGGAGTGACAAGCAGGAGAGGCAGAAGCTCTCAGTGATGCATGGTGAAGGGGTAATTGACGATATGGGCTGTCTAATATCAAATAAGCGCTTGCCATTGCTGTGTAGTATTGGAAAAAAAGCGCCTTTATTTAACCTCAAATTTTCATTAAAAGTTTGTGACCCACAATGGCCTTGATTTTGTGGTTACTTAGGAGAATCAGAATCAAGGAGAGATGAGAAAATAGCAGCCACAGGAGGTGAGAGGTAAGGGAGATGAACAGAAGCAGGAAATGAGAGCTGGAGGCGACTAGAAGAAATGTAGGCTCGTGGAGACATTGGAAGGTACAGAGGCGGAAGGTGGAGCCATTTCCCATTGGATGCAAAGTGCAAGCTTGAGTCACTGCTATTGAGGAAGATCAATTTTGCTAAGGTGACAGTAATATTGATGACAAGATACATTTTAAGATGTAGAGCACAATATGAAATAATTTTAACTAAGAATTGACAATTGTCCAAGGCAATATGTACCTGGAGCCCTGGCACCAAGAGCAACTGTAGCCTTAGGAAACAGGAGACGACTAGCTGGCTTGTGCCAAGAAGACCAGGTTAGTAACTCCGGAGGGCTGCTCTTTGCCCCCCGAGGAGTTCCAGGGAGTAAAGCCCAGCAGCTGTATTAATGCTGGATTAATTAAATTCCTTCTCTGGATCATCTTGTGATCATCTCTGAGGAGTTCAGTTCAAGTGGCTAGAGCAGTCGTGGGCAAACTACGGCCCGCGGGCCGGATCCGGCCCGTTCGGCTGTTCTATACGGCCCGGCCCGCGGAGCCGAAAGAGCGGAGGGTTCTCTTGCTCTCCCCTCCGCTCCTTCACCAGCAGCAGTGTTAACATGGCAATGTCGGGAAACATGGCCGCAGCTCCTTCTTCTGAGTGGGAGGATTCATATCCGCCCATTCAGTAGAAGGAACAACCTCTCAATCTTCCAGAGGCTCCTTGTAATGCCCGCGGACGCGTCCCCCGACATCACCATCACCCTGGGAATGCATAGACACGTTATCGTGGTGATGTAGGGAGACACGCCCCTGGAGAGCACAGTATCAGAGCATTAGCTAAAAAGGAGACCAACAACACTGTTCCCACTGAAGTTGATGTTTTAAAGACCAAAAACTTTTCAACCCAGTCTACATTGCCATCTACATCTACGTCCCGGGCATAATTTGGAAGTTGCACTAAAGAAAATGTTTAATTTACTGTTTACACATTTTGTTCTTTTCTATTTGTTTTAGTTTTAAATTATTTTATATTTAAGTTTAATTTGAAAGGCTTTTGTACCTTTCCTTTGTTAGGCAATTTTATTTTGCCTTTGCCATCTTCAATATAAGGTATGTTATTGTGCTATGATTCCTCCATTTTTTGAAGTTTCAAATTATAATAATTAGTGTTTACATTCTTCTTGTTAAAATGTTTGAAATGAATAAAACTATTGAAATAAAAAAAAAAAGACCGTACCCTTTTATGTAATGATGTTTACTTTGAATTTATATTAGTTCATACAAACACTCCATCCATGCTTTTGTTCCGGCCCTCCGGTCCAGTTTAAGAACCCATTGTGGCCCTCGAGTCAAAAAGTTTGCCCACCCCTGGGCTAGAGTGTAGAGGTGGTGGACTAGGCTCTGTGGTATAAATAGGATCATTCTTAAGGAAGGCAGTTTTGTGAAGCGGTTAAGAGTGAGGGGTTCTGGCATGAGATCCAAGAGTTCAAATCCTACTTCTACCACTTCCTGTTTGTAGGAAAGTTATTTATCTTGTTAATCCTTTATTTTATTCCCCTATCTCATAAGGAAGTTGTTAGGGTTCAATAAGAAATCTATGCAAAATATTAAATATAACATCTGGCACATAGGCAATACTACATAAAGATTAGCTATAATTATCATTATAGAAATGTTATTATAAATTCCACTTAATCTGACCTCTGTTAATATAATCACTTATATAGATGTGGCCCCTGAAGTGTAACTCTTTGATTTCCTTTCATCTCCACACAACACTTGGCATAGCTCTAAAAACTTCAGAGGCATTTGCTGAATTAAGCTGATCTGAACTGAACATCAAATATACTGTAGAGAACTTAGCCAAATTTTAATAGCTTTTTTAAATCTAATTTTTAAAGTCCAACACAAACAATTATGAAATTAATAACAATTCTAATATCTAGGCTTTTCCTTAAAATATATGGGGAGCATAGGTGCAAGTATAGAAAGGTCATGATTGTTGGACCTGGGTGATGGGTAAAGGAGTGTATTGTATTATTCTATCTACTTTATTATATAAAATTCCCTACAATAAAAATGTTTTTAAGTCTACAAATAGTTTAACAGGAATAAATGTGTTTACTAAAGGATAGGAAAGAAAGCAACACACCAGTAAAACTTTGTGTAAATTAAGTCATGTACTCATTTAATTGATTTCTATGATAGGCCCTGAGCATTAAAGAAGCTATGAGCATAGTACATCTAAAATTCAGAAAACTTTATGTGGAACTTCTATCAGTGTGGAAAAGATGGAGTGCATTATGCCAAATGGTTAAATTAAATGTTGGAGGTGTCAAATGCATAAAACATAATTGGTCCTCAATTTTACAATGATGTTTATATAAGGGATTAGGATGGGAAATAAAGAAAATGCTTCTTAAGTAAATAAACAACCCTAAATTGGGAATGGAAAAAGGGAAGGATAAAATTGAAAATACTTATTACAAATGAGACAAATGGCCAGTCAAAAGTGTTCAGTAAAAAAACAATTAAGGAGAAGTATGACAGGTGGGGTGAAAGAAAGCAATTCACACAGAAGAAATAAAGAGATTAAAAATACATAAAATAGAAACAGATGGTAAAAATCATATAAAAAGGTACAATAAAGCCAGTTGACACCTAGTACCACATTTTTGTTTTATAAAAAATGTTGAAGGAATGACAGAAGTAGAAAGCCACTATTTGTAACCCCCACTATAAAATATGACTTGGGCAAGGGTCATCTATGGAACTTTTTAAAAAGTACAAGGTGAAAAATTATCCTATATAATAAAAGCCGAATATGTTAAGTGTCTGGTCGTCCTGTTGTCCATTCAACCAATCAAAGCGTAATATGCTAAATGATATGCTAAGGCCACTCAACCGCTCGCTATGACATACACTGACCACCAGGGGGCAGACACTCTGACTAGTAGGTTAGCTTGCTGCTGGGGTCTGGCCTATCGGGACTGAGTGAGATGGGCCGGACACACCCTGGAGCCCTCCTGCGGTCCCTCTCCAGCTGGCCAACCTCCCACAACCCTCCCTGACCCCAATAATGCACCAGTGGGGTCCCTTGGCCTAGCCTGCACCCTCTCACAATCCAGGACCCCTCGGGGGATTTTGGAGAGCTGGTTTCAGCCCGATCTCACTCAATGCAGGAGGAGTGCTGCTCAGCCAGAAGCCAGGCTCATGGCTGGAGAGCGCAGCGGTGGTGGCAGGAACCTCTCCTGCCTCCGTGGCAGTGCTAAGGATGTTTGACCTACAGCTTAGGCCCACTCCTGTCTAAGCCATCAGTTGGACATCCCCCAAGGGCTCCCAGACTGCGAGAGGGTGCAGGCCAGGTTGAGGGACCCTCCCACTGAGTGCATGAATTTCATGCACTGGGCCTCTAGTAGAAGAATAAAATACATTTAAAAAATCTCTTCATGCAATGGAGGGATAAGGACACATATGTAATACCTTAATCAATAAAGGAAAAATATTTATTAATTACAATAGAAAGATGATACTTTTAAAATAGAGAGAATAGTACACATTATCTTAATAAAGTTATCAAACTTAGTTTCACTGATATTAGAACCTATTGACAGCAGAGCCTTTTGATATGATGTATGAGAAGTACATAATATCACCTATGGAGTGTTCTTGCCAATGATGTTAAACATGGATTCTATCATGAGGAAACTATCAGATCAATAGAGAATATGGAACATTCTACATAACAACTGGCCTGGACCCTTCAAAAATGAAATTTCATGAAAAATCAAGACAAAAAAGGCAGAAGGCTTATTTTGAGTTTTAGGAAAGATATGACAACAGCAACCAAATAGTATGTATAAATGATTAGATCTTGGGTTAAAGAAAACAATTATAAAGAGCATTTTGGGAACACCTGAGTATATTTTAATGGATTGCATGTTAGACTATATTATTGAATTCATGTTAACTTTGGGGTGTGATAATGTTATTGTTGTTGGGGCAGAGATTGTCCTTATTCTTAGGATGCACATATTTTAGTATTTAGGGGTGAAGAGTCATGATGTTTGTAATTTTCTTTCAATTAGGTTCAGAAAAAAAATATAGGGATAAAGTAAATGTGGCAAAATGTATATGACTGCTCAAGATACTTTTCTTTCATGTTTTATGTCTGAGAGTTAAAAAAAAAATACATGGAATAGAAAGGGTAAAACTGCCCTATTTGGTTTGGCTCAGTGGATAGAGTGTCTGCCTGTGGACTGAAGGGTCCCAGGTTTGATTTCGGTCAAGGGCATGTACCTTGGTTGCAGGCTTGATCCTCAGCCCTGGTTGGGCATATGAGGGAAGCAACCAATCAATGTGTCTCTCTCACATCAATGTTTCTCTCTCTGTCTCTCCCTTCCACTCTCTCTAAAAATCAGTGGAAAAATATCCTTGAGGATTCACACACCCCCCCCCAAACTCCCCCCCACACACACAATGGTACAACTAAAGATGATTATCAATGTCTTATTTACTTATTGAGTAAATTCATATTAGAGTGAGAAATGCACTTCATATATTCACAAGCATTTATCAAATGTCCATGAGTTATAAAAAGCTAAATGCATAATTATTTACTTGCATCTAATATATTATATATTATATGTATTGAACATGGTTTGGTCATTTCCTTTCCAGTCCTGTTACCTTGCCAAGGAATTAAATGGAGCTTCCCAAGGTTCTTACCGTGTATTCAAAGCTGTGGCCATGAAAGTGAACTGTGTGCAGGTCAAATTCACTCCCCATGCCAATCAGATAAAAATTCACTTCATCCCCAACATGAAATCTGAGACCTTGGTTATTTCCAAACAGTCTTCCGTTAATTGCTGTAGGTAGACATAGTTTTCTTATGTTAAAAAAGGATTTGAAATAATGTATTTAAAAACAACAATAACATCTTATAGAAAATGTCATGGGGGAGTTTCAATATGGCTATAGAGTAAGTAGAACTACATTCACCTCTTCTGAGTGCCAAACCAGATTTACAGCTAAATTATAGTGCAATTAACCTGAATGACCAACTGAAGGACAGCTGTACTGGAATGTTATATCCAAGGATTTATAGAAGAAGCTATATAGAAACTGGTAAGAATGGTGGAGATGTGAAAAGAGCTGGCTCCTGCACCCACGTATGGCAGCTGAAAGCTGAAGGGATATCTGGGTTGCAAAAGACACCTCTGAGGAACATGGGGTTTTAGTCTCATGCCAGAACCCCCAACGCAGAGCACCAGTGCTGGGAGGTAGAGCCTGCCTAACATCTGGTAGTGAAAATCAGGAGGCACTCTGTCTGCAGGGAAGAGGAGGGAGTCTGCTAGAATCCCAGGTGCTCTCCTAAAGGAACAATACACAGGAGCTTGCTCCAGGACACTCACTCAGGATCTGGTAGAGGAAAGGCAACTCATTTTGCAGCATCAGCCTGGGAAGTCCACTAACTTGGTCCTCAAATACTGATGACACCACCCTGTCAAGCTTGAGTCTGGCAGAAAGGAATGTTGGCTGAACCCAACAGGGACCTTTGCTCGTTCTTTCTTTGGAGAAACTACTGGCAGACACTCAGACAGACACTGAGCTGTGAGGCTTTGGAATGGGGGCCAGTCTTTTCCTTCACCTGCAGGCTTGGCCAGCATCACTCCAAAAGGGAAACTGTTTTGTTATATCTTCCCAAGTTCTGGTGGCCCCAGACATTGCGTTGATATCCTAGGGAAGGTTGGGGTGGGGCAGAGAACACCACTCAGAGCTGGGACCTTTGAATTACATTTCCCTCAGATTCTCTGGTCCAACTTGAGTGGGTATGGCTACACAGCCAAGGGGAAACATAAAGCTCACTCCCTTCCCACAGGCTCTGCTGGTTTGACCCTCAACAAAGGACTCTCTTGATCTATTTTTCAAAGTCCCAGCGGCTCTGCCCTGCTGAACTTGCTCTTGCAGTGAGGAGAGCTGGCTACATCCAATCTGAACTGTTGGTGTACTTCTCCTTGGAAAGCTAGAATTGGAAACTCTAGCAGAGACTGAGTGGTATGGCTCTGGAGTAGGGGACCACACTCTCCCCATTATGTGCCTGAACACACTGCCCCCAAGTAGAAGACTCACTAGCCCTGTACTCCCTACCCAATTCCCCACCCTAATGAGCTTGAAAGGGGCCATGGGGTATGGCAAATTTGGGCCCACTTTACAGTCTTTCTTCAAAAGGCTCTAGAGGAAGTCCAGGAAACCTCAAGGGTGGTGGAGTAGCCAACAGTTGGATGCCAACCTCAGAGAACCTTGGACCTTTTACTGATCTGCCTCCAGCTCAGAGCTCCAGGAAGCTGACTGTTATACACAGCTTGAGCCCTCCCATGCAAACTCAAGCCCAGTAGACAGAGCCACAATCAGTGACTAGTGTGGTAGCCCAAGGCCAGTTACATACAACATCGGACATCAACCTGCCCCAGAACCCCACCCAAGTGCCCCAGAACCAACACAACCACTGGTGGGCTTCAAACATCACCCAAACCTGACCCAACTAGCCACACAAATGGCACAGCCAAAGGGAACTCCAGCAGGCACCAGAACCTGCTGGGAACAACTCCACCTTGGGTGGCAGACTTATACACAGTGAACAAGGTCTATACTTATAATCAGTCAGCCTGAGAGTTAACTCTACCCATGAATTGACCAATAGCATTGAAAACTCAACTACAACAGGAAAGGACATAAAACCCATGCAAGAAACATTTCTGGAACATCTAGATAAGGTGACCTAGAAGACCTTGCCATCAAAGCCAATAAAGCACTTATATCAGAAAGCCTTGAAAACCAGATTGGGAGTCATAGTAGATCTACTTAATACATAGAGTAAAACACAAAAAAGCAGACAAAATGGGAAGACAAAGAAATATTAAAGAACAAGAGAAATCCCCAGAAAAAGAATTAAGTGAAATGGAAACTACCGCGATAACAGATGCAGACTATAAAAGAATAATTATAAGGATACTCAAAGACTCAGGGAAAGAATGGATGATCTCAGTGAGAGCTTAAACAAAGAGATAGTGAGTATTTAAAAGCACATAAAAAAAAACATAAAAAAGTATCAGCCAGAAATGAAGAACATATTTGAAGGAATCAACAGCAGGTTAGCTGAAGCATAGGATCAAATCAGGGATTTAGAGGACAAGATAACAGTAAGGACCCAAGCAGATCAATGAAAAGAAAAACAAATTTTAAAAAATGAGGAAAGTTGAAGGGCCTCTGGGACAACATCAAGCATAACAACATCTGCATCATGGGGACACCAAAAGGAGAAGAGAGTAAGCAAGGGATCAAGAACCTGCTTCAAAGAATAATGACTGAAAAGTTCCCTAATCTGATGAAGGAAAAAGTCACAGTTTAGGAAGCACAGAGTCCCAATCAAGATGAACCCAAAGAAGCCCACACCAAAACACATCATAATTATAAAGGCAAAGGTTAAAGACAAAGAGAGAATCTTAAAGGCAGCAAGAAAAAGAGTTAGTTACCTACAAGGGAGCTCCCATAAGGCTGTCAGCTGATTTTTCAACAGAATGCTTCAGGCCAGAAGGGATTGGC
This sequence comes from Plecotus auritus, assembly GCF_963455305.1. Classification (NCBI taxonomy): domain Eukaryota; kingdom Metazoa; phylum Chordata; class Mammalia; order Chiroptera; family Vespertilionidae; genus Plecotus; species Plecotus auritus. The sequence continues at coordinate 118,542,519 of NC_137771.1, forward strand.
ATAAAGTATTCAAAGTGATGAAAAACAAGGACCTACAAACATCACTATTTCATCCAGCAAAGCTTTCATTTAAAATTGAAGGTGAAATAAAGAGCTTCTCAGACAAAAAGAAAGCTAAAGGTGTTCATTACCAACAAACAAGTATTGCAAAAAAGTGTTAAAAGGCCTTCTTTAGACCTAGCTGCCTTGGCTCAGTGGATAGAGCATTGGCCTGTGGACTGAAGGGTCCCAGGTTCAATTCTGGACAAGGGCACATGCCTGGGTTGTGGGCTTATCCCAGTGTGGGGCATGCAGGAGGCAGCCAATCAATGATTCTCTCTCATTATTAATGTTTCTCTCTCTCTCTCCCTTTCCCTTCCTCTCTGAAATCAATAAAAAATTTTTTTTAAAAAGGCCTTCTTTAAAAAGAAGAAAGAAGAAAATAAATATATAGAGAGAGGAATGTAGGAATAAAGATTAAGTAGCAATAAATAAGTACCTATCTTATATAATAGAGAGCTAATATGCTAATGGTTATGACACCCTCACACCATAACGACCGATCAGCAGGAGGCTGTGTGTGCATGTGCGGCAGGGCAGAGCCACTGCGTTGCTCCAGAGATGGGGCAGAAATGGGGAGGTGCCTGGAGGAGGTGGGACCATGCCGTGGAGGGGAGGAGGGGGGTGAGAGCCTGTAGTGCCCCCCATCACCAGTCCTTTGCCCCACTGCCCACCTGCCAGGGGAAGGCTGAGCCTCCACATTGCTCTGGAGATGGGGTGGAAGCAGGGAGGCTCCCAGAGGAAGCGGGACCAGTCTGAGGTGACTTGCAGGACCGAGGATGGGGCTTGAAGTGGCCAGAGAAGGCTGGAGGGGTTGGGGGCGGGGCCAGGCACGCTAGAGTTCTGGGTGGAGAGGTTAGGGTGTCAAGGCGGGGCAGCAGGCAGGTGGGCGGGGTGTGCACGGGTGGGCGGGGCCACATGATTTAATGCGTTGGGTCACTAGTCAATAATAACTTTAAATGTGAATGGATTAATGCTTCAACCAAAAGACCTATGGTAGCTGAATGGATAAAAAAAAAACCAATAACCCATATATATGCTATGTACAAGACACCCACCTCAGAACAAAAGATCCACACAGGATGAAAGTGAAGGGATAGAAAAAAAAATTTCATGCAAATGGAAACAAACAAACAAACAAACAAACAAACAAGTAAAGCTGGGGTAGCAATACTTATATCAGACAAAATCGACTTCAAAACAAAGCCCATAATAAAAGGCAAAGAAGAACATTAAATAAAACTAATAGGATCAACCAACAGGTGACCTTACATACATGCACCCAACATAGTCACACCTAAACATATAAAGAAATCTTGGTGGACAGTCAAGGGAGAGATTAACAATGTAGTCAAAGTTGGGAATTTGAACACCCCATTGGCATCAATGGAGAGATCTTCCAGACAAAAAACCAATAAGGCAATAGCAACCTTAAACAACACACTGGATTGGATGGATTGAATTGATATTTAGAGAATATTTTATCCCAAAGCTGCTGAATATACATTCTTTTCAAGTGCACATGGGACATTCTTTAAGATATACCACATGGTAGGATACAAGATAAATTCAACAATATTGAAAGCCTATCAAGCATCTTCTTTGACCACAATGGTATGAAACCGGAAATCAATTATAGCAAAAAACTCAAAAACACTCAAATACATGGAGGCTAAATAACATGGTATTAAACAATTAATGGGTCAACAATGAGATAAAGGAAGAAATAAAAAGTTGCTTGGAAACAAACAAAGTTGAACACAAAACAACCTAACATTTATGGGACACAGCAAAAGCAGTACTGAGAGGAAAATTCAGAGCATTACAGGCCTACCCCAAGAAACAAGAAAAATTTCAAGTAAACATTCTAATACTACACCCAAGAGAATTATAAAAAGAACAACAAACAAAGCCCAGAGTAAGTAGAAGGAAAGAAATAATAAGGTTAGAGCATAAATAAATGACATAGAGACTAAAAAATGAAACAAAAAATCAAAAGCTGGCTCTTTAAAAAGATAAACAAGATTGATGAACCTTTAATCAGACTTATCAACAAAAAATGAGAGAGGATCCAAATAAATAAAATCATAAATGAGAGAGAAGGATTGGACAATCTGGGCATCCTATATAATAAAAGGGTAATATGCAAATTGACCGAATGGTGGAACAACTGGTCGCTATGACACTCACTGACCACCAGGGGGCAGACGCTCAATGCAGGAGTTGTCCCCTGGTGGTCAGTGCACTCCCATATGGGGAGCGCCGGCTCAGCCACAAGCTGGCTGATGGCTGGTGAGCACAGTGACCTGCCTCTGCAGCAGTGCTAAGGAAGTCTGACTGATGGCTTAGGCCTGCTGCCAGCAAAAGGGCTCCTGGACTGCAAAAGGGCACCGCCCGGGCTGAGGGACAAATGTTGTGCACGGAGCTGCTAGTAGTGTATACATTTCTAGAAACATACCATCTTCCAAAACTGATTCAGGAGGAATCAGAAAATCAGAATAGACCAATTATAACTAATGAAATTAAAGTAGTAATTAAAAGAAACACCCAGCAAACAGAAGTCCTGGACTGGATGGCTTCATAGACAAATTTTAAGAAACATTCAAAAAACTAACACCTATCCTTCTCAAACTATTCCTAAAAATTCAAGAGTAGGAAGAACTTCCAATCTCATTTTATGAGGCCAGCATTACCCTAATTACAAAACCAGATAAAGACACTCGAAAGAAAGAAATTTATTGGCCAATATCCATGATGTTAAAATACTCAACAAAAGATTAATAAACCAAATCCAGCAATACATTAAAAAGATCATACACCATGACCAAGTTGGATTTATTCTGGGGATGCAAGACTGGTACAATATCTGCAAATCAATAAATGAGATATAGCATCTAACAAAATGAAGGGTGAAAATCACATGATCATATCAGTAGATGAAGAAAAAGCATTTGATACAATCAAGCATCCATTTATGATAAAAGCTATCATCAAAGTGGAAATAGAGGGAACATATGTCAACACTAGAGGCCCGATGCATGAAGATTCATGCAAGAATGGGCCTTCCTTCCCCTGGCTGCTGGCACCACCTTTGCTCCAGCACAGAGCCGCCTTTCTGCCTTCCCATGCTGCCCAGAGACCCCAAGTGGCTGGGGCGGTGCGGAACGCCTGCGTCGTTGCCATGGTGATGACGCAAGCATCCTGCCCCCAGCCGCTTGGCACCTGTGTATGCAAATTAACCCGGCATCTTTGTTGGGTTAATTTGCATACTCACTCCTGATTGGCTGGTGGGCGTTGCTAAGGTATGGTCAATTTGCATCTTTCTCTTTTATTAGTGTAGATAACAAAGGCCATATATGACAAACCCACAGCCAACACCATACTCGATGGGCAAAAACTAAAAAGAGGAACAACACAGGGATGTCTGCTTTTACCACTCTTATTCAGCATAGTTCTGGAAGTCCTAGCCACAGTGATCACTCAAGAAGAAAAATAAAAAGCATCCAAATTGGAAAGGAGAAAATAAAATTGTCATTTTTTGCAGATGACATGATACTGTGTATAGAAACACTAAGACTCCACCAACAAACTATTAGAACTGATAAATAAATTTGGTAAAGTATCCAGATACAAAATTAATATTAGAAATCAATGGCATTTTTATGTACCAATAATGAACTATCAGAAAGAGAAATTAAGAAAATCCCATTTACTATTGCAATAATAAAAATAAGTAACCTAGGAATAAATTTAACCAAGGAGGCAAAAGTCTGCACTTGGAAATTTATAGGCTACTAAATAAAGAAATTGAGGAATATACAAATAAGCGAAAGCATATATCATGTTCATAGATAGGAAGAATTAGCATCATTAAAATGTCCATACTACCCAAACCATCTATAGATTCAATGCAATTCCTATTAAAATACCAATGGCATATCTCACAGATCTAGAACAAATATTCCAAAAATTTATATGGAACCACAAAAGACCCTGAATATCTCCAGCAATCTTGAGAAAGAAGAATAAAGTTGGAGTTATCACACTACCTGATATCAAACTATACTCCAAGGCCATAGTAATCAAAACAGAATGATACTGGCATAAGAACAGGCAGATCAATGGAACAGAATAGAGAGCCCAGAAATATATCCATGCCTTTAGTATTTGAAAAAGCAGGCAAGAACATACAATGGGGGGAAGACAATGTCTTCAACAAATGGTGTTGGGCCCAGCCAGCTGGTGTAGCTCAGTGGTTGAGCATTGACTCATGATTCCTGTTCAGGGCATATGACCAGGTTTCAGCTTGATCTCCAGTAAGGAGCATAGCCAATTGATGATTCTCTCTCATCATTGATGTTTTTACCTCTCTCTCTCTCTCTCTCTCTTTTCATCTCTCTGAAATCATAAGAACATATTTATTTTTATTTTATCTATTTATTTTTAAAATATATTTTTATTGATTTCAGGGAGGAAAGGAGAGAGAGATAGAAACATCAATGATGAGAGAGAATCACTGAGCCCGCAACCCAGGCATGTGCCCTTGACTGAAATCAAATCCAGGACCCTTCAGTCCACAGGCCCATGCTCTAGCCACTGAGCCAAACCAGCTAGGGCAGTCAGAACATATTTTAAAAAATAAATGGCATTGGGAAAATTTGACAGATACATGCCAAAAATGAAACTAGATCACCAACTTACACTATACACATGAATAAACTCAAAATGAATAAAAGACTTAAATATAAGATGTGAAGCCATGAAAATCCTGGAAGAGACCATAGGCAGTAAAATTTCGGACATCTCTCAAGCAATACGTTTCCTAACATATCTCCTTGGGCAAGGGAAACAAAGGAAAAACAAACAAATGAGACTACATTAAACTAAAAATCTTTTGCATAGTAAAAGAAACCATCAACAAAATGAAAAGGCAACCTACTGAATGGGAGAACATGTTTGTCAATGATACATCTGAAAAGGGGTTAATATCTAAAATATATAAAGTATTTATACAACTCAATTATCAAGAAAATAAATAATCCAAATAAAAGTGGGCAAAGGATCTGAATAAGCAATTCTCCAAAGAGGACGTACAGATGGACCATAGCCATGTGAAAAGATGCTCAATATCACTATTCAGAGAAATGCAAGTTAAAACCACAATGAGATATCACCTCACGCCGTTCAGAATGGCCATCATTAATAAATAAAAAAACAATAAGTGCTGGCAAAGATCTGGAGAAAAGGGAACCCTTGTGCACTGTTGATGGGAATGCAGATTGATGCAGTCACTGTGGAAAACAGTATGGAGTTTCCTCAAAAATTAAAAATGGAACTGTCTTTTGACCCAATGATTCCACTTCTGGGAATACATCTGAAGAAACTTGAAACACTAATTTGAAAGAATATAGACACCCCTATATTTGTTGCAGCATTATTTATAATAGCTAAGATTTGGAAATAGCCCAAATGCCCATTGATAGATGAGTGGCTAAAATAGCTGTGATATATTTACACAATGGAATACTGCTCGGCCATAAAACAGAGGGAAAGATTACCTTTTGTGACAGCATGGATGGACCTGGAGAATATTATGCTAAATGAAATAAGCCAGTCAGAGAAAGAAAAATATCATATATCTCACTTATATGTGGAATGTAATGAACAAAATAATTTAACAAACAAAATGGAAACAGAAACATAGATACATAGACTGACAAAGGGGAGGAGGGTTGGGGGAGTAGGTGCAAAAAAAGATGAAGGGACTAACTAAACAAAACTTACCTATATAAAACACATAGACAGAGACAACAGTATGGTGATAGCCAGAGAGAAAGGGGTTGGGCAGAGGTGTAAGGGGGCAAAGAAGGGATAAATGGGGTCAGAGAGATACTTTACTTTGGGCCATGGGCTCATGATACAGTGTGCAGATGATGTTTTTTTGAGTTTTACACTTGAAACTTGTATGGTTTTGTTAATGAATGCCACCCCAATACATTTTTAAAAAAGAAAGAAAGTATCATGGATGTTTTCAGAGGCCATGAGTATTTTTAAGCAAGCTTGAGGACGCAGTTAAACATGACTAAACATCCATTTATGGCTGTGTCTAATACAAATGAGGCATTGACTTTGCTTTAACACAATTGGGTTGGAATATTTCATAACTAAAGATACTTAAATTGATGGATGGTTTAACATGTCTATGTATTTAAAGTATATTTAAAATCATCACAGGAGACTCTTAGAATGTTAGGGTTGTGTGTTCCCACTTAACTGCCTTAAGTCAAACTTCCATGATCTGTCACTGGTATGACTGAAATGCCATCTGCCTGAGGTCCCAGCTCTTCGTTTCTCTCCCTCTCTAATCCTCTATGTAGGTATGGTTTTCAAAGGATAATAGGAAGAAAATATTAAAATGTTCCTTTTCAACTTTCTATTTTGTGTTTATTTTTTTTGAAATGTTTAAAATGCATTAATACAGTGTTAGAAAGATATAATCTATAACCATACATCAATGTAGGTAGGGTTCTAACACTTTTAGCTGGTGGATAGATGTAATAGAAAAAACAAGGAGACTGCTTTAGGCCAGTGCTTCTTAAACTTTAATGTGCATCTGATCTGGGAATCTTGTTAAAATGCAGATCTAACAAAAACAAAAACAAAAGCAAACAAAACCAAACACAGAAAATAGCATGGTGATTGCCAGAAAAGGGGTTAGGGGAGGTAGAAGAGAGTAAAGGGGGGATAAATGGTGATGAAAGGAACTTGATTTGAGGTGGTGAACACAATAAAATATACAGATGATGTCTTATAGAATTGTATACCTAAACCTACATAATTCTATTAATCAATGTCACCCCAATAAATTCAATAAACATTTTTTAAATGCAGATAATGATGCACTGGGTCTGTGAAGCCTAAAATTTTGCATTTCTAACAAACTTTCAAGTGATGCTGTTGCTGATCCATGGACCATACTTGCAGCACAAGTGCTTAGATGACTGCCAGAGCTGCTCCTGAAATATGCATTTATTCCTACAGTTCCCTAGTTCAGTGCCCCTGGTGCCTTTAGCACAATGGTTCTCAACAGAATTTTGTTCTCCAGGGGACCTTTGGCAATGCTTAAAGACATTTTTAGCGCCTTCTCCCGTCACAACTTTGGGGAAGGTGCTACTGGCATCTATAGGATGGAAGCCAGGGATACTGCTAAACATCCTACAATGCCTCACGCAACAAAAAGTTATCTGGCCCAAAATGTCACTAGAGGCAAGCTTGAGAAGCCCTGGTTTACATCAAGTCTACATTCTTAACAAAGTATTCAAGGTCTTCCACAATTCTGTTGGCTTTTTCTTTCCAGGCGCTGTGTGACTTAGCTCACATTCCCTTCCTTTTCTACTAGACAGATTCTTATGCATTCTTAAATACTCAGTGTCTTCTCCCTTCATGAAATCTTTTGACCTTCAAACAGGAATGTAAAAGACAGCCATGTGTTTCTGTTTCAGTTGCAACATTCCCCCAAGTCAGCCTTGAATTGTAGCAATGCACAATCTGCAGCCCCCACAACTGTGAACAGCTGGACAGAAGATGGCCCAGCTGGGTCTGTGTAAGATGATAATTAGAACGGATGTAGTCCTTAAATTAATTTTAAGTTTACATATATTTTTTTCAGGGGGAAAACTAAGAAATTGGAAATGATCATATTTGTGTTTGCCTTATTTAAGGTTCCCTTACCTAGTCATCTTCCTGAGCTTGCTAAAGACTAGATTAAGTAAGATTGTGATTGAGATTGTTTATGTGTTTGCTAGTTGAATAATTGTCTTATTGCTGTGGTTCTAGATGGGGAAGGTCATAAACAGAATGAGCCTTTTTACAATCAACCTATAAGAGAATTTTGGTTGATAAGCATGGGGATTTTAAAAGCTCTGCCTATGAAGGTCATTTGGTGATGGTGGTGGGGAGGAGTGCGTGGGGCCCCGTGCTCTCCAGTTTTCCTCAAACTCCACCTGTTCCTATGTTCACCCAGGTGAAATGTTTGGAAAAGTATTTAGTGAGGGCCTCCAGAAGTGGCAGCTGATATGCCTGGTTTTCCGTTGCTTGCACGGCTTAGGAATTTGCCACACTACTAAGATAGTGGTGTATGGCCCAGAGACCAGATCCAGCACATTCATTGCATTTTTCTATGGCCTATGAGTAAAGAATGGTTTTTAAATATTTAAATATTTAAAAAAAATTTAAAAAGGCAAATATTTCCTGATGTGAAAATTATATGAACTATAAGTTTCAGTGTTCATAAATAAAGTTGTGTTGGCTCACAGCCACTTCTATTTGTTTGCCTCTTGTCTATGGGGGCTTTTGTGCTACAAGAACAGAGAGGAAGACAGCTTATGGCAGAGATGGAATGGTGCCTCTGTCCCTGCAGCTACCTCCAGCCCAAACTCTTTACTATCTGGCCATTTATGGGAAAAGTTTGTCATGTGATATATACACAACTGTATGTGTCTATGTTTTCGAAACTGTGCTGAGCTTGACAAATTTGAACTTCATCTGTTCCTTTTGTGGAAAACATGCTATAGGGTACAGTTGGGGTGTCAGTTAGTGGACATTACCATGCATTTGATTGCTGAAGATAAAAGTATCATCATTCCGGTCTACTTGGTTCGGTTCTAGAGAATAGGTGTTGATATTTTCTTCCAAGTACCAGGATTCATTCTCATTAAAAATCATAAAGTGGAGAACACGGTGAACTATGTTGGCTTTGGTGTTTTTGCGACATACTATCAAAGGGCCTACCAGCCCACTGTTAAGATCCTGAAGAAACAAAGCAAGATTATTAACCATGCCCACAACTAAAAATTTCCCCCAATCAATAAGAAGAATGGAATCAAGTTTTGGTTTTAGTGAGATCAGATACTGAGGGTTTTTTGTTTGTTTGTTTTACAGATCCTGAGTTTTTAATTATTAGAATGCTAAGTCTGAGAGTAAGAAACAAAAAAACATGCTAAATCTTTGATTAAAGAAAAATTATCATCTCATTCATTGGAGTTGAAGTTTAAAGAGAACAACAAACTCCTGGAATGGATTTTAGACACATTCCTCAATGGATTTAGTTGTATTTATGAAAATATAATTAAAGAACAGAACTTTGGTTTTAATTAGAATTCCCTGGCATTGGAGTTGGTTGGCAGAGATTTTAAAGGTCTTAGATCCTTTCTCCTGTGATGCCTCTGTTCCCACAGCACCTCCAGCCAGGAGCCTTGGTTTGTTTATATTAATTTTGTTTTGGAGTTGAATGTCTGAGTAGATTTATGTTCCAGGTACAAAGTGGCCCAAATAGCTAAAAGTTCAAAGAGGGGACTCTTTAAAAAATGCAAATAAACTGTAATTCCAGAGTTGATGGTTTTAAAAAATATGTAATATGTATATATTTATTTCTATTAATAATAGAATTTTCAAACTCCATACTTTGTTTTCTGTTACTCAGATCTGACTCAATGAAGCAGAGGATACTATAGTGACATTTTGAAAAATGTCATAAATATAAGTAATCATATGTAATAGTTTATTCTTGAAAGATGCAAGCCTATGTAGGATTAAAAGCTGAGCAATATTTAGGTTGCTTAATATAAATTTTACATAGAACTAAGATTTTTTAAAAACAAAAAATAAACTCCTTCTTCCTTCCATTATAATTTATAGAAGGAGATATAATGAAAACTGAGATTTGAGAGAGACAAAATGGTGGCAGAATAGATGGACATGTCCTGAGCTTTGTCCCAGAGCAGATAGAATGAGCAACTAAATCAAATAACATCCACCCTGAATTGGGGAAGTAGACACATCTAGTGAGAAAATATGCAGCTGGGAAGGGCAGATACCTGGAGAATGTCCAGGGCACTGCAACCATGCAAGCAGCAGCCATGTGAGCAGCCCATTCCCACCCAAGGAGCAGCAGCCCCATGAGCAGCCTGCCCCAGGCTGAAGAGCATCAGCCTTGCAAGCAGCCCAATCCTGTCCAAGGAGCAGCAGCCATGTGAGCAGCCTGCTCCTATCCAAAGAGCAGCAGCCACGTGAACAGCCCACCCCCTGTCTGAGGAGCAGCAGCTACATGGGCAGCCCACCCCAGTCTGAAGAGCAGCCCGCCCTCATCCAAGGAGCAGCAGCCACACACAGCCCATACCCGTGCAAGGAGCAGCAGCTGTGTGAGCAGCCCTGTGAGCAGCCCACCCCCATTCGAGGAGAAGCAGCCTCATGAGCAGCCCACCCCCGTCTGAGGAACAGCAGCCCCGTGAGCAGTCTGCTCCCATCAGAGGAGCAGCAGCTGCACAAGCAGCATGCCTCCATCTGAGGAGCAGCAGCCTCATGAGCAGCCTGCCCCAAGAGCCAGAAGAGCCAACACTGCTGTGAACAGGGCCCACCAGAGGAGCTGCTGCCAACAGAGGAGCAGCCACTGTCGTGACTGCCCGAGGAGAAGCTGCCTCCCAAGAAACCACTGCCACCCAAAGAGAAGCCCCTGCATGACTTGATACCTAGATCCTTCAATGAGAGCAAAAACTGATAGACAAAGACATCCCCCAAAGGAAAGAAAAGGAGGAATCACCAGAAAACCAACTAAGTGAAACTGAGGTATGCAATATGTCAGAAAAAGAATTCAGACTAAGAGTCCTAGAGTTCATAAACCGGATGGATGAAAAAAAATCAACAACTTATGTAAGAATCAAGAAGAAATAAAGAGTGATATAGCTGCAATAAAAAACACCATGGAAAGTTTCAACAGTAGACTAGTAGAAGCGGAGGACCGAATTAGCGAATTAGAAGACAGGGAAGCAAAACACATCCAAATTGAATTGCAATTGGAGAAAAAAAATCAAAAGACAGGAGGGGAGCCTAAGGGAGCTTTGGAACACCATGAAACAAAGCAACATATGAAAAATAGGGGTGCCAGAACGACAGGAAGAGGAACAAGGGTTAGAAAACTTTTTGAAGAAATAATGTCAGAAAACTTCCCCAATGTGGGGAAGAAAAAAGTCGCACAAGCAAAGAGAGTCCCAAACAAGATGAACCTGAAAAGACCCACATCAAGACACCTCATACTTATGATGGCAAGTGTTCAGGACAAAGAGAGAATTATAAAGGCTGCAAGAGAGAGAGAGAGAGAAAGTTACATACAAGGGATCTCCCATTAGATTATCAAATGATTTTTCAATAGACACACATCAGGCCAGAAAAGAATGGAAGGAAATTTAGAAAGTGATGCAAAGCAAGTGACTGAATCCAAGAATACTCTATCCAGCAAGGCTATAAATCCAAATTTAAGGGGAAATAAAGAGCTTCACAGACAAAAAGAGGATAAGGAAGATTATCACTACCAAGCCAGCAATGCAAGAAATGCTAAAGGGGCTGGTATAAAAAGAAGAAATAAAAAGGGAAGAAGGAACATAGCCTCAAAAAATAAAAATGGCTACAAAGAAATAATTATCAATAATAACTATAAACGTAAACAGACGAAATGCTCCAATCAAAAGACATTGAGTGGCTGAATGGATAAAAAAACATGACCCATATATATGCTGTCTATAAGAGACCCACCTTGGAATAAGAGACTCAAACAGACTGAAAGTGAAGGGATGGAAAAATATCTTTCAGGGAAAAGAAAAAAAAAAGCTGGGGTAGCAATACTTATATCTGACAAAATAGACCTCAAAGTGAAGGCTATAACAAGAGATAAGGAAGGCCACTTCATAATACTAAAGGGATCAACACAGCAAGAGGATATAACCCTGATAAACATATATGCACCCAATGCAGGAACACCCAAATACATTAAAAAAAACTCCTAGAAGATATCAAGGGAGAGATCGACAACAATACAATCATAGTAAGGGACTTTAATACCCCATTGACATTACTGGATAAATCATCTAGACAAAAATCATCAAAGAAACAGCAATCCTAAATGACTCACTAGATCAGATGGATTTAATTGACATCTTCAGAACATTTCACCCCAAATCCATGGAATATATGTTCTTCTTAAGTGCACATGGGACATTTTCAAAGATAGACCACATATTGGGTCATAGGCAAAGTCTTTCCAAATTCAAGAAGATTGAAATCATATCAAGCATTTTCTCAGACCACAATGGCATAATATTAGAAATAAACTACAATAAAAACAATAAAAAAATAAAACACTTGGAAGCTGAATAGCATACTATTAAACAGTGATTGGGTTACAAAAGAGATCAAAGAAGAAATTAAAAACATCCTGGAATCGAATGACAATGAAAACACAACAATCCAAAATCTAGGGGACACACTGAAAGCAGTCCTGAGAGGGAATTTTATAGCTCTACAGGCTTACCTCAAAAAAACAAGAAAAAATGTCAGTAAATCATCTAACTCTACAACTTAAAGAATTAGAAAAAGAGCAACAAGAAAAGCCCAGAGTGAGTAGAAGGAAGGACATAATAAAGATCAGAGCAGAAATAAATGATATAGAGACCAAAAAATCACAACAACAACAACAACAACACACACACACACACACACACACACACACACACACACACAAAAAAAAACACAATACAAAAAATCAATGAAACCAAGAGCTGGTTCTTTGAAAGGATAAACAAAATTGATGAACCTCTATTCAGGCTTACCAAGAAGCAAAGAGAAAGGACTCAAAAAAAAAAAAACAAAATCAAAATGAAAGAGGCAAAATAACAACAGACCCCACAGAAATTCAAAGAATTGTTAAAAAATACTATGAACAACTCTATTCCAACAAACTAGAAAACCTGGAGGAAATGGACATATTCCTAGAAAAATACAATCTTCCAAAACTCAATCAGGATGAATCTAAAAATCTCAATAGGCAGATAACTATGGAAGAAATTGAAGCAGTCTTCAAAAGCTTCCAGCAAACAAAAGCCCGGGGCCAGATGGCTTCACAGAGGAGTTTTACCAAACATTCAAGGAAGAAATAAAACCTATTCTCCTCAGACTATTCCAAAAACTTCAAGAGGAAGGAACACTTCTAAGCTCATTCTATGAAGCCAGCTTTACCCCAATACCAAAACCAGGTAAGACAACACAATGAAAGAGAATAACAGGCCAATATCCCTCATGAACATAGATGACAAAATCCTTAACAAAATTCCAGCAAATTGGATCCAGCATTTCATCAGAAAGATCATACATCATGATCAAGTAGGATTTATCCCAGGGATGCAAGGATGGTACAATATCCACAAATCAAAAAACATGATACATCACATAAACAAATTGAGACATAAAAATCACATAGTCATATCAATTGAGGCAAAAAAGCATTTGACAAAATGCAACACCCTTTCTTGATAAAAACTCTCAGCAAAGGGGGAGTAGAGGGATCATACCTCAACATAATAAAAGCCTTATATGACAAACCTACAGCCAACATCATACTCAATGGGCAAAAACTAAAATCATTTCACCTATGAGCAGGAATGAGACAGGGATGCCCACTTTCACCACTCCTGTTCAACAAGTTCTGGAAGTGCTAGCCATAGCAATTAGACAAGAAGAAGAAATAAAAGGTATCAAAATTGGAAAAGAAGACATAAAACTGTTATTTTTTGTAGATGACATGATACTGTGCATAGAAAACCCTAAAGACTCCATTAAAAAATTATGAGACTTAATAAATGAGTTTAGCATACAAAATTAATGCCAAGAAATCTATGGCATTTCTATACACCAATAGTGAACATACAGAAAGAGAGACTAGAAAATCAATCCCATTTAGCATCACACCAAAAAAATTAAGATACCTAGGAATAAACTTAATTAAGGAGGCAAAGGACCTGTACTTGGAAAACTACAGGACACTGAAAAAAGAGATAGAGGAGGATATAAACAGATGGAAGAACATACTGTGCTCATGGATTGATAGAATCAACATCATTAAAATGTCCAGAATACCCAAAGCAATCTATAGATTCAATGCACTCCCCATTAAAATACCAACATCATATTTCACACACCTAGACCAAACTCTCCAAAAATTCATCTGGAATAAAAAAAGACCCCAAATAGCTGCAGCAATTCTGAGAAAGAAGAACAAAGTAGGAGGGATCTCAATACCAGATATCAAGCTGTATTACAAAGCCACTGTTCTCAAAACAGCCTGATACTGGCACAAGAACAGACATATATATCAATGGATAGAATAGAGAATCCAGAAATCGACCCCAACCACTATGCTCAATTAATATTTGACAAAGGAGGTAAGAACATACAATGGAATCAAAAGAGTCTCTTCAATAAGTGGTGTTGGGAAAATTGGACAGATACTTGCAAAAAAATGAAAGTAGACCACCAACTTACACCATACACAAAAATAAACTCAAAATGAATAAAGGACTTAGACATAAGACAGGAAACCATAAAAATACTAGAGGAATCCACAGGCAGCAAAATCTCAGACATATGCCGAAGGAACTTCTTCACTGATACAGCCCCTAGGCCAATGAAAACTAAAAAGAAAATACACAAATGGGACTACATAAAAATATAAAGCTTTTGTACAGCAAAAGAAACCATCAATAAAACAACAAGAAAGCCCACTGCATGGGAGAACATATTTGCCAATGTTATCACCAATAAGGGTTTAATCTCCAACATTTACAGGGAATTCATACAACTTAACAAAAGGAAGATTAAAAAAAACCCCAATAAAAAAATGGGCAATGGACCTAAATAGACACCTTTCAAAAGAGGACATAAGAAAGGCCAAAAGACATGAAAACTTGCTCAAGGTCACTGATCATCTGAGAGATGCAAATCAAAGCGACAATGTGGTAGTATGTCACACCTGTCAGAATGACTATCATCATCAAATCAACAAACGACAAGTGCTGGCGAGGATGAGGAGAAAAAGGAACCCTCCTGCACTGCTGGTGGGAATGCAGACTGGTACAGCCAATGTGGAGAACAGTATGGAGTTTCCTTAAAAAAACTAAAAATGGAACTCCCTTTGACCCAGTGGTCCCACTTCTAGGAATATATCCTGAGAAACTAGAAACATTAATCAGAAAGGATATATGCACCCCTATGTTCATAGCAGCACAATTTATAATAGCTAAGATTTGGAAACAGCCTAAGTGCCCTTCAGCAAATGACTGGATTAAAAAACTGTGGTACATCTACACAGTGGAATACTATCCTGCAGTAAAAAAGAAGAAATTATTACCATTTGCAGCAGCATGGATGGAGATGGAGAGCATTATGCTAAGAGAAATAAGCCAGTCAGAGAAAGATAAATATCACATGATCTCACTCATTTATGGAATAAAATGAACAACATAAACTGATGAAGAAAAACAGATCCAGAGACAGAGAAGCATCAATCAGACTGTGAAACCTCAGAGGGAAGGTAGGGGATTGGAGGGGTAAGGGGGAGAGTACAACCAAAGGACGTGTATGAATGTGTATAAGCCTAACCAATGGACACAGACACCAGGGGGATGAGGGTATGAGTTTGGGGTAGCTTGGGCAATGGGGAGATAAGGACACATATGCAAAGTGTCCTTAGTCAATAAAGAAAAAAAACACAAAACAAATAAGAAAACCTGAGATTTGATTTAAAGTTTACCTTAACCAAGTTCACAGTGGAATAGTAATACCAAGGTATGCATTCAAAGTTCTTTGAGGTAGGACCAGTTCTTTCAGGAATCTGCCAAATGTATGTTCGGATCTTTCCTAAAATAGGCAAATACAATGTATTAATATAGTATCTTTTAAACCATACTTCTTTATGGAGAACCAGATAATGAGCAGATGCTAAAGCTATGCAAATAATTGGCAACAGAGTTCTCATTTTGTTTTGTTTATTCCCCACTCTGGCTCTATTGCTCCTAGCTTTGTGATCTTAGACAATGTGTTTATATTTCTGAGCTTCTGTTTCCACATGCACATCAAACAGGCATTTAGAAATTAGATAAGATGATGCAAATGAAGCCCTTGATGTTGCATTACCTGGGCCTTTGGGCAAGTTCAATGTCATTATGATGTTGTTTAGTATGTAGTCAGGGTTATTGGATCAAAACCTTACAGTGATTTTGTCATTGATAAATGTCAGTTATTAAATATATAATTCATTCATTCAACAAACATTTTTTGTTGTGATGAAAACTCAGAATGTGACAGACTTATTTTGAATCCCAGCTCTGAACTTTCCAATTTGTGGATTACATAGACATACTTTCCACCCAGAACTATATGAATGATCCCTGCAAAATGATCCCTATTGACTCTTGCTGGAAAGTTCTTTTGATGCCCCACTCTTACTGCTTGCTGCATAATCCTCCACCTTCTACTTCCAGAGTCTTAAATTAATTTTCCCGAGTACCTGTGACATAGTTTTCATCCTCCACTAACAAACCTTATCCCCAATCTCCCTGCTTCCAAGTCTTTAACTATCTATTTACTTCTTACCCTGCCCTTCCAGCATACCACATGTTGCCTGGGGCACAGCAGGTACTCAGAAGTGTCTGTGAAATACAGG
The DNA here is from genome assembly GCF_963455305.1 of Plecotus auritus. NCBI lineage: Eukaryota > Metazoa > Chordata > Mammalia > Chiroptera > Vespertilionidae > Plecotus > Plecotus auritus. The sequence goes on from NC_137771.1 coordinate 118,559,104, forward strand.
GAATGTGATCCTTTTCTGATTAATCAGTACATAGTGATGACTTGCAAACACCCTTGATAGGCAATTCACATTGGAATATAGGACTGTTTTTAAAATCAAAAGAAAATATTTCAACCACCATCAAGTAGCTCTTTCCTTGATACCCTTAATTTCTAGAATTTCTTGTTTTTGTGGGGAACTATGGGGGACATCCTTGATACCCCTCTTAGATCCCTCTTTAACAATGAAGGAGTGGCTCCACTGGCTATAAACCCATCTTGCCAAAACCTGCATCCAATTACTGCTGCAGGGGAGGCAGAATAGAAAGAAGTTTGGGGAAAATCCTGATAAGTGGAGTGAGAAAGAACAAGCCAACATCACAGGCCAATAAACCCCTAGGTCCCCTCACCAGAGCCCTCTCACCTCTCTTTATGACCAAAGGGAAATAGCTTATGGCATGAAACCCTTGTGGTGGTCACAGAAGTCAACAACAACAAGGACTGGCTAAAACCAGATCATTCCAAGAAAAAAAATGACGAGATACTGACCCCAAAGCTCATTACACCATCACCACAAGTAGAAGGGGGCCAAGGGGGTGAACCACCATGACACTTCCGGAAAGGACCATATTAGGAACAAGACACCCCCCACAACAAGAAGATAGAGTCAGAATTTAGCACCACAAAGTTCAGAAATAACCTACCCTTGGAAACACATAAAATCCCAAGAACTGACTTACCCATTGCACAACTCACTTGCGAGTTGCCCCGGTCCACTGAGACTCTTGCTTCTTTCACAACAGTGTGTCTCTACCTGAATAAAACTTACTTTCATTCTCATTCTCATTCTTAAAATCTTTTCTCAGGAGCCTAGAGGTTGCCTCACACTGGATATGTCCCAGTCCATGCTGGTGCAGGGCCAGGTCCCAGCATGGGACTGGTTTGGTAACATAGGGACATACAGGGCTAGTTTTATCACCCCAACTCAGGACAGCTGGGGCCACCCTCTCTTCACAACTTCTTGCATGGTTGGCTGTGACTTCTATTGAGGCTGCATCTTTGTTCAACCTCTCCCCCTGATCAATTCTGCTTTCTTCTCTTTCTCTCCACTGTCATTGATGCCAAGAGCACTACCTGAACACAAATCTTCATTTCAGAGTCAGCTTCCTGAGCATATGGTAAAAACTTTTCATTTTCTTCTAAGTTGAGAAAGTGAATGGCATGCTCTAAAGTGGTGATGTCAGGGGCGGGGGGGTGGGGAGGGAGGAAGATGGCGACCGGCAAGAAGGTAGGGAGGGAGAGTGTGTGAGAGAGTGAGGGAGCGATAGAGGAGTGTGTGGACGTGTGGTGTGAGTGTGTGTGTGTGTGTGTGTGTGTGTGTGTGTGTGTGTGAGAGAGAGAGAGAGAGAGAGAGAGAGAGAGAGAGAGAGAGAGAGCTAGGAACAGTTAGATCCTGAAGGTCTTCCAAAGGGCTGCCAAAACGGGCAGACTTAAATGGCAAAACTCCGCTGCCACCACGGACACTCCAGGGGTGGCCAGCGCAGGCACAGAGACCACACCATCTTGAAAAACAGAACTGCTTGAGACTAGGATCTGAGCCTCACCACCACCAAATCTGATCTCAGATGCAAACTGGGACCCTATAGCCACTGGGGACAAAGACCTGTGACCGCAGCTGCAGATCCATAGACACCAAGAATCCAGACTTCCCTGCTGCAGATTTATGTGAGTCACAGAGCCCATCCCCCTCCCCACAAACTCGCTGCAGCACCATAGGAACTGCTGGTCCGACCCTGTGCCAGCAGGCCTTCTGCCCACACAGGGTGGCTCCAGCTCCACTGCCCGAATTTGAGCCTGGGTGTGCAAACACTGGAAATCTGCTTTCCACAGAGTGCAAGCCCACGACCAGACCCCATGCCAACAGGGCGGCTCCGGCTCCACTGCCCGAATTTGAGCCTGGGTGCACAGACACTGGGAATCTGTTTCCCGCAGAGTGCACTCTCATGACCAGACCTCACATCCACGTGGCATGGCAGTGCCACCTGACTTTGATTATGGGCAAGAGCACACAGAAGCCTGTTTTTCACAGCTCAGCAGTGGACCTCCTACTGACACAGGGCGGCTGTGCAACCCAGTCTCCCAAGCAGACCAGGGACCCTGATTCTCTGCATGAGAGGCAGCACTGAGCAACAGTGACTTGACTCTGTTTCTCATTAAGTGTGCCTGGGATCCCCGATTCCCAGTGCATGCACACTAAGAGACAGTGACTCCAACTCTCGGCATATGCACACACAGGGACCCTGATTCTCAGCGTGAGGCCACACCAAGAAACAGAGACTCTGATACTTGATTCTCGGCACAGGAACAGGGGGGTCTTGACTCCTGGCATGTGCTAGGGAACTTTGATTTTCAGCACACACCAGTGGGGTCTCTTTATCAGTGTGGCACAGGCGGGGTTCCTGATTCTAGGTGAGGGCACGAGGCTGTACTGAGTGCCAGTGACTCTGATCCTGGGCGAGCATGGCTCCCACCAACCCACGGCAGCCATGCGTTTTGGTGTTGGAGCTCTTCAGTGACAGATGGGTGGTGTAAAGCTCCCACTGCACATGGCTCAGGACCCCACAACTTGGTGTTTGAACCTTCTGGTGATAGTTAGAATGAGAAGACAACAAAATAATCCCCAGAGGAAAGAAAAAGAGGAATTGTCAAGAATAGAAATAGGTCAAATGGAGGTATGCAACATAACAGAAAAAAGAATTCAGAGTAATGGTCGCACAGTTCATACACTGGATGGACGAGAAAATCAACAACCTAGCAAAAATCAGGAAAATATCAAAAGTGATATAGCTTCAAACAAAAACATCATGGACGGTTTCAATGGTAGACTAGAAGAAGCAGAGGACCGAATAAGTACGTTAGAAGGTAAGGTAGAGAAACAAGCCCAATCTGAATAGCAGCTGGAGAAAAAAATTGAAAAGTAGGAGAGCCTAAGGGAGCTTTGGGACAACACGAAATGAAGTAACATATGTATAATAGGGCTGCCAGAAGGATAAGAAGAAAAGCAAGGATTAGAAAATCTATTTGAAGAAATAATGACAGAAAACATCCCTGATATGGGGAAGAAAAAAGTTACAGAAGCACAGAGAGTCCTAGCAAGATGAACCCCAAAAGACCCACAATAAGACATGTCATAATTACAATGGCAAATGTTAACAAAAAAGAGAATCTTAAAGACTGCAAGAGAGAGACAGAGAGTTATCTACAAAGGATCCCCCATCAGATTATCAAATGATTTCTCAACAGAAACACACCAACCTAGAAGGGAATGGAAGGAAGTATACAAAGTAATGCAAAGCAAAGGACCGAGTCCAAGAATACTCTATCCAGCAAGACTATCAATCAAAATTTAAGGGGAAAGTGGGAGCTTTGCAGACAAAAATGGCTAAGGGAGTTTATCACTACCAAGCCAGCAATGCAAGAAATTTTAAAGGGAATGCTGTAAAAAGAAGAAATAGAAAGGGAGGAAGGAACACAGGCATAAAATACAGAAATGGCCACAAACAAGTACCTATCAAAAATAACATTAAATGTTAATGGGTTACACACTCCAATAAAAAAACATGGAGTGACTGAATGGATTAGAAAACATGACATATATATATATATATATATATATATATATATATATATATATATATATATATGCTGTCTACAGACGACCCACCTCAGAACAAGGGACTCACACAGACTGAAAGTGAAGGGATAGAAAAATATCTACCAGACAAATGGAAATTAAAAAAAAAAAAGCTGGGGTAGCAATACTTATTTCTGACAAAATAGACCACAAAGTGAAGACCATAACAAGGGACAAGAAAGGCCACTTCATAATTCTAAAAGGATTGATACAACTAGAGGATATAACTCTAGGAAACATTTATGCACCCAATGCAGGAGCACCCAAATACACAAAAAAACTTCTGGAAGATATCAGAAGAGAGATTGACAGCAACACAATCATAGTAGGAGACTTTAATACCCCATTAACATCACTGGATAAATCCTCTGGATAAAAAATTAGCAAAAAAAAAAAATCCTATACAACTCACTAGATCAGATGAACTTAATCGACATCTTTAGAACATTCCACCCCCAAACTACAGAATATACATTCTGCTCAAGCTCACATGAGACATTTTCAAAGATATACCACATATAGGGACACAAAGTCTCTCCAAATTCAAGAAGATTGAAACCATATTAAGCATATTCTCAGATCACAATGGCATAAAATTAGAAATCAACTACAATAAAAACAATCACCAAAATTCAAACAGTTGGAGGCTGAATAACATACTATTAACCAATGAGTGGGTTACCAAAGAGATCAAAGAAGAAATAAAAAACATCCTGGAAACAAACGACAATGAAAACACAACAATCCAAAATCTTTGGGACAAAGTGAAATCAGTTCTGAGAGGGAAGTTCATAGCATTACAGGCCTACCTCAAAAAACAAGAAAAACTGGTAATAAATCATCAAAATCTGCAACTTGAAGAATTAGAAAGAGAGCAACAAGAAAAGCTAAGTATAAGCCAGGGGTGGGCAAACTTTATGACTCGAGGGCCACAATGGGTTCTTAAACTGGACCGGAGGGCTGGAACAAAAGCATGGATGGAGTGTTTGTGTGAACTAATATAAATTCAAAGTAAAGGAGCGGAGGGGAGAACAAGAGAACCCTCCGCTCTTTCGGCTCTGCGGGCCGGATAGAACAGCCAAACGGGCCGGATCCAGCCCACGGGCCGTAGTTTGCCCACGGCTGGTATAAGCTGAAGGAGGGAAATAATAAAGATCAGAGCGGAAATGAAAGACATAGAGACCAAAACAACAACAACAACAACAACAACAACAACAACAACAAAGACAACAACAAAACCCACAAAAGAAAACCAATACAAAAGATCAATGAAACAAAGAGCTGGTTCTTTGAAAAGATAAACAAGATTGATGAACCTCTAGCCAGGCTCACCAGGAAGCAAAGAGAGAAGACCCAAATAAACAAGATCAGAAATGAAAGAGGTGAAATAACAACAGACCCCACAGAAATATGGAGGATCATTTAAAAATACTATGATCAACTCTACTCCAACAAACTGGTCACCCTAGAAGAAATGGACATATTCCTAGAAAAATGCAATCTTCCAAAACTCAATCAGGATTAATAAAAAAACCTGAATAGACTGATAACTCTGATGAAATTGAAGCAGTAATAAAAAACATACAAAACCTTCCAGCAAACAAAAGCTCTAGTCCAGACAGCTTTACAGAGGAGTTTCACCAAACATTCAAGGAAGAAATAAAACCTATCTTCCTCAGACTATTCCAAAAGCTTAAAGAGGAAGGAACACTTCCACGTTCTTTCTATGAAGCCAGCATTACCCTAATCCACAAAACAGATAAAGACAATACAAAGAAAGAGAATTACAGGCCAATATCCCTCATGAACATAGATGCCAAAATCCTCAACAAAATTCTAGCAAATCAAATCCAGCATTTCATCAGAAAGATCATACACCATGACCAAGTGGGATTTATTCCGGGGATGCAAGGATGGTACACTAAGTGCAAATCAATAAATGTGATAAACTGCATAAACAAACTGAGAGATAAAAACCATATAAACATATCCATTGATGCAGAAAAATCATTTGACAAAATCCAACACCCTTTCTTGATAAAATCTCTCAGCAAGGTGGGAATAGAAGGATCATACCTCAACATAATAAAAGCCATATATGACAAACCTACAGCCAACATCATACTCAATGGGAAAAAACTAAAACCCTTTCCCCTCAGAACACGAACAAGATAGGGATGCCCACTCTCACCATTCCTGTTCGACATAGTACTGTAACTAGCCATTGCGATCAGACAAGAAGAAGAAAGATAAGGCTTCCAAATTGGAAAAGAAGTAAAACTGTCCTTACTTCACAGATTACAGAATATTGTTCATAGAAACCTCCAAATACTCCATCAAAAAACTACTAGACTTAATAAATGAATTTGACAATATAGCAGGATACAAAATTAACACCCAGAAGTCTATGGCTTTTCTATACACCAATAATGAACTTACAGAAAGAGAAATTAAAAAAGCAATTCCATTTACCATTGCAACAAAAAAATTAAGATACCTAGGAATAAACTTAACCAAGGAGACAAAGGACCTGTACTCAGAAAATTTCAGGACACTGAAAAAAGAGATAGAGGAAGCCATTAACAAATGGAAGAATATACCATGTTCATGGAATGGTAGAATCAACATCATTAAGATGTCCATTATACCTAAAGTAATTTATAAATTCAATGCAATCCCCATTAAAATACCAATGGCATACTTTAAAGACCTAGAACAAATTATCCAATAATTCATCTGAAATAAAAAAAAGACCCGAATAGCTGCAGCAATCTTGAGAAAGAAGAACAATGTTAGAGGAATCACAATACCAGATATCAAGCTATACTACAAAGCCACTCTTCTCAAAATTGCCTAGTACTGGCACAAGAACAGACATATAGACTAATGGAATCAAGCAGAGAATCCAGAAATCAACCCAAGCCATTATACTCAATTAATATTTGACAAAGGAGGCAAGAGCATACAATGGAATCAAGACAATCACTTCAATAAATGGTATTGGGAAAACTGGACAGATACTTGCAAAGAAATGAAACTAGACCACCAACTTACACATACACAAAAATAAACTCAAAATGGATAAAGGACCTAAATGTAAGATAAGAAACCATAAAAATCTTAGAAGAAGCCATAGGTAGCAAAATAGCAGACATCTGTCGTAGCAATATCTTTATTGATATAGCTCCTAGGGCAATGGAAACTAAAGAGAAAATAAACAAATGGGACTACATTAAAATAAAAGCTTCTGCACAGTCAAAGAAACCATCAACAAAACAACAAGAAAGCCCACTGCATGGGAGAACATATTTGCCAATTATATCACTGGTAAGGGTTTAATCTCCAACATTTATAGGGGACTCATACAACTTAACAAAAAGAAGATAAACAATCCAATAAAAAAATGGACAAAGGACCTAAATAGACACTTTTAGAAAGAGCACATAAGAAAGCCAAGAGACATATGAAAACATGCTCAAAGTCACTAATCATCAGAGAGATGCAAATCAAAACAACAATGAGGTACCATCTCACACTTGTCAGAATGGCTATCATCAACAAATCAACAAATGACAAGTGCTGGAGAGGATGTGGATAAAAAGGAACTCTCCTTCACTGTTGGTGGGAGTGCAGACTGGTGCAGCCACTGTGGCATTTCCTCAAAAATTGAAAATGGAACTGCCATTTGATCCAGTAATACCACTTCTAGTAATGTATTCCAAGAAAACAGAAACACCAGTCAGAAAGCATTTATGCACCCTTATGTTCATAGCAACACAATTTACAATAGCTAAGATTTGGAAACAGCCTAAATGCCCATCAGCAGATGAATAGATTAGAAAACTGTGGTACATCTACACAATGGAATATTATGCTGCAGTAAAAAAGAAGGAATTCTTACCATTTGCAATAGCATGGATGGAACTGGAGAGCAATATGCTAAGTGAAATAAGCTAGTCAGTGAAATAAAAATACCTCATGATCTCACTAATTTATGGATAATAAAGATCATTATAAACTGATGAACAAAAATAGATACAGAGGCAGAGAAGGAGGAAACAGACTGTCAAACTACAGCGGGAACGTTGGACAATGGGAGGGTTGAGGGAGGGGAGAGGTAAGAGATTAACCAAAGGACGGACTTGTATGCATGCATATAAGCATAACCAATGGACGCAAGATACTGGGGGTGGAGTGGGTGGGTGAGGGCATGGCCAGGGGGTAGGGGAGGCCAGGGGAAGGTCAATAGGGGAAAAAAAGGAGATGTATGTACTACTATTTGTAATACTTTAAACAATAAAATAAAATTTAAAAATAAAATAAAAAAATAAAAAGAAAAAAATAAAGTGGTGATTTCTTAGAAATATTAATACAAGAGATTCATCCTTTCCTTTCAGCAGCTCAACTCTATCCCTGCCCCTTCCTTACTTACTACATCTTGTACTCAACTCCTACTTTAGCATTTGAGTTGGAGAGATTGAATATAAGAATATTTGGCAGCTGGATAGATGGAGAGGTGGGAGGGAGGTAGCTCTAGAGGAGAAATTGTATACACTGCAAAGTTTTTCTCATGGTGCTTCCCCTTGGAAGTAAACTCAATTTGCAAAAGGAACTCCTCTCCCAAGTTCTTCAGGCCCTTCTTACTAGTCCAGTGATCTTTCTCATCTGGAACTACACCCGTATTTAAGAAGGAACATTAGTCCCATAGACCTGTATAAAAGCTTTGGGGCTTTTTTTTTTTCCCCCTCTCCTAAAGCAGTTACCTGGCTGTGTTGGAACAACAGTGAAATTCTGTGTTTTTACTCCATGAGCATAAATAGAATATTGCCTTGAGGCTTTATTTTTAAAGATAATCCGGACTTTTTCACCAGGAGTGGCAAATATTAAAGGACCTAGGAAATATAAAAAGAAAAATGTGTAAATAATCTCTAATTATTTTGAATTATGAGTCATCTGTCTTCTTAAGTATTTACAGAGTAACTTATTCTTATCCTTTTCCTTAACATGTGCCAAATAAAACACAAACACATTTAATAAGTGGATCATTGCTGATTTATAAAACTAGATTTTTGCCTGGAAAATTTTAGTCATCTAGAATTTTTATAAGCTTCATCTCTAGAAAACCTACTTTGATGGGCATCAGTTAATACATACAAAAACACACAATTTAAAAATGGAGCACTTCACTTTCTTTCTTGACCCAACCTCATCACTTAAGCCTTTAATTCTTTCCCCCCTTCACCCTAGTGGAAAATTGGAAGAAGCTACAAGGCCTTTTTATGACCCAGGGTAATATTCTCTCTGATAGACTGAAGTCCCCTTAATTTTACTTCTCTCTTTCATCCCAGGCCAAGAAATGAAGGTATAACATTTGCTATAAGTCTTCTTTCTATTTGAAAGCATATTGAATTGGTGGCTCTAAAAATTCTGAAACAGAGATGATTTTGAGATGAACTAAACAGTAAGAATTCTCTTCAAACTTGTGCAATAATTACTGAAATCAGAGCCCTGAAGAGACCTGGTGAGCACTGGCTAAAGCTAAAGTCAACACCTCTTTGACCCCCATGTAATTCTTCCTTCCCAAATGCTATGCTTGTTTTTCCTTTTCTATAAAGTGTTTTTTGTTTTGTTGTATAAATGATAATGGGATCTAGAGAGTCATATTGTATTATTATCTTGTTGGATTTGACCAGAATCCTAGAGAAAACAAACATCCTTCTGTTACTAAAGATAAGGAACCACCTACCAGCAGAGGATACTAGATAGCACAGACCTCCCTTTCTCCCTCCCTCAAAAAGGGGCAAGCTCAAAAGTCCAGAACAATAACCATTCCCTTCATCAGCATGTAAATCCATCTTCTCAGGATCCCATGTCAAAAATGCCCTTTGATAGATACATAAATAGCAGGAACCAAATAAGATTGGGCACATGGAAATACCATGTGAGTTCTGGAAATACTAGGCAACATATAGAAAAGCCATTTTACATATGAAGTCATCATATGACCTATGGAAATGCCATGTGAAGCCTAAACAATGACATGTTACTTATGAAAATGTTACATGTGGGTGCTCAGTGGTATAGGTTTCTTAGCTGATCTGTCAAGGTTGGAAGAAAGGGCTATAATTTTCCTCACTCTTGGACAGAGATGAAACTGAATCAGAACACTTAAGTGTTTAAATTAAAAGCAAATTTAAGCAAAGAAGTGCCCCTGCTCACTATAGAAGAATTTCTGGGTTTCATTTTAATTTCAATGCAATTATTTCTATATGCTATATCTAAAGTCTCTCCCAGATCCATAATTCTTGGATTCTGAGTGCAAGAAACCAAGTAATGTGAAGCCGACCACATTAATTTTCAGCAGTCTCTCTATTTTCCTTTAAACAATACTTGAATCACTCTTTTTTTTCTAGTAAAACAAATTAGAGTTAGCATTATAGGCATTTTTCTCTGTCAAGATGGAAGTTGACAGTATTCTCAATGTGTGCAACAATCTCTAGTGGCTGAGGACAAGAAGCAAACAACCCAAACCAATCTTACTGTATATCTATACCTAGTATATCCAGATGCTTTTCATTTTCATTTCTTTTTGTTTGCTTTGTGAATGTGATATCATCATATTGACGGTATACGACTTTCTTATATTTGGACCCAAGAAATGTCCCAATTTTATCCAAATATATGTTTGTTTCACTTTGAGAAAATGAAAATAAAGACAAAACCCACAAAATTAGTTAATTTAACAATTAAATTAGACACATTCTCATATGGAAGAACTTCTTATTGAAATAATGTAATTTATTAATATCTACAAGCTATTGTACCTTGAAAAGTAATTCTTCTTTTTAAAAATATATTCATTCTGGTAAGATTGTTGAATATTTATTATGTACTTTAAAACACATTTTCAGAATAAAATTTTAGTTTTGATAAATGAATAAATAGTAAGAGAGAAAACTATCAAAAGAAATAAAATTTTACTAAAAGTAAAATTACTGTCTTTAATTTGAGGTTTTCATAGGAACAGATGTAGATGGAGATGAATGTAGACAAAAGGAAAATCTGACTGATTCCAAATGTTAAATGTAGTGAATTATGTTTATTATATCTCAAAGTGATACAGTTGGATGGTAGCACCCATAAAGAAAATAGGATGCAACAAATGGAAAGAGAGACAAAAAGAAACAATGTAGAGATACAAGAAGAAACAATGTACAGAAGAAGTTATTTAGATATTTAGAAAGATTTGAAGTCATTTGGAATTTATGATATTATACATAAATCAATTTTCAAAATTTGAATGTATCTTAAACACGCACATACCAAAAACACATACCAATCACATACATGCATAGTACACACACATACCATAGCAAACACAAAAACTTACAAAACACACACACACACACACACACACACACACACACACACACACACACACTGTGAAACGAAAGGGTGAGAAACTACAGGATGAGGCCTTCCTAGTTAGAGACTGAAGTTATCGCCATACTTCTTTCTTCTTTGTAAATGGTGCAGTTCTCTTTCCCACGTCCTGCTAGGAGAATAATCCCACACAACTTCCTCAGCTGCAATATAAAAAATTTTCTCCTTTTGGTACTGCATTTGATGAGGGTATGGCTCTGAACACTGCCTCACTTTGTATTTATGTTTCATGCCTCCTTGATAGTGCTGTGAAGTCAGACAAACCACATAAAAAATTCCTAGAGGTAAATAAGAAAATAATTCATAAAGTTTTGCATTCAGACCTCTTTCTCTCTGTGAAGTCATCTATAAGATATAAACTCCCAAAGAAATACTGTAAGATAGTTCATTCATTCTTACACTAATTTTATGAATATTTGTTGAGTATGTTCTTTATGCCAGGCATATTTTCAAGGCACTTTAGAAACATCAATGAATACAACAGTTAAAAATCATTGCCCTTACAGTTTATATTGCAAGGTCTTGTAGACATAGTATAACATTTATGTATGTTGGAAGATAATAAATACTATGCATCAAAGAAAAAAGTATAACAGTGTAAGGAAGATTGAGGATTCTGGGTGGGGTGAGCTCTAAGGAGCAATGGATGATTAAGATAGGCCTTGATGGGAGGTTGGCATTTGGGCAAAGACTTATGAGAGATGAAGAGTAGATCTAGGGGAAACAGGTAACAAACACCCTTATGATGAGGGCCTAATTGGTGCAGTTGAAGACCTTCTAAGAGGCCTGTGTGCCTAGAGTGGAGTGAGCAAGGGTGAGAGTACCAGGAGACAAGATTGGTGGGGAAAGGAGGGCTGGGTCCCATGGGCCCTTGAGGGCCACTGAAAAATCTGTAGCCTTTATTTAGTGAAATGAGGAGCCATTGTGGAATTTTGAATTGATGAGTGACATATGGGCACTCTGGCCCTCTGTGCTGAGACTGGACTGGAGTGGGTAAGGTGTAAGAAAGGATACCTGTTAGGAGGCTGTTAAAATCATCCATGAGAGATGATGGTGGCTTAGATCATAGAGGTAGTGGCAGAGGGAGTGAAAGGAAGTAGAAAGGATTTAGTTTAATACATTAAAAACTCCAAAGAATAACTATGACCAAACAAATCACCACCACCACCACAAACAACAAAAAAAACCCAGCCTGGTTCAGAACAGTGAATTCCACCTGAATTCTGATTGTCTTTTAATTTGGTAAATTTTATGCCCATCACATTCTGACCCTGCTTAATATTACCTTCATAATAGTAGCTCTCTCTTTCAACTCTTTACATGTTTTTATTATTGTTATTAATTTTTATGGAGGGTAATATTCAAGAAGATGGACAAGGAAGAAAAACCTTCAGATTCAGAGGGTTTGGGAAAGAGAACTTGTTTAGGATAAAATGATTCTCATATAGCACAGTACTTGACATGTAGTTGGTTTCTCCACATGTTTATTAGAAATGATATTGTTTATGAAAGAGAATGAAGAGCAGACAAATTTTTTTTTTTTAAGTTCAGGGGAAAAGAGAATAAGGAGTAGGGCTGGGCTGGCAATAACTTGCCACTGAGTGAATGCCTGCAACAGAGAAGAGAGTGTTGGAGAAAGATTTCTTCTCCCCCTTAATTGTTCTTAATCACAGATTTTGTTTGTTTGAAAAGCAAAATTAAACGCTTTGGAATATAGAAAATGTAGTAAAATGAATCTGTGGCATTACAAAAAGTTAAGATACAAATCCATGGTATTTATAGAGTAACTAGTTTATTGTGTACCAGGGGGTGGGCAAACTTTTTGACTCGAGGGCCACAATGGGTTCTTAAACTGGACCGGAGGGCCGGAGCAAAAGCATGGATGGAGTGTTTGTGTGAACTAATATAAATTCAAAGTAAAGGAGCGGAGGGGAGAGCAAGAGAACCCTCCGCTCTTTCAGCTCCACGGGCAGGATAGAACAGCCGAACGGGCCGGATCCGGCCCGCGGGCCGTAGTTTGCCCACGGCTGGTGTAGACAGTATTTGATTGATGCCAGTAGTTTTTGATCGAGATAGATGATTTTGTGTGTGTGTGTGTGTGAAGTTGGATCTGCAGGATAAAAGAAGACACTAACATTTTCTTTAAAGTCCAACATATTCCAAGCACTTCACTGCATGTTTACTTCTTGTATATCATGGGATCTGATCATTGCCTATCCCTTTTTGTAAGTTGTAAATTATTACAATACTTATTTTACAAATGAGGGTGTTAGCTTTAGAATGGAGGCTTAGCTCCTCTGATCCCCACAATTCTCTGATATGGGATGTATTTTTTAAAAATATTTTCTAGTAACAATCAACCTCATTGAAGTCAAAACCTCTCCCTTGAGAGCAAAGCTAGCAAGGAGAGATATAGGAGAGGGAGGCAGAGAGAGGAGGGTAAGGTAGAAGCAGAAGGAAGTACTGGGAAACAAATAGACAGGAGAGTAAAAAATGCAGCAGAGAGTTGAAAAAAGACAAGGTCAAATGTTTCAAAACATCTTCACTGCTTTTGAGTAGTGTGGGTTGGTTTAAAGCAGCCGTGGGCAAACTATGGCCCGCGGGCCGGATCCGGCCCATTCGGCTGTTCTATCCCGGAGCCGAAAGAGCGGAGGGTTCTCTTGCTCTCCCCTCCACTCCTTTACTTTGAATTTATATTAGTTCACACAAACACTCCATCCATGCTTTTGTTCCGGCCCTTCGGTCCAGTTTAAGAACCCATTGTGGCCCTCGAGTCAAAAAGTTTGCCCACCCCTGTTTCAAGCCTGTAACCAGGAAGAAAAACTGGGAGAGAATGAGATTTTTGCGTACAGGAAGATGATATACCAGTGCTCTTATAAATTAAATGGAAAAGGGCAACAATTTTCCAATCACTATTTGTATAATTTCTCTTATTCTGTACAAACAATACCCAGTGCATATAATGACACTGTTTTTCATACTTAAAACATGTTTCTGGCTGAAGGAGAAGATTTACCACTTACCTGTGGAATCAGTTGTCATTAAAAGTGTCTGGGAAGTGTGGGGGAACAGGGCCATAGTGTCCCCCCTTTCTCCTGCAGAAATGAAGGTATTTCCTGAAAAGTATATCCCATGTAAGTCACTCTGTGATCCCACACTAAGAACGTGCCATGAAATGTTGTCTCCTAAGCACATATCCAGTCCTGGCAGATTTCCATACATGTATCCATTTATGGCTGCAAGACATTTGAGACAAAAGACAAGAGAATTGAATTTGACATGTCCTTTTTTTTTTTTATTTTTAAATCCTCACCGAGGATATTTTTCCATTCATTTTTAGAGAGAGTGGAAGAGAGAGGGAAAGACAGAGAGAAATATCTATGTGAGAGAAACACATTGATTGGTTGCTTCTTGCAGGCATCCCAACCAGGGCCCTGGCCTGGGAGAAGCCTGCAACGGAGGGACAAGCCCTTGACTGGAATCAAACCAGGGATTCTTTGGTCCATAGGCCAATGCTTTATCCACTGAGCCAAACCGGCTAGGGCTACTGACATCTCTTGAAACACAACAAAGAACTAATCATAAAGCTATTTATTCATTTAAGAATATTAAGATGACCAGAGTCAATCCTTTCTTTTTAGATTTCAGAAAACTAAGGCCAGAGGAGCAGTTAAGTGTCCAGTGTCATTAAGCTAGAGAATGGAACTGTTAAGAGCAGAGCACAAGTCTCCAGACCAATCCTTTCCCCACTACATCTAACATTATTCCAAAACTACCAACCAACCAACTCAACAAATACCCCACCCAACCACTCCACCAATTTGTCAATAGAGAAATACATGACTTTTCTGTTTTACATGTAGTTATAACTAAACAATATATTACACCAAAAAGGCATTGGTAAATATTTGGTAAATTGAATTTAACATAATAACCTTGGTAGACAATATTTTTATTGGGAAATTATATTTAAATTTAACATGAAACATATTAGCCAACCATTTGGCCATGAAATGTGCATTTTTTAAAAATGATCTGTAATTCCTTAGGCATAATGAAATTAAACAACTGCTTAATATATCTATCATGTAAATTAAATGTTTTCTTACAGTACATTAAGTTAGAATCATGGAAACTTTGATCCTCTTTATCCACATTTTCAGGTTGTGTGGTAAATGTTCTAATGTTTTCATCCAGGAGATGACTTTCATTTTCATCAAATATTGTGGCAAGTAGGTAAAACTCTTTGTCTATTCCCTTCTGCGAATGAGGATAGAAAAAAGAATAGACATGAAGTATAGATGGTCCAATGATTTATCTGAATACAAGATTTTATATACAATGAAATTTGTGTATTCCTAGAAATTGTGATCAATTGACCTCCCACTTACAGGCATTTATATATATAAAGAGGTATTATGCAAATTGTCCATTATGGCATCACATTGATGACTGTTCACATGGAGCACCTCTAGGTCCCCTCCCCACCCCTGCTCCCGCAGTGGCGGTGGCGGCTCCCTCCAGCCTCCTGAAGGGCGCGGCTCCCTCCTGGCTCCCTTGAGCAGCAGTGGCTCGCTCCAGCCTCCGCTCCCGAGGAAGCAGTGCGGCTTGCTTCTGGCTCCCCTGGAAGCAGCGCAGCTTTCTCCCACCGGCTCCCAAGGGCGCACTGCGGCTCCCACTGGCTCCCGGCTCCTGTGGAAGTGGCAGGCGGCCTACTGCACACAATATCGCATGCTGGGCCACTAGTTTTATATAAAGACATGAATCCTAATGAATGGATTTATCAGAATTAACAAGTTGGAGAAATCTCTACAGCTGTTTTCATATAAAGCTCTTACTCTAGAGATTTCTACATCTGAAACGTTATAAAAATAAATTACATAATCAGATAATCACAGATAGTGGCTTTTCATAGCATGTTTTATAGAAAGTAAGTTAAATAAAATGTTTTTAATTCTAAATTCTAGAAAGTCTGCATTTTAGGGTTTATGGATAAATTAAATATGTATAATATTTCTATTTTTGGATAAAAATTACATGTAAGAATTATGAGACTTCTAAATGACTTTATATAAATTAATACAAATATATAATCACATTTTAAAATAAAATATACATTTAATCATACATATAATTATATTGGGGAATTTACAAGGCTTTATTACACATGAATTATAACTGTAGAAAAGAACTTGGATATTAGTTCATTTGTGAGTGAGGAATGAAGGAAAATCATTCATTAAGCATTTATTGAGCACCTACCTACCACATGCCACAGAGGGGCTATAGTTGTTACAATAAGTAAATAAAACTCCTGTATGGTTTCAAGGAACTTACGGTCTAGTGGAAGAGAAAGACCAGTAAAAATAAATTCATGAGTAAATGCTTTAATAAAAACATAGATAAGGAACTATGACAATCTGTAGGAACTTTAAGTAACTTTAGTTAGGAGATATTGTCTGAAGGGCAGAAAGGAGTCCTCAGTATGAGTTTTAAAAATGTCTTCACTTTTAGCAGATGAAACAGCGATGAAAGATGATTCCAGATAGAGAGAAGAAAGGCAAAGTCAAAGGGATGTGACTTAGCCTTCCTTACTCAGGGACTAACAAGCTAATTGTGCAGTAAGGCCAGAATGGTAGGGAGCGAGGCAGGAATCTGGAGTGATCAGAAGGGTCTGATGAGTTGATGTCTGAGTCAAGAAATGATGGAGTAATTTTTAGTGTGGAGAGTGCTGTAACAAGATTTGAAAGGAAGGGGTGTGGAGTTATATTGAAGCAGGATTAGAGTGGGGACAGGAGTTAGGAGGTTAAAGAAATTCAGAAAGAGATAATGGTGCCTAAAATAAGGCAATGGTATTGTAGATTTGGTGATTGATGTTACAGAATAGAGGAAAAGAGGGTGACTTAGAAGGGAGAGGGACATGTAGTAGCCATACAGAGGGAGATGAAGAGTTAAAATAGTTGGAATTAGAAATGTTTGTGGAACATGCTAGGTTGGGTGTTCATTGGGCAGAAGAAGATATACGTCTGGAGTTGAGGAAAGGATGGAATTGGGAGACATAAGCACACAGAAGTGAAAGCTGTGGACAGCCCCGTTGCCTTTTCTCTGCAATTCTGTCTCAGGCAAACTCTCACCAAGGCATACCTGGACAGAGGTCCCCTGACTCACCTGTTTGCCATCCTTTCCAAGGCTTCCCTTTCTGCACACCAGGAGAGGCCCTACAAGACCGCTGTTGGTGTCTTTTTTCCCATATACTGAGGAGTAGTAAAACCAGGTCAGGCAGTTGGAATCTGTGGAGGTAGGGCCCACATCTCTTGGAACTTGCCAGGTATAGACAAATGTTGTGCCAGGATTTACATGTGAGGAGGCTGGAGGGATACCTAGTAAGGAAAAACCATTTGTAAAATGTATCTATTACCCAAAGTACTCTAGTCTAGACTGTGAGATCTCTGAGAGCAAGAACTGTATCTTGCCCTGACTGGTTTGGCTCAGTGGATAGAGCATCAACCTGCGGACTGAAGGGTCCCAGGTTCGATTCCAGTCAAGGGCATGTACCTTGGTTGCAGGCACATCCAAGTGGGGGGTGTGCAGGAGGCAGCTGATTGATGTTTCTCTCTCATCGATGTTTCTAACTCTCTATCCCTCTCCCTTCCTCTCTGTAAAAAAATCAATAAAATATATTTTTTAAAAAAGAACTTTATCTTGCTCACCTTGCAGCACCTGGGGTAACAATTGAAAGGGGCCAAAGGAATCACTTTGCCACAGTAAGTACACAGAGCTGTTAAGGTGTGAAAAGTGGGCTGCATAATAACTTCAGGAGAAAATATAATTTTTTGTTGACATTATATTACAGTACTAGAGGCCCAGTGCATGAAATTCATGTACGGGGGGGGGGGGGGGTTGTCCCTCAGCCCAGCCTGTACCCTCTCCAATCTGGGACCCCTTGAGTGATGTCTCTCTCACAATCCAGGACTGCTGGCTCCCAACCTCTTGCCTGCCTGCCTGCCTGATTGCCCCTAACCACTTCTGCCTGCCAGCCTGATCACCCCCTAACCACTCCCCTGCCGGCCTGATCGATGCCTAACTACTCCCCTGCCGGCCTGGTTGCCCCTAACTGCCCTCCCCTGCTGGCCTGGTTCCCCCCAACTGCCCTCCCCTGCAGGCCTGATCACCCACAACTGCCCTCTCCTGCTGGCCATCTTGTGGCAGCCATCTTGTGTCCACATGGGGGCGGCCATCTTGTGTGTTGGATTGATGGTCAATTTGCATATTACTCTTTTATTAGATAGGATGGCTTGCTTGGCCCTCCCTCAAGTTCTACTTACTTCTTCCGGGTGTTTTGTAGTACGAGCCCTCGTTGCCTTTGCTATAACTCAGTCCATGAGGCTGAATGCTGAGAGGCAGGGGACCATTGTTATAGAAAGTGACCTTGAGGGTGTCTCCTACCTCTGCCTTAATGACAGGACCTAGAAACCAAAAGAGTTAGTAGTTGCTCTGGTTTTCATAAACATAACTGTCAGGTTGTGTTGCTTGGGTAAGGGTTTGAGAACAAACTAAGGGGATGATGCCTTGAGTCAGATGATTCGGGGTCTTAAAAAATCACTTTGGATGAATATAATAAACTTATTGGATTTTTAGGAAAAAAAGAATATAGTATAAAGTTGGGTGAATTGGATTATATTGTTTTCATGAGGTTTTAAAATGACAGCCAAAATCAATAAAACTGTGAGTGGGTTAATATTATTTTGACTGCACAGAGTTTGTGTAAATGGTACATACTTATTACCTTCCAAGCTACAAATAGAATTTTACCAAGGATTCCAAGATGTTCTTCTCTTGCCTTCTGTGTTTGGAAGGAAGCATCTGTGTATTCACGATAAACTAGTTTTTGGTAAGTTCCTCCAATTCTTGTTGGACCTTGTTCAAAATATATCTGAGATTTACTGTGCAGAGAAAGTAGATACACAAAGAACTTTTAAGTTTACAGTGATCATGTGAAAAGACAGCAAGAATCTACATACATTTGTTTTAAAGTACTTGTTAATTTATTTTTAAAAGTAATTTATGCTCATTGTAGAAAATTTGGAAAATAAGGAAAAAACATAACAAAAAAATTAAAATCTTCATAATGCTACCATCTATATAGAACCATTGTCAATATTTTCCATGGATATCTTTTTAGTCTTTTGTGCGTGGCATATAAGAATCTCTGTTTACCTATTATCTACAAATTTTCTTTTGGAATAAAAATTAAAAAGACATATGTCTGATTTTTTTCAGGCAGGTAGTAATAAACATTGCTTTTAAAACAAATATGTGCAGAGATGTGAGAATATTAAGATGAGAGATTCCATTCTTATTTTATTATTCTACTACTAGAGGCTGATGCATAAAATTTATTTAAGGGCCTTGCCCTTGGCCCAGGTCCCTGCCCACCCACTGTGGCCACGGCAGCCCCTACCTGCTGAGGCTTTGTCCAGAAGGAAAGATGTCTGGTCTAATTAGCATATTATGCTTTTATTATTATAGATAATAAAGTAAAATGGAGTCTTCTAGAAAAAATAAGCCCTAGCAATGAACTGGTGACTTGCAGTGTTAAGACATTGTAGTATTTCTTAGCCATGAAAATCAAGCAAGTCAAAGGATCTATCACTCATCCTTACTTTAGCCATTATAAAATGAGTGTCAGACCTAACTCTGAACCTAGTTTTTGCTCTAAACCCAGATACCCTTCTCACAATTAATACAAAAGTTCCATTAAACAGATTGAATAATTTATTGATGAGCTTAAAATGTAAGAAGAGAAAGTATTCATTTGCTATCTCATTTTCAGTTTTCTCAATTTTTTCTTGTGTGTGAATTAGAGAAAAATAAACACTATGGAAAACATTATTTTTTGGTGGTTTTAGAACTTGATATTTTCTGACATATAACTTTAATTCAATAGACCAGAAGGATTAAAACTCCTGTAATCTTCAAACTGGTAAATATATTTAACAATTGGGCTATCAGAAAAACTTTTTATGCACTTTTAAATACTAATGCTGCAGTAATGTATTTCAGTCTTAGTTTTTGGTCATTAACATAGCAATTGTTAATATAGTCAAATATTATTGAGTAAAAATATTTTTATAATATAATGTAAGGATGCTATAGGAAATGATTTAATTCCCTTCAGATCTTAGCAGGAAAGTATAAATTACACATGAGGAATGCTCCTGAATTTTTGTAAAATTGCTATTGATAACATTATCCACTATGCTGTTAAATGTCTCATAATTATAAAACAAATCCATTTTAACACTCAGTGCTAGGAAACCTATGAGCAGTTTGTTCTCCTTTGCACTGGCTGCCACCAAGACATTTAGAGAACAATTTTGTGTGGCAATGATACTTAAGTTCAAATTTTTCCAATTATTGATATAATTAATTTTCTACCTTGATTTTATCAGAATCTTTTTAGTATAAGATGCCTAAATCTTTTTAAGGAATAGTTGGGTTCTAAAAAGTTTCAATTATCTTTATTTAACCATAAATGCTTCAATCAGCAAATCATTACCATCCAGCTGCTGTTAAAGGTTTTTCAGTGAAGAAATCTATACCAGATGGAGCATAATTCCATAATGTTTTTTCAGCAGCAATATAATAATGTATAACACGGGTCCCATGTTCATCTGCTGAAGATTTTTGGCAATTCCTTACATTGAAAAAAGCCTTCATACTCTCTGAAAAACATTAAATCCAAGTAGAGAATGTTATGAAGACATGAAAACATTTTTTTTGTAGTCCATATATATTTTTTATTTTAACCAACAATATTGCAACTTCCCCTTCCTCTGAGAAACTTTAGGTACTTTATTTATGGAATCTGTGTAAAAGCCTAAAATGTATGAAACAAGTGCAAAAGCCAGGATACAAAGATGAATGTTAGAAGATTATATGTTACAGGAGAATAACCAGCATTGGGCCAACTCAGAGATAGAAACAGTAACTGCCTACTGAGAAGAATTTGAGACTCTATTTGACCAAAAATGTCTTCCCTTGTAAGTATAAATTGCTACCATGAGGCACTAACGAGTAAGTTGGTTTATTAGATTAACTCTGGCAGCCAGGTGGAAAATCAAGGCAGGTACATTTTCATGAGGGCATCAATCCTGTGTTTTGATTTCAGAATACCATTGGTGGAAATGTAAATTAGTATATACATTTTGAAGGAAATCTGGCAGCATTTGTTAAAATTAAAAACCCTTCCATTATATAATTTCATTTCTTGGTAGTTACCCAAGAGCAATATTTGCACATGCATAAAAATATACAAATAAAAGGTATTAACTACAATATTGTTAATAAATAAAAAAAAAGTAGCCCTAGTTGGTTTGGCTCAGTGAATAGAGCATCAGACTGCAGACTAAAGAGTCCCAGGTTTGATTTCGGTCAAGGGCACATGCCCGGGTTGTGGGCTTGATCCCCAACTGGGGGCATGTAGGAGACAGCCGATAAATGAATCTCTCTCATCATTGACGTTTCTATCTCTCACTCCCTCTCCTTCCCTCTCTGAAATAAATAAAAATATATTTAAAAAATAAATAAAAAAGTAGAAGCAATGAAATGTCTATCAGTAAGCAAATTGTTAGATAAATTTGTATACACCCCTAATACGGAAAACTATTTGACACTTTAAAAGAATAAGTTAAGTAGATGAAGAATGTCATAGAAAAGATTTCAAGACATATTGATGAGTGAAGAAAGCAAGAGGCAGAATATTATATGCAGTATGATCTAATTATGTAAAAGAACCACAAAACATAGCTATGTGTTTTTATTTGCACATGTTCATACATATTGTATGAAAATTCATGGTAAACAGGTTTGCAAGTATTCACACCCAATCGTTTACAGTGATTACTCTCAGGAGAGGGAACTGGGATGGTGGTGAAAATGATATTCCTTTCTAATATCATTAGATTCAACCCTTCAATTACAATGGCTGTGTGTGGTTCTTTTCCCCATGGCCCTGAAAGGGACACAGCACTCAGGAAATCCTAATAAACACCTGTTGCTTAGTTGTTTAAATAATTAATTAAAGTGTGATGCTAACCAAAGTATGAGACTTAGAAAAAAAGAAAGGTTTTGATCATAGAAGTAAACCCCATTTTTGTACAAAGAAATAAAAATTAAATTCTTCAGTTCTAATAAGAATCAGATTTTCTGATTGAAAAGTAAAACAAAACATTTACATGATTATATGTAGAGTTTGGTTATATTTACAAATATAAAAGATCAATAACTTCATAATTGGCCAGCCTATTATTCAAATGACAGTATGATTGAAGGGGATAATAAATGAAAATAAAGCAGTTTACTGAGTAATGGATTATAATTACAGTTGACCCTTGAATAACTCAGGTTTGAATTACGCAGGTCAACTTATCTGCAGATTTTTTAATTTCATAAACAGAAAACATAAATTTATGGTATTGATACTTAGAGTACAGGAGCATAAATTATCTTCTCTTACAATTTTCTTAATAACATTTTATTTTCTCTTGCTTACTTTATTATAAGAATACAGAAGATAATACATACAACATAAAAATATTTGCTAATTTACTGTTTATGTTATCAGTAAAGCTTCAACAGTGGGCTCTTAGTAATTGAGTTTTGAGGGAGTCAAAAGTTATATGTAGATTTCTGACTGTTTAAGGGTCAACTGTATTTGTTCATACATAATTCCTGGCTATGCCTCTTACAGGGTTTTGGACAAGAGTTTAATTTTTCTCAATTAAAAAACAACAACAAACAAATCTGTAATAATACTTGCTCTGTCCAGTGCTCAGGTTTTTTGTAAAACTCACAGGTTGATGAACATAAAAGTTTGTGGTTTTTTGTTTGTTTGTTTGTGTTTTTGTAAAAACAACAATAACAAAACCCCCTATATACCAAAAGGGTTTATTATTGTAGAGTTAAAAGTACCAAAGGGGAGTAGAAAATGGCAGCTGAATAGGCAGAAGTGTTGTGCACCACATCCTGGGGCCAGGCCAGAAAAGCAAGAGAAAATCCACCTGAATTAACAAATTAGACATAGCTGAGGAGACAATTTTCAATAAGGAAGGGCGAAGGATGCCTAGAGAATGCCACTTGTCAGCCATAACCTGCATGGAACCACCGCCGTGCCCTGGCAGTGAGTGGTACAGTACTTCCGGGCAGGTTCCCAAATGTCTGTGAGTGGTACAGTACTTCCAGGCAGGTTCTCCTCACCAGCCTGCTGGGACTCAGCATTCCAAGATCTGGTTTCCAGACCTTGGAGTGAGTGCAAGCCAGGAGGAACCCTAAGTACCACCTCTGCCCCAGGCCCCAGGATCTGCTTCCAGGGTGACCCAGAGCAACCCAGTGTGTGCCCTACTCCAGGCCACAGAAGAGTGTTGACTGTGTGACCCAGAGCAACTGGCACCTTCTCCACCCTGATCTCCAGGACAGCATTCCTGGGGTGACCTGGAACAACCCAGAGTGTGCCTCATTCCTGGCCACAGGACTGTGCAACCCAGATCAACCCATTCTCACTTCACCCAGGGTCCTGGGAGAGACAACCCAGAGCAATCCAGCAGGTGCCTCACTCAGGGTTACAAGAGAGCACAGATTGTACAAGACAGAACAACTCATTCCTGCTCCACCCTGAGCACAGGAACTTGCTGCCAGGGTGACTTGGAGTAACCCAGCACGTGCCCCACTCTGAGCCACAGGAAAGCTCTGACTGTGTGACCCAGAGCAACCTGCACCCGCTAC
Source organism: Plecotus auritus (assembly GCF_963455305.1). Classification (NCBI taxonomy): domain Eukaryota; kingdom Metazoa; phylum Chordata; class Mammalia; order Chiroptera; family Vespertilionidae; genus Plecotus; species Plecotus auritus. The sequence goes on from NC_137771.1 coordinate 118,583,002, forward strand.
ACCCCAGCCCCTGGAACAATCCTGCAGGGGCTACCTGGAGCAACCCAGCATGCGCTACACTCCAGGCCATAGGAAAGCACTGCCAGGGTGACCTAAAGCAATCTGGTGTGCCCAACCAGGGGCCACAGGACCACACTGCAAGTCTGCTGCCAGAGGGACATAGGGCACCACCCTGCCAGAGGTGCTGGGGTGGCAGAGAAAACTGCATGCCAGAGGGCTCTGGGTCCCCACATGGTGTCACACATGAGAGGAACTCTGCACATGCTCCCGCCACCCTGAGCATCTGAGGCAGACAACTGAGGGTCCATATCCATGGGAGAAGGGGCTACAACTCAGAGCAGAGACAATAAAGGTGTGAGGTTCAAGGCAGACCCAGCCTCTGGGCTAATGATTTCCAGACCATTGGCCTTGATAGGGTCTTCAACCTCTCAAACCCCAAGAAGGGTGACCAGGGCCAGAAAGATATAGCAAAAATGGGAAGACAAAAAACCCATAAAGGAAAGAAAAGGAGGAATCGCCAGAAAAGGAACAAAATGAAATGGAGGCAAGCAATATGTCAGAGAAATAATTCAGAGTAAGGGTTATAAAGTTCCTAAATTGGCTGGATAAAAAAATCAACAACATATGTAAGACTCAAGAGGAAATAAAAAATGACATAGTTGCACTAAAAAATACAATGAGAGGTTTCAACAGTAGACTAGAAGAAGTGGAGGACTGAATCAACAAGTTAGAACACAGGGAAGTAAAACATACTCCATCTGAACAGCAATTGGGAAAAAAATTAAAAAGCAGGAGAAGAGTTTAAGGGAACTTTGGGATAACATGAAATAAAGCATTATTCACATAATAGGGGTGCCAGAAGGTCAAGAAGAGGAGCAAGGATTAGAAAAACTATTTGAATAAATAATGACAGAAAACTCCCATGACTTGGGGAAGAAAAAAGTTACACAAGCAGGAAGAGTCCCAAGCAAAATGAACACAAAAGACCCACACCAATTTACTTCCTAATTACAAAGGCAAATGTTAATGACAAAGAAAGAATCTTAAGGGCTACAAGAGAGAGACAGAAAGTACCTACAAGGGATCTCCCATTAGACTATCAAATGATTTCTCAACAGAAACACATCAGGCCAGAAGGGAATGAAATGAAGTATACAAAGTGTTGCAAAGCAAGGGACTGAATCTAAGAATACTCTATCCAGCAAGGCTATCAATCAAAATTGAAGATGAAATCTGGAGCATCACAGTCAAAAAAAGGGTAAGGGATTTTATTACTATCAAACCAGCAATGCAAGAAATGCTAAAGGGACTGTTGTAAAAAGAAGAAATATAAAAGGAAGAAGGAACACAGGCATAAAGAATAAAAATGGCAAAAAACAAGCACCTTTCAATAATAACCTTAAACATAAATGGATTAAATGATCCAATCAAAAGACATAGGGTGACTGAATAGATAAGAAAACATGATCCATATATTTGCTGTCTATGAGAGACCCACCTCAGAACAAAGAACTCACACAGATTGAAAGTGAAGGGATGGAAAAAGAAATTTCAGGCAAACAGAAATGAAAAAAAGCTGGGGTAGCAATACTTATATCTGACAAAATAGTCCTCAAAGTGAAGGCCATAACAAGAGATAAGGAGGGCTACTGTGTAATACTAAAGGGATTGATACAACAAGAAGATATAACTCTGGTAAACACATACAACCTATACAGGAGCACCCACATTCGTAAAACATATTCTGGAAGATGTCAAGGGATTAACAGCAATACAATCATAGCAGGGAACTTTAATACCCCATTGACATCAATGGATAAATTCTCTAGACAAAACATCAACCAAGAAACAGCAATCCTAAATGACTCACTAAATCAGATGGAACTAATTGACATCTTCAGAACATCTCACCCAAAAGCAACGGAATATACATTCTACCCGACTGCATCTGGAACATTTTCAAAGCTAGACCACATGTTAGGACACAAACTAAGTCTTTACAAGTTCAAGAAGTTTGAAATCATATCAATCATCTTCTCAGATCACAATGGCATAAAATTATAAATCAACTACAATAAAAACAATAAAAAAATTAAACACATAGAGACTAACTAGCATGTATTAAACAATGATTGGGATACCAAAGAGATCAAAGAAAAATTAAAAACGTCCTGGAAACAAATGACAATGAAAACACAACAATCCAAAATCTATGGGACACAGTGAAAGAAGTCCTGAGAGTGAAGTTCGTAGCTCTACAGGCCTACCTCAAAGAAACAAGAAAAACTGGTAATAAATTATCTAAGCCTACAACTTAAAGTATTAGAAAGAGAGCAACAAGAAAATTCCAGAGTAAGCAGAAAGAATGAAATACTAAAAATCAGAGAAAAAAGAAATACTATAGAGACCAAAACAAAACAAAATAAAACAAAAAACAATACAAAAGATCAATAAAACCAAGAGCTAGTTCTTTGAAAGGATAAATAAGATTGATGAACCTCTAGCCAGGCTCACCAAGAAACAAAGACAGAGGACCCAAATAAACAAAATTAGAAATGAAAGAGGTGAAGTAACAACTGACCCTACAGACATACAAAGGATTGTAAAAAAATACTATGAACAACCCTACTCCAACAAACTGGACAACATGGACAAAATGGACATATTCCTAGAAAAATACAATCTTCCAAAACTCAATCAGGAAGAATAAAAAAACCTGAATAGGTTGATAACTCTGATGAAATTGAAGCAGTAATAACAATAATAATAATAAAAAAACTTCGAGCAAACAAAAGCCCTAGTCCAGACAGCTTTACAGAGGAGTTTTACCAAACATTCAAGGAAGAACTAAAACCTATCCTCCTCAGACTATTCAAAGAAATTCAAGAAGAAGGTACACTTTCAAGCATTACCCTAATCCCAAAATCAGATAAAGACACTACAAAGAAAGAGAATTACAAGCCAATATCCCTGATCAATATAGATGCTAAAATTCTCAACAAAATTCTAGCAAATAGGATCCAGCATTACATTAGAAAGATCATACATCATGACCAAGTGGGATTTATTCCAGGGATGCAAGGCTGGTACAATATCCACAAATCAATAAATGTGATACATCACATAAACAAACCGAGAGAAAAAAAAATCACATAATCAGACAATTGATGCAGGAAAAAGCACTTGACAAAACCCATCACCCTTTCTTGATAAAAACTTTCAGCAAAGTAGGAATAGAGGGATCATACCTCAACATAATAAAAGCCTTATATGACAAACCTACAGCCAACATCATGCTCAATGAGCAAAAACTAAAACCATTTCCCCTAAGAACAGGAACTAGACAGGATGCACATTCACCACTAATGTTCAACATAGTACGGTAAGTGCTAGCCATAGCAATCAGACAAGAAGAAGAAATAAAAGACATTCAAATTGGGAAAGAAGAAGTAAAACTGTCATTATTCGCAGATGACATGATATTGTACAAAGAAAACCTTAAAGACTTCATCAAAAAACTACAAGACTTAATAAAAGAATTTGACAATGTAGCAGGATACAAAATTAACACCCAGAAAGCTATGGCTTTTTTATACACCAATAATTAACTCACAGAAAGAGAAACCAAAAGAAACAATCCCACTTACCACTGCAACAAAAAAATTAAGATACCTAGAAATAAACTTAACTAAGGATGTAAAAGACCTATACTCAGAAAACTACAGGACGTTGAGAAAAGAGATAGAGAAAGACATAAACAAGTGGAAGACTGTACTGTGTTCATGGACTGGTAGAATCAACATCATTAAAATGTTCATACTACTGAAAGCAATCTATAGATTCAATGCAATCCTCATTAAAATACCACTGGCATATTTCACAGACCTAGAGCAAATTCGCCAAAAATTCATATGGAATAAGAAATGACCCTGAATAGCCACAGCAATCCTGAGAAAGAAGAACAAAGTTGAAGGGATCACAATACCAGCTATCAAGCTATATTACAAAGCCACTGTTCTCTAAACTGCCTGGTACTGGCACAAGAATAGACATATAGACCAGTGGAACAGAACAGAGAACCCAGAAATCGACCCAAGCCATTATGCTCAATTAATATTTGACAAAGGAGACAAGAGCATACAATGGAGTCAAGACAGTCTCTTCAATGGTGTTGGGAAAATTGGACAGACACATGCAAAAAAAATGAAACTAGACTACCAACGTATACCATACACAAAAATAAACTCAAAATGGGTAAAGGACTTAAACATAAGATAGGAAACCATAAAAATCTTAGGAGAAGCCATAGGCAGCAAAATAGCAGACATATGTTGTAGCAATATCTTTATTGATACAATTCCTAGGACAATGGAAACTAAGGAGAAAATAAACAAATGGGACTACATCAAAATAAAAAGCTTCTGCACAGCAAAAGAAACCATCAACGAAACATCAAGAGAACCCACTGCATGGGAGAACGTATTTGCCAATATTATATCCGATAAGGGTTTAATCTCCAAAATTTATAGGGAACTCATACAACTTAACAAAAGGAAGATAAACAATTCAATCAAAAAATGGGTAATGGATCTAAATAGATACTTTTCAAAAGTGGACATACAGAAGGCCAAGAGACATATGAAAACATGTTCAAAGTCACTAATCTTCAGAGAGATGCAATTCAAAATGACAATGAGGTACCATCTTACACCTGTGAGAATGGCTATCATCAACAAATGAACAAATGACAAGTGCTGGTGAGGATGTAGAGAATGTACCGCTGGTGGGAATGCAGACTGGTGCAGCCACTGTGGAAAACAGTATGGCATTTCTTCAAAATATTAAAAATGGATCTCCCATTTGACCCAGTAATCCAACTTCTAGGAATATATCTTAGGAAATCAGAAACACCAATCAGAAAGGACATAAGCACCCCTATGTTCATAGCAGCACAATTTGCAACAGTTAAGATTTGGATACAGCCTAAGTGCTGATCAGCAGATGAGTGGATAGAAAAACTGTGGTACATCTACACAGTGGAATACTATGATACAGTAAAAAAGAAGGAACTTTTACCATTTGCAATTGGAGAGGTAAGCAAAATAAGCCAGTCAGAGAAAGATAAACATCACATGATCTCACTCATATGTGGGATATAATGATCAACATAATTTGATGAACAAAAATAGAGCCAGAGACAAATGGCAGGGGAGGTGGTGGGGGAGAGGGGGCGCTTTAGAGAGCATCCAAAGAACTTGTATGCATGCATATTAGCATAACCAATGGACACAGACACTGGGGCGGTGGGGGCTTACCCGGGGTGGGAATGGCTGGGGGTGGGTGTCAATCAGGGGAAAAAGAGACATATGTAAAACTTTAGACAATAAAAAATAAATAAATAAAGATCCAGAGACAGAAGCATCGAATAGACTGTCAAACCTCAGAGGGAAGGAAGGGGTGAGTAGAAGAGGAGTGGGGAAAGAAATCAGCCAAAGGACTTGTATGCATTCATGTAAGTATAACCAATGGACACAGACAGTAGTGGGGTGAGGGCATGTGCTGGGGGACAGCAGTGCCAGGTAGAGGTCAATGGGGGGAAAAAGGGGACATATGTAATACTTTAAAAAATAAAGGATTTAAAATTTTAAAAAAAGTTCCAGAGACCTGGGTTCTAGGCCTGGCCTCATCACTGACTTTCTAAATCACCTCATTAGATTTGTTTCTCCATTTGGCATATGAGGCATTAGTAATGGGTTGTAACCTTGGAATTCCTCTGACCCTGTATTATGTAAAAGTAATAAATCCGTACCATATATCGGACAGCCCAGTATCCACTCTCCAGGGCCCTTCGCCACCATGAAGGCATCTTCCAACGAGGCAGGGAAAACCATAATGGTGTCCTTCCTGTGATTCCGAGATAACAGAGTTTGTCCATGGAGATAGATGGGGTGTATATCGAACAGGTCACCCATGCCAATAAAATACCACTTGACCTTGTCCTCTGCACACATGGTGATATTGGGTAGATTTCCATACATGTATCCATTAATTGCTGAAAGCAAATGTAAGTTAACCTATGAAGCATGATAGACAAGGGCCACATGGTATAAATTCTATGCATTTTCTCATTACATAAACCCAGCAGTGTCAACATTGTCCTTACACATAACCTATGACAAGAGTTGATTTGTGTTTCACAAAAAAAGAGGCCATAAACACTGTGTATGATTACGAGTGGTAGCAGCACAAGGATTTAGAGGCAAGAGGAGGAAAGGTAAGCCAAAAGGCAGGAAACAGTGAAAGGGGAAAAGAATAGAATGAAGCGAAGTCTGTGAAAGAAGAGAGCAAGACAAAGGTGACAGATGATAGGAGCATCTTTTCTGAAAAAGTCTGTGTAAAAATACATTTTCATAACATACCTGGTCAGTTATGTCTTTGCTCTTCCATAATATATTATTACCTTAAAATGACACCTTTTCTATGTTTTTACCATCAATTTTTTATCAATATCAGACTTTAGAAAACAAATGCATCTATCTAACTTCACTGGCTAGGAAACTTTGGAAAGTAGCAGCATTTACTAGATGCCTTGTATATCAACCAGCAGAGCCTGAGTGAAAAACTGAAACATATAAATTCAAGCAAAAAAAAACTTAGCAAAGGAAAATTCACTAAATAGAATCACAGAAGTTAGACTTATCCTATATAATAAAAGCCTAATATGCTAAGTGTTCTGCAGTCCGTTCAACCAATCAAAGCACAATATGCTAATGATATGCTAAGGCTGCTCAACTGCTTGTTATGATGTGCACTGACCACCAGGGGGCAGATGTTCCAACTGGTAGGTTAGCTTGCTGTTGGGGTCCAGCTGATTAGGACTGAGTGAGACCATCTGGACATGCCCTGGAGCCCTTCCGCAGTCCCTCCCCAGGCTGGCCAACCTCCCATGTCCCTCCCCTGCCCTGATCATGCACCAGTGGGGTCCCTCGGCCTGGCCTGTGCCTTCTTGCAATCCGGGACCCCTCAGGGGATGTCAGAGGGCTAGTTTTGGCCCAATCCTGCAGGCCAGGCCTAGGGACCCCACTGTGCATGAATTCATGCACTGGGCCTCTGGTAGTATATTATAAATGAGAAAGTTTTTTTAATCTTACAGGCCATAGTATTGCTGTCTTCGAAGCTTTGATCACTAGCATTAACTTGGCCAGATTCAGTATATGTATTAATATTGTCGTTGATATACCAACTCTTGTTTTCATTAGTTTGAGAGAACATCAGAACATAAAACTTATCGATATATTTTTCAGTGTCTCCATCCAGTGTGCCTGAAACAAATAATCATCAACAAAAATCAGCAAACTTCCTCTTTGTATAATTACTTCTGCTATAAAATAAGTTGATGATTCTATTTATTTATTTACTTATGTAATTTTAATCTTTGTTGTTGAGAGTATTACAGAGTTCCTTCTTTTCCCCCCATTAACCTCTTCCAGCCTGCTCGCGTCCCCCCACCAGGCCCACACCACCCTATTGTCTGTGTCCATGGGTTTGATGGTTCTAATGGATTCAACTTAAAATATAAAAGTAAAATCTTGCACCCTCACAGACAGAACCTTAAGGAACTACTCATGCAAGGAACAGGCAGATAGCTTGTCATCTTCTCATTTCCTCCCACACTATTGATTCAACACTTCTCGGTAGGAGAAAGGTGGCTGCAGCACTTTTGGGTGAGGAAGGCTAAAGTGAAGTTTAATGGGTTGCAGGGGTCCTCAAACTACGGCCCGCGGACCACATGCAGCCCCCCGAGGACATTTATCCGGCCCGCCGGGTGCCGCTGCCTGTCCTGTTTAGCAGTCAAATAGTCCCGGGCCCGCAGTGCGCATAGGAATTTGTTCATAGTTTTTTTTTAAACTATAGTCCGGCCCTCCAACGGTCTGAGGGACAGTGAACTGGCCCCCTGTTTAAAAAGTTTGAGGACCCCTGGGTTGGAATATCATCTACTGATCAAACTGCATTACTGGACTTGAACTCAGGCATTGTACTCAAGAGAGCCATCTAGTGCTTAGAGTTCAAGATGGCAACTTTGTTTTTTTAATAGAGAATCAAGATTAAGGCAAGAAAACAGAGCTCATTTGATAGCAAAATTCCATATTCTGGTTGACTCAATTGCAGCATGAAATTTAAAAAATCTGTTACCTCTTTTACAAGTCAGAATTGGTCCAATAAGTCCTGAAGCCACATCTCTGGTAGTGTCTACATGGGAGTGGTATATCCTTGTTACGCAGTTACTGTCATTGGGGCCAGGCCCCTGCCTTTCCTGTACAAACCACCTGTAAGTATACCTGCTCCCTGGCTCCAGATGGTCATCCTCCTTTTGCAGGCCAGTCGTATTATCAGGATAGAGAGCACCTAGGAAACATAATCTGCACTGTGGTCACAGTAATCACTGGACAACACTATTTTGAATGTGACTCATGCTTTCTCCATTAAGCCATGAATGTTGGTTAATTTGTATTTTCAGAGTAAAGTGTGCATTTCTCTCCTCTCTCCTGACTCCTGTTTCCCCAGGTCCCCTTTGGGTTCCATCTAAATGCCCAGCTTGGCCACTTTGTAGACCAAATTGTAATAAGGCAGGCAGTATATTATCAGACTATCATCACCTTTATTGGTGGATTCCATAAATATTTAATGTACACCTACTATGTCAATAGATATTATATACAGAGATCTAGGCTCTTGAATTGCTCTCCATATTTTCTTCACTGCAAATAGGACTTTGGTCCCTTGACATCAAGAGGCATCCGTGTGACCTCCAAGAAGACCACTGGGATCCAAAATTAGCCCTCTGCAGAGCTTACATTAATTACCCTGAACTATTATTTCAGTTCTGAATTTGGGAACTTGCTTTCCTCTCCTTAAATTTCACTTCAGATCTCCACCTTTTGAGGCTAGAATCCTGATAACTATGCATAAGTCTTCTTCATTCAATAGAATACTTTGATGCATGGCCAACTTCTCATTCTTTACCCATCTTTTGGAACTCTCGCACTCCATTTGAACATAATACGCTATTTGTTGATTGTCTCTTTCCCTTTCCCCCAATGCCATCAGGCAGATGTGCAAGAGGGAAGATACTGTCTAGAAATCAGTGATTTCTCTCGACACTAATGTTTTCCAAGAGGCTAATCCTCATCCACTAGGAAATGAAATATGATGGGGCAGAACAGTATTTCTGCCAACAAACATTTAGCTCATGAGTGGCTCCTTCAAAAAATTTTTTTTGGATGAGTAAAAAGTGTGTTTTCTTTCCCAAGAATTGTACAAGAGTTGTCAGTCATTCAAGATTTAAATGAGGAAGGAGACTTGACTTTGGGCGAGAACACAAAATATATTATTACACTTTTTCCCCCCATTGACCTCTTCCCCACTACCTCCTCCCCCAAGCACAAGCTCTTCCCCCCGCCCTTACTGTCTGTGTCCATTGGTTTTGCTTATAAGCATGCATATATTTTAAACCAAACCCCACGTTTATTACTTGCTACCTTTGCATTTGATCTCTTCACCAGACATTTCAACATTCTCCTTGGCTGCGACACCTTTTTTTATGCCCTTCATATTTTACAGTTGAAACCATATAATTTTATTAACCAATGTAATCCCAATAAATTCAATAAAAAATTTAAAATGCGCATAGCAACAAATAAAAAAAGATTTAAATGAAAAATTTAAAAAATAACTGTCTTCCATATAACTATTAAAGACATCAGAAGTAAGAGTATGCAAATATCCAAAACTACTCCTAGTTCATAATGACATCCAGTTAATAATTACCTTATTTTTCCTCAAGTGTTGGGCTCATTCTCTCTGTGAGCAAAAGCTCTGGCATATAAGGAAAGAATATCCACTTACCTTCATTTTCTTTAGTGTAGGTGAATCCATGAGGATGAAAACTATACATTCTTGAAGCAAAATTTTTTACATGTACATAAACATAGTCTCCAGTCTCTGCTTTAATTATTGGACCTAAAAATCCCAACCATAATGGTTTTTTAATGAGCTTTTGAAATGTACCATCAGTATACTGAAAATACAAAGCCTTTTTATAAACACGTCCTATTCTATCTGGGCCACGTTGTAGATATACCTGGGATTCTCTGTAAAAAAAAGGAACAAACAAAAAAGAGAGAATGTTAACAAATTTTGACTATAAAGAAAAAGTTGAATCAAGTGAAACTGGAAGAAAGAAGCTTTATAGCCTAATTTTGATAAAGAAAACAGACACCAGAGAAAATATGAAGGGCATAAAAAAAGGTGTTGCAGCCAAGGAGAATGTTGAAATGTCTGGTGAAGAGATCAAATGCAAAGGTAGCAAGTAATAAATGTGGGGTTTGGTTTAAAATATATGCATGCTTATAATCAAAACCAATGGACACAGACAGTAGAGGGGGGGGGTTGGAGAGCTTGTGCTTGGGGGAGGGGGTGGTGGAGGAGAGGTCAATGGGGGAAAAAAGGAGACTCATGTAATACTTTAAACAATAAAATTAAAAAAAGAAGACTTACCAAATTCTTTGTACTGAACTACAAAAGAGCTTCTCACCCCACTTTGAGGTTACTTTAGCTCACAAATACTTAGGATTATTTATACATTTAAATACACTTCTGGATTTGTTAGTAGAATTGGGATATTTTGGCAACAAACAGTATATCCATATTCCACAAGTAACCTCTAGACCCCCTTACTATTATCTGAAGAGAGAAGTCAAGAAGATAGCTGCAATTTTACAATCTATGGCATACACTCAATATTAGAAAGAAGAGAGTGGTTTTACATCTTGAGCACTACTTGAACAAAACAGCTGACAAAAACAGAATAAGACATGTTCCCAAAGTAATGTGACACGTGGGCAAGAATGGCAATAATCCCTGGAAGGAGCGATGTCTGATTTATATTAATATCTGTCTTCCTGCCATTCTTATACTAAAAACAGAAAGGAAGTGGTTAGAATAGTTGTTCAAATGTGCCCTTAAAGGGTCAATCATGGGAAAGTTTTCATCAGCATTTTATCAATGAGTAACAGTTAGCAACTTTTGCTTCTGATAGTAGCTTTTTCAACACAAAGGTATTAATTACTTACTCATCCTCTGAAATAGGCTTCCCATTCAGCATATTTTTACCAGTAGGAGCATAGTTCCACGTAGTTTCTTTAATTGCTATATAGTAGTGCCTATCTTTTGCCCAACCCAGAGAACTAATAACAACCAGAAAAGTCAGTGGTAAAAGAAACTTCATTTTTAAACCCTGAGCCTGGAGAGACTAACTGAATGATGCTTGCCTTCCTTTTATAATCCAGACTTTCTTCCTTATTGGTACTATTTACATAATTTAAGGTTGCATAAGAGCTCATCATGTGCTTCATCTACATATCTGTCAATTCCATTCCAAATACATTTAATTTTCTTAGTCACACAGGTGAAATGCTGCAAAATCCATGGAGAATACTGGCATTTTGGCCAGGTGTACACTGCCAGTTTAGAGCATTTTAAATTACTATATAGATTGGCTATCCAAATCATCCATCATCCCCTGACAATTATTATCTATTTCTAGATTGTAGGAATTCTCTCCAGTCCAGTCTCCAGCCTTCATTTTCTTACTGTTCATAGCTATCATTCTCAAATTCTTCTTTAATCATTAAAACTTATTACCAAAATGATAATTTAAATTCCTTGTCATTTATGATTTTCTTTAAGTTATTTTCAAATTTCTTAACATCTAAAACTATCCATAATCTAGTCTCCAATCTGATATTCCAAGTTTGTCTCCCTAGCTCACTTATAGGATCCCTTCCCTTTGGGAAGTTGTCTTACTAAGGACACAGCCTGGAGTGGGAGAGAATACAAGAGCACTGGAATCATACTGCTCTGGATTTCAGTCTCAACTCTGCCTCTCACCAGCTGTGACCTGTGTGTGATTGTGGAACTCAAATTCTCAATTTATAAAGTGATAATAATATTACCAACTTAGGAAGCTGTGAAAATTAAGTGAGACAACACATGTCTAGAGGTGCTTGGAGACACATAAGGAGCCCGGTATACAGCCAGCATTTCACAAGTGCTACTTATCCCCTTCCCCCTATTGTTAGAGTAGGCTTTGTGACACTGCAAGTTTTGACCTCTGTGGAGTTTAGCAACTGCTGTTTATAAAACAAAACTGTATAGCCTCATTATTTGTGCGTTTTTCCTTTTGTTGAATTTAAAGAAGAAGCTGGGTAAACAGCCTGCTGCTTTGGCAGATTTTAATGTCACCAGCAGCTATTGGAAGGGATTCAGAAAAGTTAGGCTTGGAGGGATGCGGATGTGTGGAGAAACTGCCCACTGGAGAACCTCACACCCCTGCACCCTTGGGAAATAGCTGAAATGGTTGGAGAGAAGGGCCAGGTCAGTCATGATGGATCTCATGAGAGAGGGGTTAGAGATGGATTCTCTGACCTCAAGGAGGAGATCCAACTAGGTTGGACTAGTTTAGAAGCTATAGTTTCACAGATTTCACTCTGTATATGGAAGAACCATCCCTGTCACTGTGGCCTAGACCAGCTGTTATAGAAAGATCTACTCATTAGGCAGGGGGTCAGGATTCCTTAAATGGGCTTTAAATGTCCCTTTACCCAGGAATTCTATGACTTCCTTTCTCATCCTCCCAGGAACATTAATTTTACTGTGGAATGTGAATAACAGAAGACTCATTCAGCTGGCATTTTTTTCCCTTTTAGTAAGTATCCCAATAAGCACAAAGAAGTCTAGTATATTCAAATCAAACAGATCCACCTCCAGTTCCCACTCCACTATTTACTAGATGTGTGATTTTGGATGAGTTGCATAATCATTCCTACCCAGAGTCTCCTTACCTGTAACATGTAAGTAATAATAATTAAAGCTCAGTGTTCCTCTGAGGACCTAGCTTCTAGGCTGATAGAGAGCAGAGATTCAAAGAAAGTTAGCATCTTCCCCTCAGACAACAAAATGGTGTTGGTAAATATTTGCTGTTTGTTTCTTCTCAACATATGACTTGAAAAACTGGCATCTATTTTTTTTTTGGGGGGGGAGCACATTTTTTTTTTGAGCCAATATTATATGTTATTGCTTGTCAAGATGGGAATAATTTTTGCAGTTATGTCCTTCCATTTCTGCATAACCCTCAGAAGACATAGTAATATTTGAAGTTGGTCACCAATGTTTGAATACATTAGTGGTTTGTAGCCCAGAACATAAGGCAAGGCAATTTATTTAGCTAAGTTTTATTGAATTTGGCTCAAAGATGTGAACCCAAATATTTTGGAAGAAAATTTGGATTACTTTTTGTTTTTTTTAATTCCATGATTCATAATAAGCTTAAGAAAGAAATACAGCAGGTGAAATTATGGATAAAAACCTAATGATAAGAGCACCTTAGGTTTGAAAAAAGTTTGACAATATATAAAAACATCTTTAAAAAGAAAAATATTACCCTATGTAATCTTTAAAACATTCTGTCCTATCCCTCACCCCTTATACCTATTTAATAGATGAGGTATCTAAAGCTTGGAAGGTCAAATAACTTGCTGCAGGACACATACTTCCAAGTTATGGTACCAGGAGTCAAATATAAGTCATTAGATTCCAAGTTAAATGTTGCTTCCATGTGACTTTAATTGGCTTCAATAGTTGGTATGCATACTGAGTTTTGCTCAGAATGTATGACTCTAAGTGTATCTTTCAACAAGGCAGACCAATGAGATACAAATGCTGTGGCAGCAACAAGGGGAGTTGAAAGACAATGGGGAAGATGTTGGCAACTTTCACATCATTTCTATCACCTCTACTGATACCACCATTTGTTGAAAGTCAGATCTTTCTTAGCCACTTTTTAAACATTCAGCAAGTCCTGAAAAGGAAGTTTATTAAGTTCTTTTAATAGATGAGGAAACTGGAACTTGGAGGTTTTAAATAACTTGCCAAAGCAAGTAGGTTTGATTACCAGAATTTAAACATAGGCATGAACACCTGGTAGATGCTCATCATATTTAGCTTCCATTCTCATAATCTAGGCAATTGTGGAAAACTATCAACCAGATTAGAAGAGTTTAAATAAGTAGAACAACTAGTAGCTGGTACAGATAAGTACACTGGGGGTGGAGCTCTGTGTCCTTTTCAGGTTAACTATGTAAACTGCAAGCTTCCAGAATATGGGGTAGACTCCATGAGGAACCAGATGCCCATAAAATGAGGCATAGAAAGGAACAGTGGGAAGATATTGAGGACCAATGAGAAAGAGACGAGCAGCCCCTGAGACCCAGAGCTGGCCTGAGCTGGCACTCAGGCTAGGCCTTGGTCTTCTCCTTTTGGATATAATTTCCAGAACACCAACATCGGATAATACTATTGTGTCCAGGATGGATCATGGCCAAAACTCCATAATAATGTCTAAACACACATGAGGAACACAAACATTGTTCAAACTTACAAAATAATCAAATGTTGCCCTAGTCAGTTTGGCTCAGTGGATAGAACATTGGCCCACAGACTGAGGGTTCTTGGGTTCAATTTTGGTCAAGGGCATGTACCTTGTTTGCAGGCTCAATCCCCCAACCCGGTCAGAGTGCTAGTGGGAGGTAATCGACCATTGTATCTCTCTCACATTGATATTTCTCTCTCTCTGTTTCTATCCCTCCCTTTCACTCTCTCTAAAAAAAAAAAATCAATGGGAAATATTCTTGGGTGAGGATTAACAAAAAAATAAAATAACCAAATGTGCCCTTATCCTGACTATTACTGGCTGCTGTTTCTTTGCCAACTACACCTTTAGCTTTGCTTAATTTCTCTGCCTTATAGATAAGATTTATTCAGATATCCAGTCATAGAATTACCCCTACTTTCTCACTCCTTTCCTGTTCACCTAAGGGAGAGAAAGGGCCCTATACAAGAAGAAACACTTGTGAAAGTCACAGGCCAGAAACAGAGGCCCACTAAAAGACTGAGATCTATTTGGAAGACTATAGAGCAGTCTTATTCTCCACCCTTACCAGCATACAAACAATGCTCCAGTATAGGACAGGGGATTCTAGTTGAAAGAGCTACAAGAACAAACTGTCCCTAAATAGAGCTGAAAGAGCTGTAAGACAGACTATCCCTAAGAAAGAATTCGTAGGGAAGCCCCAAATCAAGAGGGGAGACAAAAAAAAAGGGGGGGGGGGTTCTGATGCTTGCTTTATCTCATCAGACTGTTTTTTTCCTTGCTTTTTGGTGTGCCTTTTAATTTTGTGTTTAAAGATGAAAATGTGATGTTGGGTAATAGGGACTGAAGTAAACAAGCCCATATAAGGATTTATGATAATCTAGCTAGGAGTTGGGCTGTGTTTAATGACAGAGATTTAAGAGTGTACATATGGAATCCTTCAGTCCACTTCTGATTTTTGCAGTACCTTCACAAATAAGGTTATTTTGCCTAAACATTAAAGCAATTCCTAAGGTATGTCTTCATCTATAATATTCAAATAATTATTTTTACATAATATCCTGTCATCTTTATGACTTGTTTTCTTTAAATATTTACTAGTCTAACTCTGCCAGACCTTTGCCAAAACTTTGTGTGTGAGCAGTTCTCCATTACTTTTAATAACTTTAAGATTATGCATTACTTACATTTAATTTGCATTTTATTTGCAGAAGGAGAGTAACAAATATGTTGACATAGTGAATAGGAAAATATATTTGTGCCGCATGGGAAGACATGTTTAAATGAGGAGTAACATCATAAATGGTCATTATAAACAATTACTAGATTCCAATGTATTTATATTTATAATAAAAATGGTAAAAGACAATGCACATATGAATCTAGCAACTAAAAATGTTAAAAATATGTAATAGTTTAATTTTTTATCTTGAATGCTAGCTAATCAAAAAGAAAGCTTTAATTAGAGAAATAGGAATGATTCTGAGAGAGCTCTTGCAAGGACTTTATATATGAGCTGGGTATCTGACTTCAGAGGTTAATAGAATCAAATCTTTATTATAGATGATTCTTTTGAAAATACGGTTTTCCTTCCTTTTGTATTTGATCTTTCAATATTATAATATTTAAAACATATCATACAAAAATAATGGCTGTTTTGTACTTTTACAAAAGCAACTTTAATGGCCATATTTTCAAGCCTTTTGATCCACATGTATTTCATGCATTTTTATGTTTTAAAGACTCTTTGTTTGCCCCTTCCCCAATTTTCAGCTTGAAATTTTCAAACTACAAAAATGTTAAAGAATAATTATTACAGTGAACATTTGTATTCTCTTTACCAGATTCGCTAATAATTAACATTTAGCTGCATTTGTTTTATCTCTATATATTTACTGTTTCTTGTAATAATTTAAAAGTCATTTATAGGTATATCACTCCTAATATTTTATGACATCTCACTCCTAATATATCAGCATGCATCTCCTAAGAATAAGGATATTCTCAAACATCACCACAGTATCATTATCACACCCAATTTAACATTGATACCCAAAACTTGACTAACATATGGTCCATAATCAAATTTCCCCAATTATCTTAATTTCTTTCTTTCTTTCTTTCTTTCTTTCTTTCTTTCTTTCTTTCTTTCTTTCTTTCTTTCTTTCTTTCTTTTATTTTTTTAAATAAATCTTTATTTAGATTATTACAATTATTTCTCCTTTTTCCCCCCCATAGCTCCCCTCCACCCATTTCCCACCCCACCTTCTGCCCTTACCTCCCCCCCACTGTTCTCATCCATAGGTGTATGATTTTTGTCCATTCTCTTCATGAACCCCCCATACCCCTTTCCCCCTGAGAATTATCAGTCCACTCTCCTTCTATGCCCCTGATTCTATTATATTCACCAGATTATTCTGTTCCTCAGGTTTTTAATTCACTTGATTTTTAGGTTCGCTTGTTGATAGATATGTATTTGTTGTTCATAATTTTTCTCTTTACTTTTTTCTTCTTCCTCTTCTTTAAGAATACCTTTCAGCATTTCATATAATACTGGTTTGGTGGTGATGAACTCCTTCAGCTTTTTCTTATCTGTGAAGCTCTTTATCTGCCCTTCAATTCTGAATGATAGCTTTGCTGGGTAGAGTAATCTTGGTTGTAGGTTCTTGCTATTCATCACATTGAAAATTTCTTGCCACTCCCGTCTGGCCTGCATAGTTTCTGTTGAGAAGTCAGCTGACAGTCGTATGGGTGCTCCCTTGTAGGTAATTAACTGTTTTTCTCTTGCTGCTTTCAATATTCTCTCTTTGTCTTTTGCTCTTGGCATTTTAATTATGATGTGTCTTGGTGTGGTCCTCTTTGGATTCCTTTTGTTTGGGGTTCTGTGGGCTTCCTGGACTTGTAAGTCTATTTCTTTCACCAGGTGGGGGAAGTTTTCAGTCATTATTTCTTCAAATAGGTTTTCAGTATCTTGCTCTCTCTCTTCTTCTGGCACCCCCATAATTCTGATGTTGGTACGCTTGAAGTTGTCCCAGAGTCTTCTTACATTATCTTCAACTTTTTGGATTTTTATTTTTGCTTTTTGCTTTTTCGGTTGAGTGTTTTTTGCTTCTTTGTATTTCAATTCTTTGACTTGATTCTTGTGTTCCTCTTGTCTGTTTCTGGGTCTCTGTATAATATTTTTTATTTCAGTCAGTGTATGTTTAATTTCTAGTTGGTCCTTTTTCATATCTTCGAGGGTCTCGTTATATTTATCGGCCTTTTCTAGGATATTCTTAAAAAGCCTTATAACCGTGGTTTTGAATTCTATATCCAGTCGTTTGTTTTCCTCCATTTCTTTTGTTTGTGATCTGATTCTTTGACCTTGCATTTTCACTGATTCCCTGAGTTGGTAAGGTAGATATTTGTGCTAGGTTTCCAATATGGCCCAGTGGGTCTGCTTCCCCAGTTAACCTGAGGTGGACACTCTTGGTGCACCCCTTTGTGGACTGTGTGTACAGCCTTGTTGTAATTAAGTCTTTATTGTTGTTGGTATCACTGGGAAGAATTGACCTCCGGGCCAGTTGGCTGTAAGGATCAGCTGTGTCTATGCTGGGAGAAGTTCGGTGCTGGAGACAGCCTTATAGGATTAGACTTGCCAAATTGCAATAGCCTCTGTGCTCAGCTTGGATGGGGTGGAGTCTCAGTCTTGGCTTCCCGTCAGCCTTGCCCTTGCGCGCACGTGTGCGCTTTCAGTCCTCCGCCTTCCCCAGCTCGAGTCTCCGCCTGAGAGTCCAGACTCCCCCCACAAGAGCGTGGGTCCCCAGGGGCTCACCTGGAACTGGGGTTCACTGCAGTCAGAACTGGGGCTCAGTGCAGTCAGGATCCTCTGACTCCCTTCCACTAGGGAAAGCCTGTGGCAACCTCCGCAGCCTTTGTGCGCACTGGCCCGCGTGCGCCTTCAGACTTCTGCCTTTCCCAGCTCGAGTCTCCGCCCGAGAGTCCAGACTCCCCCGTAAGAGCGTGGGTCCCCAGGGGTTCGCCCGGAACTGGGGTTCAGTGCAGTCAGAACTGGGGTTCAGTGCGGTCGGAGGCTTCCTTCCCCCTTCCGCCAGAGAAAGTCAGCCAGGCTCTCAGCCGCCCTTCCTCTCTGCGCGCACAAAGCCCCTTTGCCGTACCTCCAATTCTCTGTGAGGTTTTCTCTTTCCTTCTAGTTGTAGAATTTTCACTCAGCCAGCTTTCCTGTGGTTCTGGATGGTGTCCGTTCTGTCTTTTAGTTGTAGTTTTGAAATTGTTGTGCGAGGCAGCAGTTTAGGTGTTTACCTATGCTGCCATCTTGGTTTTCTCCCTCTTTCTTTCTTTCTTTCTTTCTTTCTTTCTTTCTTTCTTTCTTTCTTTCTTTCTTTCTTCCTTCCTTCCTTCCTTCCTTCCTTCCTTCCTTCCTTCCTTCCTTCCTTCCTTCCTTTCTTTCTTTCTTTCTTTCTTTCTTTCTTTCTTTCTTTCTTCTTTCTTTTTTTCAATAAATCTTTATTGTTCAGATTATTACAGATGTTTATCTTTTTCCCCCCATAGCTCCCCTCCAGCTGATTCCCCAGCCCACCTCATGCCCATACCCCCCGCCACTGTCTTCATCCAAGGTGTAAGATTTTTGTCCAATCTCTTCCCACACCCTCACACCCCCTTCCCCCTGAGAATTGTCAGTCCACTCTCTTTCTATGTCTCTGATTCTATTATATTCATCAGTCCATTCTGTTCATCAGATTTTTTATTCACTTGATTTTTAGATCCACTTGTTGGTAGGTATGTATTTGTTGTCATTTTGTTGTTCATAATTTTTATCTTTACTTTTTTCTTCTTCTTCCTCTTCTTAAAGAATACCCTTCAGCATTTCATGTAATACTGGGTTGGTGGTGATGAACTCCTTTAGCTTTTTCTTGTCTGTGAAGCTCTTTATCTGACCTTCAATTCTGAATGATAGCTTTGCTGGGTAGAGTAATCTTGGTTGTAGGTTCGTGCTGTTCATCACTTTGAATATTTCTTGCCACTCCCTTCTGGCTTGCATAGTTTCTGTTGAGAAATCAGCTAACAGTCATATGGGTACTCCCTTGTAGGTAACTAACTGTTTTTCTCTTGCTGCTTTCAAGATTCTCTTTTTGTCTTTTTGCCCTTGGCATTTTAATTATGATGTGTCTTGGTGTGGTCCTCTTTGGATTCCTCTTGTTTGTGGTTCTCTGCACTTCCTGGACTTGTAAGTCTATTTCTTTCACCAGGTAGGGAAAGTTTTCTGTCATTATTTCTTCTAATAGGTTTTCAATATTTTTTTCTCTCTCTTCTTCTGGCACCCCAATAATTCAGATGTTGGTAAGCTTGAAGTTGTCCCAGAGGCTCCTTACACTATCTTCATATTTTTGGATTCTTTTTTCTTTTTGTTATCCTGGTTGGGTGTTTTTTGTTTCCTCATATTTTAGATCTTTGGTTTGATTTTTGGGGTCCTTTGCTCTACTGTTGACTTTCTGTATATTCTTTATTTCAGACAGTGTATGCTTAATTTCTGACTGGTCCTTTTCCATTTTTTTTTTTTTTTTGGCATTCTCATTAAGATCCTTAAAGGTCTCACTAAGTTCCTCAGAGGTTTTTAGAAGATTCTTGAGTAACCTTATAAATGTGGTTTTGAACTCTATGTCCAGTAGTTTGCTTTCCTCCATTTCTTTCATTAGTGACATGTTTTTTTGTCTCCGCATTTTGCTGCTTCCCTGTGTTGATAGAGTGGTTTTCTGTGGTAGGTGACCTATAGGGCCCAGTGGTTCAGCCTCTCCTATCACCTGAGGTGGACACTCTTGGTGCACCTTTTTGTGGGCTGAGTGCAAAGTCTTGTTGTAGTTAAGCCTTGATTGCTGTTGGTACACTGGGAGGAATTGACCTCCAGGCCAATTGGCTGTGAGGATCAGCTGTGTCTATAATGGAAGAACTGCTGGGCTGGAGACACCCTTATAGGGTAGGACTTGTTTCAGTGGTGCTTTGGTGCTCACTGAGTCTGCCTCTTGAATGTGTCACTTATGGATGTGAGGAGTTGAAATCTGGTGTTGTCTCACACTGACCACTAGGTACACTGGCTTCTGGATCTCCAATGGGGTGCAGGTCAGCTACTGTCTGAGGCCACCCAGCAGGAGCTACAGCGAGAACTGCAGATTTCTCCTCTTTGCTTGGGGTTTGGAGGTTTTGGAGCTGTCTGACCAGAGCTGCAGTTTGTTAGGTTAAGCTGCAATAGGGCAGGCCATTTATATGCAAAAGCCACTGCTCAGGGCTTGGGTGGGTTTGTAAATTGTGTGGGGTGGTGTCTCAGGGAATCACTGGGCTAGGGCGTGGTAAACAGCGATGGCTGCCAGTCAGCCGTCTCTGCATCTCTGAGTTTCCGCATACCTGTGTCCCACTCCCCAGCGCAGTAAACAATGATTCCTGTGTGCACCTCTGCAAGAAAGCCACCCTCACTTTCCGACCCGATTGCAGACAGTCCAGCTTCTCCCCGTAGGAGTCTTGGTCCCCAGAGTCTCGCCAGAAACTGGAGTTCAGAGTAATCGGGAGCTTATGTCTCTCTTCGGGTTGAAAAAAACAGCACACCCGGCCGCCAGCCACCAGCCCGATTCGGGCGCCTCCTTACCTCAGCTTTTCTGCACTTGCACGTCTCAATGCTCTTTTCTCTTTCCTTCTAGTTGTAGAACTTCTATTCAGCCAGCTTTCCCGTGGTTCTGGGTGATAGACGTTTTGTCTTTTAGTTGGTTTTGGTGTGGTTGTGAGAGGCAGCACTTACAGGTGTATACCTTATGCCGCCATCTTGGTTTCTCTTCTTTCTTCCTTCCTTCCTTCCTTCCTTCCTTCCTTCCTTCCTTCCTTCCTTCCTTCCTTCCTTTCTTTCTTTCTTTCTTTCTTTCTTTCTTTCTTTCTTTCTTTCTTTCTTTCTTTCTTTCTTTCCCCTTCCTTCCTCCCTCCCTCCCTCCCTCCCTCCCTCCCTCCCTCCCTTCCTTCCTTCCTTCCTCCCTTCCTTCCTTCCTTCCTTCCTTCCTTCCTTCCTTCTTTCTTTCTTTTTTGTTGTTGTGTTGGCTGTTGCCATGCTTTATTTGAAAATCTAAGGGAAAAGAGGTCAGTGCCCCTGACTAGTCAAGTATTTAAAAAAAAATCTTTATTGTTGAGAGCATTACAGATGTCCCCCTGTCTTCCCCCCATTGCCCCCTCCACCTGGTTCCCACTCCACCCCAGGCCTTTGCCACCCTATTGTCTGTGTCTATAAGTAATTCATATCTACACCAATAAAAGAGAAAGATGCAAATTGACTGTAACTCTGCTACACCCACCAACCAATCAGGAGTGAGTGTGCAAATTAACCCAACAAAGCTGGTGGGTTAATTTGCATGTGCAGGCACCCAGCAGCCTGGGTCCTGGGAACATCCTCCAGACCCAGGCTGCTTGGAGCCTGTAGGCCCATGCAAAGGCCCTGAGCTGCTGGAGTCCCAGAATGCCCCAGGCCACTCCTAGCCTACGAGCCTTGGCACAGATCGGCAGGGGGTGCGGCAGCAGAGGCTTGAGCAGGGCCTGAGGGAGCTGAGGGGGGGGGGGACCTGCCCAATCCATGGCAGAGGCTTGATCAGAGCTGGGGGGCCCTGCCCAAGCCACAGTAGAGGCTTGAGCAGAGCTTGGGGGCCCTGCCCAAGCCGCAGCGGAGGCTTGAGCAGGCCAGGAAGGGGGGGTGTGTGCCAGCCTAGGCTTACCAGTAGTCCTGCCTCTGCGCGTGAGCTGCAGAGGAAACACCTTTTCTGACCGCTCATTGGCTAAGCTCCCTGTACGCCACCGGTAATGTTCTTGGTAACTTGGGTAATAAGAATCCAAAAAGGTGATCTAGGGTTTTTCCACCACACTCTTGGAGGAAAAAAACGAGGGTCCATTGCTGGAGGCTAAGAAATGTCATATCCTGCCCTAGCGGGTTTGGCTCAGTGGATAATGCCTCGGCCTGCCTACCGCAGGGTCTGGGTTCAATTCTGATCAAGGGCATGTACCTAGGTTGCAGGCTCCTCCCTGGTTGCGGCCCAGCTCAGGCTTCATGCAGGAGGCAACCAATCAAAGTGTCCCTCTCACATCAATGTTTCTCTCTGTATTTCCCTCTCTCTTCCACACTCTCTAAAAATCAATAGAAACATATCCTCAGGTGAGGATAAAAAAAAAAAAGAAAGAAAGAAAGAAATGTCATATCCTATGAAAGATACATCTTGAAAATGCCTAAAGAAAGTTGTCATTTTTTCATGGTTAAGGGACTGGAGTCTGTGTTGATCAAAACACCTTGGCAGCTGTGGTGGCTGGCAGTGGCTGCAGCAGCGGGGTGATGGGGTTGGAGCCTTCCCCTGATCAGCCTGGTCACCTCCCACAGAGGGAGGCCAGACTGCGGCTTAGGCCCAACTCCACGGGCTGAGGGACCCCCCTCCTGTGTACGAATTTTGTGCACTGGGCCCCTAGTATGCATATAAGATCTTTGGTTAATCTCTTCCTGCCCTCCCTCACCTCTTTCAACTGAGATTCTCAGTCTGCACCATGTATCCATACCTCTGATTCTATTTTATTCATCAGTTTACTTTATTCATTATATTTCTTGTTCATTTATTTTGAATTTCAAATTCAATTGTTGATAGATATCTATTTATTGCCATTTTATTGTTCATATTTCTTCTTTTTTTCTCCTCCTTCTCCTTCTCCTTCTCCTTCAAGAATACCCTTCAACATTTCATGTAATACTGGTTTGGTGGTGATGAACTCCTTTAGCTTTTTCTTGTCTCTGAAGCTCTTTATCTGACCCTCAATTCTAAATGATAGCTTTGCTGGGTAGAATAATATTGGTTGTAGGCCCATGCTATTCATCACTTAGAATATTTCTTGCCACTCCCTTCTAGTTTGCAAAATTCCTGTTAAGAAATCATCTGACAGTTGTACAGGTGCTTCCTTGTAAGTACTCTCTTTGTCTTTAACCCTTGGGATTTTAATTATGACTATCTTAGTGTGGGCCTCTTTGGGTTCCTCTTGTTTGGGACTTTCTGTGCTTCCTGGACTTGCAAATCATTTCTTTGAACAGATAGGAGACGTTTTCTGTCATTATTTCTTCAAATAGGTTTTCAATATCTTGCTTTCTCTTCTTCTTCTGGCACCCCCCCATAATGAGAAAGTTGGTTCACTTGAAATTGTCCCAGAGGGTCCTTACACTATCTCCACATTTTTGGATTTTTTTTCTTTTTGCCCTTATGATTGGGTGTTTTTTGCTTCCTCATATTCTAAATAATTAATATGATTCTCTGAATCTTTTACTCCAGTGTTGAATCCCTATAAATTATTCTTTATTTCAGTTAGTGTATGCTTAATTTCTGACTGGTCCTTTTTCATGTCTTTGAAATTCTCACTAAGATCCTTGAACATCTCATTAAGTCCCTTAAAGCTCTCTTTGAGTCCCCTGAAGATCTCATTAAGATCCTTGAGCAACCTTATAACCATTGTTTTGAACTCTATATCCAGTAGTTTTCTTGCTTCCATTTCATTTATTTCTCTTTCTGGAGAGTTCTTCTGTTTCATCATTTGTGACATGATTCTTTGCTTCTGCATTTTGACTGCTCCCCTGTGTTTGTTTGTATGTATTAGATAGAGCTGCTATGTCTCCTGGAATTGGCGGAGTGGCCTTGTGCAGTAGGTATCCTATGGGGTCCAGTGGCTCAGCCTTTCCAGTCACCTGAGCTGGGTACTCTAGGTGCACCCCTGTGTGCTGAGTGTATTATCTTGCTGTAGTTGAGCCTTAATTGCTATTGGTGTCACTGGGAAGAATTGATCTCCAGGACAGTTGGCTGTGAGAACCAGCTGCAACTACAGTGGAAGAGCTGCTGTGCAGGAGACACTCCTATGGAGCAGGACATGCTTCAGTGGGGCTTTGGTGCTCACTGAGTCTGCACCTTGAATGTGTCACTTGTGGATGTGTAGGTTGTAATCTGGTATGATCTGAAGCTCTCCATTGGGTGCACTGGCTCTGGGGCCTCCAGGGAAGTGCAAAGTCAGCCACTGCCCAGGGGCCCTAGAAGGAGCTACAGAGAGATCTACAGATGGCTATTACTTGTATTGGGCTTGGAGGTGCCCAGGTGAGGCCCAGCTATGAAGCAAGGCAAGCTGATGCTGGTGCTGGATCTTGGGCACTCTTATTGATAGGTATGGGGCACCCTGATGCCAGCTTCTGCTTGTTTAAGAGATTTAGGAAAGTCTGAAGTCTAAACCAAGACAGGACATTCATATGGAAAAGCTGCTGCAAACAGCTTGGATGGGCCAGCAAATTGGATCGGGAAGGGTCTCAGGGAATCACCAGGGAGCGAACAGTGTGAGCCAAGCTAATGGAAACTCAAATATGGGTGCCAGTCAGCTCTGTGACTGGGAGGTCCCAGCACAGGAACAATGACCCCTGTGAGTGCCCTTGTCTGGGAGAAAGCCCAGATGCCAGACAATCCAGTTCCTCCCTGAATGTCCCAGGTTCCTTTCAAGCTGCTGCCTCAGTGTTGGAGCTGAGAGGGATGGAGTCTGAGTAAGTCCATGCACTGGCCCTTTAATAGGAACTCCCTGGTTCTCCAGCAGCCTCTGTGTTACTCAGCCACAATCCCCATTGGTTTTTATAGCTTAAAGTTATGGGGACTTCTCTTCCCAGCATTGGAACCTTGTGCTGAGGAGTCTGGTGTGGGTTTGGGACCCCTTGCTCCTCATGGGAGGCATCTGCAGCCATGATATCTCTACCAATTAAAAAGACACCACATCTGGGTGTTGGACCAGCCTATTTCATGCCTCTGCCCCCTCCTACCAATCTCAATGTGCTTTCTTCTTTACTTCTCTAGTTGTAGGACTTCCATTCAGCCAGCTTTTAGGTGGTTTTGAATGATAGTTGTTCTATATTATAGTTGTAATTTTGACGTGGTTATTGGAGGCAACAAGTGCTGGCATTTACCATCTTGGGAGTTCTCCTTTTTCTTCTTTTTTTTCTGACCCAGGATACAATCAAGGAACATATTTGAATTTGGTTGTCATGTCTCTTAAGTATTCTTTTAATATGTTTTTATTGATTTTCAGAGAGAGAGAATACAGGAGAGGGATAGAGAGACAGAAACATTGATGATGATAGAGAAACATCATCAATCAGCTGCCTCCTGCATGCCCCTGCTGGGGATCTAGCCTGCAACCTGGGCATTGAACCAGTGATCTCTTGGTTCCTGAATTGAAGCTTAATCACTGAGCCACACCAGCTGGGCAGGTATTCTTTATTCTAGAAAAAGTTACAGACTTTTTTTGTCCCTTATTATATTTACAACTTTTTAAAAATTTATCTTTATTGTTGAAAGTATTACAGATGTCTCGTTTTTTTCACCAGTTGTTTTGTGGACTGCCTCACAATCTGAATTGTTTGATTGATTCCTCATTATTAAATTCAGGTTAAAAATTTTTTGGCTTGAACATCACATGGTTAACATCATGTACTTCTCATTGTATCATATAAAAAAGTGACATAATTAGTAAGTAATGTCTTTGAAAAAGTGTCTATTTAGGTCCTTTGTCCATTTTTTAATTTGATTGTGTGTGTTTTTTTGTGTGTGTTGAGTTTTATAAGTTCTTTATAAATTTTTCATATTAACCCCTTATCAGATGTATCAATGAATATGTTCTCTCATTTGGTGGGTTGTCTTTTCATCTTGTTGATGGTTTCCTTTGCTGTGCAAAAGTTTTTTTGTTTGATGTAGTTCCATTTGTTTAATTTTTCTTTTGTTTCCCTTGCCTGAGGTCATATATCAGAAAAAAAATATTGCTACAAGAAATGTCCGAAATTTTACTGCAGATCTTTTCTTCTGGGATGTTTATGGTTTTGAGACCAACATTTAAGTCTTTAATCCATTTTTTAGTTTATTCTTGTGTGTAGTATAAGAAGGTGGTCTAGTTTTATTTTATTTTATTGGTTATTTTATTTGTAGGTTATCTTTGACCCATTGTATGTTTTTGCTTCCTTTGTCAAATATTAATTGACCATAGAGATATGGGTTTATTTCTGGGCTCTCTGTTCTGTTCCATTGATCTATATAGGACCATGCTATTTTGATTACTATGGCCAGGCAGTATAGTTTGATTTAAGGTAGTGTGATTTTTCCAACTTTGTTCTTCTTTCTCAAGGTTGCTGTTGCTATATCTTGTGGTTCCATATAAATTTTTAGAATATTTGTTCTAATTCTGTGAAATATGCCATTGGTATACTTGATAAGAACTGCACTGAATCTTTGGGTAATATGGATATTTTAATGATGTTAATGGCCAATGGGCATATGAAAAGATGCTCAACTTCACTAATCATCAGAGAAATGCAAATTAAAATCACACCTGTCAGAATGGCTATCATCAATAAATCAACAAATAACAATGAAGATGTGGAGAAAAGGGAACCTTTGTGTACTATTGTTGGGAATGCAGATTTGTGCAGCAACTGTAGAAAGCAGTATGGAGTTCTCTCAAAAAATTAAAAATGGAACTGTCTTATCACCCAGCAATTCCCCTTCTGGTAATTTATCTGAAGAAACCTGAAACACTAGTTTGAAAGAGTATGTGCACTCTTAAGTTCATTGTAGTGTTATTTATAATAGCCAAGATTGAAAACAGCTCAAGCATCCATCAGTAGATGAGTGGATAAAAACAGCTGTGGTTATTCATACAGTGGAATACTAAGAAGGAAATCTTACCTTTTGTGACAAAATGGATAGACCTAGAGAGCATTATGCTAAGCAAAATAAGCCAGGCAGAGAAAGACACATACAATATGATTTCACTCCTATGTGGAACTTAATAAAGAGACTAAACTACCAAGCAAAATAGAGCCAGACACATAGGTAGAGAGCAGGCTGACAGCTCTGGTATGTGTGTATGTGTGTGTGTGTGTGGGGGGGGGGCAGTTTAGGAAGGATGGAGCCAAAAAGAAAAAAAGAGAGAAAGAATTCATGGACATGGACAATATGGTAACTGAGGGGGAGGGTAGAGTTAGAAGAGGGTATAAAGGGGAATAAATGGTGATGGTGAAAAAAGAAAATAAAGGAAAAAAGTAATATCAAAGTTGATGCTTTGAGATTGAATAAATATTTTATCCTTAAACACACTCTACTCAATGAATTTCATGTTATTAATTAGTTACTCTTATTGACATAAGCATCTTATTGACATAAGGAATCAAACTCTATCTCTGACACTGAAATCCAAAAACCTTCAATTAATGAAGGTTAACCTCACCTGAGCTACTAATTCTTTGAGTCTGCTTCAGTCTCCCCCCGCCCCCTATATTCTATTAAATCTTCAGGTCCAAAAGAACCCATCCTTAGGGTATTTATGATAATGTAAATATTGGCCCGAGATACTAGGAACAGTCTTTATGATTCTTGTACAATGTTTCTCTTCAATCTCCCGCCCCCTACTTTTAGGGCTGGTCTACTTGCCTTTGCCAGAGCATGTGAAGAGGAGGGACAGAGCTCAGAGGCAGATCAGAGACACTGCTGTCATATCTCGGAAAACCAAAAGGCTCTGAGGAGCTCCCTCTTCCAGGTCAGAGAAGTTGATGAAAGACTCCTCAGTGACAGACAGCATCTGCACTTGCAGAGATTCATACCATGGTGGACCTGACAGGTTCCCTAGAGCAGCAGGACTCAGCCAGCTCACCTCATCCTGCCCACTGGGGTGGAAACCCCATCTTGCTTCTTTCCAAGGCTCCTCATTTCTAGAGACATTTTTTCTAGGTCTTTTGGGAATAGCTTTATTTGTCCTGATGCAGGGTTCGGTGCCCTTGATGTGTGGAAGAAACCTCAAGTCCAAGAAACCTCAATGGAGCTCCAACTCCCACTGAGTACCTTCTTTTGCATCCTTCCATTAGACACAGTGTTCTGGAAGTGGAGAACCAGAGTCTCATTGAATATGAAAAGAAGGACGGGGAATCCACAAGATGCATTGAGATGCTCTCTCACGATCTCAGGCTCCCACACTTGTCTATAGATAAAAGTAAGTTTCTCTAAATATTGTTAGAATCACTCAAATATATTCACCTTCATGCCTATAGTGACAGCCAGAGTTCCTATAGGTGCTCAAACATCTGAAGGCGCATGGAGATACATGCAGGGCCAGAGGTCTGGGTCACACAGAAGCTAGCTTACAAATTTTGGAGAATGTGGTAAGGTCCCAAAACTTCAATTTTAATGCAAGTTTCTGGGCTGCTCCTTGAGCTGGTTTTGAGGCTTTCTTTGAGATAATTTCCCCAATAATTCAAATGAAACATTTGGTATGAAATCCAGAACTGATTGTTAAAAATCTAGGAATAGGTAGGGTGATACTGGAATTTACCTTGATGAACACAGCTCATCCCTGGAAAGTAAATTGTTCATTTCTGATTCATTTTACCTGGATATCTACCCCTAAACAATATATTATTTACTTTTGAAGAAAAATAATAGCAAGCATAAACCTGTTTGTGTTAGAAAGGGACAACGGTGCCACTGTTGGATGAAAACTCCTGTGATAATATAAGCTGAATAGTCTCTAGGTCATAGTCCGACTGCCATGGCCCATCTCCAGCTCTCCAGAGTGAGCCATGGAGCACTGATGGGGGTGAAACATGTCCTCAGCTCACCCAAACAGGGCCAAATGGAAGGGAGAGCATGAACATCATTAGCATATGGTTAAACAAAACCAAATACAAATAAAAATCTCACCAGGCACACTGTCCTGAAGTGAAATGAATAGTACACTGGCAGCAGAGCTCTTGGTGATGACTGTCCTTGGCACATCTGCATGTCAAGTCACACTGCTCCAATGGACTGGTTGCTCTACACCTGGCAAACAGGTGTTACTCTGAAACACTCTTCCTTCTTCTGGGGAGTTCCCCTTGTCTCCTGTATCATATATCCTATTTCCCGGATCCTATTTCTTCCTTTTTTTGGAGGAAGAAAAATTCTGTCATTTTGATAGAGTGCATTCTCCAGGAGCTTCCTGGAAAGGGGATTTTTCTAAAAATGTATCACAAAGTGCCTCATATCATGGAAATAATTCTCTGCAGAATTTCAAGGGCAGTGTTCCATAGTCTTTGTCTAATTTAGCTGTTAAAAGTTTAAAACCAATATGATTCCCTTGTACTTTCTATGTAAAATATTCTTTTTCTCTGGAATCTTATAGAATACTAGAGGCCTAGTGCACATATTCATACACTAGTGGGGTCCCTCAGCCTGGCCTGTACCCTCTTGCAATCCGAGACCCCTCAGGGGATGTCGGACTGTCAGTTTTGGTGGGGATTGGGCAAAAACCTTCAGTCTAACATCTTCTGAGGGATGTAGTAGTGCACGAAGCAGCAGGCGGCCAGGGAAAAGCCCAAGCCCAGGCTGGGCCCTGCGCTGCTCCCATTCATCCCATCCCCGCTGTGCCTGATGCCGCCTGCCACTGCCTCCGCTCAGTAGCAATGCTGTGGAGGTGGGAGAGGCTCGCGCCACCGTAGCTGCACTTACCAGCCGTGAGCCCGGGATCTGGTGCCCATTGGTCAGCTGAGCGGTGCTCCTGCTGTAGGAGTGCACTGACCACCAGGGGCCAGCTCCTGCATTGAACGTCTGCCCCCTAGTGGTCAGTGCATGTCATAGTGACCAGTCAACCAGTTGTTCGGTCACTTAGGCTTTTATATATATAGATTCTTTTTCAGTCAGTGTTTTAAAACTTCATTTGGTAGTTCTTTTCTCTTTAGACCAGAGGCCCAGTGCATGAAATTCATGTACTGGGGGTGGGTGGGGGTCCCTCAGCCCATCCTGTGCTCTCTCACAGTCTGGGACCCCTCAGGGGATTTTCACCTGCCAGCATAGGCCTGCTCCCCACAAAGCCGGCAGGTGGACATCTATCTCGCAGTCCAGGACCCCTCTCTCCTTACCACCCACCTACTTGCTGCTTCCTACTGCTCGGCTCGCTGCTCCTTAGTGCTGCTGTGGAGGCTCCTGGTACCGCCACTGCAGTTGCCAGCCGTAAGCCTGGCTTCTGGCTGAGCTGTGCTCCCCCTGTGGGAGCACACTGACCACCAGGGGGCAGCTTCTGCATTGAGCGCCTGCCCCCTGGTGGTTAGTTCATAGTGACCAGTCATTCCACCGTTCGGTTTATTTGCATATTAGGGTTTTATTATATAGGATAGGATATTGAATGTGAACTGAAAATGAAAAATAAAACTTAAAAAAGAACTAAATAAAATTTTAGATCTGAAAAATTTTTAATATATATATTTTCAATTCTCACCTGAGGATGTTTTAAAAATTGATTTTTAGAGAGAGAAACATGCATGTGACAGTGAAATACTGGTAGGCTGCCTCTGCACCTGCTGACCCACTGGGATCTAACCTACACCTAAGTTTGTGCCCTAACCTAGAATCCAACAGGAAATCCTTTGGTGTACAGGTTGAGACTCCAACCAATTGAGCCACCTGGCTAGGGAAGATCTGAAAAAATTTTTTAAGTGTACCTCCAGGTCATGGTTGGTGTGGATCAGTAGTTAGAGTGTCCTCCCACACACCAAAGGGTCATGGGTTCGATTCCAGGTGAGGGCACATACACAGGTTGTGGGTTCCATCCCTGTCGGATTGCTTGGGCAACTGATTGACAGAACAATCAGTGCATAGCTTTTAACCCTTGCTAAAGCCCAAGGTCCATCAGCCTTCTTACAGACCTCTCGCATTTATTATGCTAATTACTTGTTGGTCTTTGCCTCCAGCAGCAAACATTAAAGACAAAGAAAGAATCTTTAAGGCTGCAAGAGAGAGAGGAAAAAAGTTACCTACAAGGGAGTTCCCATTAGACTGTTAGCTGACTTCTCAATAGGAACACTTCAGGCCAGAAGGGAATGACATGAAGTATACAAGGTAATGAAAACCAAGGGACTGAACCTAAGATGACTCTATATAGCAAGACTATGATTCAAAATCACAGCTGAAATAAAGAGTTTCTCAGAAAAATAAAGGCTAAAAAAATTTATTACCTCCAAACAGCACTGCAAGAAATGCTAAAGACACTACTGTAAGAAGAAATAGAGAAAAAGAGAAGAACACATGCATAAAGGATAAGAATGGCAATAAATAAGTACCTATCAATAATAACCTTAAATATAAATGTCTTAAATGCTCCAATCAAAAGACATAAGTTAGGAAAAGGGAATAATGGCGGCGGAATAGACAGACGTGTTCCGAGCCTTGTCCAGGAGCAGAAAGAAAGAACAGCTGAGGGTCGCACAAGGAGTGTTTGTTGGCCGGTTGGGAGACAGCTGAATTCCAGAAGGAGGTGGGGGACTGCTGAACGGGGTTCCCCTGACCTGGCAGCACCAACTGCGGCTGGGTCCCCTCCCGGAGCTGCGGGGTTGGACGCGGAGTCTGCGCCATCTTGATCCGGAAAGTGGAGCTTATCTGAAGCCTGAGAATCCACAACTGCGGCACCCTAGGAACAGCTGCGAGCCCCAGAACAACGCTCCCCAACTGGCGCAAGCACACGGGTTCAGAGGAGCTCTACACTCCACCACGGAAAGGTCAGATTTCGCCTGGGATAAGGTGAGGTCTCTGGTCCCGGAGGGAGAGAGGAACGCGCGTTTTGCGGGAGCTGGAGGACCAGGGAAGTCTGTGCCTAGAAAAATCCGTGGCTGTAGGGGCTGGCGTGATCTGTGATTGTGGAAAGGGGTCCTCAGAGCTGCTAAGAGAAGGGCACTCTAAAAAGCAACCCATTTTGATCTGAAGTGCAGGGACACCCTAAGAATTTCAGGCAGTCCAGACTTACGCGCAGCCCCTGCGTTCCCTGGGTGCCTGGGCTTACGCGGAGTCCCGGAGTTCGCACAACTGAGCTTTTTCCTCTTGAAATTCTGGCCTCTGATTACTAAGCCCAATACATAGGATCACCCAGTTGGGGACACCCTGGGAGACTGCAGGGGAAGGTTGTTTTTCTGGAACCTGGGTATCGGAGCTGGGCGTGACCATCAGAGAGTCAGCTCTGAGGCAGACCACTCCCACAGGCCAGTGGCGAGTGCGGGAAAGAAGGCTCTAACACTGCCTAGAGAGGCCATAGATAGACCCGGAAGTTAATCCAGAAACACTGCCACCCAGGGGCTGAATCACAAATTGACTCTTGTGTAATCAAAAATAAAGGAATACGAGAAATTAAGACACACCGCCTGCTTAAAATCAGGACTGGCTTACAACACCGAAGAGCAGTGGATCGCAGGGAACTGCAATACTGTCTGGACTGAGAAACAGGCGTGCCAAACAGAAAAACAGAGGAAGTGAATGACCTTCACTACTTCACATTTTATTTTTACCTTTTATTTTTTTATTCTTTTTTATTTTCATTTTTTGCATCTTTTAATCAAGAAACTTTTTTTTCTCTTTTTTCATCACTTGATTTTACCTTTTTAATTATTACATTTTTATTTTCAATCCGTATTATTACTACTGCTATTTTATCTTTTTTTTTTTTTTTTTTTTTTTTTTTAAGTGTCATTTTATTTTCTCTTCATTTTATTTTGGGATTAGGGTTCTACATTCTATTTCTATCTTTCCTTTAGCATCGTTTTACTCTATCTCAACTCTACCTTTAGGCCATCACTCCCCTCCTAACCTCCCCCTTTTCAGTGTCCTGTTTATCTTACCCTTTTACTGCTTTAGATTCTCCCTATTCTTTCTGTTTACCCCTTGTTAAAATTTCACCCTACTTACATATCTAATCTCCAATCCCCTGCTCCAAGTCCACATACACCTCTCCCTTCGCTGTCTGAGCTATCCATAAACTTGTCCTTCTCTCTGTCCTTTTGTTGTTGTTTGCTTGAATGTAGATTATATCCAATTTTTATGCTTTTTTGTGAGATTGTTTTGCTTATTCTTCTTTTGTTTATTTTTTTGTTTGTTTTGTGCTTCAGCTTTCCCTTGCCTCACTCCATATTAGTTGGTGTTGTAGTTTGTACTAATCCCCAGGCACTTGTTGCTGGCATTTGCTGGGATTAGTGATTGTTCTATTGGAGTTTTATCCCCAATATATATAGTCTGTTCCCCTATCTCTCTTAGTCACTTTCTTGTCTCTCTTACTTTTTTTTTTCTTTTTTTTCTTCTCTTTACTTTCCCTTTTCCCAATTTCATTCTCACACTCCTTTTTTCTTTTTTTCTTTCTTTCTTTCTTTTTTCCTCTTCTTCTTTCTCTCCTATCACCTAATTTGCCTTTTTCTGGTGGTCACCTTTATTGGAGGTTATTAATATCGTGAATACATTCCTGTTCAGTGCCTTGTGAGTTGTACCTGGTAGTGCTGTATTTTGTGCCTTTAAATCAACCCAGGAGAGAAAGAACTACATAACCAGACACCCAGAGAAGAGAGACCATGGGGAGACAAAGAGGCAGCCCGCATATGAAAGAAAAGCAGGCATCACCAGAAAAGGAAGTAAACGAAATGGAGGCAAGCAACCTTCCAGAAAAAGAATTCAGAGAAATGGTCATAAGGTGGCTGAAAAGAATGGAAGACAAATTCGACAATATGAGCAAGAACCAAGAGGAAATGAAGAAGAACCAAGAAGAAATGAAAAATGACATCGCTGCTGTAAAGAACTCAATAGAAAGCATCAAGAGTAGACTAGAAGAAGCAGAGGACCGCATCAGTGAGCTAGAAGACAAGATGGAAAAAAATACCCAAGAAAAGCAACTTCTAGAAAAAAAAATTAAAAGGCAAGAGGAGAGTCTAAGGGAACTTTGGGACAACACGAAACAAAACAACATCCGCATAATAGGGGTTCCAGAAGGAAAGGAAGCTGAGCAAGGAATAGAAAACCTCTTTGAAGAAATAATGACAGAAAATTTCCCAGATATAGGGAAGAAAAAACACACACAAATCCAAGAAGCTCACAGAGTCCCAAGCAAAATGAACCCCAAAAGACCGACGCCAAGGCACATTATAATTAAATTGGCAAACACCAACGACAAAGTAAGAATCTTAAAAGCAGCAAGAGAGAGACAGAAAGTTACATACAAAGGAACCCCCATCAGACTAGCAACTGATTTCTCAACAGAAACTCATCAAGCCAGAAGGGAATGGAATGAAATATACAAAGTCATGCAAAGGAAGGGGCTGAATCCAAGAATACTGTACCCAGCAAGGCTGTCAATCAAAATTGAAGGTGAAATCAGGAGCTTCACAGACAAAAAAGGACTAAGGGAATTTATTACCACCAAACCAGCAATGCAAGAAATGCTAAAGGGTCTGCTGTAAAAAAAAAGAAATAGGAAGTGAAGAAGTAACACAGGGGTAAAGAATAGGAATGGCGACAAATAAGTACCTATCAATAATAACTTTAAATGTAAATGGATTAAATGCCCCAATCAAAAGACATAGGGTAACGGATTGGATAAGAAAACACGACCCATATATCTGCTGTCTACAAGAAACCCACCTCAGAAAAAAAGACGCACACAGACTGAGGGTGAAGGGATGGAAAAAGGTTTTCCAGGCAAATGGAACTGAAAAAAAAGCTGGGGTAGCAATACTTATTTCTGACAAATTAGATCTCAAACTGAAGGACATAACAAGAGATAAGGAAGGCCATTTCATAATACTAAAGGGAGCAATCCAACAAGAAGAAATAACTCTGGTAAACATATATGCACCCAATACAGGAGCACCCAAATACATAAAAAAACTCCTGGAGGATATCAAGGGAGAGATTGACAGCAATACAATCATAGTAGGAGACTTTAATACCCCACTATCACCATTGGACAAATCCTCTAAACAAAACATCAGCAAAGAAACATCAATCCTAAATGACTCACTAGACCAGTTGGAATTAATTGACATCTTCAGAACATTTCACCCCAAAGCCACAGAATATACATTCTTCTCAAGTGCACATGGGTCATTTTCAAAGATAGACCATATGTTGGGACACAGGCAAAGTCTCTTCAAATTCAAGAAGATAGAAATCATATCAAGCATCTTCTCAGACCACAGTGGCATAAAACTGGAAATCAACTACAATAAAAACAACCCAAAGAAATCAAACACATGGAGACTAAACAGCATGCTATTAAACCATGACTGGGTTACCAGAGAGATCAAAGAA
The DNA here is from genome assembly GCF_963455305.1 of Plecotus auritus. Classification (NCBI taxonomy): domain Eukaryota; kingdom Metazoa; phylum Chordata; class Mammalia; order Chiroptera; family Vespertilionidae; genus Plecotus; species Plecotus auritus. The sequence goes on from NC_137771.1 coordinate 118,618,642, forward strand.
GAAATAAAAAACATCATGACAACAAATGACAATGAAAACACTACAATCCAAAATCTATGGGACACAGCGAAAGCAGTCTTGAGAGGGAAGTTCATAGCTCTACAAGCCTACTGCAAAAAACAAGAAACAGGGGTAATAAATTACCTAACCCAACAACTCAAAGAGTTAGAAAAAGAGCAACAAGAAAAGCCCAGTGTAAGCAGAAGGAAGGAAATAATAAAGATCAGAGCACAGATAAACGACATAGAGACCAAAGAAACAATTCAAAAGATCAACAAGACCAAGAGCTGGTTCTTTGAAAGGATAAACAAGATTGATGAACCTCTAGCCAGGCTCACCAAGAAGCAAAGAGAGAGGACCCAAATAAACAAAATCAGAAATGAAAGAGGTGAAATAACAACAGATCCCGCTGAAATACAAAGGATTGTTAAAAAATACTACGAACAACTCTATTCCAACAAACTGGACAACCTGGAGGAAATGGACATATTCCTAGAAAAATATAACCTTCCAAAACTCAATCAGGAAGAATCTAAACAGCTCAACATGCCAGTAACTATGGAAGAAATTGAAGCAGTCATCAAAGAGCTTCCGGCAAACAAAAGCCCGGGGCCAGACGGCTTCACAGGAGAGTTCTACCAAACATTCAAGGAAGAACTAAAACCTATCCTCCTCAGACTATTCCAAAAAATTCAAGAGGAAGGAACACTTCCAAGCTCCTTCTATGAAGCCAGCATCACCCTAATACCAAAACCAGATAAAGACAACACAATGAAGGAGAATTACAGGCCAATATCCCTCATGAATGTAGATGCCAAAATCCTCAATAAAATTCTAGCAAATAGGATCCAGCAGTACATCAGAAAGATCATACACCATGACCAAGTAGGATTTATCCCAGGAATGCAAGGATGGTTCAATATCCGCAAATCAATAAATGTGATACATCACATAAACAAATTGAGAGATAAAAATCACATAGTCATATCAATTGATGCAGAAAAAGCATTTGACAAAATCCAACACCCTTTCTTGATAAAAACTCTCAACAAGGTGGGAATAGAAGGATCATACCTCAACATAATAAAAGCTATATATGATAAACCCACAGCTAACATCATACTCAATGGGCAAAAACTAAAACCATTTCCCCTAAGAACAGGAACAAGACAGGGATGCCCACTCTCACCACTCCTGTTCGACATAGTACTGGAAGTATTAGCCACTGCAATTAGACAAGAAGAAGAAATAAAAGGCATCCAAATTGGAAAAGAAGAAGTAAAGCTGTCCTTATTTGCAGATGACATGATATTGTACATAAAAAACCCGAAAGACTCCATAAAAAAACTAACAGACTTAATAAATGAATTCGGCAATGTAGCAGGATACAAAATTAATGCCAAGAAATCTATGGCATTTCTATACACCAACAATGAACTTACAGAAAGAGAGACTAAAAAAGCAATCCCATTTTCCATTGCACCAAAAAAATTAAGATACTTAGGAATAAACCTAACCAAGGAGGTAAAAGACCTATATGCGGAAAACTACAGGACCCTGAAAAAAGAGATAGAGGAAGATGTAAACAGATGGAAGAACATACCATGTTCATGGATTGGTAGAATCAACATCATTAAAATGTCCATACTACCCAAAGCAATCTATAGATTCAATGCACTCCCCATTAAAATACCAATGGCGTATTTCACAGACCTAGAAAGAACTCTCCAAAAATTCATCTGGAATAAAAAAAGACCCCGAATAGCCACAGCAATCCTGAGAAAGAAGAATAAAGTAGGAGGGATCTCAATACCAGATTTCAAGCTGTATTACAAAGCCACTGTCCTCAAAACAGCCTGGTACTGGCACAAGAACAGACATATAGATCAATGGAACAGAATAGAGAATCCAGATATCGACCCAAACCAATATGCGCATTTAATATTTGACAAAGGAGGCATGAGCATACAATGGAGTCAAGACAGTCTCTTTAATAAATGGTGTTGGGAAAATTGGACAGATACATGCAAAAAAATGAAACTAGATCACCAACTTACACCATACACAAAAATAAACTCAAAATGGGTACAGGACTTAAATATAAGACGGGAAACCATAAAAATACTAGAGGAATCCACAGGCAGCAAAATCTCAGACATATGCCAAAAGAACTTTTTCAGTGATACTGCCCCTAGGGCAATGGAAGCCAAACAGAAAATAAACAAATGGGACTACATCAAAATAAAAAGCTTTTGCACAGCAAAAGAAACCATCAACAAAACAACAAGAAACCCCACTGTATGGGAGAACATATTTGCAAATGGTATCACTGATAAAGGTTTAATTTCCAACATCTACAGGCAGCTTATACAACTTAATAAAAGGAAGATAAAGGATCCAATAAAAAAATGGGCAACGGACCTAAATAGAATCTTTTCGAAAGAAGACAGAAGGAAGGCCAAGAGACACATGAAAACATGCTCAAAGTCACTAATTATCCGAGAGATGCAAATCAAAACAACAATGCGATACCATCTCACACCTGTCAGAATGGCTATCATCAACAAATCAACAAACGACAAGTGTTGGCGAGGATGCGGAGAAAAAGGAACCCTTGTGCACTGCTGGTGGGAATGCAGACTGGTGCAGCCACTGTGGAGAACAGTATGGAGTTTCCTCAAAAAACTGAAAATGGAACTCCCATTTGACCCAGTAATCCCACTCCTAGGAATATATCCTAAGAAACCAGAAACACCAATCAGAAAGGATATATGCACCCCTATGTTCATAGCAGCACAATTTACAATAGCTAAGATTTGGAAACAGCCTAGGTGCCCATCAGCAGATGACTGGATCAGAAAACTATGGTACATCTACACAATGGAATACTATGCTGCCGTAAAAAAGAAGGAATTACTACCATTTGTAGGCACTTGGATGGAATTAGAGAACATTATGCTAAGTGAAATAAGCCAGTCAATGAAAGAAAAATACCACATGATCCCACTCATTTGGGGATAATGAAAAACATTATAAACTGATGAACAAAAAAATAGTTACAGAGGCAGTAAAGCATCAAACAGACTGTCAAATTACAGTGGTAAGGTTAGGGAGAGGTGGGGGAAATAAGAGATCAACTGAAGGACTTATATGCATGTATATAAGAGTAAGCAACGGATACAAAACTTTGGGGGGTGAGGGCATGTATGGGAGTGGGGTGGGGGTGGGGGGCAATGGTAAGATATGTACACATATAATACCTTAATAAAAATTTGAAAAAAAAAAAAAAAAAAAAAGACATAAGTTAGCTGAATGGATAAGAAAACATGACCCATATATATGCTGGTTACAAGAGATCCACCTCAGACCAAAGGACTCACACAGAATAAAAGTGAAAGTATGGTAAAAAATCTGGGGTAGCAATATTCATATCTGACAAAATAGACTTCCGGGTGAAGGCCATAGCAAGAGATAATAAAGGCCACTTCATAAAACTAAAGAGATTGATACAACAAGAGGATATAACTCTGTTATATATGCACCCAATATAGGAGCATATAAATATATAAAAAAAAACCTCTGGAGGATTTTAAGGGAGATAAAGAGAGCAATGTCATCATAATAGGGGACTTCACTTTTTAAATTTTTTAAAATTTCTTATATTGATTAAGGTATTACATATGTGTCCTCATGCGCCCACCCCCCTGTTGTCTGTGTCCATTGATTAGGCTTATAGGCTTGCATATAAGTCCTCTGGTTGATCTCTCCCCCTCATCCCCACTGTCCCCTACCTTCCCTGAGGTTTGACATTCTGATTGATGTTTCTCTGTCTCTGGATCTGTTTTTGTTCATCAGTTTATGTTGTTCATTATATTCCACAAATGAGTGAGATCATGTGATATTGATCTTTCTCTGCCTGGCTTATTTCACTTAGCATAATGCTCTCAATCTCCATCCATGTTGTTGCAAATGGTAAGAACTCCTTCTTTTTTACTGCAGCATAGTATTCCATTGTGTAGATGTACCACAGTTTTGTAATCCACTCATCTGCTGATGGGCACTTAGGCTGTTTCCAAATCTTAGCTATGGTGAATTGTACTGGTATGAACATAGGGGTGCATATATCCTTTCTGATTCGTGTTTCTAGTTTCTTGGGATATATTCTTAGAAGTGAGATCACTGGGTCAAATGGGAGCTCCACTTTTAGTTTTTTGAGGAAACTCCATACTGATCTCCACAGTGGCTGCACCAGTCTGTATTCCCACCAGAGTGCACGAGGGTTCTTTTTTCTCCACATCCTCGCCAGCACTTGTCATTTGTTGCTTTGTTGATGATAGCCATACTGACAGGTGTGAGGTGGTAACGAATTGTTGTTTTGATTTGGATCTCTCTGATGATTAGTGACTTTGAGCAGGTTTTCATATGTCTCTTGGCATTCCTTCTGTCTTCTTTTGAAAAGTGTCTATTTAGATCAGTTGCCCATTTTTTGATTGGGTTGTTTATCTTCTTTTTGTTACGTTGTATGAGTTCTCTGTAAATGTTAAAGATTAAACCCTTATCGTTGATATCATTGGCAAATATGTTCTCCTATGCAGTGGGCTTTCTTGTTGTTTTATTCATGGTTTCCTTTGCTGTGCAAAAGCTTTTTATTTTGATGTAGTCCCATTTGTTTATTTACTCTTTAGTTTCCATTGCTCTAGGAGCAGTATCAGTGAAGAAATTGCTTAGGCATATGTCTGACATTTCTCTGCCTGTGGATTCCTCTAGTATTTTTATGGTTTCCCATCATATGTTTAAGTCCTGCATCCATTTTGAGTTTATTTTTCTGTATGGTGTAAGTTGGTGGTCTAGTTTCATTTTTTTGCATCTATCTGTCCAGTTTTCCCAACACCATTTATTGAAGAGATTGTCTTGACTCCATTGTATGTTTGTTCCTCCTTTGTCAAATATTAATTGAGCATAGTGATTTGGGTCGATTTCTGGGTTCTCTATTCTATTCCATTGATCTATATGTCTGTTCTTGTGCCAGTACCAGGCAGTTTTTTTTTTTAATATATATATTTTATTGATTTTTTACAGAGAGGAAGGGAGAGGGATAGAGAGTTAGAAACATCGATGAGAGAGAAGCATCGATCAGCTGCCTCCTGCACACTCCCTACTGGGGATGTGCCCACAGCCAAGGTACATGCCTTTGGCTGGAATAGAACCTGGGACCTTTCAGCCCACAGGCCGATGCTCTATTCACTGAGCCAAACCGGTCAGGGCAGTACCAGGCAGTTTTGAGAACAGTGGCTTTGTAATACAGCTTGATATCTGGTATTGAGATCCCTCCTACATTGCTCTTCTTTCTCAGGATTACTGCAGCTATTCGAGGTCTTTTTTTATTCCAGATGAATTTTTGGAGAGTTCGTTCCAGGTCTGTGAAATATGCCGTTGGTATTTTAATGGGAAGTGGATTGAATTTATAGATTGCTTTGGGAAGTATGGACATTTTGATGATGTTGATTCTACCAATCCATGAACATGATATGTTCTTCTATTTGTTTATGTCTTCCTCTATCTCTTTTTTCAGTGTCATGTAGTTTTCCACGTATAGGTCTTTTACATCCTTAGTTGAGTTTATTCCTAGGTATCTTAATTTTTTTGATGCGATGGTAAATGGGATTGCTTTTTTAGTCTCTCTTTTTGTAAGTTCATTATTGGTGTATAGAAATGCCATAGATTTCTTGGCATTGAAATTGTATCCTGCTACCTTGCCTAATTCATTTATTAAGTCTAATAATTTTTTGATGGTGTCTTTAGGGTTTTCTATGTACAGTATCATGTCATCTGCAAATAAGGACAGTTTTACTTCTTTTCCAATTTGGATGCCTTTTATTTCTTCTTCTTGTCTGATCGAAATTGCTAATACTTCCAGCACTATATTGAACAGGAGTGGTGAGAGTGGGCATCCCTGTCTTGCTCCTGTTCTTAGGGGAAATGGTTTTAGTTTTTGACCATTCAGTATGATGTTGGCTGTGGGTTTGTCATATATGGCTTTTATTATGTTGAGGTATGATCCTTCTATTTCCACCTTGCTGAGAGTTTTTGTCAAGAAAGGGTGTTAGATTTTATCAAATGCTTTTTCTGCATCAATTGATATGACTATGTGATTTTTATCTCTCAATTTGTTTATGTGATATATCACGTTAATTGATTTGCGAATATTGTACCATCTTTGCATCCCTGGGATAAATCCTACTTGGTCGTGCTGTATGATCTTTCTGATGTACTGCTGGATCCGATTTTCTAGAATTTTGTTGAGGATTTTGGCAACTATGTTCATAAGATATATTGGCCTGTAATTCTCTTTCATTGTGTTATCTTTATCTGGTTTTGGTATTAGGGTGATGCTGGCTTCATAGAAGGAGCTGGGAAGTGTTCCTTCCTCTTGAATTTTTTGGACTAGTCTGAGGATGATAGGTTTTAGTTCTACCTTGAATGTTTGGTAAAACTTAATAGGGAACTTTAATACCCCACTGATATCACTGGATAGATCTTCTAGACCAAAAAAAAAATCAACAACAAGACACTAGATCAGATGGAATTAATTTATAGTTTCAGAACATTTCATCCCAAAGCTACAGAATATACATTCTTTTTAACTGCATCTGGAACATTTTAAAAGATAGACCACATGTTAGGACACAAACTAAATCTCTACAAGTTCAAGAAGTTTGAAATCATATCAAGCATTATCTCAGATCATAATGGCATGAAATCACAAATCAACTACAATAAAAACACTTGAAAACATTCAAACACATGTAGACTAAATTGTATGCTATTAAACAATGAATGGGTTACCAAAGAGATAAAAGAAGAAATAAAAAACATCCTGGAAACAAATGAAAATGGACACGCAACAACCCAAAATCAATGGGACATAGTGAAAGCAGTCCTGAGAGGGAAGTTCATAGCTCTAGAGGCCTACCTCAAAAAATAAGAAAAACTAGTAATAAATTATCTAAGCCTACAACTTAAAGAATTAGAAAGAGAATAACAAGAAAAGCCCAGAGTAAGTAGAAGGAAGGAAATCACAAAGGTCAGAGCAGAAATAAATGACATAGAAACTAAAATAACAATACAAAAGATCAATAAAACCAAGAGCTGTTTTTTTTTAAAAGATAAACAAGATCGAAGAACCTCTAGCCAGATTCATCAAGAAACAAAGAGAGAGGACCTAAAGAAACAAAATCAGAAACAAAAAAGGTGAAGTAACAACAAAAATGCAAACGATCTTAAAAAAATACTATGAATAACTATATTCCAACAAACTGGACAACCTAGACAAAATGGACATATTCCTAGAAAAATATTATCTTCTAAAACTCAGTCAGGAAGAATGAAAATACCTGAATAGACTGATAACTATGGATGAAATTGAAGCAGTAATAAAAAAAAATTTCAACAATCAAAAGGCATGGTCCAGATGGCTTCACAGGGGAGTTTTACAAACATTCAAAGAACTAACACCTATCCTCCTCAAATTATTCTAAAAAATTCAAGGGGAAGGAACACTCCCAAGCTCTTTCTATGAATTCAGCATTACCCTAACTCAAAAACCAGATAAACACATGACAAAGAAAAAAAATTACAGGCCAATCTCCCTGATGAACATAGATGCTAAAATCCTCAACAAAATATTAACAATTTGGATCCAGTCATACAGTAAAAAAACCAAGTGGGTTTTATTTTGGGGATGCAAGGTTAGTATAATATTTGCAAATCAATAAATGTGATACATCACATTAACAAATTGCAAGACAACAATCACATGATCATATCAATTGATGCAGAAAAAGCATTTGACAAAATCCAGCACTCTTTTTTAAAAAACAAAACAAAACAAACTTTATTGTTGAGAGTATTACAGATGTCCCTCTTTTATCCCTTCATTGCCCCCCTCCATCCAGTTCCCACTCTACCCCTGGCCTTAGCCACCCTATTGTCTGTATCCATAGGTAATGCATGTCTATATATATAAAACTCTAATATGCAAATAGACTGAACAGCGGAACAACCGAACAACCTGTAACTATGACATGCGCTGACCACCAGGAGGTGTGCGTGGAACATGGCAGGCATCTGCAGCAGGTGGCAAAGCTCGGAACATGGCGGGCATTGGCCACAGGAGGATGGTGGAGCAGGTGAGTGGGGATACAGACCAAGGTGGGGCGCTGGTCGCTGTTATTGAGGCAAGCCTCTGGTGGTTATTGAAAATTCTTTGTTTCTACATGCTGTAGTCCTGCCCGGTGTTCACACCTGCTGCCAGCGCCAGCCCTGCTCACACCTGCTGCTGTCACCAGAGCTTCCGCATGCACCTGCTGCCAGCACCCAGCGCTGGCCCTAATCGCTCGGCGCCATCAGTGGGTGCTAATGAGGGCTGCCAGCCCCAATCGCCCCTGAAGGCTTCCCCATCTCCCCCTGCTCCTGAGGGGTGATCAGGGCAGCAGCTGCTGTTCGCACCCACTGACGGTGCTGGCCCCACTCACACCTGCTGCTGGTGCCAGCTCCAATCACTCCGCGCTGTCAGTGGGTGCGAGCAGGGCTGGTGCCATCAGTGTGTGAGAGCAATGGTGGTAGGAGTGAGGCTGCTGGCAGACAGGGGACCAGGGGCTGTGGCTGGAGGGGCCAGGTGGGGGGACTGAGGATGAGCTGAGACCAGCCCCTGTGCCCACTGCAGCCTAGTGGCCTGTGTCTACTGCAGCCTCAAGGTTCATGGATTCGTACACTGGGCCCCTAGTATGCATATAAGATCTTTGGTAATCTCTTCCCGCCCCTCTCCACTCCTTTTCCCTCTAAGAATCATCCATCCATTCCATTTCCATGCCTCTGATTCTATTTTATTCACCAATTTATTCTGTTCATTAGATTTCTTATTCATTTATTTTGATTTTTAGATTTAATTGTTGATAGATATGTATTTATTGCCATTTTATTGTTCATGTTTTCTCCTTCTTCTTCTTCTTCTTCTTCTTCTTCTTCTTCTTCTTCTTCTTCTTCTTCTTCTTCTTCTTCTTCTGATTAAAGAATACCCTTCAATATTTCATGTACTGCTAGTTTGGTGGTAATGAACTCCTTTAGCTTTTTCTTGTTTGTGAAGCTCTTTATTTGACTTTAAATTCTAAATGATAGCTTTTCTGGGTAGAGTAATCTTGGTTGTAGGTCTTTGCTATCCATCACTTTGAATATTTCTTGCCACTCTCTTCTGGCTTGCAAAGTTCCTGTTGAGAAATCAGCTGACAGTCATATTGGCACTCCCTTGTAGGCAACTAACTGTTTTTCTCTTGCTGCTTTTAAGATTAGCCCTTGACATTTTAATTATGATGTGTTTTGGTGTGGGTTCCTCTTGTTTGGGACTCTGTGTGCTTCTTGTACTTATAAGTCTATTTCATTCATCAGGTAGGGGAAGCTTTCTGTCATTATTTCTTCAAATAGGTTTTCAATATCTTGCTCTCTCTCTTCTCCTTTTGCACCCTGCCCCCGCAAATGCAAATGTTGGTTCACTTGAAATTATCCCAGCAGCTCCTTACACTATTTTCATATTTTTGGATTCTTTTTCTTCTTGCTCTTATGATTGCATGTTTTTAGCTTCCTCATATTTCAAACCCTTGATTTGATCTTGAAATCCTCTACTCTACTATTTGAATCTCTGTAAATTATTCTTTATTTCAGTTAGTGTGTGCTTAATTTCTGACTGGTTCTTTTGCATGTCTTTGGCATTCTCACTAAGATCCTTAAAAGTCTCACTAAGTCCTTAAAGGTCTCATGAAGATCTTGAGTAACCTTCTAACCATGGTTTTGAACTCTGTATCCAGTAGTTTGCTTTCTCCCATTTCTTTCATTTGTGACATGTTTCTTTGTCTCCGCATTTTGGCTACTTCCATGTGTTTGTTATATGTATTAGGTAGAGCTGCTATGTCTCCTGGAATTGGCAGTGGCCTTGTGTAGTAGGTGCCCTGTAGGGCCCAGTGGCTCAGCCTTTCCAGTCACTTGAGTTGGGCACTCTAGGTGTTCCCCTTTGTGGGATGTGTGCACTGTCCTTTTGAGACTTGATTGTTGTTGGTGTCACTGGGAGAAATTGACCTCCAGGCCAACTGGCTGTAAGGATGAGCTGAAACTACAGTGGAAGAGCTTCTGTGCAGGAAACAGCCCTATAGAGCAGGAATTGTTTCAGTTGGGCTTTGGTTTTTACTGAGTCTGCGCCTTGTGTGTGTGTCACTTGTGGATGTGTAGAGTTGTAATTTGATATGGTCTGAAGCTATCCATAGGGTGCACTGGCTCTTGGGTCTCCAGGGAGGTGCAAAGTCAGCCACTGCCTGGGGCCACCCAGCAGGAGCTACAGAGAGATCTGTAGATTTCTCCTATCTGTATCAAGTTTGGAAGTGCCCATGCAAGGCCCAGTTGTGAAGCAAGGGAGACTGGTGCTGGTGCCACGTCTCGGGCCTTTTATTGATAAGTTTGGGGTATGCTGACACCAGCTGCAGCTCATTTGAGAGATTTCAGCAAAGTCTGAAGCCTGAGCCAAGACAGGCCATTCATATGGAAAAGCTGCTGCAAGCAACTTGGATGGGGCTGCAAACTGGTCTAAGGGAATCACCAAAGTGGAGCAAACAGTGTGCTCCAGGTTGATGGGGACTCAGAGATGGTTGCCAGTCAGCCCTGGGACAGGGGAAGTCTTGGCATAGAAACAATGACCCCTGTGAGCACCTCCATCTGGTAGAAAGCTGCTCCCTAGTTCCTGCCCCTATGCCAGACACTCCAATTCCCTACAATATGTATCTGGGTCCCTCAATGGCCTCATGGCACTGGCGCTCAGAGGTAGTGAGTCAGAATAAGTTTGTGGCCAGGCCTTTAAAAGGAATAGCCTCCATGTCCCTTGGTCAAAATCCCCACTGGTTTCTACAGCCCATAGTTACAGGTAATTTTCTTCCCAGCTCTGGTACCCTGGGTAGGGGTCTGTTATGGGGCTGGGACCCATTGCTCCTCATGGCAGCCTCTGCAGGGACAGTCTCCCTCTGGATTAAAAAAATGGCCCATGTGGGTGTCAGATCAGCCCAGTCCATGCCTCCACCCTTCCTAACAGTATCAATGTGTTTTCTTCTTTACTTCTCTAGTTATAAAGAGAAGTAAAGCCAGCTTTTAGGTGGTTGTGAATGACGGTTGTTCTGTATATTAGTTGTAATTTTGATGTGGCTGTGAGAGGCAGCGAGTAACGAGGTTTACTTATGCTAACATCTTGGTTCCTCTCTCCCAACACCCTTTTTAATAAAAACTCTCAGCAAAGTGGGAAGAGAAGGGTCATACATCAGCATAATAAAAGCCATATATGAGAAACCTACAGACAATATTATACTCAATGGGAAAAAAATAAAACCACTTCCCTCAAGAACAGGAACAAGACAGGGATGCCCACTTGCACTACTCTTGTTCAACAAAGTACTAGAAGTCCTAGCCATAGGTATCAGACAAAAAAAAAAAAAAGGCATCCAAATTGGAAAAGAGGAAGTAAAACTGTCATTATTTCATAGAGGACATGATATTGTACATAGAAAACCCTAAAGACTCCATCAAAAAAACCTACTAGACTTAATAAATGAATTTGGCAATGTAGCAGGATACAAATTAACACCCAGAAATCTATGGCATTTTCATATACCAATAATGAATTCTCAGAAAGAGAAACAAACAAACAAAAATCCCATTTACCATTGCAACAAAATATTAAGATACCTAGGAATAAACTTAACCAAGGAGGTAAAAGACTTGTACTCGAAAAACTATAGAAAATTGAATAAAGCAATAGAGGAAGATATCAACAAGTGGAAAAATATACCATGTTCATGGATTAGTGAAATTAACATTATTAAAATGTCCAGACTATCCAAAGCAATCTATATTTTCAATGCAATCCCTATTAAAGTGCAAATGGCATATATCACAGATCTAGAACAAATACTCCAAAAATTTATATGGACCCAAAGAAGACCCCGAATAGCCACAGCAATCTTGAGAAAAAAGAACAAAGTTGGAGGAATCACAGTAACAGATGTCAAGTTATACTACAAAGCCACTATACTCAAAACAGCCTGGTACTGACACTGTAAAAACAGGCATATAGATCAATGGAACAGAATAGAGAAACCAGAAATCAACCTCAGTCCTTATGCCCAATTAATATTTTCAAAGAAGGGAAGAGCATACAATGGAGTAAAGACAGTCTCTTTAAGAAATGGTGTTGGGAAAATTGGACAGGTACATGCAAAAAAATGAAACTAGACCATCAACTTACACCATACACAGGAAAATCTCAAGTTGGATAAAATACTTAAATGTTGTCAGAAATCATACAAATCTCAGAAGAAACCATAGGCAGCAAAATCTCAGACATCTCTTGTAGCAATATATTTACAGATACATCTCTTAGGGCAAAGGAAATTAAGGAGAAAATAAACAAATGGGACTATATCAAAATAAAAATCTTCTGCACAGCAAAAGAAACCATCAACAAAATGAAAAGACAGCCCACTACATGGGAGAACATATTTGCCAATGATTCATCTGATAAGGGGTTAATTTCCAAAACAGATAGGAAACTCATACAACCTAAGAAAAGGAAACATGAAAAAATGCTCAAAGTCACTGATCATCAGAGAGATGTAAATTAAAACAATAATGAGGTATCACCTCAAACCTGTCAGAATGGCTATCATCAACAAATCAACAAGTGCTGAAGAGGATGCGGAGAAAAGGTAACCCTAGTACACTGCTGGTGAGAATGCAGACTGATGCAGCCACTGTGAAAAACTTTATGGAGTTTTCTCAAAAAATTAAAAATGAACTGCCATTTGACCCAGTGATACCACATCTAGGAATATATCCTAAGAATCCTGAATACCAATCAGTAAAAATATATACACCCCTATGTTCATAGCAGCACAATTTACAACAGCTAACATCTGGTACTGGCACAAGAAGAGCCCAAGAGCCTATCAGCAGATAAGTGGATTAAAAAGTGTGGTAAATTTACAGAATTGAATACTAAGCAGCTATAAAAAAGAATGAACTGTTACCATTTGCAACAGCATGAATGGATCTGGAGAGTATTATGCTAAGTGAAATAAGCCAGTCAGAGAAAGGTAAGTGTCACATGATCTCACTTATACATGAAATTTAATGAACAAAATAAACTGATGAACAAACTAAATCCAGAGACATAGGGAGGATCCAAGATGGCGGCGTAGGTAAATAACTAAACTGCTGCCTCGCACAACAATTTCAAAACTACAAGTAAAAGACAAAAGGTCTATCACCCAGAACCATGGGAAAGCTGGCTGAGTGGAAGTTCTACAACTAGAAGGAAAGAGAAAAGAGCATTGAGACATGCACAAGCACTGAAAAGCTGAGGTACGGAAGTGCGTGTATCGGGCTGACAGTGGGCGACTGGGAGCACTGCTTTTTTCAACCCAAAGGGAGACAAGCTCCCTATTACACCAAACTCCAGTTTCTGCGGAGACGTGGGGGACCCAAACTCCTACAGGGAGAAGCTGGACTGTCTACCATCGAGTCGGAAAGTGAGAGTGGCTTGCTTGCAGGGCTGCGCGCAGGAATAATTGTTTACTGCACTGGGGCGCGGGGCACGGGGACGTGGTAGGAGACGCAGAGCCGGCTTACTGGCAGCCATCGCTGTTTGCCATGCCCTAGCCTAGTGACGCCCTGAGACCCCGCCCTGCACAACCTACAAACCCACCCAAGCTCCAAGCAGCGGCTTTAGCATATGAATGGCCTGTCCTATCGCAGCTTACCATAGCAAACTTGCAGCCCGGGTCAGATAGCTCCAAAACCTCCAAACCCCAAGCAAAGAGGAGAAAAACTGTAGTTCTAGCTGTAGAACCTGCTGGGTGGCCTCAGACAGTAGCTGACCTGCACCCCATTGGAGATCCAGAAGCCAGTGTACCTAGTGGTCAGTGTGAGACACCAGATTTCAACTCCTCACATCCGTAAGTGACACATTCAAGAGGCAGACTCAGTGAGCACCAAAGCCCCACTGAAACAAGTCCTGCACCATAAGTGTGTCTCCAGCGCAGCAGTTCTTCCATTATAGACACAGCAGGTCCTCATAGCCAATTGGCCTGGAGGTCAATTCCTCCCAGTGTACCAACAGCAATCAAGGCTTAACTACACCAAGACTTTGCACTCAGCCCACAAAAAGGTGTACCAAGAGCGTCCACCTCAGGTGATTGAAGAGGCTGAGCTACTGGCCCCTATAGGTCACCTACCACACAAAGCCACTCCATCAACACAGGAAAGCAGCATAATGCAGAGACAAAGAAACATGTCACGAATGAAAGAAATGGAGGAAAGCAAACTACTGGACGACATAGAGTTCAGAACCACATTTATAAGGTTACTCAAGAATCTTCTAAAAAGACACATCATAATTAAAATGCCAAGGGCAAAAGACAAAGAGAGAATCTTGAAAGCAGCAAGAGAAAAATGGTTAGTTACCTATAAGGGAGTACCCATATGACTGTCAGCTGATTTCTCAACAGAAACTATGCAGGCCAGAAGGGAGTGGCAAGAAATATTCAAAGTGATGAACAGCAAGAACCTACAACCAAGATTACTCTACCCAGCAAAGCTATCATTCAGAGTTGAAGGTCAGATAAAGAGCTTCACAGACAAGAAAAAGCTAAAGGAGTTCATCACCACCAAACCAGGATTACATGAAATGCTGAAGGGTGTTCTTTAAGAAGAGAAAGAAGAAGAAAAAGGTAAAGATAAAAATTATGAACAACAAAATGACATCAAATACATACCTACCAACAAGTGAATCTAAAAATCAAGTGAATAAAAAATCTGAAGAACAGAATGGACTGGTGAATATAATAGAATCAGGAACATAGAAAGAGAGTGGACTGACAATTCTTGGGGGGAAGCGGGTGTGAGGGGTGCAGGAAGAGACTGGACAAAAATCTTACACCTTGGATGAAGACAGTGGCAGGGGGTAAGGGCATGGGGTGGGGTGGGGTGGGGTGGGGAATCAGGTGGAGGGGAGCTATGGGGGAAAAAAAAGAGGAACACCTGTAATAATCTGAAAAATAAAGATTTATTTAAATATATATATATATATATATATATATATATATATATATATATATATATATATATATATCCAGAGACATAGAAACATGGAACAGACTATTGAATCACAGAGGGAAGGTAGAGTAGGGTGAGTGGGTGAGAATAGATCAGCTAAAGAACTTGTATGCATATATACTTAACCTATGGACACAGACAATAGTGTGGTGAAGACCTGGGGTAGGTGGCAGGGGGTGGGGTTAGAAGAGGTCAATGGGAGGGAAAAGGAGAGATATATAATACTTTCAACAATAAAGATTTTTTAAAAAGATTCTCATTCTTTTTTTTTTCATGAATACGGAATCTTTTATCTTTCCACAGAATTAATGGTTTTGAAAAAGTTTTCTTTTCTCCATTTTTGTTTCCACCTCCATTTTTGTTTCTTCTTTTAAATTTATTTTGGCCTCTATCTTCCAAGTAAGAAGGCTTTTATCAGAAGTCTGGGAATCCTTGTCTCTCTGCTCTTGATAATGAATGGAGGAAAGAGCCAATTGGAAACATGCGTGAGAGATGGAGAGAGAGAGAGAGAGAGAGAGAGAGAGAGAGAGAGAGAGAGAGAGAGAGAGAGAGAGAGAGACTGATTGAATGTAAACCTCACTGTTGGATAAACTGGGTAATTTTAAATATGACTACGTTCATTTCCTATTGCTACTATGACAACCAAAAACTTAGTGTCATAAAACAACAAACATTTATTACCTCACAGTTCTGGAAGGGAGAAGTCCAAATCAGTTTTACTGGACTGCAATCAAGATTTCAGCAGGCCTGCATTATTTCTGGAGGTTCTAGGGAAGAACCCATTTCCTTGATTTTTCCAGCTTCTACAGTGGCCTGCACATCCTCCATCTTCCAGGCCAGTGGGATAGCCTCTCCTCTCAGATTCCTGTTTCTGCCCTTACATCTCTCTGAATCTGATACTCTTACCTCCCTCTTATAACAACCCTGTGCTATTAATTAGACTCACCTGCATAATCTGGGGTACTCTTCCCATTTTAAGTTCCTTAACTTAGGGTGATGGGTGGAAGTGGTAGAGGGCCTAGAGGAGATAAAAGGTGATAGAAGAAATAAATTAAATGTAAAAAATAAAACTGGAATCACAGAGGATTACTTTAAAAAAAAAACCTACCTTAATTTAATCACACCTGCAAAGTTCATTTTAAGGTAACAGATTCACAATCTCCAGGGGTTATAAAATGGGCATTTGGGGGCGGGGGCTACAATGAAGGCTACTATAAGAAGCATCTAAGTTTTTCTTCTTGGACTGGCCAGCTTCCCTAGATAGAGGTTCCAGTTTAGAAGGTAAAATCTTGGCTGCCAGCATTCAGGGATCTGGGTGGGTTAAGAGGGCTTGGGGCAGATGTGCCTTAGCATTCATCATTCAGGATGTACCAGTCTCTTAATCACTTTGGTTATGGTTCAGTAGCTATATCTTTGTTGAATCTGGTTTCCTCCAATTCAGAGAACCTCTATTTTACCCTTTCCAGAGAATAAATTTCACAGGGGCATGAAGAGGAGAATGAATAAAGGTACTCACCCAGTTCTTCTTGTCTTAGTGGTCTTTCTTTACTCCTAGTTCCAGAGATAACTGATACTATCCATTGGGAATCTTTTGAGGATTCTGAGATGTAAATAAGGTTGGCTCTCAGCTTCCCCCTCTGATAGCTTGAGTGTTTTCATGTTTCTTGAGTTGTTTTGGTCACTTATGTCTCATCAGTGTGCTTTGTAGCTTCCAAAATTTTATTGCTGATGTCTCTTTCCCTAATATCTCCATATGTTTTGGTTCATGTCTTTAAGAAAAAAAAAAACTTGACTATGAATTTAGTATGATTTTATGCAGAAGTAAAAATAGATGTGTGATTTGAATTGAAAAAGCACATGATTTGAATTGGTTATGTTTTTTGGGTCAGGCATGAGTTGGTTCTGATGTGGGTAGCCAGGCACCACATCTAGTCAAATGATAATTGCCCTACTTGCCCAGTTACACTCATTCAAGCTTGACTCATTTCCTACTGATATCCCAGTTCTTCTGGGACACAAATCTTGTCCATAATTCCCAGCTTCATCTCACATGGCAGGAAGCAGAACTGGGAGGAGTCTTTCTGAATATAAGAAGTTGTGATTTTCATAACAGTAACCTTGAATTGTCTCTTTTCCTTATGGTTTTCCAGTGGATGTAAGTGTACAGGCCAGAGGCTGGAGTTTTAGGAACCTGAGTATGATAGATATTAGGTTCACAGTCTCTAAGCATGTGACAAAAGGAGGTGTTGGCCTCTCATATACTTTATCTGCTCTAGCAGTGCCTACCTCTTACCTCTGCCTTCTTTCTCTCCCCAAACAGCTCACCCTATGCTGTTGCTATGACACTATGACCTTCCTCCATCCTCTTCCTTTTCTGTTGTATTTGTGGCATTTCCAGGGTCCAACCTCCCCAAATTGGCTCCAACTGCACCTTGGTTCAGATTTAAGTCACCCTGCTTCTAAGAACTTTATAAATACTAACTCAATAGAACTTTATTATTATTCTTATTTTACAGATTTGGAAACTGAGGAAAAGAGAAGTTAAGTAAACTTGACCAGGGTAACACAGCTAATAGGGCAGAGCTCAGATTTGAATCTGAGCAATTGGACTCTAGAGTATATCTTGAAATCACTGTGCTATAGAACTGGTTGATAAATTCTATGTGCCCAAAACTGTTTTCTGATATATAGATATGAATATATATAAGTTAGAATATATATAAAGAGTCATTTAATCCTCATAAAAACCCCAGATAAAGCAAACAACTAAAAAGGAAAAATAATGAAGATCCAAACAATAACCTAATGGAAACATACAGAAGCCTGCACCCAATATTTAGAGGAAGCGTATACTTGTACGTAGAACACTGACAAATACTAGCCATAAAACTAGTCTTAAAAATGTTAAGAGGCTTCAAGATGGTGACTGGCAAGAAGGCAAGGAGGGAGAATGTGTGAGAGAGTGAGGGAGTGATAGAGGAGTGTGTGGACATGTGTGGTGTGTGTGTGTGACCTAGGGACAGTGAGATCCTGCAGGGTCATCTGGGGGACTGCTAGACTGGGCAGTCTTAGATTGTGAAACCCCGCAGCCACCATAGACACTCCAGGGTGGCCAGCACTGGCACAAAAACCACCCCACCTTGAAGAACAGAACTGCTTGAGACTAGGATCCTAGCCTCACCACCACCCAATCTGGTCTCAGACACAAACCAGGACCCTACAGCCACTCAGGACAAAGACCTGCAACCACAGCTGCAGACCCATGAACACCAAGACTCCAGGCATCCCAGCCACAGATTTCTGTGAGTTACAGAGCCCATCCCCCTCCCTGTTGGCCCACTCCAGTGGCATAAGACCTGCTAGACCCACTCCATGTGAGCAGGCCTCCTGCCAATACAGGGTGGCTATACAACTTAACTTTGACTCTGGGCATACACACATGGAAGTCTGTTTTCCATGGAACAAGAGTGGGACTCCTGCCGACATAGGGCAGCTGAGCTAATCTGACTTTGACTCTAGGCATGCATACATGGGGAGTCTGTTTCCTGGGGCGCAGGAGTGGGCCTCTCACTGGGGAGGCTGTGCTATCTGACTTTGACTCTGGGCATGCTGACATGGGGAATCTGTTTCCCACGGTGCAGGAGTGGTTCTCCAGCCGACACAGGGCAGCTGTGCAACCCAGCCCCCCAAGCAGACCAGGGGCACTGATTCTCCACATGAGAGGCAGCACTGAACACCAATGATTTGACTCTTGGTGTGCACATGTGGGGACTCTGTTTCTCATTGTGCCCGTACAGGATCCCTAATCCTCAGGGCATGCACACTGAGTGCCAGTGACTCCAATTCTTGGCACATGCACACACAGGGTCCCTGATTCTCGGCGCGAGGCTGTACCAAATGATAGAGACTCCGATACTCAATTCTCCACCTGTGCACATGAGGACTCTGACTTTTGGTGCACGCTAGGGAACTCTGATTTTTCAGTGCATGCCTGCAGGGACTTTTTTTTCAGTGCATCACATGCAGGGTCCCTGATTCTAGGTGTGTGCATGAGACTGCACTGAGCACTGTTGACTCTGATTCTTGGTGTGCATGGCTCCCACTGACCCATGGCAGCCACATGTCTTGATGTCAGAGCTCTTCAGTGACACTTGGGTGGCACGATGCTCCCACTGCACATGGCTCAGCCCCTGCAACTTGGCATTTGGACATTCTGGTGACAGTTAAAATGGGGAGACAACAAAACAATCCCCAGAGGAAAGAAAAAGGAATTGCCTAGAATGGAAATAAGTGAAACAGAGGCATGCAATATGACAGAAGAGAATTCAGAGTAATGGTCATACAGTTCATAAACCAGATGGACAAGAAAATCAACAACCTATGCAAAAATCAGAAAGAAGAGGAGAGGCAAGATGGTGACCGGCAGGAAGGTAGGGAGGGAGAGTGTGTGAGAGAGTAAGGGAGCGATAGAGGTGTGTGTGGACGTGTGTGGGTGTGTGTGTGAGTGAAATAGGGACAATTAGATCCTGCAGGTCTTCCAAGGGGCTGCCAATCTGGGCAGTCTTAGACGGCAAAGCCCTGCTGCCACCGCAAACACTCCGGGGAGGACATCGCCGGCACAAAGACCACGCCATCTTGAAGAAAGAACTGCTTGAGACTAGGATCCTAGCCTCGCCACCACCCATCTGATCTCAGAAGCAAACCGGGACCCTACAGCCGCTCTAGTAGAAGACCTGCCACCACAGCTGCAGACCCAGGGACACCAAGACTCCAGGCACCCAGCCACAGATTTCTGTGAGTCACAAAGCCAATCCCCCTCCCCCGCTGCCCCTGCGGCAGCGGCATAGGATCTGCCAGACCCTGGCCACACAATAAGGCTTTCTGCATACACACAGCAGCCACAGCTTGACCTGACTTTGAGCTTTGGTGTAGGACATGGGAAGTTTGTTTCCCACGACCAGGCTTCGCACCCAGGCAGGGAGACTGCTGAATTTGACCCTAAGTGCACATCTTTGGGGAGATTGTTTTCTGCGATCAGATCCCGAGCCCACGCAGGGCAGGGAGATAGCGCTGAATTTAGCCTGGACTTGTGAACTCAGGTAATTTGTTCCCCGCGACTAGGCTCCATGCCCTGGCAGGAAGACTGAGTTGAATTTGAGCCTAGCTGCACACCCTTAGAGAGGTTGTTTTCTGCGACCAGATCCTGAGCCCACACAGGGCAGGGAGACAGCACTGAATTTGAGCCTGGACTTGCGAACTTGGGGAATTTGTATCCTGCGACTAGTCTCCACACCCAGGCAGGGAGGCAGTCCTGAATTTGAGCCTAGCTGTGCATCCCTGGGAAGATTGTTTTCTGTAACCAGATACTGTGCCCACACAGGGCAGGGAGACAGCACTGAATTTGAGACTGGAGGTGCGAACCCGGGGAGTTTGTTTCTCATGACCAGACCCTACACCCAAGCAGGGAGACTGCACTGAATTTGAACCTGAACGTGTGAACCCAGGGAGTTTATTCCCCACAACCAGACCCTGTGCCCACACAGGAGGGCAGCACTGAATTTGAGCCTGGGTGCATGGACACGGGGAGTTTGTTTTCCACAGTGTACACCTGTGTGACCGGACCCCACACCCACACTAAGCGGCAGTGCCAACTGACTTTGATTCAAGGCAAACACACACAGAAGGCTGTTTACTGCAGAGCAGAAGTGGACCTCCTGCCAACACAGTGCAACTGTGCAACCCAGTCTCCCAAGCAGATCAGGGACCCTGCATCTCCACGCAAGAGGCAGCAATGAGCACCAGTGACTAGACTCTGTTTCTCATTGAATGTGCCTGGGATCCCTGATTCCCAGTACATTCACACTAAGAGCCAGCGACTCCAATTCTTGGTGCATGCCCACACAGGAACCCCGATTCTCAGTGCGAGGTAGCACCAAGAAAAGGCGCTGATAATCGATTCTTGGCGTGGTCACAGGGAGCCTCTGACCCCTGACATGCACTAGGGGACTTTGATATTTGGCACAAGCCAGTGGGTTCTATGTTTCAGTGTGGCGCAGGCAGGGTCCCTGATTTTAGGTGCGCACACGAGTCCACACTAAGCGCCTGTGACTCTGACCTAGGGCAAGCATGGCTCCCACCAACCCACAGCAGCCACACGTCTTGGTGTCAGAAGTCTTCAAGGACACTTGCACCCTCCACTACACATGGCCCAGGCCCCTGCAACTCGACATCTGAACCTTCTGGTGATAGTCAGAATGGGGAGACAATGAAACAATCCCCAGAGGAAAGAAAAAAAGGAATCGCCAAGAAAGGAAATAAGTGAAACGGAAGCATGCAACATGACAGAAAAAGAATTCATAGTAATGGTCATACAGTTCATACACTGGATGGACGAGAAAATCAACAACCTATGCAAAAATCAGGAAGAAATGAAAAATGATATAGCTACAATCAAAAACACCATGGAAGGCTTGAACAGTAGACTAGAAGAAGCAGAGGAATGAATCAGCGAGTTAGAAGATCAGGTACAGAAACAAGCCCAATCTGAGAAATCAGCTGACAATCATATGGGTGCTCCCATGTAGGTAATTAACTGTTTTTCTCTTGCTGCTTTTAATATTCTCTATTTGTCTTTTGCTCTTGGCATTTTAATTATGATGTGTCTTGGTTTGGTCCTCTTTGGATTCCTTTTGTTTGGGGTTCTGTGGGCTTCCTGGACTTGTAAGTCTATTTCTTTCACCAGGTGGGGGCAGTTTTCGGTCATTATTTCTTCAAATAGGTTTTCTGTATCTTGTTCTCTTTCTTCTTCTGGCATCACCATAATTTGGATGTTGGTTCGCTTGAGGTAGTCCCAGAGGCTCCTTACACTATCTTCAAGTTTTTGGATTCTTTTTACTTTTTGCTTTTTCAGTTGAGTGTTTTTTGCTTCTTTGTATTTCAAATCTTTCACTTGATTTTTGCGGTCTCTAGTCTGCTGTTAGGTCTCTGTATAATATTTTTTATTTCAATCAGTGTATGTTTAATTTCTAGTTGGTCCTTTTTCATATCCTTGAGGGTCTCACTAAATTTATCGGCCTTTTCTAGGAAATTCTTGAAAAACCTTATAACTGTGGTTTTGAACTCTATATCCAGTTGTTTGCTTTCCTCCATTTCTTTCATTTGTGATCTGTTTCTTTGTCTCCACAGTTTTGCTGCTTCCCTGAGTTGGTAGAGTAGCTTTGTGTGCTAGGTGTCCTATAGGGTCCAGTGCCTCAGCCTCCCCCAGTTACCTGAGGTGTATACTTTTGGTGCACTCCTTTGTGGACTGTGTGCACAGCCTTGCTGTAGTTAAGTCTTGATTGTTGTTGGTATCACTGGGAGGAATTGACCTCCAGGCCAATTGGCTGTGAGGATCAGCTGTGTCTATGCTGGGAGAAATTCTGTGCTGGAGACACCCTTATGAGATAAGACTTGCAAAATTGCAAAAACCTCTGTGCTCAGTTTGGATGGGGCGGAGTCTCAGGGCAGAGCAGACAGCCTTGGCTTCCCTTCAGCTCTGCCCTATGAGGCCTCTGGATCTTAGTGTCCCTTGGTAATCACTGCAAGCACCTCTGAGAGAAAGCCGCCCTTGAGTTTCACCCAATGTCAGACAGTCCAGTTTCTCCCCAAATGAGTCTGGGTTCCCAGAAACTCGCCTGGAACTGGAGTTCAGGGCAGTCAGAAGATTCCATCTCCCTCCTGCTTTAGAAAGCCAGCTGCACACTCAGCTGCCCGTGCACTCAGCAGTCAGTCCTCTCTGCGCGCGTGTGCCTCTGGACCTCTACCTTCTGGAGCTCCCCTGAGTCTCAGTGTGCTTTCTCTTTTCCTGACAGTTCAGATTCCCCCGAATGATTCTGGATTCCCAGAGTCTCGCCCAGGACTGGAGTTTAGTGCAGTCGGGAGCTTCCATCTTCCTCCCGCTTGGGAAAGCCAGCCTCGCACTCAGCCACTTGTGTACTCAGCCGCCCATCCTTTCCACACGTGCACGTCTCTGTACCTCAGCCTTTTGCAGTTCCTCTGAGTCTCAATGTGCTTTCCTCTTTCCTTCTAGTTGTAGAATTTCCACTCAGCCAGCTTTCCTGTGGTTCTGGATGGTGTCCGTTTTGTCTTTTAGTTGTAGTTTTGATATTGTTTTGCAAGGCAGCAGTTTAGGTGTTTACCTATGCCGCCATCTTGGTTTCTCTCTTTCACATGGGACATTTTCAAAGATAGACCACATATTGGTACACAGGCAAAGTTTCTCCAAATTCAAGAAGATTGAAATCATATCAAGCATCTTTCAGATCACAATGGCATAAAATTAGAAATCAACTACACTATAAACAATCCCCAAAATTCAAACACTTAGAGGCTGAATAACATACTATTAAACAATGAGTGGGTTACCAAAGAGATCAAAGAAGAAATAAAAAACATCATGGAAGCAAATGGCAATGAAAACACAACAATCCAAAATCTTTGGGACCCAGTGAAGTCAGTTTTGAGAGCAAAGTTCATAGCATTACAGGCCTATCTCAAAAAAACAAGAAAAACTGGTAATAAATCATCAAACTCTTGAACTTGAAGAATTAGAAAGAGAGCAACAAGAAAAGCCCAGAGTGAGCAGAAGGAAGGTTATAATTAAGATGAGAGGGAAATTAAATGACATAGAGACAAAAAAAAAAAAAAAAGCAAAAGATCAATGAAACCAAGAGCTGGTTCTTTGAAAGGATAAACAAGATTGATGAACCTCTAGCTAGGCTCATCAAGAAGCAAAGAAAGAGTACCCAAATAAATAAATTCAGAAATGAAAGAAGTGAAATAACAACAGACCACACAGAAATATGAAGAATCATAAAAAAATACTATGAGCAACTCTATTCCAACAAACTAGTCAACCTAGAAGAAATGGACATATTCTTTTAAAAATGCAACCTTGCAAAATTCAACCAGGATGAATAAAAAAATTTGAATAGGCCAATATCTATGGAGGAAATTGGAGCAGTAATAATAATAATAAAAACTTCCAACAAACAAAAGCCCTGGACCAGACGGCTTCACAGCGGAGTTTTATCAAACATTCAAAGAAGAAATAAAACTTATCTTCCTCAGACTATTCAAAAAAATTCAAGAGGAAGGGACATTTCCAAGCTCTTTGTACAAATCCAGCATTACCCTAATCCAAAAACCAGATGATGACAATACAAAGAAAAAGAATTACAGGCCAATATCTCTAATAAACATAGATGCAAAAATTCTCAACAAAATTCTAGCAAATAAAATCCAGCATTAAATTAGAAAGATCATACACCATGAACAAGTGGGATTTATTCTGGGGATGCAAGGATGGTACAATATCTGCAAATCAATAAAGGTGACACAGCACATAAACAAACATAGAGATAAAAACCATATAATCATATCCATTGATGCAGAAAAGGCATTTAAGAAAATCCAACACCCTTTCTTGATAAAATCTCTTAGCAAGGTGGGAATAGAAGGTTCATACCTAAACATAATAAAAGCCTTATATGACAAACCCACAGCCAAAATCATATTCAATGGGCAAAAAGTAAAACCATTTCCCCTAAGAACAGGAACAAAACAGGGATGCCCACTCACCACTCCTGTTCGACATAGTACTGGAAGTGCTAGTCATAGCGAGCAGACAAAAAGAAGAAATAAAAGGCATCCAAATTTGAAAAGAAGAAGTAAAACTGTCCTTATTCACAAATGACATGATATTTTATAGAAAACCCCCAAGGCTCCATCAAAAAACTACTAGACTTAAAAAATGAATTTGGAATGTGGCATGATACAAAATTAGCACCCAGAAGTCTATGGCTTTTCTATATACCAATAATGAACTCACAGAAGGAGAAACTAAAAGAAATAATCCCAATTATAATTGCAACAAAAATCGAAATACCTAGGAATAAGTTTAATCAAGGATATCAAGGACCTGTAATCAGAAAATTTCGGGACACTGAGAAAAGAGATAGAGGAAGGCATGAGCAAATGGAAGAATATACCATGTTCATGGATTGGTAGAATCAACATCATGAAAATGTGCATACTACCAAAGCAACCTATAAATTCAATGCAATCCTCATTAAAATACAAATGGCATAATTCAAAGACCTAGAACAAACTCTCCAAGAATTCATATGGAATTAAAAAAGACCCTGAATAGCTGCAGCAATCTTGAGAAAGAAGAACAATGTTGGAGGGATCAAAATACCAGATACGAAGCTATACTACAAAGCCACTGTTCTCAAAACTGCCTGGTACTGGCACAAGAACAGACATATAGACCAATGTAACAGAACAGAGAGCCCAGAAATTGACACAAGGCATTATATTCAATTAATATTTCACAAAGGCAGCAAAAGCATACAATAGAGTAAGAAAGTCTCTTCAATAAATGGTGTTAGAAAAATTGGACAGATACATGCAAAAAAATGAAACTAGACCACCAACTTATACCATACACAAAAATAAACTCAAAGTGGATAAAGGACTTAAACATAAGACAGGAAACCATAAAAATCTTAGAAGAAGCCATAGGCAGCAAAATAGCAGACATATGTCGTAGCAATATCTTTACTGATACAGCTACTTGGACAATGGAAACTAAGGAGAAAATAAACAAATAGGACTACATCAAAATAAAAAGCTTCTGCACAGCAAAAGAAATCATCAACCAAACAACAAGAAAGCCCACTGCATGGGAGAAGATATTTGCCAATGTTATCTTTGATAAGGGTTTAATCTCCAAAATTTACAGGGAACTCATACAACTTAACAAAAGGAAGATAAGCAATCCAGTAAAAAAATGGGCAAAGGACTTAAATAGACACTTTTCAAAAGAGGGCATTCATAAAGCCAAGAGACATATGAAAACTTGCTCAAAGTCACTAATCATCTGAGAGTTGTAAATCAAAATGATAATGAGGTACCATCTTACACCTGTCAGAATGGCTATCATCAACAAATCAACAAATGAAGTGATGGTGAGGATGTGGAGAAAAAGGGACCCTCCTTCACCGCTGGTGGGAGTGCAGACTGGTGCAGCCACTGTGGAAAACAGTATGTAGTTTCCTCAAAAAATTAAAATGGAGCTGCCATTTGACCCAGTAATACCACTTCTAGGAATATATCCCAAGAAAACAGAAACTAATCTGAAAGTATATGCAATCCTATGTTCATAGCAGCACAATTTACAATAACCCAGATTTGGAAACAACCTTAAATGCCCATCAGCAGATGAGTGGATTAGAAAACTGTGGTACATGTTCTTGTACACAATGGAATACTACGTTGCTGTGAAAAAGAAGGAATTCTTACCATTTGCAACAGCATGGATGGAACTGGAGAGCATTATGCTAAGTGAAATAAGCCAATCAATGAAAGATAAATACCATATGATCTCAGTCATTTGTGGAATATAAAGAACATTATAAACTGATGAACAAAAATAGATACAGAGGCAATGAAGCACCAAACAGACTGTCAAACTATAGTGGGAAGGCAGGGGATGGTTGGGCAGGGGGTAAAAGATCAACCGAAGAACTTATATGCATGCATATAAGCATAACCAATGGATGCAAGACAGTGGTGAGGGGGAGGTGAGGGCATGTGCTGGGGCAGGGGAGGCAGGGGAGGCCAGAGGGAGGTCAGTTGGGGAAAAAAGGGGACATATGTACTACTATTTGTAATGCTTTAAACAGTAAGATAAAATTTAAAATAAATAAAATGTTAAAAGTAACAATAAGGGGGAGAAACCAAGATGGCGGCATAGGTAAACACCTAAACTGCTGCCTCACACAACAATTTCAAAACTACAACTAAAAGACAGAACGGACACCATCCAGAACCACAGGAAAGCTGGCTGAGTGAAAATTCTACAACTAGAAGGAAGGAGAAAAGTTCACAGAGAATTGAAGGTACGGCAAAGGGTCTTTGTTCGCGCAGAGAGGAAGGGCGGCTGAGAGCCTGGCTGACTTTCTCTGGCAGAAGGGGGAAGGAAGCCTCCGACCGCACTGAACCCCAGTTCTGACTGCACTGAACCCCAGTTCCGGGCGAACCCCTGGGGACCCACGCTCTTACGGGGGGAGTCTGGACTCTCGGGTGGAGACTCGGGAGCCGGGGAAGGCAGAGGACTGAAAGCACACGCGTGCCAGTGCGCACAAAGGCTGCGGAGGTTGCCACAGGCTTTCCCTAGTGGAAGGGAGTCAGAGGATCCTGACTGCACTGAGACCCAGTTCTGACTGCAGTGAACCCCAGTTCCAGGCGAGCCCCTGGGGACCCACGCTCTTGTGGGGGGAGTCTGGACTCTCAGGCAGAGACTCGAGCTGGGGAAGGCGGAGGACAGAAAGCGCACACGTGCGCGCAAGGGCAAGGCTGACGGGAAGCCAAGACTGAGACTCCACCCCATCCAAGCTGAGCACAGAGGCTATTGCAATTTGGCAAGTCTAATCCTATAAGGCTGTCTCCAGCACCGAACTTCTCCCAGCATAGACACAGCTGATCCTTCAGCCAACTGGCCCAGAGGTCAATTCTTCCCAGTGATACCAACAACAATAAAGACTTAATTACAACAAGGCTGTACACACAGTCCACAAAGGGGTGCACCAAGAGTGTCCACCTCAGGTTAACTGGGGAGGCAGACCCACTGGGTCATATTGGAAACCTAGCACAAATATCTACCTTACCAACTCAGGGAAGCAGTGAAAATGCAGCGTCAAAGAATCAGATCACAAACGAAAGAAATGGAGGAAAACAAACGACTGGATATAGAATTCAAAACCACGGTTATAAGGCTTTTTAAGAATATCCTAGAAAAGGCCGATAAATATAACGAGACCCTTGAAGATATGAAAAAGGACCAACTAGAAATTAAACATACACTGACTGAAATAAAAAATATTATACAGAGACCCAAAAACAGACAAGAGGAACACAAAAATCAAGTCAAAGAATTGAAATACAAAGAAGCAAAAAACACTCAACCGAAAAAGCAAAAAGCAAAAATAAAAATCCAAAAAGTTGAAGATAATGTAAGAAGACTCTGGGACAACTTCAAGCGTACCAACATCAGAATTATGGGGGTGCCAGAAGAAGAGAGAGAGCAAGATACTGAAAACCTATTTGAAGAAATAATGACCGAAAACTTCCCCCACCTAGTGAAAGAAATAGACTTACAAGTCCAGGAAGCCCACAGAACCCCAAACAAAAGGAATCCAAAGAGGACCACACCAAGACACATCATAATTAAAATGCCAAGAGCAAAAGACAAATAGAGAATATTAAAAGCAGCAAGAGAAAAACAGTTAATTACCTACAAGGGAGCACCCATTCGACTGTCAGCTGACTTCTCAACAGAAACTATGCAGGCCAGACGGGAGTGGCAAGAAATTTTCAATGTGATGAATAGCAAGAACCTACAACCAAGATTACTCTACCCAGCAAAGCTATCATTCAGAATTGAAGGGCAGATAAAGAGCTTCACAGATAAGAAAAAGCTGAAGGAGTTCATCACCACCAAACCAGTATTATGAAATGCTGAAAGGTATTCTTAAAGAAGAGGAAGAAGAAAAAAGTAAAGAGAAAAATTATGAACAACAAATACATATCTATCAACAAGCGAATCTAAAAATCAAGTGAATTAAAAACCTGAGGAACAGAATAATCTGGTGAATATAATAGAATCAGGGGCATAGAAAGGGAGTGGACTGATAATTCTCAGGGGGAAAGGGGTATGGGGGGTTCATGAAGAGAATGGACAAAAATCATACACCTATGGATGAGGACAGTGGGGGGGAGGTAAGGGCAGAAGGTGGGGTGGGAAATGGGTGGAGGGGAGCTATGGGGGGAAAAAGGAGAAATAATTGTAATAATCTGAATAAAGATTTATTTTTTTTTTAAAAAAAGTAACAATCATATAGGCCACAATCTACAATCACAATACAATTTAGTTAGAAATCAATTTTAAAAATTACACTAATTCATATATTTGAGAATTTTAAAGCATATTAAAAACTCTTAAGTCCTAAAGAAAAGTAGAAAGTATTTATAACTAAATAATAAGGAAAGTACAACATTTCAAAACTTATTGATGTAGCTACAGTACTTAAATAGCAAATGCATAATCTTAAATCCTTATTAAAAGAAGAAAATCGATAAGCTGGACATTCAATTTAAGATGGCAGGAAAAGTACAATGAGTTAGAAAATAAAAAAGTAATCCTATATAATAAAAGTGTAATATGCTAAGTGTCCGACCCATTGGTTGACTGTTTGGTTGACTGCTCGACCAGTTGTTATGATGTGCACTGACCACCACTGGGCAGACTCTCTGACTGGTAGGTTAGCTTGCTGCTGGGGTCCAGCCGATGAGGACTGGGCGAGAGGGCTGGACACACCCTGTAGCCCTCTTGTGGTCCCTCCCCGGCCAGCCAGACCCATCGGCCTCGATGGGGACTGGGCAAGACGGCCCTGATTGGCCCCAATCAGTAGCCATGCCGAGGGACTCCACACATGAATTTGTGCTCCAGGCCTCCAGTAATAAATATAAGAGCATAAATGCATAAAATAGAAATCATTTTCAATTAAATTTAGCTGGCAATACTCAGTCTCTCTGAAAATTAGCAAATGGAGAATTTCTTCTAAAAGGGCAAGAAAAATGCTGTCACACACATACTTCATGTCTAGTGCTTTCCTATTTTAAGCTTTTTAAATGAATTTTGAAGAATAGATTAGGGGATATTTGTTCTTTAACTATTTATATTTTTCTAATTATTCAAGTAATACATTTCAAAGAAAGATTTAAAATATAGAACAATGTAAAGAAATATAACTCATAATCTCATCCTTAGGTGATAATTAACTATAACATTTAGGTATTTTTTCAGTATTTTTTTTCTGTGTATCTGAAGATTTATATATGTCTACTTGTAATTACATGGTTGTTTAAAAATCTCGGGCCCTAGATGGTGTGGCTCAATTGGTTGGAGCACTGTCCTGTAGACCCAAGGGTCAAGGGTCCCATCTGTGGTCATGTTGTGAAGGGGAGGCAACTGACCAATGTTTCTCTCTCACATAGATATTTCTCTCCCCCACCACTTCCTTTCTCTGTAAATCAACCAACCAACCAAACAAACAAAGAAACAAACAAACAAAGTTAAAAACAAAAAACTTGGGCTCAAACTGCACATATAGATCTATATTAAGCTCTTTTACTTTGAATTGCGTCATTGGCATATTCTTTTTAAATACTAAATTTTGAGAGGCTGTGTTAATATTTAATTTACTGATAGATATAATGTGTTGTGTTTGACTGTGCCCTTATTTTTTGACACTTCCAATTCTCTGGTGGAGTCATTCAGATGACATCTATCCACCACCCCCTCACTGTACGGGACCATATTGAATCTAAGCATGGTTGAAACAATCTTAATGTGTCTGACAAACCTGTGGAGTTAACCTGTCAGAAGTCTATTTCCAAGAGGACTGAAATAACTAAAAAAAGAGGGTACTGGACATGATAAGTTTATGAGCTTGATAGAGTAAACAAATACTCTGCATGTTGGCTTCTTTCCTTGTCCTTTAATTATTTTTTTCTGACAGCAATGCCTGGGTTGCTTCATTTTTGGCTTCCTATTCAAATTCTCAGACAAGAATTTATTTGGTCAGTGTTTTACTCTAGGCCAAGAGGCCAATAGGGTGACAATAGGCTGCCCATCACTTGAGTGCCCATTTCCCAGGTCTCTCAGCTGGGTCTCAGGACATCGGGGGTGGTGTGGTACACAACATGGCTTGCTTTCAAGATTCACTTCAACAGAGGCTGTAGGCTGGGAAGCTTCTTTTAAAGAAAGCAGTAAGCTGAGCAGGCACCTAGGAGATAGGCATTCTTCAGACTACTGGCTACTACTGCCACGCACTGGCAAGTATTGTCAGATCATTGTTGGCAGTGTCCATAGAGGATAGTGATGAGGAAGTGGCAGAAATATTAAGGCCCAGTGGGCTTATGATGGTACTCAACAGAATGGCAACCACAAAGAACAGAAGGGCCTGGTTTGAATATTCAATAAACATTGAGTGTCTACTGTGTCTACTTTGTGCTAGGCTTTATGGGTAATAGGAACATATAAGACCTGGCTGCTAGTCTCAAGAAGGTCATGATAAGTATAGGTAGACAAATTATCAATGTTTTTCTTAATACACTTTTAAAGAATAAATATAGGTTGTGGTAACTACCCATGATAATTATCAATTGGTCAGTGGTCACTTTCTCTAACCCATTGGACATGTCCTCAACTGCTCACTTATTTCAAGGTTATCCCTTGTAGCCCACAACCCTCACTACCAGGAGTGAGAAAATAATGGCAAGAATTCAGTTAGATTATACAAATTTATATAAAACTCTTTTTGGCTTATCTATCTAACTACTTTCCTCATTGAACATTGAAGTGTGTGGTTCTATGAAATTTATAGGTGCTCAAGGTTAGAAAAAGCATATGCTTCTTTAAAAGTTGGAAAAATAGGAAAAAATTTAATAGCAAAATCATGAGTGTTAAAATATTTTGATAGTAAAACATAATAAAGACACATTTGAAAATATGGAACCACAGTTGACATTTTTGTGAAACCCTTCTAGATTTAATTTTTATCCTATATTTTGATTACTTGGTGTTTTCTTTGTTTGTTTTATTTATTTATTTTTTTTAGAAGTGAAAATTTATTTTCTTTTCAAGAAAAACGATTTCAAATATAAAAATGTTACATGCAATAAATATTAATATCTCAAGAAAAATGATTTTAAATATGTTACATGCAATAAACACAAATTATTTAAGAAAAAATGATCTTGACTATAATATTACATGCAATAAAAATTAATATTTCAAGAAAAAAGGTTTTAAGTATAATAATATTATCAAAACTGTCCTAACATAGTATATCACAAAAGTTGCAGGAAATATTAAAAATCTGCAAATAACAGGATTACTATTACTACATATTAAAATATTTTTTCTCTATTGCTCTATTTTGGTTCATCAGTTTATACTGTTCATTATATTCCACAAATGACTGAGATCATGTGGTATTTATCTTTGTCTGATTGGCTTATTTCACTTAGCATGATGCTCTCCAGGTCCATCGATGCTGTTGCAAATTTTAAGAGTTCCTTTTTTCTTTTTGTTACAGCTGCGTAGTATTCCACTGTGTAGATATACCACAGTTTTTAATCCACTCATCTGCTGATGGGCATTTAGGCTGTTTCCAAATCTTAGATATTGTAAATTGTGCTGCTATGAACATAGGGGTGCATATATCCTTTCTGATTGGTGTTTCTAGTTTCTTGGGATATATTCCTAGGAGTGGGATCACTGGGTCAAATGGAAGTTCCACTTTTAGTTTTTTGAGGGAACTCCATACTGTTCTCCACAGTGGCTGCACCAGTTTGCATTCCCACCAGCAGTGCACAAGGGTTCCTTTTTCTCTGCAGCCTCTCCAGCACTTATCATTTGTTGATTTGTTGATGATAGCCATTCTGACAGGTGTGAGATGGTACTATATTGTCATTTTCATTTGCATCTCTTGCATAATTACTGACTTTGAGCATGTTTTCATATGTCTCTTGGCCTTTGTTCTGTCTTCTTTCGAAAAGTATCTATTTAGGTCCGTTGCCCATTTCTTTATTGGATCATTTATCTTACTTTTGTTAAGTTGTATGAGTTTCCTGTAAATGTTGGCGATTAAACCTGACAAACCCATAGCCAACATCATACCCAATCGGTAAAAACTAAAACCATTTCCCCTAAGAACAGGAACAAGACAGGGATGCCGACTCTCACCACTCCTGTTCAACATAGTACTGGAAGTATTAGCCATTGTGATTAGACATGAAGAAGAAAGGGATCCAAATTGGAAAAGAAGAAGTAAAACTGTCCTTATTCGCAGATGACATGATATTGTACATAAAAAAAACCCGAAAGACTCCATCAAAAAACTATTAGACTTAATAAGTGAATTTGGCAATGTAGCAGGATACAACATTAACGCCAAGAAATCTATGGCATTTCTATACACCAATAGTGAACTTACAGAAAGAGAGACTAAAAAAGCAATCCCATTTACCATTGCAACAAAAAAATTAAGATACCTAGGAATAAAACCAACTAAGGAGGTAAAAGACCGGTACTCAGAAAACTGCAGGACATTGAAAAAAGAGATAGAGGAAGACATAAATAGATGGAAAAGCATACTGTGCTCGTGGATTGGTAGAATCAACATCATTAAAATGTCCATATTACCCAAAGCAATCTATAGATTCAATGCACTCCCCATTAAAATACCAATGGCATATTTCACAGACTTAGAACGAACTCTCCAAAAATTCATCTGGAATAAAAAAAGACCTCGAAAATCTGCAGCAATCCTGAGAAGAGCAATGTAGGAGGGATCTCAATACCAGATATCAAGCTGTATTACAAAGCCACTGTTCTCAAAACTGCCTGGTACTGGCAGAAGATCAGACATATAGAACAATGGAATAGAATAGAGAACCCAGAAATCAGCCCAAACTACTATGCCCAATTAATATTTGACAAAGGAGGCATAAACATACAATGGAGTCAAGACAGTCTCTTCAATAAATGGCGTTGGGAAAATTGGACAGATACATGCAAAAAATGAAAGTAGACCACCAAGTTACACCATAATTGCCTGGCTTATTTCACTTAACATAATGCTCTCCAGGTCCATCCACGCTGCTGCAAATGGTAAGAATTCCTTCTTTTTTTTTTTTTTTTTTAAATATATTTTATTGATTTTTTACAGAGAGGAAGGGAGAGGGATAGAGTTAGAAACATCGATGAGAGAGAAACATCGATCGGCTGCCTCCTGCACACCCCCCACTGGGGTTGTGCCCGCAACCAAGGTACATGCCCTTGACCGGAATCGAACCTGGGACACTTCAGTCCGCAGGCTGACGCTCTAGCCACTGAGCCAAACCGGTTTCAGCAAGAATTCCTTCTTTTTTATAGCAGTGTAGTATTCCATTGTGTAGATGTACCATAGTTTTCTAATCCACTAATCTGCTGATGGGCGTTTAGGCTGTTTCAAAATCTTAGCTATTTTAAATTGTGCTGCTATGAACATAGGGGTGCATATATCCTTTCAGATTGGTGTTTCTGTTTTCTTGGGATATATTCCTAGAAGTGGTTTTACTGGGTCAAATGGCAGTTTCATTTTAACTTTTTGAGGAAACTTCATACTGTTTTCTACAGTGGCTGCACCAGTCTGCACTCCCAGCAGCACTGAAGGAGGGTTTCTTTTTCTCCACATCCTCGCCAGCACTTGACATTTGTCGATTTGTTGATGATAGCCATTCTGACAGGTATGAGGTGGTGCCTCGTTGTTTTGATTTGCTTCTGTTGGATGATTAGTGACTTTGAACATGTTTTCATACATCTCTTGGCCTTCTTTATGTCTTCTTTCAAAAAGTGTCTAATTAGGTCCTTTGCCCATTTTTGATTGGATTACTTATCTTCCTTTTTTCAAGTTGTATGAGTTCCCTGTAAATTTTAGAGATTAAACCAGGGGTGGGCAAACTTTTTGACTCGAGGGCCACAATGGGTTCTTAAACTGGACTGGAGGGCCGGAACAAAAGCATGGATGGAGTGTTTGTGTGAACTAATATAAATACAAAGTAAAGGAGTGGAGGGGAGAGCAAGAGAACCAGATAGAACAGCCGGATCCAGCCCGCGGGCCATAGTTTGCCCAAGGCTGGATAAAACCCTTATCGAAGATAACATTGACAAATATGTTCTCCCATGCAGTGGGCTTTCTTGTTGTTTTGTTGATGGTTTCTTTTGCTGTGCAGAAGCTTTTTATTTTGATGTAGTCCCATTTGTTTATTTTCTCCTTAGTTTCCATCGTCCTAGGAATTGTATCAATAAAGATATGGCTACAACATATGTCTGCTATTTTGCTGCCTATGGCTTCTTCTAAGATTTTTATGGCTTCCTGTCTTATGTTTAAGCCTTTTATCCATTTTGAGTTTATTTTTGTGTATGGTGTAAGTTGCTGCTCTAGTTTCATGTTTTTGCATGTATCTGTCCAATTTTCCCAGCGCCATTAATTGAAGAGACTATCTTGACTCCATTGTATGCTTTTGCAGCCTTTGTGAAATATTAATTGAGCATAATGGCTTGGGTCTATTTCTGGTTTCTCTGCTTGATTCCATTGGTCTATATGTCTGTTCTTATGCCAATACCAGGCAGTTTTGAGAACAGTGGCTTTGTAGTATAGCTTGATATCTGGTATTGTGATCCCTCCAACTTTGTTCTTCTTTCTCAGGAATGCTGCAGCTATTCGGGGTCTTTTTTTAATTCCATATAAATTTTTGGAGAGTTTGTTCTAAGTCTGTGAATTTGTATTTTAATGGGGATTGCATTGAATTTATAGATTGCTTTGGGAAGCATGGACATTTTAATGATGTTGATTCTACCAATCCATGAATATGATATGTTCTTCCATTTGACAATGTCTTTCTCTATCTGTTTGTTCAATATCCTGTAGTTTCCTGAGTACAGGTCCTTTATCTTCTTGGTTAGTTTTATTCCTAGGTATCTTAATTTTTTTGTTGCAATGGTAAAATGCGATTGCTTGTTTTAGTTTCTCTTTCTGGGAGTTCATTATTGGTGTATAGAAAGGACATACACTTCTGGGTGTTAATTTTGTGTCCTGCTACATTGGCGAATTCATTTATTAAGTCTAGTAGTTTTTTGATGGAGTCTTTGGGGTTTTCTATGTACAATATCATGTCATCTGGGAATAAGGACAGTTTTACTTCTTCTTTTCCAATTTGGATACCTTTTATTTCTTTTTCTTGTCTGATCACAATGGCTAGTACTTCTAGTACTATGTAGAACAGGAGTGTTGAGAGTAGGCATCCCTGTCTTTTCCTGTTCTTAGGGAAAATGGTTTTAGTTTTTGCCCATTGAGTATGATGTTGGCTGTAGGTTTGTCATGTATGTCCTTTATCATGTTGAGATATGCTCCCTTTATTCCAACTTTGCTAAGAGTTTTTATCAAAAATGGGTGTTGCATTTTGTTGAATGCGTTTTCTGCATCTATTGATATGATCATAGGACTTCTGTTTTTCAATTTGTTTATGTGATGTATCACGATTATTGATTTGCATCCCTGGAATAAATCCCACTTGATCATGGTGTATGATCTTCTATACTAATAAAAGGGTAATATATAAATTGGTCAGGACGTCCTCACAGTAACAACCAAACAGCAGTCTGTGTGGGGCAACCAGGCCAGTAGGGGGGGTTAGTGAGGGATGACCAAATGACTTAACAGCAGGCTGCGTGGGGTGACCAGGTTGGTGGGGGGCAGTGAGGGGTGACCAGGCTGGTGGGTGGGGGGCAGTTGGTGGCAACTAGGCTGGTAGGGGGGGCAGTTGGGAGCTACAAGGCCAGTGGGGGGACAGTAAGGGGCAACCAGGCTGGCAAGGGAGACACTTGAGTGTGACCAGGTCGGCGGTGGGGAGCAGTTGGGGGTGACCAGGCTGGTAAAGGGAGGGCAGTTGGGGGTGACCAGGCAGGCAGGCAAGTGAGAAGTTAGGAGCCAGCTGTCCCGGATTGTGAGAGAGATGTCCCGGATTGAAGAGAGTGCAGGCTTGGCTGAGGGGACCCTGCTTCTGTGCACGAATTTTGTGTACTGGCTCTAGTTTTAATATATTGCTGGATGTGATTTGCTAATATTTTTTGAGGATTTTATCATCTATATTCATCAGGGATATTTGCCTGTAATTCTCTTTCTTTGTAGTGTCTTTATCTAGTTTTGGAATTAGGATAATGCCAGCCTCATAAAAAGAGTTTGGAAGTGTTCCTTCCTCTTGGATTTTCTGAAATAGTTAGAACAGTATAGGTGTTAGTTCTTCTTTGAATGTTTGGAACAACTCCCCTGTGAAGCCGTCTGGACCTGGGCTTTTGTTTGATGAGAGTTTTTTTTTTTTTTTTTAATTACTGCTTCTATTTCATCTGCTATTATTGGCCTATTCAGGTTTTTTTATTCTTCCAGATTCAGTTTTGGGAGATTGCATTTTTCTAGGAATTTGTCTAGCTTGTTGTCACATAGTTGTTCATAGTATTTTCTTACAATCATTTGTATTTCTGTGGTGTCCACGGTTACTTCTCCACTTTCATTTCTGATTTTATTTATTTGGGTCCTCTCTCTATTTCTTGATGAATCTGGCTAATGGTTTATCAATTTTGTTTATCCTTTCTAAGAACCAGCTCTTGGTTTCATTGATTTTTTTTGTATTGTTTTTTACTCTTTATGTTATTTATTTCTGCTCTGATCTTATTATTTCCTTCCTTCTACTTACTCTGGGCTTTACATTTTTTTCTCTTTCTAGTTCTTTAAATTGTTGGGTTAAGTAGTTTATTGCTGATTTTTCTTGTTTTTTTTTTTTGTTTTTGTTTTTTTTTTTTTTTTTTTTTTGAGGTATGCCTGTAGTGCTATGAACTTCCCACCCATGACTGTTTTTGTTGTGTCCCAGAGATTTGGGGTTGTTGTGTGTTTTTTTTATTTGTTTCCAAGAAGTTTTTTTATTTCTTTCTTGATCTTGTTGGTAACCCATTCATTGTTTAATAACATGCTATTTAGCCTCCATGTGTTTGAATGTTTGGAAGTGTTTTTACTGTAGTTGATTTCTAATTTCATTCCACTGTGACATGAGAAGATGCTTGATATGATTTCAATCTTCTTGAACTTGTAGAGACTTGTTTTGTGTCCTAACATGTGTTCTATCTTTGTGAATGATCCATGTGCACTTGAGAAAAATGTAATAAATGTCTATTAGATCCATCTGATAGATGTCCTCTAGAGTCTCTGTTTTGTTTTTAAGTTTTTGTCTGGAAGATCTGTCCAGTGAAGTCAGAGGGGTATTAAAGTCCTCTACTATGACTGTATTGTTGTCAATCTCTCCATTAGTCCACTAGAATTTTTTAAAAGAATATTTAGATGCATCTATATTAGGTGCATATATGTTTACCAGGGTTATATCCCTTTGTTGGATCTATCCCTTTAAGATTACGTAGTGACCTTTGTTGTCTCTTGTGATGGCCTTCATTTGAAAGTCTGTTTTGTCAGATAAGAGTGTTGCTACTCCAGCATTTTTTTCTTTTCCATTTCATGGAAAATTTTTTTCATACCCTCACTTTCATCCTTGTGTCTTTTGTTTTGAGGTGGGTCTCTTGTAGACAGCATATAGTTGGGTCATGTTTTTGTATCTATTCAGTTACCCTATGCTTTTGATTGGAGCATTTAATCGATTTACATTTAGGGTTATTATTGAGAGGAATTTACTTATAGCCATTTTAATTCTGTATTAAAATCGCTATACGTAAATTGGCTAGGTTTTTCTCTCTGTTTCTTCTTCTTAGCAATCCCTTTAGCATTTCTTGTAATGCTGACTTGATGATGATGAACTCCTTTAGCCTTTTTTTTTTGTCTGGGAAGCTCTTCATTTGACCATCTATTTTGAATATTAGCCTTGCTGGATATAGTAATCCTGGTCGCAGATCCTTGCTTTCCATTACCTTGAGTATTTCATGCCATTCCCTTTTGGCCTGTAGAGTCAGCATTTTGGGAACTCCTTTGTAGGTAAATTTTCTTTTCTCTTGCTGCCTTTAAGATTCCCTTGTTGTCTTTAATTTTTAGCATTTTAATTATGATGTGTCTGGGTGTGGGTCTGTTTGGGTTCTTCTTGTTTGGAGTTCTCCTTGCCTCCTGAACTTGTGTGGCTTTTTCCTTTACTAGGTTAGAAAATTTTTCTACCATTATTTCTTCAAACACCTTCTCTATTCCTTTTTCCCTTTCTGCCTCTTCTGGCACACCTGCTATTATAATATTGTTACATTTCACATTATCCCACAGCTCCCTCTAGCTGTCCTCCTATTTTTAATTGTTTTTTTCTTTTTGGTTCTCTGAATGAGTGATATTTTCAATTCTGTCTTCTAATTCACTGGTTAGATCCTCAACTTACCCCAATCTGCTGTGTATTCCTTCTTATGTGTTCTTTATTTGTGTTATGTCATTCTTTATCTCAGACTGTTCTTTTTTCATAGTTACGATATGTTTTTTCATACTCTTGAGCATTTTTAACATCATTACTCTGAACTCTGTTTCAGGTAAGTTTCTTATCTCTGCTTAATTTACCTCTTCTTCTGGAGAATTCTTTCATCTGGAGGTTGTTTCTTTGTCTCCTCATTTTGGTTGTCTGTGTTTGTGACTATGTTTTAGGTAGATGCTCTACTCCTTGCAATCTCTAGTGCAGGACAGTGTTAAAGGCAATTTCTGACTAATTGGGTCAGGCAAAGACTCAAAGCCTCCAGAGACCACCTCTGTCTATAGACTAATAGGATTCCAACTTGAATTTCCCCCAGGCAATTGTCCTCAAGTGTAGCAAGAGTTTTTCAACAGGGTGGGGCAGCTGCTTCTGCCTAGAGGCTAATTGTTTCTTTTAATATCTTAAGTGACCTCAGGGCAAGGTGTTTTTCAATAGGGTGTGTCAACTGTCTCCCCCCGAAGGCTAGGCAAATGTCTATGTGGGAAATATGTTCTCTGCTGTATGAGGGAATGACTCAGCCCAGGAAACTTGGGGTGTCTTGCCTTTTGCGTTCTATTGCCCAAGTTCCCAGTCTTGGGTTCTGCTCTCACAGCTCCAGTCCACTTCACCCTTCCTCTGCTTGAGCACAAGGTGGGTGGCTCCACAGGGAATTTTTGTGTGGTGGCCCTTTAAGAGGGTGCCTGAACATTCAGCTGCCACTCCCTGGCAGAGAGCACCCCACTGCTTTTCATAGCTAGATGTTATGTGGGTACCCTCCTCAGATTTGGTGCTCTCTGCTGGGGAGCCCAGCTTTGGGGTTAGATCCCAAAGTTCTCAGTGGCACCCCTCCACAGCTGAGATATCTCTCTGCAACTTCAGTTCCTATCTGTGGGTGCCCGGCCAGCCTTTTCATGCCCCCACCCCCCTACCAGTCTCTATGCAGTCTCCACTTTCAGTCCTCAGGTATCTGGGTTCTCTCCTGTGAGTTTTCCATTGATTATCCAGGGAGCTTTTCCATATTTCAGTTGTAATTCCAGCTTATTCCTGGGAGCATCTCTGTTCAGTATCTACCTACTCTCCTGCCATTTTTAATCCTTGTTATCCTCTTTTTAAAGATTAAGAGATAGGCTCAGAGAGGATAAGTAGTTTGCCTATGGACACAGCCAAGTTTCAAACCTAGGTCTAAGTCCAGTTCTTCTGCTTGACCCTTATACATGTTCCCTAATAAACTAAAGGGCCAACAAGAACAATAGCAAGAATGAAACTTTCTGAGATGCTCTGTCTGTGCCTTAATCTGAAAAAAAAAAAATCAGTTTTATTTGTTTTGGATAGTTATGCTTCTTACTGTAAATGTAAGATTATAATCTGCTTTTTCACATAGCACTATTCATAGTCTTTAAAACATCATTTGTAACAACTATGTAATATTACAACTAATGTACCACTCTTTACTTAATCTTTCCCCTAAACTTTGAATTTTTTGGTATTCTAATTTCCCAGAATATTAAATAATGTAGAAAGTTTCATCTTTTATACTTATTTATTTCCAAAGTATATATTATTAAAAATAGATTTGTTTGATCAAAATGTATAAACATTTTTAAAGATGTTGACACATATTGCTTGGAAAAAAATTCTAAATAAAAGTGTGGCATAATTTGCACTTTCAGTGAGGACTGTAAATTTCACAAATGACTACAAAAAACACCAAATGGAGGAAATATCATTTGAATATTGCCAAATCTAAATAAAAGACTTAGATAGATGACCATAACTTGATAATGGAAAGCATTCTTGTCCTTATTCAAATGATTCCAGGCTACAAAAAAAGGAAAACCAAAGTAAGTAAAGTAGTAAATTTGACTTGATTAATGATTCATAATCCAGGTAGCAACTGAAATTTACAGTTTATATTCAAAACATAATGGACTAGAAGAATATCTATTTGAAACTGCTAGGAAAGGAATTATCTAATACTAGAGACCCAGAGCATGGATTCGTGCACTGGTGGGGGGCATGGCCTGCGGGGATCGGCCTGCTGTGGGAGCACTGCTCATCCTAGTCAGTAGAGTGGCACTCCCACTGTGGGAGCACACTGACCACCAGGGGGTAGCTCCTGTGTTAAGCGTCTGCCCCTTGGTGGTCAGTGCGCATCACAGCAACTGGTCAACCAGTTGTTCTGCCATTTGGTCACTGGGCTTTTATATATATAGATATGTTGTTAAACAAGACACAAGATCTTAGTCACAATTTCTCTTCACTCCAGACTTGCTTGATAGGTTTAGTAGTTTCAATTATAACTAAATTAACATTAATATTTTAGCAGATGATGCAGAAATAATCCCAATAGATAAAGACATATTTCACATCTTAAAAACCACTCACTAATGACTCAGTATAAAAAAGGATTTTTAGCTGAATGTACCAGCATTCAAAGGAATGAACTAAAAAATTCTCAATGCACATAAATGCATATATTTATTTGATCTTTGGGTTATAACTACATGGAACACTAAAATGTTGTTCATTGAAAACACTGGGTTATTTTCATTATGCACCACGGAATACAGATTTTACTATTACATTGATTTAATCCATATAGACAAACCAACAGACACATTGAAAATATTGGAAAAATTAGATGTATTAGGGGCTGAATAAAGAAAGATGAGGGCAGTAGGGATGGAAATAATGGAATTGTAAAAGACTTTTTAAAAAACTCATTGAATCCTGGGCAGTGAGGGTAAAATGGGTGAGGTACAGGTGCCAGTGGGGGTCTGTTACCTGGATGATGACTGAATAGGTTCCACATAGTATCTTGGATAACTGAATGACTATTCTAATGAGGCAGATGATCACCTGAAGCCCACTGAGTGCTATGAGAATGGAAAACAAAATGATGTTCCACTCCACTACATGTGCAGGTTCAAGGCACTGAATCCATATGCTGGAATCTGTAAGAAAACTGAGAGC
The DNA here is from genome assembly GCF_963455305.1 of Plecotus auritus. NCBI lineage: Eukaryota > Metazoa > Chordata > Mammalia > Chiroptera > Vespertilionidae > Plecotus > Plecotus auritus. Next base: position 118,660,945 of record NC_137771.1, read on the forward strand.
GAGGAAGGAAATGGTCAACAAGACCCAACAAGGCCAAAGCCTACATACTTGGTCCAAGGAAGAAGGCTACAGTTATTTATATGTTTGGGACACTAATATATATGATTAAAATATATATTATTAAATATGAATTCATATATTTAAAAAAATCATTCAGTACATATATTGAACATATAGTATATATAGCACCAGACTATACTTATTGTAAACATGGTACCTGCCTCAGAGACAATTCTAATTCAATTAGGAAGCAAGACACATACTGAAGAGTTCAATAGCAATGGAAAGCAGCATATGTCAATACCAAGAGAGGTAGAGACTTCTTGTCTCTGGGAGTCCAGAAGTTAGCCTGAGCTGTTGGGCAAAGAGCTGAGCTTGCACTGGATATAAAATCACACAGGTGGCAAAATGAAAAAGAGAAATTCTGCTATCGTGTTTCCCTGAAAATAAGACAGTGTCTTATATTAATTTTTGCCCCCAAAGACATGCTAGGTCTTATTTTCAGGGGATGTCTTATTTTTCCATGAAGAAGAATATGGTACACATTTATTGTTAAATGAAAATAAAGGAAATTTATTACCTGTATACGGTACGGTAGTACGGTAGTTGTCAACACAAACCAGACAAACTGTGAATCCTACAGTATCAAGAATTTACTCATTTATTCAATGACAATCATGTCATCATCTTCTGGAACATCATCATAACAATCCAATTCCTGAATTTCCTGGTGAATTTCTTGTGACTCCATTTCTTTCAGAATCAGTGGACCAAATCTCTCATGTTTAGCAATAGCACTGTCTTTAAATGAGTACTTCTTGTCAAGGTAGCCTGCTCGCAGTGCATTTGCAATGCAACTGTCAGTGATTTTCTCCCCTGAATTCTTCACCCAAGTCACAACTTCTTGCAGTTTAGGTTTCACAAAGTTTCCACGCTGATTTCTCTCCATTCTATTTTCAATGTAGTCATTAATTTCCATGCGCAAATTGTCTGAATGGCTTGTTTATTGCAATATCAAGAGTCTGGAGATAGGCCGTCATTCCTGCGGGAATCATTGTCTGATCTATTTTTCTTTCGTGAAGAAATGTGTTCATGTCTTTAGCGTGGTGAGTGCTGGCTGCATCCCAGACTAGCAGACCTCTTTGGCTCCCTTGCATAACAAGCGGTAGCATTAAATCGACCCACTTCCTTATAACTGCTTGTGTGGCCCAGGCTTTTTCAGTTCAAGAATAAAAACGCCCAAAACACATTCAATCTTTTCCTTTTTGCCCTTAGAAATGATTAAAGGTGGGATTTTAGTGCCATCCAGATGAATTGCCAAAATACAGGAAACACGTGCACTTTCGTAAGCAGTGGAGGGAATGTACGCTAAGGAGGCACCCCGCTGTTCAATTGTTGTTTGAGATGATTGGCCCATAAACACTACAGTTTCATCCATAGCAATCATGTTGGAAAGATTGTATTTAGAGAAGTCAGCATCATCAATAAAGGACTTGAATGCAAGTGCTCGCTTAATAACTTGAGTATCTTCCAACCTAAACAATGTTGTAGATCTTCTTAAAGACAGTTCACTTCGCTGAAGGAAATTATCCAGCCAGTGTTGTGATGCTTTGAAGTCTTCGGGGGCTATGTCAAACTGTGGTGCCATTGCAAGGGCAAATTCTTGAATCTGAGCCCTATTCACTACCAAAGCCTTTGCTCTCCTGTCAACAACCCATTCACAGATCAGGTCTTCCAGCTCGGAAAATAATGGTTGCCGACCTGATCCACACTTGCGCTTTTTAGCATTTCCCTTGTCCACTTGTTCAATGAGGTTACCATACTCTGCTCACCATTTTCAGACCAGTCGGATACTCAACATCTTCTCTTTGCAGAAAGCAGTAAGATTTTGGCCCCAAGAGTCTTCTACGGAGTAGCTTTTTCTTTTTGTGCTCATTTCTACCGTAGGGGTAAAAAAAAAAGGAATTGGGGTATCAAGGTGGGGGGAGGGGGATCACTCAAAATGATACAGGGGGTATCAGAGGGGGGAATCAAAATGGCACAGGAGAATCAGAGGGGGGATTACCATTTTAGTAACCCCTTTTGATCCTCCTGTGTCATTTTGATTGCCCCCTCTGATCCTCCTGTGTCATTTTAAGTGATCCCCCTCCCCCCACCCCTGTGCCACTAAACACCTTCACCAGACATCCCCCCTACCCCTTTATCAGACATTTACCCCCTGGGGCCTGCCTGGGGACTGTCACTGGGCTTGCTGGGGCCTGGATCTGGGCTGGGGGTCTGCCACTGACTGAGAACCTTCAGTCATCATGAAGGCGGCCGCGAGCATCAGGTAGTGTCACCAGAGACAGACCAGCACTCACCACCTTCGCCCGGTCCCGTCCGCTCTAATCCTCCTGTTCTTCTACACGCATCTGCAAAAGTCTCCACCTCTCTCCCGCCCCGCACTCACCGCTCACTCCGACCTCCGCTCCACCTCCACACAGCAGTGACGTCAGGACTCCGCGTAACGTCACTGGTTGCTAGACACCAGTCAGGGCGGCCCTAGCGACCAGTTTATGGTAAATTAATTTTCATTCTGAGACAGAGCCTGGGGGCCTTATTTTCAGGGGATGCCTTATATTTCACTCAGAAGGAAACATGTAAGTAGGTATTATTTTCAGAGGATGTCTTATTTTCAGGGAACACGGTAGATATTTCTAGACACTGCCCCAACACTCTCTAGATCAGTGGTTCTCAAACTTGAGCATGTATCAGGATTGTGGAGGGCTTGTGAAAATGCAGATTGTGGGCCCCACCACAGAGTTTTTGATTCAGCAGTTCTGGGTGGGGCTCAAGACTACATTCCTAAGTTCCCAGGTGATGGTGATGTTGCTGGTCTGGGGTCCACAGTGTGAGGACCTCTTCTTCAGAGTGTTGCTGTCCTGCAGCTCTTAAGAAGATTTAGACTGTGAGGTGGGAATGCAAAAGCTGAAAAGGTTTGATCAGTCTAGTTTAGCATAGAATTGTGAGAATTAGCTTCCAAGATAATTTTAAAGCCACACTGAATCAACCTGACGACTTTTGCCCACATCCAGGTCTACCATGACCATTACTTCTTCTTATAAGGAGGACACACTCTCTGTTCAACTAAATAAAAATGGAAAACTGATCTTTAAAAAGAATCACCCAAACAAAAATAATCAAACTTATTTACAGGGTGGAATTTTCTATAAATATCTTGTCAATAGTAAGATGATTTTTCTTAAAACAGCAATCCAGGCAATCTGGGTACCAGCCAAAGTGGCTATGGGTATTAATGCCTGTGGCAGAAAGGAATGGTGTCCTCACCACCATGGCCTTTATTTTCTTTTTGTTTTTCTCTCTCCCCATTCCATTTCATTCTTATCCCCCTCAGTTAACTCTCTTTCCTATTCTCTATGCTCCAGTACACTGAGAGGCACTGAGAATTTCTTGATATTGCCAATGACCCTTAGGTGAAGAGGTAAAGAGCATTGAATACGAAGTCAAAACTTTTAGACCTGTAGGATCTTGGGTAAGGGATATTACATCTCTGACCTCTAGAGTCTTATCAGGAAAGTGAGCTTAAAATATCTAATCCTAAGGTTACTGTGACTGTTTGTTGAGAATTATGTAAAAATTCTTTGTAACCTATAAGCACCAACAGGGTTTGCAAGGAATAGAGAATTTGGACCAGGTGAATGCAAATATCGAGGGCAACTTGAAAGGAGTAATGGAGAGGCATGTGGGCAGCCTGAGATTCTTGCAATCAAAAGGGGAGGCTTCGCCCTAACTGGTTTGGCTCAGTGGATAGAGCATCAGCCTGCAGACTAAAGGGTCCCAGATTCGATTCCAGTCAAGGGCGGGCACATCCGCAGTAGGGGGTGTGCAGGAGGCAGCTTATCGATGTTTCTCTCTCATCGATGTTTCTAACTCTCTATCCCTCTCTCTTCCACTCTGTAAAAAATCAATAAAATATATTAAAAAAAGGGGGGGGGAGGCTTCTTTGGTTTTGGGGTGGGGAAAAGTTCAGGGGCTAATGGCATAAAAAGGGATTTTTTGTAGCCAGCAAGACTTGATACACAGGGTCCCTTTCCTGAAGTCCTTCAATTCCACAGGATTGTCTCTAAATTCTCAGAAAGGCCTGGGGTTGTGTTTCAGCTTCTCCTGACCTTAGAAAGAGCTTTGGCCAGAGCACCTTGTGGAACCTTCAGAATAAAGGCAACACAGAAGCAGTTCTGCCAAGGAGCTCTAGGTGAGCATGTGAGACCTCAAATAGATGTGGGTCTTGAACAATAAAGGCAGTCATTGGGGGGTTAAGAAGAAAATGTGACTTCCTCAGGGAGTGGTATGGACACTCCCTCATTTCATTCCACTAGAATTCTGAGCACAGGATGAGACAGGACAAGATTCAGTTACCCTCTTCTGAGTCTCTGCCTGGGCCCTGCTACCTTTTGAGATGCCTCTGCAGATGCTGGTAGGCCAGTAAGGTCAGCACAGTGCCAGTGGGAGGCATTCTGTGATCCAGCATCAGTCCTTCAACACCTGAACTACCATATCAGCCTCTTCAGCAGACTTCTAGTCTTCTTCAGTACATGCTAGAGAAGCTCCTGGCTCCATCTACAAGCCCCTGCACCTAGGTGTGTCTCCGCATCTCAGCCTGCACTTTGTTACTCGCTCTGCCCCTGCTGGCATAGCTCTGGGTGGCACCCATCCATGGGCACTGTAATTCTCTCTCAGCTGAGTCCTTTTATATCTGTAACATACCACATGCTCAACCTGGCCACAAAGCAAGACTGACTTCCCAGAACCACTCAACTGCTCCAGCAGTTGCCAGACCACAGTAACCATGAAGTCCTGTTCTGAAGTATGGGAGAAACATGTCTTTCATTTGGATATATCCATAATAGCCTCAAAAGAGTGAGTGCATGTGGCATTAAAAGACTGGAGAAAAAGCATCTGGACAAAGATCAGAGCAGGAACATATTAGTCTGGATATTAGTAAATGAATAAGAAAATTCTGCACTAAAATAACTGCATGGAACACCAAAGTGATCATGGAAAATGAGCATGAGCATTAAGTCAGGTATTTCTGACCTCCTTGGCTTGAGGAATTATTCCTTACCGTCCTGCAGTGCCTTCAAAGGCATATTCCCAGCCATTGAGGGTGCGGCAGTATGGGCCTTGGACAAGGCCCAAAGCTGATATAGCCAGGCAGTATCCAGAGAAAGAAATTCCAAGGCCAGAGAGTATAATTGATAGCAGTGTCTAAATTAAACACAGAAGAAGGAAGTTAGTGCCATAGAGTGAGACAAGGGGATAGTGTGGATAAATGATCAGATAGGTACTTTCCTCTACTCATCCAAGCCTACTCAATTCTCTGTAATAAAAAATGTCATGACAAAAATGGGAACATTAAATTCAAACCCACCTGATTCTAAAAATAAGTTTTTAAATGAATTTTTGTTTGGCATTCCATAGAAGTGACTAATTAATTTACTAAATTTCTTCCTTTTTTCTGGAATTTTGATATCAAAATAATGACTACCTCATATATAATGCAGTGAAGGTATGTAATCAATCAATCTATACTTATTTTTTGGAGATATTATTTTCTAAGTGGGGGGGTCTCTAAGAATCATAAGTTATGAACCCTGCTTTTCTCTTATGTAGATGATATTTTAATACTTTCACAAAGAGAAATATGATGGGAAATACCAGGTGTTAACCTAGATGGTCATGTTTATATTTAAGTCAGGCTGAATTGATGGGGAGGAGAGTGTTTTCATTTGGATGGAGAAAATGAGCAATGTTCACAGGCAGAGCAGCACAGGTGGAGTTGTGAGAGTGAGATTAGTTTGACCTAAGAGGGGGTCCTGCAGAAGAGTAGAGGAGAGAATTATGAAGACGATGGTGCTAATGCTGGGGAGACAGGGTTGATAGGACACACTCTAGCCCTTGTGTCTCTTACAGACTGACTGAAGCTTGATAGATCTGAGTGGAACATGGCCTTGAGTGATGGATCAAGGACTCCGGACTTTCTCCTTCCAGGCAAAGGGCTTTCCCTCCATAAGCTTTCATTTAAAAACTAGAGGCCTGGTGCATGAAATTCATGCATGGGGGGGTGTCCCTCAGCCCAGCCTGCACCCTCTCCAATCTGAGACTCCTTGAGGGATGTCCCAGTGGGACCGGGCCTAAACGGGCAGTCCGGCATCCTTCTCACAATCCAGGACTGCTGGCTCCCAACCGCTCACCTGCCTGCCTGCCTGATTGCCCCTAACCACTTCTGCCTGCCAGCCTGATCACCCCCTAACTGCCCTCCCCTGCCAGCCTGGTCACCCCTAACTGCCCTCTCCTGCCAGCCTGGTCGCCCCTAACTGTCCTCCCCTGAAGGCCTGGTTCCCCCCAACTGCCCTCCCCTGCAGGCCTGGCCACCCCCACAACTGTCCTCCCTTGCAGGCCTGGTCCCTCTCAACTACCCTCCCCTGCTGGCCTGATCACCCACACTGCCCTCCCTTGCAGGCCTGGTCACCCCTAACTGCCCTCCCCTGCCGGCCATCTTGTGTCCACATGGGGGCAGTTATCTTTGACCACATGGGGGCGGCCATCTTGGGTGTTGTAGTGATGGTCAATTTGCATATTACTCTTTTATTAGATAGGACTAGAGTCCCGGTGCATGAAAATTCGTGCACTCGGGGGGAGGGGGGTGTCCCTCAGCCTGGCCTGCACCCTCTTGCAGTCCGGACCCCTCGGGGGATGTCCACCTGGAAGCTTAGGCCAATCCCTGGGGAAACAGGCCTAAGCTTGCAGTGAGACATCCTTAGTGCTGCGGAGGTGGTAGAGGCTCCTGCCACTGCTGCTGCACTCGCTCTGTTAGCCCAGCTTGTGGCTGAGCGGAGCTCCCCCTGAGGGAGCACACTGACCACCAGGGGGCAGCTCCTGCATTGAGCTTCTGCCCCCTGGTGGTCAGTGCATGTCATAGGGACCGGTTGTTCCTGGGCATTCCACCGTTAGGGTCCATTTGCATATTAGTCTGTTATTATAGGATTTTCAAATCTACAAAATTTGAAAGTATAGTACAATGACCCTTAGGTACCCCTTACCTAGACTCACCTTTTGTGAATATTTACCACTTTTGCCTGCTCAGTCTCCCTCTCTCTCTGTTTGTATATGTACATACATATATTTATTTACAATTTTTTCTTGCTGAAAATTTTGAAAGACATTGTGATTTCTTACTACTGCATACATCAGCTCATATCTTCCAAGAATAAAGATATTCTTTTATTCTGTAACTGTTTTTTACCATTTCATACAGGAGCCAATAAAGGTTTTTGTACAAAATCACATCTCTTTAGTTTCCTTTAATCTACACTAACTTTACTGCTTTTTGTTTTTACGTATAGTAAGTTATTTTTGAAGAATCCCAGCCAGTTGTCTTGTAGAATGCTCTACATTATGGGCTTTTCTGATTGTTTCCTTCACATTGGACTTGGGTTGAACCTGTTGGCAAGAACAAATGATTGGTATGGGTACATTGTGGGCCTCTCACTGCTATTGGTAATGATAAATTTGAGCTCTTGGTTAAGGTGGTTTCCTTCAGATCTATAAATGTACATTTTTCACTTTGCAAATAGTAAATAATTTGTGAGATAGTACTTTGATATTGTGTCATATCTCGTTCCCTAAAGATATTTGAACGAATGGATAGATTTAGCATCCACTAATGATCCTTATATCCATTGGTTGCCAATTATCACAATAATTGGTTGCAATGTGCTGCTTTTCTATCATTTCTTTTGCATTTATATTATCTTTTATTTTTTTTCTGCACAGAAGAACTTCCATTTCTTTCTCCACTGCATCTCTCTTTTTGTATATATTCTGATTCATACAAATTAATAACTTATTATTCTTTTAGATGTTGAGATGATCCAAATATGGCTAGTGAGAACATCCATTCAAAGTCAATTCCTGTGCCCCTTGACATGTCCTTATCATTCTTTGAACATTTTCGTGCTTTCTGGCACAGATGTTTCAAGCTCATCTTAAATTTATGTTGCCCTAGACATGGCATAAGTTCTTTTTCTGACAAGCTATGTAATTAGTTTTTGAGCAAGAATGTAGTATAAAACAAAATATGATTTTGGAAATTTCTCTAGCAGTGGTGTCATGCCAGCTGGAAGTAAGAAAGCCCAGGAACAAGGATTCTATATGGAGACAACTTCAAGTCAAGTGAAAAACACATGCACTGGAGAAAAAAGACATTCAGAAGGAAATGAGTAGCTGAAGATGACTGAAGAAAAATTCTAGAGTTTGAAACTTAGGTGAAAATGAGACAGAAATAGAAATGTCAAGAAAAGTAGTTTGGTTTGGGAAAAAATTAATTTAGTTTTAGAAGTGCTTTAAAAAAAAAAAAAGAGTAGTATAGCCAAACAGAAACATGCAGTAGCAATTTGATGATAAATTCAAAAGCTGAGACCAGAAAAAGAGAGAACAACAAACCTGTGATTTTAGGAGCAGGGTTATCTATATTTCTTTGTTTAAAATTATTTTACTAATTATAACATTAATACATGTTTATTATAGAAAATTGGAAAATATATTTCAAAAACAAAAGAATAATTCTGTTTTTCTCCTCTCTGATATTATTTCATCAATATTCTCTCATATGATTAAAAGCTCATTCAAGTTATATTTCTCATATTGATTTTTATAGGATTTTGCTCCATGATGGAATGAGATAAACAGAGCTACTTTTTGTTTTACAGTAGATTGTTGTTAATTACACTTTGTAAAGAAAATTTGCCTATTCACCAATGCCATCTTTGAAAAAGGAAGAAGGATGTTTTGAAAAGATTGAGCTCCCTGTTTATCAATTGTACTCTTAAGCAGTTCACTGGGAAGATCAGTGAAGAATTTCTTCATTTGGCAACCATAGCATAATATATATGTACATATATACACACACTACTATGTAATTAATACTAGATACCATTGCACAATTGAGGTAAGCATCAAAATAAAGTGAAAATAAGAATCTCTTGGCCCTGGATGGTGTGATCCAGTTGGTTGGAGTGTCATCCCATGCACCAGAAAGTCTTCGGTTTGATTCCTGGTCAGGGCATGTACCTGGGTTGTGGGTTAAATCCCTGGTTGGAGTGTGTGTGAGAGGCAACTTATCTCTCTCTCTTTCTCTCTCTCTCTCTCCCTCCTCTCTCTCTCCTCCTCCCTCTCTTAAATCCATAAAATTAAAAATAATTAAAGCATCTCTCTAAATCAGTTTCATTTTCTGTAAAATGTACATTATGTAGATGATTTTAGCACTTATATAACAAGGCTGTTTCAAAAATTAAAGCCTATAAAATTATTTGAAAAGTGTAAAGTAAAATCAAAATTATTGATACCTATTATTTCAAATGCCCCTATTTGGCCAATAATTGTTTTCCAGAAATAACAGCCCACAGAATTTTAGCAGAAGATGAGACTCTCTGGAGGAATGAATATAAGCCAAGAAGTTTATGAAGTTCAGGATATGCTACACTAAAATATAGCACCTTGGCATATTGAATATCTTAAGCTGAAGGAGCTTAAGAAAATTGTAGAAGCAGGACTCCATGTGCAGACAATTGCAAGTTGAAGTAAGTCACTCTGCCCCACAGCTGCCTTTCTTCTCTGAAACAAATCATGAAACTCCCATAACAGGTACCTTCCCTGTACAAGGAAGAAGGAAGAAATTATCACCAGAGACAGGGAATTTGGGACCAAGAAGTTTGTATAAACAAACTTGTTAAACTAAATTTTATCTTCTAGTTACTTCTTAACCATTCACTATCCCTAACTCAAACCCCTCTATTTTGCCAATGTTCAAAAATTTTATTGTTTCTTTGCGTAAAAGAAGATTTCTGCCCTGGCCCACCTCTTCAAGTCTTTATTCTCTTGTGAAGGATCTCAGATACATGTAAAAATTCAGTAAAATCTGTATGCATTTCTTTTGTTAATATGCCCTTGTCTATTTAATTTTCAGACCCAGCTAAGGATCCTAAGAGGGCCAAGTAAAACTTTTTTCTTTCCTACAATTTCTTGCACCCCAAAACACTGCACCATTAGCTGGAGACACCTTGCTTGATCTGGAAGCTGCACTTAGAGATTATGAACCTCTGATAAAATCTGGCAGATGGTAAAAATTCTCACCACATCAGTCTTTTAGATCTGCCTGCTGCAACCAGTTGGGCAAAGGTGGTAATAAATTTGTTTCATTTCTAGATTTAGATTGGCAGGAGTAAAACATTTGTAAGAATTAGTTCTTTGGATTGTGACTCTGGTTAAATTTTGGAAGATTAAAAATGGTGGCAGAGTGAGTGGAAGCTCACAGACATGCTCTTAGGACCAAACTGCAATTACAACTAAAATACAGAAGAACCACCCTGAAAAATCAACTAAGGACTAGCTGGAGAGAACCCTGATAACCAAGGAAGGAAAGCGGAGACCACAGAGAGACTGGTAGGAAGGGTGGAGGCATGAAAGGGCTGGCTGGGCTCAGGAGAACAAAGAGACTATACTACTGGACCCCTCAAGACACCTTCTACATAAGACCATCCCATAAAGATTGGAAGGCATAACAGTTATATCTAATACATAGAAGCAAATATAAAGAGATAGATAAAATTGGGAGACAAAGACACAACCCCCAAATGAGAGAAAAGAGTGAATCTCCAAAAAAAGAACTAAATGAAATGGAGGCAAGCAACCTATCAGACATAGAGTTCAAAGCATTGGTTATAAAGATGCTCAAGGAACTTAATGCAAATCAACAACAGCATGAAAAGGGAAACAGAGGCCACGAACAAGAACCAGACAGTAATGAAGAGTGATTTATTTGACATGAAGAACACACTGGAAGGAAATAAATGTAGATTGGATAAAGCAGAGGACAAAATCAGTGATTTGGAAGAAAAGGTAGACATAAATACCCATTTAGAGCAGCAAATAGAAAAAAAGAATTAAAGTCAGGAAGAGAGGTTAAGAGAGCTCTGGGACAACATGAAACATAATAACATCTGCATTATATCATATCATCTGCAAATAATGAGAGTTTTACTACTTAAGGAAAAACTCTCTTTTCTTTACAAAGTGTAATTAACAAGGGGAAGAGGGTCAGCAACAAACAGAGAGCATGTTAAAGGAAAAATGAAAGAAAACTTCCCCAACCTGGTGAAGGAAAATGTAACACAAGTTCAGGAGGCACAGAGAGTCCCAATAAAGATGAACCCAAAGAGACCCACACCTAGAAACATCATAATTAAAATGGCAAATGTTAAAGGCAAAGAAAGAATCTTAAAGGCAGCAAAAGAGAGAAATTTACATACAAAGGAGTTCCCATTAGAATGTCAACTGACTTCTCAATAGGAACACTTCAGGCCAGAAGGGAGTGGCATGAAGAAAATTATGAAAAGCAAGGGCCTAAATCCAAGACTACTGTATCCAGTGAGGCTATCCTTTAAAATTAAAGGTGAAATGTAAAGCTTTCCAGACAAAAAAGGTTAAAGGAGTACATTACCACTAAACCAGCAATACAAAAAATGTTAAAGGGACTGTTTTAAGAAGGAGAAGAAAAGGAGACAGAGGGGATCACAGGCATAAAGAAAATTAAAATGTTAACAAATAAATACATATCAATAGTAACCTTAAATGTAAATGGATTAAATGCTCCAAAGGACATAGGGTGACTGAATGGATAAGAAAATATGACCTGTACATATACTGTCTTCAAGAGACCCATCTCAGAACAAAAGATACAGACAGACTGAGAGTGAAGGGATGGAAAATATATTCCATGGAAATGGAAAGGGAAAAAAAGCTGGAGTAGCAATACTCATTTCAGGCCAAATAGACTTCAAAACAAAGGCTATAACAAGAGACAAAGAAGGCAACTTCATAATACTAACAGTAATGATTCAACAAGAAAATATAGCCCTTTTAAACATATATGCACCCAATATAGGAGTACCCAAGTACATAAAAAACTCTTGATGGACTTTAAGGGAGAGATTGACAGCAATACAGTCATAATAGGGGACTTCAACACTCCACTGACATCACTGGATAGATCTTCCAGACAAAAAATTAACAAGGAAACAGAGGCCTTAAATGACACACTGGATCAAATGGATTTGATATTTACAGAATATTTCACCCCAAAGCAACAGAATATACATTCTTCTCAAGTGCACATGGAACATTCTCAAAGATAGACCACATGTTAGGACACAAAACAATCCTATACAAATTCAAGAATATTGATATAATACTAAGCATCTTCTCAGATCACAATGGCATGAAGTTATAGATCAACTACAATTAAAAAAACTCAAAAACATGGAGACTAATAGCATGTTATTAAACAATGAATAGGTTATCAATGAGATAAAGTAAGAAATTAAAAACATCCTGGAAACAAATTAAAATAAACACACAACCACCCAAAACCAATGGGACATGGTGAATGCAGTCCTGAGAGGAAAGTTCATAGCACTACAGGCCTACCTCAAGAAAGAAGAAAAAAGACTAATAAACTATCTAACCCTAAAACTAAGTGAATTAGAAAGAGAACAGCAAGAAGAGCCCACAGGAAGTAGGAGGAAGGAAATAATAAAGATCAGAGAAGAAATAAATGACATAGCAAAAAAAAGAAAACAGTACAAAAGGTCAATAAATCTAAAAGCTGGTTTTTCATAAACATGATTGATGAACCATTAGCCAGACTCATCAAGAAACAAAGAGAAATAAACCAAATAAATAAAATCAGAAGTAAAAGAGGTAATGTAATTAATAATGGTCACCAGAGAGATACAAAGGATTGTAAGCAAATACTATGAACAACTATATGCTAACAAATTGGACAACCTGGGTGAAATGGACAAATTCCTAGAAACATACAATCTTCCAAAACTCAATCAGGAAGAATCAGGAAACCTGAGTAGGCCAATAACAACTAATAAAATTGAAACAAAAATTAAAAAACTTCTAGCAAACAAAAGTCCTGGACTGCATGGGTTTATGGGTGAATTTTACCATTCAAAGAAGAACTAACACCTATCCTCCTCAAATTATTCTTAAAAATTGAAGAGGAAAGAACACTCACTTCCAAGCTCCTTTTATGAAGCGAGCATTATCCTAAATCCAAAACCAGATAAAGACACTACAAACAGAAAATTACAGGCCAATACACCTGATGAACATGAACACAGATGCTAAAATCTTCAACAAAATATTAGCAAATTGGATCCAGCAATATGTTAAAAGATCGTACACCATGATCCAGTGGGATTTATTGAGGGGATTCAAGGCTGGTACAATATTCAAAAATCAATAAATGTGATACATCACATAAAGAAATTGAGAGTTGAAATCTTTGAAAACAAATTGAAAACCACATGACCATATCAATAAATGCAGAGAAAACACTGGACAAAATCCAGCACCGTTTTTTGATAAAAACTCTCAGTAAAGTGGGAATAGAGGGATCATACCTCAACATAATAAAGGCCATATATGACAAACCTACAGCCAACATAATACTAAATGGGCAAAAACTAAAAGCGTTACCTTAAGAACAGGAGCAAGACAGGATGCCAGCTTTCACCACTCGTATTCAAATTAATATTGGAAGTCCTAGCCACAGCAATTACACAAGAAGAGATAAAAGGCATTCAAATTGTAAAGGAAGTAGTAAAACTCTCATTATTTGCAGATGATATGATATTGTACATAGAAAACCTAAAGCTCTAGCTGGTTTGGCTCAGTGGATAGAGTGTTGGCCTGTGGACCAATGGGTCCTGGGTTTGATTCCAATCAAGGTCACATACCTTGCATGCAGTCTCCTCCCCAGCCTGGGCCCTGGTCAGTGCTGGTGCAGGAGGCAACCAATCAATGTTTCTCTCACATCAATATTTCTCTTTTGTCTTTCCCTCTCTCTTCCACTCTCTCTAAAAATCAATGGGAGAATATCCTTGGCTAAGGATTAAAAAAAGAAGAAAGAAAAGAAAACTCTAAGGACTCTACCAGGAAACTATTAGACTTAATAAATGAATTTGGCAAGGTAGCAGCATACAAAATGAACATCCAGAATTAGATGGCATGTTTATATACCTATAATGAACTCTCACAAAGAGAAACTTATAAAGCAATCCCATTTACCAGGCAACAACAAAAAAAGATACCTAGGAATAAATTTAGCCAAGGAGGTAAAAGATTTGTACTTGGAAAACTATACAACATTGAAAAAAGAAATAGAGGAAGATACAAACAAATGGAAGCATATATCCTGTTCATGGATTGGAAGAATTAACATCATTAAAATGTTTATACTATCCAAAGCAATCTACAGGTTCAATGCAATTTCTATTAAGATACCAATGGCATATTTCACAGAACTAGAACAAATACTCCAAAAATGTATATGAAACCATAGAAAAAACCCAAATAGCGACAGCAATCTTGGGAAAGAAGAAGAAGTAGGAGGGATCACAATACAGGATATCAAACTATACTACAAAACCATTATAACCCAAACAGCCTATTACTGTCACAAGAACAGGCATATAGACTAATGGATCAGAACAGAGACCCCAGTAATTGACCCACACCATTATGTCAATTAATATTTGACAAAGGAGGCAAGAGCATACAATGGAGTCAAGACAGTCTCTTCAATAAATGGTGCTGAGAAAATTGGACAGATACATGCAAAAAATGAAACTAGACCACCAACTTACACCATACACTAGAAAAGACTCAAAATGAATAAAAGACTTAAATATAAGGCATGAAACCATAAAAATCTTGAGGAGAACATGGGCAATAAAGTCTCAGACATCTCACGTAGCAATCTGTTTACGGATACATCTCCTAGGGGAAAGGAAACTAAGAAGAAAACAAATAAATGGAACTACATCAAAATAAAAAGCTTCTGCACAGCAAAAGAAACCACTGACAAATTGAAAAGGGAACCCACTGAATGGGAGAACATATTTGCCAATGATACATCTGATAAGGGGTTAATATATAAAGTACTCATAGAACTCAACAAAAAGAACACAAACAAATCCAATTAAAATATGGGCAGAAGACCTGAATAGACATTTCTCCAAAGATGACAAACAAATGGCCAAGAGACATATGAAAAAATGTTAAAAGTCATTAATCATCAGAGAAATGCAAAGTAAAGCCACAATGAGATAACACCTCACACCTGTCAGAATGGCTATCATAAAAAAAAAAAATCAACAAACATTCAGAAAGCCAAGAGACATATGAAAACATGCTCAAAGTCACTAATCATCCAAGAGATGCAAATCAAAACAACATGAGGTACCACCTCACACTTGTCACAATGGCTATCATCAACAAATCAACAAATGACAAGTGCTGGAGAGGATGCTGAGAAAAAGGAACCCTCCTTCACTGCTGGTGGGAATGCAGACTGGTGCAGCCATTGTGGAGAACAGTATGGAGTTTCCTCAAAAAACTAAAAATGGAACTGCCATTTGACCCAGTAACACCACTTCTAGGAATATGTCCCAAGAAAACAGAAACACCTATCAGAAAGGATATATGCACCCCTATGTTCATAGCAGCACAATTCACCATAGCTAAGATTTGGAAACAGCCTAAGTGCCCATCAGCAGATGAGTGGATTAGAAAACTGTGGTACATCTACACAATGGAATACTATGCTGCTGTAAAAAGAAAGGAACTCCTACCATTTGCAACAGCATGGATGGAACTGGAGAGCATTATGCTAAGTGAAATAAGCCAGTCAGAGAAAGATAAATATCACATGATCTCACTCATTTATGGATAATAAAAAACATTATAAACTGATGAACAAAAATAGATACAGAGGCAGAGAAGCATCAAACAGACTGTCAAACTACAGCAGAAAGGCTGGGGAGGGTTGGGACGGGAGGAGGTAAGAGATCAACTGAAGGACTTGTATGCATGCATATAAGCATAACCAATGGACACAAGACACTGGGAGGTGGGTGAGGGCATATGCTGGGGGATAGGGGAGGCTGGGAGAAGGTCAATTGGAAAAAAAAAAAAGGAGACATATGTACCACTATTTGTAATACTTTAAACAATAAAAAGATTTTAAAAAATCAGCAAACAACAAGTGCTATCGAGGATGTGGAGAAAAGGAAACAGTAGTTCTCTGCTGGTGGGAATGCAGATTGGTGCAGCCACTATGGAGTTCCTTCAAAAAATTAAAAATGGAACTTCCTTTTGACCCAATGATCCCATATCTGGGAATATATCCTAAAAAATCCCAAAACACCAGTAAAAAAGGATATATGCACACCTATGTTCATAGCAGCATTATTTACAACTAGTGGCCCAGTGCATGAATTCTTGAACGGATGGGGTCCCCAGGGGGGTTGGGGAGCCAGGACACTATCGGCCCTTCAGGTGGGCAGTGGTTTGCCCTTGCTGGAGGGGATCCGGATCCATCCCGGTGTCGTTCCTGCCAGTTGTTGAGAGCCACCTGGCGGCCACGTTTTTTGTTTGTTTGTTTGTTTTTGACACTTCAACTGTTTATTCCATAATGGATGGATCTATGTTACCACAGAGGATGAAACCCCACTGTAAATAGATTGAAAGCAGAAAATAGGTAATTTCACACAATGTCCCAGTTATCAACCTAGGTGGGTGCACAGGTACAATAACACATGAATGAGGAAAATCTAACAGGCTGAGGGGTTCAAGAAGAATGTCACCCACATGGTAACAAAATCTAAGTGCTCTAGAAACCAGCACCAGGCTGGCCACAGGCCTCACTTCATAGGACAGCATGGGGTGCTGAGCTGTGTGGTGGCTGCGTATCTTTCTGTGTAGTTGTCTGTGGGCCAACTGCTCTCTTCCTTCTCACTTAGGGTGAGCAGCATGTGAGGGCAGAGCATGCCGTCATGAAACACAGAGGGCTGCCCAGAGCTGAGGGGAGTGGCCGGGCCCATGGGGTGAGAGGTGGGCACAGAGGACGCTATCTCACTCAATTGTGGGGTGGGCTGGATGGCCTTCATCTGCCTGACCCCACCAGGGAGGGACCGAGCGGGGTATCTGCCTCTCCATTCTCCATCCTTCCATCTGTGACACCTGTCACCCTTGCCAGGGCTCCCCCAAAGTGAGTTCAGCTCAATCCCTGAATGTAAAAGGGCATGGGGTGGGGGGGGCTCCACTCCAGTGCCCCCTGATTCCCAGCGGTAGAACCTGGTCTCAGGACGGTGGCCACCACTGCAGAATGTAGATCTGTTTCAAAAAAAGTTTGGAATGCAGACTTTTATATGAGCCCCTGTTCCAAAAGGTGGCAGTTTGTTCACATTGTGGCAAAGACACCTTCAAGAGTAACATAAGTGGGTGAAGTCAGGGCCAAACCGGGCCATTTCTTCATCCAATCTCTCTGAGGTGCATGGACAGAACCAAGTCTCAGCTCTTCGCAGGGCACTTGCGGGTTTTTTTTTTTTTTTTAAGCCTAAAGGACTGTAGTCTGTCTCCATTGTTGTTCTTTGGGATTTTTTCATCGTAGGGTAAATGGATACGTACATTGGGGCAATCCTCTTGAGATACAATATTCCAGTTGCACCCATGTGATGAAGACAGCGCCCCTCAGAGGGAGGGAGCCAACAGATTGGGAGCAAGGAATTTTGAAAACCAAAGGGATGACAGAGACGCTAAACCTTTCCTTCATGGGTCTGACACCCCTCCTCAGGCAGCCTGCAGGCCGGGCATCTGCTGGACCTTTGCCACTTGATGTCCCTGCTGCTAGGCAGTGTGCAGGGCCACCTGGGCCCAGGGGGAGTTACTCCCCCCCCCCCAGTCACTCCTGGTAAAGCTCCTGCACATGGGCCCTGGTCTCTGGGGGCCACACCAGGATGGCGGCTCAGATGCCCTCCATCTAGCAGCACCCTGTCCCTGTCCGCATGCCCGTCCTCTGCCTGGGCCTGGCTCCTGCTGCTTAGGCATCCTCCTCCACAAAGTGGCAGGGGAACTTGCCCCTCCTCAGCTTCAGGACCACATTCTGGATGCTCTGAAAGCCATAAGCAGCCGCAAAGTGTAGCGGAACCTCTTCATCTCTTTCAAGGGTAACCTCCTGGAAGTCTTTGTTCCTCAGGGTGTGGTAGGTGAGCACCCCCACATTCTCGTTGAACAGCTCCTTGGCCATGTGCCTGAAGATGTGTGCCAGGTACCTGTCGGAGCTGGCACCCTCGTGGAGCCTCACCTCCTCCTCCTTCATGTCTCCAGAGTGTCCATGGCAGTGTCATTCGTGGCAAGGCCACTTTGCTCCATTATCTGGACAATTTCACCTGAGGTTAACATGCAGTCAGCACCCTGGGAACTATGCAAAGCTGTGGGAACTATGTAAAGCTGTGGGACCTTTCTCAAAGGGCCTCCGGTTTCTTGTCATAACATGGGGCTACAATGATGTGGAAAATCTTGTCTGGGGACAGGTTCTGCCATCTGGTGAAGTAATCCTGCACCACAGAGCCCATAATCTCCTGGGGAGACTTGGCCATGCAGAGGTGGGGTGAGATGGGGTGACCCAGCACAAGCTCCGCTTGGACCCAGCTGGGCCAGGCAGAGGTCAGCATGGGTAGCCGGGGCTCTTTATCACAGTGCTGGCGGTACCAACACACAAATTCCTTCTGACTCTCCAGGATGCTGAAGTCCGCGGCTATCTTCACATCAAAGACAGTGCGCCCCAAGGCTTTTGAGGAAGCTGCAAAGTCTTCTGGATGCAACAGTGACACTGAGGCTGAATTTAGCAGCAAAATAAGGTGGAGACTGAGGACACACGGACACTGCTAGCACCTTGTGCTGTGAGGTATCACATTTCTTATTAAGGTTCAGAACACGGAAGAAGTCCTTGGCTTTCTGCTGAGAATCTTGGACTCCTTCCTCTGCGGTCACACTACTGTCACACACCAGGCAGTCACTCAGATATATCTTGGCATTGGCCAACTTATGGAATTCTCCCTTCTCTCCATTTTCCTGAGCTGAACTTTGGACGTTAAATGTAGCATTCTCTTGGTCATCGGTGTTTGTTTTTTTTACTACATTCCTTCCATGTGTGCAGTGATCACACTTCATCTGGAGTGGGACAGGCAGGGGGGGCCAGCGTGCATGACCTGGAGGAAGCAGGGGAGAGTAGTCACAGCTCCTTGCAGAGCTTCTAAGGAGGGAAAGTGGCTGAGGTGACCGAGGCGGAGTTCCAGGAGGCTGGCAGGGCTGTAGGGATCCTGCCAGCAGCACTGGTCCATTGGTGACTGGCCCATTCTCTGGAGATTGAACCTGCAGAACTACTGAGGGAGTGAGTGGCTGCTGCCTGGCTGTTGGTTATTCTGGTCATTCCGGTTGCTGGCTTTTTGTATATATAGATAGCTAAGATTTGGAAATAGCCCAAGTGCCGAGGAGTAGATGAATGGATAAAGAAGGTGTGGGACATTTACACTATGGAATATTATGCAGGTATAAAAAAGAGGGATCTCTCACCCTTTGGGAGAGCATGGATGGACCTGGAAAATATTATGCTAAGTGAAATAAGCCAAACCAAGAAAGACAAATATCACATAATTGACCAACAAAATAAGACCTGAAGTAGGGAGGCATGGAACAGAGTGATATATCTTGATGTTGGGTTGAAGGGACAAGAATAGATAAACCAAAGAACTTATATACTTACTAGTATGCATAGCCCATGGACACAGGCGATAGGGTAGTGAAGACCTGGAGGGGAGTAGGAACTGGCAGGAGGGGAAGAAGTGGGGTAAAATGGGAGACATCTGTAATACTATCCTATATAATAAAAGCTTAATATGCTAAGTGTCCGACTATTTGACCATTCGACCAGTCACTATGATGTGCACTGACCACCAGGGGGAAGATGCTCTGACTGGTAGGTTAGCTTGCTGCTGGGATTCGGCTGATAGGGACTGGGCAAGACAGGCCGGACATGCCCTGGAGCCCTCCTGCAGTCCCTCCCTGGCCCCAATCGTGCACTGGTGGGGTCTCTTGGCCTGGCCTGTACCCTCTCACAATCTGGGACCCCTCGGGGGATATCAGAGAGCTGGTTTCAGCCCGAGCCCCTCAGGCCAGGCCGAGGGATCCCACTGATGTATAAATCCATGCACTAAGCCTCTAGTCAACAATAAAAACTATATTTTAAAATGGGGAAAAAATCATTGGCAATTGAAAAAAAAATTGATTTTGTGGTGTCCAATAGTTATTGATACTTTCCCTCCCAGGGATAGCTATTGCTTTCCTATTTCTCTCTTGTTTTGTGTCTTGAGAATCTGGCTTGCCTTTCAGTCTATTGGGGGATGCAAGTGACTCAGACAACCAATTGTTAGACTGAGGGCCCTCAAATAATGGTGTATATAAATGTGGGCTGCACCCCATTTGTGACTAGTGTCCTACTGACTGTTGCCAGCTCTCAGGAAAGTCTTTCTTTTGGTTATCTTTGGGACCAGTTCTGCATCTTAGGAGGGCTCCATCTTTTTACCTTCTTTGGGGATGACTCTTGAATTCACAGCTAAGTACTGGTTTTAGTTTTAAGTCACTTGATAGGTAAACCTTTGATATATATTTGAAACAATTTTTTTAAAAGAGCTCTATGGCCAGAAGTTGGCCAAATTCAGAGCCTGATAGAACTTCTTTTAAGGGCTCTGTCCTAAACTGAAATGAAGCTATGTACTCAGAAGAAAAGCAAATATGCTGAAGGCTTTGTGGTTTGACATTAAAGCATTCCAGAGACACACAGCTCTAAATCTAGATTATAGAAATTTTTCACTTCTATCTTAGTTGAAAGATATAAGAAGCAAATTGAAGATAATGTAGTTGGATGTGGGGGGTGTCAGTCCTTTATATCATTCAGGGTGAGGAATTTTAAAAAAAACAACCATCCTTGAATTACAAAGGCTCTTTGAATAGCAATTCAAAGTCCACCTACACTTAACAATACCCAAACATCCCCTACTTATCTCCAAATTTTTGCAGATATAACAGATCAGGACATTGGAAACAGAACTGTTCTGCACTTAAGAAAAAGAGAAAAATTGAAATAATAATCACCATAATAGACAAATATGCCCCAAAACTCCTTCTAGGAAGAGACCTACATTCTTCTTGTGTCTCTAGGAGAGGTAAATCTTACCATGTCTTTGAAATGTAAACATCCCAAGAGATCACTAAGATACAACCCACACCACCTGAGATTGAAGGGAAAAAAGGCTTACAAAACCCCAAACTGCTAAGAAAGTTCCCTTGCCCAAAATCTAGTCCACAGCCTCCGTAAGATCGCTTGTCAAGAACAGATGCAAATTTTAAGTCTTCTTCATAAATATTAGTAAAATGCTTTAGCCATCTGAGCAGATAACCTTAACTTGCTCCATCTGTTCTTTTATACTAGGGAGGTTTGTATTAATGTACTTAACATGATAACATTTTAAAAAAAGCTATAAATTATGTGTGTCTATCTACATGCTTATTTATATTGATATATGTGTACATGTGTCATTAAATTAATTAAATGGTAGACCATAAGGCTAGGGGGCTTTAATGGCATGGAACCTATTCAAGCAAACCAAATTTAAGCCTGTAAATGCCTCAGGATTGTGAAATTAAACAACCAATCACAAACAGCCAACTTGGTTTTAAGCTATAGCCAACCATTAATGTCCTTATTTGCTTCTGCCTTTTTTTTATAAAAGTCTTTCTCTGAACTCCTGTCTGTTGAGTGTAACTTCCTGTTTGGCAATGCCTAATTCAAATAGATTTTTATTCAAACTCTTTAAAAGTTTTAAAGACCTAAGTGTATCTTTTAACAGTATGTTACGGATGTGTGATATTTTTCTACCTTTGTGTAGTACTATCAAATTAACTTATAAAAGATTTCAAAGGAATTTTATTCAAATTGGTTTGGATATGAATGAACTTACAGATAAATTAAGTAATCCTAAAATTCTCAGAAATATAGAATGTACCCAAAGATTTGTTTTTTAAGTTCATGTAGTTTGGAATAATCTTTGGTAAACAGCTGGTTTTAAGAAAAAACATAGTCATAACTTCAGAGTTGTCAGCATTAAATATAATGCAGACATTGAAGCATAGTGGTCCCTCCTTTGGAAAAATTGCTGTTTGAAACTGCTGTTTGAACTACTCTGTTATTCTTAGACAGTCTCTTATTCTGTAGGTCAACTCTGTTATTTTTAGACTGTAAAATAACTTTTTTTTTTTGCTTGAATAGAAAAGATAAACTTAATTGTCTGACCTTGCAAGTGAGCCATCTAACTGATACCCTGATATTGATGCCAGGTGTCTGTATAGATATGATATGATACTCAAGGTTACATGTATCTGTATAGATATTATATGGTACTCAAAGTTACAAGTTGTCTGTATAGATATGACAGGTGTTTGATTAGATATGATATGTATTCAAGGTTACAAGCTGTCTTACACAATGAACTAGAAGGATATAAAAAGGAAATACTCCCTCCTGTGTTTGTTCAGAATTTGACAGAGGTAATGTGCTCTGAACCTGCGCACAATAAAAATGACTCCTAACTAATTGGCTCATTAGGTGTCTTGTCCAGCTCGCTGATCTGTGATACAACATATAATTTTTTCTACTTAGTTTACTAGTCAAAGTTTTGTTATCTCTACTAGATATTTAAGAGTATAAAACTATAAATTCAATCTAAAAACAAAAAATACATAAATATAAACTGCTTAATGCATGTTGAATATGGTAGTATGAAAAAGAGAAAAATTATATGTTAAAGTTTTACTTGCATTGTCTCTGTGATGTTTGAGGCTTCTCAATATATAGGTATACGTCTATTTACATATATACATTTGATTAACTATATGTTAAAAAATTTGTCAAAAAGAGAAATGACAAATGATGGAGGCTAATCTTGTCTAACGTCTCATTAAATTTTCATTAGTAATTTAAACACAATTGTTATGAGTGAGTGGATTAATAAATGTGAGATAAAAGTTTATAATAAATGAGCTTTTCAACAAAACATTATGTTTTATAAAATATGTCTATTTAAATAGGTTTCAAAATATTTGGTAACTTGAAACCTTAATATTTTACTGTTCAATTAAATGATGATAATTCATTGAGTATCTAGATCATTTCAAAATTAGATAAAATAGTGAAACATTAATTACTGAACATAAGTTTATTTACTTTTGTCTTCCTATTACAGAAGAATTAATGATAACATGTCCTGTGCCATTTTGAAAACTTTCCTCTGAGAAAGTGTATACTTCTAGAAATGGTAAAATGTATATTTATAAAAACAGTTCATAATTGTTTATTCTCTAGTTTTCACTAGAAATTAAGGATTCTGAGGCTTAAAATTCTAATTAACATAAATAATTAAAGCTAATCTACACTAATAAAAGAGTAAGATGCAAATTGACCGTACCTTCAAGACGCCCACTAGCCAATCAGAAATGAGTATGCAAATTAACCCAACAAAGATGGCCGTTAATTTGCATATGCAGGGACCGAGTGGCCGGGGCGTTCTGCACCGCCCTGGCTGCTCTGGGCCTCTGGGCAGCATGGGAAGGTGGAAAAGTGGCTCTGGCCGGAATAAAGGTGGTACTGGCAGCCAGGGGAAGGAAGGCCCATTCTTGCATGAATCTTCGAGTATTGGGCCTCTAGTAGAATAATAAGGGAACAACTTTGTAGGCAAAACAATTAGGATGTGTTTTTGGTACAAAAGAATATGAGGTATGGAATTTTTTTTTTAAGTGTTTTTATTGATTTCAGAGACAGGAAGGGAGAGGGAGAGAGAATCATCAATCAGCTGCCTCCTGCTTGTGCCTTGACTGGAAATTGAACCATGACCTTCTGGTTCATGGGTCAATGCTCAACCACTGAGCCACACCAGCTGGGCTGGAAATGTGTTTTTTTAGGAGAAAAAGAGAGTAATTTTGTCCTGAAGTAAAATAGGACTGATAATATCTGTGATAATTCTTTTTTAAAAATATATCTTTATTGATTTCAGAGAGGAAGTGAGAGGGAGAGAGAGAAACATCAATGATGAGAGTGAATCATTGAATGACTGCCTCCTGCACACCCCCTCCTGGGGATTGAGCCTGAAACCTGGGCATATGCCCTTGACTAGAATTGAACCTAGGACCTTTCAGTCCACAGGCTGATGCTCTATCCATTAAAGCAACTAGGGCAATCTATACTAATAAAAGCCTAGGTGGCCCTTGTGTCATCACAAGATGGCTGCCCTGACATCGTCACAAGATGGCCACCCCCATGTTGTCACAAGATGGCCGGCAGGAGAGGGCAGTTGTGAGCAACCAGGTTGGCAGGGGAGGGCAGTTGGGGGGACCAGGCCTGCAGGGGAGGGCAGTTGTGGGCGATTGGGTCAGCAGGAGAGGGCAGTTGGGGGCTATCAGGCCGGCATGGGAGCAGTTAGGTGTCAATCAGGCCAGCAGAGGAGTGGTTAGGGAGTGATCAGGTTGTCAGGCAGAAGCAGTTAGGGGCAATCATGCAGGCAGGCAGGTGAGTGGTTAGGAGCCAGCAGTCCCGGATTGTGAGAGGGATGTCCGATTGCTGGTTTAGGCCCGATCCCCACCCCGAGGGGTTTCAGTTTGGAGAGCGTGCAAGCTGGGTTGAGGGACACCCTCCCTCCCAGTGCATGAATTTTGTGCACTGGGCCTCTAGTATCTCTGATAATCACAATATATGTGCTAATTCCAATTATTAACTTAAAATATTGTATGTCACAAAAATAACCAGAATTCTGTGTCAATTAAATTATAATAAACTCTAATCAAATCTTTAATTTGGCCACTTTTAAGTCTTTTGCCATTTACAGACAGCTACTTATTTGTTCTGATGCTTTTGCAAAAGTGCTTGTCTTCAAAACATGGAAACAACTCTAAGAAGTATATACCTCTGAACTGGCTAAAAATTGCTAAAACTCTAATGGAGAAACTGATGCATTCATAAAATTGGTAACACAAGATCAAGTAGTACAAAAATTAATTATATAGTACTGAATAAATTGATGAGGATGATTCATTTTCATGACTTTAAAAAATTTCTGGATTCTAAATATTTTGTTTTCCAGGTTTAAGGAAACATTTTTCTTTTTTCTCTTAAGCTATCTAAGACTTACAGCAATTTGGTAAAGTATGCCTTTGTGAACAAAGATAAAATAATTACTTTTCTCCCTACTTTATTTCTCCAGAATTAGAAAATTCTTAGTTATTTTTCTTATTTTCATGGCAATATATCTATTTGCATAAGTTCAATAAGTCTGTTCTCCTGCCCAGCTGGTGTGGCTCAGTGGCTGAGTGTCGACCCATGAAACAGGCAGTCATGGTCTGATTCCTGGTCAGGGAACATGCAAGAGGCAGCTGATTGATGATTCTCATCATTGGTGTTTCTCTCTATTTCTCCCTTTCCATTTCTCTCTCTGAAATCAATAAAAACATACTTTTTAAATAAAGAGTCTGTTTCCTTATAAGGGAGACAATTGGAAACATTGCAAATATTACCAACCTTTGACTAGAATGTCATATTTAAGAATGTGTATAGAATAAAATATTACAAGACAGCTTTAAGAAACAAAGGTTGATTTTATGGAGCCAAATGAAGCCCCTTGGCAAAACTAGTCTGGTACCTTGCTTATTACATTTCAGGGTTCCCAGCAGCCTTAACAAGTGAGTAAGGAAGGTCACTTCTGATGGGCCCAGGAAATCCAGGATATTTTGGAGACTTCAAGAAGAAAGAAATTAACCTAAATCTATAGGTATTGCAGGCAACGTCTAGTGGCAAGTCCTTGGCTTGGTTTCTTAGCCTTGAGAGGCTTTTAAAGTCTAACTGAGTAATGAAAAATTCCAACAAAGCAAATTTCAAAAGAGCTTATATGATCATCACTATTCTTGCTGCTCCTATATGAAAAACCAGGCCAAGTTTAATGAGACTAGACTTATTTTGCAATGAAATTAGACTTACTTTTATTATCTCTGATAGAAATGGGGTGATTATAAAAAAAATATTTTAGCTGGAAACTATAACACACCCTTGAGGAGATCAGATACTGGTTCTGCTCACTTTTTTGGAGGTTTGGTTATCTACCTGTAAACTGGACTGGAGTCTCCAATATCTGGCTACAACTCCTCAAATTAATGTTCCCAATTTTCTCTCACCTGCTGACTTGGAATCATTGAGAACTAAAACTGCCTTTCCCAAAGCCCTACAAGCTAAAGTTGGACAGCTTGATATAAACTTCAGAGAAAGTACTGAAGCATGGTGGTCCCTCCTTTGGAAAAACTGCTGTTTGAAATTCTCTGCTATTTTTAGATAGTCCCTTGCTCTGTAAGTCAACTATGTTATTTTTAGATGGTCTTTTATTCTATAAAAATAACTTTGTTTTTTAGCTTGAATAATAGAAAAGATAAACTTAACTGTCTGACCTTACAAGCTAGCCATCTAAAGGGGCTGATATGCTGATACTGATAATAATTCCCATATTCTCATGACAAGTGTTTGTTCATTATGTATCCAAGGTTACAGGTGTCTGTATAGATATGATATGTACTCAAGGTTATAAGTTGTCTGTATAGATATGACAGGTGTTTGTTAGATATGATATATACTCAAGGTTACAAGCTATCTACAGAAATAACTTACACAAAGACCTAGAAGAATATAAAAAGGGAATACTCCTTCCTGGGTTTGTTCAGAATTTGACAGAGGTATTCTGCTCTGAACCTGCACACAATAAATGACTCCTAATTAACTGGCTTGTTAAGGTGTCTTGTATCTAGCTCAATGATTGACAATACAACAGTAACACAATGACTCACATTTAGACAATCTTCATGCCTGTTGTATGGGCAACTCAGTAAGTTTACCAAAATACCTGATAACATCCCCAGGGACATTCAACTACAAACCAGGAAAATCTGTCAGATTACCATTGCCTGCCCTGTTCTATCTGAAGATGCTTGAAGCCCAACATCTAGAAATATTTTTAAATGACCTTTAGACTTAAATTCATTCTAATCATTAACCATTGCTTTTCCATAGAAATGCTCCAGACTGAGATACTTGCTTCCATGGGTTATGGAACAATCTACTAACTCAGTTTGTGGACTGTGAGAATTCTTGGGGGAAGTTTCAAATGGGGTTCAGAAAATGCTACCCCCTAAATATGGCATCTTTGAAACTGGAATATTTTAAGCTAAAGAAGTATGAGAAAGTGGCAGAAGCAGGAAGGTACTCTGACCAAACCACTCACTCCTGCCTTTCTTCCCTGAAACAGGTCATAGAACTCCCATGTGAAAGGTGTCCTCCCTGTGCCTGGAGGAAGGAAGACATTCATATCACCAGAGACAGGGAATTTGGGCTGAGAAATCTATATAATCAAATCTTACTAAACGAACCCTTGTCTTCCCAGTTACTTCTTATCCATTCATTAGCCCAAGCCCTTTTGTCTTGCTAATTCTTTGTTTATTTGTTTCTTTATCTAAAAGGTATCAAAGCCTGATGCTCTGGCTACTTCTTCAGGACTTTATTCTCCTGTGAAAACTACCATGAATATGTAAAAAATGTAATAAAATGTGTATGCTTTTCTCTTGTTAATCTGTCTTCCATCAGTTTAATTTTTCAGACCCCGCCAGGGACCCCTAAGAAGGTCAAGGACAATTTTTCCCCCTAAAAAGTGAATCTTGTATGATTTCAATTTCCATTCTGGAGTTTCAGAATTTACAAACTGGTACAGACTCAAATTTGGCCTGCAAGGTATGTTCATTTTATTTAAATGAAAACGAATTGTCAACATTTACAGTTGAGAGGTTTTAGATAAAAATTCATATTTCTACTTTTTATTTAAAACAGAATTATTGCCCAATTTTGTCATGATAATACTTGGCTGGACTAGAGTAGCAGCTCCCTTCCTTCCTTAAATGGAAAGTTTGCTCTGATGCCTACTAGGCTCACTTCTTTAGCTTCCATCAGATATTCAGCTCCTGGAGACATGTGAATTGGGACTTCTGTTCTAGAGTCTACCTTGAAAGGGCCAAGCAGGGATCCAGGGAATCCTCTCTCCCTTCCTCCTGTTCTTCCCATTGAGATGGCAGTCATCTCATCAGTGTTGGTTATAAGACCCTTTTAAAACTCTAGCCTATTTCTAGCATATATTTGTGCTGGAGATGCTAATACTGAGTTTAGGCAAATTGAACATATATATTATCGGCATATAAATTTGTTTTCTAGAAATTTCTTGAGTTTCATAGCTTAAATTTACCTCAATCCATTGCTTCCCCTAGGCAATTTTGAAAACGTTCCCACAAATATACTACCAGCAGGTACTCAGGGATATCTGGGTCACTTAGTTAAGAAAACACACACACACACACACACACACACACACACACACACACACACACACAAGAATATTAAAATTTTTCAATTCTTCGCCATGGACACAGAGCTAAATTAAGCAACTAATTTGATCTTCCAAAGGCATTAGTTAAAGAAGCATCTTGGCTGCACATTAAAATCTGGTTGCACCTCAGACCAGCCAAGTCAGGGACTCTGAGGGTGAGATTCCAACTCCAAACTCCTAGATCAGGGGTAGTGAACCTTTTTTCTGCCAAGGGCCATTTGGATATTGATTTCATCATTCGAGTGCCATACAAAATTTTCAACTTAAAAATTAGCCTGTTATATTTGGTCAAACATTTAATTAACTCACCCCTAATGCCTTGGAAGGGTCAGACCAAATGATTTTGCAGGCCTTATATGGCCTGTGGGCTGGATATTCCCCACCCCTGGCCTAGATGATTGCAATGTGCAGCTAAGGTGTGGAGCCTTTGCTGCAAAGAATGCATACCAAGCCTCTGGGAAAACTCCTCCTAGTTGATAAACAACATGCTCTCTTTGAGCCGCAGGTGACTCATCTATAAAATAGGAGTAAGAATGATCTATTTCACTGGCTAAATGTAAAAGAACTATGAAGTGCTATGAAAATATGAATGAACAATGACAATGATGATGATGAGAAGAATAATGGTGGAAATGTAGCAGCCCAACTCATGTTTATGTGGCACAGGCTTAGAAAATTGGGGAATATTATTCTCTCTTGATTCTATTTTAATTTTTTTAAAGTTCCAATTTAGAAATGTACATTGCCTATACCTAACAACATGGATGTATCCAAAATCATTATGCTGAATGAAAGAAGCCAGATACAAAAGACAAATACTATATGATTCTGCTGATACAAAGTATAAATCACTCTATAATGGCAAAAAGCAGATAAAATATCTTTTGGGGTGATGAAAATGTTCTATATCTTGATTGTGATGGTGCTTTAGAAACAGGAATTTTAGGGGAATATAGGCAGGTTTATGGAATATTTAGAATTGGGGTCCATGGAAAAAACACAGGGCTACTGATTGGGAGAAGATACATTTCCATAACACAAGGAAGCCAGGCCCAGTTACATTTCCATAAGACAAGGGAAACTGGGAGAAGGTACATTTCCATAACACAAGGAAACCAGATGCAGTTAACATTTCCATAAGACAAGGAAGCAGCAATAGGTACATCTCCATAAGACAAGGAAGCCAAGCATGATTACATCTCCATAACACAAGGGAGAGACAACAGATACATCTACATAAGATAAGGGATCTGGGAGTAGCCAAGAGATCTGTATTTACAAAATAAAGGAGGAAGAAAGCCCAGAAGGAATAAGAGGACAATGAGGGAGGAGGGACTCAGGAGTTACTATAGTAACCAGTTAGAAAGGGAATATTGACCAATCAGAGGGGATATCAGGACACAGGAACTGCAGCCTTCATAAACCATGGAAATAGGAAGTCTGTGGGACCTTTTCCCCCTCCCCAGTTGGGAGTCTGTACTTGTTCTTCAATAAATCTCCACCTTTGCTATACCATCTTCTGTCCTTGGATTCATTCTTCAACTATGGTGGACAAAGAATACGGGTTCCAGCCCAAAAATTCTGTTTCACTTTCATGGGTGTATTCATTGTCAAAAGTCATGGATTTGTACTCTTTTAATGGATGCCACTTATTATATGTAAATTAGTCCTCAATAAAGTTGTTAAGAAGAAAAAATAAAACTATACAAAAACCCAGACAGGAAAAGATAGTATTATTTCTAATCTCATGTATCTTTAAATTCTGAATTTGTGAAAGAACATCATCAGAACAAAGGTGAAGAAAAACTGTAAAAAAAAAAAGGAAGATTTTTTTTGGGAGTAAACTCTTGGGCTCTGTACTAAAAAGATCATGGTGAGGGTACCATAATGTTAATAGTTTTGTGTTTCTGAGTAAGAGGAAAGAAATCTAAAGCCCAGTCAACCATCTTCTTAAAACTGTTGCTCTTACCATGTATTTTTTGCTGCAGTTTTCACTCTGGCAGCATTGACAGTTGTCACTCTCTAGGACAAGAAGAGCTACTGCAACCATGAGCATCTGCCATAGGAAAGAGAAAAAAAGATCAGAAATAGGTACTAGTGAACATTCATGCTCATAATATGAGCACAGTCATTGAGAGCATAGGTTCTAGGTCAGGTATATCTGGGTTCAAAATCCCAGATCTGCCACTGTCTAACTGTCAACTCATAAGTCCTTCCTATAAATGGTGTTATTAGAGTACTAGAGGCCCAGTTGCACGAATTGGTGCATTGGTGGGGTCCCTCAGCCTGGCTGGTGATCGGGGCCAATAGGGGCCAATTGAGGCAGGCCGGCCAGCGGGAGGGACCATGGGAGGTTGGCTGTGGGAGCTCACTGACCACCAGGGGGCAGCTCCTGCATTGAGCTTTTATATAGATAGATTATGAGATAATGTATGTACAATTTTGAAAATAGCACTTAATTCATAGTAAGTAATTGATAAATGTTAGCTATTATTATCATGGTTGATCAGTCACCAAAAGCTAACAACTAAAGAGAAGTAAATGGTATGGACCTGGGAATACCACCTGGCAGCAAACCTGCATTTCTCATTGACCCAGTTGCAAAAGACAAAGGAAAGCCATTCACAAATTTGCAGTTTGCAAAGCCTCTCTCCATTTATTGCTGTCTGGGATTGTAGGTTAGATGCATGGTGAATCTGAAAAGATAGTCCTTTTTAAAAAAATACATTTTTATTGATTTCAGAAGGAAAGGAGAGGGAGAGAGAGATAGAAACATCAATGATGAGAGAGAATCATTGATTGGCTGCCTCCTGCATGCCCCCCACTGGGGATGGATCCTGAAACAGAGGCATGTGCCCTTGACCAGAATTGAACCTAGGACCTTTCAGTCCGCAGGCCGATGCTCTATCCACTGAGCCAAACTGGCTAGGGCAGTAAAGTAAGTCAATTCCCCCATGCATTCAAGCCATCTCAGGTACAAATTTTCCAGTGTTTTGTCTGTAGCAAGCCAACAAGTTGTGAGAATTCAATATATTCTACTTCCCCTCTTTTTGGCATCTTATGCAAAGCATTGTATTTTTGTTCTGGAAAGAAATGAATTTCTTGATTTTTATAACTCATGGTTGGGGCAGGTATGTAGCATCTATTGGTTCTGGCAAATTCTCCACACATCCTTTACTCCCACTACTCTGTACTGGATATTGAAGCTAAGTTCATTGCTATTTTACTGTTTGTGGTCAACCATTTCCAGTTTCCAAATTCCTTCAGTCTTTATTTATCAATCAACTTAATTATTTATTTATATTCTTCTCCTTTCTCTTAAAAGGATTTGATATAGTAACAATAATATTTTTCAAAAAAAAATCTTAGACAATAAAATATAGAGAATAGGTTCTTTCCCTGTTTTAAATTTTACATGAATATAAACAAAAGAGTCCTATGTTACCCTCCTTTCAACACATTAGTTATCACAGATTTTAATAGATTTTAACCCAATCATGCCTTGCAACTCTTCCATTTACTACAATGACGTATGGAGGGAAACAAGATAACCAGCTTCATTTTAATATTGGTAGAAATACTTAGACCTAGGCCCTGGAGTCCTGTGCCAAAAGAGAAACACAGGCAGGGCCTGTGTTGAAAGAGAAATTTTCTTTTTTTTGTTGTTGTAAAATATAACTGCATTACAGAGGGCTCAAGAGCAAGGGAGGAAAATTATCCATAGCTCTGCGACCCTCACTTATTTTCATATATGTGTCCCCAGTGTTTTCCCATCTGTGTATATTTTACATAGTTGCAATCATAATTTATTCACAAGTTTGTTATATCTTTTTTTTCACTTACAGAATGTTCATTTTCCTTGTTGTTAGATCTTCATCATTACACTTTACATCACCGTATAAAATGAATGTATCACAGTTTATTTGTCTACTTCTATGTTACAATGCTTCTAACTATGTCCTATTACAAATACTGCTGCCACAAACATCTGTGTATACATCTCTTTCCTTATTTTGGATTATTTCCTCAGAATGAATTCTCAGATTTAAGATTACTGACTTGGAAGACAGAGCATTCTCATGAATCTTAATATATCATTTCAAATTCATCCAAAAGTTTGCATTTATTTATAGAACGACTGCACCATTTATTATGTACCTATCATATAGTAGTTTTAATAGCAATGAGTATTAATATTTTAAAGTTTACTAATTTAGTATGCAAAATAGTAACAAAATGAAAACTATTTTCCAACATAACTATTCAAGTATTATAAAAATTAAAGCCCCACAAAGATGAAGAGATAGATTATAATGGATCTTCTTTTAGTTATTGGTGGCATAGTAAGCTTACAGTGTAAATGTGTTGTTTTTAGTATTGATATAACCAGGAAAAGTGTCTTTTCCTCTGAGTTGCCAACATGATTTATTTTTTTAAAAGAAGAGTCATCAGGAAAACACTCATGGGTTCTTACCGTGCATAATTTGATTTAGTTTTCAAAAAATATTCTCCATTATTAGGGGTATAATGTCGCACTATTTAACAACGAAACCACCTATCATTCGATAAGTATTTATAATCACAATAGTCACTGGCTACCTACTACAAGTCAGTCTCTGTACTGGGCACTTCATACATGAGATTTTATGCAATCTCCACAACTACCTGAAAAGTAAATGTCATTTATCCCCATTTTCCAAATGAAGACAAGACATTGAGTAACTTGGTCAAGGTCTCATGGCACAAATGCAGAGCTTAGATCTGAATGCAAATTTGTGTGCATCTTCAAGCCTCTGCTTTTCTGTGCTGTCTTAGTATCAAGCTAGATAAATTGTGAGTGCAGGTAGAAAGTCTTTCTGGAAAAGAGCAGTGCCACTAGGGATTAGATGGCTTAAGTTGACACGCAGAGTTCATGAGGACACAAATATTTCTATAGGCCAGTCTCGCAAACTTTTATTAGGACCCTTTTCCTGTCCTGCCTAAGCTACAAAAATGAACAGCTAACCAAAACACAAAGCTGCTCTTCAAGTCCCAAGTGACTACTCGCCTCTCCACCCCCACCCATCTTCCAAATCCCAAACCCAGGATTAGTAGAACAATTTTACCATTATTGATAACTTTTAGTAGGAACAAAGCAATTCTTAGTAAAAACGTCTCCTTTTGTGATCCCCAGTCTCCCAGATCACACTTACCATGATACCTGAGAAACAGATTCCTTCAAAATACCACACGTAGTTGGTGAGTTTACTGCTGAATGCATAGGAAGTTTGCCCATTTGGGAAATACAATAGTAAATTCACAATTATACTCCAAAGTGCAAGCGGAATCAGCAGACCACTTAGGCAGCCTCCACATTTCTGAGACCCCATTTTACCCTGCTCAGAACCTGCAGGAGATTGTAAGAGTGTAAAATTACATAAAGCCTGTTTTCATCCTATCTGCTCCTCCAACCACCCCCCTTATTTTTCACATTACCTCCACTTTCTAGGTCAGAGTCCTTTACTTCCTATTCACGAGGAGCCCAGGATCAGACAGGACTGCAGCCCACAGCCTCTCTCTGTGAAAGAGTGGTTTACTGTTTGGAGAACAATAGATAATGATCTAGGACTAAAGAGCTGAGTTGGTCTTCATCCTGTGCCAGAGGAATGCAGTGTTTTTACTGCTTTTAAAATAAGTAATTTTCCTTTGGATTAGAACACTACAGACTTAACCCTGAGTACATGTTAAGAAGGAAGTCAGAACTGGTGCTGGCATTGAGTCTAGCAAATTTCATCTAACAGTAGAAAGGGACTAAAGAGAAAACTACTAAGGGAGTTTATACTAGAGCATGGTAGGCATGTGGTATGTTTGTTCAAATGTCCTGTCATTTTATACTGTTTTTAATTCAGTCTTCTTAATTGTGGACTCCCTCTTCAGCAAGCATTGTTTAAATGGCAGGGGGCAGAAAAAAAACAAAGGGACAAACTGGCTTGGTGGTTGAGAAAAATAAGACATCACAGTGGCTGAGTTCACTGTCACAACACCAAGAGTTCATGTCTATTTCCTCTACCTCTCTGAAAAACAACAATAGGGATAAATTCATATTTTTCTTACTGCTTAGGAAACAGGAATGAGTAAAGTTGGGCAATTTGACTAAGATTTTTGTGAGTAATAAGTTTGAAACAAAGATTTAAGAATTCTTCTTCCATATTATTGTCCTAAATTTAAAGAGCCACAGATCCCCTCTGATTATGGTGACATGAGGAGAGGATTGAGGGAAGGAATCTTGGTGCTAACATGTTAGAAACAATGTAGACAGCGGTGGTAAGCAATTCAAAGATTGCCTGACCTCATTGCCAACATTATTGGTAACCTCAGAATCTCAGAATCTTGCTTGACTTCACTTTCTCAAGTCTCAACTGTCTCAGTGTGAAATGGGAATAACATATGGTACTTCCCCCACAAGGATAATGTAAACATTAAATGATATTATGTGTGCAATTAAATGAGATTATCTCCTCTCTGATCCAGAGTTCTGTATCATGAACTCTTAAAATCTTGATTGCAGAAATATTTAATTTGTTGTTGTCCTCCAAAAATATTACTAATAAGAGAATAAAAACTTATTTTTATACAAATAATTCTAAATTGTATTATACTAATACTTTTTTTAAAAAATTGAGATACTTGGAGCCACTTTTGGATTCAAACAAAACAAACAAAAGAAACCAGCAGTCTTATACTGTGACAAAGCCAAAGAGATTTCTTGGCACCTCCTGATGAATGTGCCTTTTTTCCTCTAGTGTTTTGAGCAAAGTCTCATCATTAAATTTTTCCCCCAAGGACATAGAAGCAAACTAAAATAATTTTTACTAGAGCCCTTGCGATGATAAGGAGAGCAGCAACATTTTTGGTTGAATATTTATTGAGCACCTCTGTGCCAGGTACAGTTCTAAGAGCTGAGGAGAAATCACTGAACAAGACAGTCCAAAATCATGGTCCTTGTGGAGTTTACATTCTACTATAGGAAAGACTAACAATAAAAAAGTGAATAAGTAAAACATATAGCTTATCAGGTAGTGATAAGTGTGGCTAAAATAAATCAGGAAAGGGCAACTAAGAGTGCTAGAGAATAAGGATGAGGATACCATTTTAAAAAGGGTGGTCAGGGAAGACTTCCTGAGAAGGTGACATTTGAGCAAAGATCTGAAGGAAGTGGAGGGTGTCAACCATGCAGAGAATTTGAGAAAAAGCATTACAGGCAGGGAGAACAGCAAGTGTACCAAAGCCCTGAGGTAGAGGGAACCACAACAAGGAGACCACTGGGGCTGGAGCCAGGTGAGGGAGGGGAAGAATAGTAATAACTGAAATTAGTTTTGAGTAGAACAATGACTTGATATGTTAAAAGGATCACTCTAGCTGCTGTGTTGTGAATAGGTTGTAAGGGTATGTGTGAAAGAAAGGAGGTGAGTTTCAAAGCCATTTCAACAATCCAGCCTTACCATGAATGATAGCGAGTCAGACCATGATGGCAGTAGCAGAGATGGTGAGATACAGTTGGATCCTGTATGTATTTTGAAGACAGAGCCAAGTATGTGGTGACAGATCAGATTGAATGAAGAAGAAGAGAGGAGTCAAAGATGACTATGTAGTTTGGGGCCTGAGCAATTGGAAGAATGCAGTTGTCATTAACTGAAATGAGCAAAGCAGTGAGTTAAGTAGGTTTGGAAGGGGGAAGATGAGGTGGTCAGTTTTAGGCACCCCACATATTGAGGTAACCTATTAGAAATCCAAGTGGATATGCCAATTAGGCAGTTGGATACACACATATGAAGCTTGGGGAAGAGGTCTGCGATGGAGTATTTAAATGGTACTTAAAGCCATAAAACACTATGGAAATGAGTATGGGCAGAAAAGAGGTCTGGGTCTGAAGACTAAATCCTAGACAGTACAATAAATTGAGTTTTGGGAAATGTGGGAGCTGAGAAGTGACCAGTGAGTAGGAAGAAAAACCAGGAGCTTATCCTGGAAGTCCAGTTTCTAGTTGAGGAGGAAGTGATCGACTGAGTGAAACGCTGCCTACTGAGTAAGTAATACGGGAGACTGGAGCACTGGCTACTGGATTTAGCAATGTGAAGGTCACCAATGACCTTGAAAAAAGGAGCTATAGTGGTGGGATAGACATGAGGGTATAACTGGAGTGGGTTCATGAAAGAATGGGAAGAGAGGAATTGGAGACAGGGAAATAACTTTTTTGGAGAGTTTTGCTATAAAGGAGAGCAGAGAAAGGGGACAGTAGCTGGAGGGAAAGTGGGAGTCCAGAGGAAATTTTTAATGAGGAAAATTATAGCATGTTTGTATACTGATAGCAATGTTTTTGTTGTGGGTGGGGCAGGGATGTGGGGATTGACAACATGAGAGAGAGAGAGAGAGAGAGAGAGAGAGAGAGAGAGAGAGACAGATAGAGAATGACTGAAACAGTGAGTGCCCTTGAGTAAGTGAGAAGGGGTGGGAGTGTGTGCAGAAATGGAGGAGCTGGCCTTAGACAGCAGTGTGGGCAGTTCAGTCCTATTAACAGAAGGGAAGACAGAGCATATGGGAAAGAGGTAGTGGGAACTTCTGATTGCTTCTGCTTTTTTCAATGAAAGAGAAAGTTTATCAGCAGACAGAACAAGAAGATAGGGAGAGGGTGTTAGAGATTTGGAGAGAGAAGAGAAGGTATGAAACAGTTGCCTAAGAAAGTTGTATGGTAAATGATCTAGAGAAATTTGGTAGGATTGCTAGTAGGCACTGAGGTCCCCCTTGAGGTCATGAATTCATGGTAAGACTGGGAAGCACTTTTGAGTGTTCAAGTTCAGCTGCAGAGGTAGTGAGAAAGCTGGAATAAACCCGAGACTTTGCCAGACAAGTACCATGAAGAGAAAGGGGTGAAGGAATCAAGAATATAAGTAATAGAGTGATTATAATGATAGATTGTGGGACTTAATCTGAATAAGGACATGAGAGAATGTGAGGAACAGCAAAAAAGAGGGTTGGGTTTGCAGATTGTCACAGTGTGGTTTTGGGCAGCAGAGAGAAAGAACTGGAAAGAAAAATTTCAGTGATTAAGAAGTGGGATCTTCAAACTTGAGATTAAGATGTTTTATGAATTGGTGAAGACAAAGTTTAAAGGTAAGTTATAAGCTGAATTGTGTCCTCAAAATTCATATGTTGAAACCCTAATCCCCATAACTTCAGAATGTGACTATATTTGGAGATAGGGCCTTTAAAGGGGTGTTAGGGTGGGACCTAATCCAACCTGACTGGTGTCCTTATAAGAAGAAATTTGAAAACAGAGAGCTACTGGGGATGCCTGTGTACAGAGGAAAAACCACAGGAGGACACAACAAAAAGGTGGTCACCTGCAAGCCAAGGAGAGAAATCTCAAGAGAAACCAAACCTGCTGACATATTGATTTTGTTTTTATAGCTTCCATTACTGTGAGAAATAAATTTCTGTTGTTTCAGTGACCTAATCTGTAGTGTTAGTTATGGCAGCCCTAACACACTGATACAAGGTGTAACCATGGGCATGACTGGCTGAGTGAGATAGGGTGGATGCAAGAGGATTGGAGGAAAGAAACTGACAGAGCTGGGTATTAGAATGAGTATTAAAACCAACAATTATGACAATGGTAGTTTTGGAGAAAAATGGCTACACTAGAAAGCCAGGTGCTGAACTCTTCAAGGAGTAAAAGGAAGTAACCTCGAGATGAAGTGAACATGAACTGAGGGTGGGAGATGACATCAATATAATCCAGTAGTGAAATTTGCATTCTCTTCTGCCAATACTCAACCATCTCCTCTCTCATTAACTTTTAAGCAAAGCTATTCACAATACTGAAAATGTTTGATTTGGCTTTCAGTTTTTCTCACCTTAAAATTTCTTGTCATAGTAATTCTAACAGGTCTGACATGAGAAGAAAGGGGGAGAAGAGGTTGATCTCTGAAGAGAATAATTGGCTACCAAGAAACTCAGAAGCAATGTGTTTTACTAAACATATTTGCAAGCTTCTGGGAGGGTGTAATTGAGATTTCATGGAGTTTTTATTGCCAATAGTTTGTTCTTTGGAGGGAAGTAACTAAGAATACCTTTTGTTAAAGTTCATGTGGAGGGAATCACTGAGCATTTCCCATCCTGTATTAATGATTAATGTATTAAATTGTAGCTTCCAGGAATTTTCAGTATCAGTGAGGTGAGCTGTCACTGCCAATCACACCTCCCTCAAACTAATTATGATAAATTGACATCTTTTGTGCTGGAAGCTTTAAGATACATTGAAAACAAACAAAAAGTATTCTCACATGACATGAAGGTGAAGGCATTATTAACCTCATTTTGAATGTGGGGAGAAAATGGATCCAAGAAAAAAATTTAAAACTTGCCCAGGAACTAGAAGTTAACCCCAAGACTTTCATATTCTTTGGACTCTTCCACTATGTTCACCACTGTCTGATACACTTTCATGCATGAACCCTCTCTTCTTCATTGCAAATATTTATTAAGTGTGGGTGTTCTGGTTCCTACAGTCTTATTTTGAAGACACACTGGTTTTGGTGGGAGAGATATATAGTTGGCTGTTAGCTAGATAGATTACTGATGTATTCTGTGAAGACAGGGTTGGGGAAGAGCAACATGCATGGTTAGTATTCCCCAGTCTTGATCACACTCTAAAAGATGTCTCTGGTGATGTTTTCATGTCACAGGCAGTTATGAAGTCCATTCATTTGGAAGACTCTTTAGTAAGGGTGACAGAAGAGAATAAAGAGGAGATGACAAGCTGGAAACCTTGATAAAACTGTGGAAAGGGGGATTAAGCAATTTCCTTGTCTTTGGTTATCCCATTAACAAAAATATCTAATGAATTCTTCCTAGGCAACTAAAAATTTTGCTTAATTTCATTCCTAAGAAAACTCTTTTTTAACATGCCTGCTTAAAAAAAAAAAAAAAAAACTATACTCATTAAAAGCACTTCTAAAGTCATTTGTCTCCAGTAAATTCCCAATTTTCTTGCCAAGGAATTCTTACTAAATCAGGATTTTCTTGCTTGTCCTCCAGGAACCGGGAAGAGTCACTGGGTTTATGCTCATTGGCTGTCCCTGGCCTTGACGTCCCATTCTCTCTAGCAGAGCTGAGGAAATCCGCAGGATGCCTGCTATCAGTAGATAAGGTGACTCAGGAGGAAACACTCCACTTAAAATAGTCTTGGTGTGCAGTCTCTGAGTCACTTTAAAATCAGAGTTAAAATATGATCCTGAAATTAATCCACAAATGATGGGAAGTGCAGAAGAAGGAAGTATCTGAAAGAAATTTATCAAAAAGTTTGCCACAAAGACAAAAGTTTGAATGCAGCAAAAGCTAACATTCAGAGAGAAATTTCACCCAAGGAGTTCAGTGGGTGAACTGTGATTTACTCCACTGACCATGGGCATAAAGTGGTGGTTATGGTTCAATTTAGATGCCCACTGGGAGTGCATATTTCCTTAAAAACACATTAGAAAAACAACAGTAGAACAGCTGTGTAAACAGAAATGGACCATTGGGGTGAAGAACCCTTGATTTTTATAATTCTTTCTCTAGAATTATCTGCCCCCAAATGTCTATAGTGCCACTAGACTTTAGGTCCATCTCCAACTTAGGTAAATATCTAGCATTTTGCCTACTGAGAGAAGGGAAGGAGCATACAACTCATATTCAAAGCTCCTCAAGAATAGTCCATATTAGGAATAGACTTGTCTTGCCTGCCTTTTATTCCCTTCTCCCTGGCTCCAAGCACTCCAGAGTCCATTTATTTATTCCAGCTCTTCACAGTGAAGGACCGAGGAGCTGCATTCCATCATTGATTCTTTAAATGTGTTTTGAACAATTATTACCTAGCAGGGAGGCAAATGAGCCATTTCTTGCCCCCAAGATGCTATGCTTAAAGTCTAATTGGGGAAAATAGAAAAGTTCAGCCAAAAGTTTGTAATACAAAATGTTGAATCTTCAATAAATTTAAGCATAGACTTTGTGAAAGTACAGCAGTCACAAGAACCCTGAATGGAGCTGGGGGTTTACGGGAGAGTCCTTGGAAAGGTGGGGACAGAGCTAGTCATGGCAACTAGCTGGGCAAACTGAGATTCAAGCAAAATTAAACTTTTACTGATACATAAGTGCAATGTATGACACTTGATTGTTTGGAAAACAATACGTTGAAATACATTTTGGAAACAACTAGAAAAACATGAAAATAGATAGACAATATTGGAAGGTTATTTTTAATTTATTTTGGGTGTAATAATGGTGTAGTTATGAAGGAGGTTGTTCTAATTTTTAAGAGATATATACACCTGAAATGCATTTAGCAAATGGTTTAACAAAAATCTGAAATCTGAAATGATTTAGCAGGAGGAGGAGGAGATGGGGAGGGAGAAAAAGTATGGTAGATTGATAAATGAAGCAAATGTGACAACATGTTAACAATTGTTTAATTCAACTTGAATATTCATTTCACTAGTTTTTCTACTTTCCTGAATTTTTGAACTATTTCTTTAAAAATAGTTGAAAAAGTGCCTGGCTGGCATGGCTCAGTGGTTGAGCATCAGCCTAAGGACCAGGGGGTCATGTTTCGATTCCAGGTCAGGGCATATGCCCAGGTTGCAGGCTCGGTGTGGGGCATACAGGAGGCAGCCAATTAATTATTTTCTCTCATCATTGATGTTTCTATCTCTCCCTTCCTCTATGAAATTAAAGTAGTTGAAAAAGATTACTTGGTAGACATTTAGTTGCATATTTGCCAACACTACCCAACATTCAGAGGGTGATTTCATTTTGGGAATTCAAAGTGGAAAATAAATGCTCTGCCCAAACAACTGCATCGGGCTGCACAGAGCACTGAGTTGGGAAATAGTGCCCACTCTGCAGCTTGGGACCAGTTGAGCTGGCTGCGTCTGCCTGCAAAGTGGGATACAAGGAATGTGATTGGGAGGATGGCTGAGGAAGGAGCTCAGAGCCCAAAAGGTCCTGTGTATGTCAGGCCAAAGAGTTTGGACTTTATCCTGAGGAAGTCAGAGCCACTTAAAAGTAGATAGCATTTTGATATCACCTCACACCTGTCAGAATGGTTATCATCAATAAATCAACAAACAAGTGTTAGAGAGGATGTGGAAAAAAGGGAACCCTCATACACTCTTGATGGGAATGTAGACTGGTGCAGCCACTGTAAAATACAGTATGGAGGTTCCTCAAAAATTAAAAATGGAACTGCTTTATGGTTCAGAGATTCCACTTCTGGGAATTTATCCAAAGAAACCCAAAACACTAATTAGATCTTTCAATAGCCAAGATTTAGATACTTGGAAGCAGCCCAAATGTCTATCAGTAGATGAGTAGATTAAAAAAAAGCTGTGGTACATTTACACAACAGAATACTGCTGGGCCATAAAAAAGAAGGAAATCTTACCCTTTGTGACAGTATGGAGAATATTATGCTAAGCAAAATAAGCCAGTCAGAGAGAGGCAAGTACCATACGATTTCACTCATATGTGAAATGTAATGAACAAAATGAACTAACAAGAAAAATAGAGACAGACTCAGATAGAGAGCAGGCTGACAGCTATTGGGAGGGTGTTGGGGGGCTGTGTGGAGAGGGTGAAGGGCCATAGTGAAAAAGAAAAACAGAGAAAAAAACTCATGGACACTGACTGTAGAGAGCACCTGAGAAGGCACATGAGCATTTCTTTAATTATTGTCAGCTGAATCCAGTGGCATTGGCAGAACCACGTCCTGGAAATATACCTTGCCAGAGGCAGGAGTGTTGTCAGCCTGACCTTCAGCCCAGGCACCAGGGGGTGGGTTTCGTTGTCTAAATCCAGCCAAGCACCAGGAATGAATATGACTTGGGCCCACCCAAGAATGCACATAATTTCCTTTGTTTAGACCTTTAGTAAAACTTCCTGGTTTTTGCTGTATAAAATAAATACACTGTATTGGCTCTGGGTCCCTGACTGTCCATCAGAGGATAGTGGTCCCACCCAGTCCCAGCTTTCCCTAATGTATTTGTGTCTGTCTCTTTCGTTTTCTCAATCCCCCATCACCCTTACTCAGGAACTGGACTGCTCTCTAGCCGTGCTAGATGTGAAGAAGAGAGAAATATTTATATCTGGCACCTGGATCCAGGGACCTGAATACTGAGGCACTCTCAAAAGTCAGGCGAGGGGCATGCTCCGGGAGTGCACACACAAGGAACTCAAGAAGTAAGGCAAGGAGCATAAGGTAAGACCTGGGTATAAAACATGGGATATTCAGGGTCTCAGGAAAGAGACCACTACTCTCAAATGCTTAAAACTATGCTTAAAGCTAGAGGATGTTCTGTTAAGCATAGTCAGATTCTTGATTTCTTAAGTTTTGTTAATGAAACTTGCCCTTGGTTTCCTGAAGAGGGAACCGTCAACTTTC
Source organism: Plecotus auritus (assembly GCF_963455305.1). Lineage (NCBI taxonomy): Eukaryota > Metazoa > Chordata > Mammalia > Chiroptera > Vespertilionidae > Plecotus > Plecotus auritus. The sequence continues at coordinate 118,703,887 of NC_137771.1, forward strand.
AAATGTGGGAAAAGGTCGGAAAGCAGTTGTGTGACCAATACACAGCAGAAGGTCCAGAGAAGATTCCTATTCCTACATGGTCTTTAATTCCTGATTGCCTTGATCCAGCACAGGGGAGTTTAAGAATGTCTAAGCAGGGTGTAGCCACGGCTTTACAGCCTACAGTGAAGGGATGCAAATCTCTAAAAATACCAATTCCCCCCTCTGAGCCACCTCCATCTCTGCCTGTCACTCCTGCAACCACTGTCAAGAGCCCACCTAATAAATATTTACCTCATAATTATGAGCAGGAGCTACAGTTTGAGGCAGAGTGGGACAAGCATCACTGTGAGCGGGATGACTCAGATGATAAGAAAGGTTTTGCTTGCAATTGCCCAGCCTTTATGGCTGGCTGCAGGCGCTTGGCTGAAAGTGAAAGCGACTTCATATTTCATTTTGCTGTAAGCTCAAACTACTTGTACTGGGCTGAACCAAGTAGAAAGGATTAAAGAAATTTCTCAGCAACTGCCAATAATTTTTATCTTAAAAAATCTTTTTCTTTCCCTCTGAGGCCACCAGAAACTCTTAGCTAGTTAAATTTCTTTCTATGTGTCTGTATTGTAACTTTAATTTGATTTTCTCTGCTTTATGATTTTATTGTGCTATGTTAAAATTTTAAGATTCTAAGATTAATTTGAAAGTGTAAAATCTGTAAAAATTGCAACCCAGGGAAGTTTAAACAAAGGCCAGTTAATTCCAAGCATGTCTGTGATGCATAAACCCATGCAGGCCAGCCCTGGGGACATGAAGCATGTAAATGGATGAGTGGCACACCTGGCCAATAACACGGGTTCTAAGAAAATTCCCTTGAGAGAATGAAGTAACAACAACAACAACAACAAAAAAAAAGTGCCCCAGCCCATTGACTAGTAAGTCTCATTTTTTGCCATGTTTTTACTTCCCAGTCTGTCATTTGAAATTTGGATAAATGAGACATTTTTCACAATTTAGGAGTACGTCTGGGATTTCTGTACTCATGATAGATAAAGGCTAGATTAAGAGAAATGGCACACCCTGACCTATTTTGGGTGGCTCTTGAACTGAGCCCCATATCTCTTCCCAGATGCTATAGAATAAACCCAAGACTGTTTTTCTTTAAAGGATGGCAAAAAATGACATAAGGAAAATACACAGGCTGTACTTAGGCAACAGGATTAGTGTTTCCATAATAATGGGTAGTTCTTGAATAACAATGGACCGCATTCCAAGGTTGCCTCACAGGTCCTGGGACACTCCTGTTTTTATAAAGGAAAATAAAGTAAAATAATACTTTAACATTAAAGCCTCTGAAAGTCAGTAAGTTATCTCTGTTACAGAATTTGCCAAAGAAAATGCCTTGGGCAATAATAATTGGCTTTAAAATCTCAAAGTTGTTAAGGCAAAATATACATAACTAAAATGAAAGGTATATGGTAAAACTTTTTCAGTGGTAATTACATATGAGTAAACATAGTTTTCAATAGTCTTTGGTAACTTAAAGACTTTGGAACATTGCTAAATTAAATAATAAAAATTATTAAATATCTAGGTATTTTAAAATGACAAGGTACCGAAATATCAATCTGAGTTTGCCTCATATGAAAGATCTAGAGGATAGAATTGAATCTATTAATTGAATGTGCCTTGTGTTTTGTTTGAAATATATCCTTAGAGATGTGAATATGTTGCTAACCTGAGAAATGCTAGGTGTTTGGCTTGCTGGCTAGAGTTTGAGGCTTCTGGAAGTTTGGAGTTCAGGTTAGGTTGGGAGAAATTGTATGGTTGTGATGGCAGAGTGCATGGAGTGTGGAGGTTCATCTTTGAGAGGAATGGTTCTTGTGTTTTCTCTGGAGAAATTGCTGGTTCAGAGTGTATTGTGGGCCTTACATGTATTGCCTGTGGTGGAATTTCAACCTAGAATATAGTATTTTGTTGGCCTAATTAGAGGATAAGGATTAATTCTGTGGTCTGAACCAAATTTTTAATGTTAAGACCAGTTTGAATTTAATTGATGTCTTTTAGAAATAATTATAAAAGGTGTATAATATAATCTTTGGGTTATGTATATTTGATAGTCTTTCCAATTTAAATTTCAAGGCTTTAACTGAGAGATAGCTTTGGTACATTTCAAGGGCCCTGGAATGATTCAAGGCTTTATTCTCTCCTCTCAAAAGAAATATATTTGAACTAAATTAGGCCAATCTAATATACTTTAAATCAAGTGGGAAGCTTTATCAAATAAAAATTAATAACTGTGTTCTGTTTAAATACATATAAGCAATTGGTCCTAACAAAGTCCACAGTAAAATTTGCAAAAAGAATATTGTTTAAAAGTAAATTTAAAAAGGAGAAATTTGAAAATCTCCTCCTCTACTATTTACAAAGTAAACGAAAAAGTTATTATTTGGGCATTAAAACTCACCACTAATGAGACACCATGAATAAAAAGAAAGTTACTTTTACTTGAGATGTATGCATTGCAGTATTGGCCAGCATGTTTCTCTCCTACTAGTTTTTCTGAAAAGCAACCAACTTGGTTGTTCAGTTTAAAAGAAAGTAAAAGTTTTTAAAAGAAACTCCCTAAATAGGAAAAAACACAGTGGGAAATGCCCTTCAAATACCTAGGAACTGTACTTAAAAATCAATATATTAGGCCTCAGAAGGTAGAAATATGAAAAGATTGCCTCAAGACCTTAAATGACTTTTAAAGGTTATTAGAGGACATTACTTAGTTAAGACCTTATCTAAAATCTCTACAGAAGAAGTGACAAATTTATTCAATATACTTAGGAATCCTAAGAAAGCTTTTATTAAGTGTATGCAAAGACCTACAAAGTCAATTTTCTAATTTCATGACTCACATGTAACAACAGTTTGCAACCACCTAAAAATATATAAATGCCAAGCAGCTTGGGGCAATCTAGTAAACCCTGTCTTCCCTAAACCAAGGACACTTAAAAGTCAGTGATTTACATTTTGCCTCCCAAAACAGAGGGTAAATAGATTATGCCAAAGTACCCAAAAAGACTGATAGCAGAAATCCAATTAATTTCATTTATTGTCCACACCCTAGGTCAAATAAAGTTCAGGGGAACTAATAGTGAAAGGTTACCAGAGACTTAATATTGTCATAGAGGCTTGTCTGTCACCTGGAGATTACTCATTATCGAAGCATCTTATCCATTGCTGATATTGGACCAGCCTACATTTAGGGAATGGTATTAGCTGCTGCATTAAAAGAGATGTTGTACCTCAGGATTCACCATTTTTACAGATGGATCCAGTTCTGGAAAGGCTGGATCTACTGCAGCAGGGGAGCAAAGGTCCTTCAAACCCCTTATATTTCAGCACAATGGGTAGAAATACAAGCTCTTATTTATGCCTTGACAGATTTTGCTACAGAGCCCATTAACCTATAGTGATAGTGCTTATGTGGTATGGTCAAAATTAATGAAACAGCTACTATAGGGCACACTAATTCGGAGTAACTCTTTCATTTATTTTTCAGCCTTCAAAAGGTTGTTTGAGAATGACAATTTCCATGTTTTATTGGCCATATTAGATCCCATTCTGGCCTTCCGGGTCCCTTGGCTGTAGGTAATGAGGAAGTAGATCTCCTCGTTGCCTCAGTGGAGGATGTCACTCCATTTTCCATGGCACAGGCCTCGCATGCCCTACATTATCAAAATGCCTCTTCCTTGCACAAGAAACTCCATATTTCCCAATAACAGGCTAGCCAAGTGTCAAGCAATACCCTCAGTGTGTTATCCATCTCCCTGTGCCAGCATTAGGGGTAAATCCCCGAGGGCTTAAACCTAATCAAATCTGGCAAATGGATTTCACTCAAACACCTGAATTTGGCAGGTTTCGGTGGGTCCATGTCTCCATAGATACATGCTCATGCTTCATTTTCACTACTCCCCAAACAGGGGAAAGTGCAAAGCATGAAATTAACCACTGCCTAGCGGCTTTTCCAGTCATAGGACCTCCCTTAGAGCTAAAAACAGACAATGGATCCGTATACGCTAGTTCTGCTTTTCAGCACTTTTGTCAGCAATATCAAATTTGTCATAAAACTTGTATCCCTTACAATCCTCAAGGTCAAGCAATAGTGGAAAGAGCCAATCATACTCTTAAAATGCAATTACTAAAACAAAAAGGGGGAGACAGATGTTATGTGCCACCTCAAAACAAACTCAGTCATGTTCTGAATACTTCAAATTTTTAGAATGGTGATGTAGAGGGTCGTACAGCAGCCAAAAAGGCATTGGACCTCCTGTACAATAGTCTTCTCTGGGTTAGCCTGGTGGAAGGATGCACAAACCAGACAAGAGTTTTACCAGATCCAGTAATGATGTGGGAAAGAGGTTGTTTTGTATCTTTCCAGAAGGAGCAGCACAGCCAATTTGTGTGCCAGAGCATTATGTGCATCACCACAATGGACCCAGAGAAGCTCCTTGTCCCTTTGTTCAAAAGACTGAGAGTTACCCTGATGACAGCAAAGTGGAAGCAGAAGGAAACAAACACTATGCAAGGGACTGAGGTGCCAACATGTGGTCAGCTGAAGAAGTCAACAACTGCAGCCCAGCAGATAGTAGAAAAGCAAGAAGTGGAAGCTACTCCCTCAACCATGTTTCTGGCTATGCTAGCATTGTTTAGCTGCCAGTCTTCTGCAAACTCTTGCACAGCCAAGTCTGAGGTCTCTGAGTAAATATACACCAGCAGCAAAAGAAACTTTCATTTAGTAGCTAAAAATGTTAACATATCTGTAGTTTGATTTCTCTGTTAGTGCTGTGTTGCATTGGCATTGTTTTGTTGTTATTTTAATAGCCAGAGTTTTGCTCTTGACGTCCAAGTTTTAAAATGATAACATGTCTGTAGTTTAGTTTTTGCATTGGCATTGTTTGCTATTGTTTTAATATCAGAGCTTTGTTCTTGATATTTACGTTTTACTTTTATTATAGTAGCTTAAAAACAAAAGAAGGGGGAGATGTAGAGAGCACCTGGGAAGGCACATGAGCATTTCTTTAATTATTGTCAGTTGAATCCAGTGGCGTTGGCAGAGCCATGTCCTGGAAACACACCTTGCCAGAGGCAGGAGTGTTGTCAGTCTGACCTTCAGCCCAGGCGCCAGGGGGTGGGTTTCATTATCTAAATCCAGCCAAGCACCAGGAATGAATATGGCTCGGGCTCACCCAAGAATGCACATAATCTCCTTTGTCTAGACCTTTAGTAAGACTTCCTGGTTTTTGCTGTATAAAATAATCGTGCTGTATTGGCTCTGGGTCCCTGACTCTCCATCAGAGGACAGTGGTCCCACCCAGTCTCAGCTTTCCCTACTATATTTGTGTCCGTCTCTTTCATTTTCTCAATCTCCCGTTGCCCCTACTCAGGAACCGGACCACTCTCTAGATGTGCTGGACGTGGAAAAGAGAAATATTTATACTGACAACAGTGTGGTGATTGCTGGGGGAGGTGGAGGAGGGTATGGGAGGATAAATGGTGATGGAAGAAGACTTGACTTAGGGTGGTGAACACACAATACTGTGTACAAATGATGTGTTGTGGAATTGTGCAATAAACCTGTATAATTTTGTTAACCAGAGTCACTCCAATACATTCAATAAAAAGGAAAAAAAGACTGGATAGAATTTTAAGGCTCATTCTTTTTTCAGTTTGAAGGATGGTTCAGAGTTTGAAAGGTCTGTAACTAAGAGATCACTCCAGAGACAATTGTAGTAATTCCACTATATATAAAGAAGGATGAATGCTGGTGTGGATGCAGAACAACAGAAATCCTCATTTGTTGCTGGTGGGAATGGAAAATGGCCCAGTCACTTTGGAAAACAGTTTGGCAGCCTTTTACAAAGTTAAATATACACATACCATATGTGGGAACCACGCCAGAGGTGCCTGATAGTCGAGCCCAATTAAAGCACAGAGGCCTTGTTGTCAATATACCGGACTGTCCAAGGCCACTTTGCACCTAGGCTAAGATACCATACACAGCTGCAAGGCCACAGCAATCTCACAGTAAGCTGAGTCCTTCTATAGCCAAATGATTGATGTCACTGTTGGCAACTAGCCTTCTTTGTCTCTGGAATTACTGACTAGCTAGTGTGAGAAGCAGAGGTGGTAGGACAGAGAATGTAGCTCCTATGTGTGCAGGAAAGAGGAGAGCTCAGATGGAGCTGAGAGCTGGTACTGCCACAATGTAAGGGTAAGAGCTTATAGAGAGCTCCATGTTAACCAGAGTGCTGGGCAGGAGAGTCTGGAGAACCTGCTGAGCCAGAGAGCTTAGGTACTGCTACAATATGAGGTGGTGAGTCTAGGGGGCAGCTCAGATAATAACTGTGGATAAAAAGGTTAATGCTGCTATGTGGGAAAAGTACGTTAACCAGCCAGTGTCTGGCTACCTGCCTGTATGGACTTTGCTGTAAAGAAATGTTTTGTCTAATGGCTATATGGCCATTGGCTTCTGCAATATAGACTCATTCTTATATACCCACAACTTCTCATGGCTTCTCCATCTAAAACCTGATGTCCAAGAAGGTCGAGCCCCAGGGAGGGGGGCTCGGGCCCAACACCTGTTACTAGTGAGCAGAGGATAAAGGAGGAACTTGGACTAAGTTCCCAACAGTTAGTACAGTGGGCAGGGTTCGAGAAGGAACCTGCCCTGACGTAGTCGGGAAGAATTTAGAGGAATAAATGACTCAACAGCAGTGCTCGTGCAGGGCTCTAGCTCTGTCTCTGACACCATACAACCTAGCAATCCCACTCCTAATTATTTACTTAAGAAAAATGAAAACATAAGTCCACACAAAGACCTTTACAGAAATGTTCATATTCACCAAAAATTGGAAGTATCAACTTATAGATAAATTGTACATTTATAAATGCGATGTTATGTAATGAAAACGGAAGGAACTATTGATATTAGAACATGAGTGAATATTGAAAGCTTTATGTTTAGTGGCAGACTGCATACTATATGATTTCATTGCTATATGTGACGAAAAAGACAGAGCTATTGGTATAGAAATCAGATCAGTGATTACCAGGGGCTGGGTTTGGGGGAGAGTTGACTACAAAGGCCACAAAGAACTTTCTGGAGTGGCAGAAATACTGTATACAGTATTTTTATTGTGGTTGTGATTACACAACAGTATACATTTGTCAAAGCTATACTTTCAAAGTGTGAATTTCACTGTACAGAAAATATATCTCAATACAGCTCACTTCAAAAAAAGGAGGGGAAGGTGAGAGAGGGGTTGGGAGCTGGATGAGAAGATGAAGAGATTAAGAAGTACTAACTGGTAGCTACAAAATAATCAAGTAAAGTACAGCATAGAGAACTTAATCAATAATATTGCAATAACTATGTATGGTATTAGATAGTTGCTATCCTTATCAGGGGCTTAATAAGTTATATAAGTGACTGATCACTAGGTTGTATACCTGAAACTAATATCATGTTGAATGCCAACTGTAATTGAAAATTTTAAAAAAAGAGGGAAGAAAAAGAATAATAGGACTTACAACTTACTGGACAGAGAATAGGGGAAGGAAAAGTAAAAGATGTTTTGATGATTAAGAAAACAGGCATACTGCCCTAGCCAGTTTGACTCAGTGGATAGAGTCTAGGCCTACAGACAAATGGTCCTGTGTTTGATTCTGGTCAAGGGCACGTACCTTGGTTGCAGGCTCCTCCCTGGCCTGGGCCCTGGTCAGGGCTCATGCAGGAGGCTACCAATCGATGTGTTTCTCTCACATCGATGTTTCTCTCTGTCTTTCCCTCTCTCTTCCACTCTCCGTAAAAGTCAAATATCCTCAGGTGAGGGGGAAGAAAGACAAAGAAAGAAATAAAGAAAGCGAGAGAGAGAGAGAGAGAGAGAGAGAGAGAGAGAGAGAGAGAGAGAGAGAGAGAGAGAGAGAGAAGGAAGGAAGGAAGGAAGGAAGGAAGGAAGGAAGCGATAGCACATGATACAGTCATTTAACTGAGGGAATGAAATGCTGAATCAAGTTATATCTGGGAGTAGTTCAGAATACACTCAGATATTTTCACCTGTTTTTATGGTATTATTTTAGTGGCCAGTTTTTCACTATATGAGGAACATGTTATTAACTTTCAAACGTGTATAATGGATTCTCAAAAAAAAATTTTACTCTGGGGACATACAGAGGAAGTTTTTGTGTGTGTATATGTGCATGTGCATATCTGTCTCAAATAAACTGATGATAATCTTCCTTGGGATATGTTTTTCACTGATTTTACATGTTTTTTAAGCAAGTAAAATATATGCAAAATGATTTCTTAATTCTAATTAATAAAAAATATTTCATTTTAAAAAATGAAGAATGCCTATAATAAGGTGGCAGCACTAGGCATGCAGATAGTTTGGAGAGAATTTAAGAAGATAGGATCTTTTCCAGGAAGTGATTTTTCAGATAAGATATGCTTTCACATGAGCATATGGGCCAACCAAATAAGAATACTATTACAGTATTTGTGGAGAGAGAAGACTGGAAATAATTTAATTCCCCATTAATAGGAAGTTGATTAAATATATTATGACATATCTACATAATATGGAATAAAATAAAGCTATATGTGCTGATATGAATTGATTGCTCAGTTCAAAAAACACTGTACAGAATATTACTATTTAATGTAACAAAAAAGGTGTATATACACACTCCTATAGGCAAAGAATATCTCCAGAAGATTATGACAAGAAGCTGTTCTATCTGCCAGGGTCCCATTCAGGAGACAGAAATTACACAATAATTTGCATAGTGAAGGTTTAATATAAAGAATAATTATTTATTAAGTGGGAATAAGAGACCTCTGATGAATACCCTAAGGCTGAGAAAGAGTACCCAAGGAAGGCATAGACTTGGAAGGCAGGGCTCCTCAAAGCTGGGCCCAGACCTCCTTGGAGAGGAGGCAGCCCCCTGAATGATGTAATGTTTTGCTGGGTTATCTCATGTCAAAGCTGGTCCATGGGTTACAGGCTGGGAGTCACAGAGAGGGACTAACAAGCAGGAAATTCCACAGGGGAACCAGGAGTCTGAGTTTAGCAGGAAGAAATCCCTTGATGAGGTTGTTGATGAAATTCACTGGGAAACTGCCCATGGAGAGTGCGGTGGAACCTGAAGGGAAGCTGGCTGGTCCACAAATTGCAGTCCTTGGGAAGCTGCCAGGAAGCTGGTGACAGGGGTGTTTCTGAGCTGGCTCTGGGGAAACCACCTGGGGCATCCATGGAACTTGCTAGGGTAACCTCCATCATTGTCTCTCCCACATACCCACCCAGCACCACAGGAACAAGAACAGAAGGCGAACCAGAACTAGGAAGAGAAGCCCATTTTTCCTCTGGAGTCCCTATCAAGGTTCAACATCATGTCAGCTGACAAAGGAAATGTTTCATTATAAGAAGCAGAGAAACGAACTGGGGATTTGTGGCCGAAAGGCAATAAAGTCATAAATGTCACAGCTGGTAGCAATTGTGTCTGGGGTAGAAAACTGGTTGATGAGACTCAGATGTGAGAGAGAAACTTTTCTCTGTAAATCTTCGTACTTTTTGATTTGGCAGAGGGGCATTAAAACATTTTTATGATTATATTGAGTTTCATACTAGAAAATATGTTGATGATAGTAATATGCCAGCTACTGTTCTAAATGCTTTAACTATATTAAACCATGTAATTGTTTCCCCAGTTTATATTATTAGGTCCAAGTTTTACACCAGATGTAAATGAGGCACAAAGAAATTAAGTAACTTGCCTAAGATTAGGTGGTAAATAATTGGGCTGCAACTGATAATCTGGCTACAGAATCACTACACTGTATTAACTTCCCACATCTGTGAATTTCTGTGGCATAAAACACATGAACAAAGCAGATGTTAATATTGCTCATCAGATATTCCCCACTCTCTGATTTTCTTTAGGGGTGAGTTGGCTTATATGATTAATGTGTGTGGTATTTCCAATCAAGCATATCTATTTGTGAAAGATTCCCTATAGCTCTCTTTCTGTTCTTGCATGGACTCTCTGTGTTGACTGTGATGGGTAAATAGCTGGAACAAAAAATAAACCTTTGATTTACTAAGCCCTTGATATTTTGATGCTGTTTTTTTACTGAAGCAAAATCTAACTTATTTTTACAGATACAAATAATGTATTCTGATTAGAGTTAAATAGCAAAAAAAAAAATGTTTTATAAAATGCTAAATAAGATATATTACTGTTCTAAAATGTTTTATCCTAAAAATTTTTGAACTTAGAAAACTTGAAAAAAAATAGAATTGTATAATGATCACTATTTATCCTTTAACTAAATTCATTGATTGCTCATATTTTGCTCCCTTTGTGTTATGTTTCTCACATGCTATTTTTTCTGAATTATTTAAAAGTGAGTTGCATACATTATGAGGTTTCATTGGAAAACTTTCAATAGGCATCTTCTAAGACCCAAGAACATTCTATATGACTACACTGCAAATTTTGGTTTTGAATAACATATTTACTTTTTTGCTTTACAATATACAAATAGCTTTAGAATTATAATTCTAATATTACTATTATCCTATCTAATAAAGAGGGAATATGCTAATTGACCCTCACGCATCGCAAAGATGGTGGCACCCACAGCCAATAAGGAGGGAATATGCTAATTGACTGCCCTGCCCTCAAATATGGCGGTGCCCACAGCCACAAGGTGACGGCGCCCAGTCCCCTCAGCCCCCCAGCCGCCCAGGGCCAGCCCGAGACACAGGCAAGCCTTGGATGGCAGCTGCCCAGCTGCCCAGGGCCGCCCGAGGCTCAGGTAACCAGGGCCGGCTGAGGCTTGCGCTGCTGGCAGTGGCAGCAGCAGAGATGTGATGGGGCGTCACCTTCCCCTGGTCACTGAGTCGCCTCCTGCCCCTAAGGGCTCCTGGACTGTGAGAGGGGGCAGGCCGGGCTGAGGGAGCATCCCTTCAGTGCATGAATTTTCATGCACCAGGCCTCTAGTAAATCTTTAAACTAGAGCTTAGATTTTGTTGCAGTCCTTTTTTTCTTTGGAATATAAGGACACCAAAGATGAACAATCAGGGTACTGTGTCCAATACGGAACAGAGTAATTCAAGTAACTCTGAATGCAATCCTTACTTAGTGAGACATATTCTAAGGTCAAAAGGGACTGCAAAGAAATCTTGATAATAATTTGATACAGAGATTCATTTGCTTCTTTTTGCATTTGATTTTAGACTCTGCTTTTAAAAATATTTTATTACATATTTTTAATGGGTTGCCTTTACATCATTCAAGGAAGTGCCACTCTCATTCTTTTCCTGCACTCTGTCTCCACCATCTCCATAAGCAGGCATTTTCATTAGTCTCTCTTTTATCCTCCCTATGTTCCTTTTTTTTTGCAAAAATAAGCTAACATATATGCATATTCTTATGTTCCCTTATTTTTATGTGGTAATGTACCATATGCACATTATTACTATTATTATTATTTTAACTAGAGGCCCGGTGCACAAAATTTGTGCACGGGGGTGTGTGTCCCTCAGCCCAGCCTGCACCCTCTCCAATCTGGGACCCCTCCAGGGATGTCCGACTGCCCGTTTAGGCCCGATCCCGGTAGGATTGGGCCTAAACGGGCAGTCGGACATCCCTCTCATAATCCAGGACTGCTGGCTCCCAATTGCTCGCCTGCCTGCCTTCCTGATTGCCCCTAACCGCTTCTGCCTGCCAGCCTGATCACCCCCTAACCACTCCCCTGCCAGCCTGATTGATGCTTAACTGCTCCCCTGCCAGCCTGATTGCCCCTAACTGCCCTCCCCTGCAGGTCTGGTCATCCCTAACTGCCCTTCCCTGCAGGCCTGGTCGCCACCAACTTCCCTCCTCTGCCAGCCTGGTCACCCCTAACTGCCCTCCCCTGCAGGCCTGGTCCCTCCCAACTGCCCTCCCCTGCTGGCCATCTTGTGGCAGCCATCTTGTGTCCACATGGGGGCAGCCATCTTTGACCACATGGGGGCAGCCATCTTGTGTGTTGGAGTGATATTCAATTTGCATATTACTCTTTTACTAGATAAGATAGAGGCCTGGTGCACGGGTGGGGGCCAGCTGGTTTGCCCTGAAGGGTGTCCCGGATCAGGGTGAGGGTTCCCTTGGGGCATGGGGTGGCCTGGGTGAGGGGCCTGTGATGGTTTGCAGGCCATCCACGCCCCCCAGGGACCCAAGCGGAGGCCCTGGTATTTGGGATTTATTTATCTTCTATAATTGAAAATTTGTAGCCTTGAGCGGAGGTCAGGGCAGGCCAGGGCTGCGGGAAACTTGGCTTCCTCCATTGCCAGGGGCAACTCAAGCCTCCTGTTCTCTCCAGCTCTGTGACTGCTACCATTTTTGTTCGGATTTATTTATCTTCTATAATTGAAACTTTGTAGCCTTGAGTGGAGGCCACAGCCGGCCAGGGCTACGGGAAGCTTGACTTCCTCCATTGCCAGGGAAACCCAAGCCTCCTGCTTGCTCCATGGCCGCAGCCGTCTTGGTTGGGTTAATTTGCATACTCACTCCTGATTGGCTGGTGGGCGTGGCTTGTGGGTGTAGTGGAGGTACGGCCAATTTACATGTTTCTTTTCCCATTGATTTTTAAAGAGTGGAAGGGAAGGGAGATGTGAGATAAAGAGAGAGAAAGAAAAACATTGATGTGAGAGAGAAACATTGATTGGTTGCCTCCCACACATGCCCAGCTGGGGTGGGGATCAAATCTGCAATCCAGGTATGTGGGCTTTACCAGGGATCAAACCTGGAATTCTCTGGTGAGCAGGCAGATGCTCTAACCACTGAACTGCTGTCCAGGGCCACATTACTTTTTCACTTAATAATATATCCTGGACATCAGTCCATATGAGTTTATAAAGTTATATAAAGTTTATAAAAATTTTGTTATGACTGCATGGTACTCAATCAGGTAGCTGAAATGTAGATTTATTAGTGGCTATTTGTATTGATACATTGTTATTATTGCAATAATATTGTAATGAAGAGCACTATACATGCATTCTTTTATATTTGTGACAGTTTACTTTCAAGATAGTTTCCTAGAAGTGGTTTTCCTGGGTAAATACAATGTTAAACACTGGCTGGTTTGCTTCATCAGGGGCTGTATCATTTTGTATTCTCACGGGCATTGTATGATAGTGCTTATTTTCTCCCAAGTTTTCCAACAGAGTGAATTATTGTCAATTTAATAGGTGATAAATTATATTTCTGTATAGTTTTAATTTTCATTTATCTTATTTTGAGTAAATGTGAATATGTTTTTACATATTTAAAAGTCATCTGTATATCTCTTTCTGTGAATTGTCTATTGGTGATTTTGTCCATATTCCTATTAGTTTTGGGCTTTTTAATTTTTAGGCACTAATATTAAAAAGGTTGGTCCTTTGTCTGCAAATAAGTTGCAAATATTTTTCATTTGTCATTTTCCTTACAAATTTGTTTATAATGTTTATACCTTACAAAAAAAAAACCCTTTAGCTTTATGTAGTCAAAGTTATCCAAAATTTTTATTGATGATTTGGGATCTTGTTTTATAGCTTTGGGATATTGTTTTATAACTTAGAAAAGTTTTTTTCAATCCCATTTATGTTTTCTTCTAGTACGTTTATTTCTTAATTTCTTAACATTTAGACTACTGATCCATTTGGAATTTATTCTGCTCTGTGGTATGAAATAAGGCTATTCAGTTGTCTCTAACTTTTTAAGGTAACATTTTCCCTAGTGACCATCTTTGTCATTTACTAAATTTCCATATATACTTTGGTCTAGACATTTTGCATTGTCTATTCTATTCCATTGGTCTGTATGTATCTTTTTTCATGCTGTACCTTTTAAAATCCTATGCAAGTATTACGCCCTCATTCCTCTTGAGAAATAATTTTAGAAAATGTTGCAGTGTCCATGGGACTTGGTAACTGAATGTGGAAGTTGAAATAGGGAATTTCCACATTCATGCTAGCTAACTACCACACAATTCTCTTTCTTTCTCCCTTTCTTTATCCCTTTCTTTCTCTCTTTCTCTCTTTCTCTCTTTCTCTCTTTCTTTCTTTCTTTCTTTCTTTCTTTCTTTCTTTCTTTCTTTCTTTCTTTCCTCTTTCTTTCTCTATTTCTTTCTCTCTCTCTTTATTTTTTTCTTATTATTATTTTAAAATTTATTTTAATTTATTTTATTTTATTTTTTCCATCACCATTTATCCCCTCTATGCCCTCTTCCTCCTCCATCCATCTCCTTCCATGCCCACACTTTATTTTCTAGTAGTGTCCTGTTGTGCAGATTAGTGCACATTGAAAGGAAATTAATTAGAAGAAATATTCTAATATCACTATTTTCCCTTTCTCTATAATAGAAGTGTCAACCAAATTCATGATCAACAATGACAGGTTGAAACACATGCGTGTGATTGGCACCACTGAGAGCTTTATATGTATTGCGCAGGCGTGAGTCAACTTAGCCTTTTATATAGATACTAGAGGCCTGGTGCATGAAATTTGTGCATGGGGGGGTGTCCCTCAGCCCAGCCTGCACCCTCTCCAATCTGGGACCCCTCGAGGGATGTCCGACTGCCCATTTAGGCCCAATCCTACCAATCCCTCTCACAATCCAGGACTGCTGGCTCCCAACCGCTCGCCTGCCTGCCTTCCTGATTGCCCCTAACCGCTTCTGCCTGCCAGCCTGATCACCCCCTAACCACTCCCCTGCCAGCCTGATTGATGCCTAACTGCTCCCCTGCCAGCCTGGTTGCCCCCAACTGCCCTTCCCTGCAGGCTTGATCTCCCCTAACTGCTCTCCCCTGCTGGTCGGGTCCCCCCAACTGCCCTCCCCTGCAGGCCTAGTCACCCCTAAATGCCCTGTCCTGCAGGCCTGGTCCCCCCCCCCCCAACTGCCCTCCCCTGCAGGCCTGGTCCCCCCCAACTGCTCTCCCCTGCAGGCCTGGGTCCTCCCCCAACTGCCCTTCCCTGCAGGCTTGATTGCCCCCAGCTGCCCTCCCTTGCAGGCCGGGTCCCTCCCAACTGCCCTTCCTTGCTGGCCATCTTGTGGCAGCCATCTTATGTGTTGGAATGACAGTCAATTTGCATATTACTCTTTTATTAGATAGGACTAGAGGCCCGGTTCATGAAATTTGTGCATGGAGGGGGGGTTCCCTCAACTCAGCCTGCACCCTCTCCAATTGGGGACCCCTTGTAGGATGTCCAATTGCCATTTTAGGCCCAATCCCAGGAATCGGGCCTAAACCAGCAGTCAGACATCCCTCTCACAATCTGGACCACCGGCTCCTAACTGCTCACCTGCCTGCCTGCCTGATTGCCCCTAACTGCCTCTGCCTTCCAGCCTGATCACCCCTAACTGCCCTCCCCTGCCAGCCTGATCGCCCCTAACTGCCCTCCCCTGCTGGCCTGGTTGCTCCCAACTGACCTCCTCTGCTGGCCAATTTGGTTCTGATTGATCGGTTCCTATGCCAGTCAGCGTCAAAAGCTCTGCCTCCTAGGCAGCCATTGGCTCCCCACAACACCCAGATTTGGTTCTGATTAGTCGGTTTCAATGCCAGTCAGTGTCAGAACCTTCACCTCCTAGACAGCCATTGGCTCCCCACAGCACCCTTATTTGGTTCTGATTGGTCAGTTCCTATGCCAGTCAGCATCAAAAGCTCTGCCTCCTAGGCAGCCATTGGTTCCCCACAGCAGCCACCTTTGGTTCTGATTGGTTGGTTCCTATGTCATTCAGCATCTCCAGGCCTATCTCTGGGCCTGATCAAAGAGGCAGGGCTTAACAGCAGCCCCCATGGAGGCCAAGAGAGAAAGAAAAGCCTGGCTGCTGATGAAGATCAGAAAGAAAGAGGGAGAGAAAGAGAGGTAAGTACACTGAATAGCTTCCACTGAGGCTGCACATCAGAGCCTGACTCACTTTTCTGGGTCTCAGCCACCTGGGCAGTCAGTGCTGGGTCACCAGGCTGCAGCTGGGCAACCCAGCGCTGGTCAGCGTTTGGTCGTGAGCTGTCGTTACAATCCTGGGCTTTTATTATTAAGATATATAGATAAACTTGCTTAATTAGACCTGCTTTCTGATTTAGCTAAACTTTTTCCAGCCCAGTGAAGCACCCCAATTTCTCTTTCAAGTAATTGTCAGCAACACAGCAGTAAATATCAACACAAAGCAGATTATTATTATTATTTTAAATAAATCTTTATTGTTCAGATTATTACAGTTGTTCCTCTTTTTCCCCCCATAGCTCCCATCCACCCAGTTTCCACTCCACCCTCTGCCCTTACCCTCCCCGCACTGTCCTCATCCATAGGTGTACAATTTTTGTCCAGTCTCTTCCTGCACCCCCCACAGCCCCTTCCCCCCAAGAATTGTCAGTCTACTCCCTTTCTATGCCCCTGATTCTATTATATTCACCAGTTTATTCTATTCATCAGATTTTTATTCACTTGATTTTTAGATTCACTTGTTGATAGATATGTATTTGTTGTTCATAATTTTTATCTTTACCTTTTTCATCTTCTTCCTCTTCTTAAAGAATACCCTTCAGCATTTCATATAATACTGGTTTTGCAGTGGTGAACTCTTTTAGCTTTTTCTTATCTGTGAAGCTCTTTATCTGACCTTCAATTCTGAATGATAGCTGTTGGTGTCCCTGGTTAGGGCACCATAATTGTTGGTGTCCCTTGTTAGGGTACCATAATGCTGGAGTTGTTTTCCCAGCCTTACAAAGGGTTCAGCATTCTGGAGAAAGGGGCTGCGCATAGATGATTAAAGAGTCCAAAGACAAAAGATATTTTTGAAAGGCATTGGGGGTCAGAGGAGCTTCAGCTAAAGTGAACTGAAGACTCTTCCTTGACCAAGGACCCGTGCTTTTATTCAACACAATTTATCCTAAGGCAAGGTGGAAATATACACTTCAAAAGGTAAGGTTTCAAAGGGTTTACAGAATCATTGTCAGTTTGGGGAATAGCCTATAGCTGTTCAGGTGTTTGGCCAACAGGAGGCAATAAAATGCCCTGAGCTAACAATCCTATTCAAGTTTGGGGGAAGTGCCTTTTAGCCATTTCCAACAGGTAAACTACATGTGTGGCTCACCCTTGTTGAGCCCCCCAAGTCCCATCAACCTTTTGATGGAACTCTTGTAATTATTACATGCTGGAATTGGTTCTCAGCAATAGCTTTGCTGGGTAGAGTAATCTTGGTTGTAGGTTCTTGCTATTTATCACTTTGAATATTTCTTGCCACTCCCTTCTGACCTGCATAGTTTCTGTTGAGAAATCAGCTGACAATTGTATGGGTACTCCCTTGTAGGTAACTGTTTTTCTCTTGCTGCTTTTAATATTCTCTCTTTGTCTTTTGCTCTTGGCATTTTAATTACGATGTGTCTTGGTGTGGTCCTCTTTGGATTCCTTTTGTTTGGGGTTCTGTGCACTTCCTGGACTTGTAAGTCTATTTCTTTCACCAGGTGGGGGAAGTTTTCTGTCATTATTTCTTCAAATAGGTTTTCAATATCTTGCTCTCTCTCTTCTTTGGCACCCCCATAATTCTGATGTTGATATGCTTGAAGTTGTCCCAGAGGCTCCTTGCACTATCTTTATA
This sequence comes from Plecotus auritus, assembly GCF_963455305.1. Taxonomy (NCBI): domain Eukaryota; kingdom Metazoa; phylum Chordata; class Mammalia; order Chiroptera; family Vespertilionidae; genus Plecotus; species Plecotus auritus. The sequence goes on from NC_137771.1 coordinate 118,721,540, forward strand.
TTTTTGGATTCTTTTTGCTTTTTGCTTTTCCAGTTGAGTGTTTTTTGCTTCTTCATATTTCAAATCTTTGACTTGATTCTTGGGATCCTCTAGTCTGCTGTTGGATCTCTGTATATTATTTTTTATTTCAGTCAGTGTATGCTTAATTTCTAGTTGGTCCTTTTTCATATCCTCGAGGATATCACTAAATTTATTGGTGGTTTCTAGAAAATTATTGAAAAACCTTATAACCTTGGTTTGAACTCTATATCCAGTAGTTTGCTTTCCTCCATTTTTTTCATTTGTGACCTGTTTCTTTGTCTCCACATTTTGGCTGCTTCCCTGTGTTGATAGAGTTGCTTTGTGTGCTAGGTGTGCTATAGGGCCCAGTGGCTCAGCCTCCCCAATTACCTGAGGTGGACACTCTTGGTGCACCCCTTTGTGGGCTGTGTGCACAATGTTGTTGTAGTTGAGCCTTGATTGTTGTTGGTATCACTGGGAGGAATTGACCTCCAGGCCAATTGGCTGTGATGATCAGCTGTGTCTACGATGGGAGAACTTCTGTGCTGGAGATACCCTTATGGGGAAGACTTGCTTCAGTGGGGCTTTGGTGCTCACTGAGTCTGCCCCCTGAGTGTGTCCCTTATGGATCTGAGGAGTTGTAATTTGGATGGTCCCACTCTGACCACTGGGTACACTGGCTCTTGGATCTCCAAGGAGGTGCAAATTTAGCTCTGCCTGAGGCCACCCAGCAGGAGCTATGGAGAGATTTGCAGATTCCTCTTCTTTGTTTGGGGTTTGGAGGTGCCCAGATGAAGCCCAACTGTGAAGCAATGAAAGCTGCTGTGGAGCCTTAGGTCTTCTTTTGGAAGTTCTGGGGCTCCCTGACCCAGCTGCAGTTTGTTAGGTAATTTTAGATTGCAAAGGGCCAGGCCATTCATATGCAAAAGCCTCTGCACACAGTTTGGGTGGGGTGGGGTCTCAGGGAATCAACAGGGCAGAGCAAACAGCAATGGCTGACCATCAGCCCTGCCCTAAGAGGCCCCCGGGTCTCAGTGTCCCTCGGTAATCGCTACAAGCACCTCTGAGAGAAAGCCACCCTCGAGTTCCGCCTGATGCCATTTAGTCCAGTTTCTCCTCGTATGAGTCTGGGTCCTCAGAGTCTCACCCAGAACTGGAGTTCAGAGCAGTCGGTAGCTTGTGTCTCCCTCCTGATTGAAAAGACAACTGCGTACTCAGTTGCCAGCCCTTTCCATGTGTGCGCCTCTGTACCTCTGCACTTTACTTCCACACCTCCTCTGAGTCTCAGTGTGCTTTTCGCTTTCCTTCTAGTTGTAGAATTTCCACTCAACCAGCTTTCCTGTGGTTCTGGATGATGTCTGTTTTGTCTTTTAATTGTAGTTTTGAAGTGGTTGTGCGAGGCAGCAATTTCAGGTGTTTACCTATGCCACCATCTTGGTTTCTCCAAAGCAGATTATTATTGTAGATCACGCAGGGAGAACTAAGGGTAAAATATTTAACTGCAGCAGTGTTTGGCTGCACAGTGAGAAAACCTGAAGTCATTTTCAAGTTCCACCATTTCTTACTTCTTTTCCATTGGGTCAAATTACTAAACTTTCTAAATCTCCATTTTATGGCTAATGAAAAGAAAATAGAATTCTACCAAGTCTCCTGTCTACCTATTCCAGAACTCTGTGAGGATCAAATGAGATGATGCATGTGAAAACACTTCACAGACATTTGGTTAAAGTGTAAAATGTTTCCACCTGGCTATAAAGCAAGTCGGATTCCTGGGCTGAAAAAACTCCAAGGAGGCTAGTTGCTAGGGAGAGGAAGCCGGGCATTGCTATGTGATGTCATTACCCAGCACCCACAGTGATCATTTCCAGGTTGGGCAGGGCTGTGGGCCGCATTTGTGCCATGAGGTCTTGGCAGTGTTGGCTGTGATTTGGTAGGGTGTGGCTCTGGGGTGTTGGTGGGACCTGTGTCCCTCTTGGGGGAAGCCAAGTTTTGGTTTATTGGCGCCAGGTCCGTGGGGCCATTTATTTTCAAATGGCCAGTGTGGGTCATGGCAGCTCCTGTGTTGAGCGTCTACTCCCAGGTGGTCAGTGCACGTCATAGCTACCAGTCAGAGGGAAGGACAGACACTTAGCCTTTTATCCTATACTATAGGCCCAGTGCATGAAAATTCATGCACTGGGAAGGGGGATCCCTCAGCCCGGCCTGCCCCCTCTCACAGTCTTGGAGCCCTCAGGAGCAGAGGCAACCTGGCAATCAGGGGAAGGCAATGCCCCCATCACACTCTGCTGCTGCCACTGCCAGCAGTGCAAGCCTTGGCCAGCCCTGGTTACCTGAGCCTCAGGTGGCCCTGGGTGGCTGGGAAGCTGCCATCTGAGGCTTGCCTGCACCTTGGGCTGGCCCTGGGTGGCTGGGAGGCTGAGGGGACTGGGGAACTCTGGAGGCAGACACCCTGGGGGTGGGCCCGGCCTTTCCATGCCTGCCACCCTGGCAGCCTCAGGGGACTGGGCACCACCATCTTGTGGCTGTGGGCACCACCATCTTTGAGGGAATGGCAGTCAATTAGCAATTCCCTCCTTATTGGCTGTGGGTGCTGCCATCTTTGTGATGGCATGAGGGTCAATTAGCATATTCCCTATTTATTAGATAAGATAATAAAAGCCTAACATGCTAAGTGTCCAATTGTCTGGTTGGCCATTCAACCAATCAAAGTGTAATATGCTAATGATATGCAAAGGCCACTCAACTGCTTGCTATGACATGCACTGACCATCAGGGAACAGATGCTCCAACTGATAGGTTAGCTTGCTGCTGGGGTCCGGCCAATTGGGACTGAGCGAGACAGGCCAGACATGCCCTGGAGCCCTCCTGCAGTCCCTCCCCAGCTGGCCAACCTCTAGCATCCCTCCCTGGCCCTGATCATGCACCAATGGAGTCCCTTGGCCTGGCCTGCACCCTCTCGCAATCTGGGACCCCTCAGGGGATGTAAGAGAGCCAGTTTCGGCCTGAAAGCAGAATGACCAGTCACTATGATGTGACAGGAGCTGCTCCCTGGTGGTCAGTACACTCCCACAGGGGGAGCACCACTCAACCAGAAGCCAAGCTCATGACTGGCGAGTGCAGTGGCAGTGGCAGAAGCCTCTCCCACCTCCATGGCAGTGCTAAGGATGTCTGGGGAGCGGACCTAAGCCATCAGTCGGATATCCCCCGAGGGCTTCTGAATGAGAGGGTGCAGGCCAGGCTGAGGGATGCCCCCCAAGTGCACAAATTTTGTGCACTGAGCTTCTAGTATATATAGATTTTCCTTTGGTGGAGAGTAAGGCTGTTTGCCAATAGGTGCCAGGGAGAAGGTGTTAAGAGAGAGTATCAACAAAGGATGCAAAACTTGGCTCATACCAGGGTATGCATAGAAGAGGAAACTAGGAAGAAGATTGAGAATGTACAGTGAAGAGATGTCTATTAGTTTCCTAAGGCTGCCATAACACATTACCACGAACTCAGCGGCTTAACAACAGAAATTTATTGTCTTGGTCCAGGAGACTAGAGGTCTGAAATCAAGGTACCAGCACATTTGGCTCTGTGGAAGTTCTGAGGGATAACCCGTTCCTTGCCTCTCTCCCAGCTTTGGTGGTTTCCAGTAATCCTTGGCATTGCTTGGCTTGAGCTGTGCTGGGGCTGACCAGCAGACCCTGAGTGACAGATGAACAGATTACTCTGATACAGGTTTCTGTGAAAGAGAAGCTAAGGGATTGTTTTACTTTATAAGTAAAAGCAGTCCTGTTTGCATGCCTCATTGGCTTTTTATTGTAACAACAGATTGAACTCAAATTAACCTCTAGATACAATCAAAAGGGCAAGCATCCTTGAGAAAGTATATGCCTCTACAAGGTCGGGTCTTTAAAGACTAAACATAGAGATTCTAGCAAAACACCCCCGGGGATCGGACTTGTTTGAAAAGTCAAGGTAGGGGCTGCCACCTTCAGCAAGGTCTCCTCAGAGGCCCTGGACCTTTCAGAGAATCCTCCTTATTGACATTTTAACCAATACCTGTGCTTCCCCACATTGCTGGATTGCTCCAATCCCTGCTCTGACATCACCTCACCTTTATCTCTGTGTGTGTCTTCACATAGGCTTCTTATAAGAACACTAATCACTGGATTTAGGGCCTCATCCATCCAACTAGTGTAGTCATCTTAACTAATTACAGCTGCAAAGACCCTATTTTCAAATAAGGTCACATTGGAAGGTTGTAGGTGAATATAAATTTGAGGAGGGGAGACACTCTTCAACCTACCTAGTATAAGATGGAGGAAAAAAAACAAGGATAGAAGCAACATGGAAATCAAGGGGAGGCAATTTCAAGGTTCAGCAGGTCCAGTGCCTTGGAAGGTCAAGTGAAACCTGCCCAGGGAATCATTTCTTGCTCCCTACTATTAACCACCCAAGTTGCCTATCAGTCACAGAATGTGTCCTGTCCCCAGGGCCTGTCCTTGATGTTCTCACTGCCTAGAACTTTATCCCCACCAGCCTTAGCAGGTAGGGGTTGTCTCATCCCGGCCTCATCCTGGAGCCCCACCGGGCAGGCTTTACATCCATCTTAGACAAATGTATACCCAGGGCCTCTCACTGTGTTTGACACATAATAGATTATTACTAAATGTTTATTGAATGAATGAATGTACTCTTAAGTGAATGACATTGTACAAAGCATATTCTGTGTAATAAAGAGGTAATATGCAAATTGACCATCACTCCAACACACAAGATGGCCACCCCCATGTGGACACAAGATGGCCAGCAGGGGAGGGCGGTTGTGGGCGACCAGGCCTACAGGAAAGGGCAGTTGGGGGGGACCCAGGCCTGAAGAAGAGGGCAGTTGGGGGGATGAGCCCTGTAAGGGAGGGCAGTTGGGGGCAACCAGGCCTGCAGGGGAGGGCAGTTGTGGAGGACCAGCCCTGCAGGGGAGGGCAGTTGGGGGCGACCAGGCCTGCAGGGAGGGCAGTTAGGGGTAACCAGGCCAGCAAGGGAGGGCAGTTAGGGGCAATCCAGCTGAGCAAGGGAGGGAAGTTAGGGGTAACCAGCCAGCAGGGAAGGGCAGTTGGGGGCAACCAGGCCTGCAGGGGAGGGCAGTTAGGGGCGACCAGGCTGGCAGAGGAGGGCAGTTGGGGCCGACCTGGCCAGCAGGGAAGGGCAGTTAGGGGCAATTGGGCTGGCAGGGGAGTGGTTAGGGGTGATCAGGCTGGCAGACTGAAGCAGTTAGGGGCCATCAGGCAGGCAGGAAGGCAAGCGGTTGGGAGCCAGCAGTCCTGGATTGTGTGAGGGCTGTCCTACTGCCCGTTTAGGTCTGATCCCACCATGATAGGGCCTAAACGGGCAGTTGGACATCCCTTGAGGGGTCCCAGACTGGAGAGGGTGCAGGCTGGGCTGCAGGACACCCCCCACCCCCAGGCATGAATTTGGTGCACCGGGCCTCTAATTATTCAATAAATTACTTTTTTGTTATTATCATCATTAGCTAATTTTTCTTCTTAACAATAAATTCAAACAGCTTACCTTCTGGTATAGATTTACATAGTGATATTAGAAGCTTTACTCTAACCACCCTTGGAGTATAGGTTCTCAAATTGTGTATTTGATTGTTAATTTCTCACTAATAAGATGAGGATTAAAGTTAACTTTCACTTCTATAGTCTATCTATACCAATGTATCTTTTTCTTTGTTAAATATTTTGGGGTGACAATGGTTAATAAGATCATATTGTTTTCAAGTGTACATTTCTATGATACAAGATCTGTATATTGCATTATGTGATCACCACCCAAAGTCAACTCATCTTTTATCACCATATATTTGGCCCCCTTTACCCTTCACTACCCCTCTGGTAAGCACCATACTGTTGTCTGTGTCCACAAGTTTCAGTTTTAGATCCCACATATGAGTGAAATTATATGGTTCTTAGCTATTTTGAACTGACTTATTTTGCTTAGCATAATATTTTCAAGGTTCATCCATGTTGTCACAAATGGCAGTATTTCATCTTTTTTATGGCTTAGTAGTATTCTGTAGTATATATGTACCACATCTTCTTTATCCAATCATCTATTGAAGGACACTTTAGTTGTCTCCATGTCTTGGCCACCATAAATAATGCTGCAATAAACATAGGCAGTGCATATATCTTTGCAAATAAGTGTTTTTAAGTTTTTCAGGTAGATACTCAGAAGAGGGATTGCTGGGTCATATGGTAACTCTATTCTTAATTTTTAAGGAACTCCCATACTATTTTCATTGGTGACTGTACCAGTTTGCATTCTTACCAGCAGTGAATAAGGGATCTTTTTTTCTACACAACCTCTCCATACTTGTCATTACCTATCTTGTTGATAATAGCTATTCTCACAGGTGTGAGGAGGTATCTCATTGTAGTTTTTATTTGCATTTCCTTACTAGCTAGTGAAGTTGAACATCTTTTCATATACCTGTTGGGCATTTCTAGGTCTTCTTGAGAGAAGGGTCTGTTCAGGTGCTCTGCTTATTTATTTTTTTCTGGGTTGTTTGTTTGTTTGGTGTTGAGCTGTATGGGTTCTTTATATGTTTTGGATAAAACAAAAAGTCAACCAACCAAATGGGACAATATTTGCAAACAACAGCTCCTTGTCAGAGCTGTTGTTTGCAAATATTGTCCCATTTGGTTGGCTGACTTTTTGTTTTGTTTTGTGTTTCTTTTGTTGTGCAGAAGCTTTTTAGTTTGACATAGTCCCATTCATTATTTTTGCTATTACTTCCCTTGCCATTGAGGTTCAATTCATAAAATGTTCTTTACGACCAAGATCCATAAGTTTAGTACCTATGTTTTCTTCTATGTAAGTTATTGTTTCAAATCTTATACTTACATCTTTGATCCATTTTGAATTAATTTTTATACATTGGGACAAATTGTAATCTAGCCCCCTCCCCCCATTTTTTTTTGAATGCAGCTTTCTAATTTTCCCAGCACCATTTATTGAAGAAACTTTCTTTTCTTCATTTTGTGTTTTCTCCTTTGTAAAAAAATATTTCATATATTCATGTGGTTTCATTTCTGGGTTCTCAATTCTGTTTCATTGTTCTGTGTATCTGTTTTTCTGCCAATACAATACCACTTTGATTATCGTTGCTATGTAGTATAATTTGAAGTCAGGTAGTGTGCTACCTCTGGCTTCATTCTTTTTCCTCAGAATTGCTTTGGCTATTCAGGGTCATCTGTGGTTCCATACAAATATAATGGTTTTGTTGTTGTTGTTTTGTTGTTGCCGAAAACCAATCATTGTCTCACTAACAGAAAGAGGCTGGTCAACCTTGAAGCTCTGAAAGGTCAGAGCCAACCACTCCCTATCTAATTGAAACAATGGTAACTGAGGCAACTTCCCCATCTTGTAATCATGTAAATCCTTACTGATATGATAATCCGCTAATTACCTGCTTAAGGGCTATGGGTGTTTCCCAAAGCTGCTTAAGGGTAATGGGTGTATCCCATAGCCTCAATAAAAGGGATAGCAAGGCCAGAGCCTAGTGGTAGTCTTCCCACTAGAGGTTGACTCCCTCCTGGCCCCCCATTTTCCCAAATTAACTCTTTTCTAGTCTCTCTCTTCATTTTAGTGTGCGGCCTCCTCCAGAAACCGGACCCTGAGTGGGCCCTGAACCACGCGGGTCGTGTTAAGTGATCCCACAGTTGTTGTTCTATTTCTTTACAAATAACATTGTGATTTTGATGGGGGATTGCATTAAATCTGTATATTGGTTTAGGTAATAGGACCATTTTAACTATGTTGATACTTCCAATCCATGAACACAGAATATCTTTCCATTTTATTGTGTCTTTTTCTATCTTTTTAAATAATGCTTTGCAGTTTTCAGTTCTTCACATCCTTTTTTACATTTATTTCTAGGTATCTTACTCTTTTGGTTGCAATAGCAAAAGGAATTATTTTCTTTTTTCATTTCTTTTTCTGAAGTTTCATTGTTATATAGGAAAGCAGTGGATTTTTGTGCATTTATTTTGTATCCTACAATTTCACTCTATTATTTCTAGTAGTTTTTTGGTGGAGTCTTTATGTTTTCTATATACAGAATCATGTTGTGTGCAAAAAGTGACCCTTTTACTTCTTTCTTCCCAACTTGGATGCCTTTTATTTCTTTCTCTTGCCTTATTGATCACGCCAAGACTTCTAGAACTATGTTGAAAAAGAATGGACATCCTTGTCTTGTTTCTGATTTTAGAGAAAAATCTTTGAGTATTTTACCAATGAGTATGACATTCACTGGGGATGTTGAGGTACTTTCCTTCTATACATATTTTATTGAGTATCTTAATCATGGATGGATATTGTATCTTATCAAATGTTTTTCCTGCATCTATTGATAAGATCATATAATTTTAAAATATTTTTTACTATACTTGATCTTAGCCAAAAGGCCGAGAAGCGATTAAAATATTTTTTAAATTTTATCTTTATTGTTGAAAGTATTACAGATGTCTGCTTTATTTTTTCCCCTCATTGACCTCCTCCTCCCTGCACCCGTCCCTCCCAAACCCTTACCACACTATTGTCTGTATCCATGGGCTATGCATAGATACATATAAATTCCCCCATTAATCTCCCCTCCACTCTCCATCTTCACCTTCCCTCTGAAATTCATCAGCCTGTTCATGGTTCTGTGTCTTTGGATCTATTTTGTTCATCAGTTTATTTTGTTCATTAGATCCCACATATGAGTGAGATCATTTGATATTTGTCTTTGACTGGCTTATTTCGCTTAGCATAATGCTCTCCAGGTCCACCCATGCTGTTGCAAATGGGAAGAGTTCCTTCTTTTTTACAGCTGCATAGTATTCCATTGTGTAAATATACCACAGCTTTTTTATCCACTCATTGCTTATGGGCATTTGGGCTGTTTCCAAATCTTAGCTATTGTAAATTGAGCTGCTATGAACATAGGGGTGCATATATTCTTCTTAATCTGAAATTTCAGGTTGTAGATAACTGGGGCAATTCTAAATGTATTGATGTTTCTGTTTTTCTGTCCAGATACAAACTATTTTACTTGTTCATATTTCAGGACCTCCAGGATATAGTGGTCAACCAGGCTCCAGGATGCCTATCCTGGCACTGAGGCTGACTACTCAGTCCCACTACCTGGCTATTCAGGGGCTGGTCTAGTGGACTTTCATGTCCAACACCAGCTAGTGTATAATCAGCCAGGTGGACTAGTATAACTTCCTTATTTTTGCTCACTTTGGTCTATGAAATGCTTTTGAATTGTGTTAACTATTTGCAGCACCTCTGTATCTGGGTTGGATCTTGCTGGATTCATGAATCCCTGGATAAAGCCAATAAAATCCTTAAAGTTTACTCAGCTGAATTTTGTTCTTCAACAAAAAGAAATTGTTCTCTAAAGTCATCATAACCAGAAGGAAAATAATTTTGTTAAAGGAAAAAAAAAAACAAACTAAACACAAAACCCAAAGAAACCTTCTCAGTTTACATTACTAAATAGAACCCTTAATTTGAATTCTGTTTACTTTTTATCTATAGTAAAATTGCATGAATCCTTGTGCTTCATATTTACATAACAAAATTTATTATAGTAACTATTTTCCCACACAAGGAGTCAGTCATTTTACCCTGCTAACCCTTACCCTAGAAGGTGTTTTTGAAAATAGTTTATCATGATAAGTTACTGATTAGGATAGAAAATACAGTGCACTACAGTATTGCCTTTGTGAAACTTATTGCATAGAATTGCCATAGCAAATGGTCTCAATCATCACAGTTTTGCTGTAAAGCAATGGAAAATTTAGCTTTGGGTAGCAGAAACTATAATTTACTAAATAGTGGTTATTACAGTTTTAAAAAGTGCAAATGTCTAATCTCTACTAAGAATTATATTTCAATCATATATTTTTTATGTTTACAAAGTGCTTTATCAACATAATATCATTGACCTAACAATAGTTCTGTGGGGTATGCAGGAAGAACTTCTCATCTTATAAACTCCCACAGATAACAAGCCAAAGTGAAACAGGCAGACTGATTTGCCCAAAGTCTCTAGGCTGGGCTATGGGAGCTGCCCCTGTAATCCACCTTTTCTAATTCTAGCTGTTGGAGACCTCTCACAGATTCTGGATGAGGAATATGCTTTGGTACTATAAGGACACACAAATGCCTCATGTGGTTATAATTATAGGTGCCTCAGTCCAATTGTTAGCATCAGTTGGTGGATGTAACTGTCTCGCCCACTGGTTGTTTTCAAGACAACTGCTCACTCAGAATGAGGGTGTATAAGGGGAAAGCCACTAGCAACTATATTAGTTACCTGTGACCCAAGAACAGATCAGCTCACTCTGCATATTTGGTTAGACCTGTGGATGGCAACCCTGACTCCACATTAATTTATGGTTAAAAATCTTGAAGCCTAAGGCACCCTCCACACCAACTGCATCTGACTTTGGAGTTGGAGTCTGGACATCAATTAAAAAATCCCCCAGGTGATTCTGATATGAATCAAGATCCAGAGAGTTAAGAGAAATGTGGTAAATCTCTTCTCTTCTAAACTTGCAACTCTATTAAATGGCTCAACTCTTGATTTGAACATAACAAAAATACATTTGTTATCTAATTGGTCTACAAATTTTTGACTCATTGCTATTATTATAATAAAGCTAAATTTATAGAACAATCCTGCTTAGCATTACACTTTGCCTATACTATCTAATTTAAATCTTTCTTGAGTATTAATTCTTTTCTTTTCATAGGCAAGGAAACTGAAGCATTTGGGGTTTAGTGCTTACATTACACAGCTAAGTGGTAGAATTGGAATTCAAACCCAAGTAATCTTGACTCAAACACTCAATACATATAACATTTGAGCATCAGTGCCTGCATGAGAACTATTGGTTTCATGGACTGATTCTATGTTTGGTTGTTGACATTTGTTTATGACTTTACGTCTCCCAATATTAGTGATAGCAACTAAAACTGGCTCAGATCTTCCTCATCTCTGCTTTTTTAGTGTCTTGTGATCTTTTCCAGACAAGCAGGTTCCTTGAGGGAGAAGCCATGTTCTGTTCTATACTACTCTATCTTCCATGCCAAGACCAATGCCTGACCCAGAGTAAGGCTCACACCCTAACTGTTGTTTGAATGACTGACACTCTAAGCTATATGGACTATACAAATTTGACTAGATTACACAGTCATATATAAAAATATATAAATCCTTTGAGAATTAATACTGTGGTGTTAAGTTAGAAAATAAATCTAATATTTAATCCACTAAAAGTACAAAAGTGTTTCTCTTAAGAACAAGAACAAGACAGGAATGTCCAGTTTTACCATTCTTATTAATATAGTACTGGAAGTTCTAGCCACAGCAATCAGACAAGAAGAAAAAATAAAAGGCATCCAAATTGGAAAAGAGGAAGTAAAACTGTCATTATTCATAGATGACATAATATTGTACATAGAAAACCCTAAAGACTCCACCAAAAATCTATTAGATTTAATAAATGAATTTGGCAACACAGAAGGATACAAAATTAACATCTAAAAATTGATGGCATTTTTATATACCAATAATAAACTCAAGGAAAGAGAAACTAAAAAAAGCAATCCCATTTACCATTGTAACAAATAAACAAACAAACAAAAAAAATAAGACACCTAGCAATAAACTTAACCAAGGAGGTACAAGACATGTACTCAGAAAATGATAGAGAATGAAAAAAGAAATAGAAGAAAATACAAAGAAGTGGAAATATATACAGTGTTCATGAATTGGAAGAATTAGCATCATTAAAATGTTCATACTGCACAAAGCTATCTACAGATTCAATATGATCCCTATTAAAATATCACCGAGTATTTCACAGATCTAGAACAAATACTCCAAAATTTTATATGGAACCAAAGAAGACTCCAAATAGCCACAGCAATACTAAAAAAGAAGAATAAAGTTGAAGGGATCACAATACTGGATATCAAACTATTGTACAAAGCCACTAATCAAAACAGCCTGGTACTGGCACAAGAACAGGCGTATAGATCAATAGAACAGAACACAGAACTCAGAAATAGACCCATGCCATTATAGTCAGTTAATACTTGTCAAAGAAGGCAAGAGCACACAGTGGAGTAAAGACAGTCTTTTTTAATAAATGGTACTAGGAAAATTGGACAGATATGTAAAAAAAAAATGAAACTAGACCACAAACTTACACCATACATAAAAATAAACTCAAAATGTATAAAAGATTTAAATGTAAGTTGTGAAACCATAAAAATCCTAGAAGAAATCATAGGCAACAAAATCTCAGACATCTTACGTAGCAGAATTTTCACTGATATATCTTCTAGGGAGAGAGAAACAAAGGGATAAATAAATAAATAAATAAGACTACATCAAACTAGAAAGCTTCTACACAGCAGAAAGAACCATCATCAAAATGAAAAGGGAGCCCACTCTATGGGAGAACATATTTGCCACTGATACATCTGATAAGGGGTTAATTTCCAAAATTTATAAAGAACTCAACAAAAGGAAGACAAGCAATCTAATTTAAAAATGTGCAAAGGACCTGAATAGACATTTCTCCAAAGAGGCATACACATGGCCAAGAAACATATGAAAAAATGTGTAATGTTACTAATCATCAGTGAGATGTAAATTAAAACCACAATGAGGTATCAGCTGCTAGAATGCCTACCATCAATGAGTCAAGAAATAGCAAGTGCTGGCAAGGATGCAGGGAAAAGGGAACCCTAGTGCACAGCTGGTGGGAATGCAGACTCGTGCAGCCACTGTGGAAAACAGTATCGCGTTTCCTCAGAAAATTAAAAACGGAATTTCTGTTTGACCCAGTGATCCTAGTTCTGGGAATCCTATATTATAAAAAGCCTGAGAGCCTGTGGTCATCATGCCATCACACTGTAATGACCGATCAGCAGAAGGCTGCGTGCGCAACAGGTGTGCGTGGGAGGGCAGGGCTGCATGCACTGAGGGTGAGCACAGGTGGGTGGGGACTTGATGCTGCATTCCTGTGGGCGCAGGCAGGGATTTGACCAGGAGGTGCATCAGGGGAGTCCTGAGGCACCGGCTCTCCAGGGACTGTGCAACGAAGAGGGCACAGGGGATGGGCACTGGGCGGGCGGGGGCGGGGAGCACGGTGCGGATCCCCAGGTGGACAGCAGAGGTGCTCCCACCAATGGGGGAGGTGCAGGGGTACACATGGCCTGCGGCGGGGGTGGGGTGGGGAGGGGAGGTGCATAGGGGAAGGGCACGAGCTGAGAGAGAAATTGAGGCAGAAGGTAAAAGCTGTTCCTAAGGGAAAGAGTCAAATGGTTCAGAGCAGCCAACGGCTCAGACACTCAACACTGGGGAGAGAGGAATGGGGACCAGCCAGGCTGCAGCCCAGGAGAGGGACAATCCACCTGCCCCATGGTCCCAGGTGCCAGCATCTGCACCTGCGCCTGTGGCCCGGGAGAGGGACAAGCTGCATGCCCCATGGTCCCAGACACCAGTGACTGGGGCTGCAGCCCAGAATAATGACAAGCCACCAGCCCCGCAGTCTCAGGAGCCGGCGGCTGTGCCTGCGGATGCTGCCCAGGAGAGGGACAAGCCGCCCACCCCGTGGTTCCAGGTGCAAACGGCTGGGCCTGTGCCTGCAACCTGGGAAAGGGACAAGCCACCTGCCCATGGTCCCCTGCACTGTGGCCAACCTGGGCAAAGCTGGCCTGGGTCCTGGGTGCCTGCGACCAGCCGGAGGAGGGAATCCTGGGTCCCAGGTGCTAGGCAAGGCAGAGGCTATTAGGGGTGATCAAGCCAGCAGGGGAGCAGTTAGGGACAACCAGGCCGGTAAGGAAGCAGTTAGGGGCAATCAGGCAGGCAGGCAGAAGTGGTTAGGGACTATCAGGCAGGCAGATAGAGGGGTTAGGGGCGATCTGGCAGGCAGGTAGGTGAGCGATCAGGAGCCAGTGGTCCCAGATTGCGAGAGGCAGTCGGACATCCCCCAAGGGGTCCCAGATTGGAGAGGGTGGAGTCTGGGCTGAGGGACCCTCCCCCCCTGTGCATGAATTTTGTGCACTGGTCCTCTAGTATATTATAAGAATTCTTAAACACCAATCAGAAGGAATATATTCACACCTATGTTCATAGCAGCATTATTTACAATAGCTAAGATCTGGAAACAGCCCAAGTGCCCATCAGTAGATGAATGAATAAAAAAGCCGCTGTGGCACATTTACACAATGGAGTATTATGTGGCTGTAAAAAAGAAGTCTGTCTTATACTTTGAGACAGCATGGATGGACCTGGAGATTATTATGCTAAGAGAAATAAGCCAGTCAGAGAAAGACAAATATTACATGATCTCACTTATAGGTGGAATATAATGAACAAAATAAACTGATGAACAAAATAGATCCATAGGTATGGATGCATGGAACAGACTGACAGATCTCAGAGGGGAGGGTGGGAGGGGAACTGGAAGAGATTAACCAAAGGACTTACATGCTTATATGCATAGCTCATTGACACAGGCAATGAGTGTGGTAAAGACCTGGAGTAGGGCAGAGGCTGGGTAGAGAGGGGCAAGGAAGAAAAATGGGGGACATGTGTAATACTGTCAACAATAAAAATAAATAAATAAAGTGAGGGGGGACAGTACGTACTGTACATAGTGAGTATGCAGGGTTTCAGAATGAGTTACCCCAACATATGCCTCTGTAATATGAGTATTACTTTGAGCTTGCCAGCTCAAGAGAAACTTCTCTCCTAACTCTTAACTTCATAGAAGAATTTTAAATTAGGGACCTTGCCATAATAGGAGTTCTTACAAAAAAAATAACCTCTTTTGACTTATCTATGTAGCAGGGAAAACACCTAATTACTGAATATCTCCTCTTCTTATCAGCCCATCAATGACCCTTTTCCCTTCTAAAGCCTCAGGTGCCTGCTCAGCTCAAGATGTCACACATACCCCATTTTATCTGTCTCTGAACCTTTCATATATGTGAAGTCTCTAGCTCTCTCATATACTAGTATGTGGGGTTCTCATATGTATGTATGCAATTAAATTTGGTTATTTTCTCTTGTTAATCTGTTTCATGTTAATTTGATTATTAGACCAGCTGAAATAACCTTGAAGGTTAGAATAAATTTTCTCCCTTTTCCACAGTAGCATGAATAACTTTTCCAGGAGATTCTTAAAACATTAAATAGTTCCATATAAAATTGTAGACATTTGAGCTAAAATGTACCTTAAAGCAAAATGTAATGATTCCAGTGTAGTCTGTCTGAGGCAGGATAGTAACAAACTAGGGAAATTCCTTGACAAGTAGAATAAGGGAAACTGAGACAAAATAATTAGACAAGGCCACAAAACTTGAGAAATTTACAGCCAGCTAATAAATAACAAAGTTTTAATGTACCTAACCAAGGACACTTAGAAGCAAGTGGTTTACAAATTCCAAACTGTCCTGGGGCAGACCAGCCTCTGTCCCAGTCCCTCTTCGATGACATTCTTTAAAAATAAAACTAACCAGAAAATAACCCTGCCTCCTGTACACACATGTTGATGAATTAATATTTTGAAGAACACATCTGAAAAGCAAATGAATATTCTATTAAGACCCTCCCCAGAGACCTCCCCTAGGAGTCCACTGGTCAAAGAAAGATAAAAAGCCTAAGACAAATAATCCATGCCTCAATCTCACTAGACCAGGGGTGGGCAAACTTTTTGACTCGAGGGCCACAATGGGTTCTTAAACTGGACCGGAGGGCCGGAACAAATGCATGGATGGAGTGTTTGTGTGAACTAATATAAATTCAAAGTAAACATCATTACATAAAAGGGTACGGTCTTTTTTTTTTTATTATTTCAATAGTTTTATTCATTTCAAACATTTTAACAAGAAGAATGTAAACACTAATTATTATAATTTGAAACTTCAAAAAATGGAGGAATCATAGCACAATAACATACCTTATATGGAAGATGGCAAAGGCAAAATAAAATTGCCTAACAAAGGAAAGGTACAAAAGCCTTTCAAATTAAACTTAAATATAAAATAATTTAAAACTAAAACAAATAGAAAAGAACAAAATGTGTAAACAGTAAATTAAACATTTTCTTTAGTGCAACTTCCAAATTATGCCCGGGACGTAGATGTAGATGGCAATGTAGACTGGGTTGAAAGGATTTTGGTCTTTAAAACATCAACTTCAGTGGGAACAGTGTTGTTGGTCTCCTTTTTAGCTAATGCTCTGATACTGTGCTCTCCAGGGGCGTGTCTCCCTACATCACCAGGATAACGTGTCTACGCATTCCCAGGGTGATGTCGGGGACGCGTCCTCGGGCATTACAAGGAGCCTCTGGAAGATTGAGAGGTTGTTCCTTCTACTGAATGAGCGGATATAAATCCGCCCACTCAGAAGAAGGAGCTGCGGCTGTGTTTCCCGACGTTGCCATGTTAACACTGCTGCTGGTGAAGGAGCGGAGGGGAGAGCAAGAGAACCCTCCGCTCTTTTGGCTCCGCGGGCCGGATAGAACAGCCGAATGAGCCGGATCCGGCCTGCGGGCCGTAGTTTGCCCACGGCTGCACTAGAGCATGCACATGCCTTGTATCTTTAATGTTTTTCTCCTAAACGCTAAGGGTCCCCCCAAGACTTGCAACCAGGTGAGCAGCGGGCAGTGGCAGCTTGACTTAGTTAACCCCCTGAACCTGTCTCCAAGGCCCTCTTTTTCCGGACTTTCTCTCTCCTGTTGCTTCTCCTACCTTAAGCCCTGCCTTTGTTTCACTGTCTCCAGCTATAACAAACATACTCTCAAAAGCCTCCTGGTGCCCATCAGCAGATGAGTGGATTAAAAAACTGTTGTACATCTACACAATGGAATACTACACTGCTGTAAAAAGGAAAGCATTCTTACATTTGCAACAGCTTGAATGGAACTGGAAAGCGTTATGCTAAGTGAAATAAGCCAGTCAGAGAAAGATAAATATCACATGATCTCACTCATTTGTGGAATATAATGATCAACATAAACTGATGAACAAAAACAGATCCAGAGACAGAGAAGCATCGATCAGACCATTAAACCTCAGAGGGAAGGTAGGGGAGGGTGGGGGTAAGGGGGAGAGATCAACCAAAGGACTTGTATGCATGCTATAAGCCTAATCAATGGACACGAACACCAGGGGGGTGAGGGTATGAGTGTGGGGGGGGGTGGGGGACAATGGGGCGATAAGGACACATATGTAACATCTTAATCAATAAAGAAAAAAATAAATAAATAAAGCGGAAAAAAAAAAGCCTCCTGGACTCATATTGTGAAACCTTTCCTACATGAAGTCAAGAGCCCACACACTACCAGCAGGTCCTAGGCAGACCCGCCCCAGGCCCAGCCCGTCTGGTAACATTTTGACATAAGAATGTCCAAACCTATAGAGGATACACCTGAAAGCAAGATCTCAACAGACAGATAAATGCTTTGGAGAGTAACAGTTTGCAGTTTCTTTTATGCATTTGAGATTAAGGGGGAAACTGAAAGAAGAATTACATGAAGGTGAGAGAAAGCAAGATAGGGATTGAGTTAGAGGATAATTAAGATTATGTACTCTCTTGCATGCTTTAGAAGGAGGGGTCTAAAAGGGTGGTCAGCTATTACAAGGAGCATTTCAAAAGTGTGTTAATCTAGAATCTATTCTAGATGCACAGAAACAATGGACAGGGCTTACCTAAGATAAGCCTTAAGGTAAAGACGTTTTATGTCTCAGAGTGATTACCTGCCCAGTTAGGAATTTATGATCAGGTTACCCTGTGAGGTTACTTCCCATAGAACCCCCTTTTAATCTACAAGTCACATTTGAAATTAAAAAAATAGGCGATCCTACTTTTCCCTCTTCCATTTTTTAAAAAATAAGTCGGCATGCCATGCAGTGAGAGGAAATGAAACAAAGCTGTGTTCAGTGGCCTGGAGTGTAATGCTCAGAGGCTTCAGCAAAGCCTGCAGACATCAACATGATATAGTTACAGATTCTCAAAAATTGAAGTAGTCTATTTTTAACATCTCATTTAAAATTTAATTAATCAGTATAGACTGCTCCAAGAATTTAAAATATGGTGGGAAAAGGGAAATTTTCTCTTCTTTTCCTCATAGTTCTTCTGGCTGGTCTAAAAATCAAATTTACATGAGACAGATTAACAGAAAAGAATTTAATTACATATGTACATATGGGGGTTCCATAATAATTATGGACAAATTGGGCAGTTGAGGTTTATATGCCATCTTGAACTAAGAAGAAAATGGATGGTGTGTGTGTGTGTGTGAAGGCAAGTCACATGAAAATGAAAGGAAATATTTGGTAAACAAATGTTTGCTGAATCATCTTAAACAATGGGACACATAGAAGACTTCCATCAAATGACCTTGCTATCACACTCAGTTCATATTAACCCATAGTATCTATGATGTTAGTTCCCTTCCTGGAGCAGGTTCTCTCACAAACTATCTTATGCAGTTAGGGAGAATAGCGAAGGTTCTTTCTGAGTCTTTTGTTTCTTAAAAATAACCAGCTTAAAACAATTAATATCCCTGAAACAAACATATTTTGGAGTGGCAAACTCTGCTTCCCCTCAGTATCCATAGTGAACAAAACCGGGTAGCTCTCATCGAACCTAGTAACAAGAGGGTCATTCTTCCTCTTGAAGCGCACTCTCTTAAACTGCAAATCTGGTTTGGCTGGCAAGGCATCCTTAGCCCCGGGGAGACTTTGGTTCAGTGCTGTTTTTATTCCTCTCTGCCACACACTATCACTGTTGAAGAACAGTTGGTTCACCTTAAAATGTTTCCTGTCTGCTGAGAGGAGCGCTCAAGATGCTAGTCCATGCAGAGGCCACAGTGGCTGTGCACAGACAACAGTGTGCACCCTCAGCACTCATCCCTACCAGGCCCCACGTGGCAGCCCTTTCAGCCCATCTCTTGTTTTCTGTGCCCCCAGAGCTGGCCCCAAAGCTCTGAGTCAGATGGATTCCTCTGTCCTGTCCTTTTTTTTCAGTGATCACCATGGGGTAGGATGGCAACATTATTTCCACCACCCCCCCAACTCCCAAAATATAAAGAGCCTCTCTATGTCACCTTTGCCTAGACATATAAATTACTCAACCTTTACTTACATGTTCTCTATGGTCTAAATGATATGTATTCTTTAAGGAACCCCATCTCGTTCACCCCAAAGCTAGTTTCTATCCTAGCCCATAAGGGAAAGTAGCTTGCACTTCTCACACGAAAAAAGTAAAGAGATACAACAGAAGATTAACTCCTTTTACAGGGCTAAGATAAAGTAATTCCAAGTATATTTTCATTCTATCATTTTTATTATTCAATGAAGTTATAGACCTATAATATAATATAACCACAGACTCATGGTATGAGAAGTAAATACACTCAGAGGTGTTTTATCCTTCCATTTCTCCCCACCTCCAGCACTGCCCATGTTTTTACCATATTGTACTTTGTTTAAATATTATCTGGTCTAATGCCATGTTTATTGAGAAGGGAGTGAACTTGTCCAAGGGCAAACCTGGGACTGAGGGCCCTGACTCCTAGTCCTAGTCCAGAAGGACTGCAGTCCTAGTCCCATGATCTTTCTGCAACATCTTCATATCTGGAGATACTACCGACCTTGGAAAACCAAAGAATTACCTAGAGACTGGATGGGAAATGGAAATGAGTCAAGGTAGATGGTCAAGGCAGACCCCACAGCACCTGCTCTAATTTTCTGCATCCCATTACTGAATACATATGTCTTTTTCAAACGGCTGAGTTCAAACTGCAGCTAATCTTTAAGCCATCTCACTCTTGTGGACCCCAAGAAGAAAGATTTATTTGATGTGAACCCCAAGAAGGAATTTATCTACTGAGATGAACTTCCCACAGTCAATGAAGGGCTAAAATTTTGTGAATAATAAGAATCTAAATTAAAAAAAAAGAGTTTAATGGCCATTTGCTGACAAGGGCTCTTCATGTACTCTGTATACAGGGAAGAACATCAGACTAAACTTTCAGCTCCCCACACTATGCCCCTCTTGTTTACCATCTGAGTTAACCACTGCAGAGAAGCCATGGTTTTATCTTTCTACTGAAGGACTGAGACTTGCCTCGTTGTCCAGTTAGAATTGCATAAATTGTGTCTTCATTTGCATCTATATTGACCAATAACAACTGCAGAATTTGGAAACCTCATTTGTATAAAATTGGAATGGGCCAGAACTTTCTGTATAAAAGGTGGTCTCCCATTGTCTGGAATGGAATACAGTTTATAGTAGATTGCTCCCTGAATATGTGTCTCTCAGGCTGCAGTTCATTTTACTCAAATAAATGCTTTTTATTCTTTATTACAATCTGAAATTAATTTTGGTTTACACTCTGCTAGCTACTTTCCATGTGTCTCTCTTCATCTCAGGGGTTTCTATCAAATCTACTTATATATTACTAGAGGCCTGGTGCATGAATTCGTGCATGGATGGGGTCCCTCAGTCCAATACTGCCTGCAGCTCCTATCTGCCGCTCTCACTCATCCTGGCCCAACTGCACCTGCCACAGGCTCGGACCCAATCAGTCCCTATCGGGACAGGCTCGCGCCACTGCAGCAGTGCTCACTAGCCGTGAGTCCTGCGTCTGGTGTCCTCCCGAGGGGAGTGGCCTGCGGGATCGGGCTGAAACCAGCTCTCTGACATCCCTTGAGGGCTCCTGGATTGTGAGAGGGTGCAGGCTAGGCCAAGGGACCCCACCAGTGCATGATCAGGGCTGGGGAGGGACCATGGGAGGGCCCCAGGGCATGTCCAGCCCATCTCACTCAGTCCTGATCTGCCGGACCCCAGCAGCAAGCTAACCTACCAGTCGGAGTGTCTGCCCCCTGGTGGTCAGTGCACATCATAGAGAACAGTTGAGAAACCTTAGCATATCATTAACATATTACACTTTGATTGGTTTAATGGATGACTGGCCACTGGACAACTGGACATTTAGCATATTAGGCTTTTATTATATAGGATTATTTTGGCTTTTTGGAATCATTCTTTTCTAAGCCCAATTCTATTATACCTAAGTTTATACTAATGAGGAGGCTTAGGGTATTGCCCCTATGTAGCCTCAGGATGGGGCTGGTCACCAAAAAGACCAAGTGATCATATGTTTGAAATTTTTAGCCCCACCCACTGATCTCCAGGAAGTGGAAGAGAGGTTGGAGGTTAAGCTTTATAAAAATTCTTGAACAACAATATTTGATGAGCTTCCAGATTGGTGAACACATCAAAATGTGAGGATAGTGATATGTCCAGAGAGGACATGGAAGCTCTGTGTCCACCCCCGGCATTTTGCCTTGTACATCTCCCTCCAATCTGGCTTCTTCATGCTAATAATAAACTGGCAAACACAAATAAAATGTTTTCCTGAGTTCTAACAAATTATTGAGTCTGAAGAGGGGGATCAAGAGAACAACCAAAGTACTCTGAAATGGGTACAGCCTTAGGGGACTGAACCCTTAAATCCTTGGAATCTGTCACTAAGTCCAGGTAGTTTTAAAATTGAATTGCATTGTTGAACACCCAGTTGCTATCCAGAGAAAAGGAAAATTGGTGGTTGGTGTTGGAAAACACCTGTATTCCCACACAATATTCTACGCTGGGTTTCATTTGTGTGGGACCCTACTTTTATGAAGAGAACTGCACAGCTACTCTATAATGGGGGCAGGGTTGTGAATGAGTCAAATCTCCAGCCATCATATTTCCATCGTCTACCTTCCTGAAACCCATGCTAAAACATAATGGCTGTGCCCATACTCCTTCAAGTGGGTGACACCCCCATCCTAGAATCCCTCCATGTACCCTTTTCTACACAACCCCCATCTGCGCTAGATGTAACCATTATCCTGACTTATGGTAATCATTGCCTTACTTTTCTTCATAGTTTCATCATGCAAATGCATTCCAAACACTATAACTTACTAGTAGTTGTGTTTTTTTTTTTTTTTTTGGGGGGGGGGTGGTATGTATCATACCCAAGAGGATTTTACAGTGGGTAATGGTTCTAGAACTTGAGTAAGCATTGGAATCACCTCGAGCATTAATTAAAATACAGATGAATCATTGAGTTCTACTCCCCTGTTGCTAGTTTAGTAGTCCTGGGGTGAGGACTGAGAACTTGGCATTTCAAACCAGTTCTCAAGTGATGCTGATGATGCTGGGCCAGGACCACACTTTAAGAACCACAGACTCATACCTTGGATATGGTATGTGTTGCTATATCCAGGAATGCCCTAGATTCATCTTTAAATAAACAGGCTTATTATTTCCAATAATATTTTTGAAATCAGCTCACAGATTTTACAATGCATGTGTATATTCTTTCCACTATGCTTATCCAGTTCCCATGTGCCCAACCAGAAGAGCTTAGGTCTGAGATCCCATGAGCTCTTGTTGTTTCTAGACCACTAGTGCCAAACCACTGTTCTATGAATGTCAGAAGCATTGATGTAGCTGAGTTCTCTTGGGTGAATAGTCTCTAAAATTTGGATGCATTTCTTTTAAGACAGAAATCAGTAAAATCCTAAGATTCTCTATTTTGCACACAAGCCAGAAGGAAAACTTTCTATCCTCAACCATACCAAATAGTCAAACACAAAATTGCATTTGCCACTCTAGCTATACTGCTATGCAAACTGAAACCATGAGTTGGTTGGTGGTATAAACCAAAATACAGACTCAATCTCTTACAACAGAATTTATATGAGGTAAAAAGAAAAGTGCTATATAGGGGTGAAACTAATATTTTTTCCTTACCATCTTTTTGTCACTCAGTGTGTTGGCTCCCAGTGATCTCTGCCCTCCTGTACCAGGGTTGGTCTGTGTGCTTAGGTTTAAAAGCCTGCAGCTGTTGTTCTTCTATCTATGGCTCTTGTGTGCATGCTCTCTCCCTTTCATGGTGTTTCTGGAGAAGTCTGTGCCTTGCTGTAAGCAGCTCATTGGAAAGGCTACCTTGCAGGTACTAAAGCTTCCAGCTGAAGGCACATGAGGATCTTGGAAGTGGAACCTCTACTCCAGTCAAGCCTCAGATGACAGAAGACCCCATAGGCATTTTGACTGCTGCCTCATGGACAACTGTAAACTGGAGCCTGCATTAAACTGATCCTGAATTTCTGGCCCCCAGAAACAATGAGAAAAAAATTCTTCCCTTAAGCTGCTAACTTTGGGGGTAACCTTCTATGCAGCAGAAAATAGAAAATACAGGTGTTTTTCCAATGTTACCCTGTTTTAGCCTCAAACAACCCTGAGGAATAGTAATTGCTGTATTTTACTGACCTAAAATGCCATCATTTGTAAGATGCCCCATTTATTCTATGAACCATTCAGAAAGAAAAGAAATGCTATTAGTCAAACTATCATATGCCTTCAGTTGTAAGATGCATTCCTAAGATGCACTCCAATTTCAGGTATGTTACATGTGACAAAAATGTACATCTTAGAATGAAAGTATTGTGCTATCTGCATTTTGTGGCTGGGATTTCTTCTCATGCATTGGAGAAATGAAAGTTTGTTTTTTTAAAAATCTCCATTATTAGCTTGGTGTGGAGTAGCCACTTAGTATATGTCTTTAAGAGGTTTTATTTTAAATGGAGAGGTCAGTTATCTGAATAGGCATAACCTGGCTTCTAGGGAAAACTTGGATACAACACATAGATCTTGTCTTTAATTAAAGATCAATATGGGAAATTTTACAAATTTCTCATGTTAGTCTAAGAAAGGTTCCTTTCTGGATTTTTAACCACCTATCCTCTTACCAAAGTGCAAATGTGCTCCATAGGTGGCCTTTAAAATCAGCCCAAGGTGCCCAGGCTCCTTAGAGTAGCTGAAATTCTCATGTACATTATATGAGCCAGACATTAGTATAATTCCCACTGGACATCTGAGGCAAGTGAAGTTGAGAGACACTAGGAAGCTTGTTTACTATAACAAAACTAGGAAGTATCAAAGGCTGGAGTTCTATCGTCTGTTCTGACTGCTGCTCCTACATCACTGTGCCTTCTCTAAATAACGGTCCTGGCCTTAAATACATTCACAGCAAAGAAAAACAGGCAGCCAACTCCTGTGAGTGTTTTCAGTGGCCTCTAAATAGGCCTTTTACATGAATAGCTCACTGTCTTCATCTTGGGAGCATAGAGTGTTTCATAAGCATTATGTCATTACTCCTAATAGCACCGACATTTTCAAACAAATGAAGTAATATGTGCAGAAGGTTCTTGAGATTTTAAGACTATAGGCACAGTGTGAAAGTGCAGCATTGTCCTAAAGCCTGAACAGTTGTCACGTAGTCACAGACTTGTGAGTTCTCCTGTGAAAATGTCAGACTTTCCAAGTCATGGAGTTAGGGGCAGGAATAGGGGAGGAAGGTCCAACAAAGCCACCCCTGGTTGGAGATGGAGAAAATTGATAAAGCAGAGATGCCACAAGGAATACCATTGGCAACTCTGATCAGTTATTGATATCTGCCTGATATGCTGAGTAGAGAAGGATTCTAAAGCCATGTCTGGACCTACTGGGAATGTTTAGTAATGTCTGCCATGGGAGCAGGGCTGGAAAGTTTGAAGCATATGTTCAGAAATTTGCCCTTCATGCTACAGATAAATGAATCTCAACCCTGGCTGCACATTAGAACCATCGGAAAAGCTTTTAAAAATTTTTAGTGCTCTGGCCTCATTCTAGATAAATTGAATCAGAATTTCAGAGAGTGGGGCCTGGTCATCTACCTATTTTTTTAAGAACAAATCATAATTGGCATTCAGTTCTGAAATCCACTGCTGTAAGATTATGTCCTTCAAGAGCAGTAGTTCTCAGCCTTAACTATACTTTAGGATTGCATGGGTTGTATTAAAAATTTATTGATGCCTAGGTTGCATCCCCATTTGACTAGGGGTGTGGCCTAGGCACTGGGAATTTCAAAAGCTACCAAGTAACTTTTTTTACAGGCTTTACTTTTTAGAACAGTTTTAGGTTCATAGCAAACTTGAACAGAAAGCATAGAGTTTAGTTCCTATATATCCTCTTCCCCCATGTATATAGAGTCTCCTCCATTATCAATATACCCCATAGAGTGGAACATTTGTTACAATGGGTGAACCTACATTGACACATCATAATCATCCAAGTCCATAGTTTACATTAGGGCTCATTCTTGGTGTACTACATTGGTTTAGATAACTATACAATGACATGTATCCACCATTATAGTATCATATAGTTTCACTGTTCCAACAATCCTCTGTTCTCTGCCTAGTCACCCAACTCTGCCACCTTTTTCGCCAAATTCTGGCCACCACCATTTTTTTGTTTGTTTGCTTTTTATTTCTAGTATGGACCAAATTTAATCAATTAAAAAAATTGTTTTAAAGAATTCTTTAACCACCGATCTTCTTACTGTCTCCATAATTTTGTCTTTTTTAGAATGTCATATAGTTGAAATCATACAGTAAGTAGCCTTTTTTAATTGGCTTCTTTCACTTAATAATATGCACCTAAAGTCTTCCTTAGGAGGCTGCTGGCGACTTGGCACCCAGCCTACCTGAGCTGCTGCCATCATCACCATCATAGCCCGACAGCCAGGAACTTCTTACTTCGGGTTTAGAGTGCATGCCACTTTGGAGTTCCTGCAGAGTCTTTCATGGGAGGAGACCACCGGGAGCCACTACAACTCAGTGCCCAGTCTTGCCCACCATCATTGCCACTCTCCCAGCCCAGCTATGCAGCACGGCCCCTCAGCCAGAAGTCATTATGTTTGGGAGCTTCAGTGTTGACTGCAGAGGGGACAGTTATTGTCCAAGTCCCAGGTGCTGCTGGAATTGCAGTCAGGACAGAAAGTGAGTAAACTGTGGCTAGGCCACAGAATTGGAAGTTCCAGGAGCAGATAGAGGTGGCCAGGACAGTGCTGGTTGCAGAGGTGCATTGGGAACACAGTGGCAGTAATCCAAGGCTGAGACTCACTGTCAGGGAGCAGGGCAAGCACTCCTCCATCATCCAGCCAGGGAAGTTAGCCCTGATCTGATTCTGCAGGAGGGGGCCAGGCAGTGGAGCTGTGAGGTGTCAGACAGGCACTCCCACCAGTGATCCTGAGGGACCCTTTAGTTTCTAGAGGAACTTTTGAAGGAAAGCTGGATGGGGACTGGACAGTGGGGTCTGGGAAGGAGATCCTGCCCACCTGGAGAGGAGGGGAGCCCTCCCTTCTATAACCTGTGGAATGGCTGGTTCTGCCCCACCCTTCAGTGACCAGAGGCAAGGGGAAAAGGCTCTGGGCTGGAAAATCTGAATCCCTGTGGCTGGGTATGGCAGTGCCTAGGTCTCCAACATCTGACCTGGTCAGAGCCTGGGAAAAGGCCCTACTCAGTGCGAGCCAGTGGCATTGGAAGAGTGTAGTGCCAAGTGAATCTGATTTATTTTTAGTTTTTCATTCCCTCCTGCTTGACAATCGACTACTCCAGCCACAGATAGCAGTAGCCCCAAGCAACACACAGAAGATAAGGAATGGGAGGAGAACGAGACAGACTGGAGATAACCTGGAGGATAGTGAAGAAGATGGTCCAAAAAGCTGAGCAAATTTGTGAGGAGACCAAAACCCCAAGAATGCCTGAGAACGTCTTTCTTGCCATGCTAGCAGCCATCAGTTGTGCAGTAATACTACCAGGGGCAAATGGGGAAGTATATTGGACTTATGTTCCTCCATGGGTAAGACCCCTTACTTGGGCTGATCCCCTGCCAAGTGTAGTCACCAATAATACCAAGCACTTTGGTCATCCAGGGGCACCACAGGTGGGACAAGAAAGTATGTGGGAGAAATACAATTACATGGGTGTCACCACCCAGCTTTCCTTTTGAATGACACAGAATCCAACTACTGCTCCTTTGTGTGTAGAATTAAAGAGAGGTTTCTGGCTAGCATGGACACAAAGGAGAGGGAAGCAAAAGCCCAAATACATACACTATCACTACTTGCTCCTGGGAGAGGTACAGAAAATGTAACATTACTAAGACATCCCCCACTAAGCCATTATGTAAAAAGTTTTATGAATGGCACCCCACAGAGGAAGAAATTAATTGACAAGACTGTTATAGTGACCACCCCACCAGCCGCAAACTTAACAGTTTTTCCTTTGTGGATTGGAGCCCCTATGGTTCTGTGTATAATAACAATCGCACCCTAAAATGGAAGGGGAATGCATCCTAACTATATGTTGAAGCTAATCACTCCATCTCATGGTATGGAGGGGGATTTGTTGGATCTCAAATACAACATGATAATTGGCCCCTACAAAACAGGCAATGGAAATTAGCTGCTGCACTTGCACCTGTAAAATGGTATAGTTTTAACTATGGCTTAAATAATTCCATTTGTACCTTTTGGGGAACTCCCAATAAGACAGTATTTGCCACCACTTGTGTATTTGATCCTTTTGTACTCCTCTCAGGCCCCATCCAGATGTGCCTTAATGCAACAAGCTATTTGTATGAGGTGTCATGTACAGGCTACACACTATTCCATTCTATTCATTCTACATTCCAAAAAGATTCCTTCATGATTTTAAAACAATCTGCTTTTGCTTGCGTTCCTACTAACCTAACCGAGCCTTGGAAATCTCATCAAACCTACCAATTGCTACATGACCGGGTAAAAATCTTAAAACACCAAAAAAATTTTCTTGGAATGTTAATTGCAGGACTCTTTGCTATAGTATTGTTACTTACTTCTGTGGGAATTGCTGCTTCAAGCATGGTACAAACTGTTTAAACTTCTCAGTTTTTACAAGTTAAGGAAAATGTAACTAAGACCTTGTCTATACAAAAAGGAATTGACAACTAATTTGAGATAGAATTATCCGCACTAAAACTTACAGTTTTATGGACTGGTGATAAAATCCACAACTTAGAGCAAAGAATATCCTTACCATGTCATTATAATTTTTCCCAGATTTGTATTACCCCCATTCCCTATAACAGTACCTTACACCCTTAGGAATCAATAAAAAATCACCTTCTTGGTGCTTGGGGTAAAGGTAACACAACCCCTGATATTTTAGAATTACAACAGCATGTTGTACAATTATTCCAGGCAAACTTACAAACTAGTTCCTTAGAAGCCTGGCAGCAATTTAAAAAGGACATGAAAGAATTTAATCCCTTTCACTGGCTCTCCTTACATTTGCCTCTTAGCATAACCACTATTGTTTGTCTCATTCTTGTTCTTATATGTTTATTTCTAGTTTCCAGATGCGGAATGAAGAGCCTTAAAAATCATGCAAGCCCTACAAACAGCATACACTTTTCAAGATTTATTAAGAAAATGAAAAGGGGGAGATGAGAGAAGCCACCACTTTCCAAATACTGTCATAATAGTGCACCAAGGAACACAGAAGACCAATGGACCTTGGACGATTTAGCAGGGCTAATACCATGCACCATTGTTATGTTGAGATAGCAATGGCTTGAAGCAATTTTCTAACCTAATAGCCTCAAAGTAAATGTTTACTGAAACTTACTGATCTTTTTAAAAAAATATATTTTATTGATGTTTTTTACAGAGAGGGAGAGGGACAGGGAGAAGGAAAGGTATAGAGAGCTAGAAACATCAATCAGCTGCCTCATGCACACTCCCTACTGGGGATGTGCCTGCAACCAAGGTACATGCCCTTGACCGGAATCAAACCTTCAGTTCACAGGCCAAGGCTCTATCCACTGAGCCAAACCAGTTAGGGCAAACCTTACTGGTCTTTAATGATCTTTGAGATGGTCTGTCTGCTACCTGTTTGCCGTGCTTTACTGAGGGCAAGATGTGGATCTAAAATTGCATAAAAAGTAGATAAGGCCAAGTTTCAGTGTGCCTCTCCAAGAGAGAGGTTTCCACCTGGCCCCCCATGCCTTCTAAATTAATATTTCTTGTGTAGTATTTTCATTTGTGCATTGGCCCCTTCTTCAGATCCTGAACCCCTGCTACAAAAGATTGTGGCAACTCCTATTGACCCACGCCAGAGAATCTCCCAGGAGATCCAGGGTTGACACTTTAGGGGCAAAATTCAACAACATCAGAGCAAAATCCAGTGATAAGCACAGATAGCAGATTCAAAGTTTTATTATTATTGTTTTCTTCTTTTTTTTCATATACCTGATTTTTCTCTATCTCTTTTTACTCTTTTATTTTACTCCTACTCTTCTTTTTCTTTTTCTTGTGTTCCCCTCTAATTTCTTTGGTCTTGTGTCTTTCACTATTTTCTTTCACTATTTTGTTGTTGTTGTGTTTGTCATCCATGGTTTGGCTTTGTTTTTCATGTTGTTTTCAGTTCAGTCTTGTTTTGTCTTGTTTTATTCTATCAGCAACAGTTTAACAGCTGATATGACAAGGTTGAGGTTGAGCCTCACAGTAACCAAGCCTGAGGCCTAAATCCACCAAGAATGGGACAAAAGCAAGCAATGGGACCAAATACAACAAAAGGGCCCAAATAGCCCAGAAAAATGACATTACTAGATCACCAAGCTCAGAAAATCAAAGAGACTATACCACAATGAGGACACATCATCAAGACTGGGAGACATAACAGACTTATTCAATACAAAGAAACAAACACAAAAGAACAACAAAAATGGGGGGAAAAAGAAATAGGTCCCTAACAAAAGAAAAGGGAAAATCTCTAGAAAGAGAGATAAATAAAATGAAGTAAGCATTTTTATCAGAATAAGAGTCTAAAATAATGTTTTTTAGAATGCTCAAAAGCATGAAAAAGGACATAGGAACAAAGAAAATTAACCAGTCATAAATGAAGTACACTATAGCTAAAATAAAGAATACACTGGACACACACAGACTGATAATGAAGGGATGGAAAAAATTTTTCAAGGGTCAGGAATATGGCTGCCGATGGGAAGGCAGACTGCAAGAGGGGAAGGCAGACTGCAAGAGTGTGTGGTGAGAAAACAAAGGGAGAGTGTGTGGTTGCACCGGGAGTGTTTGTTGGTGAGTTGAAGGAGAGCTATACTCCAGGAGACTGTGGGGGACTGTCGACCGGCTTGGACGCGGAGACTGCGCCATCTTGAAAGGGAAAGTGGATGTTATTGGACACCTGAAAACCCCAAGGGTCTACAACTATGGCACCCACCAAACAGCTGCGAACCCGAGAACACCAGTCCCAAGTGGCGCAAGCACGAGGATTCAGAGGAGCTCTAGACTCCCTCACAGAAAGGTCAGATTTTGCCTGCGATAAGGTGAGGTTTGTGGTCCCAGCAGGAGAGAGAAACGCATGCACGGTGGGAGCGGAGCTGGAGAACCTGGGGAAGTCTGCACCTAGAAAACTCCGTGGCCATTGGGGCTGGCGTGATCCGTGAATGTGGAAGGGGGTCCACAGAGCTGCTAACAGAAGGGAACTCTAAAAAGCAACCCATTTTGATCTGGGCACAAAAGGACAGACTAAAAATTTTAAAAGTGTGCCTACTGCTTAGACCCAAGGGGAAAAAAGACTGCACAGACTTGTGCGCAGCCCGGGAGTTTGCACACTGACTCTGGCTCTTTCCTTTTCTTTTCCCCCCACTCCTTAAATCCTTGCTTCTGATTACTAAGCCCAATACATAGGATCACCCAATTGGGGACACTCTAAGTGACTGCAGGGGTAAGTTGTTTTTCTGGAAACTGGGGATCAGAGCAGGGAATAACCATCAGAGAACCAGCTCTGGGGCAACCCATTCCCCCAAACTGGTATTAAGTGCCACAGGGAAAACAAAATCTAAACACTAGCTAGAGAGGACCTATAGACCCGGAGGTCAATCCAGAAACACTGCCACCCAGGGGTTGAACCACAAATTGACTCTTGTATAAACACAAATAAAGGAATATAAGAAAGATGTACCGCCTGCTTAAAAATCAGGACTGGCTTACAACACTGAGGAGCAGTGGAATGCAGGGAACTTCAATACTGTCCTGACTAGGAAACTGGCGTGCCAAACAGAACAGCAGAGGAAGTGAATGATCTTCACTACTGCACATTTTTATTTATTTTTTATCTTTTACTTAAGAAACTATTTTTTTTCTTTTTTCCAAGTTTGATTTTACCTTTTTAATTATTACATTTTTATTTTCAATCAGTATTATTACTACTACTATTTTACCTCTTTCTTAAAAAAAAGTGTCATTTTATTTTCTCTTTATTTTACCTTGGGATTAGTGTTTTACTGTCTATTTTCATCTTTCCTTTAGCATCATTTAACACTATCTCAACTTTACCTTTAAGCCATCATTCTCCTCCTCAATTTTCCCCTTTTGTTATCCAGTGTCTATGACCCTATTCCTGCTTTAGATTTTCCCTATTCCTTCTTTTTACCCCCTGTTAAAATTTCACCCTACTTATATATCTAATTTCCAATCCCCTGCTCCAAGTCCATACACAACTCTCTCTTCTCTTTCTTCACTATCCAAAATAAATTTTTTTCTTTCTGTCCTTTTGTTGTTGTTTGCTTGATTATTGATTATATCTATTTTTTTATGCTTGTTTGTGAGGTTGTTTTGCTTTTTCTTTTTGTTTTTTGCTTCTGTTTTCACTCACCTTGCTTGATATTAGTTGTTGTTTGTAGTTTGCATTCATCTCCAGGTACTTGTTGCTGGCATTTGTTGGGATTAGTGGCTGTTCTATTGGAGTTTTCTCCCCATATATACAGTTTGTTCCCCTCTTCTTGCTTATTCTTTCTTTTCTCTATTACTTCTTTTTCCTTTTCCTAATTTCATTTTTGCACTCTTTTTTTTTTCTTATTCTTTCTCTCCTATCTTCTAATTCGCCTTTCTCTGATGGTCACATTTATTTGGGGTTATTAATATCGTGAATAAATTTGTGTTTAGTGCCTTGTGCGTTGTACCTTGTTGTGCTGTATTTTGTGCCGTTAAATCAACACAGGAGAGAGAGAACTACAAAACCAGACAACCAGAGAAGACAGATCATGGGGAGACAAAGAAATAGCCCACATAAGAAAGAAAATCAGGCATCACCAGAAAAGGAAGTAAACAAAATGGAAACAAGCAACCTGTCAGAGAAAGAATTCAGAGAAATGGTCATATGGTGGATGAAAAGAATGGAAGACAAATTCGACAATATGTGTAAGAACCAAGAGGAAATGAAGAAGAACCAAGAAGAAATAAAAAATGACATCGCTGCTGTAAAGACCTAAATAGAAAGCATCAAGAGTAGACTAGAAGATACAGAGGACTGCATCAGTGAGCTAGAAGACAATGTAGGAAAAAATACCCAAGTAGAGCAGCTTCTAGAAAAAAAAAAATTGAAGAGCAGGAGGAGAGCCTAAGGGAACTTTGGGACAACACGAAACAAAATAAGATCTGCATAATAGGGGTGCCAGAAGGAAAGAAAACTGAGCAAGGAATAGAAAACCTGTTTGAAGAAATAATGACAGAAAACTTCCCTGATATAGGGAAGAAAAAACCCAAACAAATCCAAGAAGCTCACAGAGTCCGAAGCAAAAATGAACCCCAAAAGACCGACACCAAGGCACATTATAATTAAATTGGCAAACACCAACGACAAAATAAGAATCTTAAAAGCAGCCAGAGAGAGACAGAAAGTTACCTACAAAGGATCCCCCATCACACTAGGGACTGATTTCTCAAAAGAAACACATCAGGCCAGAAGGGAATGGAATGAAATATACAAAGTCATGCAAAGGAAGGGTCTGAATCCAAGAATACTATACCCAGCAAGGCTATCAATAAAAATTGAAGGTGAAATCAGGAGCTTCACAGGCAAAAAAGGACTAAGGGAGTGTATTACCACCAAACCAGCAATGCAAGAAATGATAAAAGGTCTGCTGTAAAAAAAAAAAGAAATAGGAAGCGAAGAAGGAACACGGGGTAAAGAATAAAAATTGCAACAAACAAGTACCTATCAATAATAACTTTAAATGTAAATGGATTAAATGCCCTAATCAAAAGACATAGGGTAACGGATTGGATAAGAAAACATGACCCATATATCTGCTGTCTACAAGAAACCCACCTCAGAAAAAAAGATGCACACAGACTGATGGTGAAGGGATGGGAAAAGATTTTTCAGACGAATGGAAATGAAAAAAAAGCTGGGAGAGCCATACTTATATCTGACAAATTAGATCTCAAAGTGAAGGACATAAAAAGAGATAAGGAAGGCCACTTCATAATACTAAAGGGAGCAACCCAACAAGAAGAAATAACTCTGGTAAACATATACACACCCAATACAGGAGCACCCAAATACATAAAAAAAACTCCTGGAGGATATCAAGGGAGAGATTGACAGCAATACAGTCATAGTAGGGGACTTTAATACCCCACTAACACCATTGGACAAATCCTCTAAACAACAAATCAGCAAAGAAACATTAATCATAAATGACTCACTAAGCCAGATGGAATTAATTGACATCTTCAGCACATTTCACCCTAAAGCCACAGAATATACATTCTTCTCAAGTGCACACGGGTCATTCTCAAAGATAGACCATATGTTGGTACATAGGCAAAGTCTCTTCAAATTCAAGAAGATAGAAATGATACCCAGCATCTTCTCAGATCACAATGGCATAAAACTGGAAATCAACTACAATAAAAACAATCCAAAAAAATCAAAAACATGGAGACTAAATAGCATGCTATTAAACAATGACTTGGTTACCAGAGAGATCAAAGAAGAAATAAAAAATATCATGGCAACAGACAAAAATGAAAACACAACAATCCAAAATCTATGGGGCACAGCGAAAGCAGTCTTGAGAGGGAAGTTCATAGCTCGACAAGCCTACTGCAAAAAACAAGAAACAATGGTAATAAATTACCTAACCCTACAACTCAAAGAGTTAGAAAGGGAGCAACAAGAAAAGCTTAGTGTAAGCAGAAACAAGGAAATAACAAAGATCAGAGCAGAGATAAACGACTTATAGACAAAAAATAAAAAAGATCAACAAAACCAAGAGCTGGCTCTTTGAAAGGATAAATAAAATTGATGAACTTCTAGCCAGGCTCACCAAGAAGCAGAGAGGGGACCCAAATAAACAAAATCAGAAATGAAAGAGGAGAAATAACAACAGACCCCACTGAAATACAAAGGATTGTTAAAAAATACTATGAACAACTCTATTCGAACAAACTGGACAACTTGGAGGAAATGGACATATTCCTAGAAAAATACAACCTTCCAAAACTCAATCAGGAAGATTCTAAAAATCTTAATAGGCCAACAACTATGGAAGAAATTGAAGCAGTCATCAAAAAGCTACCAGGAAACAAAAGCCTGGGGCCAGATGGCTTCACAGGGGAGTTTTACCAAACATTCAAGGAAGAACTAAAACCTATCCTCCTCAGACTATACCAAAAAATTGAAGAGGAAGGAATTTTTCCAAGCTCATTCTATGAAGCCAGCATCACCCTAATACCAAAACCAGATAAAGACAACACAATGAAAGAGAATTACAGGCCAATATCCCTCAGGAACATAGATTCCAAAATCCTCAACAGAATTTTAGCAAATTGGATTCAGCAGTACATCAGAAAGATCATACACCATGACCAAGTAGGATTTATACCAGGGATGCAAGGATGGTACAATATCCGCAAATCAATAAATGTGATATATCACATAAACAAATTGAGAGATAAACACCACATAGTCATATCTATTGATGCAGAAAAGGTATTTGACAAAATCCAACACCATTTCTTGATAAAAACTCTCATCAAGGTGGGAATAGAAGGATCATACCTCGACATAATAAAAGCCATATATGACAAACCCACAGCCATCATCATACTCAATGGGCAAAAACTAAAACCATTTTCCCTAAGAACAGGAACAAGACAGGGATGCCCACTCTCATCACTCCTGTTCAACATAGTACTGGAAGTATTAGCCATTGCAATCAGACAAGAAGAAGTAATAAAAGGCATCCAAATTTGAAAAGAAGAAGTAAAGCTGTCCTTATTTGCAGATAACATGATATTGAATATAAAAAACCCAAAAGCCTCCATCAAAAAACTATTAGACTTAATAAATGAATTTGGCAATGTAGCAGGATACAAAATGAACGCCAAGAAATCTATGGCATTTCTATACACCAATAGTGAACATACAGAAAGAGAGACTAAAAAAGCAATCCCATTTACCATCGTACCAAAAAAATTAAGATACCTAGGAATAAACTTAACTAAGGAGGTAAAAGACCTATATGCAGAAAAGTACAGGACACTGAAAAAAGAGATAGAGGAAGACATAAACAGATGAAAGAACATACCATGTTCATGGATTGGTAGAATCAACATCATTAAAATGTCTATACTACCCAAAGCAATCTATAGATTCAATGCACTCCCCATTAAAATATCAATGGCATATTTCACAGACATAGAAAGAACTCTCCAAAAATTCATCTGGAATAAAAAAAGACCCTGAATAGCTGCAGCAATCCTGAGGAAGAAGAACAAAGTAGGAGGGATCTCAATACCAGATTTAAAGCTGTATTACAAAGCCACTGCTCTCAAAACTGCCTGGTACTGGCACAAGAACAGCCATATAGACCAATGGAATAGAATAGAGAACCCAGATATCGACCCATACCACTATGCTCAATTAATATTTGACAAAGGAGGCATGAACATACAATGGAGTCAAGACAATCTCTTCAATAAATGGTGTTGGGAAAATTGGACAGGTACATGCAAAAAATAAAACTAGACCACCAACTTATACCACACAAAAAATAAACTCAAAATGGATAAAAGACTTAAACATAAGACGGGAAACCATAAAAATATTACAGGAATCCACAGGCAGAGAAATCTCAGACATATGCCAAAGCAATTTCTTCACTGATACTGCTCCTAGGGCAATGGAAACTAAAGAGAAAATAAACAAATGGGACTACATCAAAATAAAAAGCTTTTATACAGCAAAAGAAACCATCAAAAAAACAACAAGAAAGTCCACTGTATGGGAGAATATATTTGCAAATGTTATCACTGATAAAGGTTTAATCTCCAACATCTACAGGGAACTTATACAACTTAATAAAAGGAAGATAAATGATCCTACTGACACCACTACATAAATCCTTGAAACAAAAAAAGCAGCAAAGAATCAGCAATACTAAATGAGTCACTAGATCAGATGGACTTAATTGACATGTTCAGAACATTTCACCCCAAAGCTACAGAATATACATTCTTCTCAAGTGCACAAGGAACATTTTTAAAGGTAGACCAGATATTGGGACACAGGCAAAGTCTCTTCAAATTCAAGAATATAGAAATCAGGGGGAGAAACCAAGATGGCGGCATAGGTAAACACCTAAACTGCTGCCTCGCACAACAATTTCAAAACTACAACTAAAAGACAGAACGGACACCATCCAGAACCACAGGAAAGCTGGCTGAGTGAAAATTCTACAACTAGAAGGAAAGAGAAAAGCTCACAGAGAATTGGAGGTACGGCAAAGGGTCTTTGGGTGCGCAGAGAGGAAGGGTGGCTGAGAGCCTGGCTGACTTTCTCTGGCGAAAGGGGGAAGGAAGCCTCCGACTGCACTGAACCCCAGTTCTGACTGCACTGAACCCCAGTTCCAGGCGAACCCCTGGGGACCCACGCTCTTACGGGGGGAGTCTGGACTCTCAGGCGGAGACTCGAGCTGGGAAAGGCAGAAGTCTGAAGGCGCACGCGGGCCAGTGCGTACAAAGGCTGCGGAGGTTGCCACAGGCTTTCCCTAGTGGAAGGGGTCAGAGGATCCTGACTGCACTGAGCCCCAGTTCTGACTGCAGTGAACCCCAGTTCCAGGCGAGCCCCTGGGGACCCATGCTCTTGTGGGGGGAGTCTGGACTCTCGGGCGGAGACTCGGGAGCCGGGGAAGGCGGAGGACTGAAAGTGCGCACGCGCGCGAGAGCCAGTGCGCACAAAGGCTGCGGAGGTTGCCACAGGCTTTCCCTAGTGGAAGGGAGTCAG
Organism: Plecotus auritus; assembly: GCF_963455305.1. Taxonomy (NCBI): domain Eukaryota; kingdom Metazoa; phylum Chordata; class Mammalia; order Chiroptera; family Vespertilionidae; genus Plecotus; species Plecotus auritus. The sequence goes on from NC_137771.1 coordinate 118,758,623, forward strand.
AGGCTCCTGATGTCACTGAGCCCCAGTTCTGACTGCAGTGAACTCCAGTTCCAGGCGAGCCCCTGGGGACCCACGCTCTTGTGGGGGGAGTCTGGACTCTCAGGCGGAGACTCGAGCTGGGGAAGGCGGAGGACTGAAAGCGCACATGCGCACAAGGGCAAGGCTGACAGGAAGCCAAGACTGAGACTCCACCCCATCCAAGCTGAGCACAGAGGCTATTGCAATTTGGCAAGTCTAATCCTATAAGGCTGTCTCCAGCACCGAACTTCTCCCAGCATAGACACAGCTGATCCTTACAGCCAACTGGCCCGGAGGTCAATTCTTCCCAGTGATACCAACAACAATAAAGACTTAATTACAACAAGGCTGTACACACAGTCCACAAAGGGGTGCACCAAGAGTGTCCACCTCAGGTTAACTGGGGAAGCAGACCCACTGGGCCATATTGGAAACCTAGCACAAATATCTCCTTACCAACTCAGGGAATCAGTGAAAATGCGGCGTCAAAGAATCAGATCACAAACGAAAGAAATGGAGGAAAACAAACGACTGGATATAGAATTCAAAACCACGGTTATAAGACTTTTTAAGAATATCCTAGAAAAGGCCGATAAATATAACGAGACCCTTGAAGATATGAAAAAGGACCAACTAGAAATTAAACATACACTGACTGAAATAAAAAATATTATACAGAGACCCAGAAACAGAATAGAGGAACACAAGAATCAAGTCAAAGAATTGAAATACAAAGAAGCAAAAAACACTCAACCGAAAAAGCAAAAAGCAAAAAAAAAAATCCAAAAAGTTGAAGATAATGTAAGAAGACTCTGGGACAACTTCAAGCGTACCAACATCAGAATTATGGGGGTACCAGAAGAAGAGAGAGAGCAAGATACTGAAAACCTATTTGAAGAAATAATGACTGAAAACTTCCCCCACCTGGTGAAAGAAATAGACTTACAAGTCCAGGAAGCCCACAGAACCCCAAACAAAAGGAATCCAAAGAGGACCACACCAAGACATATCATAATTAAAATGCCAAGAGCAAAAGACAAAGAGAGAATATTAAAAGCAGCAAGAGAAAAACAGTTAATTACCTACAAGGGAGCACCCATACGACTGTCAGCTGACTTCTCAACAGAAACTATGCAGGCCAGACGGGAGTGGCAAGAAATTTTCAATGTGATGAATAGCAAGAACCTACAACCAAGATTACTCTACCCAGCAAAGCTATCATTCAGAATTGAAGGGCAGATAAAGAGCTTCACAGATAAGAAAAAGCTGAAGGAGTTCATCACCACCAAACCAGTATTATATGAAATGCTGAAAGGTATTCTTAAAGAAGAGGAAGAAGAAAAAAGTAAAGATAAAAATTATGAACAACAAATACATATCTATCAACAAGCGAACCTAAAAATCAAGTGAATTAAAAACCTGAGGAACAGAATAATCTGGTGAATATAATAGAATCAGGGGCATAGAAAGGGAGTGGACTGATAATTCTCAGGGGGAAAGGGGTATGGGGGGTTCATGAAGAGATTGGACAAAAATTATACACCTATGGATGAGGACAGTGGGGTGGAGGTAAGGGCAGAAGGTGGGGTGGGAAATGGGTGGAGGGGAGCTATGGGGGGGAAAAGGAGAAATAATTGTAATAATCTGAATATAGATTTATTTTAAAAAAAAGAATATAGAGATCAGCTGCTTCTTGCACACACCCTACCGGAGATTGAGCCTGCAACCCAGGCATATGCCCGACCAAGAATTGAACCAGAGAAAGGAATAATGGCGGCGGAATAGACAGACGTGTTCCGAGCCTTGTCCCGGAGCAGAAAGAAAGAACAGCTGAGGGTCGCACAAGGAGTGTTTGTTGGCTGGTTGGGAGACAGCTGAATTCCAGAAGGAGGTGGGGGACTGCTGAATGGGGTTCCCCTGACCTGGCAGCACGAACTGCGGCTGGGTCCCCTCCCGGAGCTGCGGAGTTGGACGCAGAGTCTGCGCCATCTTGATCCGGAAAGTGGAGCTTATCTGAAGCCTGAGAATCCACAACTGCGGCACCCCAGGAACAGCTGCGAGCCCCAGAACAACGCTCCCCAACTGGCGCAAGCACACGGGTTCAGAGGAGCTCTACACTCCACCACGGAAAGGTCAGATTTCGCCTGGGATAAGGTGAGGTCTCTGGCCCCGGCGGGAGAGAGGAACGCGCGTTTTGCGGGAGCTGGAGGACCAGGGAAGTCTGTGCCTAGAAAAATCCGTGGCTGTAGGGGCTGGCGTGATCTGTGATTGTGGAAAGGGGTCCTCAGAGCTGCTAAGAGAAGGGTACTCTAAAAAGCAACCCATTTTGATCTGAAGTGCAGGGACACCCTAAGAATTTCAGGCAGTCCAGACTTACGCGCAGCCCCTGCGTTCCCTGGGTGCCTGGGCTTACGCGGAGTCCCGGAATTCGCACAACTGGGCTTTTTCCTCTTGAAATTCTTGCCTCTGATTACTAAGCCCAATACATAGGATCACCCAGTTGGGGACACCCTGGGAGACTGCAGGGGAAGGTTGTTTTTCTGGAACCTGGGGATCGGAGCTGGGCGTGACCATCAGAGAGTCAGCTCTGAGGCAGACCACTCCCACAGGCCAGTGGCAAGTGCGGGAAAGAAGGCTCTAACACTGCCTAGAGAGGCCATAGATAGACCCGGAAGTTAACCCAGAAACACTGCCACCCAGGGGCTGAATCACAAATTGACTCTTGTGTAATCAAAAATAAAGGAATACGAGAAATTAAGACACACCGCCTGCTTAAAATCAGGACTGGCTTACAACACCGAAGAGCAGTGGATCGCAGGGAACTGCAATACTGTCTGGACTGAGAAACAGGCGTGCCAAACAGAAAAACAGAGGAAGTGAATGACCTTCACTACTTCACATTTTATTTTTACCTTTTATTTTTTTTTTTTATTCTTTTTTATTTTCATTTTTTGCATCTTCTAATCAAGAAACTTTTTTTTTCTTTTTTCATCACTTGATTTTACCTTTTTAATTATTACATTTTTATTTTCAATCCGTATTATTACTACTGCTATTTTATCTTTTTTTTTTTTTTTTTTTTTTTTTAAGTGTCATTTTATTTTCTCTTCATTTTATTTTAGGATTAGGGTTCTACATTCTATTTCTATCTTTCCTTTAGCATCATTTTACTCTATCTCAACTCTACCTTTAGGCCATCACTCTCTTCCTAACCTCCCCCTTTTCAGTGTCTTGTTTATCTTAACCTTTTACTGCTTTAGATTTTCCCTATTCTTTCTGTTTACCCCTGGTTAAAATTTCACCCTACTTACATATCTAATCTCCAATCCCCTGCTCCAAGTCCACATACACCTCTCCCTTCGCTGTCTGAGCTATCCATAAACTTGTCCTTCTCTCTGTCCTTTTGTTGTTGTTTGCTTGAATGTAGATTATATCCAATTTTTATGCTTTTTTGTGAGATTGTTTTGCTTACTCTTCTTTTATTTTTTTTTGTTTGTTTTGTGCTTCAGCTTTCCCTTGCCTCACTCCATATTAGTTGGTGTTGTAGTTTGTACTAATCCCCAGGCACTTGTTGCTGGCATTTGCTGGGATTAGTGATTGTTCTATTGGAGTTTTATCCCCAATATATATAGTCTGTTCCCCTTTCTCTCTTAGTCACTTTCTTGTCTCTCTTACTTTTTTTTTTCTTTTTCTTCTCTTTACTTTCCCTTTTCCCAATTTCATTTTCACACTCCTTTTTTCTTTTTTTCTTTCTTTCTTTCTTTTTTCCTCTTCTTCTTTCTCTCCTATCACCTAATTTGCCTTTTTCTGGTGGTCACCTTTATTGGAGGTTATTAATATCGTGAATACATTCCTGTTCAGTGCCTTGTGAGTTGTACCTGGTAGTGCTGTATTTTGTGCCTTTAAATCAACCCAGGAGAGAGAGAACTACATAACCAGACACCCAGAGAAGAGAGACCATGGGGAGACAAAGAGGCAGCCTGCATATGAAAGAAAAGCAGGCATCACCAGAAAAGGAAGTAAACGAAATGGAGGCAAGCAACCTTCCAGAAAAAGAATTCAGAGAAATGGTCATAAGGTGGCTGAAAAGAATGGAAGACAAATTCGACAATATGAGCAAGAACCAAGAGGAAATGAAGAAGAACCAAGAAGAAATGAAAAATGACATCGCTGCTGTAAAGAACTCAATAGAAAGCATCAAGAGTAGACTAGAAGAAGCAGAGGACCGCATCAGTGAGCTAGAAGACAAGATGGAAAAAAATACCCAAGAAAAGCAACTTCTAGAAAAAAAAATTAAAAGGCAGGAGGAGAGTCTAAGGGAACTTTGGGACAACACGAAACAAAACAACATCCGCATAATAGGGGTTCCAGAAGGAAAGGAAGCTGAGCAAGGAATAGAAAACCTCTTTGAAGAAATAATGACAGAAAATTTCCCAGATATAGGGAAGAAAAAACACACACAAATCCAAGAAGCTCACAGAGTCCCAAGCAAAATGAACCCCAAAAGACCGACGCCAAGGCACATTATAATTAAATTGGCAAACAACAACGACAAAGTAAGAATCTTAAAAGCAGCAAGAGAGAGACAGAAAGTTACATACAAAGGAACCCCCATCAGACTAGCAACTGATTTCTCAACAGAAACTCATCAGGCCAGAAGGGAATGGAATGAAATATACAAAGTCATGCAAAGGAAGGGGCTGAATCCAAGAATACTGTACCCAGCAAGGCTGTCAATCAAAATTGAAGGTGAAATCAGGAGCTTCACAGACAAAAAAGGACTAAGGGAATTTATTACCACCAAACCAGCAATGCAAGAAATGCTAAAGGGTCTGCTGTAAAAAAAAAAAAGAAATAGGAAGTGAAGAAGCAACACAGGGGTAAAGAATAGGAATGGCGACAAATAAGTACCTATCAATAATAACTTTAAATGTAAATGGATTAAATGCCCCAATCAAAAGACATAGGGTAACGGATTGGATAAGAAAGCACGACCCATATATCTGCTGTCTACAAGAAACCCACCTCAGAAAAAAAGACGCACACAGACTGAGGGTGAAGGGATGGAAAAAGGTTTTCCAGGCAAATGGAACTGAAAAAAAAGCTGGTGTAGCAATACTTATTTCTGACAAATTAGATCTCAAACTGAAGGACATAACAAGAGATAAGGAAGGCCATTTCATAATACTAAAGGGAGCAATCCAACAAGAAGAAATAACTCTGGTAAACATATATGCACCCAATACAGGAGCACCCAAATACATAAAAAAACTCCTGGAGGATATCAAGGGAGAGATTGACAGCAATACAATCATAGTAGGAGACTTTATTTTTTTTTTTTTTTTTTTTTTTTTTTAAATATATTTTATTGATATTTTACAGAGTGGAAGAGAGAGGGATAGAGAGCTAGAAACATCGATGAGAGAGAATCATCGATCAGCTGCCTCCTGCACACCTCCCACTGGGGATGTGCCCGCAACCAAGGTACATGCCCTTGACCGGAATCGAACCCAGGACCCTTCAGTCCGCAGGCCGACGCTCTATCCACTGAGCCAAACCGGTTTCGGCCATAGTAGGAGACTTTAATACCCCACTATCACCATTGGACAAATCCTCTAAACAAAACATCAGCAAAGAAACATCAATCCTAAATGACTCACTAGACCAGATGGAATTAATTGACATCTTCAGAACATTTCACCCCAAAGCCACAGAATATACATTCTTCTCAAGTGCACATGGGTCATTTTCAAAGATAGACCATATGTTGGGACACAGGCAAAGTCTCTTCAAATTCAAGAAGATAGAAATCATATCAAGCATCTTCTCAGACCACAGTGGCATAAAACTGGAAATCAACTACAATAAAAACAACCCAAAGAAATCAAACACATGGAGACTAAACAGCATGCTATTAAACCATGACTGGGTTACCAGAGAGATCAAAGAAGAAATAAAAAACATCATGACAACAAATGACAATGAAAACACTACAATCCAAAATCTATGGGACACAGCGAAAGCAGTCTTGAGAGGGAAGTTCATAGCTCTACAAGCCTACTGCAAAAAACAAGAAACAGGGGTAATAAATTACCTAACCCAACAACTCAAAGAGTTAGAAAAAGAGCAACAAGAAAAGCCCAGTGTAAGCAGAAGGAAGGAAATAATAAAGATCAGAGTGGAGATAAACGACATAGAGACCAAAGAAACAATACAAAAGATCAACAAGACCAAGAGCTGGTTCTTTGAAAGGATAAACAAGATTGATGAACCTCTAGCCAGGCTCACCAAGAAGCAAAGAGAGAGGACCCAAATAAACACGATCAGAAATGAAAGAGGTGAAATAACAACAGATCCCGCTGAAATACAAAGGATTGTTAAAAAATACTACGAACAACTCTATTCCAACAAACTGGACAACCTGGAGGAAATGGACATATTCCTAGAAAAATATAACCTTCCAAAACTCAATCAGGAAGAATCTAAACAGCTCAACATGCCAGTAACTATGGAAGAAATTGAAGCAGTCATCAAAGAGCTTCCGGCAAACAAAAGCCCGGGGCCAGACGGCTTCACAGGAGAGTTCTACCAAACATTCAAGGAAGAACTAAAACCTATCCTCCTCAGACTATTCCAAAAAATTCAAGAGGAAGGAACACTTCCAAGCTCCTTCTATGAAGCCAGCATCACCCTAATACCAAAACCAGATAAAGACAACACAATGAAGGAGAATTACAGGCCAATATCCCTCATGAATGTAGATGCCAAAATCCTCAATAAAATTCTAGCAAATAGGATCCAGCAGTACATCAGAAAGATCATACACCATGACCAAGTAGGATTTATCCCAGGAATGCAAGGATGGTTCAATATCCGCAAATCAATAAATGTGATACATCACATAAACAAATTGAGAGATAAAAATCACATAGTCATATCAATTGATGCAGAAAAAGCATTTGACAAAATCCAACACCCTTTCTTCATAAAAACTCTCAACAAGGTGGGAATAGAAGGATCATACCTCAACATAATAAAAGCTATATATGATAAACCCACAGCTAACATCATACTCAATGGGCAAAAACTAAAACCATTTCCCCTAAGAACAGGAACAAGACAGGGATGCCCACTCTCACCACTCCTGTTTGACATAGTACTGGAAGTATTAGCCACTGCAATTAGACAAGAAGAAGAAATAAAAGGCATCCAAATTGGAAAAGAAGAAGTAAAGCTGTCCTTATTTGCAGATGACATGATATTGTACATAAAAAACCCGAAAGACTCCATCAAAAAACTAACAGACTTAATAAATGAATTCGGCAATGTAGCAGGATACAAAATTAATGCCAAGAAATCTATGGCATTTCTATACACCAACAATGAACTTACAGAAAGAGAGACTAAAAAAGCAATCCCATTTTCCATTGCACCAAAAAAATTAAGATACTTAGGAATAAACCTAACCAAGGAGGTAAAAGACCTATATGCGGAAAACTACAGGACCCTGAAAAAAGAGATAGAGGAAGATGTAAACAGATGGAAGAACATACCATGTTCATGGATTGGTAGAATCAACATCATTAAAATGTCCATACTACCCAAAGCAATCTATAGATTCAATGCACTCCCCATTAAAATACCAACGGCGTATTTCACAGACCTAGAAAGAACTCTCCAAAAATTCATCTGGAATAAAAAAAGACCCCGAATAGCCACAGCAATCCTGAGAAAGAAGAATAAAGTAGGAGGGATCTCAATACCAGATTTCAAGCTGTATTACAAAGCCACTGTCCTCAAAACAGCCTGGTACTGGCACAAGAACAGACATATAGATCAATGGAACAGAATAGAGAATCCAGATATCGACCCAAACCAATATGCTCATTTAATATTTGACAAAGGAGGCATGAGCATACAATGGAGTCAAGACAGTCTCTTTAATAAATGGTGTTGGGAAAATTGGACAGATACATGCAAAAAAATGAAACTAGATCACCAACTTACACCATACACAAAAATAAACTCAAAATGGGTACAGGACTTAAATATAAGACGGGAAACCATAAAAATACTAGAGGAATCCACAGGCAGCAAAATCTCAGACATATGCCAAAAGAACTTTTTCAGTGATACTGCCCCTAGGGCAATGGAAGCCAAACAGAAAATAAACAAATGGGACTACATCAAAATAAAAAGCTTTTGCACAGCAAAAGAAACCATCAACAAAACAACAAGAAAGACCACTGTATGGGAGAACATATTTGCAAATGGTATCACTGATAAAGGTTTAATTTCCAACATCTACAGGCAGCTTATACAACTTAATAAAAGGAAGATAAAGGATCCAATAAAAAAATGGGCAACGGACCTAAATAGAATCTTTTCGAAAGAAGACAGAAGGAAGGCCAAGAGACACATGAAAACATGCTCAAAGTCACTAATTATCCGAGAGATGCAAATCAAAACAACAATGCGATACCATCTCACACCTGTCAGAATGGCTATCATCAACAAATCAACAAACGACAAGTGTTGGCGAGGATGCGGAGAAAAAGGAACCCTCGTGCACTGCTGGTGGGAATGCAGACTGGTGCAGCCACTGTGGAGAACAGTATGGAGTTTCCTCAAAAAACTGAAAATGGAACTCCCATTTGACCCAGTAATCCCACTCCTAGGAATATATCCTAAGAAACCAGAAACACCAATCAGAAAGGATATATGCACTCCTATGTTCATAGCAGCACAATTTACAATAGCTAAGATTTGGAAACAGCCTAGGTGCCCATCAGCAGATGACTGGATCAGAAAATTGTGGTACATCTACACAATGGAATACTATGCTGCCGTAAAAAAGAAGGAATTACTACCATTTGTAGGCACTTGGATGGAATTAGAGAACATTATGCTAAGTGAAATAAGCCAGTCAATGAAAGAAAAATACCACATGATCCCACTCATTTGGGGATAATGAAAAACATTATAAACTGATGAACAAAAAGATAGTTACAGAGGCAGTAAAGCATCAAACAGACTGTCAAATTACAGCGGTAAGGTTAGGGAGAGGTGGGGGAAATAAGAGATCAACTGAAGGACTTATATGCATGTATATAAGAGTAAGCAACGGATACAAAACATTGGGGGGTGAGGGCATGTATGGGAGTGGGGTGGGGGTGGGGGGCAATGGTAAGATATGTACACATATAATACCTTAATAAAAATTTGAAGAAAAAAAAAAAAAAAAAAGAATATAGAAATCATATCAAGCATCTTTTCATATCACAATGACATAAAATTAGAAATCAACTACAATAAAAACAATGAAAAAAATCAAACACATGTAAGCTAAATAGCATGCTATTAAACAATGATTGGGTTACCAAAGAGATCAAAGAAGAAATAAAAAGCATCCTGGCAACAAATGACAATGAAAACACAACAATACAATATCTATGGGACACAATGAAAGCAGCCCTAAGAGGAAAGTTCATAGCTATAAATCTTATCTCAAAAAACAAGGAAAATTGTAATAAATTATCTATCCCTACAACTTAAATAATACAAAGACAGCAACAAAAAAAGCTTAGAGTAAGCAGAAGAAAGGACATATTAAAGACCAGAGTGGAAATAAATGACTTGGAGACAAAACAAAACAAAACAAAACAAAAAACACAAAAAAACAAAAGATCAATGAAACCAAGAGCTGTTTTTAAAAATATATATTTTATTGATTTTTTACAGAGGAAGGGAGAGGGATAGAGAGATAGAAACATCGATCAGCTGCCTCCTGCACACCCCCCACTGGGGATGTGCCTGCAACCAAGGTACATGCCCTTGACCGGAATTGAACCTGGGACCTTTCAGTCTGTAGGCTGATGCTCTATCCACTGAGCCAAACTGGCTTTGGCAAGAGCTGGTTTTTTGAAAGGATAAACAAAATTGATCAACCTCTAGTCAGGCTCACTAAGAAACAAAGAGAGAGGACCTAAATAAACAAAATCAGAAATGAAAGAGGTGAAGTAACAATAGACCTGACAGAAACACAAAGTACTGTAAGAAAATACTACAACAACTCTACTCCAACAAACTGGACAACCGAGAGGAAGTGGACATATTTTTAGAAACATACAAGCTTCCAGAACTCAATAAAGAAGGATAAAAAAACTGGAATAAGCCAATAATAACCAATGAAATTGAAGCAGTATTCAAAAATCTTCTAGCAAACAAAAGCCCTGGTCTGGATAGCTTTCCAGAGTAGTTTTACCAAACATTCAAAGAACTAAAACCGATCCTACTCAGACTATTCCAAAAAATTCAAGAGGAAGTCATACTTCCAAGCTCTTTTTATAAAGCCAACATTACCCTAATTCTAAAACCAGATAAAGATACTACAAAGAAAGAGAATCACAGACCAATATCCTTGATGAAATAGATGCTAAAATCCTCAAAAAAATTGTAGCAAATCGGATCCAGCATATATATCCTATATAATAAAATACTAATATGCAAATTAACCATCACTCCACTACACCCACAAGCCACACCCACCAGCCAATCCAGAGCGGGTATGCAAATTAACCCAACCAAGATGGCTGTGGCCACAGAGCGAGCAGGAGGCTTGGGTTTCCCCGGTAATGGAGGAAGCCAAGCTTCCCGCACACCCTGGCTGGCCTGGCCTCCACCCAAGGCTTCAAAGTATCAATTATAGAAGATAAATAAATCCCAACAAAAATGGCTGTGGCCACAGAGCAAGCAGGAGGCTTGGCTCTGCTCAAGGCTACAAAGTTTCAATTATAGAAGATAAATAAATCCCAGATACCAGGGCCTCCTCCTGGGTCGCTGGGGGGCGTGGCTGGCCTGCAAACCACCACAGGCCCCTCGCCCAGGCTGCTCCATGCCCAAGGGAACCCCCACCCTGATCTGGGACACCCTTCAGGGCAAACCAGCTGGCCCCCACCCGTGCACCAGGCCTCTATCCTATCTAATAAAAGATTAATATGCAAGTTGACCATCACTCCAACACACAAGATGGCTACTCCCATGTGGTCAAAGATGGCTGCCCCCATATGGACACAAGATGGCCGCCACAAGATGGCCAGCAGGGGCGGGCAGTTGGGAGGGTCCAGGCCTGCAAGAGAGGGCAGTTGGGGGTGATCAAGCCTGCAAGGGAGGGCAGTTAGGTGTGACCAGGCCAGAACAGGAGGGAAGTTGGGGGCGACCGGGCCTGCATGGAAGGGCAGTTGGGCGGTCCCAGGCCTGCAGGGGAGGGAAGTTAGGGGTGACCAGGCTTGCAGGGGAGGGCAGTTAGGGGTAACCAGGCCTGCAGGGGAGGGCAGTTAGGGGCAATCAGGCTGGCAGGGGAGCAGTTAGGCATCAATCAGGCTGGCAGGGGAGTGGTTAGGGGGTGATCAGGCTGGCAGGTAGAAGCAGTTAGGGGCTATCAGGAAGGCAGGCAGGCGAACAGTTGGGAGCCAGCAGTCCTGGATTGTGAGAGGGATGTCTGACTGCCCATTTAGGCCTGATCCTACCGGAATTGGCTCTAAACAGGCCGTTGGACATCCCTCAAGAGGTCCCAGATTGGAGAGGGTGCAGGCTGGGCTGAGGGACACACCCCTCCTTGCACAAATTTCATGCACCGGGCCTCTAGTATATATATAACAAGCTAAGTGACCAACCTGCACATCCGTTCGACCATCTGACTGACCAACCAGCCAGTACGTATGACGTGCACTGGCAATCTATACTAATAAAAGGGTAATATGCTAATTAGAGTGGATGTCTTCTGGACGACCATCCAGAAATCCTTCCAGACAAAGATGCGGCAGCTGCTGCGAGGGCTGGGCCGAGGCTCAGGCAAGTCACAGTGGCTACGAAGGGCTCAGGCTCAGGCTGGCAGTGGCAGCAGCAGCAAGGTAATGAGGGCGGCACCTTCCCCTGATCTGACAGTTTGCCTCCCGCAGAGGGAGGCCAGACTGCAGCTTAGGCTGGGGCCTGAGGCAGAAGTGGTTAGGGTTGATCAGGCTGGCAAGGGAGCAAGTTAGGGGTGATCAGGCCGGCAGGTGGGCAATGTAGGGGCAATCAGGCCAGCAGGGAGCAAGGTAGGGGCGATCAGGCTGGAAGGCAGAGACAGTTAGGGGCAATCAGGCAGGCAGGCAGGAGAGCAGTTAGGAGCCAGCAGTCCCAAATTAGGAGTGGAATGTCCGACTGCCAGTAAACCAGCAGTTGGACATCCCCTGAGGGGTCCAGATTGGAGAGGGTGCATGTCGGTCTGAGGGACAACCCCCATGCACGCATTTTGTGCACCAGGCCTCTAGTCTATATATATAAGAGGCTAACTGCCCAACCAGCTGTCCATCCAACCGACCGACTGGCTGGCTGATACATATGATGCGCACTGGCAAGTTAAAAAAAAATGTTGACTCGTGCAGGTGCAATACATATAAAGCTCTTGCTGGTGCTAATAACATAATCAAAGCTGAAGTATTTTTCTTGTAAATTTTATTATATTTTTTAAAGTATTACATATGGTAGTACATATATCTCCTTTTTTTCCCCCATTGACTTTCCCCCAGCCTCCCCTACCCGCTGTCGCATGCCCTCATCCCCTGCCCCCCTTGTCTTGTGTCCATTGGTTGTGCTTATATGCATGCATTCTAGTCCTTTGGTTGATCTCTCCCCCTCTCCCCAACACTCCCCAGCCTTCCCACTGTAATTTAACAGTCTGTTCAATGCTTTACTGCCTCTGTATCTATCTTTTTGTTCATCAGGTTATAATGTTCTTTATTTTTTATAAATGAGTGAGATCATGTGGTATTTTTCCTTCATTGCCTGGCTTATTTCACTTAGTATAATGATCTCCAGTTCTATCCATGCTGCTGCAAATGGTAAGAGTTCTTTCTTTTTTATAGCAGCATAGTATTCCATTGTGTAGGTGTACCATAGTTTCCTAATCCACTCATCTGCTGATGGGCATTTGGGCTGTTTCCAAATCCTTGCTATGGTGAATTGTGCTGCTATGAACATAGGGGTACATATACCCTTTCTGATTAGTGTTTCTAGTTTCTTAGGATATATTCCTAGAAGTGGTATTACTGGGTCAAAAGGGAGTTCCATTTTTAGTTTTTTGAGGAAACTCCATACTGTTCTCCACAGTGGCTGCACCAGTCTGCATTCCCACCAGCAGTGCATGAGGGTTCCTTTTGCTCTGCATCCTCACCAGCATTTGTTGTTTGTTGATTTGTTGATGATTGACATTCTGACAGGTGTGAGATGGTACCGCATTGTTGTTTTGATTTGCATCTCTCGGATAATTAGTGACTTTGAGCATGTTTTCATAAGTCTCTTGGCCGTCCTTTTGTCGTCTTTCAAAAAGATTCTATTTAGGTCCATTGCCCATTTCTTAATTGGATCATTTATCTTCCTTTTATTAAGTTGTATAAGTTCCCTGTATGTTGGAGATTAAACCTTTATCAGTGATAACATTTGCAAATATGTTCTCCCATACAGTGGACTTTCTTGTTGTTTTATTGATGTTTCTTTTGCTGTGCAAAAGCTTTTTATTTTGATGTAGTCCCATTTGTTTACTTTCTCTTTAGTTTCCATTGCCCTAGGAGTGGAATCTGTGAAGAAATAGCTTCGGCATATGTCTGAGATTTCTCTGCCTGTGGATTCCTCTAGTATTTTTATGATTTCTCGTCTTATGTTAAATCCTTTATACATTTTGAGTTTATTTTTGTGTATGGTGTAAGTTGGTGGCCTAGTTTCATTTTTTTGCATGTACCTGTCCAATTTTCCCAATACCATTTATTGAAGAGACTATAATGACTCCATTGTATGTTCATGCCTCCTTTGTCAAATATTAATTGAGCATAGTGGTATGGGTCGATATCTGGGTTCTCTATTCTATTCCATTGGTCTATATGTCAGTACCAGGCAGTTTTGAGAGCAGTGGCTTTGTAATACAGCTTGAAATCTGGTATTGAGATACCATCTACTTTGTTCTTCTTTCTCAGGATTGCTGTGGCTATTCAGGGTCTTTTTTTATTCCAGATGAATTTTTGGAGAGTTCTTTCTGTCTGTGAAATATGCCGTTGGTATTTTAATGGGAAGTGCATTGAATTTATAGATTGCTTTGGGTAGTATGGACATTTTAATGATGTTGATTCTACCAATCCATGAACACGGTATGTTCTTTCATCTGTTTATGTCTTCCTCTATCTCTTTTTTCAGTGTCCTGTACTTTTCTGCATATAGGTCTTTTACCTCCTTAGTTAAGTTTATTCCTAGGTATCTTAATTTTTTTGGTGAGATGGTAAATGGGATTGCTTTTTTAGTCTCCCTTTCTGTAAGTTCACTATTGGTGTTTAGAGATGCCATAGATTTCTTTGTGTTCATTTTGTATCCAGCTATATTGCCGAATTCATCTATTAAGCCTAATAATTTTTTGATGGAGTCTTTATGGTTTTTATGTACAATATCATGTCATCTATGAATAAGGAGACTCTTTCTTCTTCTTTTCCAATTTGGATGCCTTTTATTTCTTCTTCTTATCTAATCTCAATGGCTAATACTTCCAGTACTATGTCGAACAGTAGTGGTGAGATTGGGCATCCTTGTCTTGTTCCTGTTCTTAGGGAAAATGGTTTTAGTTTTTGCCCATTGAGTATGATGTTGGCTATGGGTTTGTCATATATGGCTTTTATTATATTGAGGTATGATCCTTCTATTCCCACATTGCTGAGAGTTTTTATCAAAAATCGGTGTTGGATTTTGTCAAATGCTTTTTTTGCATCAATTGATATGACTATGTGGTTTTTATCTCTCAATTTGTTTATGTGATGCATCATGTTTATTGATTTGTGGATATTGTACTATCCTTGCATCCCTGGGATAAATCCTACTTGGTCATGGTGTATGATCTTTCTGATGTACTGCTGGATCCAATTTGCTAGAATTTTGTTGAGGATTTTGGCATCTATGTTCATGAGAGATATTGGCCTGTAATTCTCTTTCATTGTGTTGTCTTTATCTGGTTTTGGTATTAGGGTGATTCTGGCTACATAGAATGAGCTTGGAAGTGTTCCTTCCTCTTGAATTTTTTTGGAATAGTCTGAGGAGGATAAGTTTAGTTCTTCCTTGAATGTTTGGTAAAACTCCCCTGTGAAGCCGTCTGGCCCTGGCCTTTTGTTTGCTGGAAGCTTTGATGACTGCTTCAATTTCTTCCATAGTTACTGGCATATTGAGCTGTTTAGATTATTCCTGATTGAGTTTTGGAAGGTTGTATTTTTCTAGGAATATGTCCATTTCCTCCTAGTTGTCCAGTTTGTTCGAATAGAGTTGTTCATAGTATTTTTTAACAATCCTTTGTATTTCAGTGGGGTCTGTTGTTATTTCTCCTCTTTCATTTCTGATTTTGTTTATTTGGGTCCTCTCTTTTTGCTTCTTTGTGAGCCTGGCTTGAGGTTCATCAATCCTGTTTATCCTTTCAAAGAACCACCTCTTGGTTTTGTTGATCTTTTGTATTGTTTTTTGTGTGTGTGTGTGTGTGTGTGTGTGTGTGTTTTTCTCTATGTCTTTTTTTTCGCTCTGATATTTCTTATTTTCTTCTTTCTGCTTACACTGTGCTTTTCTTGTTGCTCCCTTTCTAACTCTTTGAGTTGTAGGGTTAGGTAATTTATTACCATTGTTTCTTGTTTTTTTGCAGTAGGCTTGTAGAGCTATGAAGTTCCCTCTCAAGACTGGTTTTGCTGTGTCCCATAGACTTTGCATTGTTGTGTTTTCATTGTTGTCTGTTGCCATGATGTTTTTTTATTTCTTCCTTAATCTCTCTGGAAACCCAGTCATTATTTAATAGCATGCTGTTTAGTCTCCATGTGTTTGATTTCTTTGAATTGTTTTTATTGTAGTTGATTTCCAGTTTTATGCCACTGTGGTCTGAGAAGATGCTCCATATGATTTCTATCTTCTTGAATTTGAAGAGACTTTGCCTATGTCCCAACATATGGTCTATCTTTGAGAATGACCCATGTGCACTTGAGAAGAATGTATATTCTGTGGCTTTGGGGTGAAATGTGCTGAAGATGTCAATTAATTCCATCTGGCTTAGTGAGTCATTTAGGATTGATGTTTCTTTGCTGATTTTTTGTTTAGAGGATTTGTCCAATGGTGTTAGTGGGGTATTAAAGTCCCCTACTATGACTGTATTGATGTCAATCTCTCCCTTGATATCCTCCAGGAGTGTTTTTATGTATTTGGGTGCTCCTGTATTGGGTGTGTATATGTTTACCAGAGTTATTTCTTCTTGTTGGGTTGCTCCCTTTAGTATTATGAAGTGGCCTTCCTTATCTCTTGTTATGTCCTTCACTTTGAGATCTAATTTGTCAGATATAAGTATGGCTACCCTAGCTTTTTTTTCATTTCCATTCACCTGAAAAACCTTTTTCCATTTCTTCACCATCAGTCTGTGTGCACCTTTTTTTCTGAGGTGGGTATCTGTAGACAGCAGATATATGGGTCATGTTTTCTTATCCACTCAGTTACCTTATGTCTTTGATTAGGGCATTTAATCCATTTATATTTAAAGTTATTATTGATAGGTACTTGTTGGTCGCCATTTTTATTCTTTACCCCGTGTTCCTTCTTCGCTTCCTATTTCGTCTTTTTACAGCAGACCTTTTATCATTTCTTGCATTGCTGGTTTGGTGGTAATACTCTCCCTTAGTCCTTTTTTGCCTGTGAAGCTCCTGATTCCACCTTCAATTTTGAATGATAGCTTTACTGGGTATAGTATTCTTGGATTCAGTCCCTTGCTTTGCATCAATTTGTATACTTTATTCCATTCCCTTCTGGCCTGGTGTGTTTCTGTTGAGAAATCAGTTGATATTCTAATAGGAGATCCCTTGTAAGTAACTTTCTGTCTCTCTCTCCCTGGCAGCCTTTAAGATTCTTACTTTGTCATTGGTATTTGCCAATTTAATTATGATGTGTCTTGGTGTCAGTCTTTTGGGGTTGAATTTGTTTGGGACTCTATGTGCTTCTTGGACTTGCATAGTTTTTTTCTTGCCAATATCAGGGAAGGTTTCTGTCATTATTTCTTCAAACAGGTTTTCTATTCCTTGCTTCTCTTCCTCTCCTTCTGGAACCTTATTATGCGAATGTTGTTCCATTTCGTCTTGTCCCAAAGCTCCCTTAGGCTCTTCTCTTGCTTTTTAAATCTTCTTTCCAGTAGCTGCTGTTTTTGTGTGTTTTTTCCTACTTTGTCTTCTAATTCGCTGATGCGGTCCTCAGCCTCTTCTAGTCTACTGTTTAAGCCTTCCATTGTGTTCTTTATTGCAGCTATGTCATTCTTCATCTCCTTGGTTCCTTTTCATGTTGGTGACATTCTCATTCAGCTCCTTATACTTCTCATTGAGTTGTGTGTATGTGTCATCCATCCGTTTAAACATCCTTATAACCATTACTTTGAATTCTTTCTCTGTTATGCTGCTAGCCTCAATTTCATTTAACTCCCTTTCTGGTGATTCCTCTTTTTCTTTCCTTTGGGGATTGCTTTTTTGTCTTCCCATGTTTTGCTGTAACGTTTTAATTGTAGCTCCGATTGTTTTTGGTACTCAGGTTCTTTTGGTGATGGTGCTACTGGTGTGATCTCTCAGGTCTCCTGGGCTTGGTAATCTAATGTAGCTCCCTACTTGAACTATTTGGGTTCTCTTGATGTAGGCCTGTGAGCTGGAAAGGACAACTGCATTGTCTAGAAGTCAGCAGCCATCGAGCAGGGTGTCCCAATTTTTTCTGTCTTGCGTCCTTGATTGAAATTGTGTGTGCCCAGCGGGGACTCACAGTGGCATCCAGGAATTGTCTGTTGGGGTGATGGGTCTCAGGAGGCCTGCACTCTGGAAAGGAGTGACTGTGGTGTCCAGATTTATGTAGTTGTGGGGTTGGCAAACTCAGCTTTTGCTGCTGCACCTGTGGTGGATATGCGCACACTCCCAGTGGCAGCTCACAGGAGCACCCATGGTGTGTTTGCCAGCGAGGGGCACTGAAGCACTCTGAAGGGCCCTGGCACTTAAGCTGTGTAATTGAGGCGTCTGTGGGCAGG
Source organism: Plecotus auritus (assembly GCF_963455305.1). Classification (NCBI taxonomy): domain Eukaryota; kingdom Metazoa; phylum Chordata; class Mammalia; order Chiroptera; family Vespertilionidae; genus Plecotus; species Plecotus auritus. Next base: position 118,776,735 of record NC_137771.1, read on the forward strand.
TATCCAGGATGAGTGAATTCGGAATTTCTACTTCCAGGGGGAGTGTGTCCCTGTTTGTCCAAGATCACACCCAGCAAGGACTCACAGCAGCTCCCATGAGCGCCCTGTGGATAGATGGGCTCAGGGTGCCTGCCAATTGGAAATGCACGCGTGGACTGTGGCAGTGCATTTGCCAGTGCATTTGCCGGTGCAGAGCTCTGACGCACTTTGAGGGGCCCTGGCTCTGAAGTTACACAGTTGGGGTGTCTGCGGGCAGTTATTCAAGCAGAGGGAATTCAGAATTTCTACTGTGGGGAAGCGCACCCTTGTCTGTACAGAATCACACCCAGCAGGGGCTCATAGTGGCTCCCAGTCACTGCCTATGGAGTGGTGTGCCCTGGATGCCTGCATGCTGGAAATGTGCGAATGTGGTGTCCAGATGTGCTGCTGGGGATGGGAGAAGATGCACTTACTGCTGTGGGAACGGTGCACCTTTGGAGGTGTAGGTCCCAGGGTTCACGGGTCTGCAGCTGGGGTAGCAGGATTTTGGCTGTAGTGGCTGCTGGGTCGCAGGCATTGTCAAAGTCCTGACTGGGTCATGGTGCTGATGAGTTCCTAGAAAAGGCTGATGTCCCCTTCAAGATGGTGTGGGTTCCGTGCCCGAATCCTGCAGTCCAGGGAGTGCCCACAGCAGTAGTAATCTCTCCTTGTCCAAGAGAGCCTGGTCTGCCAGCTTCTGCTGCTCCTGAGAGATTTAACTGTCCCTTACTTACTCACACACATCCACATACACTCCTTTCATCCCCTCACTCACTCACTTCCTCTCCCTCACCTCTGTCCTGCCAGCCACCATCTGTTCTGCTCTCTCAAAGCTGAAGTATTAACAGAATCTGGGGAAGGAGAGGTTGTTCTGATTCCAATAACTGATTTGTCCCTGTCTGACACTGGCCACCCACTTAAATTAATTCAAAGACAGTTTCCATGTTGCCAGCATTTGCGATGACTATTAATAAATCACAAGGGCAAACTCTGGACAGAGTAGAAATATTCTTAACATGAATCCATTTTCAGACATGGTCAGTTATATGTTGCTTTCTCTCAAGTTTGAAGAGCATGTGAAATTAAAGTTAAAGTTATAAATACTTCATCATAAGGGAAATTAGTCAAGCACTCTGAAAGTGTTTTTACTCTTAATGTGGTATACAGGGAGATATTAGAATAAGTATAATTAATTTATCAGTCATTGTTTTAATCAATGTTTTTACATCATGTGTTTGTTATTTTTATATCATGACTTTGCTGTTGTTATATTATGTTGTTATTGTTTATTTATTAATTAATTTATATATTATTTTCCTATACATTTTACTAATTTTCTTTCATTTCTGACACTTCTATTATAGGGAAAAGGTACATAGTGATATTAAAATATTTTTTAATTAATTTTCTTTCAATGTGCATGGATCCATGCACCAGACTACTAGTTACATTATAAAGATCATACACCACAACCAAATAGCATTTATTGCAGGGATACAAGGCTGGTACAACATCTGCAAATCAATAAACATGATACATCACATAAACAAACTGAGAAACAAAAATCACATAATCATATTGTTGATGCAGAAAAAGCATTCAATGAAATACAACACCCTTTCTTGATAAAAACTCTCAGCAATGTGAGAATAGAGGGATCACATCCCAACATAATAAACGCCTTACATGACAAATCTGCAGTCAATATCATATTCAATAGGCAAAAACTAAAACCATTAACCCTAAGAATATGAATAAGACAGGAATGCTAACTTTCACCCCTCCTGTTCAACATACTACTGAAAGTGCTAGCTATAGTAATCAGACAAGAAGAGGAAATAAAAGGCATCCAAATTGGAAAATAAAAATAAAAGCTGTCATTATTCCCAACTGATGTGATATTGTACATAGAAAACCCTCAAGACTCTATCAAAAAACTAGTAGATTTAATAAACAAATTCAGCAATGTAGCAGTATACAAAATTAACACCCAGATATCTATGGCTTTTTTATACACCAGCTAGAGGCCTGGTGCATGAAATTTGTGCACAGAGGGGACGGTCCTTCAGCCCTGCTTGCATGCTGCAACAATCCGGGAGCGCTGGCTCCTAACCGCTTGCCTGCTGGCCTGCTTTATTGCCCCTAACCACTCTGCTTGCCTGCCTCATCACCCCTCACCACTCACCTGCTTGCCTCATTGCCCCTAACAGTCTCTGCCTGCCTGCCTAATCACCCCTAACCACCTCTGCCTGCCTGCCTGATTGCCCCTAACTGCCTCTGCCTGCCTGCCTCATTGCCCCTCGTATTACACTTTTATTATTATAGATAGTTGCCTTGCTCCAAGTTGTAAGATCTGCTTGTCATAGAGATAAAAAAGTTTTAATTTTTACTTTTGATTATGGCTATTAACTAACACAGATGGCCACCAAAAAGGTGACTTACCAAAGGGCGTATAGCAAAGGGTGCTGTTAAGTCCTCTTTCGTGAAATCGTGCATGTCGTGCATTGTATCTGCCTGGGTACATGAAAGAGTGAAGTTTCTGTCTGTCTTTGCAATCATCTGAGCAAATTGTGTGAGACCCTAGACCAGTCTGGTTTGGTGCTCACAGAGTAATAGAGCTCTTTTTTTTTTCTTTGCTCCATCGGTGGATATTTCCTAGAAGTTTCAGGATATTTTCCTTTTAATTTTTCCTCCACACTCTGTCTTATCTCTCTCACCTTTGCTTTCCCTCTATCCCCCACCCACAATAGTAACTTGATCCAGGCTCACTTAGCTCGAGTGTCTAGGAGATCAAGCAACGTGTCCACCACCAGAACCACCATTCCCAGCATTCCTGGTGATCCCCACACTCTCAGCTTCTGCTTTTGGACCGAGGCCCCTCCCCTTCCCTTCCTTCACGCAGCTGGGCGAGAACACTGAGCTCATGTTGCCAGGATGACTCCGCAAACATCTCACCCCAGCCACCATGGGTACCACCATCTTTTTTGTGGAGTGACAGTTAATTTACATATTATTCTTTTATTAGATAGGGTAATGAACTCACAGAAAGAGAAACTAAAAATAAATCCTATTTACCATATGAACACATGCTCAACATCATTAATCATCCTAGAAATGCAAATCAGAACATTAATGAGGTGCCATCTCACACCTGTCAGAATGGCTATCAACAAATCAACAAATGACAATTGTTGGGGAGGACATGGAGAAAAAAGAACCCTCATGCACTGCTGGTGGGAATGCAGAATGGTGCAGCTGCTGTGGAAAACAGTATGGTGTTTCTTCTAAAAATTAAAAATGGAACTCACATTTTACCCAGTAATAGCACTCCTAGGAATATATCCCAAGAAATCAGAAACACCAATCAGAAAGGATATATGCACCCCAATGTTCATAGCAGCACTATTTATAATAGCTAAGATTTGTAAACAGCCTAAGTGCCCATCAGCAGATGAGTGGATTCAAAAACTGTGGTGCATCTACACCATGGAATACTACACTGTTGTAAAAAAGAAAGAATTTTTACTATTCACAACAGCATGAATGGACCTGGAGTGCATTATGCTAAGTGAAATAAGCCAGTGAGAGAAAGTTAAATATCACATGATCTCACTCATTTGTGGAATATAATGAACAACATAATGAATAAATAGATCCAGAGACAGAGAAGCATTGAACAGACCATCAAACCTCAGAGGGAAGCATGGAGAATATGGGGTGGGGGAAATAAGAGGTCAACCAAAGGACTTGTATGCATGCATATAACCAAAACCAATGGACACTAAGGTGGTGGGGACATGTCCTGGTGGGTGGGAGTGGTCAGGCAGGGGTCGATGGAGAAAAAGGAGATGCATCTAATACTTTAAACAATAAAAAATAAATAAAATTAAATAAAATAAAGTAAAATAAAATTGACAGTTAAATAAAAAGCTTACCAGACCAAAAAAAAAAAAAAAAAAAGATTAAAGGAGTACATTACCACCAAACCAAAAATGCAAGAAATGTTAAAGGGACTGTTTTAAGAAGTAGAAGAAAATGAGACAGAGGGGATCATAGGCATAAAGAAAATTAAAATGGTAATAAATAAATACCTATCAATAATAACCTTAAATGTAAATGGATTAAATGCTCCAGTCAAAAGACATAGGGTAACTGAATGCATAAGAACACAACCCATACATATGCTGTTTGTAAGAGACCCATCTCAGAACAAAAGATACACAGACTAAGAGTGAAGGGATGGAAAATATATTTCATTCAAGTGGATAGGAAAAAAAGGCTAGGGTATCAATACTCATATAAGACAAAAATGACTTCAAAACAAAGGCTATAACATGAGACAATGAAGGCTGCTACATAATTCTAAAGGGAATGTTTCAACAAGAAAAGATAACCCTTTTAAACATATATACACCTAACATAGGAGCACTCATGTACATAAAAAATCTTGATGGCCTTTAAGGGAGAGATTGAAAGCAATACAGTCATAGTAGGGACTTCAGCACTCCACTGACACCACTGGATAGAGCTTCCATGCAGAATAATTAACAAGGAAACAGGCCTTAAATGACACAATAGATCAGATGAATCCAATGATATTTACAGAACATTTCACCACAAAGCAACAGAATATACATTCTTCTCAAGTGCACATGAAACATTCTCAAAGATAGACCACATGTTAGGACACAAAACAAGCCTATACAAATTCAAGAAGATTGATATAATACCAACCATCTCCTCATATCACAATGGCATGAATTTAGAAATCAACTACAATAAAAAAAAACACACCTTAAAAACACTCAAATACATGGAGGCTAAATAACACGTTATTATATAATGAATGGGTTACCAATGAGATTAAGCAAGAAATTCAAAAGTTCCTGGCAACAAATAAAATGAATACACAACCACCCAAAATCTATGGGACATGGTGAAAGCAGTCCTGAGAGAGACGTTCATAGCATTACAGGCCTACCTCAAGAAACAAGAAAAATCACCAATAAACTAAGACTACAGCTAAATGAATTAGAAAGATAACAGCAAGAAAAGTCCAGAGAAAGTAAAAGGAAGGAATTTGTAAAGATCAGAGTGGAAATAAATGATATAGAGAATTAAAAGACAGCACAGATGATCAATAAATCCAAGAGCTTGTTCTTTGAAAAGATAAACAAGATTGATGAACCTCCAGTCAGGCTCATCAAGAAACAAAGAGAGAGGACCCAAATAAATAAAATCAGAAATGTGGTAATGTAAAAACAGACAACACAGAAGTGCAAAAGATCATAAGCAAATACTATGCATAACTACATGCCAACAAATGGGGCAATCTGGGCAAAAAGGACAAATTCTTAGTAATATACAATCTTCCAGAACTCAATAAAAAAGAATAAGAAAACCTGAATAGGCCTATAACAACTGATAAAACTAAAGCAGTAATTTAAAAACTCCAAGCAAACAGAAGTCTTGGACCTAATGGATTTAAAGGTGAATTTAATCAAATATTCAAAGAACTAACACCCATCCTCCTCAAACTATTCCAAAACATTCAAGAGGAAGGGACACTTCCAAGTTCTTTTTATGAAGCCAGCATTAACCTAATTCCAAAACCAGGTAGGGACATTACAAAGAAAGAAAATTACAGGCCAATATCCCTGATGAATACAGATGCTAAATCCTCATAAAATACTAACAAATCAGATCCTCCAATGTATTAAAAAGATTATACATCAAGATCAAGTGGGATTTATTCTGGGGATGCAAGAATGGTACAATATTCACAAATCAATAAATGTGATACATCACAAACAAATTGAAAGATAAAAGCCACATGATCATATCAATATATGCAGAAAACACATTTTACAATATCCAGCCCCCCTTTTTGATAAAAATTCTCAGGAAATTTGGAATAGAGAGATCATTCCTCAATATAATAAAGGCAATCTATGACAAATCTACTGCCAACATAATACTCAATGGGCAAAAACTAAAAATGTTTTTCTTAACACCAGGAACAAGAGAAGGATGTTGGCTTTCACCACTCTTATTTGACATTAGAGGCCTGATGCACAAAATTTGTGCAAGGGGCTTGCCCTTCACAGCTGCGGCAGCTTGCCTCCGCCCTTGCAGCTGTGGTGGCTTGCCTCGGCCCTTGCAACTGTAGTGGCTGCCTCAGCCCTCGCAGCCCTGGCTTTGTCTGAAAGGTCATCCAGAAGGAGGTCTGGAAGATTGTTTGGCTGTCTGGTCTAATTAGCATATTATAGATAGTGCTGGAAGTTCTAGCCACACCAAACAGGTAAAAGAAGAGAAAAAAGGCATCCAAATTGCAAAGAAGAAGTAAAACTCTCAGTATTCTCAGATGACATGGTATTCTACATAGAAAACCAAATAGAGTCCACCAGTAAACTATTAGACTTAATAAATGAATTCAGCAAGGTAGCAGCATACAAAATGAACATCCAGAAATCAAGGGCACTTTTATATACATCAATAATGAACTCTCAGAAAGAGAACCTTAAAAATAATCCCAATGGTCTCTCAGAGAAGATGGTGGCTGGCAGAACGGCAGTGAGGAAGAGAGTGTGAGTGAGTGAGGGAGGGAGTGAAAGGAGAGTGTGTGAATGTGTGTGATCTGTGTGAGAGAGATAGAGAGCAGAAGTTAGATTCTGCAGGAGTCTAGGGGGCTGGAAAACTAGGATCTCCTAGATGGGGAGCCCCTGCTACCACTGCAAGAACTCCAGGAACACCTGGCTTTGGCACAGAAACCACACCATCTTGATAGGGAGAGCTGCTGTGACTAGGATCCCAGACACACCACCACCCAGAATGGCCTCAGACACCATACCAGACCCTACAGCCACTCATCCTAAAGACCTACTACCTTGTCTGCAGACCCACAGACACCAGGACCCCAGCCTCCCTGGCCACAGGCTCCTGTCAGGCCCAGAGTGCATGGTTCTTCTGATGACCTGCCACTGTGGCCACAGGCCTCATGCGTCCCAATGCCTGGGCCCCCCTGTGACTCAGAGTGCATGACGCTCCTGCCAACCCACCACTTTGGACAGGCACAGCCCGTCCTGGCACTTTGGCTCTTCGGTGACTCTCGGGGTGTGCAACTTGCCCACCGACCCACCACTGTGGCCACAATCCCCATGCATCAAGGTTCCTCAGGCCCTGGTGACTCTCAGGGTGCATAAACCTTCCACAGACCTACCACTGTTGCCACAGACGCCACTGGTACTGGTGCCTGGGCCCTCCATTGATTCAGGGTGCACGATCCTCCTGCTGATCCTCCTGCTGCAGCCAAGGGCCCCATGCATCCCAGCACCTGGGCCTCTGGTGACTCTCAGAGTATATAACTCTCCCACCAAGTCCTCTTCTTCAGGGACAGGCCCCGCATGACTCAGCACATGGACCCTTTGGTGAGAGCAAAAATGGGGAGACAATGAAACAACCACAAGAAAAGGAGGGATTGCAAAAAAAAAAAAAAAAAGGAACTAAATGAAACAGACACGTGCAATATGTCAGAAAAAGAATTCAGAGTAAGGGTCATATAGTTCATAAACTGAATGGATGAGACAATCAACAACTTATGTAAAAATCAAGAGGAAATCATGAATGATATATTTACAATAAAAAAAAATGGAAAGTTTCAACAGTAGACTAGAAGAAGTGAAGGACCAAATTAGTGACTTAAAAGACAGGGCAGAGTAGCATACCCAATTTGCAAAGCAATTGGAGGAAAAAATTAGAAAACAGGAGAGCCTAAGGGAGCTTTGGGACAACATGAAAAGAAGTAACATATGTATAATAGGGGTTCTAGAAGGACAAGAAAAGGAACAAGGACTAGAAAACGTATTTGAAGAAATAATGACAGAAAACTTCCCTGATATGGGGAAGAAAAAAGTCACACAAGCAGAGTCCCAAACAAGATGAATCCAAGAAGACCCACACAAGACACATAGTAATTACAATGACAAACATTAATGACAACCTGAGAATCTTAAAGGCTGCAAGAGAGAGACAGATAGTTACCTACAAAGGATCTCCCATTAGATTAGCAAATGTTTTCTGAACAGAAACACATTAAGCAGAAGGGAATGGAATGAAGTATACAAAATTATGAAAAGCAAGTGACTGACTCCAAAAATATGCAACAAGGCTATCATTCAAAATTGAAGGGGAAATCAGGAGCTTCACACACACACACACACACACACACACACACACACACACACACACACACAAAGCTAAGGGAGTTTGTTTATCACTACCAAGACAGTAATGCAAGAAATGCTAAAGGGACTGTTGTAAAAAGAAGAAAAAGAAAGGAAAGGAGGAACACAGGCATAAAGAATAAAAATGGCTATAAACAAGTACCTATCAATAATAACCTTAAATGTAAATGGACTAAATGTTCCAAGCAATACACACAGAGTGGCTGAATGGATAAGAAAACATTACCCATATACTAGTATATGGTGTCTTCGAGAGACACCAAAGAACAAGGTGTCTCACAAAGACTGAAGATGAAGGGATGGAAAAAATATATTCCATTCAAGTGGATAGAAGAAAAAAAGCAAGGGTGGCAATACTTATATCTGAAAAAAATAGACCTCAAAGTGAAGGCCATAACAAGGGAAAAGAAAGGCATTATTAAGGCCTTATATTAATATTCATAATATTAAAGGGATCAATACAAGAAGATATAACTCTGAAATATATGTGCACAATGCAGGGGCACCCAAATACATAAAAAAACCTTCTGGAATATATCAAAAGAGAGATAGACAACAATACAATGATAGTAGGAGACTATAATACCCAAATGACATCACTGGATAAATTCTCTAAACAAAAATACAGCAAAGAAACAGCAATCCTAAATGACTCACTAGATCAGATGGACTTAATTGACATCTTCAGAACATTTCACCCCAAAGTTACAGAATATACATTCTTCTCAAGTGCACATGGGACATTTTCAAAGATAGGCCACATATTGGGACACAGGCAAAGTCTCTATAAATTCAAGAATATATCAATCATATCAAGCATCTTCTCAGATCACAAGGGCATAATATTAGAAATAAACTACAATAAAAACAATAAAAAATTCAAACACTTGGAGGCTAAATAGCATGGTATTAAACAATGATTGGGTGACCAAAAAGATCAAAGAAGAAATAAAAATGGAAACAAATGACAATGAAAACACAACAATCCAAAATCTATGGGACACAGTGAAAGCAGTCCTGAGAGGGAAGTTCATAGCATTACAGGCATATCTCAAAACAAACAAACAAACAAACAAAAACAAAAAACAAAAAAACAAACATACACGAGAAAAACTGGTAATAATATCTAACTCTACAATTTAAAGAATTAGAAAAAGAGCAACAAGAAAACCCAGAGTGAGAAGAAGGAAGGAAATAGTAAAGATCAGAGCAGAAATAAATGACATAGAAACTGAAAAAACAAACCAACAGATGACCTGATATTATATATAGAAAGTCCTAAAGACATCATCTAAACACTACTAAATTTAATTAATGAATTCGGCAATGTAGCAGAATACAAAATTAACACCCAGAAATTTATGGCTTTTTAATACACCAATAATGAACTCACAGAAAGAGAAACAAACAAACAAAAAAACAACAACACCACAATCCCATATACCACTGCACCAAAAAATTAAGATACCTAGGAACAAACTTAACTAAGGAGGTAAAAGACCTATGTGTGGAAAACTACAGGACATTGAAAAAAGAGATAGAGGAAGACATAAAAAAAATGGAAGAATATACGGTGTTCATGGATTGGTAGAATCAACATCATTAAAATGTACATACTATCCAAAGCAATCTATAGATTTAATGCAATCCCCATTAAAATACCACCAGCATATTTCACAGATTTAGGACAAACTCTCCAAAAATTTTTATGGAATAAAAAAAGGCCCCAAATAGCCACAGCAATCTTGAGAAAGAAGAAGAAATTTGGAAGGATCACAATACCAGCTATCAAGCTATATTACAAAGCCACTGTTCTCAAAACTACCTGGTATTGGAACAAGAACAGACATATAGACCAATGGAACAGAACAGAGAATCCAGAATTAGATTCAAGCCATTATGCTCAATTAATATTTGACAGAAGAGGCAAGAGCATACAATGGAGTAAAGATAATTTCCTTAATAAATGGTGTTGGGAAAATTGGACAGAACATGCAAAAAATGAAACTCGACCACCAAGTTATACCATGTACAAAATTAAACTCAAAATGGATAAAGGACTTAAACACAAGACAGGCAACCATAAAAATCTTAGAAGAATCCATAGGCAGCAAAATATCAGACATATGTTGTAGCAATATCTTTACTGATACAGCTCCTAGGGCAATGGAAACTAAGGAGAAAATAAATGGGACTACATCAAAATAGAAAGCTTCTGCATAGCAAAAGAAACCATCAACAAAACAACAAGAGAAGCCCACTGCGTGGGTGAACATATTTGCCAGTTTTACATCTGACAATGCTTTAATCTCCAAAATTCATAGGGAACTCATACAGCTTGAAAAAAGGAAGATAAACAACCCAATCAAAAAATGGGCAAAGGACCTAAATAAACACTTTTCAAAAGAGGTCACACAGAAGGCCAAGAGACATATGAAAACATGCTCAAAGTCACTACTCATCTGAGAGGTGCAAATCAAACAACAATGAGGTACCATCTCACACCTGTCAGAATGGCTATCATCAACAAATCAACAAATGACAAGTGCTGGTGAGGATGTGGAGAAAAAGAAACCCTCTTGCACTTCTGGTGGGAATGCAGAATGGTGCAGCCACTGTGGAAAACAGTATGGCGTTTCCTCAAAAAATTAAAAATGGAACTGCCATTTGACACAGTAATACCACTTCTAGGAATATATCCCAAGAAAACAGAAATACTAATCATAAAGGATATATGCACCCCTATGTTCTTAGCAGCACAATTTACAATAGCTAACATTGGAAACAGCCTAAGTTCCCATCAGCAGGAGAATGAATTAAAAAACTGTGGTAAAACCTTAGCTGGTTTTGCTCAGTGGCTAGAGCATTGGCCTGCGGACTGGAAAGTCCTGGGTTTGATTCCAGTCAAGGGCACATGTGTGGGTTTTGGGCTCGTTCCCCAGTAGGGGGCATGCAGGAGGCAGCCCATCAATGTTTCTCTCTCATCATTGATGTTTCTATCTCTATCTCCTTCTCCCTTCCTCTCTGAAATCAATAAAAATACTTTAAAAATTAAAAGAAATAAAAAACTGTGGTACATCTACACAATGGAATAGTATGCTGCTGTAAAAAAGAAAGAACTCTTACCATTCGCAATAGCACTGATGGACCTGGAGAACATTATGCTAAGCGAAATAAGTCAGTGAAAGATAAATATCACATGATCTCACTCATTTGTGAAATATAATGAACAACATAAGCTGATGAACAAAAATAGATCCAGAGACAGAGAAGCATCGAACAGACCATCAAACATCAGAGGGAAAGAAGGGGCTAGTAGTGGTGATGTTGTAAGCAGGTAAGAGATCAACCAAAGAACTTGTTGGCATGCACATAAGTATAACCAATGAACTCAGACACTAGGAAGGTGAGGGCATGTGCTAGGGGGTGGAGGTGGCTGGGGAGAGGTCAATGGGGGAAAAGTAGACATATGTTATACTATATGTAACACTTTAAACATTAAAGAATTTAAAAAATGCATGTGTTCCCATGATATTTAATTTACAGAAACAGCACACAGATTTGGCCCATGGATCATAGTTTTGAATCTCTGATCATTGAGCACCTATTGCATGCCAGGCACTGTTATAAACTGGGGATGCCAAACTGAGCAATACAGTCAAGAAATCTGTCTCATGGAGCTTGGAAAACCTTGTTTATGAAAGTGAAGCTTAGGCTTCCGGTCAAGATGGTAGTGTAGGTAAATGAGGTACTAGAATCTTCCCACAACCACATAAAAAAATACAACTAATCTTCATAACAACCATCATTCAGAATCTTACATCTAGCTGAATGAAAGTCCTACAACTAGGGAAATGAAGAAACCACATCAAGACTGATAAAAAGGGTGGAGGCATGGGACAGGTTGGTCCCACACCCATGAATGATGGTTTTTGAGTGGGAGTGATACCTTGGCTGCAGATGTCCCCTCTGAGAAGTGAGGGGATCTGAGGCTTACACCAGACCCTCCAGCCAAGGGTTCCAGTGCTGGGAAGAGAAGTCCCCATAACTTCAGGCTGTAAAAAACAAGTGGGAATTGAGGCTGAGAAAGACAGGAGGCTGCTGGAGTCCCAGGCAGTTCTTCTTAAAGGACCCATGCATAGACTTACTCAGACTCATTCCCTCTGAGCTCAAGCATTGGGACAGCAGCTTGAAAGAAACCAAGGACATATGGGGAGAACCTGAATTTTCTGGCATCAGAGCAAGAGCTGGGGGTGGGGGGCAGCTTTCTCCCAGACCCAAGTGCTGCCAGAGGCCATTGCTTCTTTGCTGAGCCCTCCTCACCACAGCACCAACAGGAAGGCACCATATCTGAGTCTCCATCAACCTGGCTCACACTGTTTGCCCCACCTGGTGATTCCTTAAGACCCTTCCCCACCCAACTTGTGGGCTCATCCAAGCTATTTCTAGTGGCTTTTCCATACAACTGGCCTCTCTCATGCTTTGGGCTTTCCTAAAATCTCTCAAACAAGCAGCAGCTGGCCTTAGTGTGCTCTGTACCTCTTCCTAAGTGGCCCCAGTCCCAGCACTAGCAGCGGCCTGCTTTAGTTCGCAATTTGGCATCTCCTGGGCACCCCCAAGCCCATCATAAGTGGCAGCCATTAGCAAATCACTCAGTAGCTCATGCTAGGTGGTCCCAGGCAGGGCACAGGCAGTGGCTGACTTTGCACCTCCCTGTGGCCCCAGAACCAGTGTACCTTGTGGACAGCTTCAAACCATGCCAGGTTACAACCCTATAACCTCCGTGAACAACATATTCAAGAAGTAGCCTGAGTGGACACCAAAGCCCCCTGAAGCAAGTCCTGCTCTGCAGGGGCAACTCCTATATAGGAGCTCTTTTACTGTAGTCACAGCTGGTCCTCACAGCCAACTTGCCTGGGGATTAATCCTTCCCAGTGATGCCAACACTAATCAAGGTTCAACTACAGAAGGACAGTGCACATAGCCCAAGCAGGGGCACACCTAATGTTTCCAGCACAGGTAACTGGGGAGGCTACACCACTAAGCCCTACAGGACACCTAATACACAAGGCCACTCTACCATATCCAGGATACATAGCACCTCTACCCAAGATATAGAATAAAACACAGGGAAGTAGACAAAATGCAGAGACAAAGAGACATTTTGCAAATGGGAGAACAGGAGCAATCTCCACAAAAAGAACTAAATGAAAAGGAAGCAAGCAAACTACCAGATACATAGTTCAAAACAATGGTTATAAGAATGCTCAAGGAACTTTGTGAAAACTTCAAGGAACTTAGTGAGAACTTCAACAGCATGAAAAAAAAAAAAAAGTCTTAGGAACCATAAAAAGAACCAGTCAGAAATGAAGGATACATTAACTGAAATGAAGAATAATTACAGGGAATCAACAGTGGAGTAGAGGACTCTGAGAATCAAATCAGCGATTTGGAATGTGAGGAAGCAAAACACATCCAATCAGAACAGCAAAAAGAAAAAAGAATCCAAAAATATGAAGATAGTGTAAGACGACTCTAGGGGTGCCAGAAGGAGAAGAGAGGAAGCAAGAAATTGAAAGTCTATTTGAAAAAACAATGACAGAAAATTTTTCTTACCTGATGAAAACAATAGACATAGAAGTCCAGGAAACAAGATGAACCCAAAGAAGCCCAATCCAAGATGCATCAGAATTGAAATAACAAAGGGAAAGATAAAGAGAGAATCTTAGAAGCAGCAAAAGAAAAGTTACCTACAAGGGAGCTCCCTTAAGACAGTCAGCTGATTTCTCAACAGAAACTTTGCAGGCCATATGGGAGTGGCAAGAAATATTCAAAGTGATGAAAAGCAAGGACCTACAACCAAGATTCTTCTACCTCTGCAAAGCTATCACTTAGGATTAAAGGACAGATAAAGAATTTCCCAGACAAGAAAAAGCTAAAGGATTTCATCATCACCAAACCAGTATTACATGAAATGTTAAAGGGTCTTCTTTAAGAAAAAGAACAAAAAAATAAAAAATATGAACAATAAAATGGCAATGAATACAAATCAATCAATAACTGAATCTAAAAATCAAAATAAATGAACAAACAGAATAGAAACAGATTCATAGATACAGAGAATATTTTGAGAGTGCCAGATGGGTGAAGGGATTTGGAAGTACAAATTAGTAGTTATAGTACAGTCATGAGGGTTTCCTATCTAATAAAAGAGTAATATGGTAATGACCATCACTCCATGACACCCACAGCCAATCGGGAAGGAATATGCAAATTAGTGGGACAAAGATGGCGGTGGCCCCAGAGCCAGCTGGAGCAGGCAGGAGGCTTGGGTTGCCTCTGGTGATGGAGGAAGCCAAGCTTCCTGCCTGCCTGGGCCGGCCGCCGAAGGAGGGGCCTGTGGGCGGTAGCCACAGAGCAGGTCAGAGTGAGCTGGAGGCTTGGGTCGCCTCTGGCGACAGATGAAGATTGGCTTTCTCTGTCACCAGGGGTGACCCAAGCTTCCCGCCCGCCCTGGCCAGCTGCTAAAGGAGGGGCCTGTGGGCAGTGGCCACGGAGCCGGCCTGAGCACGCAGGATGCTTGGGTTGCCCCGGCTGGCTGCTGAGGGAGGGGCCTGAGAACGGCCCTCAGCCCCTCACCCAGGCTGGCCAGGCCCCCCAGCAGGGACCCCCCACCCTGAAGGTGGTGTGGCCAGCCTGCAAACGGCCCTCAGCCCCTCACCCAGGCTGGCCATGCCCCCCAGCAGGAACCCTCACCCCATGGGGGCATGACTGGCCTGCAAACTGCCCCAGCCCCATGCCCAGGCTGGCACCATACCCAGTGGGGACCCCCACCCCAATGGGGGCATGGTCAGCCTACAAACCACCACATGCCCCTTGCCCAGGCTGCCCCATCCCCCAAGGGAACCCCCACCTGATCTGGGACACCCTTTAAGGCAAACCAGGCAGCCCCCACTCGTGTACCAGGCCTCTATCTATACTAATAAAAGGGTAATATGCTAATTAGACTGGGAGGCCTTCCAAGAGCCTTCCGGACTTTCTTCTGGACAAAGCCATGGTGGCGGGGCCGAGGTAGAGGCAGTTAGGGGCCAAGAGGGGAGGGCAGTTGTGGCTGATCAGGCCAGGATGGGATGGCAGTTGTAGGTGATCAGGCCAGTGTGGGGGGGGGCTGTTGGGAGTGATCAGGTGGGCGCAGGGGGCAGTTGGGGTGAGCAGTCTGGCAGGGGGGACCAGTTAGGGGCAAGCAGGCTGGCAGAGTGGGCAGTTGGGGGTGAGCAGGCCGGCAGGCAGAGTGGTTAGGGGCAATCAGGCAGGTAGACAGGTGAGCGGTTAGGAGCCAGCAGTCCCAGATTGCAAGAGGGATTCCAAAGCTCTCTCAAGGTGGCATCCTCCATAACTGCAATAAGCAGTACACTCAGCTTTCTCTTATGAACAGACTAGAGGCAAGGTGCACAAAATTCGTGCATGGGGGGGGAGGGTCCCTAAGCCCGACCTGCACCCTCTCCAATCTGGGACCCCTCGGGGGATGTCCGACTTCCTCTCGCAATCTGGGACTGCAGGCTCCTAACCACTCACCTGCCTGCCTGCCTGATCGCCCCTAACTGATCCCCTGCTGGCCTGATCACCCCTTAACCACCTCTGCCTTGCCCTGTACCCAGGACCCAGGATTTCCTCCTCTGGCCGGTCGCAGGCACCCAGGATCCAGACATCCCTCCCTCTGGCTGGCTGCAGGCACCCAGGACCTGGGCTGGCTTTTCCTGGGCTGGCTGCAGCTCAGGGGACTGTGGGTGGGCGGCTTCGCCCAGGCCGCAGCCACAGGCACTGATGCCTGGGCCACGGGGCGGGCAGCTTGTCTCTCTCCTGGGCTTCAGCCACAGGCGCTGGTGCCCAGGTACACAGGGTGGGTGGCTTGTCCCTCTCCCAGCCACAGGCACAGGCACAAGAGTTGGCATCCAGGACTGCGGGGCAGGCTGCTTGTTCCTCTCCCAGGCCGCAGGTGCAGGTGCAGCCACTGGCACCCAGGACCAAGGGGCATGTGGCTCGTTCCTCTCCCAGGCCACAGGCGTAGGTGCAGGCACAGCCACTGGCGCCCAGGACTGTGGGGTGGGCCGCTTGTCCCTCTCCTAAGCCACAGCCTGGCTGGTCCCCATTCCTCTCTCGCTAGCTCATTTGTGCCTGGCTTGTCCCCATTCCTCTCTCATGAGCTCATTTATGCCTGACTGGTCCCCATTCCTCTCTCGCGAGCTCATTTGTGCCTGGCTGGTCCCCAATCCTCTCTCCCCAGTGTTGAGTGTCTGAGCCATTATGGTGTGAGAGCGTGACGACCATTTGCATATTAGCTCTTTATTATATAGGATTGTTCCGGTGATATTTTAGGAGCCAGAATGCAACAACATAATGTTTATTGAGAAAAACCAGACACAAAAGAGAACATGTTTTATGAATCAATTTATATGAAGCTCAAGAATAGGCAAAACAAATCTATGGTAATATAAATCAGAACCATATTTGCTCAGGCTGTGTGTAGTCATGGTAAGAAGCCCATTGCCTAAGAGAAGACAAGAGTTTTTTGGGTGCTAGAAATGTCCTATATCTTGATCAATATGAGAGTTACATGGGTATAAACATGTATAAAATTCACTGAACTGTACATTTTTGTTACATGGGTATAAACATGTATAAAATTCACTGAACTGTACATTTTTGTGCACATTTTACTGCTGTAAAAAGTGATTTAAATAAAAATTTAAAAAAAATTTACAGGTTAAAAATTTAATAGGTGTCAGAGATTACCAGGATAGCTAAGTGTAGTTCTAGGGCTTTCCTTGCTTTAGTCAAGGGCTTGCCTTAAACAACATGGTGTTAGGTATTCCAAGAGACCCCACTTGGCTGCCCTGGTTTTGTTTTGAGAGTCTTCATCATCTAGTTTACATCTGAGACCAAGAGCAACCATTGCAATTGGCCCTGAGCCCTGAACATGAATCAGTGGTATTTGTACACATGTGACAGAAAAGGGTGTGGTGAGAATTAGCAAGTGCTTGACACAGTCTTCTACTGGCAGGATGCAACTTGTGAATCTAAACACCTTGAAACTTCCCCTCTCAGGGAACTACACTGAGTGGCCAGATTATTATGATCTCTGAACGCATAATAATCTGGCCACTCAGTGTATATCCTATATAATAAAAGGCTAATATGCAAATTGTCCCCTCGACCAGGAGTTCAACTAGCAGGCAGGCCGGCCAACCGCCCATCCCCTCCCCCTGGCCAAACTGGCCGGACCCCACCCATGCACCAGGCCTCTAATATATATATATATATTAACTGCTTGTCTGTATATATATATATATATATGTATATATATATATATATATATATATATACACACATATATACATATACATATATATACTGAGTGGCCAAATTATTATGCATTCAGAGATCATAATAATCTGTCCACTCAGTGTATTACAGTGTTGCTCCTTTAAGAACCCAGTGTGTGAAATGTGGCATAAGGATACTCACTATTCCTTTCCTTTTCTACCCCTAAATCTTTTAAGGACTTAGCTACATTAGTTGACATTATATTTAGAATTCTGTCACTATTGGGGGAGGGAATAGTGTAGATGGTTTCCATTCTCATTATTTGTGCAATTCACCCAAATTGTCTTATGTAGCAATAGTTTTCTCTTTTTAATTGCTGTGTAGTAGGAAAATGTGTGTATATGTGAAAGAGAGAGAGATGATTAATTAATTTCAGGAATTAACATGAAATCCACCTCCAGAAAGGCTTAGCAAGTTTCTTTAACCACAGTAATTAAAATAAATATCTACATTGACAAAGATACACATACATAGATATTTTATATTAAAAGGGAAGGAGGAACAATTTGTACTAGCCTAGGGTGGGTGACTTAATTTCTGTACCTGTTAAAACACATTGAGCATCTTCACAAACCAGGCTGGTTCAAGTCCTATAAACCCATGCCGTTGTTAACGGTCCTTTCATTTCAGAAATGTGAAGTGAGAAAAACTCAGTCTGTACTATAAAAAGCCCTGATCAAAAGTCAATGCTTAAAGGAATTTCATTACTTTCATTTTTAAAATAGATAAACAGATAATGTAGTTATTTTTTTAAAAAATCTTATTTAGTAGCAAACTAAGTAGATACCATGAACTTGCATTCCCAAACACAGAGCAGGAATGTTGGCCTCCCCATAATATTTTTTAGCCTGTGGTTACTGCCTGCCCACCTGGCCCATCCCTCCACCTAATTGCAGGCACACTTACTTTTTAGTGTTGACTGTGGAATGATTCCTCTGTTTGCCATCAAGAACAATGGTTTCTCATCCATTTGGGGTGTTTCCTTTGAAGACTATGGACTGCTCCCTGAATGATTTTAGAACTGAGTCTTTCTTTTTTCACTTTTGTTTTCTTTCCAAAAGTAATATGTTTATTGTAGAAACTTCAGTAAGTATAGATAAGCAAATCAAGGCAAAAATCACCTAGAATCTGATCAAAATTATGTTTTTGTTTATATATATTAAATGTAAATATTTTTTTATTATGCTGACAACATTTGATCAAACAAGTTCCTTGTTGGGCTTTTAGACTTGTCAGTTTTCTTGGTATAAATAATACTCCCAAAATTATCCCTGGAAACTGAACATCCTTGATGATTGTTTTAAAATAAATTTCTAAAGATAAAAATACGGGGTTAAAAGACATGCAGACTTTATAGATAGTTGCTTTTCTGAAAAGTTGCACCAGATCCATATCTGTTCCCACAGAGTGTGAGCATCAGTGGGAGCATAATTGAAGCATTCTTGTACATATGTAAGAAACAAGTTGTAATGAAGGTAACATCCCATCAGTTTTCTTAGATTTTGATTCAAGAGGGTTTCCTTTATGAGGGCAGTTATTTGTACATTTGGTAACCATGGTAAATTTGGTTACTATTCCCTATGACCCTTAGATTGAAGTATGTAACCTTGGCACCATGTTTGCTAGTCAGGTGATTCAAATTCTACAGCATTTTTATTGTTTTATGTGGCCAGCTGATAAAGAGCTGTTTCAGTATCCCTGAGGAAATTTCCAGCCAAATTGAGGTGTTTAGAATATTACAGATTCAGGATAAGGTGATGCTCTAACCAATTGAGCTACCCAGCCAGGGTTGTTCACATTTTTTAAAAATTCTTTATTGTTTAAAGTATTACATATGTCTCCTTTTCCCCCATTGACCTCTCCCCAGCTATTCCCACCCTCCCAGCACATGCCCTCACACCACTACTGTCTGTGTCCATTGGTTATGCTCATATGCATGCATACAAGTCCTTTGGTTGATATCCTACCACCATGCCCCTCCCTTGCCTTCCCTCTGAGATTATGTTACAGAATTTACCAGGTCACCAGAAAATACACACAGGAATACTCAGAGATACAGGAAAAAACATTTGTTTCCAGATGTACTAGTACTGTGACTCAGGGGAGCCTGTTTCCAAATCCTGAGCAAGCCAATATAGAGGAAGCTTTCTCTTTATACCTTTTGGTTTCTTTGTCCCCCAAATATGGATCAGACCTCTGGACCTTTCACAGGCTTTGCAAAAAGCACCGTGTGTTGGGATGGGGGACGTGAGACCACACCTAAAGGCCTGGCCTGGCACCAGTGCTGATAACCCCCTCTGGGGGTTGTGTATTGTTCGTGGTTTATGGCCTTTGTAAAATGAGAGTATTTATGTCTTGCAAGACCAGATAATTAAGGAAGGGGCAATGAGTTAATTATCAGCTAGCAAGAATGTGCATTAGGGATACTGATTAGGTACAGAGTCAGGCTGCTAGCCCACCCCCCTCAAAAAAATGTCTTATTTCCCCATCAATTGGATGGTCTGTTCTTTAAACAGTATCTTTCATAAAAGTCTGTAGGCTTCATTAGACTGCCAGAGGGACAGAGGTACAAAAATAGAATCCATCAGTCAAGAAAGTGCTGTTGGGTATCTCACAGGCAGGAGGAGTTCTGTGGTCTAACAGCCAGCAAAGCTGCTTTATTAACTGCTTGTCTGTTGCCAAGGAAAATAAACACCTTTTAGATGTAGATGTGAGCAAAAATAACTCCATCTCTGTGTTCCAGATTTCATTTCATTTTTTTGTTTCATGCTGCAACCTTTCACCAACCTCACTCACTATTCTTGGCAAGTATATCAAAGCCTTCTAATTGATGACATCTGTGTGCCTTAAAATGTAGCCATAAACAAACACTGTTGGGAAGGTGGGACAACTGGAGATAAATATCAAACTGGTGATAGATGATTATAAGCAATCATCTATCGCAAGACCACCAGGAGGCATGGCCCCTGTTGCTACTGCAGTCTTTGGACAAAGAAACTAAACAAGAAAAAAATGGTAGTGGATACTTTATTTTGTTGTATTTAAAAAAGCAAGTTTGGGATATTTCCTTGTGGTCCTCCTGTCCCGTTTCCCTTCTCCCCCATTTTCTCATGGTGCTCTATTCCGTTTCTCATCATCCTTCCTGTCAAATTATCCAGGCCTTTCTCTTAAATACGTGATCCTCAGTGCTTGTCTTTGAAGGACAAAAAAGTTTGCACTGTTAGGAAAACTTAGGGTCTGGAAGTGCTTGCAGCAACCAGCAGCATTGTACGTTTTGACTCATTCATTAGGCTTGGAGCATCGTGAGTCAGTCCTCCCACTCTGGGCAAGGAGCTGTCCCTCCCAGAAGGCAAAAACAGTGCAAAGAGGCTTCATGTTAGAGAGTTGCAGGCATATCAATGGGAAACACCATATAAACAATGAAAAAAATCATCTTTTCAAGTTGTTGGATTTTCTTCTTCATGATCTTAAAAAAGCTACTAGAAATCTTTCACTTAATAAACACAAGCACATATATGCAGCAGAAATTTGGATGTAATATTTATCATTGCAATGTTTCTTAAAAACATTATTTCAAGCCAGAGTTTATCTCAGATGCACTGAGGACCATCACTTCATCTGTAAATTACCTCAAGAGTGTGGTTTATTTTCTCATTCCTTAAAAAATATATATATATTTGTTTGCAAAGTGCAAACACTGACATCACATGAAGATGCCAGTCTTTACACACACTTATAAAAAGGAGCATATAAGAAGTATACACTAGTACAAAGTTTTACAAATTAATACAAGTATATAAATTACAATGAAATAAAGGAAGATTGTGGTTCTGTCTTGGGTGGTTATTTTAACAGTCATATTGCTGTAAAGAAAATGAAATATGCATTAGGTTACAAACAGGCTAAATGAACAATGATGGCATTTCAGTCTTTTAAATTCCTATTTTAAGCAAGCATGAAGCTGGCTGATCTCAACTTCAGCAGAGCTTCTAGGGACAATACTAGAGCTCAAACAATGCTCACAAAACATTTCCTAAACAAACCAGACAGACCAGTTGTCCTCTCAGAGTAAAAGCTGCAGAAAGGGGCCATGGAAACTGTAACTTACCAATACTGAGTTGTTTTTGAACATGTTGGATAAGTTTTTAATCTTAGGGATTTTAGAGATAATGCCATGGGAGTTTCACACAGGAGTGGGCTCAGTGTGGGTAACCTTTCTCATTAAATGCTACCGAGTTCTACAGTTGACTCATCTTCAGTAAAAACCTTGCCCTTTGAAAGTCACTTTTGTCTTATAAACAAAGGTAACAGAGCTGCTCTGCAGTGTTGGGAAAAGCAGCCACTCCCACTGTGACTCAAATGTAAACCCAGGGGGACTGTTTGCTCCCTCCCAGGAGAGAGTGTCATTCTGCTAAACCACTACAGTAACTTTGATCATTGACATATTACGCCTGTCCCCAAGATGCATGAGAACTGAGGTCTAGTGGGGCGTCACAAAATTTAAACTGTGCCTTATATGAAGCTCAAAACTAAAGATAGGTTACTTAGTAATCAGAGAGGACTCTTCACTGCCTCTCCCAAACCATCTTGCTGAAAACAGCTCATGGTAAAGGATTCCCACTTGTTTGTTTTCTTGGGAATTTGGCAAGCTCCCAAGGAAATTATTAATCTTGCTGGATTAATCTTGCCTGACAAGGCAAACTAGAGTTTTATTTTAACTTTTCCTCAAAAATTATAGAAAGTTTCCATTTATTTACAGAGCCATGTATTTTTTTTATGGTAACAGTGGGCTTTTGGTGTTCATTGAGTTTTGTCTTATTTTAAAAGAAAGTTAAGAGACATTGAACCATTTACAGAGAAGTAAATGGCTAGGGAAATATACATTAAATAAATTTCTATTTACCTAATCCTATTTTACAGAATAAGACATAAAACAACACCACCCTCCAAATTGGACCAAAGCTGAACTTCCGTCAATTTAATAATATATAATTTTTAGGAGGCTATAGAAACAAGATGTTCCCCACTACTAACAAATGCATATTTTTCTCCAAAATCATATCCCCAGGAAACAACTGCTTCCTGGTTTTCTTTCACAATGAAAGGCTTTTCATGAGCTGCTATTGAAAGGCTACTAGTGATTCTCTCTGCTTAGCTGTTTGAGCTTTTTATGACTTCTTATTAGGAAGGAGCTGTAGAAACTCAACAGAACAGCAAGTATTGTATACAGGTTAAGAGCAGGTGCTGCGGCAAAAAATGACCCAGGGTTGGAAGCTCATTAGTTTCTTGACTAAGTGATTTTAGGCATATTGCTTAATGTCTGAGTCACAGTCTCAGCTGAAAAATGGGTTTAGCACTATGCATAATGCAATGAATGTTGGCTATTATTTGTGAAAACTAGTTGGGAACAAGAAAGAAGAAAAGAGAGGACATTTCTTTTGTGTCTGCAGCCAGAACAGTGGGTTGGCTCCTGAATAGGGTACTTTGTCTATGGGTGGCATTTTCCCATATCCACAGAGCCAATTATGAAGGTAACTGTAACATTCAAGGAAACTTATTATTGAGAGCAAAACTGAACACTAAATACTTTGCCACAAAGATAATGTAGGAATAAATGCTGGTAGGCTGAGCAATGTTTGATTTTTGCCTTTTTCTCTGTTATGGTGCATTATATTGCTTGACTACATGAGGGACAGGCTACGATTTTTTCACACAGTTTCTTACCTGATGGTGAGTACAGCAGTAGCCACATACACCTCCAAGCATTCCGTTTATTACTTGAATGAGACACAAGATCAATTCAATTCCACCTAGTGCCAAGAGTATAGAAAACAGAGAAACATTCCATTCCACAACGTGCCTGGGTTCAATGCACTGGGACCATGTGGATTTGTCCAGAAGGTATCTGTGCATAAAAAGAGAAACTTCTGACACATGACCACACCTAATGGAATATCTCATAAGCTACTTTTTGTGGGGTGTTTTTTTCATTCAGAAAAAAGGAATGAATTAATTCAATGGCCTATCTCAACTTCTTCCAACCCAAGTCATTCCATAAAATGACGGTTTAGCCCAATTTTGTTGCCACGATAAGCATAAAACTTAACAGAGAGTATTGAACACTCAGTGTGAGACATTGAGCCAGGGCTGGGAATGCAATAGTGAACACGGCATGGGCTCTGTCCTGGAAAAGCACAATTTCAGGGAACAGACAATAGGCAATCTCATGCAACAGATATACTAATCAGGTAAACCAAGTGCGAAAGGGCCACAGAGGAATGAAACCTAACCTAGACCAGGGAGAAGACCTACATAAGTAGCTTTCCCACAAGTCTGAGCTTCATGAAGGTGGAAACCAGACCTTTCATCATTGTATATCCAGCCCCTAGACCACTATGTGGCAGATAGTAGGTTCTCAACACATTTTTAAAGTAATTGAATGATACATAACAATCCAAAGTTACTATGAGAAATGTTAGGAAATAATGCTGAGATCATATCTGAATATATATATATATATATATATATACATATATATATATATATATATATATATATATATGAGGTAATATGCAAGTTATGCAAATTAGGCCAGGACGCCATAACAGTCATGACTGGTCAGGAGGAAGCTGCGCATGCAGGTGAAGCCTGGAGTGGAGATGGAGACAGAGACAGGGGGGCCTGCCCAAGCTTCTGCGCTGCTGCGCTGGCTTGGGAAACCCCGGAGTGAATACAAGCAGGAGGGCAGGGGGGCAGGAGGAGCCTGGGGCTGGCTGAGCCACCGCACTGGCTTGCACAGCCTTGGAGCAGACATAGGTAGGGAGACGGGGGGGCCCTGGGGCAGAAGTCAGGCCCAGGTTCTGGTCGTCCACAGCGGCAGTCAGACCTGGGTCCGCAGCAGCCTGAGAAGTAGGCAGAGGACAGACCACTGAGGGTCTTATATACCATAGCAGGGAGCTTAGCTTTTATTCCACAGAAGGAGGAAAAGTGAAGAATGTCAACCATGGGAGCATCCTGGATGGATGAACAACGGATGAATGATGCCTTTTTAGTTTGATGGGTTTGCACTATACACATGTGGTGGATAAGAATGTGTGGTCTGTTGTGGAACAATTACTCACTGTCCTTCAGTGTCCAGAAAGGTATAGTTCCACTGGTTGGAGGAATCAAGACATAGTGGTCCTGTGGCTAAGCCCAGAGCTGCCACAATGACGCAGTAGCCAGACCCTGCAATTCCGATGAGAGATGCCAGCACAGAAGAAAGCATCTAGAGGAGGAGAAACACGGAAGTGAGCTATAGAGTGTCCTGCAATGATGTGGAAACCAATGTCTCCACCAGAGCGGGAGGACCTACCGCACATCTCTTGCCACAGTTGTCGTGGCCGCAGCAGCCACAGCAGTCCTCTTTTTCCAGCCCAATGAAGACAAATGCTGGCAGGAATATCTGATTAGAAAACAAGCAGATTAAAGTCATTGTCTTTCCCCGAGTCCATAAGGGTCAGGTTAAGTACTTTTGGTAAAATATATTTATTTCTGACATTGTTGACTTGCATTGGGTTAAATTGATCAAGTATCTCAAATAATGTGACATGATGAAGAGAAAAAACCCTCTAAATGTAATATCTGCTTGTTTTCATGTAATGTGTCAAAGCATTCTTTAGGGTGAGGGTGTGGTATGGGAGGACTAAAACAATAACCTTTTTTTTTTTTTTTTAAAGGTTTTTTTTTTGTTGTTGTTTTTTTTAAATCTATTTTATTGATATTTCACAGAGAGGAAAGGAGAGGGATAGAGAGTTAGAAACATCGATGAGAGAGAAACATCGATCAGCTGCCTCCTGCACACCTCCCACTGGGGATGTGCCCGCAACCAAGGTACATGCCCTTGACCGGAATCGAACCCGGGACCCTTCAGTCCGCAGGCCGACGCTCTATCCACTGAGCCAAACCGGTTTCGGCTAAAACAATAACCTTTGAATGTGCTTATTTCACACAAGTTCCTAGCATAGTCCTAGCTGCAACTGCTGCTGGGTTTTGTTGTTGCTTTTTGCAAGTGTTGTTTTGCAATAATAATTGCCTTTAAATCTGATTTGTTTTTCATTGTAAAACATAGAAGATACCAACAATCTTTAACAGAATAACTGACACCTTTTTTTGTAAATGGAAGAGATGGAAGCTCTGTAATAATAAAAGTGAACTGCTTCTTTGAAGACATGATTGTATGGTTATCTATACTAATAAAAGTCTGGGTGGCGTCTCGCTCTCGCATCATCACAAGATGGCCACCCCATGTCATCAAACAAGATGGCCACCACAAGATGGCCACCCCTATGTCATCACAAGATGGCCACCCCCAACATCATCACAAGATGGCCACCACAAGATGGCTTGCAGGGGAGGGCAGTTGGAGGCAACGGGGCCTGCAGGGGAAGGGCAGTTGAGGGGGGACCAGGCCTGCAGGGGAGGGCTGTTGGGGGCGATCGGGTCCGCATGGAGCAGTTAGGCGTCAATCAGGCCAGCAGGAGAGCAGTTAGGGGGTGATCAGGCTGGCAGGCAGAAGTGGTAAGGGGCAATCAGGTAGGCAGGCAGTTGAGCAATTAGGAGCCAGTAGTTCGGGATTGTGAGAGGGATGTCCCAGATTGGAGAGGGTGCAGGCTGGGCTGAGGGACACTGGGCCTCTAGTAGCTTTATAACAAAGCTCTTTAAATAAAGTAAGTATGAAATACTTTGAGATAAAAAGAAGCTTAAATAAGTACAATATTATTGAAGGACAAATGATTATATTAATGTGATAGTAATGTTTAAATCCAAAGCAGATTTATCAAAGTCTAATTAGTGTATCAAGGTTTAAATGTTTTAATATCCTTTATTTGAATAAGAAAACTATTTTGTCTAGTATTAGCAATTCTATAAACTTCTCTTTAAAATTCTCAATCCCAGCATTTTAAAGTAGCAAGCTCAACTTTGTACACATTCTTTCCATGCTATCCTTAAAGCTAGTATTTTCAGCTCCAAAATTGGCAAGCACATTCCTCTCACTTCAATTAAAAATAAACTTTGAAAAAAACAACACATTCCACTGCTAGCTTCAGACACTGATCTGCTGCTAGCGGCAAGATTTTCCTGGATACCACACCCAAGAATTACATAAAGGAGAAAATCTATAGTTCTTTCTAAATAATAATGCACTCACAATTTTTTTTTTTTCTGTCGCATTGCCTGAGGAAAAACAGCAGAGATTTTGGATCCCAAGTTCTGTTGATTTAGACAGAAAACCAGCTGGCTCCTCTCAACTCCCCAGAGCAAAAATGATCCAGGGCTGCCAGCTTCAGGGCTAGAAACTCCAGTCTCTCAAATCTACTTTAACAGCTAGTATCTGTTTCTAGTTGTAAAGTAAAAGAGTTTAGCAAAAAGATAGTTCACTTTTAGTTGAAAGAGAATTTTATAAAACAACATCCAATAAAATTAGTATCTTATGCCTATCTCCCTATCTCAACTTTTGCATAATCTGTTTTCAAAAGAAGAATGAACAAAAATCACTGGATTTGGAAATAGGCATTATAAAGAAAAATTTCCATGAAAACACAAGAAATCATCACATTTAACAGGAGAGAAGTTGTTAAGGTTATAATAATTTTGAACAACTTACCAGCAAGCCCCCTCCTATGATGCCAGAAAAGAACCACACGAACTTGCTGAGGTGGTCTTCAGAGGCATACTTTGTTTCCCCATTGGGAAAGTACAGCAAGATGTTAGCTACAATGCAGAGGATGGCGAGCCCCACCAGAGACTGTCCGATGCATCGTGCGCATTTGCCGTAGCACATGGTGGCAGGGAGTCTGGGGGTTATTTTCCCCCCCTTCACTCTGCAGCTGAGGGATGGCCCAAATCAGATGGGAGTGTGCCTGTCTGCACAGAAAACAAAAGCTGATTTTCAGCCCATTCCTACAACCTCTTAAATACTCTGAGTTCTTCGTCACAGGGTGGATGAGGTAGTTTGCTTTCATTGGTCTTGATTACAGGCTGCAGTTGGGGAGGGGAGGGAGAAGGAATGTCCCGCCCTTCAAAAGGGTTGGGACAAGTGAAACCAGGGGCAGGACATGAGAAACAGTCATAGGGAGGAGAGAAAATGATTAATCCTCAACAAGAAATTAACTGTGTAACTCCTTTACAGGATAAAGGATCCACAGGAAAGTCTAATACAACTTTCTAGTAACTGCCAAGTGTAAGTGTCCATGCTGTGTCCTGCCCGGCTTGAGGCTTTGAAAGATGGTGAGTTGTGATCCTGCTCCATGCCGGACAATTTTTAGTTTGAGAGCTCTGAGTTCACTTCCACTTCAGCACTGATTTAATTCGAAACCCAGGCTAGTCCCCTGAGGTCTGAGCTCGTTCCCTGGTCTGTTAAAGGCAAGGTGTCCAAGCCATTGCCATGGATTTGAGGAAGCTGTCGGGAAAATTACAGAGCAGCCTTCTTTCCTCTGC